>NC_092708.1:93045225-94245225 GCF_047496885.1 Scyliorhinus torazame
GGGGTGGGTGAGTGAATATACCTGTGTTTGCGTCGCTAAAGTAAATCTGTGTAAGCTGTAAGAATTTTTGATGTGCCGTTTAGTCTCTTGTTTTACACATAGTATTTCATAATCGGTGTTTGTGTGTGTGGGTTGATCTGAGTTGCAGAAACTCTTGAATAAATCAATTATTTTAAAACTACCATTCTTGTTGGTTCTCACCTTCCTTTCACTGTCCGCTCTGGTCAAGTCACAATAATTGCCAGGACATAATCCCGTAGTCAAGGACCGGAAAAGGGAATCTGAGCGCTTCGAACATGCTCACTCAAGAGAGGCTACTGGTCAGGGATTAACAGTGGTCCCTCTTTCTCTCTCTCTTGTGAAGTTGCACTAGTGGGGTGCTTCTGGGTGACATTTCACCATCACAGGGGAGAGACTCACACAGGCGTCGGTGGCAGTCAAGTTAACTGGTGTGGCATAAGGACAACCTCACTGGTTAGGTATAAACAGTGAGACTTGCCCCCTCTCTCTTGCAAAGCTGTCCCAGTGCGACACTTCCGGGTCATGGTTTTTAACACCTGCAGGAGAGAGACACCCACAGTTATCTGTGACACCCAATACCAGCCTGTTGTGGCGTAAAGGAAACCCTTTTCGTTACAATAGTCTAGTAAGCTAGAGTTAGTACACTTCGAGTAGTAGAGTGTCAACCCTCAGCCAGCTGTGTGCATTGTGACAGAAGTTCAATAAATCGTATTGAACTAACGCCTACGTTTGATATATGTTTTACAGTTCATCTGCATCCTGTTGCAGTCTGTGTTACCCCAGGGTGAATAACACGACATGGTACCAGGGGTCTACTTCACCTAAGTAATTTACCTTGAATAATTCAGTGACGACCAGCAAGTGCCTTCCAGCGGCATGGAGAAGATCCAGGCCCCTCCTCAGCTCCGGATCTCCGGAAATCCCGGCGCCAACTGGCGGGTCTTCAAGCAGAGGTTCCTTCTCTACATTGAGGCCTCAGGCCTCGAGGATGCGTCCGATGCCAGAAAAATCGCGCTGCTCCTATCGACTGCAGGGGGCCAGGCCATCCAAATCTTCAATTCGCTCACTTTTGCCGACGGCGAGGAAAAGACCAAGTTCCAGGCCAGGTTAGCCAAGTTCGACAGTCACTGTGAAGTCGAAACGAACGAGAGCTTTGAGCGCTATGTCTTCCAGCAACGCCTTCAGGGTAAAGATGAGCCTTTCCAATCCTTTCTAACTCATCTCCGCATATTAGCGCAATCCTGCAACTACGGTGACACCGCTGATTCCCTCATCAGGGATCAGATCGTGTTTTGGGGTCCACTGCAACGCCCTGCGGGAGCAGCTGCTAAAAATAAAAAACATGACCCTGCCAGTAGCCATCGAGACGTGTAAAGTGCATGAACAGGCGAAAAGTCGCTACACCCGCCTTAAATCAGCAGGACCAACTTGCCACCCACGAAGCAGAGAGTGTACAGGCCATCGCCTGAATGCGGTGCCTTAGCATCGATGAAGGCGGCCATTTTGCGCGCTTTTCCCAGGATCCCAAGCATGCGCACCACAGACGGCAGAACGAAGCGGCCGAAGACCACACTGCGCAGGTGCGAGCGGCGGCTGACCGCACTGCACATGTGCGACAACGCACGGAGCGTTATGACGTCAACGTCATGACGTGGTCGAACTGCGGCACTGCCCACTTAAAGCGGCAATGCCCTGCAAGAGGCAGGTGATGTTTAAATTGTGGGAAGCCTGGCCATTATGCAGCCTTGTGCAGGTCTGCACCTCCGATCGTGGGCCAGCGATCCCAGTTCCAACGCAAACGCGTTCGAAGTGTGCAGCAAGGGCTGCTGGATTCGGAACCTGGTAACACCACGGATCCAGAGGACGACTGCCTGGAGTCCCCATATCGTGTGGGCATCATTACCACGTATGGCAAGGCCTCCTCAAATTCAGCAACACGCCTACCCATCCTCAACGTGGATTCTGCGGACGAATGGCGTGCTGTCGTACAAGTCAACCAATGCAGCATCCGGTTCCAGCTGGATACTGGTGCTTCAGCCAATCTCATATCTCTAGCAGATCTTGCTCGCATCCAAAGGCAGCCAAAGATTCTTCCGCCGGCCTGCCAGCTGCTTGATTATAATGGCAATGCCATAACTGCGTTAGGATCTTGTCACCTGCATGTATCCAACAAGGCCATCAAAGCCACACTGCGATTCGAAATCGTCAAGCCTGACAAGGCTTCCCTGCTTGGTGCCCATGCATGCAAGCTACTCAATCTCGTCCAGCACGTACATGCCATGCCCTCTGCCAATATGAATCTTCAGGCTGACATTGAAGAAATCCTGTCACAATACCCGGATGTGTTCAGTGGGATGGGCACGTTGCCATACCGCTACAAAATCTTACTCAGGTCTGATGCCACGCCTGTGATTCATGTACCACGCCGGGTGTCGGCTCTGAAGGACCGTTTAAAGGCGCAGTTGCAGGAGCTCCAAGACCAGGGTATAATCTCTAAAGTGACGGAATCGACTGACTTGGTCAGCTCGATGGTCTGTGTGAAGAAGCCCTCTGGAGAACTGCGCATATGTATAGATCCCAAGGATCTTAACCAAAACATAATGCGGGAACACTACCTGATCCCGAAGCGGGAGGAACTGACCAGTGAGATGGCACACGCCAAATTCTTCACGAAGCTAGATGCATCGCATGGCTTCTGGCAGATACAACTGGACGAGTCCAGCAGGAAGCTCTCCACGTTTAATACGCCTTTCGGAAGGTACTGTTACAACCGCGTGCCGTTTGGTATTGTTTCAGCCTCTGAAATCTTTCATAGGATCATGGAACAGATGCTGGAGGGTATTGAGGGTGTGCGGGTTTATGTTGATGATGTCATTATATGGTACACGACCCTAGAGGAACACATATCTCATCTCCAACAAGTCTTTAGACGCATATATGCCAACGACCTCAAGTTGAACAAGGCCAGATGCTCCTTTGGCATGTCATCAATCAAGTTTTTGGGTGATCAAATATCCCAGCAGGGCGTGCAACCGGACTCGGACAAAGTCAAGGCCATCAACACCATGAAGACCCCAGAAGATAAAAAGGCGGTACTCCGCTTCCTGGGTATGGTTAACTTCTTGGGAAAGTTCATTCCCAACCTCGCATCACACACCACGGCTCTCAGGCATCTGGTGAAGAAGTTCACTGTCTTTCAGTGGCTACCCGCACATCAAGCAGAGTGGCTCGTGTTAAAGGCAAAGCTCACCACTGCTCCGGTACTAGCGTTTTCTGACCCAGAGCAGGAGACAAAAATCTCCATGGATGCTCAGCCCAAAGAAACACTCTAGCAACACAAGATCATGACCTCTCCTTGGTCTAAGGTGGGAATCGACCTTTTTCACGCCAATGGGTGTGACTACGTGCTTGTAATTGACTACTTCTCGAGTTAGCCCAAAGTGGTGAAACTGTCCGACCTCACATCAAGGACTATCATCAGGGCCTGCAAGGAGACATTTGCCAGGCATGGTATTCCGCTCACGGTCATGAGCGACAAAGGTCCCTGCTTCTACAGCCAAGAGTGGTCCAACTTCGCGAAGCTATACCAGTTCAAGCACATTACCTCGAGCCCGCATTACCCGCAATCTAACAGGAAGGTTGAAAAAGGTGTCCATATCGTGAAGCAACTGCTCTGCAAGGCTGTGGACTCAGCTTCTGACTTTAACCTTGCGTTCTTGGCGTACAGGGCAACCCCTCTGTCCACTGGTATGTCTCCGGCACAACTCCTTATGAATCATGACCTGCGGACGAATGTTCCGGCCATTCATTTACCAGACCTGGATCACCTCCCAGTGCTGCAAAAGGTGCAGCAACTCAGAAACCGGCAAAAGATGACATACGAGGCTCATGCTACTGATTTGCCTGGGCTCTCTCCAGAAAATGTTGTTCGCATCAAGTTGCCTGGTCGAGGCTGGTCAGCTCCAGCTGTTGTTGTTCGACAGGCTGCTCCCAGGTCGTTCGTGGTCCGCATGGCTGATGGATCCATTGTCAGGCGCAACAGAAGGGCACTACGCAAACTTGCCTGCCCACCACCGGATCTCACGTTCCCAGCTGTAGTTATGCCTTTTCCGGGCACCTCACTCCACGAGGCCACCAATCTGGCTGCAATCCTGCCTGTCAAGGCGCTGTCGTCCCCACCTCCACCTCTCAGGCGGTCAAGAAGGATCTGACGCCAGCCCCAGTGATTGGGCTTATAAATATTTCCTTTGTACATATTGTTCTGTATCTGCACTCTAGACACCTTACATGTACATATGCATTCACTCGCCATTTGCTGTAAATAGTTATATCTGTAAATATGTCGTATATGCTCTAAGCCACCGACAAATTTTTTTTTAAAAGGGGGGATGTCATAATATGCACCAATGCACATCATGAGGTAAAAACAGGCAGTGACAGACACCCAGATTAGCCAATCAACATACAGGACAGAACACAACCAATCACCAGACAGAACACCAGAACTTCCAACTATAAAACACACGAGGCATCAGCACTCCGCCTCTTTCCACTGGTGACAACTGTAGTGATAGTCAGGGTGTATATTTCAGTCAGCACCTTCTACACGTGGATCAGAGCTAGCTTGGTCTAGTAAGTTAGAGTTAGTACACTTAGAGTAGTAGAGTGTCAACCCACAGCCAGCTGTGTGCATTGTTACAGAAGTTCAATAAATCGTATTGAACCAACGCCTACGTTTGGTGTAAGCTTTAGAGTTCATCTGCATCCTGTTGCAGTCCGTGTTACCCCAGAGTGAATGACACGACAGCTTGGGCTTTCATCTTGGAAGTGAGCACAAGCTGACACAAGTGGCAGAGATAGTTGTGGAGGGCCTCTGTCTGAGGTTTCAAAGCTCACTAAACTTTACTCAGCTGCACACAAAACCTGAACCGTGAGGGTTGCTTTTGAGAAGTAGAATGTTAGAGGTGCATCAGAAGCTTCCCCACACACCGCTAAAAATGCCACTCGCAGTTTCCAAGGTAATGGAGAGAGTGAAGGAGTGAACTCGATCACTGGTGGATTGGTGGTGCAGAGAATTGAGAGAAAGCCTGCCATAGACAAAGAGTCTACCACTTTGGAGATTCAAGCAAGGCTTTCAAATAAGTGCACAGCCATGCAAATTTTATATGCAAACTTTTCCATTATAAACAGGATGATAGATACTTTATCTTCAACCTTAAAATGGGCTGTAAGTCCTGAGTTCCCCAGCATGGGATTTGGGAGTACACATAAAAATGTGCTGGGGAATCCCTCTTGGAATTTCACAGGTAAGGAATTTCAGGCCAATTGCCCAGAAGCAAAAACTTCCTTTAGACAATTGTTCTGTGCTGGGAACCATCCAAAAATGCAACTTAAATCACAAACTTCAGATGGTTCCACTAGGGTTACACCAATAGTTACCCAGAAAAAGTTAGAAGAATTAAAACCTCTTCTAACTTCTGGATAACTATCGTAAAGACCCAGACCAAACCCCCCAACAGGATTCTCCCCGCACCACAAACTCCAACATGGGACCTACACTCCCACCCACAGTATTCCCCGCCCCCTCCTCCTCAATCCTAAGTTCTACTGCCCTCCGATCGCTCCTGCGGCCATGATCAGAGCCGACCCGAATCCCCTGGGCAACGCCAAAGAGATCTGCGCACCCTCTCTCCCCACCCTACCCCTCAGCTGACCTCTGATTGCCCCCCAGGTACAACCTGACCAGACCTGACTCAACCTTCACGTGGACCTGACCGCCCCCCCCTCCCCATCGAGCTCAGATCCCCAGCTCCAAACCCTAACACACGCCGAGCTCTGAACCCCCACCCTACCACCTGCCATCCCGACTCTGACTTTCCTGACCCCCCATAATATTACACATTTACCTTAGACAGTTACCTTTCCCTGGCCTGTCAATTTCACTGGGTCTGTTAAACTTACCAGCTTTACGGCAGTGAGTACAGTAAAAATGGGTGCATTGCCTCCTTGAATCCGATGGAGCTGGACTGTTCTGGAACCTGCGAGGAGCCTTTCGATGCAGGTCCCAAGGAGCACTGGCAATTGGAATTGTCCTTGCA
Source organism: Scyliorhinus torazame (assembly GCF_047496885.1). Taxonomy (NCBI): domain Eukaryota; kingdom Metazoa; phylum Chordata; class Chondrichthyes; order Carcharhiniformes; family Scyliorhinidae; genus Scyliorhinus; species Scyliorhinus torazame. The sequence continues at coordinate 93,051,345 of NC_092708.1, forward strand.
ATTTTCAAGGGCAGGCAAGTATGTGTTAATTCCTGTGGGCCATCTCTTTCCAACACTGGTTGGAAGTTATGGCCCTAAGTGTCACTTATCTTCACCAAGCCTGCCTGTAGCAGAGTGGTAGGAGTGATACCACTGATCTGGCAAAAGGAGAAGTGGGAATTCCATTCAAAGTTCTCCAATTCTCACCCACATCCCCCAACCCGCAGACCTAAACCATGACCAAATGCTGCCACGTCTCCCAATGCTTAAGTCTACTCGAGGGCGTGGGTTGGTGGAAGAATCTTCGTTGAGGCCCTCAGGAGCTCTGTAACCCAAAGGGAATCGGCGAAAGGTATGTCATCAGTCAGGGCAAGGCAAGCTGATTCTAACTCTGCTGAAATCCTACAGAATGTACCACATCGATTTGGTAGAGGTATAAGGGCGATAGATATTCCAACTTATCAAAGGTATACATTTAGGCAATTGACAAAATATTATGTTGAGTTCCCTTTTTTAATAATGCCACATAGAGCTGAAGATTTGATTCTGCCTATCAGTGGACATGGAGACCGCAATGCATGATTACCCTGCAACGGTCAAGTTGAGGCAGGCAGCATGCAAACTTCATGTTCAGCACGGGCCCTGGTTCGTGCATGGCTAGCACTGGTTCCATTTAGCTGCACTTATTTAAGGCAGACTACAACTCTTAAAGGGATGGTACATTCGGGGTTTAGCAGCTGGTGAAACTGTTAATAGAAGGCTTCAAGGAAGGTATAAGGGAACCATTGGAACAACAGGCCAGAGAGAGGGCTTCCAGGTTCTCTGATGTGGTGCTGGAGGCTTTCGTCCAGGAGGTCAAAAGGGGGTTGCATTATGCAAGTGAAAGCTTCATTCAATTTGCCATCAGTAAGGCAGAAAGAGGCGTCCGCTTCATTAAAATCCTTTCGAGAAAAATGTTTTTTTTTAACATATTGATCCATCCCACTGCAATGCGGATTCACCCCATCAGAGCACCTGATGTACAGGAAACTTTGCACTCAGTTCCCAGTGGCTGCTGAAGAAATTACTCCTCGGGTTAACAGTCAAGCACTACCGGAAGGTTTAGGACTGAGAACAATCCTACAGCAAAGACAGGCTTCCGCCTACAGTAGGAGATACTGCACCAGAAACCATGAAATTTGGAGAGAGCAGCATGTCTTTGATGTGGCTAAATGCTTGCTCCTGGTGTGCATCCCAACATCACGTTGGCCCTTTTTTAGAAGGTGCCACAGGGCCACAGTGTGGAGAAATTTTGCCAATTGGTTCACAATACCCAGGAATCTTTGGAGGTCTGGAATAGATGATGAGATTGGGAATTCACTGATTGCTTTTGTTTTTTGTGGGTCCACCATGATGCCATTGCTGCTCACAATGTTTTGCAAAATCCAAATAGGGGACGTAGAGAATTTACTTTTCTCATTTAGTTTCATACCTGCTTCCTGCAAGCATTCTGGGAATGCTGTGAACCTCCTGTCGTGTTTTTCAAAGGTTGTTCCATTGACCAAAACACAATCTATGTGGCAGATGACACACTCCCATGCCTTGTAAGATGGTTGACATTGTGCATTTAAAAATCTCGGGTGTCGAGTTAATGTCAAATGGTAGGTGGTTGAAACAGAAACTGCTAAAAGGGATGATAATCATATTCAGAAATCTCGACTTCTTGGGCTGGATTCGCCACCCCGCCATGCCAGATTTCTGGTTCAGCACGCCGGCGGGAGCCTCCATTACGCCGGCTGGTCAATGGGGCTTCCAGTTGATGGGGCCTCACAATCTACCTCTACATGTTCTGATGAAGTCCTTTAGCCACATGTGAATTTTTCTTCTGGAAACTGGGAGAGTGTGGGCACATATGGCCTTGACTACTACTGCTGTACTCTGAGTACAGGGTCAGGAGACTACCGCTGTCTTGGTTGTAGTGATTGATAGCAGTCTAAGACCCTTAAAGGTACATCACAACATCCCCCTTTTTTTCTAAATGAGAGGTTTGCCCTCTTAGAATCAAATATTTACCTGGCAACAAAAGAAAACAGCATTTTGTCTGAATTCATCCTTATGCAAAGCTGTAAATTTATAAGCATTTGAAACATGTCGGTGGTTTGCTTTTCCACATAGTCTTAGTTACTGTGATATTGGTTGGAAGCTGCTGTGTGCTTTCAGAATGCTGGAAGGGGTGTTATGTTTGAGTTGCTTAGCCTGTGCTCTGTTTGCAATAGGATTACTCAGTGTTGCCGATTGTGGTATCATTCTGATTTGGCATCTGCTTTGATGCACTATCATTTGGTGTTTGTACTTGATACAATTTTGCATTTGGATCTATGCTGATAATTTCTGCTCATTCCACATGCCATCAGTTGGATGTTGTACTTGAGTGTGATGGATCACAGGGATGTGATCTCGGAGTTATTGTACAGAGTGAGTTTGACAGTCGTTGATTGAACTTCTAGTGTGTGAAATGTAATGATGTTTGCACTTCCACCAGTATCCAGTTTTGAATACAATTTGTGCTGACCCTGTATCTGTGAGCTTATAATGTGGATGGTGGTACATGCTTCTGTTGGTACCACTGTGCCAATACATTCTTTGATGTTCACTGTGTAGAATGTCTGCTCACTTTGTGTATCGATGGTGTGGCCAGCCTCATCATCTGACCCTGTAGCTTGGCTACACATTTCACAGATCTTATCATAGAATCCCTGCAGTGCGAGTTGGCTGGAGTTGGCTGAGCAAGACCTGCTCGACCTTGATAGCGGGGCACTGGCGAGCGCGGTGCCGTTGATTCAGCTGGCGAGCCTTCATTTGCACCAAGAGGCCCATGAGACCTCGTTAAGTGGACCAATTAATAGCGTTGCCGGCCTCACTGGGCCGAGCACCGGGAAGCTCGCGGCAGTTCCCACTCACTACAACACTTAGAAATCTTTCCGGAGAATTGCGCTTTTTGTTTCTGTGGTTTCCTGCATTGCTACCTCCACCTCTACTGACCACAGCTTCCTAATTGCCTTGACAGGAGTGGCACTGTTTTGCTGTTTCTGCTTTCCTATGCTCATTGAAAAGAAATTGAAAGAAAAAATAATAATTGCAATTGTCTTCTGGCTGTTAGAAGTTGTTGGAAGCTGTGCCTGGATGGACTATTCTTTCCAGTCTAGTGTCCAAAGTTAAATCACTGCCAGCCCACCTGGTCTCTTGAAGGGGTAATAAGCAACAGTAACAGATTCCTCTCTTTATGGAGTTCTGCTTAGAGGCAGATCCTCTGGAGTTGGCTATTTAATTTTGGGTCCTGCACAAACCTATTAGACTTATACCAATTAAGCTCTTCAAAATTTGAACAATATTACTGGGACCTGGTGCCTGGTGCCTGCTGGCTGGAGCAAGGTGCAATACGCCAAAATGAAGGTATATGTGTAGGATCCCTACACTGCTGCAGAATAGCTTACACACTGTAAGTTAGAACTCGATAATTGTCTCACTTCCACACCAGCTCTTCTGTTACAAGTGAAAGGTTTGAAGCTTGTATACATCTCAGTCAAATCTTCAAAAACACTCTGCCACCTTGCTACATTTTTCTATTCAACATAGACCTACCAATCATTCTATAAGGATTGGTAAACCATTAATGTGGGTTCTTAATTAGAAGATATATATGTGATGTAAACTGGGAGACTGTGTAGACACATCTGGCTGCAACAATTTCTGCTGTATTCTGAGTGCAGTCAGTGGACCACATCACATCCTGTCTTGGGTAGTCATGATTGACGTAGGTTTAAGATGCTGTGTCAATTGGAAGACTGGATTCTAAGTATTGGGCAATTTAAGGGTTAAGAGCTTGGGGCTAGAGTGTGTTTGACTGCAGTGGTCATGTTTTTTGTAAATATACTTCTGTTTTGCAGGGCCTGGGTGCTTTTAGCAGTCAGATGGTGAAATTGACAATGGAATATGTTTTCAGTCTGTAATAATGGACTGTGGTTTGACTGGGAAAGTCCCTGGGGAGTTAATGTGCTTTGCCGTCTGCAGAGATAATTTGTTTTTTAGCTTGGGGAGACGAGGTCATTGCTGGTGGAGCCAAGGAATGCAGAGACATTTTGAAAAGCTTTAGGGAAGAAGGTTTTTTGGAGTAAGCTTTGGAGAGAGGAGCTGAATTCTGATCCGCCTCACACTGAGTCCACAATTCTCCCACAGTTAGCTTATGTTTCTTTTCTTGTTGTTCAATGGGAAATTGAGTAGTAGTGTTTAAGGGGTAATTAATTGCAAGCCATTCTTTTTGAGTGTGAGGTTAAAAGGTTTAACTTTGCATCCATGATAAAGTTTTGTTTTAAAAAATATCAAAGCCCAATTTCTTCCTGGAGAGAATCATTCCTACTGCACAGTCTTACAAATAAATTAAAATATTGCAATTTCAATCCAGTATCCTAGCCTCTGTTGGGGTCAGGTCTGGGATTGCAATAATACGCCTCCTTCAAGATAGATGTACATCATATCACAACACCTTGCATCACCAGCGCTGCCGAGCTGAATTCTGCAGTTATTAATTTTTTCCCCGAACAGTGACTGGAGTTAATGAAGGTAATTTGAAATCCAGGGCAACAGGTGCAAAGGAGATAGGTTCACAGGAGAGAAGTTGGCTTTCTTTTGATGCTGCAGAGTGAATGGTCGGAGTTGCCAGAGCAGCTCTGGAAAGGTGTTGGTGTCAGCAGCAATGATGCTTGACCTCGACAAGGAGAGCAGAGGACTGAGCTCTGGAAAGGTGTTGGTGTCAGCAGCAAGGATGCTGGACTTCGGCAAGGAGAGCAGAGGACTGTCCATCATTAGCAGAAGGCCTGTTTTCACTGCTGGGAGTGACAGTTGCAGTTCCCTGCAAATATGCAGGGGTGCAGAGAACAGACAAGACAGATGGGAAGCTGTACACTGAAGGACAAAGATAAATCTCTCTCAATAGAAGGTCTTACCCATGAAGGGTTTTCAGGCAGCTCTTCTTCTACTTTCAAGTCAGTCAAATGTAGTGTCTGATGTACCTACAGTTTGTTAAGAAAGTGGTTCCTGAATGCGTCCACCAGATCCTACAACTACATTGCAGGGCAATGGTGCCGCTCACAGCGGTCATCAAGATTGCTGTGGCCCACAATTTCTACACAAGTGGATCCTTCTAGGTAGCAGCCAGCCACAGAGACAGTTTGTCATTAATTGCTGCATCAGGGAGGTAACAATGGCCCTGCATGCAAGGACAGAAGACTTCATAGTCTTCTTCCTAATAAGAGATAAGCAGAAGGAGTGGACACATGGCTTTGTCATGGTTTCATGGTTCTCAATGGGGCAGAGAGCCATCAATTAATTATTCACATGTGGCTCTATAGATACCACATATTCATGAGGAGAAGCACCTTCACCACAAAGAGTACCATTGCTTTCGCCTGTGGTGTGACCATGCACAGAGAATCAGGTTGGTTAATGGCCGGTATCTTGACAGAAGCCACAGTGCTTTCATCCTGCGCCAGTCAGCCATTCCTACCATATGTGAGCCACCATGATGAGCCAGAAATTGGCTGGCTGGCATAGCTGGACAGCTGGAAATGTTTGGAAGCTTCAAGGTGTGGGTTTGCAGCTAGTAGCAGTGATAAGTGTGAGCGAATGAGGTGGATGATATGAATATTAGGCATGAGTCCAGAGATTACTGATGTTGAATGATAGGGCTATAGTGCGCTGAGCTGATATTGGTAAGTAGGAGGCGTCATTGCAAATTACATTCACTGACCTTGATCACTCATGTGAGGTCATTGAGGTTTTTTGTGGAATTGCAGCCAGATTCTCAGGATCAGATTCCTGGAAATTACCTCCCTGACCACCCATTCATTTCTCAGGGTATACCCTGAAAGTTCCCTGGCCCCCTAAGGAAATCTCTGGTCTCCTTTTGGTCTCCTGGACTAAGGCCTCCAGCACCACACCAGGGAACCTGGGGGAGTCCTTTTTCTAGCCTGTTGCTTCATCGGTAGTCTTCTTTCTTCCCTCAATGTAATTAACAAAATGTTGCAAGTTGTTGCAGAATGAATGTATTTCCCCTTTAAGAGGAGCAGGTTGCCTTTACGTGGTGCATGGATAGTTATAATCCATGCTAGCTGTTAACAGGTCAACAGCGCATTGCATGCCAGGTTGCATGTCTGAACCATGGTGATGATCAGGCAGCATGAAGTTTGTGTGCCATTACATCATCTTAGCTGGGCATGGGGTAATCATAGATTATGATTTCCAGGCTACCAGGCTTAATCAAAGTTTTAGATGATAATCTCTGGATACTGGTTTTGATGTCAGTCACGGACTAAAATAGTGCACATTCCTCATGCTAATCTCTGCTAGTTGTCTGCAGTGAAGGAAGATATAGAGCATTGATTGAACCAGTACAATTTAATACCCTCTAGTTCATAGAATTAATTGGGAAAATTGGAAAAATCATCTTGTGTCTATCTTACACAACTTCTTTGTTAAAAACTCCATAAAATTTTTGATAGTCCGATGGTATTATATTAAATCCTGTAAAATACAATAAATTCTTCTTGGAATCATCTTAGAGAATTCCACAGCACATTTGTACACAGTAGTAGCAGTCGCAATTAGACAATTCCTGTGTGGAAAAGTAACCAATTACTGAACAATTTTCTTTTTCACTTGTCTTCAAACAAGCCAGTTTATATCTTTATGATAAAATGCCTATCAGGTATCGGAGTCTGTCAATACTGTTGAGCCTGTGTTTTAGTTTGATTCTTCAATTATTTGCAAAATCTATGGGGACAGATTTTCAGATTAACTCCAATAATATCTCAGGAAGACAGAGGCTCCATCTGCTGGTCGGAGATCAGAACTGCATCAACCTGAATCTCGTGTGTAAGGTGAGACGGCAAAAAGAAAATGGCACTAGCAACCCGGTGCTTCCGTTCCAACTCGGTTAACTTTCCTGAGGATGGGACGAGTGTGGTGAGGATATTAGGGGCTGTAGAGGGTGTGGAAGCAGAAATGTGAAGTCGCCCATTTTATTAGTTAGGGGTGTCAACGTCATGAGGAAACTCATTAAGAGCTTGCCTTCTGACTTCCTGAGATTTCCCGGGGGTTAGGTGGCTGTTTGGATTCCCAGCTCTCCGTTTGGGCAGCACGGTAGCATTGTGGATAGCACAATTGCTTCACAGCTCCAGGGTCCCAGGTTCGATTCCGGCTTGGGTCACTGTCTGTGCGGAGTCTGCACATCCTCCCCGTATGTGCGTGGGTTTCCTCTGGGTGCTCTGGTTTCCTCCCACAGTCCAAAGATGTGCAGGTTAGGTGGATTGGCCATGCTAAATTATCCTTAGTGTCCAAAATTGCCCTTAGTGTTGGGTGGGGTTACTGGGTTATGGGGCTAGGGTGGAGGTGTTGATCTTGGGTAGGGTGCTCTTTCCAAGATGGGCCGAATGGCCTCCTTATGCACTGTAAATTCTATGATAAATTATATGGGTGTCAACGTCATGAGGAAGCTCATTAAGAGCTTGCCTTCTGACTTCCTGAGGTTTCCCGGTGGTCAGGTGGCTGTTTGGAGTTCTGTGGATCTCACCAGTTGCAGTCTGGCAGGAACATGGGTGTCACGGCTGAAATATTTAATGGAAAAAAGTGCATGTTTGGTCAAAGAAACTATTGAACAGCAATGAAATATTACAAACCCACCTGATTCCCAGCTCTCCGTTTACTCTGGCCACTTTGATGATGAAGACCCTCTCATTTTCTAAAGAGCACTCACCAAACAGCAATCACAGTAATGGCTGCCGATACAGGCCAGAATATGGCATGTTTCTCTGAATTCCCACCGTGATTCCCACCCACCATCAATTACCCTCCTCCCAGAAAGGCAGATCTTTCTCTGGGGTATGTGAGGCCCTGACACTATAAAGTTCCAGTTTCCTGGCAACAGCGGTGGGAGGATAGGTTAGTGTTGGTCCCACCTGCAGAAATCCAGCCTCTTGTGTTTTTTTAAATTTACGAATTATTAGGATCTTCCCAAAAGGGAACAAAGTTCCCGAACGAGCATGTTTAGCTGCGTGTTTCCTGCACTCGCAGTGCTGAGAAACACATGGCTATTATGCGTCTCGCTTTGAATAAGGGGACTAAACGGGGATTGCTTGGCCAAAGCCGCACACAGCCCCATTTTTTACAGCTCTGTTCGCCGGAACTCCCCATTGTAGCGAGAGATTGGAACGCTATTTTTATATGGCTGTCCTAATCTCTGAGGCCCATGAAAAAAATCCTCAACCTCCCCCCAGCCCGAACGCAACATGGGAGGGTCCGCAGCCTCCCACAACACCCACATCAGGCAACTCCGGCCCCATCGCATGGGTGTGAAAAATGCCAGCTGGCAGTCCCACCTGGGAACATTGGTACTGCCTGGGTGCCCAGTTGGAACCAGCTGTGCCAGGGCACCACCCTGCCCAAAGGGCATGCATTTGGGGCCTCCAATCCCCTTGGCACTGCTATTCCATCTGGTTTCCATTTGTGGGGAACAGTACCAAATGGCGCTCGCCTGAGGTCCCCGAGGCAAAAAGATTGAATCCCAAAGCCTCAGGTACCTGGGGAATCTGCACAGTAGAGTAAGGCTTACTGCCTCGTTCTATATTTCAGATTTGCCAAAAGTTGATCCCGCAGGATTCCCCTTGCAATGCCTCGCGAGATTGCGTTGAATCTCGCGAGGCATTGCGAGCTGGGTAGATCCCGGGAGCAGATCTTGTGGTACCTGCCCCTTCCAATATTTTATTTTATCTCATTGGCTACGCTGCACCGCGGTGAGCTGGTTTTCCAGTGCAGCGTGGCCAGAAGAACGTGCCCTCAGTTTCTACATTCACTGTTCAACAATCATATTCAGTAAAATTATATTTAAAATTTGTTCTCTGGATATAGGCAATGCACATTTATTGCTCTGATGGGCCTTCTCCACAGACTCTGCAGTCCTAATGGTGATGATGCTCTCACATTAGTGTCAGATAAGGAAATCTCTTCATAGATTTCATAGAATTTACAGTGCAGAAGGAGGCCATTCGGCCCATCGAGTCTGCACCGGCTCTTGGAAAGAGCACCCTACCCAAGGTCAACACCTCCACCCTATCCCCATAACCAGTAACCCCACCCAACACTAAGGGCAATTTTGGACACTAAGGACAATTTATCATGGCCAATCCACCTAACCTGCACATCTTTGGACTGTGGTCGGAAACCGGAGCACCCGGAGAAAACCCACGCACACACGGGGAGGATGTGCAGACTCCGCACAGACAGTGACCCAAGCCGGAATCGAACCTGGGACCCTGGAGCTGTGAAGCAATTGTGCTATCCATTTCTAATTCCATTTTATTCTCTATCATATTCTGCTCACCAGACTGAATCCTGAGATGGCAGGACTGATGTATGAGGAGAGATGGAGTGGGTTAGGATTACATTTGCTGGAGTTTAGAAGAATGAGGAGGCATCTCATAGAAACCTATAAAATTCTAATAGGACTAGATAGGGTAGATGCAGGAAGGATGTTCCTGATGATAGTGGTGTCCAGAACCAGGGGTCACAGTCTGAGGATATGGGGTAGACCATTTAGGACCGAGATAAGGAGAATTTACTTCACCCAGAGAGTGGTCGGACTGTGGAATTTGCTCCCACAGAAAGCAGTTGAGGCCAATCTTTTCAAGAAGGAGTTAGATTTAACTCTTGGGGCTAAAGAGATCAAAAGATATGGGGGGAAAGGGGGAACAGGTTACTGAGTTGGATGATCAGCAATGAGATGATGAATAGCGGAGCAGGCTCGAAAGGCCGAATGGCCTACTCCTGCTCCTATTTTCTATGTTTCTACGTTTAAAGTATTCCACACCAGTATTTTGACAAAAATACATTTTAGGAGATACAGAAAGCACTACAGTACCTCATCCACTTTACTGTATATTCCTAAAAGTAATAATTATACATTAAAGCAAGTCCAACCTATCAATAAATTTGATTAAAAGAAATCTAAAGGCTCTACATGCAGCATGACACATCTTGCTGGAACTATGAACAACTGCAATGCTCGGTATATCCTGCCCAATGGCCACACACATTCTTCACCAGCAAACTAGCCAGCAAAGCTTGTATTAAATCTGTCTTTCCCCTAGAGTACAATTCTCAGGAGCCACTGTGACTGCCTTCAGCATTAGAGCTCACAGAAGTCACAGTACAAGCATTCCCCTTTCTGCTGTAACATGCCCAGGAGTCTGTCTGCTGAAGTTTATTTGTCTGCCTCTTAATTTAAATCTCACAGTTACAATTCTCTGAAGGATCCCTCAACGAGACAACCATGGCTTGGTTCATCCCTATCTCCATCTGCTGCTTCTGTGGCCAGTAACTCTAAACCTCCCAATGATATTCTAATGGGCCACTGCGCCCCACCCCCCACATCCCCAATCCCATCCCAACCGCCTGCAGAGATTCCCATGAGATTGTGCAGACACCGTTGCAAGCATAGCTGGAAAATTGTTGCCAAAATAAATGGGAGAGCATGGGAAAGGAGGTTGAGATAGAAAAGTAAGAATGGACGAAATAAGAAAATGAAATGAAATAGAGAAAAATAACTGAAGGAGAGGTGTTGGGGCAGAGGTACGGAAGTAACAAATGAAACAAGAGAAGTTAAAGAAAGAAAAGTCAAGGACATTGGACACAATGAAGAAAGGTGAAGGTGGAACAGATGAGAAAAATAATGGACGATAAAGAAAAAGGGAAAACAAAATAGTAGCTGCGGAGAAGATATAACACATGATACACAGGAATAGGCCATTCAGATCCTTGAACATGTTTCCCCATTCTGTTAGATCAAGGCTGGCCTACACTTCAAATCAATTGATCCATTTTTGTTCTCCTTGCCCTATTCATGTTCACAACTTCTCTCCCTTGTTTTTTCACAGTAACTTCATTGCATTGTTAATGTAAGCCTACTTGTGACAACAATAAAGATTATGATTATTGCTCTTTTTCTTAACTTCTCCACTTTTATTTCCCTTTTCCTTGTTTCTCATAAAGAAAGAAAAAGAGACCGAGAAGAGTGAAAGAAAAGGAGATGTGAAGAAGAATTATAGAATTATGTAAAAGAACAAAGCAAAAGATTGCGGCGGAGAGGAAATCAGAGTTGGGTTGAACCAACGAGGACAAAAAGAAAATGGAGCGATATTGAGGTTAAGTGTAAAAGAGGAGAAGTGTGAAGTTGGAGACCTCATGTAAGAGAAGTGACCAATGTGATGAAGAAAGAAAAATGTGCTTTCATACAGCACCTTTCATGATTATTGGCCATTTCAGAGTGCTTTTCAGCATGAAATTCTTTAAAAGTATAACTCAGCAGCCAAATTGCGCTCAGCATTTTTCCACAAACAGTAATGCGACAATAACCAAGTAATTTATTTTGCGATACAGGTCGAGGGATAAATATTCACCAGGTAACCCCCCCTGCTCTACTCTAGAACACTATCATGGGTTACATTCAGCTGCTCAGGAAGATGGTGCTTTGGTTTAAAAACCTCACCCTAAAGCCAGTTCCTTTAACAGTGCAGCACCCCACTGGCGTGTCAGCTACATCTCATTGCAATGTGGAAGGTGGGGATGAGGAAAGGTGAGGAGCAGAGAGCAAGGTAAAGTCAGATAGGATGAGTAAAAGGAAAGAGCCGAAAGTTAGTGTGAGATAAAGAGGAGAGGAGGTGGGAAGAAAGGAAGAGAAAGAATAGGAAAACAAAACAGAGGTGATGGAGCGTAGGAAAGGAGAAATGAAGGAGAGGAAATCAAGGAAAATGGAGTGATGGCGGAAAGGTGAGGAATCTAGAGACAGGGGAGGATACAATGCAGAAAATACTCAAAGCTGGAGGAAAATGAGGGAGAAAAGGAGAGTGCAAGGAAAATAAAAAAATAATGAGGAATTGGACTAAAAATAAATAAGTGGAGGAATATTAGTGGAGAAAATGAGGAAAGAATTGATGGACATATGTAAAGAGAAGTCACAGAGCAGAGGATGAAGGAACAAGCTGTGAACTACTCATGGCTGAAAGTCTGGAAAAAGATAGGCAAAGGTGAAGGGGAAAGCAAATGTGAAAGAAAGGAAAGAGAAGAAAAGATGGAGAGATAAGGAGATGTGAAGGAAAGTGAGGAAAAAGTTTACAGCACAGACTGAAAAGAAATAGAGATAAGTGAAAGGTAAGAGATTGAGGATAAACAAGAGAACAATTGCAGGAAACAGGAATGCAATATGATTAGATGAGGAAAAGAGAGAAGCAGATGAGGACAAGGAAGAGATGAGCAAGGAGTAGAGGAGACAAAGTGAAGGTGGAGAGATTAAAGATATGAAAGAGGAAAGGTGAGCATAGAGCATATTAAGAAAAAAGTGCGGAAACTCGAGATCAGGGCAGTAGAGGTAAAGGAGAGGTGAGAAAATAAGAAAAAAGGAGAAAAGTATTTTTGGAAAAAGAGCAACTAATACACATTTCAATAGAGTAGAAGAATAAAGGAATCACCCATTTATAACTAGGGGGCATCGGCCGAGATTTTCCGTTCCCGTTCTTCTCGGGCGGGTTTGGTGACGGGAGCGGAAAATCTCGGGAGAGGCCTAAATTGCATTTTGTGTCAGCTGACGTCTCATTGCAATCACCCCTACCCCTCTCCAGTGGCGTGATGAGAATCCAGACATTCAACGTTGGTAATCCCGTTCTCCTACATTTGAAAGTATTATCAGGCCTCTACGCCCGATAATTCCACCCCATTAGATTATCCGTCCATATCGGTGTAAGGACACATCGACGTGAATTATGACTGGTCTCATACATCATGCACCTGGCTGGCAGTGCCAGGGATAGTGCTGGGGGCAGTGCCTACATGGGGGGGGTTGGGGGTGGGTGTTCCATTTGAACATTGGTGCATCGGGGCTGCCTTTAAAAATCGAGACCCAATCTTTTAAAAGACAAAGTTTTTGATGAGGCGGGATCTTGTGGGACCCACCCCTTCCAATTATTCATTCTATCTCCCCGGCGATACGGTGGAGAAAGCTGCCGTTGGGGCGGGCAGCTTCAACGCCTCTTTTCCCGCCCTCTGACCTGCTCTACAGGAAAATGGTAAAATTCCGCCCATGATTTGAGAATAAGAGGTTTCCCATTTAAGACGGTGATGAGGAGGAATTTCTTCTCTCAGAGTGTTAAATATCTTCAGAGTTCTCTACCCAAGAGGAAGGCAGAGGTTATGTCATTGAATTTATTCAACACTGAGACAGATTTTCGAATAACAGGGGAGTCAAGAGTTTTGTGATTGAGGCAAAGGTCAGATTTACCATGATTTGACTGAATATCAGAGTAGGCTTGAGAAGCCATATGGCCTGCTCCTATTGCTACTTCATATGCTCTTATGTTCTTATTTACTATGTTTGATCGTGGTTAAACTTAGGAGAGAGACTTGATAAATTTGGACTCGATACATTGGATCGTTAATATTCTCTGTTACGTGTCATTAACTGCTGATGTAACTGAACAGAGTGAAAGCACAGTCTCTGAGGACAACAGACGTTAAAAAAAATTAAATTACGTTAACATGATGGAAGTTTATTGCCTTATGTCGCTGTGATGCAAATGGAAGTGAGGCTGATGCTGTGCTGGAACTCAAAAATCAGAATATGTTAGAATCACATCCTGGGTTGGCAATAACATTCAATAATTAAATAAGTTGTATGTTGAAGCACTGGAAGAGAGACATAATGGAACAAACAAAACAGTAGCTGATTGTCGTCCAAGAAAAGAATAACCACTAGATGGTGCTGTACACACTGTTCACAATACTTCTTCACAGTTTGATCTTTGTTATTGGAAATGTTGTGTTATGTTACTTTGTGTAACATAAACTGCTACTGGATGTAGGCTTTACGAAAGGATGCTCCAGACTATGAAATGAGTTCAACGTGTTTATTGAACTACTAACACAGTTCTTAAATGAGTTCGACACTTGGCTAATCTAGCTCTAGTAACTCTAAGCCACGTGAACAAAGAACAAAGAAAAGTACAGCACAGGAACAGGCCCTTCGGCCCTCCAAGCCCGTGCCGTCCATGCTGCCCGACTAAACTAAAATCTTCTACACTTCCTGGGTCCGTATCCCTCTATTCCCATCCTATTCATGTATTTGTCAAGGTGCCCCTTAAATGCCACTATCGTCCCTGCTTCCACCACCTCCTCCAGCAGCGAGTTCCAGGCACCCACTACCCTCTGTGTAAAAAACTTGCCTCGTACATCTATTCTAAACCTTGCCCCTCGCACCTTAAACCTATGCCCCCTAGTAATTGACCCCTCTACCCTGGGGAAAAGGGCAAGTGCTACGGTGTGATGCTGCTGCTGATCAACCCTGTCTTACTCTCTAGGTGTCTGTCTGTGGAAGAGGCCAGGTGTGTGTGTCTGTCCCTTTTATAGTGTTCGTGTCACGCCCCCTTGTGGTGATGCCCCTCTGGTGATGCCACCTCTGGGTGTCTGTCTGTGGGAGAGGCCGGGTGTGTGTGTCTTGTCCCTTTTATAGTGTTTGTGTCATGCCCCCTTGTGGTGATGCTACCTCTGGGTGTCCTGAGTACCCATTGGTTGTGCCCTATTCTGATTATCCATTGGTTGCATGTTTGCATATCATGACATCTCCCCTTTTTTTTGTGTTTTTTTTCTAGATGTATGTTCATGTGAATGTGTCTGTCTAATGTGACTGACTGGAACCTACAGTGAACAGGAATACAAAACAAAACAATTGTTCATAAGTCCCGTCTCTGGGTTTCCGTCTGATCCTCGACGACCGCCGGAGAGCTTGACGGTGGCTTGACAGGCGAGTGGGAGGCATGACTGGTGAACCCGTGGTTTGAGGTGGCAAGTTGACATGTGGAAATAGTTGGGAAAGTGGTTGCGGGCGTGTGATTTTTCGCAGAGCCCTTCGATTCCTTCGCACAATGGTGCCATCAGACATTTGTATGACATAGGATCTGGGCGCGGCCTGTCGAATGACGACAGCTGGGGCAGACCACCCACCATCCGGTATCTTGATCCTGACAGTGTCTGCTGGGAATAGCACGTCCAGATCGGTGGCATGTGCGTCATAGCCCTGTTTCTGGCTGTTGCGAAGCTGTTGCATCTTTTGTAGTACCGGTAGGTGTTCTGGGTTGGGCAGGTGTAGGGCTGGAAGTGTCGTTTGCAGGTCCCTGTTCATCAGCAGTTGAGCTGGCGACATGCCAGTGGACAAGGGAGTCGCCCGGTACGCAAGTAGTGCAAGGTGTATATCGGAAGCGGAGTCCGAGGCCTTGCGGATGAGCTGCTTAACGATGTGCACCCCCTTTTCGACTTTGCCATTGGACTGCGGGTAGTGCGGACTGGAGGTGACATGCTTGAAATTGTAGCTCTTGGCAAATGTGGACCAGTCTCGACTGTGGAAGCATGGACCATTGTCGCTCATGATGCCATGCCGTGAGAATGTCTCTTTGCACGCTTTGATGATGGTCCTTGAGGTGAGATCTGGCAGCTTCAGCACCTCAGAATAGTTCGAAAAGTAATCGATGAGTAGGATGTAGTCGCGACCATTCGCGTGGAATAGGTCAATGCCAACCTTGGACCATTGAGAGGTCTCTAGCTCATGTGGTTGGAGCGTCTCCTTGTTCTGCGCTGGTTGGAACCTCTGACAGGTTTCGCAGTCCAGGACCATGTCCGTGATGTCCTGGTTGATGCCGGGCCAGTAGACAGCTTGTTGAGCCCTGCGCCTGCACTTTTCGATGCCCAGGTGTCCCTCATGAATCTGCCGCAGCACCATGCTCTGGAGACGCTGCGGGATGACTATTCTGTCCAGTTTGAGCAGGGTGCTGTCGATCAGTGTCAGGTCGTCCTTGACATTGTAGAATTAAGGGCATTGCCCTTTCGGCCACCCATTGTTGAGGTTGTGGATGACTCGCTGCAAGAGGGGGTCTTTGGCCATCTCTTCTCGGATGAGAACGAGCTTCTCGTCTGTTGCCGAGAGGTTGCTTGCACACATTTGAACCTGCGATTCAATGTGCTGGATGATCTCCAGTGGCTCACTCGGTGAAGTGACGGAGCATCAATGCATCGGCAATGATGAGCTCCTTGCCAGGCGTGTACACCAGATTGAAATTGTACTTCCGGAGTTTGAGCAGAATTCTCTGCAAACGGGGCATCATGTCATTCAGGTCCTTTTGGATGATGTGGACCAGAGGTCTGTGATCCGTCTCAATGGTAAATGTTGGCAAGCCATAAACATAATCATGGAATTTGAGGATGCCGGTGAGAAGACCTAAACATTCCTTCTCAATCTGCGCGTATCTGGTCTCAGTGGGTGTCACTGCACGTGAGGCAGTGACTGGGACCCAGGATGACATATCATCTTTTTGTAGAAGCACCGCCCCAATGCCATCCTGACTCGCATCGGGCAATATCTTGGTTGCTCGGTCTGGGTCAAAGAATGCAAGGACGGGTGCAGAGGTGAGCTTGGCCTTCAGCTCCAACTACTCTGTCTGGTGTTCCGTCTGCCACTCGAAGGCGGTTGATTTCTTGACCAGTTAACGTAGGGCCGTCGTGTGTGTGGCCAAATTCGGGATGAATTTGCCAAGGAAGTTAACCATTCCCAGGAAATGCAGTACTGCTTTCTTGTCCTCGGGGATTTTCATTGCCTCGATGGCTTTAATTTTGTCTGTGTCCGGGCGCACACCGTGTTGCGAAATCTGATCGCCCAGGAACTTCAGCGTGGATGTCACAAAACAGTACTTGGATCTGTTTAACTTGAGGCCATGTTCATGTATGCATCGGAATACCTTCTTGAGTTGCGACACATGTCCCTCTGGGGTTGTAAACCAGATTATGATATCATCAACGTCGACACGAACCCCTTCTATTCCTTCCATCATCTGTTCCATGATGCAATGGAATATCTCTGATGCCGAGATGATGCCAAATGGCATTCGGTTGTAGCAGAATCTGCCAAAAGGTGTGTTGAAGGTGCAGAGCCTATTGCTGGATTCTTCAAGTTTCATTTGTCTTGCTCTCTAGGTGTCTGTCTCTGGAAGAGGCCGGGTGTGTGTGTCTTTTCCCTTTTATAGTGTTTGTGTCATGCCCCCTTGTGGTGATGCCACTCCTGGGTGTCCTGATTACCCATTGGTTGTGTCCTATTCTGATTATCCATTGGTTGCATGTTTGCATATCATGACAGGAAAGGGATATGCTAATGTGCTGATTGTTGAATTACAGGCCGTGAATTAAAATGGCATCTCAACTTTTTTCTTCTGAATCACCTTCTTGTGAAAACCTTCACCATTGAGGTGAGTACCATAAATGTGGTGATGGGGGAATGGGCCGTGGGGCAAGGATGGCCCCACCCACATGACTGGGGCAGTGTCCAGGCACAAACCGCCGTTGCCATGGCCTGTAAGTTATCCACCTGCTGCGCACCCCACCGACCACCCACCTTGACCCCTGGTTCTGCAGAGTGACACCGGCCATATGGGTACCCCGACCTATCCATCCCCGCATCCTAGCCCCCACCTTCCACCCCAACATCTCCGCACACCACCCTCCGCCATAACACCACTCCCTCCCACCCAACCAACTGGCACCTGCAGGCAGAGCATTGCATGGCACACTCAAGGGCAACTCCCATAGCAACACATACGGGGGCGCCGGGCAGGGCCCACGGAGTGTACCATTGGAAAGGGTAGAACCAGCCGACAGTACCCCTGGCAGCAGGGATGGGCGCCAGGGTCCCCATGGTGCCGGGCAACGACGGGGCCAGGGGTGTGGGGACTGGGGGGCGCATGTGGGAACAGAGTCCACAGTGCCAACCAGGGGCATCATGTAGCCCATTGGACCTGGTTCAACATGGGGGTACGCACCATGCTAACATGTCGGCCTTTCACCCCCTGCAGACAATGGATATTTGAATTCAAGCAGCCCAATGGTGTCCATCCTGCTAGCCGCCGCAGCCCTGGGGATGTCGTGCAGCTGTACGAGCTGGAGCTGCTCGAGGAGGAGGAAGCTGCAGCAGGGGAGCATGCAGCAGTGGAGCGTGCCACAGAAAAACAGGAGGTAGCCCAACAGACCGAGGAGGAGGAGGTGCAATGGGGCGCCGTATGCCGCCTTGTGTGTACCGGCAGCGCCTGTCGTTTGAGGATCTGCCAGATGGGCATGCCGTCGAAGACTCCAGCTGAGCAGGGAGACAGTGCGACATATCTGCCAAATCATAGAACACCTGGCACCGCGAGGGAAGGGGGAGGACACCGACACCCAGTGGCCTTCAACATGACGGTCGCCCTCAAACTTTACGCCACACGGTCCTTCCAGTCGCCAAGTGGGGACCTGTCTGGAATCTCACAGAGCCCGATGCACAGGTGCACTAGCAGCGCCATGGAGGCCCTATGTGCCCAGGTGGATCAATACATCCATTTCAATGTGAACCAAGCCCAGCCTGGGCTGCGGGGTTTGCCGGAATCACCGACATGCCCTGGGTCCAGGGTAATGATGGAATGCATGTCACCCTACGCGCTCCTGCTGATGACAGGCTGCTCGGCACAAACTGAAAGGGGTTTCACTCGATGAACGTGGAGCTGATATGTGACCATCAGATGCACATCATGCGTTCGATGCCAGGGCAGTGTGTACGATGCCGGCTGAAGCGTTGGCTCCTGGAAGGCAGGAGTTATCCATTCTGATCGTGGTTGATGATGCCCCATCACCTCCTCCTCCCTTGGGATGCCCGATGGCTCCCGGGCTACTCCATGGGATTTGGTTGCGAGTGGAGGTATCTCTTCAGGTTCCCTCACCACCTGACACTGCCAGTCTTGGAGGCCCACTCTAGTCTCAACCGCGGGCAGAATGCTTGCGGCCTGCCATTTGGGTGTGCACCACATTGTGCTGTGACTGTACCACCACCTTCTGGGTCTGTGTCACATCAGACAGTGAAGCACCATCTCCCCCTGGGACTGGGCCACCTCCCTCTGTGTCTGTGCCACGTTGGCCAGTTCCTGGGCCATGCTGCCGACGTTCCCAGCCATGGCCTGCTGTGACTGGGACATGCTCAGGAGCGCCATTGCAATTTCCAGGTGGCTATGGGACATGGCTGCCTGTGAGGAGGCAACCCTGTCTTGGGCCTCGGCCAGCGCCGACACAGAATTCCCCAGGCCTTGAACATGCTGATCCATAGCTGCCACGCTTGCCCCCAGTGCCTCCACCGCGGACACCACCCCAAGCAGTGTTGGGTGGCACGCATATTCGTCACCACCCCCTGCTGCTGCATGCTGTTTGACTCCTCCACCTGCACCTGCAGGTGCTGGATGCTCGCCAACAACCCGTCATGCAGTCCTTGGCTCTGTGACTGCATCTCCATTATAGATGGGACTGTCCGCTCCAGAAGCCCAAAATCCATCCGGATAGCAGCTGGTCCCAGGTGTCAGGCCACCCTCAAACTGTCCACCCCCTCAGGAGTTCTAACTGCCACCTGATGTACCGGAGCATCAGTGTGGTGCGCACAAGAGGGTGTCAAAGGAGCCTCTTCGCTAAAGTGCCCAGCCGCGGTGAGTGTCTCCGGGATGGTGGAGGGTGGTGGAGACATCTGTGTCGGGAAATCAGTATCATCTCGGGACTCGAGCCCCAGGGTGTCTTGGGTCTCTTGTCAAGAGCTGCCGTCCGTGCTGCTGTCATCATCACTGCTCGGCACACGGGGGTTGGGCTGTGACTGTGGCTGCGACACTGGCTGGTGGCTAGGGGACACCAGAAGGATCTGCCCCATCAGCGGCAGGCCCTGCAAGACACAAGACAAGATGCATGATTAGATTGCGGGCCGAGGTGGGGGAGTAGGGTAGTGGGTTGAGGGTGGTAGGGGTGAGGGTGAGGATAGTATGGGGGTGGTGTTGCGTAGGGGGTGTTGCCATGCGTGGCACAGGGAACCGAAACACAGCGGGGTCTCACTTCCTCGGGGATGGATAGCTGATGGCCTCAGTGGGCAGGGCACCCGGCGATGGCAGCCAGTATGGGTGCTGGCATGTGGAGCAGGGTGGGGATTCAGACGCCCTCCGGGTGGGTGGGGTAGTGGGGAGGTGCCGAGTTACGGGTATGTGGGATGGGGTTAGTGCTCGGAGCACAGTGCTGCCTACTCATCCTGGCTGCCCTGAGGAGGTCATGCAGTTTCTTCGGGCAGTTCGGTTCGGACAGTGTTGCTGGTGGCGCTGACCGCCTCTGCCACCTGCACCCAGACACAGCATAAACCGGTGATTGGCAGCCTCCTTCCCGGGCCGTGATATAGCGTGGCCTGCATGTACTCTACCACGCCCTTAAGGGTATCAAGCTCAGCATCAGTGAATCTTGGTGTCACTCTGCTCGCTGCCATCTTGTTGGCCGGGATGGTGTGTGTGTGTGTGGAGTGCAGTGTGTGTATGCGGCTGCAGCTTGTCGACCTACCGAGTGTTAATCGCAAAACCGCCGAATCCCATCATGTTTCTCATTTGAATCAGTTGTGTTCCACGTGGCTCCTTTGTTAGTCTCTCACCAGTCATTGAATCGGTCTAGGTGCAGCGCCGGGTTTGCTGTCGCGGAAGTCCACAAAATCTGTTCCGGCGTCAACACTTAGACTCAGGAACGGAGATTTCCGCCGATTATTCCTCAGCCTCTGAATGAAAGAGCTATGAATTAATCTGTTGAAGCACCAGTACTCAGTCATTCAATGTCCTGATGATTGTGGGACGAAGCATAATCTGAGAAGAGAAACTGGATGATTTGAATGTAGTTTTACTTTGAGAAACAGCAGCCCATGCCTGCTCAGATCATTCCCTTGGTGCTGGGCACAGCCTCAGCATGTCCGTTGATCTGTGCTAATGATAAGAGCAGTGAAGCTTGCAAAACGGCTTTCCTCATCCAATTCCCCAGCATGTTCAAGTCGACCAAGACAGCCTTTTTGGAGACTGGAGCTGAAGACTTTTCTATCAGCAGTGTGAGCATTCCTGGGAGACATATCCACTTTGCGAAAGATCTGTTACTGGAGGTGTAATAGTAATTTTATGGAGTGCATGTTTGCTAGTGAATGATTGAGAAAGAATAACTGAAAAAAGGGAGGGTATTAGTTTTAAGCATCAGGTAACACTCTCGCTCACCCCCATGCTGTTCCCTGCTCCAGGATATCCAGTGTGACCTGCACTCAAAGCAACTTTATCTCTTCAAATTGCACAACATTCTTCTTCAGTTTTGTTCCAATCTGTTGTATGCTGTCTGCCCTGCAAGCAAAGCCATAGTGTTATGAAACTGGAAGTTTGAAGAGTGCATTGGGTGGGACATGAGTGTCCGCATTCCTGCATCTAGATTGTGCCTGAATCAACAAACACAAATGAAGCAGAAAGCTAGCTGAAAGTTTGATTTACAAGAGGGGGACCTGGAGCAAGGACAACATTACTAAAGCACAGGAGTTTCTGAAGGATGTGTGGGAGCCGGATAATGGTCAATTACCTTATTTCTGAAAAGACAGATAACACAGGAAATAAAATGGAAAATCTGCTCCATAGAGGAGGAAAATTGTCCTTTTGAGATAGAAATGTGGCAATAGTTCTAGGTTTAGGTTTAAGGGAAAGATAAACAAGCAGATGAGGGAGACGGGAGTAGAGGTGAACAGACTTAGATGTGAAAAGATGGGAAGAGACTCAAGTGGAGCATAACCAGCAGCATGGGGACTGGTTGGACAGGATGGCCTGTTCCTGTGCTGTATATCCTGCTCCTTGTTACACTCTGGATAGAGATGTGAAGCTTCAGCAGCTGTTTTCTGAGGTCTCAGTGAGCAAACTCAGTCATGGTACAAGAGTGAAAGGAAACTTCTGTGGAAAGCATACTTTGCCCATCTGATTGGAAGCAAGAAGGATGCCTAGCCTTATATCAACTATAACATTTTTCACTCATCCACTCCCTCTTGTAATTTGGGTGTTAAACAGTGGGCTGCCTCATTCCAAGGTTTTTTTTCTCCTGGGCGGAGAATTATGGAAACTCAAGTAAGCCAATCTTCCTTTCCTGCAATTTGTTTATCATTCATGGAACATGGGATGTCCTGTGGTTTTGAAAGGCACTATGTAGATGCAGGTATGTCAGGCCTGATCAGCAAACAATACATAATCCCTTTAAATAGCTGTTGCAGCCCTTTAAGCTCTACAACCATTCACAATTCCCACACCCCAAAGTGTGTCACTTTTTTTAAAAAATCACACGGTAAGAAGTGTGGTTTTGACAACTGCAAAGCTTGGCACAAGCGATTGATTAGACTCTTGTTTCTAAGGCAAAGAATTATGAGTTCATTCTAGGATATACGAATTAGGGGCAGGATTGGCAACTCAACTCTGCTATTCAATAAGTTCACGGCTGATCTGATTGTAACCTCAACCCACATTCTTCCTTCCCCCAATAACCTTTCACTCCCTTGCTTATCGAGAATCCATCTACCTCTGCCTTAGAAATATTCAAAGAACTCTGCTTCCACCGCCTTTTGAAGACGAGAATTACAAAGACTCTTGGCCCTCTGAGAGAAAGAAATCCTCCGCATGTTTGTTTTAAATGGACAACACCTTCAGCGGGATTCTCCGACCCCCCCCGTCGGGTCGGAGAATCCCTGGGGGTGGTGCAAATCCGGCCCCGCCGCCCCGACGCCGGCTGCTGATATTCTCTGGCGTCGGTTTTCAGGTGGGGGCGGGGTTCATGCCATATCGGTCGGGCGCCGTTGGCAGCAGCCCCCCCGGCAATTCTCCGGGCCTCGATGGGCCAAGCGGCCGTCCGTTTCTGGCCAGTCCCGTGGCGTGGATTAGACATGGTCCCACATGGCGGGACCTGGCATGTACGTCAGCTGGTGTGGTCCCTGAGTTATTCGACCCCGGTGGGGGGCCCCACGGTGGCCTCGCCCGTGATCGGGGCCCACCGACCTGCAGGCGGGCCTGTGCCATGGGGGCGCTCCTTCCTTCCGCGCCAGTCTCTGTAGGGCTCCGCCATGGCCGGCATGGAGAAGACAACCCCCTGTGCATGCGCCAGAATAAGCTGGTGGTTCCGCGCATGCGCGGGATCACGCCGGCCCTTTGGCGCATGCGCTAACCCGCGCAGTCCCTTCGGCGCCAACTGGCACGGCGCCAACCCCTCCGGTGTCCACCTAGCTCCCGGAAGGGCAGAGAATTCCGCAATTTCAGGGGCTGTTGACGCCGAAGTGGTTCGCGCCGGTTTTCCCGCCGGTGTGGGGATTTAGTCCCCGGAAAGGAGAATCCCGCCCTTGATGTTTAAACAGTGATCCGTAGTTCCAGACTCTCCCACTAGAGGAAATATCCTTTCCACATCCACCCTGTCAGGACCCCTCAGGATCTTTGGAACACTGAGGTGGGCACTGCCAGGGGGTACTGCCAGGAGGGAACCCTCCTCCATTGGGAGAGGGGGTTTCCCCTAATGTGCAGTAGGGGGAAAGGGCTACACTTCAATGAGTATGCTGTGGGGAGAACGGGTGGGGGTGGGGGGGGGGGGTGGAGTGCCCCCCCCAATACATCTGTGTTGGCGGGAAAATGGTTGCTCGAAAGCTTGTGGGGTGGTCTTCCATGCTTCAAATACGTCACCTCTGGCTCTTCTCAACACCAATGGGTACATCCTAGCCTGTCCAACCTTTTCTCCTGAGACAACCCAACCATTTCAGGTATTAGTCCCGTAAACCTTCTCTAAACTGCTTCCAATGCATTTACACCCTTCCTAAAATAAGGAGATCGATACTGTACAGTACCTACTTTCGTATTCAATTCCCCTCACAATAAATAATGACACTCTACTAGCTTTCCTAATAACTTGCTCAACATGCACATTTACCTTTCCTAATAACTTGCTCAACATGCACATTTACCTTTCCTAATAACTTGCTCAACATGCACATTTACCTTTCCTAATAACTTGCTCAACATGCATATTTACCTTTGCAATTCATGCAGTAAGACACAGATCGCCCTGCACCTCAAAGATCTTAAAATGACAATTAGTTGTGATGACCATGCAGGGATGTGAGGTGTCTGAAGTCCAAAGGGCCGATGGCCGAGACTGACCATTGCCCCCTCAAACTCTGGCAGTGCCAGGGAGCAGTGCAAACATGGAAGTGCTGGGGTACAGCCCAGGGGCACTGCCAGGGTGCACTGAGGAGGGCACTGCGGGGTTACTGTCAGTGGGGGTAATCCTCCTCCATTGAGGGAGGGGCTTCCCCTTATGTGTGGTGAAGGGAAGTGGGGTGCACGCTGATGAATGTGTGTGGTGGTATGTATTAGGGGTAATACAGTACACCATGAATGCCGAGGAGCTATTGGAGGACAGATGCTGGGTCCCGATTGGATCTGCCGCCTACTGGGCTCCACCCAGATAGGCGGGGTATAAGAACCCGGTTTACTCCCCGCAGCTGCATTCTGTGACTGAGCTGCTGGGGAACAAGTCTGATCAATAAAGCCTCGATTGAAGTTCTCTACGTTTCGCCTCGTGTGTGATCGATGGTGCTACAATTTATTGAGCCGACTTAAAAAGGAATATGGAGCCCCGGATCGCCCCAGAGTGCCTGCAAATTGGCCCCCAAGCAGCTAACGCAACATCGGCGTTTAAACACTGGCTGGCGTGCTTTGAGGGGTACCTCCGAACAGCCCCCGGCAGACCAACGGAGGACGCGGAAGAATTCCCAGCGGCGATCAACTTGCTGAAACAGACCTACGTTAGGCCCGTCAACCAGCTCTACGCACGCTACCAGCTCGTGACAAGACGACAAATCCCCGGGGAATCGCTGGACGAATTCTTTAATGCGCTGACGATCCTGGGAAGAAACTGCGACTGCCCAGCGGTAACGGCGAATGAACATACGGACCTCCTGATCAGAGACGCTTACGTAGCAGGTTTGGCATCGTCGCAAATTCGCCAGAGACTTTTAGAGAAAGACTCTCTCGGACTCACTCACATGCAGCCTCCCTCGACATGGCCTCCCAAAACGTCTGCGCCTATGCCCCCGACCGCACTACAGCCCCTTGGGCTCCGTGGACCCCCGCCGCGACCGACCCCCCGGCACCCCCCACCCCTCCACAAGCGTGCGCGGCCAGAATCCCAGACTACCCAGGGGGGCCCCGCTGCTACTTTTGCGGGCAGCCAAAACACCCCCGCCAGCGCTGCCCGGCCCGCTCGGCCACCTGTAAAAGCTGCGGCAAAAAGGGGCACTACACAGCGGTGTGCCAGTCCCGTGGGGTCGCCGCTATCTCCGGGGAACAAACGGGACCAGGGGCTCAACCCCCCCAGCGACCCACAGGCGGCCAACGGGCACCGCCATTTTGGATCCCGGACACCCACGAGGGGGGGACGGGCGCCGCCATCTTCCTACCCACGGGCCGCATGCGATCCATGGGAGCGGCCATTTTTCCACCCCCAGCCGCGTGCGACCCATGGGAGCAGCCATTTTGTCCACCCCCGGCAGCGTGCGATCCATGGACGCCGCCATCTTGGCTGACAGGCAAGGACCCCAGCGTGGACGGCTCCACACTGCCTGAAGACAACGATCTGATGCACCAACCACGTTTGGCATCGGTGACCCTCGACCAGTCGCGGCCCCGGACGCTCCAGACGACAACGACAAAGGTGCTGGTGAATGGGCACGAGACGCCGTGTTTGATCGATTCGGGGTGCACGGAGAGTTTTATTCATCCGGACATGGTAAGACACTGTTAATTCGGCCAAGCACCGAAAATTTTTTCCTGGCGGCGGGGTCCCACTCTGTTGAAATCAAAGGATTCTGCATCGTAAACCTAACGGTGCAGGGGAGAGAGTTCAAAAATTACCGGCTGTATGTCCTCCCCCATCTCTGCGCTCCCACTATCCTAGGATTGGACTTCCAATGCAACCTCCAGAGCTTAACATTTAAATTTGGCGGCCCTATACCCCCACTGACTATCTGCGGCCTCGCGACACTCAAGGTCGAACCGCCCTCCTTGTTTGCGAACCTCACCCCAGATTGCAGACCCGTCGCCACTAGGAGCAGACAGTACAGCACCCAGGACCGGACGTTTATCAGGTCCAAAGTCCAGCGGCTGCTGAAGGAAGGCATAATCCAGGCCAGCAATAGTCCCTGGAGAGCCCAGGTGGTAGTTGTGAAGACAGGGGAGAAGCAGAGGATGGTTGTAGACTACAGTCAGACCATCAACAGGTACACGCAGCTAGATGCGTACCCTCTTCCCCGCATATCCGACATGGTCAATCGGATTGCACAGTACAAGGTCTTCTCCACCGTGGACCTTAAGTCCGCCTACCACCAGCTCCCCATTCTACCCGGTGACCGCAAGTACACTGCCTTCGAAGCAGACGGGCGGCTATACCACTTCTTAAGGGTTCCATTCGGCGTCACGAAAGGAGTCTCGGTCTTCCAACGGGAGATGGACCGAATGGTTGACCAGCACGGTTTACGGGCCACGTACCTCGACAACGTCACCATCTGTGGCCACGACCAGCAGGACCACGACGCCAACCTCCGCAAATTCCTCCAGACCGCTAACGCCCTCAACCTCACCTACAACGAGGAAAAATGCGTGTTTAGCACCGACCGTCTAGCCATCTTGGGCCACGTAGTGCGTAATGGAGTGATAGGCCCCGACCCTAAACGCATGCGCCCCCTCATGGAGTTCCCTCTTCCCCACTGTGCCAAAACCCTGAAACGCTGCCTGGGCTTCTTTTCTTATTACGCCCAGTGGGTCCCCCAGTACGCAGACAGGGCCCGCCCACTAATCCAGTCCACTACTTTTCCCCTGTCGACAGAGGCCCGCCAGGCCTTCAGCCGCATCAAAGCGGATATCGCAAAGGCCACGATGCGCGCCATTGACAAGTCCCTCCCCTTCCAAGTCGAGAGCGACGCATCCGACGTAGCTCTGGCGGCCACTCTCAACCAAGCGGGCAGACCCGTGGCCTTTTCTCCCGGACCCTCCACGCTTCAGAAATTCGCCACTCCTCAGTAGAAAAGGAGACCCAAGCCATAGTGGAAGCTGTGCGACATTGGAGGCATTACCTGGCCGGTAGGAGATTCACTCTCCTCACTGACCAACGGTCGGTAGCCTTCATGTTCGATAATGCACAGTGGAGCAAGATAAAGAACGACAAGATCCTGCGGTGGAGGATCGAACTCTCCACCTACAACTATGAGATCTTGTACCATCCCGGAAAGCTAAACGAGACGTCCGATGCCGTATCTCGCGGCACATGTGCCAACGCACAAGTGGACCACCTCCAAGCCCTCCACGAGGACCTCTGCCACCCGGGGGTCACTCGCTTCTACCATTTTATAAAGGCCCGCAACCTCCTGTACTCCGTCGAGGAGGTCCGAACAGTCACCAGGAACTGCCAAATCTGCGCAGAATGCAAACCGCATTTTTTCAGGCCAGATAGAGCACACCTGATAAAGGCTTCCCGTCCCTTTGAACGCCTCAGTCTGGATTTCAAAGGCCCCCTTCCCTCCACCGATCACAACACGTACTTTCTTAACGTCGTTGACGAATACTCCCGTTTCCCCTTCGCCATACCCTGCCCCGACATGACCGCGGCCATGGTCATTAAAGCCCTCTTCACCATCTTTACCCTGTTCGGTTTCCCCACCTACATCCATAGCGATAGGGGGTCCTCCTTCATGAGTGACGAGCTGCATCAATTCCTGCTCAGCAAGGGCATAGCCTCGAGCAGGACGACCAGCTACAACCCCCGGGGGAACGGGCAGGTAGAGAGGGAGAATGGAACGGTCTGGAAGACCGTCCTGCTGGCCCTATGGTCTAGGAGTCTCCCAACTTCCCGCTGGCAGGAAGTCCTCCCGGATGCCCTTCATTCTATCCGGTCCCTGCTGTGCACCACCACGAACCAAATGCCGCACGAGCGCCTCCTTGTCTTCCATAGGAATTCCGCTTCTGGAACGTCACTTCCGACCTGGCTGGCAGCCCCGGGACCCATCCTGCTCCAAAAACATGTGCGGGCGCACAAATCCGGCCTACGTGGCGTTCCCAGGGGTGTAGTGTTAATCAGGTCAGTCCATAAGAGGGTCGTTTAGGAATCTGGTAACAGTGGGGAAGATGCTGTTTTTGAGTCTGTTCATGCGTGTTCTCAGACTTTTGTATCTCCTGCTCGATGGAGAAGTTGGAAGAGTGAGTAGGCCTTGTGGGCGGGGTCTTTGATTATGCAGCCCGCTTTACCCAGCCCTCTCAGACCGTGATCCAGGCATGCATATTTAAATGAGGCATTAGACTAATGAAAGAATGCACGTGCGGATTCTCCCAGCGCCTAGGACCTAATGGCGTCACCTGGAAGACTTTGCCAGGGAGCAGTTTAGTACTGATCAACACAAACGTGGACCAGTCATAACAGCATCTGCGGGGAGGGGCGGGGGTCCCCCAGGCCATTAGACACACCCGAATGATCTGAGATAGGGCAGGATGGCACCCTGGCACACCTGTTGGAACCTGGGCACCTTGATACTGCCAGCCCTCCCTTGGCACTGCAACCCTGGCACTCTGCCAGTGCCAGGGTGCCCAGTGGCATTGAAAATCTAGCAGGGGCACCACCATGGTGCCAGGATGGCAGTGCCAAGGTGCCCAGGTGCCAGATTGTCCGTGTCAGGGGTTGGGCCCAGGAGGAGGGCCTTACCAATAAGAGGTGTATTGAGAGGGGGCTCGAGGACCCCGGTAAAGGTAAGCTGGGTGAATGGCAATGTCCAGAGGCTGTGGTGGGGGCGAGGTTGAAAGATTGGGGCTCCCTTTATTCAGGCACGTGGATCCGCGAGTAGTCTTCCTGCGTTGGCGAGAAATACTAAAGTGCGGCCTCAAAGGGGAGGCCCTTGCCGAGGCTAAAATAAACCAGCAAAGTGGCATTGAATAGCAGGGTTTTCTCAGCACTGCCAAGAAACACCCTGTTAAATGCACCCGAAACCAGAAACAAAGTCAAGGGACGCGATTCGACAAAACAAATTCTGGAGAGAAACTCATTGGTTTTCAGTCCAAACCTGACCCTTTGCCATTCAAAGAAAAATTCCACCCTATGTTTCAGGTTGATGACCTTTCAATAGAACTGAATTCCACTAATACTGTCAGCTGTGACGAGTTGATAGCGCGCTCACTTATCATCAGAAGGTTGTAGGGTTCATGTCCCACTCTGGGATTGAACACAAAATTCCAGGAACACTGCAGAGCAGTATTATGGGAATGTTGCACCATCAGTGATGCTGCCTCTCAGATGAGATATAAACTGAGGCCCATTCTGCCCTGTCAGGTGGACATAAATGATTCCATGGCACTATTTAGAAGAAGAGCAAAGGACCTATCACAGGCGTCTCGAACAACGTTTACCCTTCAATCAATTTCACAAAAACGGCTTCTCTTCTCATTATCACATTGCTGTTATCGGAGATTACTCTGCGGCGACAAGATGGTCGCCATGTTTACGGCATTACAAAATTTCAAAGGAGATGTGAAACCAAGGCTTCATGTCCTCGGTGGTGGTTTTTGATGAAATTAAAAGATTAAATAACATATTTAAGGAAAATGTATAATTCTGATGTGCTGATCAACATTCATCCCTCCCCCAACACTCCCAAAAATAACTCATATCGTTGCTTTTTGGAGGACAAAATTGTGTGTAATGGTTGAGGAAGCCATAGTTGCCTATGTCACAGTAACTGATCTTCAAAACGTAATTAGTCACATGCATACCATGGAGCTATAGTGAGACACACTGGGTGAAATATCGATCAGCACCTGCTTTTGGGTTCAGGCATCACCATTCATGATCTGCCTGTGTCCAGTCTTCTGAAGAGAGGCGACACAGACACGCCATGCTGCCTCCTAATGTGCCTGATTGCAGCCTCCAGCCGAGCACAATCCACACTTTTGGCTGACTGTACATTTACCAGAGGATCTTATCAGCATGCAAGACTAACACATGTTCTATCTAGTCTTTGTGTCTGAAAGGAAGTCTCGCCCTTTTCAAAGGAGGCTGCACTGATTGAAAGGAAACTGCAGCTACTGCCGAGTATTGCAATTGGAGAAAAAGAAAATGGAGCACCAGGACGGAGAGAGGATTTCCAGGTTGGTGGGTACAACTCTGGAGGTGGTAGTGATGGAGGCGACAGGAAGAGAGAGGCTATGTTTCTACATGAGCCAGGAGCATTTCTGAAGAATGGGGAGAAGGTGGCAAGGGCGATAAGTGCAAGGCACTGGCACCAATAACTGACAACAGTGCTGCAAAAACTCAAAGACGACACGCAAGTAATCAAGATCAGTGAACAAATCTTCAATGGTGACGTACCCTACCCTCCTCGCCAGTAACTTTTCCCCTTACCCAATAGAATATGAATGTTCAATCACCCATCCAGATGTCAGGGGCGCTGCCTGGGTATCAGGCTAGCAGTGCCAGGGTGGGCCATGCCCATGAAAGGGTGGTGAAGCGAGTGCATGAAGGGGGTTATGAAGGTTGGGGAGGGTGATGGCGGATGGGCAACAAATGCTGGCCTTACCAATGACAACAAGATCCCATGAACAAATAACAAATTGGGCATGGTTACACACCAACTGCACATTGATAGAATGGTGGTCCTTGCAAATACTGTACCTTTGCCCAGTGACATGGGGAATATGCGGAGCCTCTTGCACGCAATAAATGGCTCTGAACCAAAATGAATCCTGGTAAATACAGGTGCCTTTTCACCCAACATGTTTTTGATAGATGACAACTTGAAGTATTCACTTCTCTTCACCTTTGGGCCTCAGTAATATCCCAGAATGCATTCATCAATGGTATTCTGGGAGATTCACTGCAGCAACTTGTGAACCATCCTTCAATAGCATCTCCCAAACCTATGATCTCTACCACCTAGAAGGACAAGGACTGAAAACATATTACAACACATTCCTCCAAACCACACACCATCCTGACTCGCACATTTATCACTGTTCCTTCACAGTCACTGAGTCAAAATCCTGCAACGCCCTACAACAACATTGCAGGTGTACCTACACCACATGGACTGCACTTGTTCAAGAATGTGCCTCGCCACCACCTTCTCATGGGTAATTAAGGATAGGAAATAAATGCGGCTTTGCTAGTGATGCCTACATATCATGGAAGAAAAAAACAATATGGGCTCTGTCACCTATATTATCTAGAATGATCCCGTTATGTGGAGTGACTTTTATGATCATTAGCAGTACTGTCTGCATCCTAGTATGAGGCTCCAGATCATGTTGAAGGAGGGGGCACAGTTCACTGACCATCTCATTGGGAGAATTGAGTCAGTTCAAACATTGTTTCCAAGTCAGGTAGAGGTAAGAGAAATGCGCTCTCCAAACCTTTTCTGGAGAACTCCTTCTCCCCAATCTCCATTGAACATCACTCTCTGCAGCCGCTATTCCGTTTTTCAGTTGAGTTGCAAATCTAAACCCACTGCAAACACCTCCCCCCCTCCAACCCTTCCCAAACCTCGTGCTGGCTTCAGTAGTCAAATGCTCTGTGCTTCCTGAAGGGATGCACCAGACCACTATCAGACCTCCAAGAGCAAAGCATACTACATCCACAAACTTCTGTCCAGCAGATGTAAGTTAAAAGAATCTCACCTGCAAAATGCTTGCCTGTCCCTTTAAATAGCACTAGTGGGAGGATTCTCAGGTAGATAAATACATAATTGGTACAGAAGCTTGCTAGACTGGTGCAGATCAAATGCATTAAATCAGATTGAATGCCTGAATGACATCAATATCAGACTCTCCTCTCGCTATGAGCGCATGCATGCCTCGGCGAGCACTCTGGCAAGCAAAGGATGTCACACAGGATGCACCTGAAGTGCCTGGCACATTTAGGCTTTCAGGGCTTCCTGGGCACCAACCACAGAGCCCAATTTCAGTCACGGTATCAATACAGTTTAATTCTTCTTCAGTATTAAAGTTGAAAGATAATTATTATCAGAGCAATGCCGCATGTTTGGGCAGGCCTCACAACTACCTTAGGTCTCACAATACTGACCCTTTATTTTCTGAAGGCATTTACCTTGATTTGCTGAAGTGTTTCAGATTCTTTGGCATAACTTCCCATAATGTTGCAATTTCTCACCACACTATTTAACAATATGAATTTGCACTGCATTGGCACGTTTAATGCAAAAGAATTTTGACCTGCTCTACAGA
Source organism: Scyliorhinus torazame (assembly GCF_047496885.1). Lineage (NCBI taxonomy): Eukaryota > Metazoa > Chordata > Chondrichthyes > Carcharhiniformes > Scyliorhinidae > Scyliorhinus > Scyliorhinus torazame. The sequence goes on from NC_092708.1 coordinate 93,083,573, forward strand.
TGGGAGAAAAGAGGAATGGGTACTAGTGGAGATGTGGGAACAAACGTGACTAAAATGTTGGGTTTGGAACACTTTGCAAAGTCATCTGATGAGACCACTAAATAGTAACCTTGGTGTCCTAATTGATTTTGAGTTCCTAATCAAATTGATCACCTGCTTCAACCTTCATAATATTGCCCATTATAATACCGACTTCAGCAAATCTGCCACTGAAGCATGGAATCATACATTTATCACCTGCAGATTTGATTATTCCAATGTTTTCCTGGCTGGTTACCATCCTCCATCTTCCTGACATTGCCTGCCATCTCCCTGATGCGACCATCAATTCACACGAGACGATTAGCAGAAGTGAACAGTGGTTTTAATAAGCTAAATCTGTGCCTGCCTGCGACTGCTCTGTACTGACTGCTGCCTACAGGCTGCAGGTTTATATACCACCCCCGAGGGGGCGGAGCCACAGGCGGAGCCCATAGGGGCATCAACATAGTACAGTACAATACAGTGGTGAATTGCAGTAGCAATACATTCACCACACTCCCCTACCTCAACCCATCTACTGTTGGAATTGTCACACATTGCTTTTGTCATATTTGTCGTGTTGGGTGTTCCGCTATACAGACGAACCAACACGGTTGCAGATGGTACAACCCTGTTTTATTACTATCAATAACAATATCTGTAAACTTATGTCTGTGGTTCATCCTTTATCCTTTAACCTGTGGACCCAGCCCTTACACTATCTTAGAGAGGCACTCAGCACATGGTGTATGTATGAGTGGCTTGCTGTGAGCTCTGTGCCCTGAGCTGTCTCCTGCTGGAATGAGTGGGAACTGTGGTGTTCCCCGTTTTATAGTGCGTGGGCTCTTGCTTGTGATTGGCTGTGATGTTGCGTGTGTGTTGATTGGTCCATTGTTCTGTCCATCAGTGTGTATGTGTGTTTGCACCATGATGTTTATCTGAATATCATGACATCCCCCTTTTTTACAAGAATATGTGCCTATGTGGTAATAAATATAGATGTGTACTGAGTGCAGCTGAATGTGTGTGTGCAATATCTACAACATGTACATGAGGCTAAACTATATACATAGAAAGGTGTCAGGTACAACATAGCAACGAGGTTGTACCATAAACAAAACAAGTGTAATCATCAAACATCAAAAACGAACTCCTGTAACAACAAAAAGAGAAACATATTAACATTGTGGCTTATCACTTTAGTGGGTCCAATGTACAAACAGGCTCATAAGTCTAGCCTAGTAGGTGTTGAATTCGGGTTGAACGCCTCAAGGGTGGGTCAGGATCCACCTGTTGAGGAATGGGCCTGGCCACAGGTGATAGAGGAATAGGCATGGTGGCAGGAAGCTCCACGAAGTCGACATCAGGAACAACAGGAGGGCGTGGCACCGGTGTATGATTACGTAGTGAGTGCGGAAGCAGGCAAAGAGCCCGGCGATTACGCCGGCGAATGGAGCCATCAGGCATGCGAACCAGGAACCAGCGGGGAGCCACGCGTCGGAGAACTTCGGCAGTTGCGACCAGCCACCCTCTGGTAGGTGGATGCGGACGTTGTCTCCAGCCGCCAAGGCAGGAAGATCAGTTGCCCGAGTGTCACGTGCCACCTTCTGCTGAGCAGGCTGCTGTCGTATCCTTTGCAGTACTGGAGCATGGTCGGGTGTAGGAACAAGAATGGATGGCACAGTGGTCCTGAGGGCGTGACCCATCAACAGCTGGGCTGGTGAGAGGCCAGTGGATAGTGGGGCCAAGCAATAGGCCAGCAGGGCTAAGCAGAAATCCGATCCGGCATCAGCAGCCTTGCAGAGGAGCTGCTTGACGATATGGACGCCCTTTTCCGCCTTGCCATTTGACTGGGGATGCAGAGGGCTGGTTGTCACGTGTGTGAAGCCATACAAAGCAGCAAAAGAAGACCATTCTTGGCTTGCAAAACAGGGCCCATTGTCCGACATGACAGTAAGCGGAATGCCATGGCGAGCGAAGGTTTCTTTGCATGCCCTGATGACAGCGGACAATGTCAAATCGTGCAGGCGTATGACCTCTGGATAATTCAAAAAGTAATCTATGGTGATGACGTAGTCCCTGCCGAGCGCAAGAAAAAGGTCCACACCCACCTTCGCCCAGGGGGATGTTACCAACTCATGGGGCTGAAGCGTCTCAGGGGGTTGCGCCAGCTGAAACCTTTGGCAGGTGGGGCAGTTGAGCACCATGTTGGCAATGTCATCGCTGATGCCTGGCCCATAGACAGCTTCTCGGGCCCTCCGCCTGCATTTCTCAACCCCGAGATGGCCTTCGTGCAGTTGTTCGAGGACCAGCCTGTGCATGCTGTGTGGAATCACAATACGGTTCAACTTTAAGAGGATACCGTCAATGATGGCCAAGTCGTCCTGGACATTTTAGAATTGTTGTCTCTGTCCTTTGAGCCACCCTCCCGTCATGTGGCGCATCACACGTTGTAGAAGGGGGTCAGCCGCAGTCTCCCGGCGAATACGGGCCAAACTTGAATCATTAGCTGGCAGATTGGCCGATGTGAAGGCCACATATGCTTCGACCTGACCTACGAACCCCTCCGATTCAGGCGGTGTGCTCACTGCTCTGGACAGGGCATCCGCGATGATGAGGTCCTTTTCCGGGGTGTAGACTAGTTGGAAGTTGTACCTCCAGAGCTTGAGCAGAATGCGCTGGAGGTGAGGGGTCATCTCATTCAGGTTCTTTTGTATGATGCTGACCAGGGGCCGATGGCCGGTTTCCACGGTGAACTGAGGGAGACCATTCACGTAGTCGTGGAACTTATCTATGCCGGTTAACAAACCCAGTCACTCCATCTCGATCTGCGCATAGCGCTGTTCTGTGGGGGTCATGTCCCGCGAGGCATAGGCGACCGGGGCCCATGATGCAGTGTCGTCCCGTTGCAGGAGTACCGCCCCAATGCCGGGGCTGTGGTGAGCTTAATCTTGAGTTCCTCCCATTCCTTCTGGTGTGCGGGCAGCCACTGGAACTCCGTGGTCTTCTTCACTAGGTGGCGAAGAGCCGTTGTGTGGGAGGCAAGGTTGGGAATGAACTTCCCCAGGAAGTTGACCATCCCGAGAAAGCGTAGCACTGCCTTCTTGTCTCCCGGCTGCGGCATGGCTGTAATGGCGCTCACTTTGTCTGCATCTGGACGCACTCCTGACCAGGATATGTGGTCCCCCAGAAACTTTAGCTCAGTTTGGCGAAAAGAACACTTGGCTCGGTTCAGGCGCAGGCCGTGTTCTCGTATCCGAGCAAAGACACACTGGAGACGACTGATGTGCTCCTGTGGTGTGGTGGACCAGATGATGACGTCGTCAACATAGACGCGCACCCCTTCGATGCCCTCCATCATCTGTTCCATGATTCTATGAAATACCTCGGATGCCGAGATGATGCCAAACGGCATTCTGTTGTAGCAGTACCTGCCAAAGGGAGTGTTGAAGGTGCACAGCTTCCTGCTGGACTGATCCAGTTGAATCTGCCAAAAACCCTTTGAGGCATCAAGCTTTGTAAAATTTTAGCCCGAGCCATTTCGCTCGTGATCTCTTCCCGTTTGGGTATGGGGTAGTGTTCCCTCATGATGTTGTTGTTCAGGTCTTTCGGGTCGATGCAGATCCTGAGTTTGCCAGAGGGCTTTTTTAACGCACACCATGGAGCTGACCCATGGCGTGGGCTCCGTGACCCGGGAAAGCACTCCTTGGTCCTGGAGATCCTGCAGCTGTTGCTTGAGGCGGTCTTTGAGTGGTGCTGGGACTCTACGAGGTGCGTGAATGACCGGGGTGGCGTCCGGTTTGAGCCGTATTCTGTAAGTGTAGGGCAGTGTGCTCATGCCCTCGAAAGTCTTCTGGTTTTGGGCGAGGAGCGAGTGGAGCTGTGCCCTAAGTTCTGCATCCGGGAAGTCGGACGTGCCTTCAGACAGAGTGTGTACCCGCTGAATGAGGTGGAGAACCTTGCATGCCTGTGCGTCTAGCAGGGTCCAGTCGGTTGAGTTCCAACTATCTTCGATGATCCAACTATCTCAAAGGACAGTGTGGCTGTGCATGCATTGCGTGTGACCTCAAGCTGGCAGGATCCCATTGCCGGGATAACATTTCCGCTATAATCGACCATCTGACAGCGGGATGGCTGAATCGGTGGTCTGACCTTCAAGGTGTAGAAGGCTGACCATGCTGGCGGAGGCACCAGTGTCTAAACGGAATGTGATTGGTGATCGGTTGACCGTTAGAGTGGCACACCATTCATCACCCGGATTAACGCTGTTCACTGGCATCGGCTGGTGGGTCCTGCTTGGGGACATCCGGTTCCTGTCAATGACCGCAAAGCGGAAGGCTTCCCGGTCATTGGTATCACCGGTCTGTATATCGTCAGGGTATGACTCGGTGTATGGAGGCTGAATGGCCCGCACGTCCCTGCGAGGCTGGCGGAATTGGGTAGCGTTGGCAGGTTGAGCTGCTCGACAGCAGGCAGCGTAGTGGCCCATCTTGCCACAGCGGAGGCATTGTCGATTCTTTGCTGGACATTGCCGCTTTAAATGTAGGATCCACAGTTGGCGCACGTCGTGACGTCATGGCGTTCGTTGCGTCATCGCGCATGCGCAGTTCGGTCCTGCGTAGAGCGCGCCTGCGCGTCGCATCCCTCTGCGTCGACGTCTCTTTTGGCGCGTACAAGCGCGGGAGGCCGCGGAAAGCGCGCGAAATGTCCGCCCTCGTCCGGGCCGAGGGCTGGGAGGAACTCAATCGACTGGACCCGCTCGGCCTCGTAGGACCTCTGCCTTGCCGATTCGGCCGCGTAGGACCCCTGCCGTGCCGATTCGGCCGCTTGGAATTGGGAGCACCGGTTGGTCGCACTTTCATGAAGGATGCAGGCTTCGATGGCGGTGGCTAAGGTGAGGCTCTTAATTTTGAGGAGCTGCTGGCGTAGGGTGCCCGAGGTGACCTCAAAAACAATCTGGTCCCGAATCATTGAATCGGAGGTGGCCACATAACCGCAGGACTGCGCGAGGATACGGAGGTGTGTCAGGAAAGATTGAAAAGGCTCATCCTTACCCTGCAGGTGCTGTTGGAAGAGGTACCTCTCGAAGCTCTCGTTCACCTCGACGCTGAAGTGCTGCTCGAGTTTAAGAAGGACCGTCTTGTACTTCGTCTTGTCCTCACCTTCCGCGAACACCAGGGAGTTGTAGGTGTGGATGGCATGTTGCCCTGCCGTGGAGAGGAGGATGGCGATTTTTCTGTTGTCCGAAGCATTCTCCCTTTCTGTGGCTTCTAGGAAGAACTGGAAGCGCTGTTTAAACAGCTTCCAGTTGACGCCGAGGTTTCCAGCGATTTGGAGCGGCAGCGGCGGGCTGATGGTGTCCATGGCGCAGGATGGCGGATTCCTGAAGATGCGACGGTAGGTCTCAACGTTGCTGGGTTCCAATCCTGGTACTATGTCGTATTGGGTGTTCCGCTATACAGACGAACCAACACAGTTGCAGATGGTACAACTCTGTTTTATTACTACCCATAACAACATCTGTAAACTTATGACTGTGGTTCGTTCTTTACCCTTTAACTTGTGGATCCAGCCCTTACACTATCTTGGAGAGGCACTCAGCACATGGTGAATGTCTGAGTGGCTTGCTGTGAGCTCTGTGCCCTGAGCTGTCTCCTGCTGGAATGAACGGGAACTGTGGTGTTCCCCGTTTTATAGTGCATGTGCTCTTGCTTGTGATTGGCTGTGATGTTGCGTGTGTGTTGATTGGTCTGTTGATCTGTCCATCAGTGTGTATGTGTGTTTGCACCATGATGTTTATCTGAATATCATGACAATCTTCAGGCATGATTCCTTCATTATTTTTCCTGACTGGCATCCTTCCCTCTCTGTAAACATCAGCTCATCCAAACTTCTGCTCCTTATATCATGGACGGGATTCTCCATCCCACCAGCCCCGTTTTCCTGAGCGGCGCACCCCTGCTGGCAGTGGGATTCCCTGTTCCCACAGCCGGCCAATGGGGATCCTCATTGTGGCCACCCCACACCTTTGGGAAACCCATGGGCGTTGGGCACTGCTGGCAGAGCGGAGGATCCCGTCTCTTGTCTCCCAATAAATCCTGCTCTCCCATTATTATCCTTGTCCACCGTGACCTATAATAACATGCAACTTTAAAATTCACATCCTGGTCTTTAAATCCCTCTATAACATTGTTCCCCATATGCTTGAACCATTCTTCACTGCTAAGACCTAAGCCCCCACCCCAAACACCCTACCCCTCTGGCACTATCTCTGTTTCCCACACATCAAACCTCACCATTGACGTCCAGCTACCCAGGCTCCATGTTGTGGAATGCTCTTCCTCAGCTGGTCTGTTCTCCATCACTCATTCTCCCTTTAAGATCCTCCTTACTTTGACCAGGGAATTAGTCACCCTTCCTTGGGTCTCCTTCTGTGGTATGGTACTCATTTGTAAGCATTTTGGAATGTTATTTCTGCATTACGGCAATAGATAAATGCAGGGTGACTTTCTTGTTGCCCTAGTGTGCCATGGTTCTACTATCTGGTAATCCGCTTTGAGTAACATTTATGTGGCAGAATGCTTTGCATCTCACCATTTTTGTAATTGGCTAGTTGAAGACAAAATGAGTCATCTCATTTAATTTTATGGCCACTGAGTTAGAAACGATGTCTGGTGACCTATTGCTGAAGCTCCCCTTTGTAAGTGATATTGGTACCAATTTACATTTTTCAGATTAATTATTGATTCTGTAACATAATCTGATTTGTTATTGTGATTCGTGGAATAGAGACTTAACCCTGCAAATTGTACAAGAATAATTATTTTATTCTGTAGCTAATATCACCAAGTGCAGCTCTCTCTGTATTGAATTGTGGAACAGAAGGCAGCACAATGGATATAAAGCACAAGGAAGATTCATTTATAAACATCATTCCCTGTAGGAAATGAAGTATTGGAATACTTGCAAAAAAACAGAAAGTGCGGTGTCTGAAAGTAATTTTATAAATCTGCTGAGCTTTGCAATGTCTCCACACAAACTGTGTCATACGTTGCCATGGCAAACTATATATAGCTCTTGGAGATCTGCCAAGCATAAAATAAAAACAGGCTGTGCACATTATTTATGTATTAATACCTACATTTTTGTCATTCTGAATTGCATTAGGGTAAATGTGATTCCGGAGTACCAAGCATTTTATTCATATATCATTAAAGAATTTACCATGTTTGTGGTCATGCTGTATTTTATTCGTAATTATTTTATTGTTCTTATCAGAACATCCAGAATTAATTTAGAACTGTGCTTCAGTACATGCAATACACTGATTTGGCAATGGTTTCATGGGAATAGTAGACTTTTGTATCATTAATATGCATCATTAATCACTGTTATTGCTAACCTCAAATGCAAGGCACAATAGTGCAAAAACAATACTCTGTCACATGCCTAGCAGAGCTGAAAGTGTTGCAGCATTGTTTTTACTTATCCTCTCAGTTTTTTTTATAGATTTTCAATCCTGCCACCATATCTTTTCAGAGGATAGGGTTATGGTTGCACATTAGAACTAGAAAATCAGAAACTATTCATCCAGAGATCTCTATAAATTTGGAAGTTCAAAAGCATGAATTTAATCCGTCAATTGTAAAACAAATCTGAAATGTGTTCCTGCTCCTAACTCAAAATGACTGCTTGTTTCTGGCATTGGCTTGCCTTGAATATCTGTTCTGAAATACTTTAACTCATTTGATTTCTTCTGAATACATCATAAAGACGTAGATTGGGCCTTAATTGGAAGAAGAACAAAAGAGCTGTGAAAATGCTTAACTACTTAAATCTGCACGCAATTGAACCACTAATGGAAATTATTTAAACTATGAAGATTATGTACACAAATTACTCCAAAACAATTATAGGTAAACAGATATTCATATAAAAATCAGACATTAAAATTGATTTTTGCTGAGATGACAATATAAATTCAAATGATCACATATACATATATGGGGAGGCAGTGACATAGTGGTATTGTTGTTGGACTAGTAATTCAGAGACCTGGGTTCAAATCCTGCCATGGCACATGGGGAACTCAAATTTGATAAAAATAAAATCTGGAATTAAAAGTCCAATGATGATCACCAACCATTGTAAAAACCCATCTGGTTCACTAATGCCCTTTAGGGAAAGAAATCTGTTGCCCCAACCTGGTCTGGCCTTCATGTGACTCCAGATCCACCTCTTTGACAAAGAGTCATCCAGTCTTGAAACATTAGCCCCATTTTCTCTCCACAGATGCTGTCAGACTTGCTGAAATTGTCCAGTATTTTCTGTGTTAGTTTCAGATTCCAGCATCCCCAATAATTTGCTTTTATCCACTGCAATATGCTGTACATGTAATAGAAATTCAGTATGTGTTGGGAAGAAATTCTCAAATAAAAACAAGGTACTAAAAACACACTGAAAGAACTGTAACCAAGAAAACATTCACTGCAAAGTCCCCTTTGGAGCTCCCTTACAAAACCAACTTGCCCTGTGTCCATGGAGAATGGGCTTCGAAAACAAAATGTGCAACTTCAGCACAAAAGATGAGAAATTGTACCAAGTCTTCATTTAAATATTTTTGCATCTGTTTTGCACTGTAACCAAGAAAACTAGAGGACTCTTAAATGCCCTCAGGGATGGGCAATAAATGCTGGCCCAGCCAGCGATACCCACATCCCATGAACGAATATTACAAAAAACTAATCACATGCAACATTAAGTTTTAAACATTAATGAATGACTTTTCCAGTTTGGTGATCATAATTAAGGCAAGGCACAAATAAAATAAAATATTGCAAAAGTGGCAAGTTAATATAATGATGTAATGAATTGTCTTGAAAATTGTGCATAGAACAATTGATACATTTTGTGACAAATGGTCACAATGGTTCAGAGATAGAAATATCACTCGGGGTTGATACTGGATGTCGCTATAATGCGGTATAAACCAGGTTCGAGGAACAATTTCACTACTGGAACAGGTAGGCTTGAGGCACACTTGTTGTTCGACTTTGGGCCTTATTCATATCAGTCTGGCGTGTTGCCAGCTGCACAACCCAGGTAGCACAACAGAGAAGCAGATGTAAATTTAGGGTTGCTCTGTAGCAGGCAGAAACCCTCAGGGGATGTATGACATTTTAATGCAATTATTATCATTGTGAAGTGTAGATTCATGAGCAATGATTGTAGAACCAAAAAGTGCAGACAGTGAAAGGTAATTTTTTAACATTTGCAACTCTATTTCCATTTCTTACTGGTACCAAACATCTTCAGGTCATGGTATTTTTCCCTCAAACCTTCGTGGTTTCGTTATTTGAGCTCAGCGTTCTATGTTCAGTAACCTAAATCCAGGCAGCCTGGACACAAACTTTGCTAGCAGGTGATCATCTTTTTTATCACGTGAGATCCTGGTCAGAATATTGGCATGTTGTTGCCTGTACTTTCTGATTTTCTCGCTGATTAGCTGTATTTTAAAAATTTGCTCCACAATGATCTAACTGCATGCGAAGTGTGAAAATGGCCAGCAATGCAAGCAGGTGCTGATAGCTAGGGGACATTATTGAATTCATGAGGCGCAAATCCAAGTGGAAGAAACCCATATGCAGCCACCAGTATGTTGGACAGGTGATAGTCACAACACAAATGGGCGAATTGCAAACTAAATTGACCAAACATATTTGATTATAGTGTACATGAGGGAATTTGTTTGTTAAAATATGAGATTGGTGAGCTGTGATCGAAAGCATAAAGATTTTGCAACCGCAAATTCCTTTATATACAGCAATGAAGGAAAACCACTCCAGGACCCTGGATTTCAGTGATTTTACAGAAATATAATATCATGCAGCAATTAATCTGTTGAATGTATTTCCTCTAAATCTTTGTTGATCGTACTGCTGAATGTGACTATCTTCAGTGTTAGACTTTTGTTTGAATGTATGAATTAATTAACATAAACCGAGAAATACTCTTGACAATATTAAGTGAATGTGTTTCCATAACATTCCTCTGCCTGTTATTTTAACAAAAGCATTCACCCACTGCTCTGCTGAAATAGTGGACAAAGGACTACGATTCAGATATATTGAAGTGTCTTCTAAGATTCCAACAGTGATTTTTAGGCTTTAATTATTAACTGACAGTACCATTAAAGAAACAAAGCACACTACAGTAAGTTTCTTCCTTGGATATGGAAGTGGTTCCGCCAGTAATTTGGGGTTTATTTCATAAATGATGAAGTTGTTTTCATGCATGGATTTTATAAAGATGTAAGATACTTGTTGGTAGGATAGAAATAGGATATTAAATTCAATTGTAGCTGGTTCTGCATTCAACAACAACAGAAGGGGTGCAATTCATCAGAAATTTATCCAGCAAGCCTTGGGCATGGTTTGTATCCATTTCTTTCTGAATTCAGTTTTCTGTCTCGCTTTATTTTGTGTGCTGCAGTACTTGTGTACAATTAATGGCATTGTCTCATTAAGTGCAGAACTGATGCAAAAATATTTAAATGAAGACTGTCATGATATTCAGGTAAACATCATGGTGCAAACATACATACATACTGATGGACAGATCAACGGACCAATCAATACACACACAACACCACAGCCAATCACAGGCAAGAACATACACACTTTAAAACAGGGAACACGACACTTCCCGCTCATGCCAGCAGGAGACAGCTCAGGGCACAGAGCTCACAGCAAGCCACTCAGACATCCACCATGTGCTGAGTGCCACTCCAAGATAGTGTTGGGAATAGGTCCACAGATTCAAGGGTTATGATCGAACTTCAGTAAACAGTTTACCACTGTAAATATATGTGAGTAAAAAAACTGAGTTGTACCATTCGCAACCGTGTTGGTTCGTCTGTGTAGCAGAGTACCCAACATATCATAGTACCAGGATTGGAACCCGGTAACTGTGGGGCCTACCGACGAATCCTCAGGAATCTGCCATCCTGCGCCATGGACACCGTCAGCACGCCGCAGCCGCTACAAGTGGCTGGAAACCTCAGTGTCAATTGGAAGCTGTTCAAACAGCGCTTCCAGCTCTTCCTGGAAGCCAACGAAAAGGAGAGCCCCTCGGACACTAGGAAAATCGCCCTCCTCCTCTCCACGGCAGGTCAACACGCCATCCATTTCTACAACTCCCTGGTGTTCGCGGAAGGTGAGGACAAGACCAAGTACAAGACGGTCCTTCTCAAACTCGACCAACACTTCAGCGTCGAGGTAAACAAGAGTTTTGAGAGGTATCTCTTCCAGCAGCGCCTGCAGGGTAAGGATGAGCCCTTTCAATCTTTCCTTACACACCTCCGTATCCTCGCAAAGTCCTGCGGTTACGACACCACCTCCGATTCAATGATTCGGGACCAGATTGTTTTTGGGGTCACCTCCGGCACACTACGCCAGCAGCTCCTCAAAATAAAAGGCCTCACCCTATCCTCCGCAATCGAAGCCTGTGTCCTGCATGAAAACGCAACCAGCCGCTACCCCCAATTTCAAGCGGCCGAATCGGCGCGGCAGGGGTCCTACACAGCCGGATCAGCGAGGCAGGCGCCCTACAAGGCTGAACGGGTCCAGGCGATCGAGTTGCTCCCGGCCCGCGGATCGGACGAGGGCGGCCATTTTGCGTGCTTTCCAAGGCCTCCCGCGTTTGTGCGCGCCAAAACAGACGTCGACGCAGAGGGACGTGATGCGCAGGCGCGCTCGACGCAAGACCGAACTGCGCATGCGCAGTGGCGCAACGAACGTCATGACGTCACGACGTGCAGCAACTGCGGAGCCGTACATTTGAAGTGGCAATGTCCGGCAAGAAACCGACAATGCCTCCGCTGTGGCAAGATGACCCACTACGCTGCCTGCTGTCGAGCAGCTCAACCTGCCAATGTTCCCCAATTCCAACAACCTCGCAGGAACGTGTGGACCATTCAGCCTCCTTACTACGAGTCGTGCCCAGACGATATCCAGACCAGTGACACAGATGGCCGGGACGCCTTCCGTGTTGCGGTCATTGATAGGAATCGGATGTCTCCAGCCAGGACCCACCAGCCGTTGCAAGTGAACAGTGTCAATCCGGGTGATGAATGGTGTGCCACCCTAGCGGTCAACCGATCACCGATATCATTCCGTCTGGACACTGGCGCCTCCGCCAACCTCATAGCATGGTCAGCCTTCTACGCCATGAAGGTCAGACCACCAATTCGGCCATCCCGTTGCAAGATGGTCGACTACGATGGAAACGTTATCCCGGCTATGGGATCCTGCCAGTTCCAGGTGACACACAACACACACACGGCCACACTGTCATTCGAAATAGTTGGATCATCAAAGGACTCCCTGCTAGGTGCACAGGCATGCAAGGTTCTCCACCTCGTGCAGTGGGTCCACGCTCTGTCTCCAGAAGGCACATCTGACTTCCCGGATGCAGAATTTAGGGCCCAGCTTCAATCGCTCCTCACCCACATCCAGGAGGCATTCGAGGGCATGGGCACACTGCCCTACACCTACAGAATAAGGCTCAAACCGGACGCCACCCCGATCATTCACGCACCTCGCAGGGTCCCAGCGCCACTCAAAGACCGCCTCAAGCAGCAGCTGCAGGATCTCCAGGACCAAGTGGTGCTATCCCGGGTCACGGAGCCCACGCCCTGGGTCAGCTCCATGGTGTGTGTTAAGAAGCCCTCTGGCGAGCTCCAGATCTGCATTGATCCAAAAGACCTCAACAACAACATAATGAGGGAACACTACCCCATACCCAAGCGGGAAGAGATCACGAGCGAAATGGCCCGGGCTAAAATCTTTTAAAAACTGGATGCCTCGAAGGGTTTTTGCCAGATCCAACTGGACCAGTCCAGCAGGAAGCTGTGCACCTTCAACACTCCTTTCGGCAGGCTCTGCTATAACAGAATGCCATTTGGCATCATCCCGGCATCCAAGGTCTTTCACAGGATCATGGAACAGATGATGGAGGGCATCGAAGGGGTACGCGTCTACGTGGACGACGTCATCATCTGGTCCACCACACCACAGGAGCACATCAATCGTCTCCAGCGCGTCTTTGCGCGGATACGGGAAAACGGCCTGCGCCTCAACCGAGCCAAGTGTTCTTTCGGCCAAACTGAGCTGAAGTTTCTGGGGGTCCACATATCCCGGTCAGGGGTCTGTCCGGATGCAGACAATGTGAGCGCCATTACAGCCATGCCGCAGCCGGCAGACAAGAAAGCAGTGCTGCGATTCCTAGGCATGGTCAACTTCCTGGGGAAGTTCATTCCCAACCTTGCCTCCCACATGACGGCTCTGCGCCACCTAGTCAAGAAGTCCACTGAGTTCCAATGGCTGCCGGCACACCAGAAGGAATGGGAGAAGCTCAAAATTAAGCTCACCACAGCCCCGGTATTGGCGTTCTTCGACACATCTCGTGACACAAAAATTTTGACTGATGCCAGCCAGTCCGGCATTGGGGCGGTACTCCTACAGCTGGATGACATTACGTCATGGGCCCCGGTCGCCTATGCCTCGCGGGCCATGACCCCCACAGAACAGCGCTACGCGCAGACCGAAAAGGAGTGCCTGGGTTTGCTGACCGGAATAGACAACTTCCATGACTACGCGTATGGTCTCCCTCAGTTTACCGTTGAGACTGACCATCACCCCCTGGTTAGCATCATACATAAGGACCTGAACGAAATGACCCCTCGCCTCCAGCGCATCCTACTCAAACTCAGGAGGTATGACTTCCAACTGGTCTACACCCCAGGAAAGGACCTTATCATTGCGGATGCCCTATCTAGAGCAGTGAGCACACCACCCGATTCGGAGGGGTTCGTCTGTCAGGTCGAAGCGCAGGTGGCCTTCAGATCGGCAAATCTGCCAGCTGACGACTCCAGTTTGGCCCGTATTCGCCGGGAGACTGCGGCTGACCCCCTTCTACAACGGGTGATGCGCCACATGACGGGAGGGTGGCTCAAAGGACAGTGCCCGCAGTTCTACAATGTCCGAGCCGACTTGGCCGTCATTGATGGTGTCTTCCTAAAGCTGGACCGGATTGTGATTCCGCACAGCATGCACAAGCTGGTCCGCGACCAACGACACAAAGGCCATCTGGGGGTCGAGAAGTGCAGACGGAGGGCCCAAGAGGCGGTATACTGGCCGGCATCAGTGATGACATTGCCAATATGCTGCTCAACTGCCCCACCTGCCGAAGGTTTCAGCCGGCACAACCTCCTGAGACGCTTCAGCCCCATGAGCTGGTGACGTCCCCCTGGGCGAAGGTGGGTGTGGACCTTTTTTACGCGCTCGGCAGGGACTATGTAATCGTCATTGATTAGTTTTCAAACTATCCAGAGGTCATACGCCTGCACGATTTGACATCGTCCGCTGTCATAAGGGCCTGCAAAGACACCTTCGCTCGCCTCGGCATTCCGATTACTGTCATGTCGGACAATGGGCCCTGTTTTGCCAGCCATGAATGGTCATCCTTTGCTGCTTCGTATGGCTTCACACACGTGACGTCCAGCCCTCTGCATCCCCAGTCCAATGGAAAGGCGGAGAAGGGCATTCACATCGTCAAGCGATCCTCTGCATACCTGCTGCTGCCGGTTCGGATTTCTGCCTAGCCCTGCTAGCCTATCGCTCAGCCCCACTAGCCACTGGCCTCTCACCAGCCCAGCTGTTGATGGGTCGCGCCCTCAGGACCACTGTGCCATCCATTTTGGTCCCCACAACCAACCATGCTCCGATACTGCACAGGATGCAACAGCAGCGCGTTCGCCAGAAGATGGCATATGACACACGGGCAACTGATCTTCCCGCCCTGGCGCCTGGAGACGACGTCCGCATCCACCTACCAGAAGGTGGCTGGTCAGCACCTGCCGAACTTCTCAGACACGTGGCTCCCCGCTCGTTCCTGGTTCGCATGCCTGATGGCTCCATTCGCAGGTGCAATCGCCGGGCTCTTCGCCTACTTCCACGCTCGCTACGGAAACTTACACCGGTACCACGCCCTCCTGTTGTTCCTGAGGTCGACTTTGTGGAGCTTCCTGCCACCATGCCTGTTCCGTCGTCGCCCGTGGCCAGGCCCTTTCCTCAGCCAGTGGATCCTGACCCACCCTTGAGGCGGTCAACCCGAATTCGTTGCCCACCTACTAGACTGGACGTATGAGCCTGTTTGAACATTGAACTCGTAATACCACTGTGTTAATATGTTTCTGTTCTTCCTTGTCGTTACTGGAGTTCATTTTGTCGTTCAGCATTTCCCCATCCTTTGTTTATGGTACAACCTCGTTGCTATGTCGCACCCGACATCGACCCTTGTATATAGTTTAGCCTCATATACATGCTGTAGATATTGCACACACACACATTCAGCTGCACTCAGTACACATCTCTATTTATAACCACATAGGCACATGTTCTTGTAAAAAAGTGGGGATGTCATGCTATTCAGGTAAACATCATGGTGCAAACATACATACATACTGATGGACAGATCAACGGACCAATCGATACACACACAACACCACAGCCAATCACAGGCAAGAGACACACTATAAAACAGGGAGCTCGACATTTCCCACTCATGCCAGCAGGAGACAGCTCAGGGCACAGAGCTCACAGCAAGCCACTCAGACATCCACCATGTGCTGACTGCCACTCCAAGATAGTGTTAGGAATAGGTCCACAGTTTCAAGGGTTATGATCGAACCTCAGTAGCCAGTTTACCACTGTAAATATATGTTAGTAATAAAACTGAGTTGTACCATTCGCAACCGTGTTGGTTCGTCTGTGTAGCAGAGCACCCAACACATCAGACTTGGTACAATTTCTCATCTTTTGTGCTGAAGTTGCACATTTTGCTTCCAAAGCCCATTCTCCATGGACACAGCACAAGCTGGTTTTGTAATTGAGCTTCTAAAGAGGACTTTGCAGTGAATGTTTTCTTGGTAGTTCTTTCAGTGTTTTTAGTACCTTGTTTATATTCTAGAATTTCTTCCCAATACATACTAAATTTCTATTAACATGTACAGCATATGTGTCTTAATGTTTATGGGGAAATTATTAGTTGCTCATGAAAGTACGTTTGTTTTTAAATGTTAGGAAAGCAATGATTCAGGATTGTTCTTCAAGGATCTGAAACATTGGCTGTAAATACAGCATTAACAAGATTTCCGCATCTCAGGAAAATAGTGGCACAGGCAACCTCCAACCCAGCACCATCACACCATCTCACCGTCAGTGCAATGAAAGATAAGTGTCCTGTCAATGAGCCCAGAAATATCCAGGGATTTGTGGTTTGCTTCCTGCCCCCTGGTTTATCCATGGGTAGAATTTCCCGGCCCCCTGCTGGCATATTTTCCAATGGTGGGGCTGGCCCACCATTAGCCAGCAGCAGGATGGTCCAGTCCTGTTAATGTCTACGGGGTTTTGTGTGCCCCATGCCCCCATCACCAGGGATGGCGCCATGGAAGGCTGCCATTGGTGGAACCGGAAGATCTCACTGGTGAGAAGGGCCAGAAAAGCTTGGCCTATATCTTTGATGACTTCAGATGGCCTAGTAAATTAGAAATCTCCGACATGCTTCAGGAGTTCCAAATCAAACACATGTATGAACAAAACCCCACTGATAATTGGATTTGAATTGAAAGATGTGGGGCAGAATATTATGGCCCTAGTGGGGGTGGGGCTATAAAATGCGGCAAGCCATTCAAAAGTCCATTGACTTTGGCAGGACTGTAAAATCCCGCCGGTATATAATTCTGTCTCCCTCAGAAATCTGTTGCAGATAACATCAGTATTCTGGATGATTATGTAGCAGCACAAGCTGGGTACATATTTGTGACTGAGCCTTGTTTTTAACATACTGTGAGTATGTTAAAGAATCCAGTGTCATAAGACTTTGTCATGTTTGATTTGTAATCTTGCAGATGAATATACTGTGGAGTTCTGCTCATTCGAATTGTGGATCAGAGAATTAGGTGCTAAAGTCTACAATGATTGGGAAATTCAGAGCACTGTAGAACTGGCCTGCTGATCTCAGTACCCAATTATCCATTGTGCACTGTTGCCTAGGGAAAGTCCTGGTCATGTGCACAGCTTTGCACAATATACCCTATCACCACCTGTTGTTGTAACGCAACCTGAAAGTTGTATTAATGTCTGAAAAATGGTCAAGGTGACACAGATATTGTTGTTCATAGCTGCTAGGATCCTTTATCCATAAATGATATTGACATGGTCTCACTATCCATTATTCTAAAAGTGAAAAGAAATTGTGCTTAAGAGCCAAATTAATTAATTTTTTCCTGCAGACAGTCGTAATTAAGAACTAAATAAGTGTAGTTGTTTAGCATCAAAGAAAAGGTCAGGATTATGTACCTAATGACATTAAATAGAAAAGTCTGAGCTGTCTTCTAGTGATTTATCAGTGCATGTAGAGAAGCACGGATCAATGCTGTAATGTCATCGCTATTCCTGTTCCTGCCTATAGATGCCCCATAAATTGAAATGGCATTTAAAACCCAGGAACCAAAGATGTAGAGAACAGTTAATAAGCCTCTTGTAATTAATTTTAACACTATTAAAATTTGTACTGTTATCAATGGTCAAAAAAAAATAAAAATAATTGCACCGTGGTATTTCAATACACAAGTGCTTGGTTAATCAGTGGGGAAGGATTGGAGCAAATTTTTTTAAAAATTTAGAGTAGCCAATTATTTTTGTTTTCCAATTAAGGGGCAATTTAACGTGGCCAATTCAGCTACCCTGCACATCTTTGGGTTGTGGGGGCAAACCCCAATGTGCAAACTCCACACGGACAGTGATCCAGAGCCGGGATCGAATCTGGGAGCTCGGCGCCTTGAGGCAGCAGCACTACACTGCGCAACCGTGCTGCCCAGATTGGTGCTAATTTGGTAGGGGGATACACAGCAGGATGAAACATTAGACAGGAGAAGCAGGCTGCACAAAGGGCTTGGAGGGGTAAATAGCACAGGAATAAAGAACAATTCAGAAAAAGAAAGGATGAAATGAGACCAATGCAAGGTGAAAGATGTGTTTGGGCTTCATGCGCATAAATGCATATATCATTAAAAATACGATTGAGTACTAATGAGATATAGATGCTGAGATGACGTTGGGAATGATGAGGAAGGACAAGATCAGTGACCACTACATCAGGGGATCAGTGAAGATTGTGAAAGCATCGGAGAAAGCATCTGAGAAGTGGTGGAAATGATATGGTCGCCTGTTGCAGAGAGACAGAGGGCATGTCGAGATGGAACTGCCAGGAAGAAGGAGAAGGGGAGGGCCGAAGGCCAGATGGAAGGATGCAGAGGTGAGAGACATAAACACGACTGGATTGGAAAAAGAATGGGTGACTGACAGAAGGAAATGGAGAAGTGTGGCCAACAAGCATTGTGGCGATCCCAAGTAAAGTGGGAGCAGTTGAAAGAAGGAGATTAAAAATAATATGGGTGTGCTACAAGCACATTTCCACATGAGTGGAAATAAAAGAGACCTGGCCCAAAGATGAGGGGGATTGGGAATTTAATATTACTGGATGCAAGTTACTCAGGAAAGATAGGCAAGGGAGGATTGGGGGGGGGGGGGGGCGGCATGGAGGGGATGGGGGAGGATTGGGGGGGGGGGCGTGGAGGGGGGGTGAAGCATGGAGCGAAAGGAGGTGGGTGTGTGCCAGTGTTGTAAAAGTAAATATTACAACACTGGAAATGGACAATGTAACTGAATGGTCAAAGGCAGGCCTATTTAGCTATAATTAGGGAATGGAGTGCTAGATGCAGAGAGTGAAACTCTAGAGCTGAGGTAATTGGGGGAGGGAGGCATTGCTGTGTCCTGTTTCCCTTACTACTTTCACAGTCAGTCAAGGCAGGAGCAGACCAAGGCCGGAGAGCTGGGAGATAATTGCAACAGATCTACAAGATGCACGTGTAATAAAACTTCTTATTGTGTAATATCACAGGTAAGTGTGATTTTTTTCTGACTTACTTTGAGGTTGAAGGCTAGGAAGAAAAAAGTTAGTGTGAAAGTACAGATCATCAGTCAAATTAAAAACAAATTAAAAATGTAATTAAATAAAATAAGGATGGAGGGCCAGGCGATGTGTTGTAGCTGCAGCATGTTGGAACTGGTGGGTCCCATTGTGGTTCTTAATGGCCACATCTGTGCAAATGTTGGTTGCTTGAGGAACTTCAGCTCAGAGTTAATGAGCTAGAGTTTGAGCTTCAAACATTGAGACACGTTAGGGAGGGGAAAGTCACCTGGATGCTGTGTTTCAGGAGACAGTTGCATGCCTTAGATTAACTACCTTGAATTTGTTCCGTGGTAAGGGACAGGAGGGTGTAAATACAAATGCGATAGATAGAGCGATCCAGGAGGTAGCACTGCAGGAACCTCAGTCCCTGGCCTAGTCAACAGGTTTTAGATTCTTGCTCCCTGTGAGGATTAGAGCCGGGACTATAGGGAAGATGAGCAAACTGACCATAGCACCTACCGGAGGAGGTGGAAGCAGGGACGATAGTGACATTTAACGGGCATCTTGACAAATACATGAATAGGATGGGAATAGAGGGATACCGATCAAGGAAGTGTAGAAGACTGTAGTTTAGTCAGGCAGCATGGTCGGCACGGGCTTGGAGGGCCGAAGGACCTGTTCCTGTGCTGTACTTTTCTTTGTTCGTTGTTCTTTGTAGCACCAAAAGGGGCTGGGAGCTTTGTTGGTATAAGATGGAATAAGTACAATAGTAAGAAATGATCTTGGATCGGAAGATGTAGAATCCATATGGGTGGAGGTAAGAAATAACAAGGGAAAGGAGACACTGGTGGGAGTTGTCTATAGGATGCACTGGTAGTAATCTTCCAAGAATTTGTAAATTCTGGAAAAGTCCCAGAGGATTGGGAAACTGCCAATGTAGCACCTTTATTCAAAAAAGGAGGGAGACAAAAAACAAGTAACTATAGACCAGTTAGCTTAACTTCTATCATTGGGGAAATGTTAGAGTTCATTAAAAAGGATGTAACAACAGAGCATTTCAGAATTCATAATATAATCAAGCAGAGTCAAAGTGGCTTCATAAAGGGGGAATCATGCCTGACAAATTTATTAGAATTATTTGAGGTGGTAATGAGCAGGGTAGATGAAGGGGAGCCAGTAGATGTAATCTACATGGGTTTCCAAAATGTGTTTAATAAGATACCACACAAAAGGCTACTTAATAAATCAGAGCCAATGGTGCTGGGATAGTATATCAGCGTGGGTAGAGGATTGACTAACTGGTAGAAGACAGAGATTTGGGATAAGAGCAGTATTTTCAGGTTGGTGACCTGTAACTAGTAGATTGCCACATGGATTTGTGCTGGGGACACAATTATATACAATATATTCATGATTTGGACGACTGAAGAGAATGCATTATTGCCAAGTTTGCGGATGACACATAGAGTCTACAAAGGAATATGGACAGATTGGTGAGTGGGGAAAAATCTGGCAAATGGAATGTAATGTAGGAAAATGTTAAGTTATGCACTTTGATAGGAATAATAAAGGATTAATATTATTTGAATGGAGAAAGACTGCGGAAAACTGCAGCACAGAGGGATTTGGGGGTCCTTTTTTTAAATCACAAAAGCTAGCATGCAAGTTCAGCAGGTATTTGTGAAGGCTTGTTGGCCTTTATTTCAAAGGGAATGGAGTATACAAATAGTGAAGTTCTGCTAAATCTATACAAGGCACCAGTTGGACCAAACCTGGAATATTCTGAACAGTTTTGGTCACCTGATCTAAGGAAAGATATACTGGCATTGGAGGCACACAAGAGAAGATTCACCAGGTTGATCCCAGATATAGAGGAATTTTCTTAGGAGGGTAGATTGGGCCTGTACTCATTGGAGTTTCGAAGAATGAGAGGCAACCTTATTGAGACATATAGAATTCTCAGGGGGCTTGACAAGGCAGATGCTGAGAGGATGTTTCCTCTTGTGGGAGAGTCTGGGAACAGAGGACATAATTTTAGAGTAAGGGGTGCCCATTTATGACAGAAATGAGGAGGAATTTCTTCTCTCAGAGGGTAGTGAATCGGAGGAATTCTTTACCACGGAGAGCTGGAGAGGTAGGTTTGTTAAGTATGTTCAAGGCCGAGATAGACAGATATTTAATCAGTATGGGAATCAAGAGTTATGGGGATAAATGGAGAGTGGAGTTGAGGACCATGTCAGATCAGCCATGATCCCATTAAATAATAGAGCAGACTGGATGGGGCGAATTGCCTACTTCGACTCCAATGTCTTCTGATCATATAGTAGAGGAGCTGCTCGATAGACCACTAAAGAGTTGATGGAACAACAAATCTGATGGCAGATTACAGAAAGGTGTAAGAACTGCACACCACTGATAATGGAAGACTTCAATTAACCTAATCTAGGCTGTGATAATAACAGTATAAAGGGAAAAGCACTGTAAGTGGAGTTCCAACAAGAGAGCTTTCATAATCAGTGGGCACGATTCTCCAGAACCGTGACTAAGTGCTCCAGCCTACACGAAAATTGATTCACGTTGGCGATAGGAACAACCCCAACTGATTTTAGCTGAATTGACTTTTCTGTGTCATTCATAGAAACATAGAAAATAGGTGCAGGAGTAGGCCATTAGGCCCTTCGACCCTACACTACCATTCAGTATGATCATGGTTGATCATGCAAATTCAGTATCCCATTCGCGCTTTCTCTCCATAACTCTTGATCCCTTTAGCCGCAAGGGCCATGTCCAGCTCCCTCTTGCATGTATCCAACAGACTAACCCCAACAGCTTTCTGTGGTTGAGAATTCCACAAGTTCACAACACTCTGAGAGAAGACGTTCTTCCTCAACTCAGTCCTGAATGGCTTACCCTTTATTTTTAGGCTGTGATCCCTAGTTCTGGACGTGCCCAACATTGGGAACATTCTTTCCGCATCTACCTGTCCAGTTCCATCAGGATTTTATATGTTTCTATGAGATCCCCTCTCATTCTTCTACAAGCCCAGTCGATCCAGTCTTTTTTAATATATCAATCCTGTCATCCTGGAAATTAATCTAGTGAACCTTCGCTGTACACCCACAATTGCAAGAATGTCCTTCCTCAAACTAGGAGACCAAAACTGCGCACAATACTTAAGGTATGGCCTCATCAAGGCCCTGTATAACTGTAGCACGACATCCCTATTCTTTACTCAAATCCTCTCACTATGAAGGCCAGCATACCATTAGCTTTCCTCACTGTCTGCTGTACCTGCATGCCAATCTTCAGCGACTGTTCCACCATGCCACCCACGTCTCACTGCACATCCCCTTTTCCGAAACTGCCACAATTAAGATAATTATCTGCCTTCCTGTTTTTGACACCAAAGTGGATAACCTCACATTTACCCACATTATATTGCATTTGCCAAGTATTTGCCTACTCAATCAGCCTGTCCAAGTCACCCTGCAGCCTCTTTGCATCCTTCTCACAGCACACACTGCCATCCAGCTTACCGCCATTTGCAAATTTGGAGATATTGCATGCAATTCCTTTGTCCAAATCATTCATGTATATTGTGGACAGCTGGGGACCCATCGCTGAATCCTGCGGTACCCAACTAGTCAATGCCTGCTACTCTGAAAAGGACCTGTTTATTTCCACTTTCTCCTTCCCATCTACCAACCAGTTCTCTATCCGGGTCAATACATTAGCCCCAATATCATGAGCATTAATTTTGCTCACTAATCTCTTGTGTGGGACCTTGTCAAAAGTCTTTTGAAAGTCCAGATACACAACATCCACGGGTTCACCCTTGTCCACTCTGCTGGTCGCATCTTCAAAAAATTCCAGAAGATTTGTCGAGCATGATTTCCTTTTAGTGAATCCATGCTGACTTGGGCTGATCCTGTCCCCATTTTCCAAATGCTGTTATTTCATCCTTAATAATTGACTCCAACATTTTCCCCACCACCGATATCAGGCAAACCGGTATATAATTACTTATTTTCTCTCTCCCTCCTTTTTAAAGAAGTGGGGTTACCATAGCTACCGTCCAATCCATTGGAACTCTTCCAGAGTCTATAGAATGCTGGAAAATGATCACCAAGGCATCCACTATTTCTAGGGCCACTTCCTTAAGTATTCTGGGATGCAGAACATCAGGCCCTGGGGACTTATTGGGTTTTAATCTCCTCAATTTCCCCAATACAATCTCCTGAATAATAAGGATTTCCTTCAGTTCCTCCTTCATGCTATACCCTCGATCCCCTAGTATTTTCGGAAGATTATTTGTGTCTTCCTTAGTGAAGACAGAGCCAAACTATTTGTTCAACTGGTCTGCCACCTCTTTGTTGCCCATTATGAATTCACCTGATTCTAGCTGTAAGGGACCTACATTTGTCTTCACTTGTCTTTTCCTCTTCACATATCTATAGAAACTTTTGCAGTCAGTTTTTTTGTTTTTTGCAAGCTTACTCTCATATTCTATTTTCCCCTTCCTAATTAAACTCTATGTCCTCCTCTGCTGAATTTAAAATTTCTCCCAGTCCTCCTGCATTTTCTGGGTTATTTCCATGGCTCCTTTTTTGCTTTAACACTATCCCTGATTTTCCTTGTTAGCCATGGTTGAGCCACCTTTCCAATCTTACTCCTGCTCCAGACAGAGATGTACAATTGTTGAAGTTCATCCATGTGTTCTTTAAATGTCTGCCATTGCTTATCCACTGTCAATCCCTTAAGTATTCTTTGCTAGCTTATCCTAGCCAATGCACATCTCATACCATCAAAGTTAGCTTTCTGCAAGTTCAGGACCCTCGTCTCATACCTAACTGAGTCACTCTCCATCTTAATGAAGAATTCTACCATATTATGGTCACTCTTCGCGCAATGATCTCGCACCGCAATGTTGATAATTCATCCACTCTCATTGCACATACCCAGTCTAGGACTGCCTGCTCTCGAGTTGGTTCCTCGACATATTGGCCGAGAAAACCATCCCTTATACAGTCCAGGAAATCCTCCTCCATCGCATTGCTATGCCCAATCAATATGCAGATTGAAATAACCCATAATAACTGCTGTACCCTTACTGAACGCATCTCTAACTTCCTGTTCGCTGCTATCCCCAATGTCACAATTACTGTTTGGTGGTCTGTACACAACTCCCATGAACATTTTTTGCCCTTTGATGTTCTCTAGCAATGAAGGACAACATTTTAGAATTATGTTGTAAGGTGGCCCTTTTAGATTTTTGACTTTGGTTTCTCTGCCTTCCATTTTTTACTTTACTACCTTTTGTTTCTGTCCCCACCTTACTTCCCTCCGACTTCCTGCATCGGTTCCCATTCCCCTGCCATATTAGTTTAAACTCTCCCCAACAGCACTAGCAACACTCCCTCTGGGACATTGGTTCCAGTCCTGCCCAGGTGCAGACCATCCGGTTTCATAGATTTCATAGAATTTACAGTGCAGAAGGAGGCCATTCGGCCCATCGAGTCTGCACCGGCTCTTGGAAAGAGCACCGTACCCGAGTCAACACCTCCACCCTATCCCCATAACCCAGTAACCCCACCCAACACTAAGGGCAATTTTGGACACTAAGGGCAATTTAGCACGGCCAATCCACCTACCCTGCACATCTTTGGACTGTGGGAGGAAACCGGAGCACCCGGAGGAAACCCACGCACACACGGGGAGGATGTGCAGACTCCACACAGACAGTACCCCAAGCCGGAATCGAACCTGGGACCCTGGAGCTGTGAAGCAATTGTGCTATCCACAATGCTACCATGCTGCCCCATCCACAATGCTACCGTGCTGCCCCATTTTGTGTTTGTATGGGTCCCACCTCCCCCAGAACCTGTTTCAATGTCCCAGGAATTTGAATCCCTCCCTCTAGCACCATCCCTCAAGTCATGTGTTCATCTTAGATATCCTGCCGTTCCTAATCTGACTACATGTGACACTGATCGCAATCCTGAGATTACTACCTTTGAGGTCCCGCTTTTTAGCGGGACCTCCTAACTCCCTAAATTCAGCTTGTACGACCTCATCCTGTTTTTTTACCTATATCGTTGGTGCCTATATACACCACGACAGCTGGCTGTTCACCCTCCCCCTTTAGAATGTCCTGCAGCCGCTCCAAGACATCCTTGACCCTTGCACCTGGAGTCTCATTTGTGGCCGCAGAAACGCCTATCTATACCCCTTACAATTGAATTCGCTCTCACTAAAGCTCTGCCACTCTTTTTTCTGCCCTCCTGTGCAGCAGAGCCAGCCATGGTGCCATGAACCTGGCTGCTGCTGCCGCCTTCCCTTCGTAAGGCCATAAGACCATAAGACATAGGAGCAGAATTAGGCCACTCAGCCCATCGAGTCCGCTCCGCCATTCAATCATGGCTGATATTTTCTCATTCCCATTCTCCTGCCTTCTCCCAGTAACCCCTGATCCCCTTATTAATCAACAACCCATCTGTAATATTGCCTTTTTTACATGCCTTTTCTATCTCCTGATTTATTTTCTGCCCCCATCCTGATTACTGCTAGGGGACCTGTACATAACTCCCATCAGGGTCTTTTTACCTTTGCGATTCCTCAACTTTACTCACAGAGATTCTATGCCTTCTAATCCTATATTGCTCCTTGTTACCGATTTAACTTCATTCCTTACTAACAATGCAACCCCGCCCCCTTTACCCAAATGCCTGTCCTTTCGATAGGACATATATCCTTGGATATTTAGATCCCAACCCTGATCCCCTTGCAGCCACGTCTCTGTGATGCCCACAACATCGTACTGGCCAATTTCAATGTGCGCAACAAACTCATTTACCTTGTTCCGTATACTGCGCGCATTTAGGTACAACACCCTCAATCCTGCATTGACCACCTCCCCGTTCACACTCTCCTGAGTCCCTGTACCCTGTACCGTAACCCTTTTGACTCTGGCTTCTCTGCCTTACACTTTCCCCCTTACTGCCGTTTGTTTCTGGCCCCGGTTTACTTCCCTCCAACTTCCTGCATAGGTTCCCATCCCCCTGCCATATTAGTTTAAACCCTCCCCAACAGCACTAGCAAACATCCCTCCCAGGACATTGGTTCCAGTCCTGCCCAGGTGCTGACTGTCCGGTTTGTACTGGTCCCACCTCCCCTAGAACCGGTTCCAATGCCCCAGGAATTTGAATCCCTCCCTCTTGCACCATCTCTCGAGCCACATATTCATCCTATCTATCCTGACATTCCTACTATGACTTGCTCGTGGCACTGGTAGCAATCCTGAGATTACTACCTTTGAGGTCCTACTTTTTAGTTTAACTCCTAACTCCCTGAATTCAGCTTTTAGGACCCATCCCGTTTTTTTTCTATATCGTTGGTACCTATTTGCACTACGACAGCTGGCTGTTCATCCTCCCCCCCAGAATGTGCTGCAGCCGCTCCGAGACATCCTTGAGCCTTGCACCAGGGAGGCAACATACCATCCTGGAGTCTCAATTGTGTCCGCAGAACCGCCTGCCAATCCCCTTACGATTGAGTCCCCTTTCATTCTAGTCCTGCCATTCTTCTTCCTACCCGCCTGCATGCCATGAATCTGGCTGCTGCTGTTTTCCCCTGTTGAGCCATCTCCCTCAACAGTATCCAAAACGGCATATCTGTTTTGCAGGGAGATGCCCGCAGGGGACACCTGCACTGCCTTCCTAATCTTCCTCTTTCTTTTGGCCACCCATTTTCTATCTCCCTCAGTACTTTTCACCTGCGGTGTGACCAACTAGCTAAACATGCTATCCACGATGTCCTCAGCATCGCGGATGCTCCAAAGTGAGTCCATCCGCAGCTCCAGAGCCTTCAAGCGGTCTCACGGGAGCTGCAACTGGACACACTTCTTGCATGTGAAGGAGGCAGGGTCAGCGGACATGCCCTGAGCTCCCACATCGCACACAAGGAGCATGACACGGGTCTGGGACCCCCTGGCATGTCTTAAACCATAGGTTAACTTATACAACTACAATGCCAAAAAGAAAAACAAAAACAAAAAAAGAAATAGACAATGAAAAGAAAAACTACTTACCAAAACTTGTGAGCCATCTCCCCCAATAGTATTGTTTTGGAAGGAGATGCCCACATGGGACCCCTGCACTGCTTTCCTACTCTTCCTCTGTCTGGTGGTCACCCAGTCCCTATCTTCCTCAGTAATTTTTATCTGTGGTGTGGCCAACTTACTGAAATGAAAAATGAAAATGGCTTATTGTCACAAGTAGGCTTCAATGAAGTTACTGTGAAAAGTCCCTAGTCGCCACATTCCAGCGCCTGTTCGGGGAGGCTGGTATGGGAATTGAACCCGCACTGCTGGCCTGCCTTGGTCTGTTTTAAAAGCCAGCTATTTAGCCCTGTGCTAAACTAGCCCCTGTACTGAATGTCCACGATTCCCTCAGCATCGCGGATGCTCCAAAGTGAATCCACCTGCAGCTCCAGAACCATCTAGATGTCCGACAGGAGCTACAGTTGGACACACTTCCTGCACGTGAAGAAGTCAATGACACACTGGGGTCTGCACTGCAACTCAACGGGCGGCACATAATTCCTCCGACAGCTCCCGCACTTAAGAGATTGGAGCGCCTTTTAAAAAGAATGCCCCATTACCAAAAAGCTGCTACAGCTCCCCCCCCCCCCCCGCACCCCCCAGATCGCTGGCAGGGTCCCACCCCCTCAGAAACCCTGCCAGCCCCACCCCTCAATATCCCCCCCCCCCCAGTACGACAAACCCCTCTTCAGTCATCGCCTTCTCAATAACCCGTTCAGGCCCCACCCCTTGTAGCATTGTTATAAGTACCCTAACAGCAATTGCTTCCAGGGCGCTGAAGGGGGTCCGTTATGGGAGGTGAGGGTCATAAGAACATAAGAACTAGGAGCAGGAGTAGGCCATCTGACGCTTCGAGCCTGCTCTGCCATTCAATGAGATCATGGCTGATCTTTTGTGGACTCAGCTCCACCTTCCCGCCTGACTCCTTGATTCCTTTATTTTCTAAAAACTATCTATCTTTATCTTGAAAACATTTAATGAAGGAGCCTCAACTGCTTCACTGGGCAGGGAATTCCATAGATGGAATGAAGGAATTCCTCCTAAGATCAGTTCTAAATCTACTTCCCCTTATTTTGAGGCTATGCACCCTAGTTCTGCTTTCACCCACCAGTGGAAACAACCTGCCCACATCTATCCTATCTATTCCCTTCATAATTTTATATGTTTGTATAAGATCCCCCCCCCCGCATCCTTCTAAATTCCAACGAGTACAGTCCCAATCTATTCAACCTCTCCTTGTAATCCAACGCCCTCAACTCTGGGATTAACCTAGTGAATCTCGGGAATAATATCCCCCCCCCCGCCCCAGGGCAGCACGGTAGCCTTGTGGATAGCACAATTGCTTCACAGCTCCAGGGTCCCAGGTTCGATTTCAGCTTGGGTCACTGTCTGTGCGGAGTCTGCACATCCTCCCCGTGTGTGCGTGGGTTTCCTCCGGGTGCTCCGGTTTCCTCCCACAGTCCAAAGATGTGCAGGTTAGGTGGATTGGCCATGATAAATTGCCCTTAGTGTCCAAAATTGCCCTTAGTGTTGGATGGGGTTACTGGGTTATGGGGATAGGGTGGCGGTGTTGACCTTGGGTAGGGTGCTCTTTCCAAGAGCCGGTGCAGACTCGATGGGCCGAATGGCCTCCTTCTGCGCTGTAAATTCTATGATAATCTATGATAAGGGGATAAATAAAGATCATAAGAATGTATTAGCAGTCAACGAAAAGGGCTACCAACCCATTAACTTGCCATGGACCATCCAGGCCACAATCAACAGCCACGATCAGCCAGTCGAACCACAGTTAGTAACTTGCCACCAGCATAGAGCTGGAAGACTGAAAGGAAAAAAAGCACGGTAGCCTTGTGGATAGCACAATTGCTTCACAGCTCCAGGGTCCCAGGTTCGATTCCCGGCTTGGGTCACTGTCTGTGCGGAGTCTGCACATCCTCCCCGTGTCTGCGTGGGTTTCCTCCGGGTGCTCCGGTTTCCTCCCACAGTCCAAAGATGTGCAGGTTAGGTGGATTGGCCATGATAAATTGCCCTTAGTGTCCAAAATTGCCCTTAGTGTTGGGTGGGGTTACTGGATTATGGGGATGGGGTGACGGTGTTGACCTTGGGTAGGGTGCTCTTTCCAAGAGCCGGTGCAGACTCGATGGGCCGAATGGCCTCCTTCTGCGCTGCAAATTCTATGATAATCTATGATCTCCTCTGCACACCCTCCAGCGCCAGTACACCCTTTTTTAGGTAAGGAGACCAAAATTGAACACAATACTCCAGGTGTGGCCTCACTAAACTCCATCCTTCTAGCAATGAAGGACAAAACTCCATTCGCCTTCTTAATCGCCTGTTGCACTTGTAAACCATCTTTTTGTGACTCGTCTACTAGGACACCCAAGTCCCTCTGCGCAGCAGCATGTTTTAATATTTTATCATTTACATAACAATCCCTTTTGCTGCTATTCCTACCAAAATGGATAAACTCACACTTGTCAATATTGTATTCCACCTGCCAGACCCTTGCTCATTCACTTAAACTATCCAAATCCCTCTGCAGACTTCCAGTATCCTCTGCACTTTTTGCTTTACCACTCATTTTAGTGGCGTCTGCAAACTTGGACACATTGCACTTGGTCCCCAACTCCAAATCATCTATGTAAATTGTGAACAATTGTAGGCCCAACACTGATCCCTGTGGGACACCACTAACCAGAGAAACACCCATTAATCCCCACTCTTTGCTTTCTATTAATGAACCAATCCTCTATCCATGCTACTATTTTACCCTTAATGCCATGCATCTTTATCTCATGCTGCAACCTTCTGTGTGGCACCTTGTCAAAAACTTTCTGGAAATCCAGATATACCACATCCATTGGCTCCCCGTTATCTACCGCACTGGTAATGTCCTCAAAAAATTCCACTAAATTAGTTAGGCACGACCTGCCTTTTATGAACCCATGCTGCGTCTGACCAATGGGACAATTTCCATCCAGATGCCTCACTATTTCTTTCTTGATGATAGATTCATGGGCTTCGGCTGGGTTGCAGGGGCTCAGTTCAGGGGTCTTTCCTGGGATGGGGCTTGTATGGCTGCTCTCCCCATCTTCAGCATTTAAATCCTTTAAACAGTCAGTCAGTATGTAAAAAAAATGTTTTCTCAGAATAAAGTGAAAGTGATCCCACCTCTTTTTTTTAAAGAGTCCATGGAATCCCTACAGTTCATACGGAAGCCATTAGCCCATCGAGTCTGCACTGACCCTATGAAAGAGCGCTCTACCTGGGCCCAATCCCCTTCCTATCCCCGTGACCCCACCTGACCTCACATTTCTGGACAATAAGGGGTAGTGGGACGAGATAGGGTGCTCTTTCCGATGGTCAGTGCCGACTCAATGGACCTAATAGCTTCCTTTTGCACTGTAGGGATTCTATAAAGTATTCTATGAAGTCTATGCTTATCAAAAAGAACGGGAGCCCCTGCAGGGAAGTCTAGAAATCCATTATGGCCAGCCAGGAGGGCAGGGAGATTCTCAATGGGTCTGCAAATCCCAATTTTGGTACTGCGCGGGATTCTGCATCCATCACAAATCCCATATCTAGCGGACGGCCCAGGAGAATCCTGGCCAGCATGTTTCCAACCCAATAAGGAAGGTAGCAGTGGTGGATCTAATGCTATCAAATGAAGTGGCTAAATGGGCCATATTTCACTATGAGAGCATTTGCAATCAGTATAATAGCATAGCTCAGGGTTTAGAATAGTTTTGGAAAAGACAAAAAACAATCTAAGATGAAAATATTTAACTGGAGGAGGGCTAACTTCAATGAGTTGTAATTGAATGAGGCCCATGTTGATTGGAGTCAAAAATTAATGGACAAAACAGTAATTAAACAACGGGCAGCCTTCCAAAAGGAATTGGTTTGGGTACAGAGTAGCACAGTTCCTTGAGGGAGAAAAGAAAGGAGCTAGAGCTCCCCAAAGAGATAAGTTTTAAAATGAGAAAGAAACGGAAATTTATGACAAATGCAAAGTTCATAATACAATAGAGAATCAAGCTGAAGATAAAAAGTTCACCGCAGATCAAAACAAAAAGGAATAAGGGGATAAATAAAGATCATAAGAATGTATTAGCAGTCAACGAAAAGGGCTACCAACCCATTAACTTGCCATGGACCATCCAGGCCACAATCAACAGCCACGATCAGCCAGTCGAACCACAGTTAGTAACTTGCCACCAGCATAGAGCTGGAAGACTGAAAGGAAAAAAAGAAAGTTATGGAGATAGAAGTCAGCGGGAATGAATTCAGGATTATGGCTGATGGAAAATTCAGAAAAAGACTATAAAAAAATAACTGCTTCAATTCTTATTGCTTATCAGGGATATGGTAAGCAGCATGGTTAAATTAATGGAACAGCATGGAGAACAGATGGTTCACAATGCACCAGCAGATAGATATAATGTACAATCTGCTTGATTTTATGTCAAAGAGAGGTGCAGGGCAGCCTTTGGCTGAACCCCCACCCAGGTAGGCAGGGAGGACCAAGTAGGCCTGCCTGGAAGGATAGCCTCTTGGCCTGCTGCTGGGTTCAAGTCCAAGCAGTTGATCTGCTCCCTTTCACATTGCGAAACTGTAGGCAAACTGTAAAATTCCTTGAACAAGGCTCTTATGGAACTAATAGGCTTTGTGCCTCATGGGGGTGAGCCAGCTCTGAACTGGTCAAAAAAGACTGTGGTGGGAAAAGGGGTTGGCGCAGACTCAAAGGCTGAATGGCCTCCTTCTGCACTGTAGGGATTTTATGAATCTATGAAAGCAGCATGCCACCCAGTTCTGGTAGTTTTGTGCCCTGTCAGCCTCTATTTCCAACATTATTGGGATCTGAAAATCATGCCCTCAACGTCAGTCCCAACCCATTTATTACCCATGTTTCTTATGGCTGTTGAAGTGGAAAAACTATAAGCTACAATATGCAGCCACATTCAATAGTTCCTTCCACAGTGACTACAACACCTATTGGTGGAAGTCAGGTTAGGGTGGGAAGCGATTGACTGCACAATCTGGTGGAAGTTGAGCAGAAGACGTGGCAGAACCAACTCTAATTGCCAGAAGGACTCAGGTAGGGGTTAAGACGAGGCTAACTCCTGGAGCCTCAGTGGCCAGTAAATAAGTATGTGCAACAAATGTCTGACATCCGAGAAGCAAAAATATGCCGACCAGCAAAAGTATAAACTAAATTCTGCACTATACCCCTGATAAAACAATAGTTACAGTGTGTTCTACTAACGTCAGCTGAATGGCTGCCCAGTGAAAAAGATGTACAGGGAACAAATCTTGACATCGACAACAGGTATACCTCTCTTTGCTTTTGAATCTAAACTGAGACAAAATATAGTCAAAAGCTTATCTTCGACAATTAAATACAATGGTCAAATATAAATAGTTATCTGAGGCACATAAATTGCCCGACAAGATATTATTCATATAATCATTTAGGGCAGCACGGTAGCCTTGTGGATAGCACAATTGCTTCACAGCTCCAGGGTCCCAGGTTCGATTCCGGCTTGGGTCACTGTCTGTGCGGAGTCTGCACATCCTCCCCGTGTGTGCGTGGGTTTCCTCCGGGTGCTCCGGTTTCCTCCCACAGTCCAAAGATGTGCAGGTTAGGTGGATTGGCCATGATAAATTGCCCTAAGTGTCCAAAATTGCCCTTAGTGTTGGGTGGGGTTACTGGGTTATGGAGATAGGGTGGCGGTGTTGACCTTGGGTAGGGTGCTCTTTCCAAGAGCCG
The DNA here is from genome assembly GCF_047496885.1 of Scyliorhinus torazame. Lineage (NCBI taxonomy): Eukaryota > Metazoa > Chordata > Chondrichthyes > Carcharhiniformes > Scyliorhinidae > Scyliorhinus > Scyliorhinus torazame. The sequence goes on from NC_092708.1 coordinate 93,116,497, forward strand.
GTGCAGACCCGATGGGCCGAAAGGCCTCCTTCTGCACTGTAACTTCTATGATAATCTATGATAATCCATGGGTTCAGAAAATAACCGCTGTGACGCCTTCGCCTACAGGATTCCTCATGGGACAACCTCAAAGTTCATTGACAGACATGAACTAATCAAGGCTCAATGGCCAATGTGAAATCTTTCCCTCATCAATCAGAGCTTGCATCTTATTCGCCATTGAAGTGAACTCATTACATGAGAGGTTATGGCCAGGAAATTCCAGGGAGCTGCCCTCGATTTCCCACCATAACCTCAGCAGAAGTGTGGCAGAAATCCCCTTTACCTATTGTGGCAAACCTCCCAATTTTACCCGTGACCCAGAAAATCTCCCAGGCTTCCGGATCACATTCCGTGGAGATCCGGGGATACAGGGCGGGATTCTCTGACCCTGCTCCGTGTCGGAGAATCGCTGGGGGATGGCGTAAATCCCGCCCCCGCCGCCCGCCGAATTCTCCAAAGGGTGAAAAGTCGGCGGGGTGTCAATCGCACCGCCTGCCTCAGAGAATGGCAGGGGCGGGCGCAAGACAATGGACTCCGGGGCTGCCCACATTCTCCCGGCCGAATGGGCCGAAGTCCCGCTGACGTGACCACGGGCCACGTCGGCGTAAATCAAAACACCTTTATAATGGCGTCAACCAGTGCTGATGGTTGACGCCGTCCAGCGTGGAGGTAGGTCACGGCCTGGGGGGTGGCCGCAGGAGAGGTGATGGCGTGGCCGCAGTCTGTGTGTGTGTGGGGGAGAGGTGTGTGTGGGTGTGTGCGCGGCGGGGGGGGTTGGGGTGGGCTTCGGGGGAGTGCCGGGGTAGGGGGGGGTGAGTGCGGCGAGGGGAACGGGGGGGATGAGTGCCAGGGACGGTGGGGTGAGTGCCGGGGATGGGGGGGTGAGTGCTGGGGACGGGGGGGGAGGTGAGTGCCGGGGATGGGGGTTGGGTGTGCCGGGAACGGGGGGGGGTGAGTGCCGGCGAGGGGGACGGGGGGATGAGTGTCGGGTACGGGGGGATGAGTGCCAGGTACGAGGGGGTGAGTGCCGGTGGGGGGGGGGGGGGGGGGGGTGAGTGCCGGGGATGGGGGGATGAGTGCCAGGTATGGGGGGGGGGGGGTAAGTGCCGGGGATGGGGGGTGAGTGCCGGGGCCGGGGGGTGGGGGGGGGTGAGTGCCAGCGAGGGGGACGGGGGGTATGAGTGCCGGGTATGGGGGGATGAGTGCCGGGTACGGGGGGGTGAGTGCCGGGGAGGATGGGATGAGTGCCGGGTATGGGGGGATGAGTGTCAGGGAGTCAGGGATGGGGGGGATGAGTGCCGGGGATGGGGGCGTGAGTGCCGGGGACGGGGGGGTGTGAGTGCCGGCGAGGGAGACGGGGGGGAGGGGGAGTGGGGTGCCGGGGATGGGAGGGTGAGTGCCGGGTAGGGGGGGTGAGTGCCGGGGAGGGTGGGATGAGTGCCGGGGCCGGGGGGGGGGTGAGTGCCGGCGAGGGTGGATGAGTGCTGGGTATAGGGGATGAGTGCTGGGTACAGGGGGTGAGTGCCGGGGACGGGAGGGTGAGTGCCGGGGATGGGGGGTGAGTGCCGGGGACGGGGGGGTGAGTGCCAGGGGGGGGGCGGGGGTGAGTGCCGGGGGGGGGGGGTGAGTGCCGGGGAGAGGGGGGTGAGTGCCGGAGACGGGGGTGGGGGGGGTGAGTGCCGGAGTGGGGGATGGGGGGGGGGATGAGTGCCGGGTACGGGGGGTGATTGCCGGGGATTTAACATAGAATTTACAGTGCAGAAGGAGGCCATTCGGCCCATCGAGTCTGCACCGGCTCTTGGAAAGAGCACCCTACCCAAGGTCAACACCTCCACCCTATCCCCATAACCCAGTAACCCCACCCAACACTAAGGGCAATTTTGGACACTAAGGGCAATTTATCATGGCCAATGCACATCTTTGGACTGTGGGAGGAAACCGGAGCACCCGGTGGAAACCCACGCACACACGGGGAGGATGTGCAGACTCCACACAGACAGTGACCCAAGCCGGAATCGAACCTGGGACCCTGGAGCTGTGAAGTAATTGTGCTATTCACAATGCTACCGTGCTGCCCACCCGGCACTCATACCGGGATGGGGGGGTGAGTGCCGGGGACAGGGGAGTGAGTGCCGGGGACGGGGGTGGGTAAGTGCCATGGAGAGGGAGGTGAGTGCCAGAGACGGGGGGGGGGGGTGAGTGCCAGAGAGGGGGACGGGGGGGCGGGGATGAGTGCCGGGTACGGGGGGATGAGTGCCGGGTACGGGGGGGTGAGTGCCGGGGATGGGGGGGGTGAGTTCCGGGGGCAGGGGGGTGAGTGCCAGGGACGGGGGGGATGAGTGCCGGGGACGGGGGGGATGAGTGCCGGGGACGGGGGGTGAGTGCCGGGGACGGGGGCATGAGTGCCGGCGAGTGGGACGGGGGGATGATTGCCGGGTACGGGGGGATGAGTGCTGGGTACGGGGGGTGAGTGCCGGGGATGGGGGGCGGTGTGCCGGGTAGGGGGGGTGAGTGCCGGGGAGGGCGGGCTGAGTGCCGGGGACGGGGGGGTGAGTGGCGGGGACGTGGGGTGTGAGTGCCGGGGGGGGGGTGGTGGGTGAGTGCCGGCGAGAGAGACGGGGGGGGATGGGTGCCGGGTACGGGGGGGTGAGTGCCGGGCATGGGGGGGGGTGAGTGCCGGGTAGGGGAGGTGAGTGCTGTTGATGGGGGGGTGAGTGCCGGGGATGGGGGGTTCGTGCCGGGTAGGGGGGGGGTGAGTGCCGGGAAAGGGGGGGGGTGAGTGCCGGCGAGGGGGACGGGGGTGATGAGTGCCGGGTACGGGGGGATGAGTGCCGGGTACGGGAGGGGGTGAGTAACGGGACGGGAGGGTGAGTGCCGGGAACGGGGGGGGGGGTGATTGCCCGGTACGGGGGGATGAGTGCCGGGTACGGGGGGGGCTGAGTGCCGAGTACAGGGGGAGGTGAGTGACGGGGACGGGGGACGGGGGGGACGGGGGGGAGTGCCGGGAATGGGGGGGTGACTGCCGGCGAGGGGGACGGGGGGATGAGTGCCGGGGACGGGGGGATGTGTGCCGGGCACGGGGGGGGGGTGAGTGACGGGACGGGAGGGTGAGTGCCGGGGACGGGGGGGGTTGAGAGTTCCGGAGACGGGGGGGTGAGTGCCGGTGAGGGGGGTGTGAGGGCAAGGGAGTTTGTCCGCCTGGCCAGGTGCCGTCCTCCAACAGTCGCGCCCATGCAGCCCATGCCACCTGGCTGGGGGAGGGTGGGTACGGCCAATGATGACATGTTGTCGTTTCCCCCCCCCACCCCCGCAGGCCATCATGTTTTCTGATCAGCCAGCGATGTTGGCCGCCGGGGCGGCAGCCGCTATTCTACATGTTGCCCTGGAGGAGGAAGAGCGTGCCAGAGAGGCGGCGCAGGCTGCCACAGAGGAGCATGCCGCAGAGGGGCAGGCAGCAGCCACCCAGGCTGGAAGGACACCCGCCCGACAGGACGAGGAGGAGGAGCAGGGGGAGCACGTAGTGGAGGAGGAACACGAGGAGCGGGAGGAGGACGTCGCAGCACCACAGCAACGGAGGCACCTGAGGAGGTCCCGTGTGTACCGGCCCTGGTTGTCGTACCAGGACCTCACGGACCGGGAATGCAGGAGGAGACTCCGGATGAGCCGGGAAACCGTGGCACACATCTGCCACCTGCTGGCACACCTGGCACCGCGAGGCACTGTGGGGGCGACACCCTCGTCGCGTGTCCGTCAAGGTTACGGTGGCCCTGAACTTTTATGCCACGGGGTCATTCCAGACGCCAGGTGGGGACCTGTCCGGCATCTCGCAGACATCGGTGCATCGGTGCATCCGGGCAGTGACAGACGCCCTGTATGCCATTGCAGACCGCGACATCCGCTTCCCTGTGGACCGGGCCAGCCAGAATGCCCGGGCCATGGTCTTCTCTGCCGTGGCCGGGTTTCCCATGGTCCAGGGCGCAATCGATGGGATGCACGTCGCCGTGCGGCAACTGCAGATAACAGGGCCGTGTTCAGCAATAGGAAGGGGACCTATTCCATGAATATCCAGGTGGTCTGCGATCACCGCATGTTTATCCTGCACGTCTGCGCCCGGTACCCGGGAAGTGTACATGACTCATACGTGTTGTCACGGTCTTACATCCCCGACACGTACGAGGGACGCCACCCCCGGCTGAGGGGCTGGTTGCTGGGCGACAGGGGTTACCCGTTGCAGTCGTGGCTGATGATGCCTATACGGAGGCCACAGAATGACGCGGAGAACCGCTACAATGATGCCCATGCAGCGACAAGGGGAGTGATAGAGAGGTGCTTTGGCGTGCTGAAGATGCGCTTCAGGTCCCTGGACCTCTCTGGGGGCGCCCTCCAGTACCCGTCAGATAGGGTCGGCCGCATCATTGTGGTGTGCTGCGTCCTGCACAACATAGCCCAGCAGAGGGGCAATGTTCCGCAGGCAGAGGAGAGCGAAGTGGAGGAGCAGCAGGAAGAGGTGCAGTCCTCCCCAGATGAGGGGGATGGGGGCAATGGTCAGGGTAGACGGGCTAGACATGGGCGGGTGGCTGTCCACCGTTACCGGCTGGGCCAGCGGGCACGGGACAGACTGATAGCCACCCGGTTCACTGACTAGGGTGCGTGGAAATCGGCGAGTATGGCCACATACCGCACACATACCCTCACCCCCCCCACTCATCCACCCACCCAGAACCCTCACCCCCCTCCCCAACCACACCCACCCCACCCGCATGCACACCACCCCTCCATTGCAGATCCACCTACGGCACGACGGCCGGGCTCTCACAGTTGCGGGTGGACGCGTGTCTATTGCAGGCCATGGAGGATGATGACAACCCGCCCTGCAATGTGGCAGAAATCCCCTTTACCTATTGTGGCAAACCTCCCAATTTTACCCGTGACCCAGAAAATCTCCCAGGCTTCCGGATCACATTCCGTGGAGATCCGGGGATACAGGGCGGGATTCTCTGACCCTGCTCCGTGTCGGAGAATCGCTGGGGGATGGCGTAAATCCCGCCCCCGCCGCCCGCCGAATTCTCCAAAGGGTGAAAAGTCGGCGGGGTGTCAATCGCACCGCCTGCCTCAGAGAATGGCAGGGGCGGGCGCAAGACAATGGACTCCGGGGCTGCCCACATTCTCCCGGCCGAATGGGCCGAAGTCCCGCTGACGTGACCACGGGCCACGTCGGCGTAAATCAAAACACCTTTATAATGGCGTCAACCAGTGCTGATGGTTGACGCCGTCCAGCGTGGAGGTAGGTCACGGCCTGGGGGGTGGCCGCAGGAGAGGTGATGGCGTGGCCGCAGTCTGTGTGTGTGTGGGGGAGAGGTGTGTGTGGGTGTGTGCGCGGCGGGGGGGGTTGGGGTGGGCTTCGGGGGAGTGCCGGGGTAGGGGGGGGGGTGAGTGCGGCGAGGGGAACGGGGGGGATGAGTGCCAGGGACGGTGGGGTGAGTGCCGGGGATGGGGGGGTGAGTGCTGGGGACGGGGGGGGAGGTGAGTGCCGGGGATGGGGGTTGGGTGTGCCGGGAACGGGGGGGGGTGAGTGCCGGCGAGGGGGACGGGGGGATGAGTGTCGGGTACGGGGGGATGAGTGCCAGGTACGAGGGGGTGAGTGCCGGTGGGGGGGGGGGGGTGAGTGCCGGGGATGGGGGGATGAGTGCCAGGTATGGGGGGGGGGGGGTAAGTGCCGGGGATGGGGGGTGAGTGCCGGGGCCGGGGGGTGGGGGGGGGTGAGTGCCAGCGAGGGGGACGGGGGGTATGAGTGCCGGGTATGGGGGGATGAGTGCCGGGTACGGGGGGGTGAGTGCCGGGGAGGATGGGATGAGTGCCGGGTATGGGGGGATGAGTGTCAGGGAGTCAGGGATGGGGGGGATGAGTGCCGGGGATGGGGGCGTGAGTGCCGGGGACGGGGGGGTGTGAGTGCCGGCGAGGGAGACGGGGGGAGGGGGAGTGGGGTGCCGGGGATGGGAGGGTGAGTGCCGGGTAGGGGGGGTGAGTGCCGGGGAGGGTGGGATGAGTGCCGGGGCCGGGGGGGGGGTGAGTGCCGGCGAGGGTGGATGAGTGCTGGGTATAGGGGATGAGTGCTGGGTACAGGGGGTGAGTGCCGGGGACGGGAGGGTGAGTGCCGGGGATGGGGGGTGAGTGCCGGGGACGGGGGGGTGAGTGCCAGGGGGGGGGGGGGGTGAGTGCCGGGGGGGGGGGGGGGTGAGTGCCGGGGAGAGGGGGGTGAGTGCCGGAGACGGGGGTGGGGGGGGTGAGTGCCGGAGTGGGGGATGGGGGGGGGGATGAGTGCCGGGTACGGGGGGTGATTGCCGGGGATTTAACATAGAATTTACAGTGCAGAAGGAGGCCATTCGGCCCATCGAGTCTGCACCGGCTCTTGGAAAGAGCACCCTACCCAAGGTCAACACCTCCACCCTATCCCCATAACCCAGTAACCCCACCCAACACTAAGGGCAATTTTGGACACTAAGGGCAATTTATCATGGCCAATGCACATCTTTGGACTGTGGGAGGAAACCGGAGCACCCGGTGGAAACCCACGCACACACGGGGAGGATGTGCAGACTCCACACAGACAGTGACCCAAGCCGGAATCGAACCTGGGACCCTGGAGCTGTGAAGTAATTGTGCTATTCACAATGCTACCGTGCTGCCCACCCGGCACTCATACCGGGATGGGGGGGTGAGTGCCGGGGACAGGGGAGTGAGTGCCGGGGACGGGGGTGGGTAAGTGCCATGGAGAGGGAGGTGAGTGCCAGAGACGGGGGGGGGGGGGTGAGTGCCAGAGAGGGGGACGGGGGGGCGGGGATGAGTGCCGGGTACGGGGGGATGAGTGCCGGGTACGGGGGGGTGAGTGCCGGGGATGGGGGGGGTGAGTTCCGGGGGCAGGGGGGTGAGTGCCAGGGACGGGGGGGATGAGTGCCGGGGACGGGGGGGATGAGTGCCGGGGACGGGGGGTGAGTGCCGGGGACGGGGGCATGAGTGCCGGCGAGTGGGACGGGGGGATGATTGCCGGGTACGGGGGAATGAGTGCTGGGTACGGGGGGTGAGTGCCGGGGATGGGGGGCGGTGTGCCGGGTAGGGGGGGTGAGTGCCGGGGAGGGCGGGCTGAGTGCCGGGGACGGGGGGGTGAGTGGCGGGGACGTGGGGTGTGAGTGCTGGGGGGGGGGGGGGGGGTGAGTGCCGGCGAGAGAGACGGGGGGGGATGGGTGCCGGGTACGGGGGGGTGAGTGCCGGGCATGGGGGGGGGTGAGTGCCGGGTAGGGGAGGTGAGTGCTGTTGATGGGGGGGTGAGTGCCGGGGATGGGGGGTTCGTGCCGGGTAGGGGGGGGGTGAGTGCCGGGAAAGGGGGGGGTGAGTGCCGGCGAGGGGGACGGGGGTGATGAGTGCCGGGTACGGGGGGATGAGTGCCGGGTACGGGAGGGGGTGAGTAACGGGACGGGAGGGTGAGTGCCGGGAACGGGGGGGGGGGGTGATTGCCCGGTACGGGGGGATGAGTGCCGGGTACGGTGGGGGCTGAGTGCCGAGTACAGGGGGAGGTGAGTGACGGGGACGGGGGACGGGGGGGACGGGGGGGAGTGCCGGGAATGGGGGGGTGACTGCCGGCGAGGGGGACGGGGGGATGAGTGCCGGGGACGGGGGGATGTGTGCCGGGCACGGGGGGGGGGGGTGAGTGACGGGACGGGAGGGTGAGTGCCGGGGACGGGGGGGGTTGAGAGTTCCGGGGACGGGGGGGTGAGTGCCGGTGAGGGGGGTGTGAGGGCAAGGGAGTTTGTCCGCCTGGCCAGGTGCCGTCCTCCAACAGTCGCGCCCATGCAGCCCATGCCACCTGGCTGGGGGAGGGTGGGTACGGCCAATGATGACATGTTGTCGTTTCCCCCCCCCCACCCCCGCAGGCCATCATGTTTTCTGATCAGCCAGCGATGTTGGCCGCCGGGGCGGCAGCCGCTATTCTACATGTTGCCCTGGAGGAGGAAGAGCGTGCCAGAGAGGCGGCGCAGGCTGCCACAGAGGAGCATGCCGCAGAGGGGCAGGCAGCAGCCACCCAGGCTGGAAGGACACCCGCCCGACAGGACGAGGAGGAGGAGCAGGGGGAGCACGTAGTGGAGGAGGAACACGAGGAGGGGGAGGAGGACGTCGCAGCACCACAGCAACGGAGGCACCTGAGGAGGTCCCGTGTGTACCGGCCCTGGTTGTCGTACCAGGACCTCACGGACCGGGAATGCAGGAGGAGACTCCGGATGAGCCGGGAAACCGTGGCACACATCTGCCACCTGCTGGCACACCTGGCACCGCGAGGCACTGTGGGGGCGACACCCTCGTCGCGTGTCCGTCAAGGTTACGGTGGCCCTGAACTTTTATGCCACGGGGTCATTCCAGACGCCAGGTGGGGACCTGTCCGGCATCTCGCAGACATCGGTGCATCGGTGCATCCGGGCAGTGACAGATGCCCTGTATGCCATTGCAGACCGCGACATCCGCTTCCCTGTGGACCGGGCCAGCCAGAATGCCCGGGCCATGGTCTTCTCTGCCGTGGCCGGGTTTCCCATGGTTCAGGGCGCAATCGATGGGATGCACGTTGCCGTGCGGCAACTGCAGATAACAGGGCCGTGTTCAGCAATAGGAAGGGGACCTATTCCATGAATATCCAGGTGGTCTGCGATCACCGCATGTTTATCCTGCACGTCTGCGCCCGGTACCCGGGAAGTGTACATGACTCATACGTGTTGTCACGGTCTTACATCCCCGACACGTACGAGGGACGCCACCCCCGGCTGAGGGGCTGGTTGCTGGGCGACAGGGGTTACCCGTTGCAGTCGTGGCTGATGATGCCTATACGGAGGCCACAGAATGACGCGGAGAACCGCTACAATGATGCCCATGCAGCGACAAGGGGAGTGATAGAGAGGTGCTTTGGCGTGCTGAAGATGCGCTTCAGGTCCCTGGACCTCTCTGGGGGCGCCCTCCAGTACCCGTCAGATAGGGTCGGCCGCATCATTGTGGTGTGCTGCGTCCTGCACAACATAGCCCAGCAGAGGGGCAATGTTCCGCAGGCAGAGGAGAGCGAAGTGGAGGAGCAGCAGGAAGAGGTGCAGTCCTCCCCAGATGAGGGGGATGGGGGCAATGGTCAGGGTAGACGGGCTAGACATGGGCGGGTGGCTGTCCACCGTTACCGGCTGGGCCAGCGGGCACGGGACAGACTGATAGCCACCCGGTTCACTGACTAGGGTGCGTGGGAATCGGCGAGTATGGCCACATACCGCACACATACCCTCACCCCCCCCACTCATCCACCCACCCAGAACCCTCACCCCCCTCCCCAACCACACCCACCCCACCCGCATGCACACCACCCCTCCATTGCAGATCCACCTACGGCACGACGGCCGGGCTCTCACAGTTGCGGGTGGACGCGTGTCTATTGCAGGCCATGGAGGATGATGACAACCCGCCCTGCAATGAGCTCCTGGCTCCACATCGTTGGACTATGTCTGACCCATGGCCACAGTACCACCATCCACCCGGACCATCCCTGCATGCGGCTGTGACACTGCAGCGCACGGTCCCGTCCTCTGCCCGGGGGGATGGTGAGGGCGGCCCAGGGGGAAGGGGGCAGACTCATCTGAGGCCGACGTAAGACCACCCCTCACACACACACTGGCGTTCAACGTACATGACACCCCCGCACGCTTCGGACAGAGCACAAAGGCAGCTTCTGTAGGTGTTAAAGTGATTTTAATAACAAACAGTACATACACGTGCCCTAGCCCCTAAAACTCATCTGTGCCCTGCACCCGTGCCAACTTACTCAGTGTCTAATTGTTTGGCCTTACGGGCCCTTTGATTACGCCGAGGTGGTTCCCCAGACGGTCCTGGAGGCCCGTGCTGGTATCGACAAGGGTCTGCAGGTTTGCAGCCATGGAGCACAGGGAATTGGCCATCCCTGTCTGTGACTGTGCGACGCCGGCTAGCACATGGGCAATGGCACCGATGCCCTCAGCGATGGCCTGCTGAGACTGGGCCATGGCGTTGAGCGCCTCTGCCATCTGCCGCCGGCTCATGGCCTCCTGTGAGAGGGCAGCCATGTCCTGGGCCACAGACGCCGCCTGCACGGAAAGCCCCAGGCCTCGCATACTGCTCCCCATGTCTGACACCGTCGCACCCATTGCCTCCACCGCGGACGCCACCCGTGCGGTGTCGGCCTGGGTGGCACGCATGACCGGCACCACTCCCAGCTCCTGGACGCGGGTGCACTCCTCCACCTGCGACTGCAGCCGCTGCAAGCCGACCGTCACCCTCTTTGCTCATCCCAGGTTTCATCGGGGCTACGGGTGGGTGTGGTAACTCCAGGAACCCGGGATCCATCTGGGCGTCAGATGTTTGCTTGCGCCAGGATGACCTCTGACTCCCGGCCCCTCTGCTGCTCCTACCTCCACCTGCTGTACCGGGACGGCTGTGTTGTGCGCACCAGTGAGTGTACCAGACGCCTCATCACTAAAGTGCCCAACCGAGGTGAGTCTCTCTGCGATGGTGGAGGGTGTTGGTGACAGCAGTGGCGTTGTGTCGTGTGCATCGTCCCACTCTGAGTCCATGGTACTCTGGGGTGGCGGTTCGTCTCCACCCATCCATTCTGTGTCACTGTCCTGTGTTTCGGTTTCCTGGGTAAGGGTGTCCTGGGTAGGGGTCTCCTGGGTCGGGGTGTCCTGGGTCGGGGTGTCCTGGGTAGGGGTGTACTGGGTAGGGGTGTCCTGGGTAAGGGTGTCCTGGGTAGGGCTGTCCTGGGTAGTGGTGTCCTGGGTAGTGCTGTCCTGGGTAGAGGTGACCTGGGTAATGGTGTCCTGGCTCGGCTGCGACAGGGGCCTGTGGCTGGCCCCCTCGTCGCTGGGTGGCACACGCCTGCGTCGCCGCACCCGCACGAGACGGGGGCATCATCTCCCTATTGCTCCAGGTCTCTCCATCCCCCGTGGTCGCCGTACCCTCGTCGCTGGGTGGCACACGCCTGCGTCGCCGCACCCGCACGAGACGGGGGCATCATCTCCCTATTGCTCCAGGTCTCTCCATCCCCCGTGGTCGCCGTGGGGCATCCTGCGGGCGTCGCGTGCCAGAGGGTCCAGGTATCTCCGTACCCCGTGGTCGCCCTGCGGCATCCTGTGGGCGGTCGGCATCTGCGGGGATGGGTGCCTCGACGTTTGGTCCTGCGATACACAATGAAGCATGCATGGCTAGACACGCAGGCAGTGATCAGGTGATATGGGGGAGGGGGGATACGGGGATATGGGGGAGGGGGGATATGGGGGAGGCGGGATATGGGGGAGAGGGGATATCGGGGAGGGGGGATATGGGGGAGGGGGGATATGGGGATGGGCTGTCGGTGGCTCACTTGCTGGTGGGTCCCCGACCTCTGCATCGGCAACCTCCCGGTCCTCAGGTCCGCCAGCCAGTTCCAGGGCCCTTTCCTCGTGTACGGTCAGTGGCCTCTCATCAGCGGGCCCTCCTCCAGTCCTCTCATGCTCCCTATTGTTGTGTGCGCGCTTCTCCTGTGGGGGGGCGGGTGGGTGGCAGTGGTAAAGGGCAACAATGTTAGACAGGTATATGAATGCACGCCATCGGTTGTGCGTATAGTGCAGAGGTCAGGGTTATGGTTGGTTTCACCTGGGTGAAACAGGTGCCGCACATCGGGCATGGAGTGGGGGGGGACTCACCCTGGCTGCCCTGACGAGGTCGTTCACCTTCTTGTGGCACTGGGTGCCTGTCCGTGGTGTCAGAGCCACAGCTCTGACGGCCTCTGCCACCTCCCTCCACAGACGTCGGCTGAGGCGTGGGGCGACCCTGCGGCCGTGTCCGTCTCCTCCACTGTGTCTAGGAGCGCCTCGATGTCGCGGTCCTTGAACCTCGGGGCTGTGCGGCGGGCGGCCATCTTGTCGGGTCTTCCGGGGTGGGGGGGGGGGCGCGTCTTTTGAGCCGTCACGCCATGCGGCGTCACCGTCCACGTCGGGTGACGCCATCACGAATGGCGTCACGCCATTGCTAGCCCATTCAGGGCCGGAGAATTTGCGTTGTTTGGGGGGGCCCGACGCCGGAGTGATCTGCGCTGTTTTTGGCGCCGGGTCCCGGACATCGCGCCAGTTTTCGGAGAATCCCGCCCACTGTGTCACAACCCTTTCGGTACAGGGCGTAGAGTACGCTAATTTCAAGTTCTACGTCCTCCCTCATCACTGCGCTGCCCTATTACTGGGTCTTCATTTTCAGTGCCACCTCCGAAGCCTTACCTTGAACTTTGATGGACCCCTGCCCCCCCTCACTGTCTGTAGCCTTGCAACCCTTAAGGTTGCTCCACCCTCGCTCTTTGCTAACCTCACCCCGGACTGTAAGCCTGTCGCCACTAGGAGCAGACGATACAGTGCCCGGGACAAGGCCTTTATCAGGTCAGAGGTCCAGCAACTCCTACGGGAAGGGATCAGAGAAGCCAGTACCAGCCCCTAGAGAGCCCAAGTGGTGGTCGTCAAGACTGTGGAGAAGCACCGGATGGTCATCGACTACAGTCAGATGATCAACCGGTACACGCAGCTCAATGCGTACCCCCTTCCCCGCATATCTGATATGGTCAATCAGATTGTGCAGTATCGAGTCTGCTCCACTGTTGACTTGAAGTCTGCGTACCACCAGCTCCCTATCCGCCCGGAGGACCGCCAATACACTACCTTCTACCACTTCCTCAAGGTCCCCTTTGGCGTCTCCAATGGGCTCTCGGTCTTCCAACGAGTGATGGACCGAATGGTTGACCAGTACGGGCTGCGGGCCCCGCTCCCGTATCTGGATAATGTCACCATCTGCAGGCATGACCAACAGGACCATGACGCTAACCTCCCACATTTCCTCCACACCGCTAAGCTCCTTAACCTCACATACAATAAGGGGAAATGCGTTTTCCGCACAATCCGCCTAGCCATCTTTGGCTATGTGGTGGGAAACGGGGTCCTAGGGTCCGACCCCGACCGCATGTGCCCCCTCCTGGAACTTCCCCTCCCCCACTGCCCCAAGGCCCTGAAGAGATGCCTGGGGTTCTTCTCCTATTATGCCCAGTGGGTTCCCAATTATGCGGACAAGACACGTCCACTCATTAAATCTACCATTTTTCTCCTGACGGCTGAGGCCCACTTGGCCTTCAACCGCATCAAGGCAGATATTGCCAAAGCCGCAATGCACACAGTAGACGAGTCCATCCCGTTCCAGGTGGAGAGCGATGCGTCTGACTTTGCCCTGGCCGCTACCCTCAACCAGGCGGGCAGGCCCGTAGTTTTCTTCTCCCGTACCCTTCAGGCCTCCGAAATTCGACACTCCTCCGTCCAAAAGGAAGCCCATTGTGGAAGCTGAGCGACATTGGAGGCATTACCTGGCCGGCAGGCGATTCACTCTCCTCACTGACCAACTGTCGGTTGCCTTCATATTTAACAACACACAGCGGGGCAAGATCAAGAATGACAAGATCCTAAGGTGGAGGATCGAACTCTCCACCTACAATTACGATATATTGTATCGACCTGGGAAGCTCAATGAGCCCCCAGATGCCCTATCCCGTGGTAAATGTGCCAGCGCACAAGTAGACCAACTTTGGGCCCTCCAAAATGACCTCTTTGACCGGGGGCCACCCGTTTTTTTCATTTCGTCAAGGCCCACAACTTGCCTTCCTCCATCGAGGAGGTCAGGACCATGACCAGGGACTGCCAGGTCTGCGCGGATTGCAAACCACACTTCTATCAGCCAGGCAGAGGGCACCTGGTCAAGGCTTCCCGCCCCTTTGAACGCCTTAGCATTGACTTCAAAGGCCCCTCCCCTCCACTGACCGTAATGTGTACATCCTCAACATTATTGACGAGTACTCACGTTTCCCTTTCGCCATCCCATGCCCTGACATGACCTCTGCCACCGTCATCAAGGCCCTGCACAGTCTCTTCACCTTATTCCATAGCGATCGGGGTTCCTCTTTCATGAGTGACGAATTGCATCAGTTCCTGCTTAGCAAGGGCATCGCCTCAAGCAGGACTACCAGCTACAACCCCCGGGGAAACGGACAGGTGGAGAGGGAGAACGCAACGGTCTGGAAGGCCGTCCTTCTTGCCCTACGGTCTATACGTCTCCCAGTCTCCCGCTGGCAGGAGGTCCTTCCTGATGCACTCCACTCCATCCAGTCGCTCCTGTGCACTGCCACCAATGAGACCCCTCACAAACGAATGTTTGTCTTCCCCAAGAAGTCCACCTCAGGGGTCTCGCTCCCGTCATGGCTGACAGTCCCAGGGCATGTCCTCCTCCGGAAACACGCGAGGCATCATAAATCAGATCCCTTGATCGAAAGGGTTCTTCTCCTCCATGCCAACCCACAATATGTCTTCGTAGCACACCATGATGGGCAGCAGGACACAGTCCCCCTTTGGGATTTGGCACCCGCAGGTTCTCCAGTGACCATCACCACCACTCCCGACCCTACACCGTCTCCTTCCACCGCTACTCGGCTACTTTGGAATTTGGCACCCGCAGGCCCCCCAGCGACCATCACCACTACCCCCGCCCCTACACCGTCTCCCTCTCCACCGACTCAACTACGGACGAAGAAGAAGACGACATGCTCCCGGATATGCAGATCTCGACACCAGTGCCCACAGTACAGCTGGGACTGAGGCGTTCACGGCGGAAGGTCAAAGCACCCGACAGACTCGATCTTTAAGTCCACTTCACCCCCGCCGGACTATTTTTTTAACAGGGGGTGAATGTGGTAAACCACTGTTACTGTATTATATATATTGTGGTAAACCACTATTACTGTATTGTATATATTGTGGTAAACCACTGTTACTGTATTGTATATATTGTTTGTTGTCTCTGCTGGCTCCGCCTGTGGCTTTTCCCCTCAGGTTCTGTATAAAGGTGGCCGACCTCTGGCCCTGCCCCAGTTCGGGATCAGTTGCCAGCAGGTTCTCGTTTAGTTTATTAAAGCCACAGTTTCGTTCCACAACTCGTCTTTGTATAATTGATGGCAGATCACCTATATAAATGGGGTTTCCATTACACCTTTGGCAAAGCTTTGGTGGTAAAGCAGGAGAAGCTGGCAGGAAATTCGCAACCACTGTATATCCTGTGTGCGAGTGAGAATAGTGCAAATTAGTCAGTAGCAAATCAGCATGCTGCTTTACAGTCAGCCCAATTTATTTTACCATTGATATTATTGGATCAAAACTCTAATGGCACAAAAAACATCTGCAACTTGTCATTAGAACAGAAAATGCTGAATAATTTCAACAGTTCTTACAGCATCTGTGGAGAGGGAACAGAGCTGATGTTTCGGGTCTGGACAGCTTTGACAAAAAGTTATCCAGACACGAAACGTTAGCTCTGTTCTCTCGCCTCAGATGCTGTCTGACCTGTTGAGATTGTCCAGCATTTTCTGTTTTTGCTTCAGATTCTAGCAGCTGCAGTAATTTGCTTTTATGCAAATTGTTATTGCTTGTTTAGTTTTTCCTCCCAAGATGAATTTCACTTCGCTTATTTTTTCCCCCCTCATTGCTCCACTATTAATGAGGTTGCATACGAACATACATACAAACATACAAATATGCAAATTCGGAGCAGGCGTAGGCCATTCAGCCTCTTGAGCCTGCTGTTCCATTCAATAAGATCATGGCTGATCTGATTGTAATCTCTACCCCACATTCCTGCCTACCCCCATAACCCCCTTGTTAATCAAAAATCTATCTACCTCTGCCTCACAAATATTCAAAAATTCTACTTCCAATGTCTTCGGAAAAAGAGCTTCAGGGACTCACAACCCTCTGAGAGATTTCTCCTCTTCTCCTTCCTAAATGAGTGACACCTTTAGCTGGATTCTCCACATGGGAGTCTAAGTGCAGGCCTGAATCAGTGATGTTCTACGACCACAGAAGCAGCGCTGGTCCCGGAGCAATTCAGGATCCATTAATGGGCTAGCACTGGCACCATGTGCTACAGCAATTCTAATGAAAGAAGTCTTACATCACCAGGTTAAAGTCCAAAAGGTTTGTTTGGAGTCACTAGCTTTTGGAGCGCAGCTCCTTCACTCACCTGATGAAGTTACTTCATACTTGTGACAATAAAAGATTATTATTATTATTATGAAGGAGATGCGCTCCGAAAGCTACTGGGTCAGTTTCTCCGACCCCCCACCGGGTCGGAGAATCACCGGGGGGCGGCGTGAATCCAGCCCCGCCGCTCCGGCGCTGATTTTCAGGTGGGAGCGGGGATCACGCCGCGTCAGAGGGTGCCGTTGGCAGCGGCCACCCGACAATTCTCCGGGTCCCAATGGGCTGAGCGGCCACCCGTTTTCGGCCAGTCCCGCCGGCATGAAATAGACATGGTCCATCCCGGTGGGATCTGGCTTGGAGGGCGGCTAGCAGAGTCCTCGGGGGGAGTGCGGGGCGATCCGGCCCGGGGGGGGGGGGCCCCACGGTGGCCTGGCCCGCGATCGGGGCCCATCGATCTGCGGGTGGGCCTGTGCCGTGGGGGCACTCTTTCCCTGCGTGCCGGCCTCTGTAGGGCTCCGCCATGGCCGGAGCGAAGAAGAAACCCCCTGCGCATGTGCAGGAAACATGCCAGCGGTTCTGCGCATGCCCCAACTCGCGCTAGCCCACGGCGGCCCTTCGGCGCCGGTTGGCGTGGGGCCAACCCCGCTGCCGCCAGCCTAACCCCCGGAAGTGCGGAGGATTCCGCAACTTCTGAGCGGCCCGACACCGGAGTGGTTCGCACCGGTCTTGGCCCCGGCGTCGGACAGTCCCACCAATTGCGGGAGAATCCTGGCCAGTGACTCCAAACAAACATGTTGGACTTTAACCTGGTATTGTAAGACTTCTTACTGTGCCGACCCCAGTCCAACGCCGGCATCACCTCGTCATCCATTCCAATGAAAAACAGTGTCCGATTTGCTGGGTTGGTGATTGGCACTTGAGAGGCTGACAAGCTGCTGCCACATTCCAGCACTCCACTCCCCACACACTCATTCCAGCCAACAAGATGGTAACCCGAAGAACAGCACCCATTTTGCTGATTCGGAACTCGAGACTCTACTGGATGCCATGGAGGAGAAGCGGGGCACCCTGTACCCTGGGGTGTACTCCACCTCCCCTCACCATCTCACCTCCCCACCAGCCCCACACTACCTCACTACTCAAAACCCCACCTCCCTCACACCACCCCAAACCCAGCACTCCACCACCTCCATACCTGCCCACCACTCCACCTTCCACATACCACCACCTCAACCTGTCACCCCCACAACACCCCACCTCCCCAACACCATCAAACCAACTCTCTGATTCTTGTTTACAAGCCAATCTTCTATCCATGCCAATATGTTACCATGTACACATTGAGCTTTTAACTTTTCAATAACGTTTGATGAGGCACCTTATCAGTTGCCTTCTAGAAATTAAGTACAGGACATCCACTGGTTCCCCTTTATCCACAACAATGATACTCCTTCAATGAACTCCAATGAATTGGTTAAAAAAGACTTCCCTTTCACAAAACCGTGTTGACTCTGCGTGATTACCTTACCTTGAATTTTTCCAAGTACCTTGCTATAACACCTTTAATAATGGCTTCTAACATTTTCCCCATGACAGATGTTAGGCGAACTGGCCTGTAGTTTCCTGCTTTCCATCTCCCTTCCTTTTTGAATAGAATCATAGAATTTTACAGCACAGAAGGAGGCCATTCAGCCCATCGCGCCTGCACTGGCTCCCAAAAGAGCTACCAGTTAGTCACATTCCCCAGCCCTGTCTGTTACATTTGCTACATTCCAATCTAATGGAACCTTGCCCGATCCAGGGAATTTAGGAAATATTATATTACTGAATTGTAATATAAACATTACTCATTTGGCTTGCCGAGTTGTATTGAATTCTGATGATAAACAGTCGAAGTCTTCCAGATGATGATAAATTATTTATTGAGTAATAAAATAATATACTTGTGAGTTCTTTCACTTTAATACTTTGACTAGTAAACCAAATAAATAAAATTAGATTAAACTAACAATTATGATAATATACTAGACTCTGATCTGCTCACATCTTCACTCTAGCTGTTATTCACACACACACTAATTAAAGAAAGAGCGGGAAATTCTTTATATAGGTCCTTTTAGTGTTGCCATCTAGTGATCAACTGTCTACACTGACTTCACATTAACTAAACATGTATTAACACATACAGAGATCACTACAGGAAAATTAAACCAATGCATCATTAGCCACTTCTTTCAAGACCTAAGGACGAAGTCCATCCGAACCTGGGGATTTGTCAGCCCCGCAGGTCCAACAATTTGCTCAATACCAGTCACCTGGTGATTGTAATTTTCCTGAGTTCCATCTTCCCTTCCATTTCCTGATTTACAGCTATTTTGGGTATGTTACTTGTGTCCTCTATAGTGAAGCCAGATTCAAAATACCGGTTAAATTCACCTGCCATAGCCTTACTTACCATTACCAATTCCCAGAGGCACTTTCTACAGGATCAACGCTCATTGTGTTAACTTTTCTCTTACTTGAAATCTATAGAAACTCTTACTGGCCCTCTTTATTTTCCTGGCTAGTTTTCTCTCGTACTCTAGTTTTTCCCCTCCTTATCAATCTTTTGGCATTTTTTGATGTTCTTTATATTCTTTCCAATCTTCTGACCCGCCACTCAGCTTTGAGTGAAATCCTTCTTCTTTCAGTTTAATACTGTTTTTTTTACCTTTTTTAGTTAACCACAGATAACTGGCCCACCCGTGGGAATTTTTTTTCTCATTGGAATGAGGTTAGTATGCCACCTAACTTAAATGGTGAGGTGGAAAATTGTGCTACTTTGGAGAATCACTGCTGAACAGATATGATGAATTTTAATCAGTTCATGTACAGGTGATACAGAGGATAGAATGTAAGTGAAAACCTGAATTTGGTGATAAAGTATTAAGTGCAGGTTTATTTAATGTCAAGCCAAAAGGAAATTAAAAGAACAGTGACATTGGGAAAAATATATCACTTCAGTACCTTGGTGTTAATCTGGCAAAATTAACAGAATAAAACTGGTGTGGATTCTATAACAGGCAGGCAATGCACTCCAACCCAATTACAGTTCGAACAGTGAAGCTAAAACTGACTTGCTCATCAAACAGAATATTGTTCTCTGCTGGAACACACTCCAAAAGGTAGTTTAATCCAAAGGATTACAGTGTTTGCAACTATCTGTTCTGAAGTTATGCTCAGACTATTTAATTTATTCAATTTCAGGCGGCACGGTGGTTAGCACTGCTGCCTCATGGCGCCAAGGTTTGGGTTCGATCCTGGCCCCGGGGGGTCACTGTCCGTGTGGAGTTTGCACATTCTCCCTGTGACTGGGTGGGTCTCACCCCTATAACCCGAAGGTATGCAAGCTAAATTGGCCATTAAAAAAAATTATTCAATTTCTCAGGTAAGTGAGTTTGACCTTATCTGTATTTTAGTATTATAAACTGGTTTTACTGCTTGATTTGAAAATGCATCAAATTGTTCATTTACGGCGATGAAAAGAATAAATATCAATTTAATGTTAAGGAGTCCTTTCAGTACATCATGTTAGGCAGCATCTGTAGAGAGGGAGGCAATGGTCCGGATGTTCTGTCCCTGTCGTGGTGGGAGCCCTCACGAGTGATTCGTCAGCCCAACCAAAAGTCCATTGACTTTCAGTGGGCCGGACGATCCTGGCAGTGTGTCCTGGCCGGATGAAATATTCTGCCCAATGTTTCAGGTTGATGGTTTTTATTTTGAACTAGGAAACATTTCACCTGTTTTAAACAAGTACAGAGGCAGGGAAAGAGGAGAACAGGAAAGAAAGAAAGTGAAGGTGTGTAGTAGAGTGGCTAGCAGGAGAGATTAAATGACAAAAGGGGCAATGGTGCAAGACAAAGGAGTTGGTAATGGGACAAGAAAAGAAATAAAAAATCTTTTCACCAGAAGTCCGCTGACCTCCACAACTAACTTCATAGACTCACAGAGTTGTTACAGTGCAAAACGAGGCCATTCGGTCCATCGTGTCGGACAATTTCTTTGAATTATCAATTCCCTTAGTGCCATTCCCCCACCTTCTCCCATCACTGCGACTAGAAAGAGCTCCCAGTGAGGATAGACTGCGGGGACAAGTTGAGGCAAGTATCCTGCAGAGGGCGGCAGAGCGGCAATGCTGATTGGCTGTTGCGGGGAGTGAATTGTGGAAAGCTGCTATCGGGTGAGTTTCTAGAACTAATATATTTGAGGCAGTGGCTAAACCCGAGGAGACACTACACAGGTAGTGTCTCCCACCCATTCTCCTCCTCTAACCAAAAAAACACACTGTGTGGTGAGTTGGTGAGGTAAGCTTTTCTTTCCTTTTCCTCTCTCCACCCTTCCACCACCTTTAACCTGTGGGGAGTGTGAAAATCAGGTAAGTTTTTTTTTCTCTCGCTGTAATTGTCAAGTGGATAAATGGAAGGAATGGCAGAGAGGGCATTGCAATGTTCTTCCTGCAGGATGTTCGAAGTGAGGGACACCGTCAGCGGCCCTGCTGAGTTCACCTGCAGGAAATGCACCCATCTCCAGCTCCTCAAAGACCGTGTTAGGGAACTGGAGCTGGAGCTGGATGAACTGAGGATCATTCGGGAGGCAGAGTCGGTTATAGATAGAAGCTACAGGGATGTAGTTACTCAAGAATGAAGTAGCTGGATGACGTTTAAAAGGAGGGGGGAGAAGCAGTCAGTGAAGGGATCCCCTGCGGCTGTTCCCCTCAATAACAGGTATACCGTTTTGGATACTGTTGGAGGGGGGGGGGGACCTACCAGAGGTAAGCCACAGTGACTAGGTCTCTGGCACTGAGTCTGTCCCTTTGGCTGAGAAGGGAAAGGGGAAGAGCAGGAGAGCATTAGTTATTGGTGACTCTATAGTTAGAGGTACAGATAGGCGGTTCTGTGGCAACGATAGAGGATCACGGTTGGTTTGTTGCCTCCCGGGTGCCAAGGTCCATGACATCTCTGATCGTGTTTTCAGGATCCTTAAGGGGGAGGGGGAACAGCCACAAGTCCTGGTACACATCGGTACCAACGACATAGGTAGGAAAAGGGACGGGGATGTAAAACAGGAAGTCAGGGAGCTAGGGTGGAAGCTGAGAGCCAGGACAGACCGTGTTGTCATCTCTGGTTTGCTGCCAGTGCCACGTGCTAGCGAGGTGAGGAACAGGGAGAGAGTGCAATTAAACATGTGGCTACAGGGATGGTGTAGGAGGAAGGGTTTCAGTTACTTAGATAATTGGAGCACATTCTGAGGAAAGTGGGACCTGTACACCTGAACCAGAGGGGCACCAATATCCTGGGAGGGAAATTTGCTACAGCTCTTCGGGGGGGGGGGGGGGGGTTTAAACTAATTTGGCAGGGGGATGGGAAACTGATTTGTCGTCCAGGAGATAGCGTTGCTGGAGTTCAGGAAGTTGAGGGTAGTGCAGTACTAAGGAAGCTACCAAGGTCACAAGAGTGGACCTGCAGGCATGAAGGTGGTTTGAAGTGTGTCTACTTCAATGCGAGGGGCATTAGGAATAAGGTTGGTGAGCTTGAAGCATGGATTTGTACCTGGGACTACGATGTTGTGGCCATTAGATAGAAAAGGGGTGGGAATGGTTAGAACATAGAACATAGAACAATACAGCGCAGTACAGGCCCTTCGGCCCACGATGTTGCACCGAAACAAAAGCCATCTAACCTACACTATGCCATTATCATCCATATGTTTATCCAATAAACTTTTAAATGCCCTCAATGTTGGCGAGTTCACTACTGTAGCAGGTAGGGCATTCCACGGCCTCACTACTCTTTGCGTAAAGAACCTACCTCTGACCTCTGTCCTATATCTATTACCCCTCAGTTTAAAGTTATGTCCCCTCGTGCCAGCCATATCCATCCGCGGGAGAAGGCTCTCACTGTCCACCCTATCCAACCCCCTGATCATTTTGTATGCCTCTATTAAGTCTCCTCTTAACCTTCTTCTCTGCAACGAAAACAACCTCAAGTCCGTCAGCCTTTCCTCATAAGATTTTCCCTCCATACCAGGCAACATCCTGGTAAATCTCCTCTGCACCCGCTCCAAAGCCTCCACGTCCTTCCTATAATGCGGTGACCAGAACTGTACGCAATACTCCAAATGCGGCCGGACCAGAGTTCTGTACAGCTGCAACATGACCTCCCGACTCCGGAACTCAATCCCTCTACCAATAAAGGCCAACACTCCATAGGCCTTCTTCACAACCCTATCAACCTGGGTGGCAACTTTCAGGGATCTATGTACATGGACACCTAGATCCCTCTGCTCAGCCACACTTTCAAGAACTTTACCATTAGCCAAATATTCCGCATTCCTGTTATTCCTTCCAAAGTGAATCACCTCACACTTCTCTACATTAAACTCCATTTGCCACCTCTCAGCCCAGCTCTGCAGCTTATCTATATCCCTCTGTAACCTGCTACATCCTTCCACACTATCGACAACACCACCGACTTTAGTATCATCTGCAAATTTACTCACCCACCCTTCTGTGCCTTCCTCTAGGTCATTGATAAAAATGACAAACAGCAACGGCCCCAGAACAGATCCTTGTGGTACTCCACTTGTGACTGTACTCCATTCTGAACATTTCCCATCAACCACCACCCTCTGTCTTCTTTCAGCTAGCCAATTTCTGATCCACATCTCTAAATCACCCTCAATCCCCAGCCTCCGTATTTTTTGCAATAGCCTACCATGGGGAACCTTATCAAACGCTTTGCTGAAATCCATATACACCACATCAACTGCTCTACCCTCGTCTACCTGTTCAGTCACCTTCTCAAAGAACTCAATAAGGTTTGTGAGGCATGACCTACCCTTCACAAAGCCATGCTGACTATCCCTGATCATATCATTCCTATCTAGATGATTATAAATCTTGTCCCTTATAATCCCCTCCAAGACTTTACCCACTACAGACGTGAGGCTCACCGGTCTATAGTTGCCGGGGTTGTCTCTGCTCCCCTTTTTGAACAAAGGGACCACATTTGCTGTCCTCCAGTCCTCTGGCACTATTCCTGTAGCCAATGATGACATAAAAATCAAAGCCAAAGGTCCAGCAATCTCTTCCCTGGCCTCCCATAGAATCCTAGGATAAATCCCATCAGGTCCCGGGGACTTATCTATTTTCAGCCTGTCCAGAATTGCCAACACCTCTTCCCTACGTACCTCAATGCCATCTATTCTATTAGCCTGGGGCTCAGCATTCTCCTCCACAACATTATCTTTTTCCTGAGTGAATACTGACGAAAAATATTCATTTAGTATCTCGCCTATCTCTTCAGACTCCACACACAATTTCCCATCCCTGTCCTTGACTGGTCCTACTCTTTCCCTAGTCATTCGCTTATTCCTGACATACCTATAGAAAGCTTTTGGGTTTTCCTTGATCCTTCCTGCCAAATACTTCTCATGTCCCCTCCTTGCTCGTCTTAGCTCTCTCTTTAGATCCTTCCTCGCTACCTTGTAACTATCCATCGCCCCAACCGAAACTTCACACTTCATCTTCACATAGGCCTCCTTCTTCCTCTTAACAAGAGATTCCACTTCCCTGGTAAACCACGGTTCCCTCGCTCGACGCCTTCCTCCCTGTCTGACCGGTACATACTTATCAAGAACACGCAGTAGCTGATCCTTGAACAAGCCCCACTTATCCAGTGTGCCCAACACTTGCAGCCTACTTCTCCACCTTATCCCCCCCAAGTCACGTCTAATGGCATCATAATTGCCCTTCCCCCAGCTATAACTCTTGCCCTGCGGTGTATACTTATCCCTTTCCATCATTAACGTAAACGTCACCGAATTGTGGTCACTGTCCCCAAAGTGCTCTCCTACCTCCAAATCCAACACCTGGCCTGGTTCATTACCCAATGAATGTTGGAGGTTCCGGGGTTTAGATGTTTCAGTAAGATTAGGGAAGGTGGTAAAAGAGGTGGAGGAGTAGCATTGTTAATCAAGGACAGTATAATGGCTGCAGAAAGGCAGTTTGAGGAGGATCTGTCTACTGAGGTAGTGTGGGCTGAAGTTAGAAATAGGAAAGGAGCGGTCACTTTGTTAGGAGTTTTCTATCGGCCCCCAAACAGTAACAGAGATGTGGAGGAAAAGATTGCAATGCAGATTTTGGATAGGTGTGGTAGTCACAGGGTAATTGGCATGGGTGGCTTTAACTTTCCAAATATTGATTGGAACCACTGTAATTCGAATAGTTTGGATGGGGCTGTTTTTATCCAGTGTGTGCAGGAGGGTTTCCTCACACAATATGTGGATAGACCGACAAGAGGCGGGGCCACATTGGATTTGGTACTGGGTAATGAACCGGGCCAAGTGTTAGATTTGGTTGTGGGAGAGCACTTTGGAGATAGTGACCACAAATCAGTGACTTTGACTATAGCAATGGAGAGGGATTGGAACATATGGCAGGGCAAGGTTTATAACTGGGGAAGGGTAATTACGATGCGATTAGGCAAGAATTGGGGAGCATAAGATGGAAACAAAAACTGTCAGGGATAGGCACAATTGAGATGTGGAGCTTGTTCAAGGAGCAAATGCGGCGTGTCCTAGATATGTATGTCCCTGTCAGGCAGGGAGGAAATGGTCGAGTGAGGGAACCATGGTTTACAAAAGAGGTTGAATGTCTTGTCAAGAGGAAGAAGGGGGCTTATGTAAGGATGAGAAAACAAGGTTCAGTTAGGGCACTTGAGGGATACAAGATAGCTAGGAAGGAGCTCAAGAAAGGGCTTAGGAGAGCTGGCGGGGGGGGGGGGGGGGGGTGGGAGGAGGGTGCATGAGAAGTCCTTGGTGGGTAGGATAAAGGAAAACCCCAAGGCTTTTTACACTTATGTGAGTAATAAAAGAATGACCAAGGCGAAGTTAGAACCGATCAAGGACAGTAGTGGGAACCTCTGCATGGCGTCTGAAGATATAGGAGAGGCCCTAAATGAATACTTTTCTTCAGGGTTCACAAAGAAGAGGGCCCATGTTGTTGAGGGGGATAGTGTGATACAGGCTGGTAGGCTGGAGGGGGTAGATATTCAGAAGGAAGATGTGTTAGAAATTTTGAGAAGCCTGAGGATAGATAAGTCCCCTGGGCCTGATGGGATATATCCTAGGATTCTTTGGGAGGCGAGGGATGTGATTGCAGAGCCTTTGGCTTTGATCTTTATGTCCTCACTGTCAAAGGAATAGTGCCAGAAGACTGGAGAGAGGCGAATGTTGACCCCTTGTTCAAGAAAGGGAATAGGCATAACCCTGGGAATTATAAGCCGGTTAGTCTCACTTCGGTCATAGGTAAATTATTGGAAAGGGTCCTGAGGGATAGGATTTATGATCATTTGGAAAGATACAGCTTAATCCACGATAGTCAGCACGGATTTGTGGGGGGTAAGTCTTGCCTCACAAGTTTGATTGTATTCTTTGAGGAGGTAACTAAGTACATAGATGAAGGTAGAGCAGTTGATGTTGTATACATGGATTTTAGTAAGGCGTTTGATAAGGTGCCCCATGGTCAGGTCATGCAGAAAGTAAGGAGGCATGGCATAGAGGGAAATTTGGCCAATTGGATCAGTAACTGGCTATCACATAGAAGACAGAGGGGTGGTGGTAGATGGTAAATTTTCATCCTGGAGCCCAGTCACCAGCGGTGTACCACAGGGATCAGTGCTGGGTCCTCTGCTATTTGTGATTTTTATCAATGCCTTGGATGATGGAGTTGAAGGTTGGGTTAGTAAATTTGCTGATGACACCAAGATTGGTGGAGTAGTGGATAATGTGGAGGGCCGTTGTAGGCTGCAAAGAGATATTGATAGGATGCAGAGCTGGGCTGAAAAGTGGCAGATGGAGTTTAACCCTGATAAGTGTGAGGTGATTCATTTTGGTAGGACAAATTTGAATGCGGATTACAGGGTTAACGGTAGGGTTCTGAAGAATGTGGAGGAGCAGAGAGATCTCGGAGTTCATGTCCATAGATCACTGAAAGTTGCCACCCAAGTCGATAGAGCCGTGAAGAAAGCCTATAGTGTGTTAGCATTTACTAAAAGGGGGATTGAGTTTAAGAGCCGTGAGGTTATGCTGCAACTGTACAAGACCTTGGTGAGACCACATTTGGAGTATTGTGTGCAGTTCTGGTCACCTCATTATAGGACGGATGTGGAAGCATTGGAAAGGGTGCAAAGGAGATTTACCAGGATGCTGCCTGGATTGGAGGGTAGGTCTTATGAGGAAAGATTGAGGGAGCTAGGGCTTTTATCATTGGAGCGAAGGAGGATGAGAGGTGACTTAATTGAGGTGTATAAGATGATGAGAGGGATAGATAGAGTGGACGTTCAGCGACTTTTTCCTCAGCTGGATGTACTGTTACAAGGGGGCATAACTATAAGGTTCATGGTGGAAGATATAGGAGGGATGTTAGAGGTAGGCTCTTTACGCAGAGAGAGGTGGGGCGTGGAACGCAATCCTAGCTATGGTAGTGGAGTCGGAGACTTTAGGAACTTTCAAGCGGTTATTGGATAGGCATATGGAGTGCACGAGAATGATTGGGAGTAGGTTGATTTGATCTTAGTTTCAGACTAGTTCAGCACAACATCGTGGGCCGAAGGGCCTGTACTGTGCTGTACAGTTCTATGTTCTATGTTCTAACATGCTTATTTTCCCTTCTCAAAAATCAGTCTAATTCTCTTTTGCATACTCCAACAGTGAATGTAATTCTTTGATTTAAGAAGGATATGGAGGATCTGGGTGTCCTTGTGCATGAATTGCAAAAGGGTAGCAGGTACAGCAAGTAAGTAGGCAAGCTAATAGAATGATATAATTTATTGTGAGGGGAGTTTTATACAGAAGTAGGGAGGTACATTGGTGAGGCTACATCTGGAGTAGTGGGCATAGTATTGTTCTCCTTATTTAAGGAAAGAAAGAAATATATTGGAAGCAGTTCAGAGAAGGTTTACTAGATTACTATCGGGAAGGGGTCGGTTGTCTTATGAGGAAGGTTAGACAGGCTAGGCTTGTATCAGAGGAGTAAGAGGTGACTTAATTGAAACATACAGGATCCGGAGGGTCTTGTCAGAGTGGCTGTGGAGAGAATGTTCCTCTTATGGAAGAATCTAGAACTAGGGTTCACTGTTTAAAAATAAGGGGTCGCCCATTTAAGACAGAAGTGAGGAGAATCTTTTCACTCTCTAAGTACGAGGCAGGCCAATTAGATCTGAGATGAGCCGAAACGTCTTCACTCAGGTGGTGAACCAGTGGAATTCTCTACCGCAGAAGATTGTGGAAGCTAAGACACTGAATATATGTAAGAAGGAAACAAATTTGTAGGCTCGAAAGACATCAAGGGGTATGATGGAGTTCAGGATCAGCCATGGTCATATTGAATAGTCGAGCAGGCTCGAAGGGTAAAATGGCCTACTCCTGCTCCTCTTTTCAATATTTCTATGTTTTTCGCAAAGTGTCGTGAGACATTGGAACTTCCTTCCTCAAGAGGTAGTGGTGAC
Organism: Scyliorhinus torazame; assembly: GCF_047496885.1. Taxonomy (NCBI): domain Eukaryota; kingdom Metazoa; phylum Chordata; class Chondrichthyes; order Carcharhiniformes; family Scyliorhinidae; genus Scyliorhinus; species Scyliorhinus torazame. The sequence goes on from NC_092708.1 coordinate 93,144,170, forward strand.
AGAATCATTGGATATTGTTAAGGCGAAAGTGGGTGGCAAGGGTCTGAAGGTTATCGGAGGCCGATAGAATGTGGAGTTGAGGTAACAATCAGATCAGCCATGGTCTTATTGAATGGTAGAGGATGCTTGAGTGGCTGGGTGGCCTACTCTTGCTCCTAATTTGTATGGTCACATGCAATTGAATCTTCCTCCATGGCACTCTCAGGTAGTCGCTTTTACTTCTTTTGCCAATTACTTTAAATTTGTGCCCTTTTGTTATTAATCCTTTCATGACTGGAAACAATTTCTCCCGATCTCTTCTGTCCTGACCCCCGATGATTTTGAATATTTTTATCAAATCTGCTCCAGCCTTCTCCGTCTCCAAGGAAAACAGTTCCAACTTCTCCAAAATATCCTTCTGGATCAGCTGTGCTATGGTGCTGCTTAGATCCCTAAACATAGTCTACTTCCCCTTTCTGACTCAATAGCTGAGTCCAGCCTTCTGCAGTAGAAACTTTGCCTACACTTTGCAGTCACTTTCTGCAGTAGAAACACACAAAATACAAAAGTTGTAAAGATTGGACCTGAAACATCAGGGCCCTCATGGGTCTTCACCTATGAATTAATGCCGAGAGCGTTGCACAGGTTAAAGGGATATGGGCAACTGGTGGGGAGGTGGATTTGAGACCAGGAAGAGATCAGCCGTGATCTGATTGAATGGCAAAGCAGGCTCGAAGGGCTGAAGTTCCTACTTCTGCTCCTATTCCTATGTTCCTATGCATTGCATTTGACACCTGAGAACTTTGGTGATATGTCATGACATCGCTACTCTGATTGAGACCCGGTGGGCTGGAGAGGGGCAGCTCAAGGAACTCAGAAGTAGCCATACTTTCTTCTGGAGAGGGAAAACAGAAAAAGAATGCAGAGTTGGATTTGCCCTCCAAGAATTCCATGAGCTACCTCTAGGAAGAAATGAGTTTTTCATGACTCTTTGTCCCAAGCTGGCAAATAGCCAATTCACCACTGTGGTCAGTGCCCAAACTCTGACAAATAAGACAAAACGAAGGAATATTTTTATGTCAACATTGACCAAGTTCTCTATGGAGAGGACAGGTTTATTCTTCTCAGAGGCTTCAATCCCTGGATTGGAGTTATTGGCAGGGAATAAATTGGAAATGTCAACCCAAACAATGTTTTTCTCCTTACCAAATACACAGAGCATGGGTATATCATCACCCATACCCTGTTCCCCCAGAAGAACAAGTACAAAGTGTTATGGCAACACCCACGGAGCAAACACTGGTGCCTGGATTCTGGATTTGATTTATTGTCACACATATTTGAACACATACTGTTCAAAAAAGAGACTAGGGATAACTTTGGGAATTACAGGCCAGTTAGTCTTACTTTGGTGGTCGGCAAAGTAATGGAAAGGGTACTGAAGGATAGGATTTCTGAGCATCTGGAAAGACACTGCTTGATTAGGGATAGTCAGCACGGATTTGTGAGGGGTAGGTCTTGCATTACAAGTCTTATTGAATTCTTTGAGGAGGTGACCAAGCATGTGGATGAAGGTAAAGCAGTGGATGTAGTGTACATGGATTTTAGTAAGGCATTTGATAAGGTTCCCCATGGTAGGCTTCTGCAGAAAGTAAGGAGGCATGGGATAGTGGATAATTTGGCCAGTTGGATAACGAACTGGCTAACCGATAGAAGTCAGAGAGTGGTGGTGGATGGCAAATATTCAGCCTGGATCCCAGTTACCAATGGCGTACCGCAGGGATCAGTTCTGGGTCCTCTGCTGTTTGTGATTTTCATTAATGACTTGGATGAGGGAGTTGAAGGGTGGGTCAGTAAATTTGCAGACGATACGAAGATTTGTGGAGTTGTGGATAGTGAGGAGGGCTGTTGTCGGCTGCAAAGAGACATAGATAGGATGCAGAGCTGGGCTGAGAAGTGGCAGATGGAGTTTAACCCTGAAAAGAGTGAGGTTGTCCATTTTGGAAGGACAAATATGAATGCGGAATACAGGGTTAACGGTAGAGTTCTTGGCAATGTGGAGGAGCAGAGAGATCTTGGGGTCTATGTTCATACATCTTTGAAAGTTGCCACTCAAGTGGATAGAGCTGTGAAGAAGGCCTATGGTGTGCTAGCGTTCATTAACAGAATGATTGAATTTAAGAGCCGTGAGATGATGATGCAGCTGTACAAAACTTTGGTAAGGCCACATTTGGAGTACTGTGTACGGTTCTGGTCGCCTCATTTTAGGAAGGATGTGGAAGCTTTGGAAAAGGTGCAAAGGAGATTTACCAGGATGTTGCCTGGAATGGAGAGTAGGTCTTACGAGGAAAGGTTGAGGGTGCTAGGCCTTTTCTCATTAGAACGGAGAAGGATGAGGGGCGACTTGATAGAGGTTTATAAGATGATCAGGGGAATAGATAGAGTAGACAGTCAGAGACTTTTTCCCCGGGTGGAACAAACCATTACAAGGGGACATAAACTTAAGGTGAATGGTGGAAGACATAGGGGGGATGTCAGAGGTAGGTTCTTTACCCAGAGAGTAGTGGGGGCATGGAATGCACTGCCTGTGGAAGTAGTTGAGTCGGAAACATTAGGGACCTTCAAGCAGCTATTGGATAGGTACATGGATTACGGTAAAATGATATAGTGTAGATTTATTTGTTCTTAAGGGCAGCACGGTAACATTGTGGATAGCACAATTGCTTCGCAGCTCCGGGGTCCCGGGTTCGATTCCGGTTGGGTCGCTGTCTGTGTGGAGTCTGCGCGTCCTCCCCGTGTGTGCGTGGGTTTCCTCCGGGTGCTCCGGTTTCCTCCCGCAGTCCAAAGATGTGCAGGTTAGGTGGATTGGCCATGATAAATTGCCCTTAGTGTCCAAAATTGCCCTTAGTGTTGGGTGGAGGTGTTGACCTTGGGTAGGGTGCTCTTTCCAAGAGCCGGTGCAGACTCAATGGGCCGAATGGCCTCCTTCTGCACTGTAAATTCTATGATAATCTATGATTAATCTAGGACAAAGGTTCGGCACAACATCGTGGGCCGAAGGGCCTGTTCTGTGCTGTATTTATCTAAGTTCTATGTTCTATACCGAGGTACACTGTAAAATATTGTTCTGCATACAGTCCAGACAGATCGTTCCATGCACGATAAAAAACACAGGACATACATAAACACACAATGTAAATACATAGACATAGGCATCGGGTGAAGCATACAGAGTTAGGACTACTCAGCAGACAAGATGTGTGAAGAGATCAGTTCAGTCCATAAGATGGTCATTCAGGAGTCTGGTAACAGCTGGGAAGCTGTTCTTGAGCCTGTTTGCATGTTCCCAGAGTTTTGTATCCCCTGCCCGATGGAAGAAGTTGGAAGAGAGAACAACCCGGGTGGGAGGGGTCTTTGATTATGCTGCCTGCTTCTCCAAGGCAGCGGGAGGTGTAGACAGAGTCACTGGATGGGTGGCGGGATCGAATGATGGACTGGGCTGTGTTCATGATTCTCAGTAGTTTCTTACGGTCTTGGGCCGAGCAGTTGCCATACCAGGCTGTGATGCAGCCAGATAGGATGCTTTCTATGGTGCATCTGTAAAAATTGGTAAGACTCAATGTGGATATGCCAAATTTCCTTAGTTTCCTGAGGATGTATCAGCGCTGTTGTGCTTTCTTGGTTGTAGCGTCGACGTGGGTGGACCAGGACAGATTTTTGGTGATGTGCACACCTCGGAATTTGAAGCTGTCAACCATCTCCACCTCGGCTCCATTGATGCAGACAGGGTGTGTCCAATACTTTTTTCCTGAAGTCAATGGCCAGCTCCTTAGTTTTGCTGATGTTGAGGGAGAGATTGTTGTCGTTACACTACATCACTCGGTTCTCTATCTCCCTCCTGTATTCTGACATTCCATTGTTCGATGACTAATGACCTGATTAATTACATCGCCATCAACCTAGAGTTGAAAAAACGTCAGCACCACCAGAACAAGGACAGGGGCTGATGACTGCGAAACTGATCACCAACTTATTCATTCAATTATGTCTATCAAACTGGCTCTCAAACAATAGCTGCAATAGAAGAGATGTCCATGAAAGATCAACATTGAAACTCTGAACGACCGAAGCAAAAGAGACCAATTCCAACAATGCCTCAGGGAAAACCTTTCAAACATCAATCAACAACGGTAGAAGAGTGTCCACGGTGCTTGGGATGTCCTTAAGTCCAATATAATCAATTCCTGCAAAGAGATGTTTGGATTTTCTGTCAGGCAACATTAGGATTGATTTGATGAAAATGATTAGAATATCAATGATATGATTGATCATAAGCACAATACGTTCTTTGCCTGGTGGAGTGACTAGAATTCAAAGCAAAAAGAAACTGACTTACCTCCAAGTAAAAGCCGAGGTACAAAGGTGCACCTGCGATATGAAGAACAAGTGGTGGGCAGGCAATGCAACAGAAATTCAACATCTTGCTGAACAATTGCAAATCTTGCTTCTTTACTATCGCTGTCCAAACACTCAAGGACCAGCTCGTCTGAGGCCGAAGGACAGGCAGGTCTGATCAATGAGAGGGAAGTTGTCAGTGCCCATCAACATTTTGAAGATCTTTTAAACAAGAGTCAATTGTTGACAAGAGTGTTTTCAACCCCATTTCATGACACCCAGTTCGGGACGAGCTCGGAACTCCGCCAATGCCTATGGAGGTGAAGATAGCCATTACACAAATAAAAAACAACAAAGCATAGAGTCATAGATGTTTACAGCATCGAAACAGGCCCTTCGGCCCAGCTTGTCCATGCCGCCCAGTTTCTATCACTAAGCTAGTCCCACTTGCCCGCATTTGTCCTATAGATGCTAGATGGGGACTCTTCTTCCGAGGTAGTATGGGCTGAGGTTAGAAACAGGAAAGGAGAGGTCACCCTGTTGGGAGTTTTCTATAGGCCTCCTAATAGTTCTAGGGATGTAGAGGAAAGGATGGCGAAGATGATTCTGGATAAGAGCGAAAGTAACAGGGTAGTTATTATGGGAGACTTTAACTTTCCAAATATTGACTGGAAAAGATATAGTTCGAGTACAATAGATGGGTCGTTTTTTGTACAATGTGTGCAGGAGGGTTTCCTGACACAATATGTTGACAGGCCAACAAGAGGCGAGGCCACATTGGATTTGGTTTTGGGTAATGCACCAGGCCGGGTGTTAGATTTGGAGGTAGGTGAGCACTTTGGGGACAGTGACCACAATTCGGTGACGTTTATGTTAGTGATGGAAAGGGATAAGTATACCCCGCAGGGCAAGAGTTAGAGCTGGGGGAAGGGCAATTATGATGCCATTAGACATGACTTGGGAGGGGTAGGTTGGAGAAGTAGGCTGCAAGTGTTGGGCACACTGGATATGTGGAGCTTGTTCAAGGAACAGCTACTGCGCGTTCTTGATAAGTACGTACCGGTCAGGCAGGGAGGAAGGCGTCGAGTGAGGGAACCGTGGTTTACCAAAGAAGTGGAATCTCTTGTTAAGAGGAAGAAGGAGGCCTATGTGAAGATGAAGTGTGAAGTTTCAGTTGGGGCGCTTGATAGTTACAAGGTAGCGAGGAAGGATCTAAAGAGAAAGCTAAGACGAGCAAGGAGGGGACATGAGAAGTAGGATCAAGGATAACCCAAAAGCTTTCTATAGGTATGTCAGGAATAAAAGAATGACTAGGGTATGAGTAGGGCCAGTCAAGGACAGGGATGGGAAGTTGTGTGTGGAGTCTGAAGAGATAGGCGAGATACTAAATGAATATTTTTCGTCAGTATTCACTCAGGAAAAAGAGAATGTTGTGGAGGAGAATGCTGAGACCCAGGCTATTAGAATAGATGGCATTGAGGTACGTAGGGAAGAGGTGTTGGCAATTCTGGACAGGCTGAAATCGATAAGTCCCCGGGGCCTGATGGGATTTATCATAGGATTCTCTGGGAGGACAGGGAAGAGATTGCTGAGCCTTTGGCTTGGATTTTTATGTCATCATTGGCTACAGGAATAGTGCCAGAGGACTGGAGGACAACGAATGAACGGACATCGCGCAACAATCACCAGGCAGGAATGTTCCCTTCCAGTCGGGGAACACTTCAGCAGTCAAGGGCATTCAGCCTCTGATCTCCGGGTAAGCGTTCTCCAAGGCGGCCTTCAGGACCCGCGACAACGCAGAATCGCCGAGCAGAAACTTACAGCCAAGTTCCGCACACATGAGTGCGGCCTCAACCGGGACCTGGGATTCATGTCACATTACATTCATCCCCCACCATCTGGCCTGCGAAATCCTACCAACTGTCCTGGCTTGAGACAATTCACACCTCTTTAACCTGGGGTTACCCCATCTCTGGATCTGTAAAGATTTAATCACCTGCTAATGCTCGCATTCCAAACATTGTCTGGCATCTTTGAATTTGTCTATATATGTGTTTCTGGAACAGACCTCTTCGTTCACCTGAGGAAGGAGCAGCGCTCCGAAAGCTAGTGACATCGAAACAAACCTGTTGGACTTTAACCTGGTGTTGTAAGACTTCGTACTGTACTCACCCCAGTCCAACGCCAGCATCTCCACTTCAAGAAGGGGAGTAGAGACAACCCCGGCAACTATAGACCGGTGAGCCTCACGTCTGTTGTGGGTAAAGTCTTGGAGGGGATTATAAGAGACAAGATTTATAATCATCTAGATAGGAATAATATGATTAGGGATAGTCAGCATGGCTTTGTGAAGGGTAGGTCATGCCTCACAAACCTTATCGAGTTCTTTGAGAAGGTGACTGAACAGGTAGATGAGGGTAGAGCAGTTGATGTGGTGTATATGGATTTCAGTAAACGTTTGATAAGGTTCCCCACGGTAGTCTATTGCAGAAAATACGGAGGCTGGGGATTGAGGGTGATTTAGAGATGTGGATCAGAAATTGGCTAGCTGAAAGAAGACAGAGGGTGGTGGTTGATGGGAAATGTTCAGAATGGAGTTCAGTTACAAGTGGAGTACCACAAGGATCTGTTCTGGGGCCGTTGCTGTTTGTCATTTTTATAAATGACCTAGAGGAGGGCGCAGAAGTGTGGGTGAGTAAATTTGCAGACGACACTAAAGTTGGTGGTGTTGTCGACAGTGCGGAAGGATGTTGCAGGTTACAGAGGGACATAGATAAGCTGCAGAGCTGGGCTGAGAGGTGGCAAATGGAGTTTAATGTAGAGAAGTGTGAGGTGATTCACTTTGGAAGGAATAACAGGAATGCGGAATATTTAGCTAATGGTAAAATTCTTGGAAGTGTGGATGAGCAGAGGGATCTCGGTGTCCATGTACATAGATCCCTGAAAGTTGCCACCCAGGTTGATAGGGTTGTGAAGAAGGCCTATGGTGTGTTGGCCTTTATTGGTAGAGGGATTGAGTTCCGGAGTCATGAGGTCATGTTGCAGCTGTACAAAACTCTGGTACGGCCGCATTTGGAGTATTGTGTGCAGTTCTGGTCACCTCATTATAGGAAGGACGTGGAAGCTTTGGAACGGGTGCAGAGGAGATTTACCAGGATGTTGCCTGGTATGAAGGGAAAATCTTATGAGGAAAGGCTGATGGACTTGAGGTTGTTTTCGTTAGAGAGAAGAAGGTTAAGAGGAGACTTAATCGAGGCATACCAAATGATCAGAGGGTTAGATAGGGTGGACAGTGAGAGCCTTCTCCCGCGGATGGAAATGTCTAGCACGAGTGGACATAGCCTTAAACTGAGGGGTAATAGATATAGGACAGAGGTCAGAGGTAGGTTCTTTACGCAAAGAGTGGTGAGGCCGTGGAATGCCCTACCTGCAATAGTAGTGAACTCGCCAACATTGAGGGCATTTAAAAGTTTATTGGATAAGCATATGGATGATAATGGCATAGTGTAGGTTTAGATGGCTTTTGTTTTTTGACTTCCCATGTCGGTGCAACATCATGGGCCGAAGGGCCTGTACTGCCCTGTATCATTCTATGTTCTATGTTCTATACCCACCCTGCCTCTGTAACTGCCTAACTGTTTTTAAAGGAAAAAAGTGTACCCAGGAGGGTACAAAGCAGCAGGAGGTTAGAATCATACAATCCCTACAGAGCAGGAGGAGGCCATTCGGCCCATCAAGTTTGCACCAACCCTCTGAAAGAGCACCCAAACCTAGGCCCAATCCCCCATCTTACAACCCTTATGGGGGCAATTTAGCATATCGAATTCACCAAACAGCACATCTTTGGGCTGTGGGAGGAAACCGGAGCACCCGGAGGAAACACACGCAGACACTGGAGAACGTGCAAACTCCACACAGGCATCCGCCCAAGGTCGGAATTGAACCCGGGTCCCTGGCGCTGTGAGGCAACAGTTCTAACCACTGTGCCACCCCTGTGCCACCATGCTGCCCCCTGGGATTCATTATGGAATCCCTGTTGAAAATGTAAGAATAGAAGAGAGGAACTAACATTTCAGCACCATGCCCTTATCCTACATATCTGGAATGAAGAGGAAGTCCCGAATTATGGCAAAGCTGCCATGTTTGTGACAATCTTCGAGAAAGGGGACAAATCCAATTGTAGTAATTACAGTGGGATCTCCCTGCTTTCTGTCGTGTTGGGTGTTCCGATACACAAACGAATCGACACGGTTGTAGATGGTACAACTCAGTTATTATTGTACAGAATAATAAAACAATTAACTTCTGGCTGTGGTTCGTACTTCACCAGCTAACCTGTGGACCCAGCCATAGCACTATCTTAGTGAGGCACTCAGCACATGGTGTATGTCTGAGTGGCATGCTGTGAGCTCTGTGCTCTGAACTATCTCCTGGTAGAATGAGCGGGAACTGTGGTGTTCCCTGTTTTATAGTGCGTGTGCTCTCACTGGTGATTGGCTGTGATGTTGTGTGTGTGTTGGTTGGTCCATCTACCTGTCCATCAGTGCGTGTGTGTGATTGCACCATGATAGGTTAATATGGATATCATGACACTTTCCATTCCAGGAGAGATTATAATAAATAAAATAGCTTATCGTCACAAGTAGGCTTCAATGAAGTTACTGTGAAAAGCCCCTAGTCACCACATTCTGGCAAGGCTGGTACAGGAATTGAACCATGCTGCTGGCTTGCCTTGGTCTGCTTTCAAAGCCAGCGATTTAGCTGTGTGCTAAACCAGCGTCTTACAAGACCCTTTCTGAATTGGCTTATGTTTGCTGAAGAGCTACTCCCTGAATCTCAATGTGTGTTTATGCCATAAAGAGGCATAGCTGACATGATTTTCACAGCTCATCAACTACAAGAAAAATGCCATGAACAACATCAATCTTCCCACATACCGTTCCTTGACTTGACAAAGGCCTTAAGCTTGATAAATTGTGAGGGACGCTGGAAGATTCTGCTGAAGTATGGATGTCCTAAATACTCGACAAGGACAGAGGTTCTGCTCAGGAAATATGAGCAGCTAGGGGCTAAATTAAAAAGCAGAACCAAAAAGATAATAATCTCTGGATTACTACCTGAGCCACGAACTAATTGGCACAGGTTCAATAAGATTAGGGAGGTAAATGTGTGGCTTAAAGATTAGTGTGGGAGAAATGGGTTTGAATTCATGGGACATTGGCAACAGCACTGGGGAAGGAGGGACCAGAGTCCAGGCGAACTGCATAACTAGGTCTGTAGATAGGGCTTTAAACTGGACAGTTGCAGGGAAAATTAAAAAACTAAAATTAAAGGAAGAGGTCAGTGATATGGTGGATTGCTACCAGAAATTAAAGGTGAGGGACAGAACGGTTGAATGTCTTTTTGCAACAAGGAATTATAAAAGGGAAATTTGATAATAGATCAAATTTTAAAGCTTTTTATCGGAATGCACAAAGCATTTGGAACAAATGAGCTAACAGTGCAAATAGAGACAGAAGTGTATGATTTGGTGACGATTACTGAGACATAGTTATAAGGAGAACAGGTCTGGGAATTGAAAAGCCAAGTATTTTGGAAAGATAGACTGGTGAAGAAATGGATCAGCGCTGTAATAAGAAATGATATAAGCACTTGCGATCAGGATGTGGAATCAGTCTGGGTAGAAGTAATAAATCACATAGGGAAGAAGTCCCTGGTAGGAGTAATCTGTAGATCCTCAGACAGTAGTTCCGCAGTGGGGCACAGTGTAAACCAGGAAATACGGTGGGCTTGTAAGAAAGGTAACAGCACCTCAAGCACAAATCTGGTGTTTTTGATTAATAAGGGGGTGTCTTGATTAATAAAGGGATCAGGGATTATGGGAAGAAGGCAGGAGAATGGGGATGAGGAACATATCCGCCATGATCGAATGGCAGAGCAGACTCGATGGGCTGAATGTCCTAATTCTGCTCTTATATCTTATGGTCTTATGGACACCATCCTTCACCTACTTCAGTGTGGTATGCATAAAGTGATCCTTAAAAAGTGATCCATTCGAGACTCTTTTGAGGTCAAGGCAGGAGACAAACAAGGTTGTATCATTGCTCCAGCTCTTTTTCAATCTTCCTTGCTGCTTTGCTCTATCTGACCAGAGACACACTCCCTTCTGGAGTGTAGCTCACTTAGTGAACTATTTAATTTAGGATGACTCCAGTGAAAAACTAAGACCAGCCTACCCTCAGTCAGGGCAGCACGGCAGCTCAGTGGTTAGCACAGTTGCTTTACAGCTCCAGGGTCCCAGGTTGGATTCCCGGCTTGGGTGACTGTCTGTGCGGAGTCTGCACGTTCTCCCCGTGTTTGCGTGGGTTTCCACCAGGTGCTCCGGTTTCCTCCCACAGCCCAAAGATGTGCAGGTTAGGTGGGTTGGCCATGCTAAATTTCCCATAGTGTCAAAAAAAAAGATTAGATGGGGTTACTGGGTTACGGGGATGAGGTGGAGTGTGGGCTTATGTAGGGAGCTCTAACCTAGGGCTGGAGCAGACTCGATGGACCGAATGGCTGACTTCTGCACTGTAAATTCTATGAATGAACTCCAATATGCTGATGATGCTGCAGTAAATGTTGTGTCAGAAACAGGTCTACAGAGAATTGTCAACGTATTTACTGAGGCATACGGGAAGATGGGTCTCCCACTCAACATTCGGAAGATCCAAGTTCTCCATCAGCAAACTCCATATGCACAGGCCCCAGCCCCATTGATTAGGATTCAAGATCAGTGCTTGAAAATGTGAAACAATTCCAGTACTTTGACGTTGTCTCTCACAGAAGTCTGACATTGACAAGGAACTACAAAGTGACCTGAAATCTGCTGTTGCAGCCTTTGGCCACCTGAGGAAGCAAATTATTGAAGATCGCAACATCAAAACTGAAACCAAGCTCATGGTGTACCATGTGGTCATGATCCCTTCCTTACTGTAACATGGGCAACAGATAAGATATGCCTCAGAACACTGGAGTCATATCATCACTACCGGCTGCGTAAGATGTTATATGTTGCGTAGGAGGACGGTAGCACCAACATCAGTGTCCTCTCACAAATAGGCACCACAAGAATTGAGGCTATGATAATCTGTCATCAGCTTTATTGAGTTGGTCATATAATTTGGACAGTAAGAAGTCCAGCACGGTAGCATTGTGGACAGCACAATTGCTTCACAGCACCAAGGTCCCATGTTCGATTCCGGCTTGGGTCACTGTCTGTGTGGAGTCTGCACGTTCTCCCCGTGTGTGCGTGGGTTTCCTCCGGGTGCTCTGGTTTCCTCCCACAGTCCAAAGATGTGCAGGTTAGGTGGATTGGCCATGATAAATTGCCCTTAGTGTCCAAAATTGCCCTTAGTGTTGGGTGGGGTTACTGGGTTATGGGGATAGGGTGGAGGTGTTGACCTTGAGTAGGGTGCTCTTTCCAGGTGCAGGCCCAATGGGCCGAATGGCCTCCTTCTGCAGTGTAAATTCTATGATAAAATCTTACAACATCAAGTTAAAGTCCAACAGGTTTGTTTCAAATCACTAGCTTTCGGAGCACTACGTCTTCCTCAGGTGAATGAAGAGGTAGGTTCCAGAAACACATATATGTAGACAAAGTCAAAGATGCAAGACAATGCTTTGAATGTGAGCATTTGCAGGTAATTAAGTCTTTACAGATCCAGAGAGAGGTGTGAATTGTCTCAAGCCAAGACAGTTGGTAGGATTTCGCAAGCAATATTGTAACTCATCCGCTTCTTTCTGGATCACAATGTCTTCATCTTCGACAACAAGTTCTTCATCCAGATACACGGAACAGCCATGGGGACCAAATTCACACCTCAATATGCCAACATCTTCATGCACGAGTTTGAACAAGACCTCTTCACCGCACAGGACCTTCAACCGACGTTATACACCAGATACATCGATTACATTTTTGTCCTTTAGACCCACGGCGAAGAATCACTGAAACGACTACACAATGACATCAATAAGTTCCATCCCACCATCAGACTCGCCATGGACTACTCTCCAAAATCGGTTGCATTCTTGGCCACACTCATCTCCATCAAGGACAGTCACCTCAGCACTTCGCTTTACCACAAACCCATGGATAATCTCACAATGCTTCTCCATCTTTCACCCTAAACACATTAAAGAAGACATCCCCTATGGACAAGCCCTCCATAAACACAGGATCTGCTCAGACGAGGAGGAGCATAACAGACATCTACAGATGCTGAAAGATGCCCTCTTACGAACAGGATATGGCGCTCGACTCATCGATCGACAGTTCCAACGCGCCACCGCAGAAAACAGCACCGACCTCCTCAGAAGACAAACACGGGACACAACCGACAGAGCACCCTTCGTTGTCCAGTGTTTCTCCGGAGCGGAGAAACTACGACATCTACTTCGCAGCCTTCAACACGTCATCGATGAAGACGAACATCTTGCCAAGGTCATCCCAATACCCCCACTACTTATCTTCAAACAACCGCACAACCTCAAACAAACCATTGTTTGCAGCAAACTACCCAGCCTTCAGAACAGTGACCACGACACCACACAACCCTGCCATGGCAATCTCTGCAAGACGTGCCAGATCATCGACATGGGTACCATCATTACACCTGAGAACACCACCCATCAGGTACGCAGTACATACTCGTGCGACTCGGCCAACGTTGTCTACCTCATACGCTGCAGGAAAGGATGTCCCGAAGCGTGGTACATTGGCGAGACCATGCAGATGCTGCGACATCGGATGAACGGACATCGCGCAATAATCGCCAGGCAGGAATGTTCCTTTCCGGTCGGGGAATACTTCAGCAGTCAAGAGTATTCAGCGTCTGATCTCCGGGTAAGCATTCTCCAAGGTGGCCTTCAGGATGCGTGGCAACGCAGAATCGTTGAACAGAAACTTATAGCCAAGTTCCGCACGCATGAGTGCAGCCTCAACCGGGACCTTGGATTCATATCGCATTACATTCACCCCCCACCATCTGGCGTGGGCTTGCGAAATCCTACCAGCTGTCCTGGCTTGAGACAATTCACACCTCTTTAACCTGGGATTACCCCTCTGGATCTGTAAAGACTTAATTACCTGCAAATGCTCGCATTCAAAGCATTGCCTTGCATCTTTGACTTTGTCTATATATATGTTTCTGGAACCTACCTCTTCATTCACCTGAGGAAGGTGCAGTGCTCCGAAAGCTAGTGATTTGAAACAAACCTGTTGAACTTTAACCTGGTGTTGTAAGTCTTCTTACTGTGCTCACCCCAGTCCAACGCCGGCATCTCCACGTCATATAATTTGGACACCAGGATCCTAAAGGAGGTCTTTGTCTTCAAGCTCAGTCGGGGCAGACGTATGAGAAGAAGCACTTCAAGAATGTGCTGAAGGTTGCATGGTTAGCACTGCTGCTTCACGGCGCGTGGACGTAGTTCGATCGGCCCCAGGTCACTGTCTGTGAGATGTTTGCACCCCATGTCTGCGTGGGTCTCACCTCCACAACCCAAAGATGTGTAGGGTAGATGGATTGGCCACGCTTATTTGCCCCTTAATTGGAAACATTTCACAAAATAATGTGCTGAGAGCCAGCATGAAGAAATGCAACATTGGCATCAACCTTTGGGCAACCATTGCCTTGGACTGAACCATAAGGCAGCAGGATCTGTGGGAAGAGTCCCACCATCGAGAGACAGAACATCAACAACAAGATGAAGGAAAAATGCGAAAGTTGCAAAACGAACATGCCATGACCCGAACTGATTACACACAATTAAACATTTAACATGACAACAAATGCCATACATTCCATAAAGTCTGCAGATCCCAAAGCAGCCTCATCAGCCACTTTCAGATTCATGGAAGACAAGCATCCTTAGTAGCGAGGGATAGCCAATATTATGTCCTTTTGAAATTCAATGCTATTCTATTCACATTCACAGTGGTTCCAAATTTCATATCATCCAATTTTGAAATGTTGTTCTGTACACCAAGGTTTAGGTTATTAATATGTATCAAGAAGAGTAAAGATCCAACACTGAACCCTGGGGAACTCCACGACGAACCTTCCTCCAGCCCAAAAACATCCATAAACCATTAATTTCTGTTTCCTGTCTCTCCATCCAGTTGCTACTATCCCTTTTATTCCACAACTATTACTTTGCTCAGAATTCTGTAATACAACACTTTATCCAATGTCTTTTGGAATCCATGTACACCAAATCAACAGCATTGCGCTCATTAATTCTGTCTATTGCCTCTTCGAAAAACTACAGCAAATTAGCTAAACTTGATTGTCATTTAGCAAGTCTGTGCTGACTTTCCTTAATTAACCTGGTTTTACCATTTATCTATTCATTTTGTTAAAAATTATTAGAATCATAGAATTGCTACAGTGCAGAATAGGCCATTCGGCCCGTCAGGTCTGAACAACCCTCCGAAAGTGCACCCTACCTAGGCCAAATCCCCCGCCCCATCACCATATTCCTGTAACCCCACCTAAACCTTGGCCACTTCGGGACAATTTAGCATGGTCAATCTAGCTAACCTGCACATCTTTGGACTGTGGGGAAAAAACAGAGCAGCTGGAGGAAATCCACCCAGACCAGGCGAGAATGTGCAAACTCCAAACAGGCAGTCACCCATGGTCGGAATCGTAGTCAGGACCCTGGCGCTGTGCGGCAACAGTGCTAACCCTGTACAACTGTGCCATCCCATTGTTTCTAGAAGATTCCCCATCACTGAAGTTAAACTGACTGGACTGTAGTTGCTGGGCTTATCTTTACACCCTTTCAGTTTGACTAAAATTTCTCACACTTTGCTTTGTGTAAGCACTCTGTGCCTTTCTTCCAGTTTCTCTGTCGTTATTGATAATGCTATGATGATGCAATGTTCCATACCAACACTTTGCATATGTCTTCCCTTTTTCCACAAACAAGGATTTCTCCCCAATATGGTTAACAGGCCGCATGAGCTTGACTGCTCCATTATCCGCACTTCTGCTCTCACCTCTCCCGTTACCTCTCCCGCCCACCTTTCCAGTACCAGGATAGGGATCCCCTTGTCTTTACCAACTCCGTAATCAACATTATCATCCTCCAACATTTCTCTCGCTGACTGAAGATATCTTCCCCTCCTCTTTCGGCTTGTCAAAGGCACCATTTCCTCCATGATACCCAACTCCATTCCTCAATCACCCTCAATGCCCATTCCCCTTTCCCATGGCACCTTCCCATGCAAGTGCAAGAAATGTAACGCCTTACCTCCTCATTTCTCACTGTTCATTGCCCAAATCATTTCTTCCAGATGAAAGATTGGTTTACTTGTACATCTTTCAATTTTGGACATCGTATTCACTGCTCAGAATATGGCCTCCTCTTCATTAGGGAGACAAAACACTTTGCTGAACATCGCTGTTCAATCTGTAACTGTGACCCTGAGCTTCGGTCACCTGTCATTTTAATTTTCCACACCAATGAAGCTCAAGGAACAGAATCTCATCTTTGAATTATATACATTAAACCTTTCCAGATTCAATAGACAGGATTTATTGCAGCTGGTTGACATGGGAACCATTGTGGCCAGGCCCACTTAATCTCGAGAGAGGCCATGTGTCTGTGTACCAGCGGCAGACAAACCTCCCCCAATTAAACCAAAGGGTGGAAGGGACTGGTGAGGGATTCTCAAATTCCGGAGTCAGCAATGAGCCAATTGGTACCCACAGAAAGACACTGGCCCAGATGGGGTACCCGGACGAGCACTCAGGTCATGCGCGGATCAGCTGGCGCGGTATTCGCAGACAACTTCAACGTCTCTTTACAACAATCTGAGGTCAATATCTGCTTCAAGAAGATGATCACCATCCCTGTACCAAAAAAAAGCCAAGCAGCGTGCCTTAATGACTATCATCCAGTGGCTCTGACATCCATCATCATGAAGTGCTTCAAAAGGTTAGTCATGGCACGAATCAGCTCCAGCCTCCCAGATTGCCTTGATCCACTACAGTTCGCCTACCGCTGCAATAGGTCCACAGCAGACGCCATCTCCATGGCCCTGCATTCTACCCTGGAACACCTAGATAACAAAGTCACCCATTTCAGACTCCTATTTATCGACTACAGCTCAGCCTTCAACACCTTCATTCCTACGAAACTCATCTCCAAACTCCGTGGCCTTGGTCTCGGCTCCTCGCTCTGCGACTGGATCCTGAACTTTCTAACCCACAGGCCACAGTCAGTAAGGATAGGGAACAACACCTATCCACGATAATCCTCAACACCGGTGCCCCACAAGGCTGTGTTCTCAGCCCCCTACTGTACTCCTTATGCACCTTTGACTGCTTGGCCAAATTCCCCTCCAACTCGATTTTCAAATTTGCTGATGACACCACCGTAGTGGGTTGGATTTCAAACAATGACGAGACAGAGTACAGGAATGAGATAGAGAATGTGGTGAACTGGTGCGACGACAATAATCTCTCCCTCAATGTCAACAAAATGAAGGAGATTGTCATCGACTTCAGGAAACGTAGTGGAGAACATACCCCTGTCTACATCAATGGGAATGAAGTAGAAAGGGTCGAGAGCTTCAGGTTTTTAGGTGTACAGATCACCAACAACCTGTCCTTGTCCCCCCATGCCGACACTATGGTTAAGAAAGCCCACCAACGACTCTACTTTCTCAGAAGACTAAGGAAATTTGGCATGTCAGCTACGACTCTCACCAACTTCTACAGATGCACCATAAAAATAATTATTTCTGGTTGTATCGCAGCTTGATATGAAGCCTGCTCTGCCCAAGACCGCAGGAAACTACAAAAGCTCGTGAATGTAGCCCAGTCCACCATGCAAACCAGCCTCCCATCCATTTACTCTATCTATAATTCCCGCTGCCTCGGAAAGGCAGCCAGCATGATTAAGGACCCCACGCACCCCGGACATACTCTCTTCCATCTTCTTCCGTCAGGAAAAGATACCAAATTTGAGGTCACGTACCAACTGACCAAGAACAGCTTCTTCCCTACTGCCATCAGACTTTTGAATGGACCTACCTCGTATTAAGTTGATCTTTTCTCTACACCTTGCTATAACTGTAACATTATATTCTGCAGTCTCTCCTTCCTTCCCTATGTACGGTATGCATTGTTTGTACAGCATACAAGAAACAATACTTTTCACTGTATACTAATACATGTGACAATAATAAATCAAATCAAATCAAATCAGTATCCCCGATTCCACCACAATTCAGTGGTCGTTCAAGGATTAAATGCGACCCCATGGCATTCCCACACCTCACAGAAGACTCTCACAGCAAACCCTCAACTGTTTGCCAATGGTCTCGGTAAAAGAGATCCCTCAACATCAGGCACTCTGCCTGATCAAGGGACCTGGCTACTGAAAGCCACCCCCAGTCTATTTGGGGTCCCTTGGAAATCCTGAACCTTTGCTTTGTGCATTGCTGGTTCCTACTAATGCTGGTGGTTATGAAGAGCTGCCAGCCTCTGATTGGTCAGCGGCTCTTGGCAGGTGGGTCTACCACCATCGTGGTCTTGAATCCCCTCGAAGAGACAACAGTGGTCACACTTAATACCAGTGGGCCTGCTCCATAGCATGATGTGGGTTCCCCACCAGTTCACTGACTCATCAGTGAGATCCCCATTGAAATGAAATAAAAATCACTTATTGTCACAAGTAGGCTTCAATGAAGTTACTGTGAAAAGTCCCTAGTTACCACATTCCAGTGCCTGTTCAGGGAGGCTGTTACGGGAATTGAACCGTGCTGCTGGCCTGCCTTGGTCTGCTTTCAAAGCCAGCAATTTAGCCCTGTGCTAAACAGTCCCTTATTGGGCTGACTAAATGTAGCCCAATATTGAGTTCAACAATTTCAGATCATAACCTTCATTTTTCCCCCTTTTAGTGTTTTCTTTTATCTTTGTGTTTCTGGATGGCAACTGTTTGTGATGATTCTGTTGTACTGTTTGCACTTCCTCCAGATGCATCTTTTGTTTCTTTACTTTGCCATGAACATTTCCATTCACCTTGCATCATCGTCTCTTTTGTCAGTTAGGGCGGGAATCGCGGACTTCCCAGCCACGTGTTTCTTGGCGATGGGAGGCAATGCATTGGTGGCGGGATTCTCTGCTCCCGGCAGTGTCAAACGGAATTCCTATTGAAGCCATCCCACCAGCCGTGAAACCTATGGGCAGTGTTGTGCTGACGACAGGATCAGAGAGTCCCACCGCCAGCGAATGGCCGGAGAATTCCGGCCTTAATTTCTCTTATCTTTGACCCTATCACAGACCGTCCCCTCTGTTCTCCAGCTCCTCCACGTATTTCCTGCCGCTTTAATTAAAAATCTGTTACATCTCTGACTTTTTCCAGTTCTGATGAAAGGTTATTGATGTGAAACATTGGGCGGGATTCTCCATTGCCCGACGGCAAAATCGGGCACGGTGATCGGGTGGAGAATGACTCCCGACACCGAAATCACGGCAGGCGCCGGTTTGACTCTGGGTCACTGTAGCGCACAAAGACTCCATGAGACGAATATAGTGAAGTCGATGAGGCTTTATTAAGCATGTCTGTTCCCCAGCAGCTCGATAGTAAACTGGCCTGCGGGGGAAAGACACCGGCTTCTTATACTCCGCCTTCAGGGCGGAGCTTGAGGTCAACGGCCAACCAGGACCCGGGATCTGTCAGCCAATGACATTAGGGCTTCCAGTCCCACATGACCCCCAATACATACTACCACATTCACCCCTTGTCAAAAATGAACCCGGCGGGGTGATGCTTCGCATGGTGATAAGGGTTTACAGGGCTGGTCCTGGGAGGATAGAACATTCACATGGTAGTACAGTATTGGACAGTTTCGTCCTGTTGCAACTATTTACAGAGGGTATAGGAAAAAAACAAAATGTTCTTTGGACAGTCCATCTTTGTTTTACATCGACGCCACGAGTCGGTCGGGCGGTCGGGTCGTCCGTGTCGATCGCCTCGGCCCCGGCGGTGGTGGTGGTGCTTGTACCAGTGTTGTCGCCTCCAGGAGCCGTACGGTTTCAACTGTCGGTGCAAAGGGGAGGGGGACTGATCCTCCTGGGAAGGGGGCGGTCGCGGGATGCGGCGGTGGCAGGAAGGGGGGCGGTTGGGTTGATGGTGTCGGGGGGGTGTGCGTGGTGCCGGCGGGCGCCAGATCCCGCAGGGAGACCGTGTCCTGTCGGCCGTCGGGGTACTCCACGAAGGCGTACTGGGGGTTTGCGTGGAGGAGGTGAACCCTTTCGACCAACGGGTCCGCCTTATGTGCCCGCACATGCTTTCGGAGCAGGATGGGTCCTGGGGCCGCCAGCCAGGTCGGCAGTGACGTTCCAAAGGAGGACCTCCTAGGGAAGACAAGGAGACGCTCGTGGGGCGTTTGATTAGTGCTCGTACATAATAATGACCGGATGGAATGGAGAGCGTCCGGGAGGACATCCTGCCACCGTGAAACTGGGAGATCCCTGGACCGTAGGGCCAGTAGGACGGCCTTCCAGACCGTGCCGTTCTCCCTTTCTACTTGCCCGTTCCCCCGGGGCTTGTAGCTGGTCGTCCTGCTTGAGGCTATGCCCTTGCTGAGCAGGAACTGGCGCAGCTCGTCACTCATGAAAGAGGACCCCCTGACGCTGTGGACGTATGCGGGGTAACCGAACAGTGTGAAGATGCTGTTCATGGCTTTAATGACTGTGGCCGCGGTCATGTCGGAGCAGGGAATGGCAAAAGGGAAGCGGGAATATTCGTCCACTACATTAAGAAAATATGCGTTGCGGTCGGTGGAGGGGAGGGGCCCTTTGAAATCAAGACTGAGGCGTTCAAAGGGGCGGGAAGCCTGAATCAGGTGCGCTCCATCTGGCCTGAAAAAATGCGGCTTGCATTCCGCGCAGATGTGGCAGTCCCTTGTGACTGTACGGACCTCTTCTAAAGAGTATGGGAGATTGCGGGACTTGATGAAGTGGTAAAACCGAGTGACCCCCGGATGGCAGAGGTCCTCGTGGAGGGTTTGGAGGCGGTCAATTTGTGCGTTGGCACATGTGCCGCGGGATAGGGCATCGGACGGCTCGTTCAGCTTTCCGGGCCGGTACAAGATCTCATAGTTGAAGGTGGAGAGCTCGATCCTCCACTTTAAGATCTTGTCATTTTTAATTTTGCCCCGCTGTGCATTATCGAACATGAAAGCTACCGACCGTTGGTCAGTGAGGAGAGTGAATCTCCTGCCGGCCAGGTAATGCCTCCAATGTCGCACAGCTTCCACTATGGCTTGGGCTTCCTTTTCCACTGAGGAGTGGCGGATTTCTGAGGCGTGGAGGGTTCGGGAGAAAAAGGCCACGGGTCTGCCCGCTTGGTTAAGGGTGGCCGCTAGAGCTACGTCGGAGGCGTCGCTCTCGACCTGGAAGGGGAGGGACTCGTCGATGGCGCGCATTGTGGCCTTTGCGATGTCCGCTTTGATGCGGCTGAAGGCCTGGCAAGCCTCTGTCGACAGAGGGAAGGTCGTGGTCTGTATTAGGGGGCGGGCCTTGTCTGCGTACTGGGGGACCCACTGGGCGTAGTACGAAAAGAACCCCAGGCAGCGTTTCAGGGCTTTTGGGCAGTGCGGGAGGGGAAATTCCATGAGTGCGCGCATACGTTCGGGGTCGGGGCCTATTATACCATTGCGTACTATGTAGCCCAGAATGGCTAGCCGGTCGGTGCTAAAAACGCACTTGTCCTCGTTGTACGTGAGGTTCAAGGCTTTGGCGGTCTGGAGGAATTTTTGGAGGTTGGCGTCGTGGTCCTGCTGATCGTGGCCGCAGGTGGTTACATTGTCGAGATACGGGAACGTGGCCCGTAACCCATGTTGATCAACCATCCGGTCCATCTCCCGTTGGAAGACCGAGACCCTGTTTGTGACGCCAAAAGGGACCCGTAGGAAATGGTATAATCGCCCGTCTGCCTCGAAGGCTGTGTACTTGCGGTCACTTGGGCGGATGGGGAGCTGATGGTAGGCGGACTTGAGGTCCACGGTGGAGAAGACTTTATACTGGGCAATCCGATTGACCATGTCGGATATGCGGGGGAGAGGGTACGCGTCTAGTTGTGTGTACCTGTTGATGGTCTGGCTATAGTCAATGACCATCCTTTGTTTCTCCCCTGTCTTCACTACTACCACCTGCGCTCTCCAGGGACTATTGCTGGCCTGGATTATGCCCTCCTTTAGTAGCCGCTGGACTTCGGACCGAATGAAGGTCCGGTCCTGGGCGCTGTACCGTCTGCTCCTAGTGGCGACGGGTTTGCAATCCGGGGTGAGGTTCGCAAACAAGGACGGGGGTTGCATCTTGAGGGTAGCGAGGCCGCAGATAGTGAGTGGGAGTATGGGGCCGCCGAATTAAAACGTAAGGCTCTGTAGATTACATTGGAAATCTAATCCCAGCAAGGTGGGGGCACAGAGTTGGGGAAGGACGTTAAGTTTGTAGTTTTTGAACTCCCTCCCCTGCACCGTTAGGGTAACTATGCAGAATCCCTGGATCTGTACGGAGTGGGATCCTGCAGCTAGGCAAATCTTTTGTGCGCTGGGATAGGTGGTCAAGGAACAGCGTCTTACCGTGTCGGGGTGTATAAAGCTTTCCGTGCTCCCGGAGTCGACTAGGCATGGCATCTCGTGGCCGTTAATTAGGACCGTTGTCATCGTCGTCTGGAGTGTCCGGGGCCGAGCCTGATCGAGCGTAATCGAAGCGAGCCGTGGTTGTAGTAGTGGGGTGGGGTCCGTTGTTGCCGTCCAAGATGGCGTCGGGGATGGACAAAATGGCCGCCTCCATACATCGCACGTGGCTGGGGGGTCACAAGATGGCAGCGGGGGTGGACAAAATGGCCGCCCCCATGCGTCGTACAGGTCAGGCTGGTCCAAGATGGCGGCGCCCCTCCTCCCCTCGTGGTGGTCGGGACCCAAAATGGCGGCGTCTGCGGGTCGCACAACGGCGCCCCTCCTCCCCTCGTGGTGGTCGGGACCCAAAATGGCGGCGTCTGCGGGTCGCACATGGTGTGCTGGGGTCTGGGAGCGCTAGGACCGCGAGCACTAGGACCGCGCGGAGCTCCCTCACCGCGAGCGCTAGGACCGCGCGGAGCTCCCTCACCGGGGACAGCGGTGGTCGGGGCCCAAGTCGGCGGCGCCGGCGGGTCAGGCGTGGGGCCACGAGCGCAAGGAGCGCGAGGAGCTCCCTCACCGGGGACAGCGGTGGTCGGGGTCCAAGTAGGTGGCGCCGGCGGGTCAGGCGTGGGGCGCGGGACGGGGGTTAGGGTGGCGTTAGGGACGCGAAAAACCCCCTCCTCTCCGTGGAGAGTGTTGGCCGGGACCCAAAGCGGTAGCGCCGGCGGCGGGTCGTACATGGGCTGCGGGGAGGGGGGTTGGGGAGCGTAGGCGGCGTGCAGGGCTCCCAGTTCTCCCGGGACCGCGGTGGTCGGGAACCAGAGTGGCTGCGCCTGCGGGTCGTACATGGCGTGCTGGGGGGGTTGGGATGCATAGACTGCTCCCTGTGGCCCCGGGACAGCGGCGACCTCGCGGGATCGGCACACCACCGCATAATGGCCCTTTTTCCCGCAGCTTTTGCAGGTGGCTGCGCGGGCCGGACAGCGCTGTCGGGGGTGTTTCGCCTGGCCGCAGATATAACAGCGGGCGTCCCCGGAGCGACTTGGTGTTTGGACTGCGCAAGCCTGTGGGGTGTCCGGGGGGGGGGGGGTAGGGGGTTTGCCGCGACGGGTACGTACGGGGCCCAATGGCCTGCCGCGCGGTCGGGGCTGTAGGCGCGGGTATTACACGCGGCCACGTCTAGGGAGGCTGCTAGGGCCCGTGCCTCTGAGAGTCCTAGCGACTCTTTTTCTAGAAGTCTTTGGCGGATTTGGGAGGATTGCATACCTGCCACAAAAGCGTCGCGCATTAACATGTCCGTGTGTTCGTTTGCATTCACCGACGGGCAGCTGCAGGCTCGTCCCAAAATCAGCAGCGCGGCGTAGAACTCGTCCATCGATTCTCCGGGAGCTTGCCGTCTTGTCGCGAGCTGGTAGCGAGCGTAGATTTGGTTAACTGGGCGAACGTAGAGACTCCTGAGTGCTGTGAACGCCGTCTGGAAATCGTCGGTGTCTTCAATGAGGGTGAAAATCTCCGTGCTCACCCTCGAGTGCAGGACCTGCAGTTTCTGTTCGTCTGAGACTCGGCCGGTGGTCATTCTGATGTAGGCCTCGAAGCAAGTCTGCCAGTGTTTGAAGGCTGCTGCCGCATTCACTGCGTGGGGGCTGATCCTCAGGCATTCTGGAATGATCCTGAGCTCCATAGTCCTTTTTAGGCATGCTCAATAAATTGTAGCGCACAAAGACTCCGTGAGACGAATATAGTGAAGTCGATGAGGCTTTATTAAGCGTGTCTGTTCCCCAGCAGCTCGATAGTAAACTGGCCTGCCAATGACATTAGGGCTTCCAGTCCCACATGACCCCCAATACATACTACCACAGTCACCATGGTCTGCCCCCTCCAAATCGGCATTGTCGACATCCGCGCCGTGAACAGTCGCAACCCCATTGGATTGTCATTAGCGGGCCCACCCACGAGGCTCCGCCTCCAATGGGCTGAGTTCCTGATGGCGCAGTACACATGTGGTCTCAGCGGTCATGAGCCTGGTGTGGAGCTGCGGAGAGAGAGTGAGGGCATGCGGACAACGTCCAGGATGCCATACTTGGCCGGGATCTGTAACACTGGCCAAGGGGCTTCAGCCAGGTCTGCGGGAGTGGTGGCGGGTGGCCATGAAGTGGGTTGTGGGGTCAGGGTCGGCGGGTACATGGCTCAGCACAGCCGGCGCCATCTTTTCCAGCACGATCGGTTCATGTGTCGGGATGTAGGCGTATGTGCGGCTGCAGCTTGTCAGCCCTGCGCATGTGCAGCACGGACCCAGCGATTCTCGAACTGTTTTCCGTGCGCTGGTGCAAGCACCTCACCGGAATCGGTGAGGATTTCACTCTGATTTTCCCATCGTGAAACACTACATGGGGCTGGATTGTCCATTTCAGGGACTATGTCCCCGCGCCTTCATGAAAACTGTGGCCTTTTATGGCACAAAAACTGCCGTCAAAAGGCCACATATTCACAGCCCTGCAGGGGGCTAGCAGGAAGCCGTCGTGGAGCTCACAGCTCCAGCTGCAAATATGGCCCCCTGCACGTCCCGGTCAGAGGCCGTGCATGCGCACGGCAGTGGCCTCCAGCGGTCGTGCCATACTCCATGGCGGACTCAGACCGCGGAGCTGGCCACGGAAATACTGCCCCGATCATCCGCGTGCCCGACCCGGACGGCCCGCACAATAAAGGCACAGTTCGTATGAGGCACCCCCTGCCCTCCAATCGGCCAGCATCCGACCATGGCGGCCTCGAACTGAGTCCTCGGCCGCCTTGTGAGTTTCCCGAACGGCTGGGACCATATTAGAAATATGGGGCGAGATTCTCCACTCCCGCGCCAGTTGGGAGAATTGCCTGGGCCGCCAATCCGACGCCCTCCCGCGATTCTCCCAAGCGGCGGGAACGGCCCCGTCGAGTTCCGCGGGCCGCTGGCCGGAGAATCGCCGGAGACACCCAAAATGGCGATTCTCCGGCACCCCCGCTATTCTCAGGCCCAGATGGGCCGAGCGGCCAGGCCAAAACGGTGGGTTCCCCCCGGCGCCATCCACACCTGGTCGCTGCCATTGGGAACAGCGCGGGAACGCTGGGGGGATGGCCTGCGGGGGTGGGGGAGGGGGGGTGGGGAGAGATTCTCTGGTCCCGATTCCATGCGTGAAACTGGATTCTCCGCCACAACACTGAATACAGCAGAGAATCCAGCCCGGATACTCCATTGGAGTCACCACTTAGCCTCAGTAATGGAGAATGCAGCTCATTAACTTTGCAGAGAGGGGAGAAGGAGGATTTTGTAACAGTGCCCAATGGAGTAATTGAAATTTAGCACCACTTCAACTCTCTTGCTTTTTCTCATTTCCCACATGATGACAATTGAAATGTAACACATAAGTGGAATGCATCCGATTCTGCAGCAAGGGGAGCTTTTCAGTGGTGAAGTTCACCATCAGCTGGCAATGCTGCTGCTATGGATGGTTTATTAGTGAGTGCCCTGGGCAGACATGGCACCATGGTCAGATCTTTCCTGCCCAACTCCATTGCTATTAACATAAGGCTTGAAAGTGCAAAGGTGGCACGGGTGTTTTTCAAAATGTAATTTCGCTTGTAACTATTGTTTAATTCGGTGTGCGTGAAACACTCAGGACGCACGGTAGGATACAAATAAAAGAGATTTATTAAGATTCACTACTAAACTCCCATGCCCTGAAGGGTCATGCTCCTCGACCTCCACCCTGACTCAGGTTTTCATACTGTGCAGCCATCCCTGTTAAGAGGGAAGCTCTGCCCCCAATTACCAGGGGAGTTAATAGTTGTTATGAGTTAACGTGAATCGGATGGTGCACACTCTCCTACTTCCCAGGGGGTCATAACACCCCTCCCCTCACACATCCCACTCCCACCCACCGCCCCCACCCCCAGAGAAATGTCCATGTTCTCTGTCCGATACGCAGGCCCCTTTGTCCGTTTTGCCTGGTGTCGAAGTTCCGACGTTCAAAGGGTTGGCCCAAGAGATGTATACCTGATCGGTGAGTAGCGCTCCCGCGCTGAGTGTCAAGGTTGGACTGGCACGGCTGGTGTCGGCATTGTTGGTCTCAGATCTATGTCCTTCTGCGGTTCGCCATTCATGTCGGAGTCCGAGTTGTGAACCGAGAAACGGCTTTCGGCATCTCGACGTCCTGGTCGGAAGGGACACCGATTGTGGCGGAGGTTGTGGTTGGTGGGTCCAGGGAATTTGGGTGTCGACGCCAGGTGCAGGCAATTCTTGGAGGCATCTGCGGATGTGGTCTACATGGCGGTTAAATTCCAGGCCCAATGCCCGTATAGAGTAAAATACCAGCCCCATTTGGCATAGCACAATCTCCGGGATCCACCTGGCTCCATCCGCGAAATTATGGACGTAGGCGACCCCAGGAGTGAAACTGCAGAGTGGCCTCCGACATACCGCGGCGGCTTCAGACCGCACTGGACCCTTCTGGACCTTCTTCCCGATGTCCGGAATGACCAAACTTAACTGCGTCCGGAGGCGTCGACCAATGAGTTGCTCAGCTGGTGCCAACCCCATGGTCGCATGTAGTGCGGTCCTGTAACTAAACAGAAAAAGGGCCAATCGAGTTTGCAATGTTCCATTGGTCAGCTTCTTCATCCCCCTTTTAAATGTTTAGACCACCCGTTCGGCCAGTCTGTTTGAGGTCGGGTGATATGGGGCGGCCCGCACGTGGCGGATCTCGTTCGCGGCCACGAATACCTCGAACACCTCAATTGTGAAAGCGGCTCCATTGTTGGAGACCATACCTCCGCGATACCATGTGTGCTGAAGGTGTAGCACATGGGGTCCTTGCGGTTGTTGCCTGTATACTGTGGACGTCGAGCCACTTCGAGTGTGTGTCTACAATGACCAAGAGCATTGATCCCTGAAAATGACCAGCTAAGTCTATCTGAAGGCATTACCATGGTCAGCCCGGCCATTTCCAAGTGTTCAATGGCACCGCTGGTGGAGCGGTGTTCCTGGCATGGCCTGCATCGTTGGGCCAGATTCTCTATATCCGTGTCAATGCCCTGCCACCAGACGTAACTGCGGGCGAGCATCTTCATGTTGGACACTCCCGGGTGTCTGGTATGGAGATCATGTAGTAAGGTGTCTTGCCCGCATTCCGGAAGACCACCCTGGCCCTCCATGAAGGATGTTGTCCTCCACACTGAGCTCCGGAATTTTGGAAGTGTAGGCCTTCAAATCATCGGGAACACCTTGTGCTGGGCTCCATACAGCACCATGTGGAGGACCCGGGACCTGGGTCTGTCTGGGTCCAACCCTTTATTTGGGCTGCCATCACTGGCAATGAGTCCATAAAGTGGAGCGTAGCCACCACCACCTCCGTGGAGAGGGGGATCGGTGGCCTTGTACGGAAGGGGAGAAGGCTTAAAGCATCCACGTGCACGATCTTCGTGATGGAGTGGTGTTCCAAGCTGTACTCACATGCCCCCAGCAAAAGAGCCCAACGCTGAATCATGGTGGATGCAATTGGGGGAATTGCTCGGTCTTCTTTGAACACGCCTAGTAATGGTTTATGGTCAGTGTAGACCATAGAAAGCATCCTAACTGGCTGCATCACAGCCTGGTATGGCAGCTGCTTGGCCCAAGACCGCAAGAAACTTCAGGGAGTCGTGAACATGGCCAGCCCATCACACAAACCCACCTCTCATTCATTGACTCCATCCATTCCTCCCGCTGCCTGGGGAAAGCGGGTAGCATAATCAAAGACCCCTCACACCCGACTTACTCACTCTTCCAATTTCTTCCATCGGGCAGGAGATACAAAAGTCTGAGAACACGCACAAACAGATTCAAAAACAGCTTCTTCCCCGCTGTTACCAGACTCCTAAACGACCCTCTTATGGACTGACCTGATTAATACTACACTCCTGTATGCTTCACACGATGCCCATGTCTATGTATTTACATTGTGTACCTTGTGTTGCCCTATTATGTATTTTCTTTTTATTTTCTTTCCTTTTCATGTACTAAATGATCTGTTTGAGCTGCTTTCAGAAAAATACTTTTTACCATCCATCTCAACCGTGAAAGTGTGTCTGTAAACATATCGATGGAACTTGCCGACACCAAAGATGACCACCAACTCTTCCTTTTCGATCTGCACATAATTGCGCTCAGAGTTGGTGAGCAGACGGGATGCAAATGAGCTCGGTAATTCTGATCCATCGGCCATGCAGTTGTTGAGGGCCGCCCCTACCCCAGCAGGGGATGCATCACATGTCAACAGCGACGGCTTGACGGCATCAAAGTGCATTAGTAGTTTTGAGGATGACACCTGCCATTTTACTGCGTCGAATGCCCGTAGATGAGACGGTGTCCAATCCCATGATTGACTCTATTTTAGCAAGAGGTGGAGGGAACTGAGGAGGGTTGCCAGGTTCAGGATGAATTTCCCGGAATAATTCATTAACCCGAGGTGAGCCTGTTTTATCGCCCGCACCTTGTCTCTTTAGGGTGCAACCTGTTCTGGTCCACTTGGTACCCCAAATAAATGACCTTGGAAGCATGAAAAACACATTCCTGCCAGTGGTGGGCGCTCGCCTTTTCAAAACCCAGGAGGACCTCGATCAGGTTCACCAGATGTTCCTGGTCGGATGCCCCAGTGATGAGGTCATCGTCCAAGTAAACGTCCACCCTGGGTAATTCCCACAGGATGTTCACCATCACATGCTAGACAATAGCGCAAGCAGATGAGACCCCTAAAGGTAACCCGGTATATTCGTAGAAACCCCTGTGCGTGTTCATGGTGATGAAACGGTGGGAGTCCAGGCCCAGTAATAACTGTAGATATGTGATATCTAGATAACTGTAGATAACCAGGGAAAGAGTAGGGCCCGTTAAGGACCAAGGGGGAAATCTGTGGGTGGAGCCAGAGAACATTTTTAGGATATTAACGGATATTTCACATCTGTCTTCACCCAAAAGAATGAGGAGGTAGGTATGGAACTCGGAGAGAGAGATTGTGAGGTTCTTGAGAAAATTGTCATAGGGTGTCACAAGGTATTGGAGGGAATGACAGGTCTAAAAGTGGACAAATTTCCAGATCCAGATGAATATGGGTGGCATAGTAGCACAGTGGCTAGCACTGTTGCTTCACAGCTTCAGTGTCCCAGCTTCGATTCCCGGCTTGGGTCACTGTCTGTGTGAGTCTGCACGTTCTCCCTGTGTCTGCGTGCATTTCCTCCGGGTGCTCCAGTTTCCTCCCACAAGTCCCAAAAGTTAGGTAATTTGGACATTCTAAATTCTCCCTCTGTGTACCTAAACAGGCGGCGGAATGTGGCGACTAGGGGCTTTTCACAGTAACTTCATTGCAGTGTTAATGTAAGCCTACTTGTGACAATAAATATTATTATTAAAATAAATCATGCCTCAGGCTGCTGTGGGAGGCGGGGGAGGAGATTCCCAGGGCTCTGACCCACATTTTTTATTTCTCTCAGGCCACGATGAGCTGCCAGAGGACTGGAGAACAACTAATGTGGTCCCACTATTTCAGAAAGATTGTAGCACAAGTCAGGGAACTACAGACCAGTGAGTTTCACATCAGTGGTTGAGAAACTACTTGAGAAGATTCTGAAAGAGAGAATCTCTCTCCACTTGGAGAAGAAAGGTTCGATCAGGGAGAGTCAGCATGGCTTTGTCAGATGGAGGCCATGCCTAACAAATTTGATTGAAATATTTGAGCATGTAACCAAGTGTATAGATGAGGGTAGTGTAGTTGATATAGTTTACATGGATTTCAGCAAGCCTTTGACAAGTTCCCACATGGGAGACTTATTAAGAAGGCTGGAAAATCTCAGCAGGTCTGGCAGCATCTGTAGGGAGAGAAAAGAGATAACGTTTCGAGTCCAATGACTCTTTGTCAAAGCTAACAGACAGAGAAAGTGGGAAATATTGATACTGTGGAGTGAGAATGGGCCTCAGAAACCCAGGGAATCGGGGTGCTGATAGCCACAGAAACCAAGGAAAAAGAGTGCTAATGGCAGTCCCCAGAGACAGCAAAAGGTGTGAGAGGCCAAACAGCAGAGAAACTATCAGAGGCTAAACTGTGACAGATGGAGATGTGGGGGGGGGGGGGGGTTGGGGGGGGGAAAGCAAAGGGGAGAAGGGGTAAGGAAAGATGGATAAGATGGGGGGGGGGGGGTTAAATATATGAAGAAAGACAAGAAAGAAAGAAACGGTAAGAGACAGTTGAAATGAAATGGGATGAAAACAAATGAGTGGAGGTGGGGTAGAGCTAATCATCTTAAATTGTTGAACTCGATGTTGAGACCGGAAGGCTGTAGCGTGGCTAACTGGAAGATGAGATGTTGTTCCACCAGTTTGCGTTGAGCGTCACTGGAACATTGCAGCAGGCCATGGACAGACATTAATGGCCCTGACCTGTCCACCTAATCCCATTTGCCAGCACTTGGCCATAGCCTGGTGGCTGGGAGCCTCAGGGGTTAGTTCTGCTCGCACCCTTGTCCCATGGAGTAGCCCGGAGGCCATCGGACACCCCAATGGAGGAGGAGATGATAAGGCCCCTGCCGGTGACTTCCACAGGGGAGGTGCTGGAACATCACAGTGCCTCAGACCCCACCCCCTCACCGCTAGCCCCCCCCCCCCCGCGATGCATCACATGGGCAGCGGGCAAAACAGGGTGGCACCATGCCACCTGGGACACCCATCCAGGCCCGATCGCCCCAGAATACAGCCGCCACAGGGGACCCAGGTTACAGGGCAGGAACCGCAGCAGGCCACCTCCACTCTTGATGTATCGGCTGACGATTCGCGTAGGCATAGCATTAGAGCCCGTAAGGCCATAACATTAGACATAAGTTGGCACGCATGTAGAACACAATATAGCATTAGGGGTTTGGGCACAAACCACAAAACTGTATATATTTGTTCACATTAAACACCTCTGCACAATGTTACAATCTGTCTCGGTGCTCTATCAGAAGGGTGTGAGGGCTGGGCTGGGCTGGGCGGACGTTATGGGTGGGCTTGGAAGAGCAGCCAGCACTCACCGCTCCGGCGTCCCGTCCCCACCTCTGCCACCCCAGAGATTCGATGGGACTGTGTGATGGAATGGTCAGCTCTCTGAATGGTCAGTGCTACCGTGGGCATGTAGTAATCATTATTAACCATTAAATATGTATTTTTAGGGCATAGCAGTAATAAGCATTCAACCACTTGCTATAAGCAGTGGTCACAATGCATGATGGGATTTAAGCTAACTGACAATGAGGATTAGACAGAAGTAGTGTGGTCAGCAATAACACAGTCAGCTCAGTAAACAGTTCTTATCAATGCCCCCAATATTCTGTCTCAGACAATCCATGGTATAAGGACGAACCAACTTTGGCATCCTGCCCCTGGATGAACAGTGAGGTAGGCAGGAACTGACTGCGATAACTAAGATGGGAATGTCAGAAAAACAATTTTATAATGGACACCGTGACACATTATCCTCGTAAATAACAGGTGGAAGGATGGGGTTAAATCACGAGCTGATCACAGTCATCATTTTGCTTACAGTATATTTCACTGGCCAATATAAAATTGACAGCTCCAAGGATTGGATCAAGTCCAATTGGGGTGGGCTATTGATTTTTGGAAAACTGTATAATTTGTGTGTTTGTACCAGACAGAGTGATTTTGGCATTTATCCAGATCTCTCTCCTGTATACATGGACCAAGCTTGGAAAAATAAAGCCGTCTTAACCGGAGTTGATGTGTCTGAAGATCTGTGTGTTCAGCTGAACTGTAACTAAGAGGGAGGAACCCCACGTAAAATAATTCAATACTCAGTCCTTGGAAACGCTCCTATACCATCCAGTGGACAAGATAGTGCCCATGGTGAATTTTATGGACACCCTACCAATCACCGCATCTCGTATCCATGAGTGGACCTGGATGAATCCCATCCCTGCCTAGGTACGGCACCTCGTCCTCATCGGTGGTCAGCATCAACAGTTTGCCGGGGAGACGCAAGCTTTTTCCACCTGGATGTCCGAGCTTAGTATCGAAGTCGGGGTCTTGCTGCGGGGCACGCAGGTTGTGATCTCAGCTAACGGTCAGGTGCTCATGCAATGGGAGCTGCACATTGGGCACCCAGGGGTGAGCAAGGAGGAAATGCTGGCTCGGAGCTACATATGGTGGCTGGGGCTGGATGCCGATATTGAGAAGTTAGCACAGCAATGTCCCGTCTGCCAGGAACACCAGCGGCTCCCCGCTGCCGCTCCTCTCCACCGTTGGGAGTGGCTGGGCCACTCATGGGCCCGGGTCCACGAGGACTTCGGGCTCGATGTTTCAACTATAAGTGGACACGCATTCCAAATGGTTAGGGGTTCATCAGACGATGACCATAACCTCCAATGCAATGGTGGAGAAGATGTGTCTTGCTTTCTCCACACATGGCATCTCGGAGGTCCTCGTAACGGTCAATGGGCCGTACTTCACGAGTGCGGACGTTTTGACATTTCTTCAGACTAATGGCATCCGGCATGTAAATATGGCCCCATATCACCCAGCGTCCAACAGGTTGGTTGAGACAGCCATCCAAACCTTCAAGGAGGGCGTCCGCAAGCAGACAACAGGCTCCTAGGATTCGGGCTTGGCCAGATTCTTGTTTACATACAGGACCAAACCACATACCGTGACCGGAGTGGCTCCGGTGGAACTACACATGGGCCAACAGCTCTGCACCGGCTCGGGGTTGTTACTCCCGGATATTTATCATAGATTTTATCATAGAATTTACAGTGCAGAAGGAGGCCATTCAGCCCATCGAGTCTGCACCGGCTCTTGGAAAGAGCACCCTACCGAGGCCCACACCACCCTATCCCCAAATCCCAGTAACCCCACCCAACACTAAAGGCAATTTTGGACACGAAGGGCAATTTATCATGGCCAATCCACCTAACCTGCACATCTTTGGACAGTGGGAGGAAACCAGAGCACCCGGAGGAAACCCACGCACACACGGGGAGGATGTGCAGACTCCGCACAGACAGTGACCCAGGCCGGAATGAACCTGGGACCCTGGTGCTGTGAAGCAATTGTGCTATCCACAACGCTACCGTGCTGCCCTGCAAAATCTGGCCCAATACCACGCGGATTTGCGCTTGCATCACCATCTCTCCAATCACTGCAGCCAATCACTGTCTGTTTCTTCCTGCCTCTTTATTTGTTCTCGACCTGATGTACTGATGACGTTTTCAGCTCTGATGTGAAACGACAAATGTCACTTAACCGTTTCAGGTAGAGCTCTTTTCTGTGAAACTGCAATTCAGCTTCGTTGAAATGTTTGGTGGACAACAATAATTTATCATTCCCTGACTGGGAATCGAACCCAGGCCGCGGCGGTGAAAGCGCCGAATCCTAACCACTAGACCACTATGGAAACTGATATTGGGGCAAACGTGCACTGTGCCCAGTATCAGCAGGCATGCGGCCCTGCTCCGCATTGTCTGCCCTGTCGTTTTGCCCCGGTAGACGACGTCTTTGTTCTGAGTTTTGCCCATGATACCCGTTGGCTCTCAGGTTGCTCCAGTGTCCTAATGGGTTCAGGTAGGGACCCAGCAGTTACGGCGGCATTTACATCATCTATGGGCATGCCAACAGCCTTTGTGTCCGCAACTGGTGGCATGCCCCATTCCAGAAGATCCGAGCCCATGGGCCAGCAGGCCTGTAGGACCACCGTGTGCCTGCTCACCGACCACCCGCTGGCGATGGCCTCTTTAGATTCCGATATGGAGACCAAGCCTACTGGGATGTCCAGTGGGGAACCGGGCACACAGGGACCGTCTGCCACTATCCTACCACAAAGTTCAAGTTGTAAGAGACATTGTCCAGCGCAGCACACTCCTCCGGGGCCGCTGCCCCGCTCTTCTGATGTTCTGCCTGCACTGAAGAGAATTTGCCGGCCCTCTTCTCGCTCTGTCTCTCCTCCTCCCTCTTATCAACAGCTGATGGACAATGCCACCCTTTAGGCCCCTCGTTTCCTTTCCTTGAATGACCATTACCACCACACTGTCACACCCAGGAAACCAGGCCTTTCCCACTTCACCACTCCCTGCCCCCAACCTCACCCCCTGACCTTCCCTGAACCCCTCTTCCACTCCCACACACCCCAACTCATGCAACAGCACTCCCTCTCACCACTGACTTGGCCATGCCAGTCCCGAACCTCCATACAAGCTACCATTCTCCTGTTCCACTCCCTTGTGTTGCAGCATTTAACAAGCAACACCGCTGACCTTACACACGACTGTGTAATGCCACCACCTTTAAAAATAGTGAACCAGGTAATGTGAGATTCTCATGCCTCTCTGGCCTTATCTCAAAAAGGACATAATTTAATAAAGTGTTACGGTGATGAATATTCATGAATGCAAATGTATTACAGTTAAGAACCCACCACAGGATGGTGTGAGGCTTGACATGTCACAAACACGCCACTGACAACGATCAGGAAATCGAGATTTCACCTCTCGCCTAATGAAGTTCCCCAGCATGCCATATTTCCCAATCTTGCCGGCTTTGTAAAATCCATCCCTTTGTTTTGAACTCTCTGTAAATGTTGCCAGATCCACTGAATATTTTCAACATTTACCGTTTTTATTTCAGATTTTCAGCATCCACATTATTTTGCTTCAGGCTTCCAGTACATCACTTCTAGAAGGATCTTTAAAACTTAATAATCAGAAAATTGCATGAATTGGTATTTATAGAATCAAGGCATGTAAAGATATATCAGGTTCTGTATCATCCATTTTAAATACATTTAATTAATATGATTTGGATTGCAAATGGAAGTATAATTTAACAATAATCTAAAAATTTTACATAATCAATGAGCATAATTGGACAGTAATACAGGAAGGTGAGTATATTTATTATTTTATCAAACTAGTGATTATTGTAGAGTAGCATAAATGATAGCTTCTAAGACTCATCCAATTACAATCCGGAAGAATTTCTGCATTTCATCCTTTTGTATAAATTTATAGCTTAGCTGCGGCCCTGAAATGTTTAATGGAGCTTTTTGGTTATTGTAATTAGCTTGTAGACATCAGGTGCAGCATGACATGCACCTCTTTTCATGAACGTTGCATAATCACGACAAATTGAAATTTGCCATAGCAGCTGCATTGTTAAAAACTGATCAATTTGGGAGTCCTCAGAGGCACAAGCACAAGCAGAAGGCCGATTTTACAGTTGGGTGCTGCTATTTCGCTGGCATTACAGATTGAAGAGGAAAATGTCTTGAGGGTCAATATTGCTTCCTTGCAACTTTTCCACTTTTATCTCCTGCCTGAAGTGACAGGAAAAGCACACAACCGATCCACTGATGTGTCTTGTGGGAGAGGAGTTTGGGGAGGGAAGGGAGTATATCATAACTGCAAACAACAGAGGCACAGTATCAAAAGTAATACCTGCGGCCCTCCAACAGCAAGATATGCCAGAAATGCACAAATTATCCAGAATACTTTTAGTATATAGAATAAAAGCAAATCTCTGAATATTAAATAAAAACAGAAAGCAGTAGGATGACCAACTATTGCACCATCATATACCTGTGTGTATATTATGACATCTCCCCACCTTTTTCTTTTACTTATTAAAAAAAACATGTGTAGGTCAATAAATAGTGAGTGTGTGTGTGTACAGGAGCCTGACTATATACAAAGTATGTTAACGTATTCACATGGGAAGGTGTCTAGTGCAGATAGAGGGCAGATAACAAATTAGGAAGAAACAATATGTACAGATGTGTAAACGGATCACAAGGTAATGCAACATTCAGTCTATAAATTCAGTCTCTGTGGCAGGCGACTCAGTTCTGGTTGACTGCCTCAAGGGTGGGTGTTGTACCCTCAATAACGATGCTTAGAGAGTAAAACGGTAAAGAAGGCTTTAATAAGCTAAGAACTAGCCTGGTGCCGAGACGGGTGCTAACAGGCGGCCCCATGTATACGGCTCCCAGGTGGGTGGAGCCAGAGGCGGAGTCCCCCAGGGTTCCGAGCCCGGTCTTAAAGGGGACATCACCTTACATGATGACAAGGGTACAGTAGTACAGTAACCGTTCATCACATTCACCCTCTGTTTTTAAAAAAAGTCCGGCGGGGGTGAAGTGCCATCATAAGTCCATTCGTCTCGATGGCCTGAACGTCCTTATCGACCTCCTCAACTCGGGCGGTGGTGCGGCGGACACGGACGTCTTAGTTGAGGGTACGTCCGGGAGCACGGTGGTCGGAGACTTGGTCTGGGTCGGGGTAGGGGATCGGGGTGCACCCTGTCCATACCTCTCATAATTTTATAGACCTCAATCAGGTCCCCCCTCAACCTCCGTCTTTCCAAAGAAAACAATCGTATTCTACACAACCTTTCCTCATAGGTCGCACCCTCCATATTAGGCAACATCCTGGTGAACCTCCTCTGTACCCTCGCTAAAGCATTCACATCCTTCTGATAATGTGGCGACCAGAACTGCACGCAGTATTCCAAATGTGGCCTAACCAAAATCCTATACAACTGTAACATGACCTGCCGACTCTTGTACTCAATACCCCGTCCGATGAAGGCAAGCATGCTGTATGCCTTCTTGACAACTCTATCGACCTGCGTTGCCACCTTCAGGGTACAATGGACCCGAACTCCCAGATCTCTCTGTACATCAATTTACCCCAGGACTCTTCCATTGACCGTACAGTCGGCTCTTGAATTAGATCTTCCAAAATGCATCACCTCGCATTTGCCTGGATTGAACTCCATCTGCCATTTCTCTGCCCAACTCTCCAATCTATCTATATTTTGCTGCATTCTCTGACAGTCCTCCTTGCTATCTGCAATTCCACCAATCTTAGTATCATCTGCAAACTTGCTAATCAGACCACCTATATTTTCGTCCAGATCATTTATGCATATTACAAACAACAGTGGTGCGAGCACGGATCCCTGTGGAACACTACTAGTCACCTTTCTCCATTTTGAGACACTCCCTTCCACCACTACTCTCTGCCTCCTGTTGCCCAGCCAGTTCTTTATCCATCTAGCTAGTACACCCTGAACCCCATAAGACTTCACTTTTTCCATCAACCCGCCATGGGAAACTTTATCAAACGCCTTACTGAAGTCCATGTATATGACATCTACAGCCCTTCCCTCATCAATTAACTTTGTCACTTCCTCAAAGAATTCTATTAGGTTTGTAAGACATGACCTTCCCTGCACAAAACTATGCTGCCTCTCACTGATAAGTCTATTTTCTTCCAAATGTGAATAGATCCTATCCCTCAGTATCTTCTCCAACAGCTTGCCTACCACTGACGTCAAGCTCACAGGTCTATAACTCCCTGGATTATCCCTGCTACCCTTCTTAAACAAAGGGACAACATTAGCAATTCTTCAGTCCTCCGAGACCTCACCCGTGCTCAAGGATGCTGCAAAGATATCTGTTAAGGCCCCAGCTATTTCTTCCCTCGCTTCCCTCAGTAACCTGGGATAGATCCCATCCGGACCTGGGGACTTGTCCACCTTAATGCCTTTTAGAATACCCCAGACTTCCCCCTTCCTTATGCCGACTTGACCTAGAGTATTTAAACATCCATCCTTAGCCTCAACATCCGTCATTTCCCTCTCCTTGGTGAATACCGATGCAAAGTACTCATTAAGAATCTCACCCATTTCCTCTGACTCCACGCATAAATTCCCTCTTTTGTCTTTGAGTGGGCCAATCCTTTCTCTAGTTACCCTCTTGCTCCTTATATACGAATAAAAGACTTTGGGATTTTCCTTAACCCTGTTAGCCAAAGATATTTCATGACCCCCTTTTAGCCCTCTTTATTGCGCGTTTGAGATTTGTCCTACTTTCCCGATATTCCTCCAAAGTTTCATCAGATTTAGGTTGCCTAGATCTTATGTATGCTTCCTTTTTCATTTTAGCTAGTCTCACAATTCCACCCGTCATCCATGGTTCCCTAATCTTGCCATTTCTATCCCTCATTTTCACAGGGACATGTCTGTCCTGCACTCTAATCAACTTTTCCTTAAAAGACTCCCACATTTCAAATCTGGATTTACCCTTAAACAGCTGCTCCCAATCCACATTCCCTAGCTCCTGCCGAATTTTGTTATACTAGGCTTTTCCCCAATTTAGCACTCTTCCTTTCGGACCACTCTCGACTTTGTCCATGAGTATTCTAAAACTTAAGGAATTGCGATCGCTATTCCCAAAGTCATCACCGACTGAAACTTCAACCACCTGGCCGGGATCATTCCCCAATACCAGGTCCAGTATGGCCCCTTCCCGAGTTGGACTATTTACATGCTGCCCTAAAAAAACTCTCCTGGATGCTCCTTACAAATTCTGCTCCATCTACGCCTCCAACACTACATGAGTCCCATTCAATGTTGGGGAAGTTAAAATCTCCCATCATGACCACCCTATTGCTCCTACATTTTTCCATAATCTGTCTACATATTTGTATCTCTACTTCACACTCGCTTTTGGGAGGCCTGTAGTAAAGTCTCAACAATGTTAGTGCACCCTTCCTATTTCTTAGCTCTATCTATATTGCCTCAGTGCTCGAATCCTTCATCGTGCCCTCCTTAATCACAGCTGTGATATCATCTCTGACCAGTAATGCAACTCCTCCACCCCTTTTACCTCCCTCTCTATCCCTCCTGAAGCATATATACCCTGGGGTATTTAGTTGCCAGTCTTGCCCTTCCCTCAACCAAGTCTCCGTAATACCAATAACATCATATTCCCAGGTACTAATCTAAGCCCTAAATTAATCTGCCTTACCTGCTACACTTCTTGCATTAAAACAAATGCACCTCAGACCACCTGTCCCTTTGCGTTCATCATCTCTTCCCTGTCTACGCTTCCCCTTAGTCCCATTGAGTTTATTATCTAGTACCTTACTGGCTTTAGTTGCTGCCTCTTTACTGACCTCTAACTTCCTAATCTGGTTCCCATCCCCCTGCCACATTAGTTTAAAACCTCCCCAACAGTGTTAGTAAAAGCACCCCCTGGAACATTGGTTCCAGTCCTGCCCAGGTATAGACCATCTGATTTGTAATGGTCCCACCGCCCCCAGAACCGGTTCCAATGTCCCAAAAATCCGAACCCCTCCCTCCTGTACCATCTCTCAAGCCACGTATTCATTCTTACCAATTCTCATTGACTTCGATGTCACAGTGGCTGTCGAACCTCAGCAGGACTGTTTTAAACTTTGTCTTGTCCTCGCCTTCAGCAAAGATGAGGGAGTTGAAGATGTTGATGCGTGGTCCCCGGCTGTAGAGAGGAAGAGAGCGATCTTCCTGGCATCCTCTGCAGTTTCGAGGTCTGTGGCGTCAAGATACAGCTGGAACTTCTGCTTGAAAATCTTCCAGTTAGCACTGAGGTTGCCGGCGATGCGGAGCTGCGAGGGAGGACAGACGCTGTCCATGTTACCGGATGGCTGATCGCTGGTCAAAGGCAGACTATCTCAAGGTAGGTCTGTCAAACTCGAGCATGACTTACTGGTACCATGATGTGTTGGGTATGCCGGGTCTGTGAGGACTGCGTTTACTGCAGCAGTGAGAGAGACAGGCTTCCAACACTTGAAGAAATGCAACTCGATTTTATTGAACTCTTAACTATCATTTAACTGTGGGTTGACACTATGCTGACTTGACTGGAGACCTGAGGCTAACCTGACCAGACTATCTTACTACCATATGGTGTATGCCCTAGTTGCTGCTCACGGGCTCTGACTGTCTCAGAGGCTGGATCCCAAGAGAGCGGGAAAACTAGTGCCCTCTGGCTTTATAATGGTCGTGTCCTGTCTGGTGATTGGCTGCTGTGTTCTGTGTGTTCACTGGTCATCCTGTGTGTCAATCACTGCCTGTCTGTGCACCATCATATACCTGTGTGTCTTTTATGACAGTAAACGTGAGGATGGGGGTGGTGTTCAACTTGCGCAGTGGTTGGAGCGGTAGGCCTTCAGACCATAATGGCAGAGAGATGTGTGAAATCAACTAAAACTTTGCAGATTAACTTGTCCAGTCACAATATTATCATCTCTCTGTTGGCTGACTCACTCGCTTGCAGTCCTACACAAATCACTCAGACTCACTTTGGGGATTCCAGGATCATAGGCTGTTCTAGAAATAAATAACAATCAAATTAAGGGATGGATGATCACTCTGACAGAGTGCTGGTCTGACAGGACCTGTGGCGAGAGAAACCAGGTTAACATTACAAGTCGCATATGACTCAATCTTTTGGAACTCCTTTTTTATTATTCATCCTTGGGATGTGAGCATTGCAGGCAGGGCCAGCAGTCCTGCCCATTCGTAATTGCCCTTGAGCTAAATGTCTTGGTAGGAATTTCAAAGGGCAGGTAATTAAGACTCACCAAATTGCTGCAGACTTGGAGTTACATGCAGGCCTGACCAGATGGCAGATTTTCACCCTTGAATAACATTAGTTGACCAGATTGGATTTTAACCTAGTAGTTTTATGACTATTATTAATGAGAAGAGCATTTTATTCCAGGTCTATTAATTAATTGTATTCAAATCCCCCTAACTTCTCTGCTGCAATTAGCCAGAGGTTCTGGGTTACTTGTCCGGTAACCTTACCCGTGTACTACAGTTCTCTAATCTAATTCCGTTAACTCTTGTTTGACGAGACTCTGGGCTGGTTTAAGTTGTTTAGATGCCATCATTGAATATCTTTAAGGCTCATATAGACAGATTTTGTTCTCCCAAGGAATCTGAGAGATGGGGAACGGGTAGGAAAGTGGTGTTGAAGCCCAAAATAACACATGATCATATTGAATGGTGATGGAACAAGCTTGACACACTGTACGGTCTTCTCCTTCTCCTATTGTTTATGTTCTTATGGTACTCCTCACCCCAACGCACCCCTGGCTGCTTTCTCCATCTGCTCCCCCAGAACTCTCACTTCTATCTGACCCACTTCCCTGGCTCCTTTCTGCCCCATACTGGGATCCTTTCTCCCTGCAGCCAGCCCCAGCATCATTACCCCTGGACCCCCTGCACCTTCCACTCAACCCCCAGTTTTCTGGGTCCCCCCTCACCGCCCCACCATCTCTGGCTCTCCCAGCTCCTATCTGGAATTTTCTGATCGCCCCACTCATCAGATCTGCCCATGGGGATGAGCTGGTGAGGAAGGGAGCTGGAGAATTGTTAGCCAGAGAAGTCTGAGAGAGCTGGAGATGCCAGGCAGAGATGGCGGGAGTGCATGTGATGAGAGGAGCCAGGGATCTGTGGGGATGGTGTTAGCCCAGTTAGGGAGAGGAGTTAGTGGTGCGATGGAGAGGAAACAGTGGTGTCAGGAAGGAATCATGAAATTGTTTTTATTCAT
This sequence comes from Scyliorhinus torazame, assembly GCF_047496885.1. Lineage (NCBI taxonomy): Eukaryota > Metazoa > Chordata > Chondrichthyes > Carcharhiniformes > Scyliorhinidae > Scyliorhinus > Scyliorhinus torazame. The sequence continues at coordinate 93,185,657 of NC_092708.1, forward strand.
GATTAGCATCTATCTGTTCATTTTATGGATGGGGACATTAGCACTTGGAGGGCTGACTCCTAATTTATGTCAGTGATCATCAGCCTGACATTCTGTATAGAAGCGCCCGCACATGTTGAGGGAAAACAGGCAAATATTTTGAACTAATGACCCCTCCTGGTTTCAGAATGGGAATGGCAGCATCATGAGCATGGGAAGCCTTTCAGAAATTTTCACAACTTAAAATTTGCATTAGTGAATAGCAGCAAACCCTGCAAGCATCCACTGCTCTGATGATTGGAAATTCCATCCTCTGTTTTTCTCTCCACAGCTGCTGCCTGCCGACGGAGTAATTCCAGTATTTTCTGATTTTATTTTGATGTTGCTTTGGACATCAAAACAAAGTGAAACCAATCTAGCATCCATGTTTCTCAAGTCATTGTGTGAGTTTTAGAACAGATTCTATGAAGTACTGTTTGACTATGTTTATCTGCTGGTTCAATCTATGTTTAAGTTTACTTAAAAAAATATTATTAGACTGAGTTGTTATATTGCCTATTTGTGCATTTCCATTACCGTACAGTGTTTAACTTTCCATGTATTAAATGACTTAATAAATATGTATTCTTATTAGTAGTGAAACTGTGGCGAGATAATGATCGTCAAAAATATATATTTTTTTAATTTTAGAGTACCCAGCCCTTTTCTTTTCCAATTAAGGGGCAATTTTAGTGTGACCAATCCACCTAGCCTGCATATCTTTGGGTTTTGGGGGTGAGACCCATTCAAACACGGGGAGAATGTGCAAACTCGACATGGACAGTGACCCAGGGCTGATATCGAACCGGGTCCTCAGGAACGTGAGGCCGCAGTGCTAACCACTGCACCACCGTGCCATCATATGAGCAAAAATATTAAACAATCAGATTGTTAAATAATGCTACATGGTGGCATACAGACAACTGCATGTTTTTGCTATCAAAATTCAGAGTTTTATTTATTTTTAATCCAATGCCAGTTGACAGTGCAATAAGAATGTAACATAAGTATCAATTGTATAAAGATAAATATTGATTTATTTATTTTTTATTTAAATATTGACACCATTTCTAGATTTGTTAGAAAGCTGGTATAATTTAACCATATTTTTTTTAAATTACGCTGCATGTGATTTAATTTTTTTCAAGCAATGTTCAAATTCACATTTATTCATATTGTCAGTATGCTATGATTATACTTGTTTTTACTTTTGTTCAGTTTGAATATTAATTTGGGAATTTCTGATATAGCCAAAATGTACAAATGGAAGGTTCGGATATTATTACCTCTTCCTTATTTTCCAGAACTTTTGAATTTGCACGATACGTAATATCAGAATATTGAAATGGTGACATTGGTAGCATCTGAACTGAGTTTGGCCCCAGTAGCAATATCTTAGCTAAAAGAAAAAAATGTTCAGGATTTTCAGCTTCTTATCAGATCAGAATCATCTGCATGTCAGTGTGCAGCTATGTATAAAACAGTCAAGCTGAAAGCTACTATTTCACTGTTACCAAGCTTATATTACAATCCTGCTGCTTAACTTCATTTAGTAATAAAAATGCTGAAATAAAAAACTAACCCCAAAATAAATGTTAATGATAGCACCACGGTATATGTGATCCCTGTAATTTTGGCTCTCACAAGTTTGTTTTGTGTTTCTTTTAAAAACTAGTTCATACTGGCCTCACTAACAGATTTAAGTTCTAAATATGAAAAACAAATTTAATTCTTGACTATGCTTTGGAAAAAAACAATGGGCTTTGTTTTCAATTCTGACACCTTCAAAATAGTGATGCAGGATTAGAAAGGGAACTGAACTAAAGTAGCATTCTTGTTCGAAACAAAGGTATTTGAATCAGAATATAAGTGAAGTACAGCTGTAGCATTCGCATTGTGAAACAATGAGAGTAAATGTAATTAGTTAGTTGAAATAGCTACTTGAATAGTTTACGGCACTCAAAGTCTACCATGTACACAGTGGAGACTTAAATTTCATTTTATCAAGAAATGCACTTAGATTAGGTGCTTCGAATGTGAGTAAGTGTCTTCCAGGTAATGTGCCCGACTATATTTGATTATGTTTGAGCCCAAGTGCAAGATCAACTTAATCATTTGATTGACATCTGATTCCAAAATCTGTTCTCTGTTTGTGCAAAGAAAAGGGAAACTGCAAACATGATATGCGTCAAAGTATCACAACAGCAATTTTTCCATCATTAACTTTTTAATGAGCTCTAACCTTTTTAATAATTTAAATTTGGCAGCTTAAATTTTAGGATGTTGCATCATTGGTTGCACTTTGGTCAGTTGCTGGTTACTGGCCATGAATCATGATCAACTCAATTTAGAAATGGGATTCTATACTCATCAATCATTAAAGAAACAAGTGGATTATAGCAGTTAGAAAGAGAGTTTCCACAATCAGAATCATTCAATTTGGTTATAATATTTTGAACATGTTAGCTATTACATAGTTTTCTATCCAGCAAAAACCATACATTTTTTGTTAGCCAATAGAAGTTACCATGCTACATTTTGTGTAGGCATTACCAGTGATCAATAAGGAACTTATCACTGGAGGCCCACATGCACCTTGGTCTCTGCCTCTCATCAAACAGTGTGCTCAATAAAAGACAAAACAGTGTGCTCTCTTCCCTTGCAAGGAGAGAAAACAGAGGAGTCTGAATGTTTGTAATAGCTTGTGTGGACAGGAGGGAAAAACATCTTTTGTGGAGGATGATTCTGAGGGATGGGTGTGAGAGAGCAATAGGCTGAGGATGATTGTGAATGTCAGCTGCACATATAGGGATGCGAGGTACCTGCAAAGAGAGAAATATGTGGCACTATAAGATGAGTTGTCCTGAGGAGTGCTATTCAAGAGAACGATATGAATGTCAGAGTGTGGGACTTGGCATCTGTATGTGTTCTTGCCATTGACTTCCACACCTTCCGCTTAATGCACGTCCCCTTATTGAGGGGCAACATTTCCGCTGCTGACTTTCTTTTCCACTTCCATGCATGTCTCTCTGGTTGGACGGGTGGTCCACTTTCTCCCATCATTGGTAGAGCTCACTTCAGTACAGCCCGTCAGCTCCTGCAGCAGGACATCCAGGTAAGAATGAGACACCCAGGGAGCAGCCTCCAAGATCTTCTTTCCATTCTTGTTGCCACTGAAGCCTCAACACTCCAAGGACTTGTAGCCACAGCTCCTTTAATTAGGAAACTGCCTTTTGATAGAATAGATGCACCCTCTCACTCTCCCTTAGTTTTTGGGGAACTTGGAGGTGAGATAGCAATGCCAAGGCCAAAGAGGCAAGGGTAAGCTTGACCATGAGAAAATCAGCTTCCTGACCCAACATTGTTCTTTAATAATAATCTTTATTCTTGTCACAAGTAGGTTTACATTAACAGCCCAATGAAGTTACTGTGAAAATCCCCTAGTCGCCACAGTCCGGCGCCTCATCGGGTACACTGAGGGAGAATTCAGAATATCCAATTCACCTAACTAGCACGTCTTTTGGAAGTTGTGGGAGGAAACCAGAGCACCCGGAGGAAACCCACGCAGACACGAGGAGAACATGCAGACTCCGCACAGACAGTGTCCCAAGCCGGGAATCGAACCCGGATTCCTGGCGCTGTGAAGCAATGGTGCTAACCACTGTGCTACCGTGCCGCCCATAGGTGCCACCCATTTAGCCGCCAATAGGAACCAAGTCCACAAGATGCTGCCCAATGGTTCAGATCTTGCTGTAGCAGGGCATCACACTGTATCTGGAATTAGTTTTATATGCTCTTGCACAGTTTGATTTTTAAGTTTTGTTGTGTGTAAAGTTGCCAACAGTATGAGCTAATAACAGCACATTGAGGGAAACAGGGCACCTAGGACCTCAGTGAACAGAGCAAACAAATGCTCATGTCATTAATCAGTCAAACTGGAGGATTGCAAGTATAAACTGGGCAGCACGGTAGCACAAGTGATTAGCACTGTGGCTTCACAGCGCTAGGGTCCCAGGTTTGATTCCGTGCTGGGTCACTGTGTTGGCAGTCACTGTCTTTGCAGAGTCTGCACGTTCTCCCCGTGTCTGCGTGGGTTTCCTCCAGGTACTCCGGTTTCCTCCCACAGTCCAAAGTCATGCAGTTTAGGTGGATTGGCCATGCTAAATTGCTGTTAGTGACCAAAAAGGTTAGGACGTGGTATTGGGTTACAAGGATAGGGTGGAAGTGAGGGCTTAAGTGGGTCGGTGCAGGCTCGATGGGCCGAATGGCCTTCTTCTGCCCTGTATGTTCTATGTTCTGTGACTACATTCAAAATTTCAGATCAGCTAGAGAAAGAAGAGTGGCCTGACCTACAGCGAGGGGGTCCATCAGAAAGGTGTGGAGAATCCACAACTCAGGATTCCCCGCATGACATGGAGCTTTTACTCCACAGCTGTCAGTAAAATGACTGATCCGTTCCCTACCCAGAGCCATTCTGATTGACAGTCTGGGCCTCCAGCTGAGGGGAGAGTTGCCCAGTCACAGCCACAACAGTCAGTAAATCCATGCCAGAAAGAACAGTTTGGCTGGAGGGGCTGGACGATAAGAAGATGTGGACGAGGTCCAAGGGAATTGATTGCTGGTGATCAATCATAGATTTTTTTCCATGCTTATTCTTTCACAAAATGTGGACATTGCTGGCCAGAACATCTTTGTGAGATAGATAATGTGGGGTGCCGATCTCAGGGAGGTCAAGGATCTGAAGGATGGGTAGACCAGGGACCTTTGAAGATGGGGGAATCAGGGTGGGAAAGATCAAGGCCAGCTGGGTGCATGGAGATTGGGGTGTGGTTGTGGGGGGCGGGATTGGAGTCCTCATGGTGTTGCTCATTTTAGCCTTAGTTTACTTTATTCTTATTCTGTCACCTTTGCTCATGAGTCGCCAGGTATCTTTCTGATACCGCTACGTGGTTCATGTCCAAGTAATGATTAATAATGCAACACACCGCTTAGTAAGAGTTAAATCAACGCTCATTTATTATATACTTATACAATAATCCTACTTCTAGACTACTACCTACCACTAAAGGTCAATACTTAATTTGGAAATGGCCCACCAGGTCAGGGAAACGAATGGTCTTTCGAATTGGTTCTGAGCCTGCGGGATTCAAAGACTGGTACAAGTCGATAGTCAGGCGCGCCTATCTGGTAGCGATCGCTGGAGTAAGACTTACGGTTTTCTTTGTCGAAGGGTCTCGAAGGTTGCGAGCAGGAAGAGAAGGGTCGATTTGAACTTGGCCCCTATTCTTATAGTCCCCAGGGGCTTCCCGCCTCTCGGGGCGGACCTCGTACCTGGTTCCAAGTGATTGGACTTGGTCCCAATTACTTGGTTCAATATGCTCCAATAATGGGGCGATTCCTTGATCGGGGGGTGGTCATTTACCTTCCTTTGTGTCAGCCCCTGCTGGCGCCGAAAGGTCTGGGTCGGCTTTCAATTGCTAATTGGCAGCAATTGTTCCCGTGGATGGCTGATTACTATGCAGATGGCTGGGTTGTTGTGATGTTGATGGCTGCAGGTATCGGTCTGGGCTGACTTCCCCAGAAGCGAATACACTGTTTTACCTGCAGCTGTCCGTTTGAGTCCTGTTGGCTGATTTTCCCATCAGCCTCTTCCGTTCGCCATTTTAGATCGCGGTTTGACCATTCTAATCGGGAATCAGCCATTTTAGGTGGCTACATTCCCTCCTTGTGATCCTAACGCGAAGGGTGAAGGATCACATAAATTTTGTTCTTTCCATTCCCTGACCGGGGGGGGGGGGGGGGCACCTCCTACATGGCCTCTGCTCTGACCCTAGCTATGCACGAAAAAATTTTACCTAACAATTCTAAGGGCGCTATGTCAGACAGGGACATGCATTACAAAATAACAAACGTGGAACCTCTAATTTATCCTTATTACACTATACTCGCTAAACATTGCATTATCCTATCTTCCTTAAACATACAACAACAATCATAACATTTCATATACTCTTTCCTGACTTGGCAGTCAAGCTCAGGATCATACATTTTTTTTTTGTTCATGAAAAGTTTTGTACATCTCTTTATTTACAGTAATAACGCAAGTGAATGCTCTTTATTGTTTATATTATAGATCGAGGGGGTGGGGGGTCTGGTCGTAACCGAATATAGGGAATCTGATCTGATATACCGGGGTTCGAGCGCGGTACGCTCTCCTCCATTTATGGAGGCGCATAGTCTGGACTGCACAGCAGAATATCGCCAACGCTAACAGTGCTTCGATCACGTAGGACAGGGAGTACCAGGTTATGAACCTGGCACACCAGGAAGATGCAGTGTCGCTGGTGACTGGGCTCTGGGTACTGCGGGGCAGTGAAACATTAATGGCAGGGAGGTTTGAAGTAATGGGGTTCGCGTTCCCATGCAACCAAATGTCCACAAAAATCATGTTGAGCACGATGAAGGGGGTCCTCATGGCTGTCTTCTTTCCTTTTCTTTCTGTGTGTTCTCTTGTATTTTCTCCGGTTATGGAGCTTCTGGAGTTCTGTAAAAACAAGCATAGTATCTGTAACTACCTCTGTTCAATATCCGGTATGCTAGTGTGTCTGTCCTTTGGGGCCAGTTATTCCCTTATAATTGGTCACTACGTGTGACTCCCTCATTTTTTTTTTCAAAAACAAATTTTAGGACACGGCACACTTCCCAATGACGGACCAGTGCTGATTTACCATCCAAATGTTCCAGGATGTAAATAGCAGATGGCAGCAACCTAAAGGTCGCCTAAACAAATAAAAACTTTTTGAAATGAAAAATGTCAAATGAGGTGCGTATGGGCCGTGACGGGTAAGAGTCCCCGGGTAGGACGGCTACCAATGCCGTATCTCCCCTACCCAAGTGTGTTTGACCAGCGGGGGGGTCCCCAGGCAGGGCGGGTCTCACGCCGTTTCTCCACTGCCTGAGCAACCGACAAGAACAGGCAAAAATGTAGTCATTGTGGTGGGGCTGTGTGGTAGTATGCATTAGGGGTCATGTGGGACTGTGAAGCCGTGATGTCATTGGCTGACAGATCCCGGGTCCTGGTTGGCTGTTGATCTCTAGCTCCGCCCTGAAGGCGGAGTATAAGAACCAGGAATTCTCCCCGCAGCTCCAGTCTGTTGCTGAACTGCGGGGAACGAGTCACGCTTAATAAAGCCTCATCGACTTCACCTCTATTCATCTCTCGGGTGTCTTTGTGCGCTACAGGCTGCCATAGTGATTCTATCCTTGAATCAGAAGAGCAGTTACGATCGGGCATCTGATACCGGAACGAGTATCAGCTGAAAAGCTAGTTCCGCTGAACAAGCATGTGGTCTGTTGACCAGGTATCTGTAGATAAGTTGGTACCGCGGAACAAGCGGCTGGAAAAAAAATTCTCCTGTCGGACGAACAACACAAAACAAACGTACGAACAACATACAACATCCTGCAGGTTCCATCAGGAAGGACAACACTTTTCTCAAGCGTTTCCTTTAAACATCATGTGGACACCTCAGTTCTCAGTTGCGAACAGGGTCGCAAAGGGGTTGGCGGCTTGGGAGTCAGACTCAAGGTCGTCCCCTTCTCCCGGATGCCAAACTCTGGAGTGAATTAGGGCTGAAAGGGCTGCTTGGTGTGAGTTGGGGTCGCTCTCGTCGTTGCGGATGAGTCTGTAGGAGTTGTCACGGTGCCAATGAGTTGTGTTAAGTTGTGTGGGGACAAAGTCGGGGTCGTCCGTGTGGTTCGGTGGTCGGTGGTGGGATTTATTTAGAAAAGTGATCACTGGGATCGTAGTCGGAGTCGCTGGGTGTGGGTCCGGTTGCAAGGGGATAGTAGGGAGGCGTGCTGTGGCTATCGTCCGAGTCACAGTCGATGTCTCTGCTGCTGCAGTCTGTGGGCGTTCCGGGGCAGAGTGTATATTTTGGGGGTGGAGTCGAGGTCGAGTCCGTGGCTGGGCTGGACGTGGTGGGGGTTGGTCGGGTTACATTGGCTGTGGGCGGGGTGTGGTCTGCTGCGTCAAGCATGACGTGGTGTGTGTGGTTTGACTGTGTTCCATAAGCCTTTAACTGGTTTATATGAAACCACGCAGTCTTACCATTTGGGTATTTTATTTTGTAAACTGATTGGCTTACTTTATCCGAAATGGAGTACGGACCCGAGTATTTTGGAGACAGGAATGTGCTGGGGTTATATACAGACAACATCACTTGCTGTCCGATATCATAATCCATTGCATGCACTGCCTTATCGAAACAGGCCTTGCTCTGTTTCTTTTTGGTGCCCAGTTTTACAGCGGCTGCTAACTGAGCCGTTTTTACATTAGCAACTAATTGCTCCACGGCTTTCTCGTGGGTGAGGGCCGTTACTTCAGGGCTGGTCAGGTATAAACCTAACAAGTATTTTGTCCCTTTCATGGGGCGTCCGGTCATAAGAGCGTGTGGGGTGTAACCTGTGGAGGTGGAAACAGTTTAACCCAAAAACATCAGCGCAACAGGGAGGACTGAGTCCCAAGTGGTGTTGTTCTGCTGGACCATTTTTCTGAGGGTGGTTTTTAGGGTCCGATTCATGCGCTCCACTATACCACTCGACTGTGGGTGGTACGCAATGTGGAATTTTTGGGTGATGCCAAATATCGTGAGGACGTTCTGCATGACCCGTCCCGTAAAGTGAGAACCTTGGTCCGATTCAATACTGCGGGGGAGTCCCCATCTTGTAAAGATGTGGTGGGTTAGGATCTTGGCTGTGGTTTTCGCGGTGTTGGTGCGGGCTGGAAATGCTTCCACCCACTTTGTAAAAGTGTCCATGACCACCAGAACATATTTATAGCCATTCCTGCAAGGGGGCGATGGACCTATAAAATCAATCTGGAGGTTAGTCCAGGGGCCGTTAACGGGTCGGGTGTGGCTGAGTTGGGCCTTTTTGGCATATCTTTCATACCTTTCACAATCTCAGTGAGAGCGCTATCCTGCTTCTGGGCCTCTACTAGATCCTCGATCCTAGTCTGTGTGACCTGAACTGCACTCACTGGCGCACTCACTGGTGCGCTTTCGGGGAGTTTCCAGAAATACCCATGTCTGGAACTTGCTTTAGCCAGTGCGTCAGCCTTTACATTTCCAGGGGGGAGGAACGATGGTGGCTGCGGACATTTATGATGCCAAAAGTCCTGTTCTGGGCTTTTTGTAAAATATAGCGGAGTAATGGGGCTGAGCGGATGGGTTTCCCGTCCGCGGAAACAAATCCTCGTTTCCTACAGGGGCAGAAATTCTGTAAGGCTGTTACAGACATAGAGGTTGTCTGAGTATATGTCTGCTGGGCTGGGGAAGGAATTGGGGTGGTCTACTATGTATGCGATGGCCGCAAGCTCTGCTGCCTGCACGCCTAAATGTCCAGGGAGTTTTAATGCTATTTCCTCGAGGGCGCATCCCTGTGCCTCCTCAACATAAATCCTGCAACCTGTTATGCGTTGCCCATCTAAGACTGTGGAAGATCCATCCACATAAATCCTAATGGGTTCACATGTGTCCGGGTGAGGGGGGCTCTGAGATGAATTTCCTATTTTACTGGGGGCGGGGTTTGCTATAAAGGGGCCTGTGTTATGATGTGGAGAGATGATTTCACATTCATGGGGGGTTCCGGGGTACTGCAAATTGTCCGCTAAGTAGGTGTGTGTCTTGGTCCGTTTTACTGTGATGTCCCGTCCTTGTAAGAGAAGAGTCCACCTAGCTGCGTGTATTTGGCTGACGGTACCGTCCTTAAGTCGTCCGTCTAGTAAAAGTTGGGTGGGGGTGTGCTCGGTCAAAATGGTGATGGGGTTCAGTCCGGTAATGTATGAAAAGTACTGGACTGCCCAGAAAACTGCGAGCAGGTGCCTCTCACAGGCTGAAAATCCCTGCTTACACAGCATCTAAAAGTCGGGAAGCATATGCTACGGGTCTTAACTGGCCATGCCGTTCCTGCAGGAGCTCAGCTGAAAGGGTGCGGCCTGTGGTCGCTACCTCTATGGCGTAAGGGGAAAGCGGGTCTGGAACTTGTAGTGCGGGGGCGGCTATGAGTGCCTGTTTTAACGATTCCATAGCATCCGTATGCTGCGGAAGTCACTCCCAGGGGGCTCCTTTCTTTAGGAGGTCTGAGAGGGGCGCTGCCTTGCTGGCGAAATCGTCAATGTGGTTTCGGCAATAGCCAGCCAGTCCTAAAAACAACCGGAGGGCTGAAACGTTTTGGGGAAGGGGCAATTTAGCAATCGAGTCAATTCTTTTATGCTCGATCTCGCATTTGCCGTGTGTGATAATTGTACCCAAATATACCACTTTTTCTTCCAATATCTGGGCCTTTTTGGGGTTGACTTTACAGCCAATGGAATGTAATAATTCCAGGAGTTCGGACAGAAGCTCAATGTGCTCTTCCTTAGTGTCTGTTTGCAGTAGTAGATCATCTACATACTGTACCAGACATTCGGGACGAGAAAACTTCGCTAGTCCATTTGCCAGCTGTCGGTGGAAAATGGAGGGGGTGTTGTGGAAGCCTTGTGGCAGGCATGTCCATGTGTACTGCTGCGCTTTAAAAGTGAAGGCAAATTTGTACTGGCACGTCTTTGCGAATGGAATGGACCAGAATCCATTACTGATGTCCAAAACCGTGAAATATCGGGAATTGAGTCCCTGCTTGAGCATGGTCTCGGGACTTGTTGCTACGGTGGGGGCTGCTGCGGGGGTGACTTTATTGAGTTCCCGGTAATCAATGGTCAGGCACCATGATCTGTCGGGCTTTCTTACTGGCCAAATCAGGGCATTATTAGTAGAGGCTAGCGATCTTAGTACGCCCTGCTCTAATAAGCTCTCTATAACTTTTAGGATTTCTCCCTCTGCTTCTAGGGGGAATCTGTACTGTTTTGGGGGTCTAGGGTCCGGTCCTGTTACTTGTACGGAGCCAGTCATCCGTCCACAGTTGTGCTTGTGGGTCGCGAATGCTGCCCTGTTCTTTTGCAGGACTGCCCTAACCTGCTTGTCCGTGCTAAGCGTGGTGGGGTTGAACCAAAACTCACCTACTGCGCTGGGAGATGATTGAAAGGGATATTATTTACAATTTACATGTTTATCTTTTTTTGGCACTCCCTCTCTTCCCCCCAACTTGTCTCCCTGCACGCCCCCCCCCCCCCCCCCCACTGCCCCCTCCCCCCCCCATTTCCCACTCTCTTTTTCTGCTATTTTGGCTCCGTCTTAGGCTCTTTCTTCTCCCGGAGAAGTTATTATCTATCGTTCATCTTGCCTTTGCTGTTGGGCTTTGTGGGGGCCCTCTGGCTTCAAACAGTTCTTGGAACAGGCTGATGAATATTCCCCACGCTTTGTGGAAGCCCTTGTCCAACCCTCGGAAGGTGTACTTGATCTTCTCCAGATGGCAGCTGTGGGTGGCGCTGCTGATCGACAGCCAAGCAGGATTCTCAGGCGGGCAATTAAGGAAGCAAAAACAAGGGCGTCGACCCTCTTCCCCATATTAGGTTCTGGCTGGTCCGATCCCCTGAAGACTATCACTTTTGGCATGCCTCCACCCTCACCCCCACAACCTTGGACATCGTCTTGAAGAAGGCTGTCCAGAACCCGACAAACCTGGGGCATGCCCAGAATATGTGGCCGTGGTTGGCCAGTCTGCCCTGGTACATTTGTCCTCTACCTCCTGGAAAAACCTATTCATTCGGGTTCAGGTTAGGTGCGCTCTGTGCAGCACTATGATACAAACGGTAATGATAAGTGAATTCTCCTGGAGCTACTTCTAATGCGACTGTCCTCTAGTACGACTTACCACCAACTGCCCGACCTCTGGAGTCACATGGTGGATCTCTATCCCCACCTGCTGGTCGGAGGTCATATATTTAACTGTATACATTACTATGCAAATGCTTATCACCACATCCCCCTTCCTTTGGAAATGTGAATGTTTAACAATTATAACTGTGCCCTACCAAACATGATATGCATATCAATTTCAAACATGTAAAATACACAAATATAACTGTGCTCCACAAAACATGATATGCATAATAATTTCAAACGTGTCCCTGTTCACAGTGCATTATACATTCAGTCTTTCAGGTTAACGCCATGTTCTTGTTGGTCTCCTAAGCATTGACCGAATAAGTGATCTTGTTTCATTTTTCGAAAGACTGGTTTTATGGCTGGTCTTTGAGACACCAACTCTTTCAGTGTTTTGAAATGATGCTTCCTACTCCATGTGTGTTTTTGTACATTGACCTTCTTGCCGATGCTCATGTCTTTACTGTCGCGGCTGCTACCCAGCTGACAGACTGTCCTCGACTCTTCTCTTAACCGTCCTTTTTTTATAATCAGCTCTTACCTTTTCCGTTTCTTCTTAGCTTTAGTGGCATCACCCGTGAAGTTGGTGCGGTCCACACTCACCTCAACCTATGCACCTAGAGCATCATTCTTGCTCCTGGTCTCAGCCAAGGGATTAGATGTTTCTGGATCCCTTGCAGTAATAGCTGTTTCTGGATCTTGGGCTGTGACAGCTGTTACTGGATCTTAGGCTGTGACAGCTGTTACTGGCTGTTCTGCTACAATGACTGCTTCTGGAGTCTTTGCTGGATTGAGGAATTTTGGCTGATCCATAGTGCTTACGCACAAAACCTGTACTGCATGCCCATCAACTGGTGGGTATCTAAAGGCTGCATATCTTTGGACGCTTTCGAAGTTGCAGGCAAATTTCTGACTTCAGAAATCATCTGCCACCACTTGCATTCCAGTACCTTAGCTAGATCAATGGCCTCAATGTTAGGCATTACTTCCACACTTTGTGTTTTATTCTCAATTTTGAAAGATCATAACTAACGCCTCCATTATTTTTTCAGCTATCTCCGTTAGAACTCTAGGATGTAGCCCATCTGGGCCCGGAGATTTATCAATTTTTAGACCTCTTAGTTTCTCTAGCACCTTCTCCTTTGTGATGGTTACCATATTCAACTCTGCCCCCTGACTCTCCTGAATTGTTGGGATATTACTCATGTCTTCTACTGTGAAGACTGACGCAAAGTACTTATTTAGTCCCTCAGCTATTTCCTTGTCTCCCATCACTCGATTACCAGCGTCATTTTGGAGCGGCCCAATGTCTACTTTTGCCTCCCGTTTGTTTTTAATGTATTTAAAGAAACTTTTACTATCAGTCTTAATGTTACTGGCTAGCCTACCTTCATAATTGATCCTCTCTTTCCTTATTTCTCTCTTTGTTATCCTCTGTTTGTTTTTGTAACCTTCCCAATCTTCTGACTTCCCACTACTCTTTGCCACATTATAGGCTTTCTCTTTTGCTTTGATGCATTCCCTAACTTCCTTTGTCAGCCATGGCTACCTAATCCCCCCCTCTGATAACCTTTCTATTCTTTGGGATGAACCTCTGGACTGTGTCCTCAATTACTCCCAGAAACTCCTGCCATTGCTGTTCTACTGTTTTTCCCACTAGGCTCTGCTCCCAGTCGATTTTCGTCAGTTCCTCCCTCATGCCCCTGTAGTTATCTTTATTTAACTGTAACACCTTTACATCTGATTCTACCTTCTTTCTTTCAAATTGGAGATTAAATTCTACCATATTATGATCACTGCCTCCTAAGTGTTCCCTTACTTTAAGATCTTTAATCAAGTCTGGCTCATTACATAACACTAAGTCCAGAATGGCCTGTCCCCTCGTGGGCTCCGTCACAAGCTGTTCCAAAAAGCCCTCCTGTAAACATTTAATGAATTCCCTTTCCTTGGGTCCACTGGCAGCATTATTTACCCAGTCCACCTGCATATTGAAGTCCCCCATGATCACTGTGACCTTGCCTTTCTGACATGCACTTTCTATTTCGTGGTGCATTTTGTGCCCCTAGTCGTGACCACTGTTAGGAGGCCTGTACATAACTCCCATTATGGTTTTTTTGCCTTTGTGGTTCCTCAACTCTACCCACACAGACTCCGCATCATCTGACCCTATGTCGTTTAGTGCTATTGATTTAATTTCATTCCTAATTAACAAGGCAACCCCGCCCCCTCTGCCCACCTCTCTGCCTTTTCGATAGGTTGTGAATCCCTGGATGTTTAAATGCCAGTCCTGAACCCCCTGCAACCACGTCTCTGTGATGCCTATCACATCATACCTGCCAGTCATAATCTGGGCCACAAGCTCATCTACCTTGTTCCGTACACTGCGCGCATTTAAATATAGCACCTTTAATTCTCTATTGACCGTCCCTTTTTGTTTTCTTAGTGTGGTGGACCTTGGTTTACTGAGCCTTTCCATACTCTGGGATGGGGACTATCGTAACCTCTCCTAAGTTCTGTCTTTTCGTGCTTTTTTGTATTCCTAAGCAGCTACGCTTCCCACTGATTACTTCACCTCTTAGTTCCCTGACTTTCCCTTCCCCCCCAATCTCTAGTTTAAAGTCCTAATGACCACCCTATTTACTCTTTTCGCCAGAACACTGGTCCCAGCTCGGTTCAGGTGGAGACCATCCCAATGGTATGCCAAAACTGATGCCAGTGTCCCATGAAAAGGAACCCCTCTTTCCCACACCACTCTTTCATCCACGTGTTAACTTCCCTTATTCTTGCCTCCCTATGCCAATATCCATGTGTTCTTGCTGCAGGCTTTTTGATGGGCTGGCCTCAAGTACTTGGGATCCACTGCAGGAACTGTTCCGTGAGCATAGGTTAATTCATCATACTTCTCTGGAGCCAATTTCTCCAAAATGGGGGTTAGTTCTTCAATTACCAGTTGGCTGCCCCAGTTGATTTGCTCTCAGCTAGTTTGTCATAGAGTCATAGATGTTTACAACATGGAAACAGGTCCTTTGGCCCAACTTCTCCATGACGCTCAGTTTCTATCACTAAGCTAGTCCCACTTGCCCGCATATGGCCAATATTCCTCTATACCCACCCTGCCCATGTAACTGTCTAACTGTTTTTTAAAGGAGAAAATTGTACCCGCCTCTACCACTGCCTCTGGCAGCTCATTCCCAATGCTCACCACCCTCTGTGTGAAGACATTTTCCCTCTGGTCTGTAGCCATCTGGGATGGCCACTTCCCGATTACAGAATGGACACTTTGCAAAGATTGCAGGGAAAATGGACAATACTGAGAAAGTAAGCAGGTGCAGGGTTTGTCTGTTGATTGGGGCCGCAGCTCCCAGACAAGACCGAAACTGCAAAGCCATTACCATACTAATGAGCCATCTCTATTGACAAAAGAGTAACATTTAAGTAAACAATACCAAGGCAGACACCCTGGCACCAGAGGAGACTAGAACAAAGCAGGCCAACGGCCACCTAGGACACGCCCAGCCATCAGGGCACCCACCCTTTTATTGGAGGAAATCGATAGGTACGATTAAGAAACGGCCCAATTAATTGGGGCCAAGTTCAAGGCCACCCAAAAGTGCGCAAAGCCCCTTTGGGTATAAGGAGGAATCCCCAAGAGAGAATCACACTCTTGGCTCCGGCTCTCACCAAGGAGAGACCTGCCAAAGCTGCAGCAGAACAAGTAAGTCCAAGGTCAACGCACGCTACCAGACAGACGCTCTTAGCTGTTATTCCATACCAGTTCAACCCCAGCAGCCTCAGAACTGAGTGGGCACCTGTAGCTAAGTATAGGCTTTTAGCAGTAGTGATAGTTTAGTCTGTAGAGTTTTGCGCATGAGTATATTTGACTGTGTGTAAATAAATGAGCATTGAGATTGAACTTACTAACTGGTGTATCGAGTCTTTGATCAGTATTCGGTTTTGAACCTTGTGGAGGTATCGAAAGATACCTGGCGACTCTAGAGCAAAACGTAATTAGAATTAAGGAAGGCGACCATATTGGCCGCCATTTTCAGAGCCAAATAAAGACAAACACAATTGGCAACAGGTCTCTATTGTATCTCTTCCCTCCCACCATAAACCTATGCCATCTACTTCTAGACTCCTCTACCTTTGGGAAAAGATGTTGACTATTTACGTTATCTATGCTCCTCATTATTTTAGAGACCTCTATAAGTTCATCCCTAAGCCTCCTACGCTCCAAGGAAAAAAGTCCCAGTTTATCCAGCCTCTCCTTATAACTCAGACCATCAAGTTTTGGTAGCATCCTCGTAAATCTCTTCTGCACTCTTTCTAGTTTAACAATATATTTCCTATAATAGGGTGATTAGAACTGAACACAGTATTCCATGTGTGGTCTTACTAATGTCTTGTACAATTTCGACAAGACGTCCCAACTCCTGTATTCAGTATTCTGACCAATAAAACCCAGCATGCTGAATGCCTTCTTCACCACCCTGTCCACCTGTGACTCCGCCTTCAAGGAGCTATGAACCTGTATCCGTAGATCTCTTTGTTCTGTAACTCTCCCCAACTACCTACCATTAACTGTGTAGATCCTGCCCTGAGCAAAATGCATCACCTCATATTTATCCAGATTAAACTCCAGCTGCCATTCATCAGACCACTGGCCTAATTGGTCAAGATCCTGTTGCAATCTTATATAACCTTCTTCACTGTTCACTATGCCACCAATCTTGGTGTCATCTGAAAACTTATTAACTATGCCTCCTACGTTCTCATCAAAATCATTAATATACAGAACAAATAACAGTGGACCCAGCACCGATCCCTGAGGCACACCGCTGGTCACAGGCCTCCAGTTTGAAAAACAACCCTCTACAACCACCCTTTGGCTTCGGTCGCCAAGCCAATTTTGTCTGCCATTGCAATCTCATTTTCAGCCTCTGCACACTGCATCGTGGAACTTTCACACTCATCGTTGTCCTGCACAGATAGGATGCTACTTGTTATCACCTTGTCAATAATGTCAAATAAACTAAATAAGCTTTCATAGTCTTCCTCTTCTGGCTCATCATCTGTTTCCTCACTTGTCTCATCATAATCATCATCACCGTAATCATCATCATCATCATGATAATTATCATCATCGTCTGTAATAGCTTCTCCTGTGAAGTATAGCACTGCTTGTGGAATTATGTGTTCAGGCAAGACATGACTAATTTCAAAGTCAGCAGCGAGTCTGGCTGCAGAACCTTCATCCAGCTTTCCATTCTCTGGAACTTCAGAACTCAGGAGGACTAAAGAAATTAAAGAAAGAGTCATTTGGTACAGTTTTCTTAACTGTTCTACCAGTGCACCACCCCTTACGCTTCTGCTTCATTTTACAATGTGATGATTTTTTCTTTCTCCTTGTCGATCTGGCACCCTGTGCATCCCGCAATTTCTGGTTCATCAAAGAATAAATTGTCTGACTCATCAGACAGCGACTCCATCTGGTATGTTTTTGTCACTGCTTCATTTGTGAAATACTCATTTGGCTCAACTTAAACTCCCGAGTAAAAACATTGGCTGTCCAGGATCTGAAAATTTCACCTTTAAATCTTGTAAATCTTTTAAGATAGGCTCATCATGTTTTTGTACCATGTCTCTGAGGAAATCCACATTTTTGATGACTGTCAACCAGAATTCTGGAATTCCTTTTGGCTCTTCCTGTTCTTCATCACGTTGTCATTTGCATTCATCCTCTGTTGCAGTGCTATCTAGAATGTACAGATGCTCAACTAGCTCCAGTGCCTCAAACGCTTGTGCTCCTAGGATAGGCTCGCAATCCGTGTCCACAATGGAAAATGGTATAATGTGATTATGTTGTGTACTCATGCTTCGAGCTCACATGCTCCCAACATCGCAATCTCATTCCCATTGTAGTCTTTCAGTAGTCTTGTTTGATTGACGACTTTAGGTTTAACTCACAGACCGGTCAAACTGATAAGATTGGCCCTCGCTCTCATGTCGATCTTACATTTGACCAATGTGCCATCCAGCTTCAATGAAATTGTCCATCTGTCTTCCGTGGTATGAGCATCACCATCATTATTGCCGCAACTGGTAAGTGAGACTTGTTTACTTTGCAAGGCTTTTGACAAGGTACCGCATTGTTGCAAAAGGTTAAATCTCACGGAATCCAGGATGAGGTAGCCAATTGAATTCGAAAATTGGCTTGGTGACCGAAGGTGGTTGTGGAGGGTTGTTTTTCAAGCGAGAGGCTTGTGACCAGCAGTGTGCCTCAGCGATTGGTGCTGGGTCCACTGTCATTTGTTCTATAAATAAATGATTTGGATGAGAATGTAAGAGGCACGGTTAGTAAGCTTTCAGATGACACCAAGATTGGTGGCATAGTGGATAGTTGAGAAGATTATGTAAGATTGCAACAGGATCTTGACCAATTGGGCCAGTGTGCCGATGAATGGCAAATGGCGTTCAATTTGGATAAATGTGAGATGATGCATTCTGGTAGATCAAATCAGGGCAGGAACTATTCAGTTAAAGGTAGGGGGTTGGAGAGAGTTACAGAACAAAGAGATCTAGGGGTACAGGTTCACAGCTCCTTGAAGGTGGAGTCGCAGGTGGACAGGGTGGTGAAGAAGGCAGACAGCATGCTAGGTTTTATTGGTCAGATATTGAATACAGGAGTTGGGACATCGTGTTGAAGTTGTACAAGACATCAGTAAGACCACACATGGAATACTGTGTTCAGTTCTGGCCACCCGATTATAGGAAGGATATTGTGAAACTAGAACGAGTGCAGAAGAGATTTACGAGGATGCTCCCAGGTCTTGATGGTCTGAGTTATAAGGAGAGACTGGATAGGCTGGGACTTTTTTCCCTGGAGCGTAGGAGGCTTAGGGGTGAACTTATAGAAGTCGATAAAATAATGAAGAGCAAAGATAAAGTAGATCGTCAACATTTTTTCCCAAAGGTAGAGGAGTCTAGAACAAGGGGGCAGAGGTTTAAGGTGAGAGAGGGGAGAGAGGCAAAAGAGACAAGAGGGGAAATTTCTTCGCACAGAGGGTGGTGAGGATCGGGAATGGGCTGCCAGAGGCAGTGGTAGAGATGGGTATGATTTTGTCTTTTAAAAAGCAGTTAGAACGTTACATGGGAAGGGTGAGTATAGAGACGTACGGGCAAATGCGGGCAAGTGGGACTAGCTTAGTGATAGAAACTGGGCAGAATGGACAAGCGGGGCCGAAGGGCCTGTTTCCATGTTGTAAACATCTATGACTCTGCGTACGGACCCATCATGTCCTCAGTCCAAATCAGATCAATGAAAAACAGGTCTTCAATGCTCATCTCATCAATCACGTTGACTGATCCGGTTTGGTCCACTGGTGGACGTGAAAAACATTGCCTTGCAAAGTGACTTGTTCTGCCACACTTGGAACACACCTTCCCAAATGTTGGCCATTGTCATGGCCCATGCCAATTGCCGCATGGCCTGCACAACTTGGAGGATCCAGTCGGCCATTTCAATTGGACGCCCATACTGGGACCACGTTTCTTATTGGAATGCGCCACTAAGCTTATGGCACTGGTGTCTTCTTCCACATTGGTGCCAAAATTGTTCAGGTTGAGCATACTAATATGCTGTGCAGCTGGCTCTCTTGCATGACAAATCTTGATAGTGTTTTCTAATTGAAGCTCTTCTTCCATCCATAACCTCTCGTGTACCATATTGTTAAATATCCCGAAAACTATCTGATCGTGAATCATTGACAACTTTAACATACTAAAACTGCACGACTGCACCTTCAACCGCTAGTTGGTTAGAAAACTATTGAATGGTTCGCCAGCCTTCTGAGTACGTGTGTGAAAGATGTAATGCTCAAACGTTTCTTTTTTCTTTCCGGGAGCAATGTCAATCAAAGTATGGTATTACTTTGTCGAAGATCTTGCTTTCTGCTTCGCTGTCGAACACGAAGGTACGTGAAGGTAACGCGAATTATAAATATTGATCACTTGAAGACCTGCTACCGTGAGCAGCAACGCAACACGCCCCTCGTCAGGCTGTGCCTGCAGGCCAAGGGCAGTAACATAGAACTTGAACTGCTGCTTAAAAACACGCCAATTCTCATCTACATTACCGGTAACTTGAAGCTGGTGAGGTGCCTTCAGACCTTCCATCTCTAACTTCACAATCTTTCCGTACGTTGAGTTCCAGTTGCCCATAATTTACCAGGTAGGTGGAAGAATTTTCTTTTGACTTTCTTCGGTCTGGTTTGTCCCATCTTCGCCATAGTTATCTTCAATTGTTCAACACTCTTGGCACCATGTTATGTTCTGTGTTGTGGCCATTATATAGATGCACACAGAACATTTAGTTCTTCACCAGTAAAATAGTTTATTGACAAAATGAACATGTGGAAAGATACCTAATGAACTATGAGACAAACGGTAACGATAAGTGAATTCTCCTGGAGCTACTTCAAATGCGACTATACTCTAGTACGACTTACTACCAACTGCCCGAGTCACATGGTGGATCTCTGTCCCCAGCTGGTCGGAGGTCGTATATCTAACAATACACATTAATATTCATATGCATACCACCACATGTCCCCCGTGTAGAAGTCTCTAATCATTAGTATCCCCCTGCCCTGTCTCCACCTCTTAAAGGTGGCATTTAGCTTTGCTGGTGGGAACCTGTGGTTACCGCAGTTGAATGCCATGGTGGACATCTCGGTTAAGCCTAAGTGTTGTTTCATCTGGCTCCAAATTTTTAGCGTTGCCACCGCCACCGGGCTGGATGTGCTTTGCTGCCGGGGATGAGGGCGCTGTCGTGGCGAGGGCTCGGATCGTCGTTCCCATGCAGGAGGACTCTTCCAACCTCACATATTCCATGCACAGTTCCCTTACAAATCCCCTCATCCTCTCGGTTGTGGCTGCCCAGTGATAGAATTGCAAGTTCGGGAGGACCATGCCACCCATGCTTCTTCTCTTCTGCAGTGTTGCCTTAGGGATTATTGGATTCTTCCCCCCCGTCCCCCTCCATACAAACGCAATAATCATTTTATCTATTCTTTGGAAAAAGGCTTTGGGGATGAAGATTAGTATGGATCTAAACAGGAAGAGGAACCTAGGCACTATGTTAATCTTGATCATCTGCACCCTCCCTGCCAGGCAAAGCGGGGGTGCATCTGGCAACTCTGTCGGTCCTTTTTAACTTCCTCCACCAGACTAGTCAGATTCCACTTGTGGATCCGTGTCAGTCGTGGGCTATCTGGATCCCCATGTAGTACAATTTGTTTTGGGCAATTTTGAATGGTAGACCTTCCAGCTCTGTCCCTTTCCCATTCGGGTTCACTGGGAATGCCTCACTTTTGGCCAGGTTAGGTTTCTAGCCCGAGAAGGCCCCAAACTTTTCCAGGAGCTTCATGATTTTCTTCAAGCTATTCTGTGGGTTTGAGATACAGAGGAGCAGGTCATCCAAATAGAGTGAGACTCTGTCCTCTCTGCCTCCTCTTCAGATGCTCTTCCAGCCTCTTGTGTCTCAAAGAGCAATCACCAGGGGTTCAATTCCAGGGCATTGCCCTGCCATGTCCACGATTACCTGGGGGATACAATGGCCTCTGAGGCCCAGGCGTGGTTATCACATCTGGTCTCTATTTGTGGAGACCAGGAGTATCCCTGCTAGCGCCATGTCTCACCGGTGGGTGAGAATATTGTACATACCCGGAAGATTCGCCGTTAAGCCAATTCTGAATATTTAAATCTATTCAAATGAATGAAAATCATGTTCATGCCCTCGTTGGGCATGAACCTTATTATGTCTGCTGGGAGGGCCTGGGAACAATGTAAACTGCTTGACGACTGCTGCAAATCCAATTTCAGGCCTCTCCCAGAATTGTCCCGACACAGCAGGATTTACACCGGGCGCAACGTGGCCATAAAACCGCCCCAAAAATGTTTATCTCTAAAGTACAGGTTCACAATCAATGAAACCTGTATAAAACATTGGTTGGGCCTCAACTAGTTTCGAGTTGTGGGCATCAGAATTTAGGACCTCAACTAGTTTCGAGTTGTGGGCACCAGAATTTAGGAAGTATATGAAGATATTAGGGAGGGTGAAGATTCACAAGGATGGTTCCAGGGATGATGAACTTCCAGAGGATCCGTAGAATCCCTGTAGCGCAGGAGACCCTACTTAGGCCCATTCTGCTGCTCTCTCCCTGTAACCTCACAACCTTACCCAGCCTACACATCTTTGGACACTGAGGGACAATTTAGCATGGTCAATCCATCTACCCTGAAAATCTTTGGACATTGGGAGGAAACTGGAGCACCGGAGGAAACCCGTGCAGACACAGGGAGGATATATTAACTCCACACAGACAGACACCCAAGACTAGAATTCAACCAGAGTCGTTGGCCTTGTGATGCAGTAGTGCTAACCACCAGGCCACTGTTACACAAATAGAATGGAGAAGCTGGGGCTTGCCGTGGAGTTGAGGAAGTTGAGAGGTGATTTGATAAATGTATTCAAAATCAAGACAGGTATGGACAGAGAAGACGAAGAAAAATTATTCCCATTGGTTGAAGGGTCGATAACTAGAGGAGGCCGAATTAAGGTGACTTGCAAAAGAAACAACGGTAACCTGAGGAAAAACTTTTATGCAGCGAGTGGCTAGGATCTGGAAGGCACTGTGGTAGAGGTAGGTTCAATTGTGGCTTTCAAAAATGATTGGATCAGTATCTGAAGAAGAAAACTTTGCAGGGTTACAGGTAAAGGCAGGGGAGTAGCACCAAGTGAATTGCTCTCACAGAGAGGCAGTCCAGATGTGAAATGCTGCATGACCTCCTACTTCACTGTGACCATTCAGGGTCTATGATTATCAGACCATCAGATGAGGGAGGGAGTAGAAGCAAGAACTTCTCAATTAATGGAATGTAGTTCTGTGTTAAACCATTATCCTGGGTATGAATTCGATAAGCTCATCTACATACACAATGAATGTAAAATTAAATTTCAGTATTTCTGTTTAATTTCAGTACCTCCGTTAGACATCAAATCATTGCTGTGACAGACGTGCATTTGTACAACAGATTGCATTGAATAAAATTATATACACTTCCTATATCTGTAAAAAGATTGCACGTCAAAGTTCAGTTAAATTGAAGAAAACAAGGACGTTCTTATTAAAGGTGTAATGATTGTAAATGTAACCGTTGTTCTTGCACAAAAATTGTGAAATTCCCACTGTAAGCTTTTTTGAGAACACAGCAAAAATATAAGCAGGAAACAAAATTAATTGATTAAATTTAAGAATATTAACCAGAATGTTTATGCTAAATTTGTATTCTTTATGGCTAGAATTGAGTTCGGAGGCAATGGGCGGGTGGGGTAAGAGGGTAGGGGGTGGTAGTGGAGAGATTTTGTAATTGCATGGATGAGATTGTCTCCAGGATCCCACCTGTCCCGACCTGGTCCCGATTTTACACTGAGGCAAGCAGGACCTTGGACGGAAAGCCCACGCTTGCCCAAATAAAGAGGACACCCCACTTAGATCTTGGAGGCCTGTGAACATCCCTGCCCCCCTGACACTGACCTATCCCTGACAACCCTGATCTGCCCCCTCATGACCCCCTTCCTAACCAACTCCACCCTCCCCCCTCACTCCCCATTCCCTGTCACTTACCTTTCCTCCGGTTCCCAGCACTTAGTTGCATACAGCTAGCTGCATTGCCTCTTATGGCCACTGACGCACTGTTCCCGGTAAGAGCTGCCTGATTAGCCATCAGCTCTCCAAGGTTGGACGTTCTCCCAGTGACACATGGAAGCCCTGCCTTTTGCCAATCACTCGTTACAGTGTGAAATGATATCGGGCCTGCTGGACTCAGCGGGGACCTCTAAAAATTCATAGAACATAGAACATACAGTGCAAAAGGAGGCCATTCGGCCCATCGAGTCTGCACCGACCCACTTAAGCCCTCACTTCCACTCGTCCCCGTAACTCATTAACCTCTCTTAACCTTTTTTGGTCACTAAGGGCAATTTATCATGTCAAATCCACCTAACCTGTACGTCTTTGGAGTGTGGAATGAAACCGGAGCACCCGGAGGAAACCTATGGAGACAAGGGGAGAACATGCAGACTCTGCACAGACAGTGACCCAGCATGGGATTGAACCTGGGACCCTGGCACTGTGAAGCCACAGTGCTAATCACCTGTGCTACCGTGCTGCCCATGTGTGTGAAATACTACAGATTTTGCACGACAGGCAGAATTCCTGCCAGACATTTTCTATTGACTATAGCCATATTCACCACTACCCTTAGTTCTTGTTTGAATCTGAACAATGAAAAATTTGCAATTGATTATCTGTTCATGGAGTCATCAAATGTATTGGATTATGTCAGTAAGGTTGTGAGAATTCCCTCAGTTACAGATCTATTTGTTCAATCGTGGATTTGTCATGATTTCATATCACAATAGTGACAACATTGATGGCACTCAGATCCACTGCAGTACAAGCTGCTCATCTTTTAAATCCTTTTGGCAAATAGCTATGTAAGCAGCTGTTTATTTTCTGTCTGAGTACTAATAAACACAGAACTGCAGCGTTCCTGCGGTGTAGTGGTTACCTTGATTGCCTAACACATGAAAAGTCCGAAGTACAAGGCTGGGCAGAAGCATTGTGGAAGGCATTTAATTTCACAGTGAGGAGAAGATCACTAATCACAGAACCATAAAACAGAAAGTCCTAAGGATCTCACAGTAATCAACATGATGAATCCATAAAGTTGACCTGAGCAGAGTTGTCTACAAGAGATTGAATTAATCTGGACCTCAAGCAGTTTCTTTCTTCTGCTGGAGTCAGTTCTGATCTCTAGCTCAACATGCTTTCACCAAACTCAACGTCTGCTCTACATTTTGATATCTGCTTCTTTAGTTATGTTAATTCACCCATAATAATCAGTAAATTCATTGACTCCATACAGATAACTGCAAATTATTCATATTAACTACTTCACAGTTTGAATATTCCTCCTCATGGATTTTTCATTTTGATCATGAAAAAAACATTCAATTCCAACTTCTGCATTTTCAATTAATTACTTTTTGGAATATGGGTGTTGGATTGGATTGGATTTGTTTATGGTCACGTGTACCGAGGTACAGTGAAAAGTATTTTTCTGCGAGCAGCTCAACAGATCATTAAGTACATGAAAAGAAAAGAAAATACATAATAAGGCAACACAAGGTGCACAATGTAACGACATAAATACCGGCATCGGATGAAGCATACAGGGTGTAGTGTTAATCAGGTCAGTCCATAAGAGGGTCATTTAGGAGTCTGGTAAGAGCGGGGAAGAAGCTATTTTTGAGCCTGTTCGTGCCTGTTCTCAGACTTTTGTACCTCCTGCCTGATGGAAGAAGTTGAAAGAGTGAGTAAGTCGGGTGGGAGGGATCTTTGATTATGCTGCCCGCTTTCCCCAGGCAGCGGGAGGTGTAGATGGAGTCAATGGATGGGAGGCAGGTTCGTGTGATGGACTGGGCGATGTTCATGACTTTCTGAAGTTTCTTGCAGTCTTGGGCCGAGCAGTAAGGGACTAAGTACGCAGCCTTACGGGGCCCCGGTATTGAGGACTATTGTGGAGAAGGTGTTGTTGTTTATTCTTACGGATTGTGGTCTGTGGGTCAGAAAGTCAAGGATCCAGTTGCAGAGAGAGGAGTCAAGTCCTAGGATTTGGAGCTTTGATATGAGCTTGGCTGGGATTATGGTGTTGAAGACGGAGCTGTGGTCAATACATAGAAGACTTGTTGTTGAGGTGCTCTAGAGATGAGTGTATGGCCAGGGAGATGGCGTCTGCTGTGGACCGTTGCGGCGTTATGCGAATTACAGTGGATCAAGGCATTCTGGGGGTATGGAGTTGATGCGCTTCATGACCAACCTCTCGAAGCACTCCATTGCGACTGAAGTCAGGGCCACCGGACGGTAGTCATTGAGGCACATTGCTTGGTTCTTCTTTGGCACCGGTGGTCTACTTGAAGCAGGTGGGGACCTCGGAGCGGACCTCGTAACAGAGTAGGGACAGGTTAAAGATGTCCGCGAGGGCAGCAGGGTGGCGCAGTGGGTTAGCAGCCTCACTGCGCCGAGGTCCCAGGTTTGATCCCGGCTCTGGGTCACTGTCCGTGTGGAGTTTGCACATTCTCCCCGTGTTTGCATGAGTTTCACCCCCACAACCCAAAGATGTGCAGGCTAGGTGGATAGGCCACGCTAAATTGCTCCTTAATTGGAAAAAATGAATTGGGTACTCGAAATTTATTTTTAAAAAGTGTCTGCCAGCTGATCCGCGCAGGCTCTGAGTGCAATGGGACAGCACAGCAGCACAGTGGCTAGCACTGTTGCTTCACAGCGCCAGGGTCCCAGGTTCGATTCCCGGCTTGGGTCACTGTTCGTGCGGAGTCTGCATGGGTTTCATCCGGGTTCTCTGGTTTCCTCCCACAAACCCCGAAAGACGTGCTTGTTAGGTGAATTGGACTTTCTGGATTCTCCCTCTGTGTACCCGAACAGGTGCCGGAGTGTGGGACTAGGGAATTTTCAAAGTAACTTCATTGTAGTGTTAATGCAAGCCTACTTGTGACAATAAAGATTGTTCAAAAATAATGTAACTCAGACCAGGTATAGAACATAGAACATTACAGCGCAGTACAGGCCCTTCGGCCCTCGATGTTGCGCCGACCTGTGAAACCACTCTAAAGCCCATCTACACTATTCCCTTATTGTCCATATGTCTATCCAATGACCATTTGAATGTCCTTAGTGTTGGCGAGTCCACTACTGTTGCAGGCAGGGCATTCCACGCCCTTACTACTCTCTGAGTAAAGAACCTACCTCTGACATCTGTCCTATACCTATCTCCCCTCAATTTAAAGGTATGTCCCCTCGTGCTAGACATCACCATCCGAGGAAAAAGGCTCTCACTGTCCACCCTGTACAAACCTCTGATCATCTTGTATGCCTCAATTAAGTCACCTCTTAACCTTCTTCTCTCTAACAAAAACAGCCTCAAGTCCCTCAGCCTTTCCTCATAAGATCTTCCCTCCATACCAGGCAACATTCTGGTAAATCTCCTCTGCACCCTTTCCAATGCCTCCACATCCTTCCTATAATGCGGCGACCAGAATTGCACGCAATACTCCAAATGCGGCCGCAACAGAGTGTTGTATAGCTGCAACATGACCTCATGGCTCCGAAACTCAATCCCTCTACCAATAAAAGCTAACACACCGTACGCCTTCTTAACAACCCTCTCAACCTGGGTGGCAACTTTCAGGGATCTATGTACATGGACACCGATATCTCTCTGCTCATCCACACTGCCAAGAATCTTACCATTAGCCCAGTACTCAGTCTTCCTGTTATTCCTTCCAAAATGAATCACCTCACACTTTTCTGCATTAAACTCCATTTGCCACCTCTCAGCCCAGCGCTGCAGCTGATCTATGTCCCTCTGTAACTTGTAACATCCTTCCGCACTGTCCACAACTCCACCGACTTTAGTGTCATCGGCAAATTTACTCACCCATTCTTCTACGCCCTCCTCCCGGTCATTTATAAAAATGACAAACAGCAGTGGCCCCAAAACAGATCCTTGTGGTACACCACTAGTAACTGGACTCCAGTCTGAACATTTCCCATCAACCACCACCCTTTGTCTTCTTCCAGCTAGCCAATTTCTGATCCAAACTGCTAAATCACCCTGAATCTCATGCCTCCGTATTTTCTGCAGTAGCCTACCATGGGGAACCTTATCAAACGCTTTACTGAAATCCATATACACCACATCAACTGCTTTACCCTCATCCACCTGTTTGGTCACCTTCTCAAAGAACTCTATGAGGTTTGTGAGGCACGACCTACCCTTCACAAAACCGTGTTGACTATCTCTAATCAAATAATTCCTTTCCAGATGATTATACATCCTATCTCTTATAAATCTTTCCAAGATTTTTCCCACAACAGAAGTAAGGCTCACTGGTCTATAGTTACCGGGGTTATCTCTACTCCCCTTCTTGAAGAAGGGGACAACATTTGCTATCCACCAGTCTTCTGGCACTATTCCTGTAGACAAAGATGACTTAAAGATCAAGGCCAAAGGCTCAGCAATCTCCTCCCTAGCTTCCCAGAGAATCCTAGGATTAATCCCATCCAGCCCAGGTGACTTATCTATTTTCACACTTTCCAGAATTGCTAACACCTCCTCCTTATGAACCTCAAGCCCTTCTAGTCTAGTAGCCTGAATCTCAGTATTCTCCTCGACAACATTGTCTTTTTCCTGTGTGAATACTGACAAAAAATATTCATTTAGCACCTCTCCTCTCTCCTCAGACTCCAAGCACAACTTCCCACTACTGTCCTTGACTGGCCCTACTCTTACCCTAGTCATTCTTTTATTCCTGACATATCTATAGAAAGCTTTAGGGTTATCCTTGATCCTACCTGCCAAAGACAACTCATGTCCCCTCCTGGCTCTTCTTAGCTCTCCCTTTAGGTCCTTCCTAGCTAACTTGTAACTCTCAAGCGCCCTAACTGAACCTTCATGTCTCATCTTTACATAAGTCTCCTTCTTCCTCTTGACAAGTGTTTCGACTGCTTTACTAAACCACGGTTCCCTCACTCGACCACTTCCTGCCTGACAGGTACATACTTATCGTGCCCATCCGCTGCAGTTTTCCCCTCCATCCGATGTATCCTAAGTCTTGCCTCATCGCATCATAATTGCCTTTCCCCCAGATATAACACTTGCCCTGTGGTATATACCTATCCTTTTCCATCACTAAAGTAAACGTAATCGAATTGTGGTCACTATCACCAAAGTGCACACTTACCTCCAAATCTAACACCTCTCCTGGTTCATTACCCAGTACCAAATCCAATATGGCCTCGCCTCTCGTTGGCCTATCTACATACTGTGTCAGGAAACCCTCCTGCACACATTGGACAAAAACGGACCCATCTAATGTACTCGAACTATACCGTTTCCAGTCAATATTTGGAAAGTTAAAGTCCCCCATAACAACTACCCTGTTGCTTTCGCTCCTATCCAGAATCATCTTTGCAATTCTCTCCTATACATCTCTGGAACTTTTCGGAGGCCTACAGAAAACGCCTAACAGGGTGACCACTCCTTCCTGTTTCTAACCTCAGCCCATACTACCTCAGTAGACGAGTCCTCATCAAACGTCCTTTCTGCCACCGTAATACTGTCCTTGACTAACAATGCCACCCCTCCCCCTCTTTTACCACCTTCCCTGAGCTTACTGAAATATCTAAATCCCGGCACCTGCAACAACCATTCCTCTCCCTGCTCTATCCATGTCTCCGAAATGGCCACAACATCGAAGTTCCAGGTACCAACCCATGCCGCAAGTTCACCCACCTTATTCCGGATGCTCCTGGCATTGAAGAAGACACACTTTAAACCACCTTCCTGCCTGCCGGTACACTCCTGCAACTTTCAAACCTTACTCATGACGTCACTACTCTCAACCTCCTGTATACTGGAGCTACAATTCAGGTTCCCAAGCCCCTGCTGAACTAGTTTAAACCCTCCCGAAGAGCATTAGCAAATTTCCCCCCAGGATATTGGTACCCCTCTGGTCCATGTGTAGACCATCCCGTTTGTAGAGGTCCCACCGACCCCAGAATGAGCCCCAATTATCCAGAAATCTGAAACCCTCCCTCTTGCACCATCCCTGTAGCCACGTGTTCAACTCCTCTCTCACCCTATTCCTCGTCTCGCTATCACGTGGCACGGGTAACAACCCAGAGATAATAACTCTGTTTGTCCTAGATCTAAGTTTCCACCCTAGCTCCCTGAATTCCTGCCTTACATCCCCATCCCTTTTCCTACCTATGTCGTTGGTACCTATGTGGACCACGACTTGGGGCTGCTCCCCCTCCCCCTTAAGGATCCCGAAAACACAATCCGAGACATCACGCACCCTGGCACCTGGGAGGCAAGACACCAACCGTGAGTCTCTCTCATTCCCACAGAATCTCCTATCTAACCCCCTAACTATGGAGTCTCCAATGACTAATGCTCTACTCCTCTCCCCCCTTGCCTTCTGAGCAACAGGGACAGACTCTGTGCCAGAGACCTGTACCCAATGGCTTAACCCTGGTAAGTCGTCCCCCCCAACAGTATCCAAAGCGGTATACTTGTTACTAAGGGGAACGGCCACAGGGGATCCCTATACTGACTGCTTCATCCCAGCCCCTCTCACCGTCACCCATCTATCTTTATTCTTCGGAGTAACTACATCCCTGAAGCTTCTATCTATGACCACCTCTGCCTCCCGAATGATCCGAAGTTCATCCAACTCCAGCTCCAGTTCCCTACCGCGGTTTCTGAGGAGCTGGAGATGGGTGCACTTCCCACAGATGAAATCAGCAGGGACACTGACGGCGTCCCTCACCTCAAACATTCTGCAGGAGGAACATTGCACTACCTTCCCTGTCATCCCTTCTAGATAAAAATAGAAAGAAGGAAAGAGCTTACCTGTTATTCACTCCCCTTCTCAGCAAGCACTCACTCAGCAACCTCTGCGTCCCGCACGATAACACCTGAGGGAAAATAAATAAAATCTACTGACCAGTCACCAGCCAATCCCTTACCTGCAGGCTGTGACTTCACGGTTCAACTTTCTACTTCTACCTGCCCTCGAGCCTTCCTCTTGATCCTTACAGCCTGATGTGGGAAACTCGCTCGCCGGTAGCAGGAAGACCAGTGAGCCTGTTAACAAGCCACACAAAATCAATTATCCCTGAGCTCACCAGGATTTATTGGTGGCTCAGGAATTTCGCTGGACTCACACAGCTCAGCAACTACCTCTTCATCCCTAGGTGAAGCCTCGCTGTACGAACAGCAGTAGCCACCACTCCCAGTAGCCCTGTTAGTACTGAACAGTTGCTGGCCACTAATTGGCAGGCAGCTCTTAAGGACAGGATCTCCATCCTACAGGGGCCTTACTCCAGCAGGAGGCCCGAGTGCCTGATTACACTGTGATGGAAATGTGAAGAGAGTCGCACAGCAGTTCGATGACCGGTGGACATGACCCCCATCTCAGCAACAAAATTCCACATGCATGTCAAGGGAAGGTGATTTTGCTCTCTCTTTTTGGAGATGGTTATCACCTGGCTCTTGTGTGACATGTGTGTTATTTTTTAATTTTCCAGCTCAAGAATAGATATTGTCCAGGTTTGCTGAATGTGGACATCTATTGTTTTACTAGCTGAGGAAATGTGAATGTAGCTGAACACAGTACAATCATCAGTGACCAGCCTCTATTTCTGATCTCACGATGGAGTGAAGGCCATTGAGGAAGCAGCTGAAGACGGTTTAGTCGAGGACGCTACCCTGACATACTCCTGCAGCGATGTCCCGGCATTGAGATGACTGCTCTCCACCAACCACAATAATTTTTATTCGTACTAGTATGGCTCCAATTGGTGAGTTCACTTTGATAGGACTCCTTGATGCCACACTTGGTCAATTTTACCTTGACATTAAGGCCAGTCACACACTCACCTCAGTTTTGGAATTCAGCTCTTTTGTCTATGTTCAGACTAATGCTGTCAGGATGGCTGGATCTGAGCGGCCTTGGCATAACCTGTAGCCATCTGGGATGGCCACGTCCCAATTACAAAATGGACACTTTGCAAAGAATGCAGGGAAAATTGGACAATACCGAAAAAGCAAGCAGGTGCAAGGTCTGTCTATTGATTAGAGCTGTAGCTCTCATACAAGACCGGTACTGCAGAACCATCTACATACTAATGAGCCATCCCCAGGAACAAAAGGCAACAGTTAGGTAAACAATGCTAAGACAGGCACCCCGGTGGAAGAGGAGACTAAAACAAAGCAAACCAACGGCCACCTAGGACACGCCCAGCAACCAGGGAACCCACCCCTCTATTGGAGGAAAATCAATAGGAACGATTGGGAAACGGCCCAATTAATTGGGGCCAAGTTCAAGGCCCGCCCAAAAGCACACAAACCCTTTTGGGTATAAAAAGGATTCCCCAAGAGAGAATCGCTCTCTTGGCCTTGGCTCTCAGCGAGGAGAGACCTGCCAAAGCTACGCCAGACCAAGTAAGTTCCAAGTCAACGCACGCGACAAGATAGACGCTCCTAGTTGCTACCCTGTAAACAGCTCAACCCAGCAGCCTCAGAACCGAGCAACGGCCATTGTTCCTCTGACTGAGTGGGCACCCGAAGCTAAGTATAGGCTTTTAGTGATAGTGATAGTTTAGGTTGGATAGATTTATGCATGAGTAGATTTGACTGTGTGTAAATAAATGAGCATTGCTTTTGAACTTACTAACTGGTGTATCGAGTCATTGATCAGTATTCGGTTCTGAACCTTGTGGCGGTATCGAAAGATACCTGGCGACTCTTGAGCAAACGTAATTAAACAGAGACAAATTAAGAGCCAACAGCAAGTTAGCAACAAACCCAAACTCAGCATTTGTGAGCAGGTTATTTGTCAGAATGTGTTGCCTCGAAAGCACTATTGGCAACATACTCCATCATTTTCCTGATGACCAAGGAAAAGTGATAGGCAAGAGATTGCTTGGGTTCAATTTGTCTTGGTTTTTTTTTGGACTGGACAAGCCTGAGCAATTTTTCACTGTATTGAGGAGATGTTAGTGCTGTAGCCAGACTGGAATAGCTTATCTCGAAGCCCAACTTGTTCTGCAGCACAAGTCTTCAGCTTGACACCACAGCCATGATTTTATTGGAACCCACACCCTTTGCTCTGTCCAGTCCGCCAAGGTTTATTTTGATATTATCAATGGCGGCCTGCCAGTGGCCAGTGGTGGGATCTTCTGGTACCACTGCTCCCAAGGGATTTCCCAATTAATCCACCCCATGCTGCCGTGAAACCCATGGCGGGGGTGCGCCTTTGGCGTAACGGGAAGTTCCTGCCGGCGAGCCCAGCCGGAAGATATTGCCCGTCTTTTGTCTCTAAAAAAGTTCCAGGAGACAAGAGAAGAACTCGGAGGGAAATTCACCCTCATCTTCTCTGGACCAAGTCACCAATTTGGGATTTTCAGCTTCTTACACCTTTTCAGAAATTTGTCATATGTCTCTAACACATGAACAAGAATTAAACCCATTTATTTCAAAGTTTGTGATGTAGGAAATGTATTGTAAAATATTTTTGCACCTTCTTGCAATAAGTATTCTAAATATTTAAATAAACAGCTTGCTATAAACAAGGAAAGGTACACTTCACAGTTTGTGTAAGAATTATAAGCACAATTAAGTGTAAAGCATGCATTTAAAGTTTCACTATCAACAGTGAAAAAAACTCCACTTGCCCCAGCTGCCCTTCGAACTCCATAATTCCCCACCCACCCCACAAACAACCCCCCACCCACCCCACAAACAAGCCCCCACCCACACCACAACACATTTCCCCATCCACCCCGCAACACAACTCCCCACCCAGCCCGCAAAACAACTACACACCCACCCAACAAACAAGCCCCCACCCACCCCATCAAAACCACTCACCACCCACCCCACAAACACAACTCCCCACCCACCCAACAACACAATCCCCCACCCACCCCACAACACAACTCCCCACCCACCCCACAAACAACCCCCCACCCAACCCACAACACAACCCCCCACACACCCCACAAACACGACTCCCCACCCACCCCGCAACATAACTCCCCACCCACCCCGCAACACAATTCCCCACCCACCCCACAACACAACCACCCACCCACCCCACAAACAAGCCCCCACCCACCCCACAAACAACCCCCCACCCAACCCACAACACAACCCCCCACACACCCCACAAACACGACTCCCCACCCACCCCGCAACATAACTCCCCACCCACCCCGCAACACAATTCCCCACCCACCCCACAACACAACCACCCACCCACCCCACAAACAAGCCCCCACCCACCCCACAAACAACCCCCCACCCAACCCACAACACAACCCCCCACACACCCCACAAACACGTCTCCCCACCCACCCCGCAACATAACTCCCCACCCACCCCGCAACACAATTCCCCACCCACCCCACAAAACAACACCCCACCTACCCAACAAACAACTCCCGCACCCATCTCACAACACAACCCCCCAAACAACTTACAAACACAACCCCCCACCCACCCCACAACACAACTCCCCACCCACGTCACAACACAACTCCCCACCCACTCCACAACACAACCCCCCACCCACCCCACAAACAACCCCCCACCCACCCCACAACACAACTCCCCACCCACCCCACAAACAACCCCCCACCCACCCCACAAAAAAAACCCACCCACCACCTTAAACAACCCCCCGCCCACCCAACAACACAACCCCCCAACCACCCCACAAACAACCCCCCACCCACCCCACAACACAACTCCTCACCCACCCCACAAACAACCCCCCCACCCACCCCACAAACACAAACCCCACCCAGCCCACAAACAACCGCCCACCCACCCCACACACAACTCCCCACCCACCTCACAACACAACTCCCTACCCACCCCACAACACAACTCCCCACCCACCCCAGACACAACCCCCCACCCACCTCACAACACAACACCCCACCAACCCCACAACACAACTCTCCACCCACCTCACAACAAACACCCTACCCACCCCGCAACAAAACTCCCCACCCACCCCAGAAGACAACTCCCCACCCACCCCACAACTCAACTCCCGACACACCTCACAACACAACTCCCCACCCACCCCAAAATACAACTCCCCACCCACCCCACAACACAACACCCCACCCACCCCACAACACAACTCCCCACCCACGTCACAAAACAACTCCCCAGCCACCCCACAAACAAACCCCCACCCACCCCACAACCCAACTCCCCACACACCCCATAACACAACTTCCCACTCACCCCACAACACAACTCCCCACTCACCCCACAACACAAGTACCCACCCACCCCACAACACAAATCCTCACCCGCCTCACAACACAACTCCCCACACACCCCACAACACAACTCCCCACTCGCCCCACAACACAACCCCCCACCCACCCCAAAAACAGCCCCCACCCTCCCCACAAACAAACCCCCACCCACCCCACAACACCACTCCCCACCCACCCCACAAAAACGACTCCCCGCTCACCCCGCAACACAACTCCCCACCCACCCCACAACACAATTCCCCACCCATCACAGAACACAACTCCCCACCCACCCCACAACACAAGTCCCCACCCACCCCACAACACAACTCCCCACCCACCCCACAACACAACTCCCCACCCACCCCGCAACACAACTCCCCACCCGCCGCACAACACAACTTCCCACCCACCCCGCAACACAACTCCCCACCCACCCCACAACACAACTCCCCACCCACCCAACAATCAACTCCCCACACACCCCACAACACAACTCCCCACCCACCCCACAAGACAACTACCCACCCACCCCAAAAGACAACTCCCCACCCACCCCACAACACAACTCCCCACCCACCCCACAACACAACTCCCCACCCACCCCACAACACAACACCCCACCCACCTCACAACACAACTCCCCACCTACCCCACAACACAACTCCCCACCCACCCCACAACACAACTCCCCACCCATCCCA
This sequence comes from Scyliorhinus torazame, assembly GCF_047496885.1. Classification (NCBI taxonomy): domain Eukaryota; kingdom Metazoa; phylum Chordata; class Chondrichthyes; order Carcharhiniformes; family Scyliorhinidae; genus Scyliorhinus; species Scyliorhinus torazame. The sequence continues at coordinate 93,221,186 of NC_092708.1, forward strand.
CAAACAATCCCCCACCCACCCCACAACACAATTCCCACCCATCCCACAAACAACCCCTCACCCACCAACAAAACAACTCCCCACCAACCCCGCAACACAACTCCCCACCCACCCCACAAACAACCCCCCACCCAACCGCAACACAACTCCCCGCTCACCCCACAACACAACACCCCACAAAAAACTCCCCTACCCACCTCACAACACAACCCTCCACCCACCCCACAAACACAACCCCCCACCCACCCCACAACACAATTCCCCACCCATCTAACAACACAACTCACCACCCACCCCACAACACAACTCCCCACCCACCTCACAACACATCCCCCCCACCCACCTCACAACACATCCCTCCCACCCACCTCGCAACACAACCCCCCACCCACCCCATAAACACAACCCCGCAACCACCCCACCCCACAACACAACTCCCCACCCACCCCATAACACAATTCCCCACCCACCCAACAAACAAACCCCCAGCCACTCCTCAAAACAACTCCCCACCCACCCCACAACACAACTCCCCACCCATTCCACAACCATCTCCCCACCCACCCCGCAACACAACCCCAAACCCACCCAACAAACAACTCCCCACACATTCCACAACACAACTCCCACCCACCGCACAATGCAACTCCCCACCCACCCCGCAACACAACTCCCCACCAACTCTGTAACACAGCTCCCCACCCACCCCACAACACAACTCCCCACCCACACCGCCACACAACACCCCACCCACCCAACAAGACAACTAACCACCCACCTCACAACACACCACCCGACCCACCCCGCAACACAACTCCTCACCCACCCTACAACAAAATCCCCCACCCAACCCAAAAACAACCCCCCACACACACCACAAACAAACCCCCACCCACCCCACAACACAACTCCACACCCACCCCGCAACACATCTCCTCACCCACCCCACAAGACAACTCCCCACCCACCCCGCAACACAACTCCCCACCCACCCCACAACACAACTCCCCACCCACCCCGCAACACAACTCCCCACCCGCCCCACAACACAACTCCCCACCCGCCCCACAACACAACTTCCCACCCACCCCGCAACACAACTCCCCACCCACCCCACAAACAACCCCCCACCCACCCCACAACACCATTCCCCACCCACCAAACACCAATCCCCACCCACCCCGCAACACAAATCCCCACCCACCCCACAACATAACTCCCCACCCGCCTCACAACACAACTCCCCACTCGCCCCACAACACAAATCCACACCCACCCTACAACAAAATCCCCCACCCACCCCACAACACAACCCCCCACCCAACCCACAACACAACTCCCCACCCACCTCACAATACAACTCCCCACCCACCCCACAAACAACCTCCCACCCACCCCACAACACAACTCCCCACTGACCCATAACACAATTCCCACCCACCCAACAAACAACTCCCCAGCCACCCCGCAACACAACTCCCCACCCACCCCACAACACAACTCCCCACCCATTCCACAACCATCTCCCCACCCACCCCACAACACAACTCCCCACCCACCCCACCATGCAACTCCCCACCCACCCCACAATGCAACTCCCCACCCACCCCGCAACACAACTCCCCACCCACCCCGCAACACAATTCCCCACCCACCCCGCAACACAACTCTCCACCCACCCCACAACACTACTCCCCACCCGCCCCGCAACACAACGCCCCACCCACCCCGCAACACAACTCCCCAACCACCCCACAAACAAACCCCCACCCACCCCACAAACACCACTCCCAACCCACCCCGCAACATAACTCCCCACCCACCCCACAACACAACTCCCCACCCACCCCACAACACAACTCACCACCCACCCCACAAACAACCCCACACCCACCCCACAACACAACTCCCCACCCATCCCACAAACAATCCCCCACCCACCCCACAACACAATCCCCACCCATCCCACAAACAACCCCTCACCCACCAACAACACAACTCCCCACCAACCCCGCAACACAACTCCCCACCCACCCCACAAACAACCCCCCATCCACCCCGCAACACAACTCCCCGCTCACCCCACAACACAACACCCCACCCACCCCACAAAAAACTCCCCTACCCACAAAACAACACAACCCCCCACCCACCCCACAAACACAACCCCCCACCCTCCCCACAACACAACCCCCCACCCTCCCTACAACACAATTCCCCACCCACCTAACAACACAACTCACCACCCACCCCACAAAACAACTCCCCACCCACCTCACAACACATCCCCCCCACCCACCTCACAACACATCCCTCCCACCCACCTCGCAACACAACCCCCCACCCACCCCACAAACATAATCCTCAAACCACCCCACCCCACAACACAACTCCCCACCCACCCCACAACACAATACCCCACCCACCCAACATACAAACCCCCAGCCACTCCTCAACACAACTCCCCACCCACCCCACAACACAACTCCCCACCCATTCCACAACCATCTCCCCACCCACCCCGCAACACAACCCCAAACCCACCCAACAAACAACTCCCCACACATCCCACAACACAACTCTCCACCCACCCCGCAACACAACTCCCCACCCACTCCGTAACACAGCTCCCCACCCACCCCACAACACAACTCCCCACCCACACCGACACACAACTCCCCACCCACCCAACAAGACAACTAACCACCCACCTCACAACACACCACCCGACCCAACCCGCAGCACAACTCCTCACCCACCCCGCAACACAACTCCCCTCCCACCCCGCAACACAACTCCCCACCCACCCCGCAACACAACTCCCCACCCACCCCGCAACACAACTCCCCACCCACCCCGCAACACAACTCCCCACCCACCCCGCAACACAACTCCCCACCCACCCCGCAACACAACTCCCTACCCAACCCGCAACACAACTCCCCACCCACCCCGCAACACAACTCCCCACCCACCCCGCAACACAACTCCCCACCCACCCCACAACACAACTCCCCACCCACCCCGCAACACAACTCCCCACCCACCCCACAACACAACTCCCCACCCACCCCGCAACACAACTCGCCACCCACCCCGCAACACAACTCCCCACCCACCCCGCAACACAACTCCCCACCCACCCCACAACACAACTCCCCACCCACCCCGCGACACAACTTTCCAACCACCTCGCAACACAACTCCCCACCCACCCCGCAACACAAATCCCCACCCACCCCACAAACAACCCTCCACCCACCCCACAACACCACTCCCCACCCACCCCACATACACCACTCCCCACCCACCCCACATACACCACTCCCCACCCACCCCGCAACACGTCTCCCCACCCACCCCACAAACAATCCCCTACCCACCCCACAACACAACCCCCCATCCACGCAACAAACAACTCCCCACCTACCCCACAACACAACTCCCCACCCATTCCAAAAACATCTCCCCAACCAGCCCGCAACACAACCCCACACCCATCCAACAAACAACTCCCCACCCGCCTCACAACACAAGTCCCCTCCCACCCCACAACTCAACTCCCCACCCGCCTCACAACACAACTCCCCACTCACCCCACAACACAACTCCCCACCCGCCTCACAACACAAGTCCCCACCCACCCCACAACACAACTCCCCACCCGCCTCACAACACAACTCCCCACTCACCCCACAACACAAGTCCCCGCCCGCCACACAACACAACTCCCCACTCGCCCCACTACACAAATCCACACCCACCCTACAACACAACTCCCCACCCGCCTCACAACACAAATCCACACCCACCCTACAACAAAATCCCCCACCCACCCCAAAAACAACCCCTCACCCACTCCACAAACAAACCCCCACCCACCCCACAACACAACTCCTCACCCACCCCACAAGACAACTCCCCACCCACCCCACAACACAACTCCCCACCCACCTCACAACACAACTCCCCACTCACCCCACAACACAAGTCCCCGCCCGCCACACAACACAACTCCCCACTCGCCCCACTACACAAATCCACACCCACCCTACAACACAACTCCCCACCCGCCTCACAACACAAATCCACACCCACCCTACAACAAAATCCCCCACCCACCCCAAAAACAACCCCTCACCCACTCCACAAACAAACCCCCACCCACCCCACAACACAACTCCTCACCCACCCCACAAGACAACTCCTCACCCACCCCGCAACACAACTCCTCACCCACCCCACAAGACAACTCCCCACCCACCCCGCAACACAACTCCTCACCCACCCCGCAACACAACTCCTCACCCACCCCACAAGACAACTCCCCACCGAACCTACAACACAACTCCCCACCACCCCGCAACACAACTCCCCACCCACCCCACAACACAACTCCCCACCCGCCTCACAACAAAACTCCCCACCCACCCCACAACACAACTTCCCACCCACCCCGCAACACAACTCCCCACCCACCCCACAACACCATTCCCCACCCACCAAACACCAATCCCCACCCACCCCGCAACACAAATCCCCACCCACCCCACAAACAATCCCCCACCCACCCCACAACACAACCCCCCCACCCATCCCACAAACAACCCCTCACCCACCATACAACACAATTCCCCACCGACCTCACAACACAACACCCCACCCACCCCACAAAAAACTCCCCCACCCACCTCACAACAGAACCCCCCACCCACCCCACAAACACAATTCCCCACCCACCCCGCAACACAATTCCCCACCCACCCCGCAACACAACTCCCCACCCACCCCGCAACACAACTCCCCACCCAACCCGCAACACATCTACCCACCCACCCCGCAACACAACTCCCCACCCTACCCCGCAACACAACTCCCCACCCACCAACCCCACAACACAACCCCCCACCCACCCCACAACACAAACCACAACACAACTCCCCAACCACCGCACAACACAACTCCCCACCCACCCCACAAACATGCTCCCACCCACCCCACAACACAACTCCCCACTGACCCCATAACACAACTCCCCACCCACCCAACAAACAACTCTCCAGCCACCCCGCAACACAACTCCTCACCCACCCCACAACACAACTCCCCACACATTCCACAACCATCTCCCCACCCACCCCGCAACACAACCACACACTCACCCAACAAATAACTCCCCACCCACCCTACAACACAACTCCCCACCCACCCCACAAAAACCACTCCCAACCCACCCCGCAACATAACTCCCCACCCACCCCACAAGACAACTCCCCACCCACCCCACAAACAACCTCCCACCCACCCCACAACACAACTCCCCACTGACCCCATAACACAATTCCCACCCACCCAACAAACAACTCCCCAGCCACCCTGCAACACAACTCCCCACCCACCCCACAACACAACTCCCCACCCATTCCACAACCATCTCCCCACCCACCCCACAACACAACTCCCCACCCACCCCACAATGCAACTCCCCACCCACCCCACAATGCAACTCCCCACCCACCCCGCAACACAACTCCCCACCCACCCCGCAACACAACTCCCCACCCACCCCACAACACTACTCCCCACCCGCCCTGCAACACAACGCCCCACCCACCCCGCAACACAACTCCCCAACCACCCCACAAACAAACCCCCACCCACCCCACAAACACCACTCCCAACCCACCCCGCAACATAACTCCCCACCCACCCCACAAGACAACTCCCCACTCACCTCACAACACAACTCCCCACCCACCCCACAACACAACTCACCACCCACCCCACAAACAACCCCCCACCCACCCCACAACACAACTCCCCACCCATCCCACAAACAATCCCCCACCCACCCCACAACACAATCCCCACCCATCCCACAAACAACCCCTCACCCACCAACAACACAACTCCCCACCAACCCCGCAACACAACTCCCCACCCACCCCACAAACAACCCCCCATCCACCCCGCAACACAACTCCCCACTCACCCCACAACTCAACACCCCACCCACCCCACAAAAAACTCCCCGACCCACCTCACAACACAACCCCCCACCCACCCCACAAACACAACCCCCCACCCTCCCCACAACACAACCCCCCACCCTCCCCACAACACAATTCCCCACCCACCTAACAACACAACTCACCACCCACCCCACAACACAACTCCCCACCCACCTCACAACACATCCCCCCCACCCACCTCACAACACATCTCTCCCACCCACCTCGCAACACAACCCCCCACCCACCCCACAAACACAATCCTCAAACCACCCCACCCCACAACACAACTCCCCACCCACCCCACAACACAACTTCCCACCCACCCCGCAACACAACTCCCCACCCACCCCACAACACCATTCCCCACCCACCAAACACCAATCCCCACCCACCCCGCAACACAAATCCCCACCCACCCCACAAACAATCCCCCACCCACCCCACAACACAACCCCCCCACCCATCCCACAAACAACCCCTCACCCACCATACAACACAATTCCCCACCCACCTCACAACACAACACCCCACCCACCCCACAAAAAACTCCCCCACCCACCTCACAACAGAACCCCCCACCCACCCCACAAACACAATTCCCCACCCACCCCGCAACACAATTCCCCACCCACCCCGCAACACAACTCCCCACCCACCCCGCAACACAACTCCCCACCCAACCCGCAACACATCTACCCACCCACCCCGCAACACAACTCCCCACCCTACCCCGCAACACAACTCCCCACCCACCAACCCCACAACACAACCCCCCACCCACCCCACAACACAAACCCCCACCCAACCCACAACACAACTCCCCAACCACCGCACAACACAACTCCCCACCCACCCCACAAACATGCTCCCACCCACCCCACAACACAACTCCCCACTGACCCCATAACACAACTCCCCACCCACCCAACAAACAACTCTCCAGCCACCCCGCAACACAACTCCTCACCCACCCCACAACACAACTCCCCACACATTCCACAACCATCTCCCCACCCACCCCGCAACACAACCACACACTCACCCAACAAATAACTCCCCACCCACCCTACAACACAACTCCCCACCCACCCCACAAAAACCACTCCCAACCCACCCCGCAACATAACTCCCCACCCACCCCACAAGACAACTCCCCACCCACCCCACAAACAGCCTCCCACCCACCCCACAACACAACTCCCCACTGACCCCATAACACAATTCCCACCCACCCAACAAACAACTCCCCAGCCACCCTGCAACACAACTCCCCACCCACCCCACAACACAACTCCCCACCCATTCCACAACCATCTCCCCACCCACCCCACAACACAACTCCCCACCCACCCCACAATGCAACTCCCCACCCACCCCACAATGCAACTCCCCACCCACCCCGCAACACAACTCCCCACCCACCCCGCAACACAACTCCCCACCCAGCCCACAACACTACTCCCCACCCGCCCTGCAACACAACGCCCCACCCACCCCGCAACACAACTCCCCAACCACCCCACAAACAAACCCCCAACCACCCCACAAACACCACTCCCAACCCACCCCGCAACATAACTCCCCACCCACCCCACAAGACAACTCCCCACTCACCTCACAACACAACTCCCCACCCACCCCACAACACAACTCACCACCCACCCCACAAACAACCCCCCACCCACCCCACAACACAACTCCCCACCCATCCCACAAACAATCCCCCACCCACCCCACAACACAATCCCCACCCATCCCACAAACAACCCCTCACCCACCAACAACACAACTCCCCACCAACCCCGCAACACAACTCCCCACCCACCCCACAAACAACCCCCCATCCACCCCGCAACACAACTCCCCACTCACCCCACAACTCAACACCCCACCCACCCCACAAAAAACTCCCCGACCCACCTCACAACACAACCCCCCACCCACCCCACAAACACAACCCCCCACCCTCCCCACAACACAACCCCCCACCCTCCCCACAACACAATTCCCCACCCACCTAACAACACAACTCACCACCCACCCCACAACACAACTCCCCACCCACCTCACAACACATCCCCCCCACCCACCTCACAACACATCCCTCCCACCCACCTCGCAACACAACCCCCCACCCACCCCACAAACACAATCCTCAAACCACCCCACCCCACAACACAACTCCCCACCCACCCCACAACACAATTCCCCACCCACCCAACATACAAACCCCCAGCCACTCCTCAACACAACTCCCCACCCACCCTACAACACAACTCCCCACACATTCCACAACCATCTCCCCACCCACCCCGCAACACAACCCCAAACCCACCCAACAAACAACTCCCCACACATCCCACAACACAACTCCCCACCCACCGCACAATGCAACTCCCCACCCACCCCGCAACACAACTCCCCACCCACTCCGTAACACGGCTCCCCACCCACCCCACAACACAACTCCCCACCCACACCGACACACAACTCCCCACCCACCCAACAAGACAACTAACCACCCACCTCACAACACACCACCCGACCCGACCCGCAGCAGAACTCCTCACCCACCCCGCAACACAACTCCCCTCCCACCCCGCAACACAACTCCCCACCCACCCCGCAACACAACTCCCCACCCACCCCGCAACACAACTCCCCACCCACCCCGCAACACAACTCCCCACCCTCCCCGCAACACAACTCCCCACCCACCCCGCAACACAACACCCTACCCACCCCGCAACACAACTCCCCACCCACCCCGCAACACAACTCCCCACCCATCCCGCAACACAACTCCTCACCCACCCCGCGACACAACTTTCCACCCACCTCGCAACACAACTCCCCACCCACCCCACAACACTACTCCCCACCCACCCCTCAACACTTCTCCCCACCCACCCCGCAACACAAATCCCCACCCACCCCACAAACAACCCTCCACCCACCCCACAACACCACTCCCCACCCACCCCTCATACACCACTCCCCACCCACCCCGCAACACGTCTCCCCACCCACCCCACAAACAATCCCTTACCCACCCCACAACACAACCCCCCATCCACCCAACAAACAACTCCCCACCTACCCCACAACACAACTCCCCACCCATTCCAAAAACATCTCCCCAACCAGCCCGCAACACAACCCCACACCCACCCAACAAACAACTCCCCACCCGCCTCACAACACAACTCCCCACCCGCCACACAACACAAATCCACACCCACCCTACAACAAAATCCCCCACCCACCCCAAAAACAACCCCTCACCTACCCCACAAACAAATCCCCACCCACCCCACAACGCTACTCCCCACCCACCCCGCAACACAACTCCTCACCCACCCCGCAACACAACTCCTCACCCACCCCACAAGACAACTCCCCACCCGCCTCACAACAAAACTCCCCACCCACCCCACAACACAACTTCCCACCCACCCCGCAACACAACTCCCCACCCACCCCACAAACAACCCCCCACCCACCCCACAACACCATTCCCCACCCACCAAACACCAATCCCCACCCACCCCGCAACACAAATCCCCACCCACCCCACAAACAATCCCCCACCCACCCCACAACACAACCCCCCCACCCATCCCACAAACAACCCCTCACCCACCATACAACACAATTCCCCACCGACCTCACAACACAACACCCCACCCACCCCACAAAAAACTCCCCCACCCACCTCACAACAGAACCCCCCACCCACCCCACAAACACAATTCCCCACCCACCCCGCAACACAATTCCCCACCCACCCCGCAACACAACTCCCCACCCACCCCGCAACACAACTCCCCACCCAACCTGCAACACATCTACCCACCCACCCCGCAACACAACTCCCCACCCACCCCGCAACACAACTCCCCACCCAACCTGCAACACAGCTACCCACCCACCCCGCAACACAACTCCCCACCCTACCCCGCAACACAACTCCCCACCCACCAACCCCACAACACAACCCCCCAAACACCCCACAACACAAACCCCCACCCAACCCACAACACAACTCCCCAACCACCGCACAACACAACTCCCCACCCACCCCACAAACAAGCTCCCACCCACCCCACAACACAACTCCCCACTGACCCCATAACACAACTCCCCACCCACCCAACAAACAACTCTCCAGCCACCCCGCAACACAACTCCTCACCCACCCCACAACACAACTCCCCACCCAGTCCACAACCATCTCCCCACCCACCCCGCAACACAACCACACACTCACCCAACAAATAACTCCCCACCCACCCTACAACACAACTCCCCACCCACCCCACAAAAACCACTCCCAACCCACCCCGCAACATAACTCCCCACCCACCCAACAAGACAACTCCCCACCCACCCCACAAGACAACTCCCCACCCACCCCACAAGACAACTCCCCACTCACCTCACAACACAACTCCCCACCCACCCCACAACACAACTCCCCACCCACCCCACAAACAACGCCCCACCCACCCCAAAGCACAACTCCCCACCCATCCCACAAACAATCCCCCACCCACCCCACAACACAATCCCGACCCATCCCACAAACAACCCCTCACCCACCAACAACACAACTCCCCACCAACCCCGCAACACAACTCTCCACCCACCCCACAAACAACCCCCCACACACCCCGCAACACAACTCCCCACTCACCCCACAACACAACACCCCACCCACCCCACAAAAAACTCCCCTACCCACCTCACAACACAACCCCCCACCCACCCCACAAACACAATCCCACACCCACCCCACAACATAATTCCCCACCCACATAACAACACAACTCACCACCCACCCCACAACACAACTCCCCACCCACCTCACAACACATCCCCCCCACCCACCTCACAACACATCCCCCCCACCCACCTCACAACACATCCTTCCCACCCACCTCACAACACAACCCCCCACCCACCCCACAAACACAACCCCCCACCCACCCCACCACACCACATAACTCCCCACCCACCCCACAACACAACTCCCCACCCATTCCACAACCATCTCCCCAGCCACCCCGCAACACAACCCCAAACCCACCCAACAAACAACTCCCCACACACCCCACAACACAACTCCCCACCCACCCCGCAACACAACTCCCCACCCACCCCGCAACACAACTCCCCACCCACCCCACAACACAACTCCCCACCCATTCCACAACCATCTCCCCAGCCACCCCGCAACACAACCCCAAACCCACCCAACAAACAACTCCCCACACATCCCACAACACAACTCCCCACCCACCGCACAATGCAACTCCCCACCCACCCCGCAACACAACTCCCCACCCACGCTGCAACACAACTCCCCACCCACTCCGCAACACAACTCCCCACCCACGCTGCAACACAACTCCCCACCCACTCCGTAACACAGCTCCCCACCCACCCCACAACACAACTCCCCACCCACCCCACAACACAACTCCCCACCCACACCGCCACACAACTCCCCACCCACCCAACAAGACAACTAACCACCCACCTCACAACACTCCACCCGACCCACCCCGCAACACAACTCCTCACCCACCCCGCAACACAATTCCCCACCCACCCCACAACACTACTCCCCACCCACCCCGCAACACAAATCCCCACCCATCCCACAAACAACCCTCCACCCACCCCACAACACCACTCCCACCCACCCCACATACACCACTCCCCACCCACGCCGCAACACGTCTCCCCACCCACCCCACAAACAATTCCCTACCCACCGCACAACACAACCCCCCATCCACCCAACAAACAACTCCCCACCCGCCTCACAACACAAGTCCCCACCCACCCCACAACACAACTCCCCACCCGCCTCACAACACAACTCCCCACTCGGCCCACTACACAAATTAACACCCACCCTACAACACAACTCCCCACCCGCCTCACAACAAAACTCCCCACCCGCCCCACAACACAACTACCCACCCACCCCGCAACACAACTCCCCACTCACCCCAAAAACAACCCCCAACCCAATCCACAAGACAACTCCCCACCCACCCCAAAACACAACTCCCCACCCACCCCGCAACACAACTCCCCACCCACCCCGCAACACAACTCCCCACCCACCCCACAGCACAACTCCCCGCCCACCCCGCAACACAACTCCCCACCCACCCCACAAACAACCCCCCACCCACCCCACAACACCATTCCCCACCCACTAAACACCATTCCCCACCCACCCCGCAACACAAATCCCCACCCACCCCACAAACAATCCCCCACCCACCCCACAACACAACCCGCCCACCCATCCCACAAACAACCCCTCACCCACCATACAACACAACTCCCCACCAACCCCGCAACACAACTCCCCACCCACCCCACAAACAACCCCCCACCCACCCCACAAACAACCCCCCACCCACCCCGCAACACAAACCCCCACCCACCCCACAAACAACTCCCCACCCACCCCACAAACAACCCCCCACCCACCCCGCAACACAACTCCTCACCCACCCCGCAATACAACTCCCCGCTCACCCCACAACAGAACCCCCCACCCACTCTACGAACTTAATTCCCCACCTACCTCACAACACAACACCCCACCCACCCCACAAAAAACTCCCCCACCCACCTCACAACAGAACCCCCCACCCACCCCACAACACAACCCCCCACCCAACCCACAACACAACTCCCCACCCACCTCACAACACAACTCCCCATCCACCCCACAAACAACCTCCCACCCAGCCCACAACACAACTCCCCACTGACCCCATAACACAACTCACCACCCACCCAACAAACAACTCCCCAGCCACTCCGCAACACAGCTCCCCACCATCCCCACAACACAACTCCCCACCCATTCCACAACCATCTCCCCACCCACCCCGCAACACAACCCCACACCCACCAAACAAATCACTCCCCACCCACCCCACAACACAACTCCCCACCCATCCCACAATGCAACTGCCCACTCACCCCACAATGCAACTCCCCACCCACCCCACAACGCAAATCCCCAACCACCCCGCAACACAACTCCCCACCCACCCCGCGACACAACTCCCCACCCACCCCACAACACTACTCCCCACCCACCCCGCAACACAACTCCCCACCCACCCCGCAACACAACTCCCCACCCACACCACAAACAAACCCCCACCCACCCCACAAACACCACTCCCACCCACCCCGCAACATAACTCCCCACTCACCCCACAAGACAACTCCCCACTCACCCCACAAGACAACTCCCCACTCACCTCACAACACAACTCCCCACCCAGCCAACAAACAACTCCCCACCCACCCCACAAGACAACTCAACTCCCACCCCACAAGACAACTCCCCTCCCACCCCACAAGACACCTCCCCACCCACCCCGCGACACAACTTTCCACCCACCTCGCAACACAACACCCCACCCAATCCGTAACACAACTCCCCATCCACCTCACAACACTACTCCCCACCCACCCCACAACACTACTCCCCACCCACCCCTCAACACTACTCCCCACCCACCCCGCAACACAAATCCCCACCCACCCCACAAACAACCCTCCACCCACCCCACAACACCACTCCCCACCCACCCCACAACACAACTCCCCACCCATTCCACAAACATCTCCCCAACCACCCCGCAACACAACCCCACACCCACCCAACAAACAACTCCCCACCCGCCTCACAACACAACTCCCCACTCGCCCCACAACACAACTCCCCACCCGCCTCACAACACAACTCCCCACCCGCCCCACTACACAAATCCACACCCACCCTACAACACAAATCCCCACTCATCCCAAAAACAACCCCCAACCAACCCCACAAACAACCCCCCACCCACCCCACAACACCATTCCCCACCCACCAAACACCAATCCCCACCCACCCCGCAACACATATCCCCACCCACCCCACAAACAATTCCCCACCCAACCCACAGCACAACACCCCCACCCATCCCACAAACAAACCCTCACCCACCATACAACACAACTCCCCACCAACCCCGCAACACAACTCCCCACCCACCTCACAAACAACCCCCCACCCACCCCACAAACAACCCCCCACTCACCCCGCAACACAACTCCCCACCCACCCCACAAACAACTCCCCACACACCCCACAAACAACCCCCCACCCACCCCGCAACACAACTCCCCACCCACCCCGCAATACAACTCCCCGCTCACCCCACAACAGAACCCCCCACCCACCCCACAAACACAACCCCCCACCCACCCCACAACACAATTCCCCACCCACCCCGCAACACAACTCCCCACCCACCCCGCAATACAACTCCCCGCTCACCCCACAACACAACATCCCACCCACCCCACAAAAAACTCCCCCACCCACCTCACAACAGAACCCCGCACCCACCCCACAAACAAAATTCCCCACCCACCCCGCAACACAATTCCCCACCCACCCCACAAACACAACCCCCCACCTACCCCACAACATAACTCCCCACCCACTCCGCAACACAACTCTCCTCCCACCCCGCAACACAACTCCCCACCCACCCACCCCACAACACAACCCCCCACCCACCCCACAACACAACCCCCCACCCAACCCACAACACAACTCCCCACCCACCTCACAACACAACTCCCCACCAACCCCACAACACAACTCCCCACCCATTCCACAACTATCTCCCCACCCACTCCACAACGCAACTCCCCACCCACCCCACAATGCAACTCCCCACCCACCACACAACGCAACTCCCCACCCACCCCACAACGCAACTCCCCACCCACCCCGCAACACAACTCCCCACCCACCCCGCAACACAACTCTCCACCCACCCCACAACAATACTCCCCACCCATCCCGCAACACTACTCCCCACCCACCCCGCAACACAACTCCCCACCCACCCCACAAACAAACCCCCACCCACCCCACAAACACCACTCCCACCCACCCCGCAACATAACTCCCCACCCACCCCACAAACAAACCCCCACCCACCCCACAAACACCACTCCCACCCACCCTGCAACACAACTCCACACCCACCTCGCAACACAACTCCCCACCCACCCTGCAACACAACTCCCCACCCACCCACAAGACAACTCCCCTCCCACCCCACAAGACAACTCCCCACCCACCCCGCAACACAACTCCCAACCCACCCCGCAACACCACCCCCCACTCACCCCGCAACACAACTCCCCACCCACCTCGCAACACAACTCCCCACTGACCCCACAACACAACTCCCCACCCACCCCACAACACAACTCCCCACGCACCCCACAACACCACTCCCCACACAGCCCACAACACAACTCCGCACCCACCCCACAACACAACTCCCCACCCACCCCACAACACAACTCCGCACCCACCCCACAACAAACTCCCCACCCACCTCACAAACAACTCCCGTCCCACCCCGCAACACAACTCCTCACCCACCCAACAAACAACTCCCCACCCACCCCACAACACAACTGCGCACACACCCCACAAAAAACTCCCCACCCACCCCACAACAAAATTCCGCACCCACCCCGCAACACAACTCCCCACCCACCCAACAAACAACTCCCCACCCACCCCGCAACACAACTCCCCACCCACCTCACAAACAACTCCCGTCCCACCCCGCAACACAACTCCCCACCCACCCACCCAACAAACAACTCCCCACCCACCCCACAATACAACTCCCCACCCACCCCACAACGCAACTCCCCACCCACCCCACAACGCAACTCCCCACCCACCCCAGACATAACCTCCCACCCACCTCACAACACAACTCCCCACCCACCTCACAACACAACTCCCCACCCACCCCACAACACAACTCCCCACCCACCCCGCAGCACAGCTCCCCACCCACCCCTCAACACAACTCCCCACCCACCTCAAAAAACAACTCCCCAACCACCTCACAAGACAACTCCCCACCCACCCCACAAACAAACCCCCACCCACCCCACAACACAACTCCCCACCCACCGCACAACACAACTCCCCACCCACCCCACAAACAAACCCCCACCCACGCCACAACACAACTCCCCACACACCCCATAACACAACTTCCCACCCACCTTACAACACAACTCACCACTCATCCCACAACACAACTCCCCACTCACCCCACAACACAAGTCCCCACCCACCCCACAACACAAGTCCCCACCCACCCCACAACACAAGTCCCCACCCACCCCACAACACAAGTCCCCACCCACCCCACAACGCAACTCCCCACCCACCCCACAACGCAACTCCCCACCCACCCCAGACACAACCACCCACCCACCTCACGACACAACTCCCCACCCACCTCACAACACAACTCCCCACCCACCCCACAACACAACACCCCATCCACCCCACAACACAACTCCCCACCCACCCCGCAGCACAGCTCCCCACCCACCCCTCAACACAACTCCCCACCCACGTCACAAAACAACTCCCCAACCACCGCACAACACAACTCCCCACCCACCCCACAAACAAACCCCCACCCACCCCACAACACCATTCCCCACCCACCCCACAAACAATCCCCCACCTAACCCACAACACAACACCCCCACCCATCCCACAAACAAACCCTCACCCACCATACAACACAACTCCCCACCAACCCCGCAACACAACTCCCCACCCACCCCGCAACACAACTCCCCACCCACCTCGCAACACAACTCCCCACTGACCCCACAACACAACTCCCCACCCACCCCACAACACAACTCCCCACGCACCCCACAACACCACTCCCCACACAGCCCACAACACAACTCCGCACCCACCCCACAACACAACTCCCCACCCACCCCACAACACAACTCCGCACCCACCCCACAACAAACTCCCCACCCACCTCACAAACAACTCCCGTCCCACCCCGCAACACAACTCCTCACCCACCCAACAAACAACTCCCCACCCACCCCACAACACAACTCCGCACACACCCCACAAAAAACTCCCCACCCACCCCACAACAAAATTCCGCACCCACCCCGCAACACAACTCCCCACCCACCCAACAAACAACTCCCCACCCACCCCGCAACACAACTCCCCACCCACCTCACAAACAACTCCCGTCCAACCCCGCAACACAACTCCCCACCCACCCACCCAACAAACAACTCCCCACCCACCCCACAACACAACTCCCCACCCACCCCACAACGCAACTCCCCACCCACCCCACAACGCAACTCCCCACCCACCCCAGACACAACCTCCCACCCACCTCACAACACAACTCCCCACCCACCTCACAACACAACTCCCCACCCACCCCACAACACAACTCCCCACCCACCCCGCAGCACAGCTCCCCACCCACCCCTCAACACAACTCCCCACCCACCTCAAAAAACAACTCCCCAACCACCTCACAAGACAACTCCCCACCCACCCCACAAACAAACCCCCACCCACCCCACAACACAACTCCCCACCCACCGCACAACACAACTCCCCACCCACCCCACAAACAAACCCCCACCCACCCCACAACACAACTCCCCACACACCCCATAACACAACTTCCCACCCACCTTACAACACAACTCACCACTCATCCCACAACACAACTCCCCACTCACCCCACAACACAAGTCCCCACCCACCCCACAACACAAGTCCCCACCCACCCCACAACACAAGTCCCCACCCACCCCACAACACAAGTCCCCACCCACCCCACAACGCAACTCCCCACCCACCCCACAACGCAACTCCCCACCCACCCCAGACACAACCACCCACCCACCTCACGACACAACTCCCCACCCACCTCACAACACAACTCCCCACCCACCCCACAACACAACACCCCATCCACCCCACAACACAACTCCCCACCCACCCCGCAGCACAGCTCCCCACCCACCCCTCAACACAACTCCCCACCCACGTCACAAAACAACTCCCCAACCACCGCACAACACAACTCCCCACCCACCCCACAAACAAACCCCCACCCACCCCACAAACAAACCCCCACCCACCCCACAACACAAGTCCCCACCCACCCCACAACACAAATCCCCACCCGCCTCACAACACAACTCCCCACCCACCCCACAACACAAATCCCCACCCACCCTACAACACAACCCCCCACCCTCCCCACAAACAAACCCCCCACCCTCCCCACAAACAAACCCCCACCCACCTCACAAACAACTCCCGTCCCACCCCGCAACACAACTCCCCATCCGCCTCACAAGACAACTCCCCACCCACCCCGCAACACAACTCCCCACCCACCCAACAAACAACTCCCCACCCACCCCGCAACACAACTCCCCACCCACCCCACAAACAACTCCCCACCCACCCCGCAACACAACTCCCCACCCACCCACCCCACAACACAACCCCCCACCCACCTCACAACACAACCCCCCACCCACCTCACAACACAACCCACCACCCACTTCACAACACAACTCCCCACCCACCCCACAACACAACTCCCCACCCACCCCGCAACACAACTCCCCACTGACCCCACAACACAACTACCCACCCACCCCACAAACAACCTCCCACCCACCTCACGACAAAACACCCCACCCACCCCACAACACAACTCCCCACCCACCCAACAAACAACTCCCCACCCACCCCACAACACCACTCCCCATCCATCCCACAACACAACCACCCATCCCACAACACAACCACCCACCCCACAACACAACTCCCCACTGACCCCACAACACAACTCCCCAGCCACCCCGCAACACAACTCCCCACTCACCCCACAACACAACTCCCCACTCACCCCACAACACAACTCCCCACCCATTCCACAACCATCTCCCCACCCACCCACCCCACAACACAACTCCCCACCCACCCCTCAACACAACTCCCCACTGACCCCACAACACAACTCCCCACCCACCCAACAAACAACTCCCCACCCACCCCGCAACACAACTCCCCACCCATTCCACAACCATCTCCCCACCCACCCCGCAACACAACCCCACACCCACCCAACAAACAACTCCCCACCCACCCCACAACGCAACTCCCCACCCACCCCACAACGCAACTCCCCACCCACCCCACAACGCAACTCCCCACCCACCCCACAACGCAACTCCCCACCCACCCCACAACGCAACTCCCCACCCACCCCACAACGCAACTCCCCACCCACCCACCCCACAACACTACTCCCCACCCACCCCGCAACTCCCCACCCACCCACCCCACAACACTACTCCCCACCCACCCCGCAACACAACTCCCCACCCACCCCGCAACACAACTCCCCACCCACCCAACAAACAACCCCCCACCCACTGCACAACACAACTCTCCACCCCACTATAATAATAATAATCTTTATCAGTGTCACAAGTAGGCTTACATTAACACTGCAATGAAGTTACTGTAAAAATCCCCTAGTCGCCACTCTCCTGTTCGGGTACACTGAGGGAGAATTCAGAATGTCCAATTCATCTAACAGCATGTCATTTGAGACTTGTGGTAGGAAATCGGAGCACCCAGAGGAAACCCACGCAGACAAAGGAGAACATGCAGACTCTGCACAGATAGTGACCCAAGCCCAGAATTGTACCCGGGTCTCGGGTTCCCCAACCGCCCCACAACACAACTCCCCTCCACACTCCCACTCCACACTTTCCCACCACCCTTCCCATCCACCTGGGTAATTCCAAATGCTGGTGGCTGCCTAAACCATGCTGATTTTAAAGCGTGGCAGAAAGCAGGAACGGTGAAGGATTAAAGTTCCTCTGCACATCCCACTCTGCCACATTATAAATCCTGTCTGATTTTTTTTCCCATTTATATGAGCAGACCGCTTTCTGACACCATCTATTTCTGGCCATTGCCAACAGTTAAAATTGGCCCTAATCCAATTATTACATGTGGCAGGTTTAGCACAATTTTGAAGATTATGTATCATATTACAATTAGATTGTTTAAAGACATTAATACGAGGCTAAATTCATTTGTTCTACATACGTTCTTTTGTCATTAACCACTGCTGAAGCTTTTGGTTTTACTTAAAAAGACCCCCTTACTAAATCTGTTCAAAATTTATATTGTGGTTGAAACAAACTTCTGAGTAGGACAGTGACATCATTCCTTATCTGACTGAGTAATCAGAGCTAAATTCATTTATCAGATGGATGGCAACCATCCCATTTTCTACAGCGACCATATGTGATGCGCAGATGTATACAAGAGATACTCATATAAAAGTCTTCAGGTTTAATTATCATCACCTAACATGCACAATGGTTATATATATATATTGATTTGACATTGCATTGCAGACATGAAAAATTGCACATATTCGCAATAATTCCTTATTTTATATAAGTCATTAATAATGAATGTCATCCTTGGATGCAAGACAGATAGCTGGTGTGAATTTTAACAATTAGAAGTTTTAAATGCAGATGGAAAGTATTTGGTATTATACTTCCTAAACCAGAAGGATGAGGAAAACTATTCTTAATGTAACCATGTGGAAAAGTACCTGTGCAGCAGGAAAGTGGATACAGGCCTTTGTAGGTTTTACAAGCAGTGGATTGTTCTGCAATCTACTGGGAGGTTTGCAAGTCAGGCCTGTAAAATTGACTCTTAACTGCTTTGTTAATATTTGTTATTCAAAGTTGCAATGCATTCAGGACATAGCTGAAATGGCTTACTTGCTGGCATCTATGCATGCAAGAAATATTGAATAAGGTAGCAAATCTTCTTTTACCAGAGTTTCTGCACTATTGCTGTCAATAATTTTATGATCCATTAAAATCAGAAGCTGGTGGCCCACAGGAATTTCCAGTCAACAAGTTACTGACATGACCCTATGGAAAGCCTGCCAATGTCATATTCAACTTAGACCAGACAGTTAAAATGGTCCAGCCCTCACACAAATAACATCAAGCAGGTGCGCGGCCCTCTCTCCCATCCATCCAAAAGCATTTGTCAATTAAAATCTCCACCCTGTCCTTGCAGTCATCACTCACATCATTTGTGTTGTAAGGGAGCAATTTTCTAAATCTTTATTATTGGTCACCAGAACTGAGCAGAAAATTTAGAAACAAAAAAAAAATCATTGTACATATGAATGTTCATTAACAAAAGACTAATAGCCTAACATTGAGTTTGCAAGTTTATGTTTTTTTTTCAGTTACAGAGTAAAATCCCCACCACTTTTCGCCTGCACATTTATCATGGGCAGCTGACCATGTCGGGCAAGTGGCGCTGATCATTTGCCAGGATTCACTTACAAAGTGCCGCTTATAATGTGTTCAGCATGTGGGTATTTGGGGCAACTTAGTAAATTGTTTGCACCTTGTTAATCTCCTGTGCTTAATGATTTTAAAGGTCCATTGATTTCAGGCAGTCAGATCTTCAAGCAGTTTCAGTTAGCTGTTTGCTCCTCATTAATGTGTGATTGCCTTGGTGATGAGATTCATGAGGTATGTGTGCGGACATACAGTTTTGTTATGCTCCATGAAGATATGCAGTTTCATTACGACAAACTGTTACAGTTTTAGCATCCACTATGCATCTTGGGCAAATCACTTAACGCCAACAAGCCCATTATGGGGATTATCGACGTGTTATATAAACCATGTCTTTGCTTGTTCTTCTGTTGGTAAATTAAACTGCTTAATTGTAATACTTTGAAACAACTGATATTGAGATGCTCTCTGTTTTCCCTTGGTGGGGGAAATATCTTGTGGAGAAATTGCATCTCCAGTTGCTAAAATAATTAACAAGGATTTTTCCTGTCTGTTGTCTTGGGCACATTTCCAAAAGCTTTGCTTCATATTCAGGTTGAAGATAATTTTGAGATTTTAGGAAATTGGGACTCAGAATAATTTAAAATGGAGAAGCCAAATAATCTATCGTAAGAATGTCAAGTGGACCCAAAATGTAACATTTGTGTCTTCACACTTTTTAGTTGCTTCACATTTAGGTTTGCCATTTTGTGAGTTCTTGGCTGGTCCACTGCTAAAATCACCTCAGGAAGAAAAGTGCATTTCTGTTTTTGGCAGCAAATTGTTGACCATATTTATAACGCAAAGTTCATACTGGTCTTTTATGGGCGACACTTAGTAGTGCAAATTCTACAAAATGAAACCTCCAGGGTTGACATCACTTTAATATCTTTCCAGAGATATTATACAGGTACAGGGTCCCAAAACCAGCAATCCCCTGAGTCCATGCTGGATTTAGGATAATCTCCAATTTTTAAGTGGGATGATTTGGGCCAGTTTGGGTCGGATAGTTCAGGCTTGACCGGATCAGGCTGAGAGGGGTTCGATGGGGCCAAGGGTTGCTAGACCGGCTCAGAGTGTGGTAAAAGACAGGCGCATGAAGCCAGTAACTAGTCTGGTGCACCACCGCTCCAATACAGCTCCCAGTCGAGCAAACTAGTAAGTTATTTTGCTTATTTAATAAGAATCAAAATTCGTGCATGGCAGTTTATAAAAATGTCCGGTTTTTGGATAGTTTGAGGCACTATACCTTGTTATGAATCTTGCGACGTTCAATGTGAGGGAATCCTAAATCCCATAAGGGATACTTGGAACACCAGTTCTTAACTATTTAGAGTTGCGATTTGGAAATAAATATGAGAAAATATATAAAACCTAGTGAGAAAAGGGTCAGTATTATTGTAAATTATTCAAATAACAAAATGTTTATTAAACTTTAAAACATACAATGAGAAAGGCAAGAGTAAAGAATAACATTTCCAATTAACTACAATAATGGTTACCCAAACTGTATACTTGAATCATCCCCCAAATTAAATCTATCCACTTTCCGAAACTCCAAGAATGCACCTTCCCCCAAAACAATATCCCTTGGGTTTTAACACTATGAGCCAAACCAAGCAAATAATTACCACACAGGACCTGTACCTTTCTTTTGGGCACATTTTTTCTAGTTTAGAGTAGAGCTTATGGGGTCTCACATAGACCTCTTCTGCTTTCTTTCTGCGGCTGAGTCACTGCTATGCAACTGGGAATGGCTACCATCTAGGTCTTTATATTGCTTCTCTACAGTTTGCTTAACAAAGTATTGGCCACCCTGCTACGAAGCCAATATGCATCTTGCACGTCCTTAATACAGCTGAATCTCTCTCAGTTTATTTTTCATCCAGTTCTTCAGTTTCCATTTCGTTCCAAATTCGTACCAATTTGTATTTAAAAAATGACAGACAAGCATAAAAGAAAAGGTGGTGGCATGGCACTGCTGGTTAAAGAGGAAATTAACACAATAGTGTGAAAGGATATTAGCTCTGACAATGTGGAATCTGCATGGGTAGAGTTGAGAAATACGAAGGGGGAAAAAGCATTAGTGGATGTCATATATAGACCCCCAAACTGCAGTGGGAATGGCATTAAACAGGAAATTAGAGATGCATGTAATAAGGGAATATCGGTGATCATGGGTGATTTTAATCTTTTCTTTTAAATTTAGAGAACCCAATTCATTTTTTCCAATTAAGGGGCAATTTAGCATAGCCAACCTCTTACCCTGCACATCTTTGGGTTGTGAGGGCGAAACCCACGCAAATACGGGGAGAATGTGCAAACTTCACACAGACAGTGACCCAGAGCCGGGATCGAACCTGGGACCTCGGCCCCGTGAGTCAGCAGTGCTAACCCACTGTGCCACCATGCTGCCCAGGGCAATTTTAATCTTCACATAGATTGGGCAAATCAAATTATCCACAATGCCGTAGAGGAGGAATTCCTGGAGTGTATACGGGATGGTTTTCTTGACCAATGTATGGAGGAACCAACTTGAGAGCAGGCCATCTTAGACTTGGTACTGTGTAATGAGAAGGGAATCATTGCCAATTGGCTGTACGAGACCCCTTGGGGATGAGCGACCATAACATGTTGGAATTTTTTATCAAGAAGGAGAGTGAAGAGACTATTAAATAAGTTAAAAGCCCATGGTGTTAAGGGTACGATCCTGGCATGGATAGAGGATTGGCTGACAGGCAGAAGGCAAAGAGTGGGGATAAAGGGGTATTTTTCAGGATGGCAGCCAGTGACTAATGGTGTGCCTCAGGGGTCTGTGCTGGGCCCACGACTTTTCACAATATACATTAATGATCTGGAAGAATGAACTGAAGGCACTGTTAGACATAGAATTTACAGTGCAGAAGGAGTCCATTCGGCCCATCGAGTCTGCACCGGCTCTTGGAAAGAGCACCCTACCGAAGGTCCAAACCTCCACCCTATCCCCATAACCCAGTAACCCCACCTAATCCCCATAACCCAGTAACCCCACCCTACGGGCAATTTTGGACACTATGGGCAATTTAGCATGGCCAATCCACCTAACCCGCACATCTTTGGACTGTGGGAGGAAACCGGAGAACCCGGAGGAAACCCACGCACACACGGGGAGAACGTGCAAACTCCGCACAGACAGTGACCCAAGCCGGAATCGAACCTGGGACCCTGGAGCTGTGAAGCAATTGTGCTAACCACCATGCTATCGTGCTGCCCCTGTTGCTAAGTTTGCAGATGATACAAAGATCTGTAGAGGGACTGGTAGTATTGAGGAAGCAAGGGGGCTGCAGAAGGACTTGGACAAGCTAGGAGAGTGGGCAATGAAGTGGCAAATGAAATACAATATGGAAAAGTGTGAGGTTATGCACTTTGGAAGGAGGGATCTAGGCATAGATTATTTTCTGAATGGGTAAATGCTTCGGAAAGCAGAAGCACAAAGGGACTTGGGAGTCCTTGTTCACGATTCTCTTAAGGCTAATGTGCAGGTTTAGTCGGCAAGTTAAGAAGGCAAATGCAATGTTAGCATTCATGTGAAGAGGGCTATAATACAAGGCCAGGGATGTACTTCTGAGGCAGTATAAGGCCCTGGTCAGACCCCATTTGGAGTATTGTGAGCAGTTTTGGGCCCCATATCTAAGGAAGGATGTGCTGGCCTTGGAAAGGGTCCAGAGGAGGTTCACAAGAATGATCCCTGGAATGACGAACTTGTCGTATGAGGAACGTTTGAGGACTCTGGGTCTGTACTCATTGGAGTTTAGAAGGATGAGAGGGGATCTTATTGAAATGTACAAGATGAAAAATGAAATGAAATGAAAATTGCTTATTGTCACAAGTAGCCTTCAATGAAGTTACTGTGAAAAGCCCCTAGTCGCCACATTCTGGCGCCTGTTCGGGGACGCTGGTACGGGAATTGAACCGTGCTGCTGGCCTGCCTAGTCTGCTTTCAAAGCCAGCGATTTAGTGTGCTAAACCAGATATTGCAAGGCCTGGATAGAGTGGACGTGGAGAGGATGTTTCCACTTGTAGGAACAACTAGAACCAGAGGACACCATCTCAGATTAAAGGGACTATCCTTTAAAACAAAGATGAGGAGGAATTTTTTCAGCCAGAGTGTGGTGAATCTGTGGAACTCTTTGCTGCAGATGGCTGTGGAGGCCAATTCACTGAGTGTCTTTAAGACAGAGATAGATAGGTTCTTGATTAATAAGGGGATAAGGGGTTATGGAGAGAAGGCAGGAGAATGGAGATGAGAAAATATCAGCCATGATTGAATGGCGGAGCAGACTCGATGGACCAAGTGGCCTAATTCTGCTCCTTTGTCTTATGGTCTTATGGTGTTAATAAACAATAATCAGTGACGAATGCAATGTCAATCCCCATATCAATAACAACAATCGAATCCTCCCACCAAACCCGGAAACAGCATCCCTCATGTTAACATAAACAAATAACAAAAAGGAATCAGGAATCACCCATAGTCACCATTAACACATACAATCAGTCTTCCCCCCAACCCTCCCAACCTCCCACCCTAATGTTCAATGTAATCCAATTTTGGAAAGTGCAGAATGAATAATGCCCTTGAATTGTAGAAACCCCTCATCCTTCCCCTCAGTTCAAATTTGACCTTCTCAAGAGTCAAGAATTCCAGCAGCCCCCCCCCCCCCCCCCCCCCACGCCAGGGCACAGGGTGAAGAGGTTGATCTCCATCCCAACAGGATCCACCTTCGGGCAATCAACGAGGCGAAGGGTACACATCTGCCTCTGCGTCCGTTTCCAACCCCGCTGGTCCAACACCCCGAATATGGTCTCCCGAGGGCCCGGATCCAGTTTTACGTGCACCACTTTAGAGATTACCCTAAAACCTCCTTCTAGTAATCCTCCAGCTTTGGACAGGACCAAATCATATGGACGTGGTTTGCAGGGCCCCCCCCCCGAAACGCTCACACACATCTTCTACCCCCTCAAAGAGCTGGCTCATCCTCGCCCTTGTGAGATGTGCTCTACATACCACCTTCAGTTGTATCAGCCCCAACCTCACACATGAGGTGGAGGCATTCACCCTCCAGAGCACCTCACACCAGAACCCCTCCTCCATACCCTCTCCCAACTCTTCCTCCCACTTTGCCTTGATCCCATCCAGAGGCACCTTCTCTCCTTCCAAAATAGCCCCGTAAACCGCCGATACTACCCCCTTCTCCAGTCCCCCTGTCGACAGCATCTCCTCCAGCAATGTGGAAGCTGGCTGTACCGGGAAGCTCTGTATCTCCTTTCTGGCAAAGTCTCGAACCTACATGTATCTAAATATTTCCCCCTGCTCCAGCCCATACTTCGCTCCCAGCTCCTTCAATCCTGGAAACCGGTCCCCAATAAACAAATCTTTTAGTGTCCTAATTCCTTTCTCCTCCCATCTCCAAAAATGTCCATCCCACTGCCCTGGCTCAAATCTATAGTTCCCCCGAATCGGCAAGTTGCATGACCCTTCCCAAAAACTGAAGTGCTGGCGAAACTGCCTCCAGATTCTCAATGAAGCTATCACTACCAGACTCCCTGAGTATTTCCCCGGGGCCATCTGGAGCGGTGCTGTTTCTAGTGCCTTCAATCCCGACCCCCTACACAAACTCTCCTCCATTGTGACACATTGTGAATCAATCCCTCTGACCCAGCTCCCACCTTCTCCACATTCGCCGTCCAATAGTAATACATCAGGTTCGGAAGCCCCAAACCCCCTGCTTGCATTCCTCTCTCTGGTTATTTTATTGAATTGTATGGGTTAGAATGTTTTTCTTTTTCTTCTGGGACTGGGTGGGAGGGGGCGGTATGCCTCGTGGGGGGGGCACCTGCGCTAGCTAACTAAAGTCGGCTCGTGAACGGAGGTGAGGTGAGAGGAGGGCTGCAGACATTGGAGCCTGGTTAGCAGGTTTTGATGGGCCTACGAGGCGAGCGGGGGCGGGGTGGGGGGGGGGGGGTGGGGTGGGGTGGAGAGGATCGACACTGGGTGAGATTTTTTTCAAGGAGAAGTGCACGGGGGATTCTGGGAGGATGGGTAGGGGGGTTCGATGTTACTAATGGACAGGGGCGGGCCAGGCTCATGGGGCAGGGCCCTGTGGTATGATGATGGTGGATAGAACAAAGAACAAAGAAATGTACAGCACAGGAACAGGCCCTTCAGCCCTCCAAGCCCGTGCCGACCATGCTGCCCAACTAAACTACAATCTTCTACACTTCCTGGGTCCGTATCCCTCTATTCCCATCCTATTCATGTATTTGTCAAGATGCCCCTTAAATGTCACTATCGTTCCTGCTTCCACCACCTCCTCCGGTAGCGAGTTCCAGGCACCCACTACCCTCTGCGTACAAAACTTGCCTCGTACATCTACTCTAAACCTTGCCCCTCTCACCTTAAACCTATGCCCCCTAGTAATTGACCCCTCTACCCTGGGGAAAAGCCTCTGACTATCCACTCTGTCTATGCCCCTCATAATTTTGTATACCTCTATCAGGTCTCCCCTCAACCTCCTTTGTTCCAATGAGAACAAACCGAGTTTATTCAACCGCTCCTCATAGCTAATGCCCTCCATACCAGGCAACATTCTGGTAAATCTCTTCTGCACCCTCTCTAAAGCCTCCACATCCTTCTGGTAGTGTGGCGACCAGAATTGAACACTATACTCCAAGTGTGGCCTAACTAAGGTTCTATACAGCTGCAACATGACTTGCCAATTCTTATACTCAATGCCCCGGCCAATGAAGGCAAGCATGCCGTATGCCTTCTTGACTACCTTCTGCACCTGTGTTGCCCCTTTCAATGACCTGTGGACCTGTACTCCTAGATCTCTTTGACTTTCAATACTCTTGAGGGTTCTACCATTCACTGTATATTCCCTACCTGCATTAGACCTTCCAAAATGCATTACCTCACATTTGTCCGGATTAAACTCCATCTGCCATCTCTCCGCCCAAGTCTCCAAACAATCTAAATCCTGCTGTATCCTCCGACAGTCCTCATCGCTATCCACAATTCCACCAACCTTTGTGTCGTCTGCAAACTTACTAATCAGACCAGTTACATTTTCCTCCAAATCATTTATATATACTACAAAGAGCAAAGGTCCCAGCACTGATCCCTGTGGTACACCACTGGTCACAGCCCTCCAATGAGAAAAGCATCCTTCCATTGCTACTCTCTGCCTTCTATGGCCTAGCCAGTTCTGTATCCACCTTGCCAGCTCACCCCTGATCCTGTGTGACTTCACCTTTTGGACTAGTCTACCATGAGGGACCTTGTCAAAGGCCTTATTGAAGTCCATATAGACAACATCCACTGTCCTACCTGCACCAATCATCTTAGTGACCTCCTCGAAAAACTCTATCAAGTTAGTGAGACACGACCTCCCCTTCACAAAACCATGCTGCCTCTCACTAATACGTCCATTTGCTTCCAAATGGGAGTAGATCCTGTCTCGAAGAATTCTCTCCAGTAATTTCCCTACCACTGAAGTAAGGCTCACCGGCCTGTAGTTCCCGGGATTATCCTTGCTACCCTTCTTAAACAGAGGAACAACATTGGCTATTCTCCAGTCCTCCGGGACATCCCCTGAAGACAGCGAGGATCCAAAGATTTCTGTCAAGGCCTCAGCAATTTCCTCTCCAGCCTCCTTCAGTATTCTGGGGTAGATCCCATCAGGCCCTGGGGACTTATCTACCTTAATATTTTTTAAGACACCCAACACCTCGTCTTTTTGGATCTCAATGTGACCCAGGCTATCTA
Source organism: Scyliorhinus torazame (assembly GCF_047496885.1). Taxonomy (NCBI): domain Eukaryota; kingdom Metazoa; phylum Chordata; class Chondrichthyes; order Carcharhiniformes; family Scyliorhinidae; genus Scyliorhinus; species Scyliorhinus torazame. Next base: position 93,250,346 of record NC_092708.1, read on the forward strand.
CACACCCTTCTCCAGACTCAACATCTACCAATTTCTTCTCTTTGGTGAATACTGATGCAAAGTATTCATTTAGTACCTCTCCCATTTCCTCTGGCTCCACACATAGATTCCCTTGCCTATCCTTCAGTGGGCCAACACTTTCCCTGGCTACCCTCTTGCATTTTATGTACGTGTAAAAAGCCTTGGGATTTTCCTTAACCCTATTTGCCAATGACTTTTCGTGACCCCTTCTAGCCCTCCTGACTCCTTGCTTAAGTTCCTTCCTACTTTCCTTATATTCCACGCAGGCTTCGTCTGTTCCCAGCCTTTTAGCCCTGACAAATGCCTCCTTTTTCTTTTTGACGAGGCCTACAATATCTCTCGTTATCCAAGGTTCCCCAAATTTGCCGTATTTATCCTTCTTCCTCATAGGAACATGCCGGTCCTGAATTCCTTTCAACTGCCACTTGAAAGCCTCCCACATGTTAGATGTTGATTTGCTCTCAAACATCCTCCCCCAATCTATGTTCTTCAGTTCCCGCCTAATATTGTTATAATTAGCCTTCCCCCAATTTAGCACATTCATCCTAGGACCACTCTTATCCTTGTCCACCCGTACTATAAAACTTACTGAATTGTGGTCACTGTTACCGAAATGCTCCCCTACTGAAACATCTACCACCTGGCCGGGCTCATTGCCCAATACCAGGTCCAGTAGCGCCCCTTCCCTAGTTGGACTGTCTACATATTGTTTTAAGAAGCCCTCCTGGATGCTCCTTACAAACTCCGCCCCGTCTAAGCCCCTGGCACTAAGTGAGTCCCAGTCAATATTGGGGAAGTTGAAGTCTCCCATCACCACAACCCTGTTGTTTTTACTCTTTTCCAAAATCTGTCTACCTATCTGCTCCTCTATCTCCTGCTGGCTGTTGGGAGGCCTGTAGTAAACCCCCAACATTGTGACTGCACCCTTCTTATTCCTGATCTCTACCCATATAGCCTCACTGCCCTCTGAGGTGTCCTCTCGCAGTACAGCTGTGATATTCTCCCGAACCAGTAGCGCAACTCCGCCTCCCCTTTTACATCCCCCTCTATCCCGCCTGAAACATCTAAATCCTGGAACGTTTAGCTGCCAATCCTGCCCTTCCCTCAACCAGGTCTCTGTAATGGCAACAACATCATAGTTCCAAGTACTAATCCAAGCTCTAAGTTCATCTGCCTTACCCGTAATACTTCTTGCATTAAAACATATGCACTTCAGGCCACCAGACCCACTGTGTTCAGCAACTTCTCCCTGTCTGCTCTGCCTCAGAGCCACACTGTCCCTATTCCCTAGTTCTCCCTCAATGCTCTCACCTTCTGACCTATTGCTCCCGTGCCCACCCCCCTGCCATACTAGTTTAAACCCTCCCGTGTGACACTAGCAAACCTCGCGGCCAGGATATTTATGCCTCTCCGGTTTAGATGCAACCCGTCCTTCTTATACAGGTCACACCTGCCCCGGAGGAGCTCCCAGTGGTCCAGATAATGGAAACCCTCCCTCCTACACCAGCTGTTTAGCCACGTGTTTAGCTGCTCTATCTTCCTATTTCTAGCCTCACTGGCATGTGGCACAGGGAGTAATCCCGAGATTACAGAAGTGAGGGGGGGGGGGCAGTCAAGAGGTCAAGGATGCTTGTGCATCTTAAAGGTTTGAAGGCCGATGTAGCAATGCTGCAGGAGACTCACTTGAGGGTGAAGGACCAGGTGAAACTTAAAAAGGGCTGGGTTAGCCAGGTGTTTCACTCTGGATTTGAAGGAAGGGCTCGAGGGGTAGCGGTAATGTTCAGCAAAAGGGTACGGTTCCAGATGGAGAAGGTGGTTGCTGATCAGGGGGGTAGATATTTGATTGTGTCAGGGGCACTGGAGGGGAGGCTAGTGGGGCTGGTAAGTGTATATGGTTCCAATTGGGACGATGCGGGATTTGCGAAGGTGTGTGGGACCATCCCCAACTTGGACTTACACAAACTTATAGAGGGGGGGGGGACTGGAACTTGGTGCAGGAGCCAAGATTGGACAGATCACGGCCGCGCCTAACTGGTCCCGTCAGGGGGTCGAAGGCACTGGCTGGGCTAATGGTGGAAAATGGGAGGGGTGGACCCTTGGAGGTTTCTGCACCCGAGGGAGCGGGAGTACTCGTTTTTCTCAGCAGTCCATGAGGTCTACTCGCAGATGGACTTTTTTATGGTGGGGAAGGCGCTGCTGGCTGGGGTTAAGGGGTCGGAGTACTCGGCAATTTCAATATCAGATCATGCTCCGCATTGGGTGGATATGGCACTGGAGAAGGGGGTGGCACAGAGATCAGGGTGGAAATTAGATGTGGGGCTGTTGAGGGTTCTGTGACAAAATTGAAAAAGTAATCGAGGAATACGTAGGTTTCAACTGCACGGGTGAGGTGTCGAAGGCAGTTGTCTGGGAGGCTCTAAAGTCGGTGGTGAGGGATGAGGTGATCTTGTTTAAAGCTAGGCTAGACAAAGAGGAGAGGTTGGAGCGTCAGAGGATAATAGATGAAATGCTGCAGGTAGATAGGAAGTATGCAGAAAATGGGGACTCAGCGAAGTTGGAAAAGAGGAAGGAACTACAGGCGAGCTTTGACGGGCTATTTACCAGGAAGGCTTTTACTGGTCCTCTCATTCGACGACGAACCCGTGTTTCCTCCCTTCTTCACAGCTGTTTTTGGTAACTTATTATTTTTTCTCTTCTTTCTTCAGTCCTAAAATAAATGAATAATAACGCCCCCCTTCCAAAAAAAAAATTGTTTTTTTTTTCCAAACATCAAAAATCATCAAATCTCTTCCCCCGGGACCAGACTTCAAACTTCTCAAACATTCATTTTCAGCGGGAGCCACCCGATGTGCTCTGCTCCCCCTCTTTATCACGTCCTGGATTTAGGCCTTGCCTCGTGTCAAGCCCCACATCGAGAATATTGTGTGCAGTTTTGGTCTCCTTTTCTGAGGGAGGATGTTCTTGCTCTTGAGGCAGTGCAGCGAAAGTTTACCAGATTGACTCCAGGGATAGCAGGACTGTCATATGAAGAGAGATTGACTAGGTTAGAGTTGTTCTCGCTGGAGTTCAGAAGAATGAGGGGAATATCATAGAGAATTATAAAATTCTGACAGGACTAGACAGGGTAGATGCAGGGAAGATGTTCCCGATGGTGACTGTGTCCAGAACCAGGGGTCACAGTCTGAGGATTCAGGGTAAACCATTTCAAACAGATATCAGGAGACATTTCTTCACCCAAAGAGCGATGAACCTGTGGAATTCATTACCACAGGAAGTAGTTGATGCTAAAACATTGAGTATATTCAAGAGGCAGCTAGATATAGCATTTGGGGAGAATGGGATCAAAGGCTACGGGGAGAAAACAGGATTAGGCTATTGAGTTGGATGATCAGCCATGATCGTGATGAATGGCGGAGCAGGCTCGAAGGGCCAAAAGCCTCCTCCTGCTCCTATCTTCTATGTATCTACATATTATTAGATGCCAGAATGTCTGTCCTCGGATACAGTCACAAAACTGCTGTTTGCATTTTTTTTTTTTTAAATATGTTTATTCAAATTTTCCAACAAAATTTTTAACAAACCCCCCCCCCCATAACAAAAAGAAAGAAACACAAACACAACAGTCAAAAATTATACAAAACTTATACATTGGGTTTCCCCCATATACAGTAACCCCCCCATATGACATTCAAAGGTACCCATAGGGAAGCCCCCCCCCACCCACCCGAATTCCCCCACCAAAAGAGACCCCCCCTCCCCCCCACCCTTGGGTTGCTGCTGCTGCTGACCTCCTCCTAACGCTCCGCGAGATAGTCTAGGAACGGTTGCCACCGCCTGAAGAATCCCTGCACAGACCCTCGTAAGGCAAACTTCATCCTCTCCAGCTTAATGAACCCTGCCACGTCATTTATCCAGGCTTCCACACTGAGGGGCTTCGCGTCCTTCCATAATAGCAAGATCCTCCGCCGGGCTACCAGGGACGCAAAGGCCAGGATACCGGCCTCTTTCGCCTCCTGCACTCCCGGCTCGTCCGTTACCCCAAATAGTGCCAACCCCCAACTCGGCTTGACCTGGACTTTCACCACCTTGGACATAGTCCTCGCGAAGCCCCTCCAAAACCCATCCAGTGCCGGGCATGACCAGAACATGTGGACGTGATTCGCCGGGCTTCCCAACCACCTCCCACATCTGTCCTCCACCCCAAAGAACCGACTCAACCTTGCCCCTGTCATATGCGCTCTGTGAGTAACCTTGAATTGTATTAGGCTGAGCCTGGCGCAAGAGGAGGAAGAATTAACCCTACTCAGGGCATCAGCCCACAGACCCTCATCTATCTCCTCCCCAAGCTGCTCCTCCCACTTGCCCTTTAACTCCTCCTCTTCTTTCAGCTCCTGGTAGATCGCCAAAACCCTGTGTAGCGCACAAAGACTCCGTGAGACGAATAGAGTGAAGTCGATGAGGCTTTATTAAGCGTGTCTGTTCCCCCACAGCTCAATAGTAGACTGGCCTGTGGGGGAGGACTCCGGCTTCTTATACTCCGCCTTCAGGGCGGAGCTAGAGGTCAACCAGGACCCGGGATCTGTCAGCCAATGACATTAGGGCTTCCAGTCCCACATGACCCCCAATAAATACTACCACATTCACCCCTTGTCAAAAATGAACCCGGCGGGGTGATGCTTCGTATGGTGGTAAGGGTTTACAGGGCTGGTCCTGGGAGGAAAAAAAAACATTCACATGGCAATACAGTATTGTACAATTTTGTCCTGTTTCAACTATTTACAGAGGGTATAGGGAGAAAAGCAAAATGTTCTTGTGAAAAGTCCATATTTTGATTTAGATCGACGCCACGAGTCGGTCGGGCGGTCTGGTCGTCCGTGTCGATCGCCTCGGCCCCGGTGGTGGTGGTGGTGCTTGTATCGGTGTTGTCGTCTCCGGGAGCCTTACGGTTTCAGCTTGGGCTTTATTCTTGGTCGGGCCTGAGGGGAGGGGAACCGATCCTCCTGGGAAGGGGGCGGTCGCGGGGTGTGGCGGTGGCAGGAAGGGGGGGGGGGGTTGGGTGAATGGTGTCGGGGGGGTGGTGTGTGTTGCCGGCGGGCGCCAGATCCCGCAGGGAGACCGTGTCCTGTCGGCCGTCGGGGTACTCCACGTAAGCTTACTGCGGGTTCGCGCGGAGGAGGTGAACCCTTTCGACCAACGGGTCCGCCTTATGTGCCCGCACATGCTTTCGGAGCAAGATGGGTCCTGGGGCCGCCAGCCAGGTCGGCAGCGACGTTCCAGAGGAGGACCTCCTAGGGAAGACAAGGAGACGCTCATGAGACGTTTGATTAGTGCTCGTACATAATAACGACCGGATGGAATGGAGAGCGTCCGGGAGGACCTCCTGCCACCGTGAAACTGGGAGATCCCTGGACCGTAAGGCCAGTAGGACGGCCTTCCAGACCGTGCCGTTCTCCCTCTCTACTTGCCCGTTCCCCCGGGGGTTGTAGCTGGTGGTCCTGCTTGAGGCTATGCCCTTACTGAGCAGGAACTGGCGCAGCTCGTCACTCATGAAAAAGGACCCCCTGTCGCTGTGGACGTATGCGGGGTAACCGAACAGTGTGAAGATGCTGTTCAGGGCTTTAATGACTGTGGCCGCGGTCATGTCAGAGCAGGGAATGGCAAAAGGGAAGCGGGAGTATTCGTCCACCACATTAAAAAAATATGCGTTGCGGTCAGTGGAGGGGAGGGGCCCTTTGAAATCGAGACTGAGGCGTTCAAAGGGGCGGGAAGCCTTAATCAGGTGCGCTCCATCCGGCCTGAAAAAATGCGGTTTGCATTCCGCACAGATGTGGCAGTCCCTTGTGACTGTACGGACCTCCTCTAAAGAGTATGGGAGATTGCGGGACTTGATGAAGTGGAAAAACCGAGTGATCCCCGGGTGGCAGAGGTCCTCGTGGAGGGTTTGGAGGCGGTCAATTTGTGCGTTGGCACATGTGCCGCGGGATAGGGCATCGGACGGCTCGTTCAGCTTTCCGGGACGATACAAAATCTCATAGTTGAAGGTGGAGACATCGATCCTCCACCTTAAGATCTTGTCGTTTTTGATTTTGCCCCGCTATGCATTATCGAACATGAAGGCTACCGACCGTTGGTCCGTGAGGAGAGTGAATCTCTTGCCGGCCAGGTAATGCCTCCAATGTCGCACAGCTTCCACTATGGCTTGGGCTTCCTTTTCCACTGAGGTGTGGCGGATTTATGAGGCGTGGAGGGTCCGGGAGAAAAAGGCCACGGGTCTGCCCGCTTGGTTAAGGGTGGCCGCTAGAGCTACGTCGGAGGCGTCGCTCTCGACCTGGAAGGGGAGGGACTCGTCGATGGCACGCATCGTGGCCTTTGCGATATCCGCTTTGCTGCGGCTGAAGGCCTGGCAAGCCTCTGTCGACAGAGGGAAGGTCGTGGTCTGTATTAGGGGGCGGGCCTTGTCTGCGTACTGGGGGACCCACTGGGCGTAGTATGAAAAGAACCCCAGGCAGCGTTTCAGGGCTTTTGGGCAGTGCGGGAGGGGAAATTCCATGAGGGCGCGCATAAGTTCGGGGTCGGGGCCTATTATCCCATTGCGCACTACGTAGCCCAGAATGGCTAGCCGATTGGTGCTAAAAACGCACTTGTCCTCGTTGTACGTGAGGTTCAAGGCTTTGGCGGTCTGGAGGAATTTTTGGAGGTTGGCGTCGTGGTCCTGCTGATCGTGGCCTCAGATGGTTACATTGTCGAGATACGGGAACGTGGCCCGCAACCCATGTTGATCAACCATTCGGTCCATCTCCCGTTGGAAGACCGAGACCCCGTTTGTGACGCCAAAAGGGACCCTTAGGAAATGGTATAATCGCCCGTCTGCCTCGAAGGCTGTGTACTTGTGGTCACTTGGGCGGATGGAGAGCTGATGGTAGGCGGACTTGAGGTCCACGGTGGAGAAGACTTTATATTGGGCAATCCGATTGACCATATCGGATATGCGGGGGAGAGGGTACGCGTCTAGTTGTGTGTACCTGTTGATGGTCTGGCTATAGTCTATGACCATCCTTTGTTTCTCCCCTGTCTTCACTACTACCACCTGCGCTCTCCAGGGACTATTGCTGGCCTGGATTATGCCCTCCTTTAGTAGCCGCTGGACTTCGGACCGAATGAAGGTCCGGTCCTGGGCGCTGTACCGTCTGCTCCTAGTGGCGACGGGTTTGCAATCCGGGGTGAGGTTCGCAAACAAGGACGGGGGTTGCACCTTGAGGGTTGCGAGGCCGCAGATAGTGACTGGGGGTATTGGGCCACCGAATTTGAACGTAAGGCTCTGTAGATTGCATTGGAAATCTAATCCCAGCAAGGTGGGGGCACAGAGTTGGGGAAGGACGTTTAGTTTGTAGCTTTTGAACTCCCTCCCCTGCACCGTTAGGGTAACTATGCAGAATCCTTGGATCTGTACGGAGTGGGATCCTGCAGCTAGGGAAATCTTTTGTGCGCTGGGATAGGTGGTCAAGGAACAGCGTCTTACCGTGTCGGGGTGGATAAAGCTCTCCGTGCTCCCGGAGTCGACTAGGCATGGCGTCTCGTGGCCGTTTGTTAGCACCGTTGTCGTCGTCGTCTGGAGTGTCCGGGGCCGAGCTTGATCGAGCGTAATTGAAGCGAGACGTGGTTGTCGTAGTGGAGTGGGGTCCGTTGTTGCCGTCCAAGATGGCGTCGGGGCTGGACAAAATGGCCGCCCCCATACATCGCACGTGGCTGGGAGGTCACAAGATGGCGGCGGGGGTGGACAAAATGGCCGCCCCCACGCGTCGTACAGGTCTGGGGCGGTCCAAGATGGCGGCGCCCTTCCTCCCCTCGTGGTGGCCGGGACCCAAAATGGCGGCGTCTGCGGGTCGCACATGGGGCGCTGGGGGGGCTGGGGAGTGCTAGGACTGCGCGGAGCTCCCTCACCGGGGACAGCGGTGGTCGGGACCCTAGTTGGTGGCGCCGGCGGGTCAGACGTGGGGCGCGGGGTGGGGGTTAGGGGGGCGTTAGGGACGCGCAAAACTCCCTCTTCTCCGTGGACAGTGGTGGCCGGGACCCAAAGCGGTAGCGCCGGCGGGTCGTACATGGGGTGCGGGGAGGGGGGTTGGGGAGCGTGAGCGGCGTGCAGGGCTCCCTGTTCTCCCGGGACCGCGGTGGTCGGGACCCAGAGCGGCTGCGCCTGCGGGTCGTACATGGCGTGCTGGGGGGGTTGGGGCGCGTAAACGGCTTGCAGGGCTCCCTGTTCTCCCGGGACAGCGGCGACCTCGCGGGACTGGCACACAACCGCATAATGGCCCTTTTTCCCGCAGCTCTTGCAGATAGCTGCACGGGCCGGGCAGCGCTGTCGGGGGTGTTTCGCCTGGCCGCAGAAATAACAGCGGGCGCCCCCGGTGCGACTCGGTGTTTGGACCGCGCAAGCCTGTGGGGTGTCCGGGGGGGGGGGTGGGTTTGTCGCGACGGGTACGTACGGAGCCCAATGGGCTGCCGCGCGGTCGGGGCCGTAGGCGCGGGTATTACGCGTGGCCACGTCTAGGGAGGCTGCTGGGGCCCGTGCCTCTGAGAGTCCTAGCGACTCTCTTTCTAGAAGTCTTTGACGGATTTGGGAGGAATTCATACCTGCCACAAAAGCATCGCGCATTAACATGTCCGTGTGTTCATTTGCGTTCACCCAAGGGCAGCTGCAGGCTCGTCCCAAAATCAGCAGCGCGGCGTAGAATTCGTCCATCGATTCTCCGGGACCTTGCCGTCTCGTCGCGAGCTAGTAGCGAGCGTAGATTTGGTTAACTGGGCGGACATAGAGACTTTTCAGTGCTGCGAACGCCATCTGGAAATCCTCCGCGTCTTCGATGAGGGAGAAGATCTCCGTGCTCACCCTCGAGTGCAGGACCTGTAGTTTTTGGTCTTCTGTGACCCGGCCGGTGGTCGTTCTGAGGTAGGCCTCGAAGCAAGTCTGCCCGTGCTTGAAGGCTGCTGCCGCGTTCACTGCGTGGGGGCTGATCCTCAGGCATTCTGGAATGATCCTGAGCTCCATAGTCCTTTTTAGGCACGCTTAACAAATTGTAGCGCACACAGACTCCGTGAGACGAATAGAGTGAAGTCGATGAGGCTTTATTAAGCGTCTCTGTTCCCCCGCAGCTCAATAGTAGACTGGCCTGCGGGGGAGGACTCCGGCTTCTTATACTCTGCCTTCAGGGCGGAGCTAGAGGTCAATGGCCAACCAGGACCCGGGATCTGTCAGCCAGTGACATTAGGGCTTCCAGTCCCACATGACCCCCAATACATACTACCACACCCTGCCTTCTCCAACCCATACACCCGAAATCACCCTGTCCGGAGTCCCCTGTGCCGGGAGCAGCGGGAATTCCCTCACCTGCCACCTCACAAACGCCCTCATTTGCATATACCTGAAAGCATTTCCCGGGGGTAACCCACACTTCTCCTCCAGCGCCCATAGGTTCGCAAACGTCCCATCTATAAACAGGTCCCCCATTCTTCTGATCCCTGCCCGATGCCAGCTCCGAAACCCCCCATCCATCCTTCCCGGGACGAACCGATAGTTCTCCCGAATCGGGGACCAAACCGAGGCTCCCACCTCGCCCCTGTGTTGCCTCCACTGCCCCCAGATCTTCACCGTCGCCGCCACCACCGGACTCGTGGTGTACCTTGTCGGCGAGAGCGGCAGCGGTGCCGTCGCCAGTGCCCTCAGGCTCGTGCCCACACAGGACGCCATTTCCAACCTCTTCCACGCCGCCCCCTCTCCCTCCATTACCCACTTACGGATCATCGCCACGTTGGCTGCCCAATAGTAGCCGCACAAATTCGGCAGAGCCAGCCCTCCCCTGTCCCTACTACGCTCCAGAAACACCCTCTTTATCCTCGGGGTCTTATTTGCCCACACAAAACCCATGATGCTCCTACCTACCCGTTTGAAAAAGACCTTCGGAATCATAATGGGAAGGCACTGGAACACAAAGAGAAACCTCGGGAGGACCATCATTTTAACCGACTGCACCCTGCCCGCTAGCGAGAGTGGCAGCACATCCCATCTTTTGAAATCCTCCTCCATCTGCTCCACCAACTGCGTCAAATTGAGCTTGTGCAGGGCCCCCAACTCCCAGCCACCTGGATCCCCAAGTACCAAAAGCTCCTTTCCGACCTCTTCAACGGCAGGTCGTCTATCCCCTTTCCCTGGTCCCCTGGATGCACCACAAAGAGCTCACTTTTCCCTACATTGAGCTTATACCCCAAGAAATCCCCAAACTCCCTTCGGATCCGCATGACCTCCACCATCCCCTCCACTGGATCTGCCACATACAGCAACAGGTCATCCGCATATAGCGACACCCGATGTTCCTCTCCCCCTCGGACCAGTCGCCTCCATTTCCTGGACTCCCTTAGTGCCATGGCCAGAGGCTCAATTGCCTCTCCCTCGGTACAGCCGAAAGTACTCCGACCTCCGCCGATTCGTAGCCACACTCGCCACTGGGGCACTATATAGCAATCTGACCCAGCTGATGAACCCCTCCCCGAACCCAAACCTCCGCAGCACTTCCCAAAGATACCCGGTCGAAGGCCTTCCCTGCGTCTATAGCTGCCACTACCTCCGCTTCTCCCTCCACCGAGGGCATCATAATCACATTGAGGAGCCTCCGCACATTGGTGTTTAGCTGCCTGCCCTTTACAAATCCCGTCTGGTCTTCATGAATCACCCCCGGGACACAGTCCTCAATTCTCATAGCCAGCACTTTTGCCAGCAACTTAGCATCCACATTGAGGAGCGAGATCGGTCTTTACGACCCACATTGCAGTGGGTCCTTGTCCCGCTTCAGGATCAGAGAGGTCAGCACCCCGGACATTGTCGGGGGCAAGGTCCCCCCCTCCCTTGCCTTATTGAAAGTCCTCACTAGCAACGGGCCTAGCAGGTCCACGTATTTCCTGTAAAACTCGACCGGGAACCCATCTGGCCCCGGGGCCTTCCCCGCCTGCATGCTCCCCAATCCTTTAACCAGCTCCTCCAGCCCAATTGGCGCCCCTAAACCGGCCACCTCCTGCTCCCCCACCCTCGGGAATCTCAGCTGATCCAAAAATTGTCACATCCCCTCTTCCCCCGCTGGGGGCTCAGATCTGTACAGATCCCCATAGAAGTCCCTAAATACCTTGTTTATTCTCACCACACACCGCACCGTATTCCCCCCGCTATCCTTAACTCCACCTATCTCCCTTGCTGCCTCCCTCTTACGAAGCTGGTGTGCCAGCATCCGACTCGCCTTCTCCCCATACTCATACGTCGCCCCCTGCGCTTTCCTCCACTGTGCCTCTGCTTTCCCTGTGGTCAACATGTCGAACTCCATCTGGAGGTTCCGCCGCTCCCTGAGTAGTCCCTCCTCGGGGGCCTCTGCATATCTCCTGTCCACCCTTAAGATCTCCCCCCCCCCCAACCTCTCCCTCTCCCTGCCCTCTCTCTTTTCCCTGTGGGCCCTGATGGAGATTAACTCTCCCCTGACCACCGCCTTCAGTGGGGGTAAGCCCTCACTACCCCCACCTGCACCTCCCCGTTGTCATTGGCCTCCAAATATCTTTCAATGCACTCCCGCACCCGCCCGCACACCTCCTCATCCGCCAACAGTCCCACATCAAGACGCCACAGCGGGCGCTGGTCCTTCTCCTCTCCTAACCCCAGCTCCACCCAGTGCGGGGCGTGGTCTGAGATGGCTATGGCCGAATACTCCGTTCCCTCCACTTTCGGGATTAGCGCCCTACTCAAAATGAAAAAATCTATTCGGGAGTAGGCTCTGTGGACGTGAGAAAAGAAGGAAAATTCCCTGGCCAGCGGCCTGGCAAACCTCCATGGATCCACTCCCCCCATCTGGTCCATAAACCCCCTAAGCACCTTGGCCGCAGCCGGCCTCTTACCCGTCTTGGACCTAGAGCGATCCAGTGCTGGGTCCAGCACCGTGGGCTGTTTAGCACAGGGCTAAATCGCTGGCTTTGAAAGCAGACCAAAGCAAGCCAGCAGCACGGTTCGATTCCCGTACCAGCCTCCCCGAACAGGCACCGGAATGTGGCGACTAGGGGCTTTTCACAGTAACTTCATTTGAAGCCTACTTGTGACAATAAGCGATTTTCATTTTCATTTCATTTCGTGTTGAAATCCCCCCCCCCCCATTATCAAGCTTCCTACCTCCAGGTCCAGAATCCGACCCAGCACACGTTTCATAAATCCGGCATCATCCCAGTTCGGGGCATATACGTTTACCAGTACCACCCGCACCCCCTGCAACCTACCGCTCACCATCACATATCAACCTCCATTATCCACTACAATATTCATTGCTTCAAACGACACCCGCTTCCCCACCAGTATTGCAACCCCTCTGTTCTCTGCATCCAGCCCTGAATGGAATACCTGTCCTACCCATCCCTTTCTCAGCCTAACCTGATCTGCCACCTTCAAATGTGTCTCCCGGAGCATAACCGCATCTGCCTTCAGTGCCTTTAAGTGTGCGAACACCCGGGCCCTCTTGACCGGCCCGTTCAGGCCCCTCACATTCCAGGTTATCAGCCGGATTGGGGGGCTGCTCACTCCCCCATCCCCTGCCGACTAGCCATCTCCTTTTCTAGGCCAGCCACGTGCCCACGCCTCCCGCACCCTCCAGTCCCCCAGACGGCGGACCCCCGGCTCGACCAGCTCTCCTACTTCCAGCTCCCCTTTGGCCAATGCAGCAGCAACCCTGTACCCCCCCCTCTCTCTTCCCCCCCTCACCCGCTAGATCCACATCTAGCCCTTTTGCTTCCCCCATAACACTCCTGTAAGTCAGCTGACTCCTGCTGACCCCGGCCTTTCCCGCCATTCCATCGACCCCCCCCCCAGTGTGAGAATCCCCCCTCCCCCTCCCTGGCAGTCAGTGTGCGCTCCTCTCCAGCACCGCCCATCCCCCCCGGTCCCCACCCCCGTCCTTCCCTGGCGCTTGAAAAAGCCCACGCTTTCCTGAGCCGGCCCGCACCCTCTGGCGCAGCTCCTTTTGCGGCCTTACCCCAATTCCCCATCCCCGGACCTCCACTCCCCCTCTTCCTTCGTGGGGGTCTGCCCCTCCAACACCGACGCCCACACTCTCCCCATCGAATCCCTTCACCCATCCCCATCCAGCACCCAACCAAAGGAACATTCCCGAAACGTAATAAACACCATGTACACAGTAAACATCCCCCCACAACAAACCCTCAATTTGAGTCCAACTTTTCTGTCCGTATAAAGCTCCATGCCTCATCAGGCGTTTCGCAATAGTGGTGCCTATCCTGGAACGTGACCCACAATCGCGCTGGCTGCAGCATATCGAACTTCACCCCCTTCCGATGGAGCACCGCCTTAGCCCGATTGAAACCAGCTCTCTTCTTAGCCACCTCTGCACTCCAGTCCTGGTAGATTTGGATCTCCGTGTTCTCCCACCTGCTGCTCCGCTCTTTCTTGGCCCATCTCAGGACACACTCTCTGTCCATAAAGCGGTGAAACCTCACCACTACAGCCCTTGGTGGCTCGTTGGCCTTGGGTCTCTTTGCTAGGACCCGGTGAGCCCCATCTAGCTCCAGGGGCCTCGGGTAGGATCCCGCGCCCATCAGCGAATTGTGCATCGTGCTCACATATGCCACGGCATCAGGCCCCTCCACTCCTTCAGGGAGACCCAGAATCCGAAGATTCTTCCTCCTCGACCTATTCTCCAGGTCTTCAAATCTTTCCACCCACCTCTTGTGCAGCGCCTCGTACGCCTCCACCTTCACCGCCAGGCCCAAGATCTCGTCCTCGTTCTCCAAGGCGTTTTGCCGCACCTCCTGGATCGCCGCCCCTTGGGCCTTCTGGGTCTCCACTAGCTTCTCAATCGCTGCCTTCATTGGCGCCAGCATTTCGGTTTTCAGCTCCTCAAAGCAGTGTTTAAGAAACCCCTGCTGCTCCTGCAACCACTGCGCCCATGCCATCTTGTTTTTTCTCCCTCTCACTTTTCGCTGCTCCAAGATCACTTTTTCCACCGCTCCACTCCTGGTCCAATCCATATAATGTCGGGGTGACCTTGCTGTCACCTTCCCACACTGGGGCCCCTCTGGAGAACCCAAAAGTCCGTTCCCGGCGGGAGCTGCCGAACGTGCGACCTACCTAAGCAAAGCCGCAACCGGAAGTCCTGTTTGCATTTGTTGTTCACCTGTAGTAGGAACTGTTCTGGTATCTAATCGTTCCATGTCCAGTCCATTGTTTGAAGTAGAGGAGCAATCCTGTTTGGATTATCAATTGTATTTTTGTACTCATAAAAAATCTGGCTGCACTCATAAATTATAAGGGGGTCATATTTGCATTCAAACGCATCATTGGGGGTTACCTTGTCCAGAGCATGAAATACATTGAAATTTATGCTTGATACATATTGCTCTGTAAAATACAAATCAATGGTTTTGGAAGTTGATAAATATTAAAATATGTCGTGGACAAGAAATATGAGTTTGTAATTTGATAAAAATATGCAAAGGTATTCAAGGACAATGCTACGAGCACCTACATTTAAAAAAATTTGTTCACAGGATGTGGCACGATAGCACAGTGGGTACACTGTTGCTTCACAGCGCCAGGGTCCCAGGTTTGATTCCTGCCTTGGGTCACTGTCTGTGTAGAGCCTGCATGATCTCCCCGTGTCTGCGCGGGTTTCCTCCGGGTGCTCCAGTTTCCTCAGTTCAGAAAGACATGCTGTTAGGTAATTTGGACATTCTGAATTCTCCCTCTGTGTACCCGAACAGGTGCCGGAATGTGGCGACTAGAGACTTTTCAGAATAACTTCATTGCAGTGTTAATGTAAGCCTACTTGTAACAGTAAAGATTATTATTCTAGACAAAACTGGTCAAGCCAACATCTAGTGCCCATTTATAAGTTTATAAATTCATAGGATAGAGGAGCAAAATTAGGTCATTCGGCCCATCGAGTCTGCTCCACCATTCTATCATGACTGATATGTTCCTCATCTGCTACCTACAATGTTACGGACCAAGAGCTGGATTGTGAAATCAGCGTGAGCATCTCTTCTCTAGAATACATGACCGAGGAATGGAAGTAGGCAATTTAGCCTCCCGAGCCATCACCCTCAATGCAATCATGGCTGATCCCATCCTGGCCTCAATTCCACCGTCCTGCCAATTCTCCATAACCCTTCAACCCATTACCAATTAAAAATCTGTCTAACTCCTCCTTAAACTTACTCACTGTCCACGGCAATCTGGAGTAGTGAATTCCACAGATTCACAACACTTTGGGAGAAGTAGTTTTTCCTTAAATCTGATTTAAATTTGCCACCTCTTATTCTAAGATTATGACGTCTCATTTTAGAATGCCCCACAAGAGGAAGCATCAGCTCCACTTGTACTTTATCCATACCTTTTAGCATCCTGCATACCTCAATTAGATCTCCCCTCATTCTTCTAAACTCTTGAGAGTATAGGCCAAAACTGTTCAATCTCTCCTCATACGACAAACCCCTCATCTCTGGAATCAATCTAGTGAACCTCCTCTGAACTGCCTCCAATGCCACGACATCTCTCCTCAAATAAGGGGACCAAAACTGTGCACAATACTCCAGGTGCATTCTTACCGATGCCTTGTAGAGTTGCAACAACACTTCCTTACCTTTATACTCAATTATTTTTGCTATCAATGCCAACATTCCATTGGCCTCATTATCTGCTGCATGATCGTTTTCTGTGACTCATGCATGAAGACACGCAGATCCCTGCATCGGAGCACCCAAAGTCTCTCCTCATTGAGATAATAAGTTGCCTTTCCATTTTTTCTACCAAAATGCATGACCTCACACTTATCCATGTTAAACTTTATTTCTAATTGCTCTTGAGGAAATAGTAGTGAGCTTCCTCTTGAACAGCTGTGGTTACATCCATAGGGCTGTTAGGAAGGGGCTTCCAGGATTTTGACCCAATGACAGTGAAGGAACAATGATACTGGGCAGAATCTGGGCAGAATATTTATTTATTTTATTTATTTTAATCTTGAGGACGCCCACACTGGCTATGAGATCAGCAATATGGGCGGACATTTTCACCGGAGAGATTGCGTTTCCCGATTTTCCCCAACCCTCACCAGCAGTGTTAAGCGATTCACGCCCACAAAGGGCATGAACAGAAGTTGACACTGGGGCTTCAGTGGCCATAGTGGGGGAGCAAACATTCTAATAGCTTTGTGCAGGAACTCAGTTTTTAAACGTGAAGACGATAACAGCTAAGGTTTCCACATACACAGGCAAAACTTTTAAGATCCTTGGAACCACCAATACACCAATGGCCTACAAAGAGCAGGAAATCAGTATGCCTTTGATTGTGGAAGGGCAGAGGTGCAATCTGATGGGGAGAGAATAGTTATGGAAGATTAGGCTCATTTGGCTGGAAATCTTCAAAATATTCAACGGCATCCTCCAAGATGTCCGAAGAAGGTATTAAGATGTTTTCCACAAGGAACTGGGGTGAATTAAGGGCGTCAAAGCCAAAGTCAATCTGGATTCAACACCCAAGTTCTTCAGAGCTAAACCAGTGCCATATGCACAGCATCGGAAGGTTGAAGCAGAGCAAAAGAGATTGGAAGAGCTGGGCATAATCAAACTGGTTCAGTTTTCTCAGTGGGCAGTGCTAATATCCCTGTCATTAAACTTGATCATTCAATAAAGATTTGTGGAGACGATAAGGTGACCATAAATTAGGTCGATCGGTATCCGATTCCCCGAATCGAGGACCGCTACACAATGCTGGTGGGGGGGCCTTACCTCTTCAAAACTGGAACTTTGTCATGCTACCTGCAACTCGAGTTAGACTATGAGTCTAACTAGATTACCATTCAACATCACTTTTGACTACGCTATTTTCCAGTGCATGATGGAAATTCTCCTTCAGGGAATTCTCAAGGATGATGGTCTACCTTGATGACGTGGCAGTCACTGGCTCTACACCAGAAGAACACCTGGCCAGCCTAGAGGAAGTATTAAAGACATTTCAGGAGGCAGAGGTCCACCTAAAATGCAAAAAATGTACTTCCCAGGCCTTAAAAATGGCGTGCCTAGGACTTTGCATTAATCTGACAGTCGCACCCCATGGATGAAAAGGTCGAGGCTATAAAAGATTCCCTGCCCCCACAACCCAAAGATGTGCAAGGTAGATGGATTGACCACGCTAAATTGCCATTAATTGGAAAAAATGAATTGGGTACTCTAAAAAATTTTTTACAAAAGAGATGGTGCTTGGTATCACTAGCTTGCTGGAGTTCTTATCAGTTGGGGCAGCACGGTAGCACAGTAGGTTAGCACTGTGGCTTCACAGCGCCAGGGTCCCAGGTTTGATTCCACGCTGGGTCACTGTCTGTGCAGAGTCTGCACGTTCTCCCCGTGTCTGCGTGGGGTTCCGCCGGGTTCTCCGGTTTCCTCCCACAGTCCAAAGACATGCAGGTTAGGTGGATTGGACATGCTAAAATAGCCCTTTGTGTCAAAAAGGTTAGGAGGGGTTATTGGGTTGAGAGGGTAGGGTAGAAGTGAGGGCTTAAATGGGTCAGTGCAGACTCGATGAGCCAAATGGCCTCCTTCTGCACTGTATGTTCTATGTTTTATGTTCTAAATCAACAGTCTGAGAGTTTCTCAGTTCTCAAAGAAATATAGAAATTTAAAAATGGTCACTTGCACTGATGTGGACATGTGAAGTGGTTTTCATGTTTCAACATTGTGGTCAAGAGCACACTGTCAAGGTCAGAAACAGAGAGTAACTGAGGTTTGTGATTGTTGTAGAATGTGGATCTCAGGTTGTGATCGGGGTTATGGGGAGAAGGCAGGAGAATGGGGATGAGAAAATATCAGCCATGATTGAATGGCGGAGCAGACTTGATGGGCCGAGTGGCCTAATTCTGCTCCTATGTCTTATGGTCTTATAGTCTTATGGAACTGTGTTAAATTAGATGATTATGGACAAATAATTTAGAAGGCTGTCTCCTCACTTCCTCCTGCTCCTCCTTTAACTTTCCCTCCTTTTGCTCCTCAACTTCTCACTGTAAACCTGGGGCAAAAGCTGGGATGAAAATTGCACCCAGTACACCACAGATATTAGAAAGCATCATTTTGCAGATCACAAGTCCATCAGAAATGATAATTTCTTACAAAATACACTTAACTCAGGAACAACACCGTTCTTAATTTTCAATAATATAATGACTGAGATGAATATTTTCACTGCCCACGATTTATAGTGAAGTGAAAATTATGTACATTCCACATGCTATAAATAATGAAGAGTGGTTACGTTTAAGAAAAATAGAAAATAATGGAAATACTCAGAAGGCATGGCAGTACCTCTGCAGAATGAAACATAGTTTTTAAAAATTTTGTTTAAAGTACCCAATTTTTTTTCCAATTAAGGGGCAATTTAAGGTGGCCAATCCATCTATTCTGCACAGCTTGTGTTGTGGGGCTGAGACCCATGCAGACATGGGAGAACGTGCAAATTCCACACGAACAGTGACCTAGGGCTGGGATCGGACTTAGGTCCCCGGCGCCGTGAGGCAGCAGTGCTAACCATTGTGTCACGGTGCCGTCTACGAGAATAAAACATAGTTAACACTTCATGATCTTTCATGTGAAATGGGAAAAGTGTTTTTAGTGAGGTGAAATAGGGAAGGTGAAAGATGAGAGGAATTAAATAACAAGGGCATCAGTGGAACAGAGCCAAAGGGAGTAACAATGGGGCGAGTAAAGAAACAAAAGATGGGCGCAAATGGGACAAAATGGAAGAGCAGAGACTATGGTCTGAAATTATGGAGCTCAAAGTCCAGAAGGCTGTCAAGTGCCGAATCATGAGGAACATTCCTTGAGCTTGCATTGAGCCACTGGAATATGGCAGCAGGCTGAAGACATGTCAGTCTGAGGGGAAGGTGGAGAATTTAATAGTAGGCCACTGGAAGCTTGGGGTCACACTTGCAGACTAAATGGAGGTGTTCCTCAAAGCAGTTACCCAATATGTATTTGCTCTCCCCAGCAGAGAGAAGACCTCATCATGAGCAGCGAATATGATACACTAAACGGAAAGAAGTACATATAAATTGCTGTTTCACCTGGTAAGTTGTTTGAGGCCTTGGACAGTGAGGAGAGAGGAGGTAAAATGGCAAGTTTCACATCTCCTGCGTTTGAAGAGAAAGATTCAATGGGAAGGGGACGAGATTTTGGGGGGGATGATAGAGGTGTGGGCCAGGGTGTTGTGGAGGGAACAGTCCCTTTGGAATGCTGAAAGGGGTAGGGAAAGGATGATGTGAAGTAGTGGCATCACCTTGAGGTGGTTAAAATGACAGAGGATGACTTGTTGAACCCAAAGGCTAGTGGGGTGAAAGGTGGGACAAGCGTTGTGTTTTTGGGAGGGAGGGGAAAGGGTGAGGGCAGGTGTAAGAAATGGGTCAGACATGAGCCATGGTACCTTATACTCGTCACAAATATATAATAGAAAGGCTTAAAATGTGTGCAGAAGCAAAATTGTCTGTGTATATTTTCATTAAACAGTGACGATAATGCTGGTAGACATGTTCATCCCCATTTATATAAAGTCCTTCTCTCCTGAAATATTTCCCTTATTTTTCTGACTAAACTCCAATTTGTGAAAAGTACTTCTGCTCTACAAGTGGTATCACTTCTATTTTCTACACTGGGTAACCTCATGGATTATCTGAGAATGATTGTTAAATTAGTGCTAATTAGTGTTCATTTTCAGGCTATTTTGTGTTGTTAACTCATGTCTACTGGAAAGTAGACAACCACTGCTTGTGTACATTTCACTTGAAGGCACTCAACAGATGTTGGAGAAAAAAGAACACTTATCTTTGGATTCAAACCAGGTCCTGGGTCAGGGAACAATACTCCAATTCAATATACCTTCTACTTATTTTGATTTTGTTCTACATATAATTATTGGATGGTTTACTTGGCACTGACTGATTCACATTTGTTCTCATTTTTATATTCAGCATTTTGATCAGTTAAAAATAGTCACAAACGTATTCATTTTCCAACAGATTTATTTTATAGCCTTCCTTTCATTTCCTTAGATGAACTCTGCAATAGGTTCTGTTATATAGGCTTTGTTCACCCAGAAACGCAGGAATCAGATTATTCTGAACAGAGATTGAAAGGTGCTCAGTTCTAAGTCTAGAAATTACTGTATGATATTATTGTGTGAATGCTTTGCATTTGCAATATGTGCAGGCATTAGGACTTCATTGCCTGTAGGAGGATGAGCACATGTGTGGCAAATGTCTTTAGATGTAGGCAAAATGCAGTATTGCACATTTGAGTCAAAATAGTAGTAAACACATTAACATCACGCAGGGTTATTTCTTTAAGGTTGCTGAGTAGGGGAAACGTTGTAAACCCATGGACAGCTCCTTCAGGTTGTTGTAGACCAGCAATAATTAAAACATGAAACACAATTATTATCCGTTCTTAACAATAATTATAACGCAGCTGAATCTAGCATACATGATGTAGATATTGCACACACACACATTCAGCTGCACTCAGTACACATCTCTATTTATAACCACATAGGCACATGTTCTTGTAAAAAAGGGGGGGATGTCATGATATTCAGGTAAACATCATGGTGCAAACATACATACATACTGATGGACAGATCAACGGACCAATCAATACATACACAACACCACAGCCAATCACAGGCAAGAGCATACACACTATAAAACGGGGAACACGACACTTCTCGCGCATTCCAGCAGGAGACGGCTCAGGTCACAGAGCTCACAGCAAGCCACTCAGACATCCACCATGTGCTGAGTGCCACTCCAAGATAGTGTTAGGAATAGGTCCACAGATTCAAGGGTTATGATCGAACCACAGTAACCAGTTTACCACTGTAACTATATGTTAGTAATAAAACTGAGTTGTACCATCCGCAACCGTGTTGGTTCGTCTGTGTAGCAGAGCACCCAACACATCAACTTTAGACCTTAGAAAAGAGCGAGAGAGGGTGGCACTCTGGCACAGGGTTTAGCACTGCTGCCTCATAGCGTCAGGGACCCAGGTTCAATTCTGGCCTTGGGTAATTGTCTGTGTGGCGTTTGCACTTTCCCCTCGTGCCTGCGTGGGTTTCCTTCGGGTGCTCCAGGAGCCATGCTAAATTGACCCTTAGTATCCAAGAATGTGCAGGTTAGGAGCGGTTATGGGGGTAGGGTGGGGGACTGGGCCTAGGTAGTGTGCTGTTTCAGAGGGTCGGTCCAGACCCGATGGGCCGAATGGCCTCCTTCTGCACTGTAGGAGTTCTGTTGTTCTATGGTTCATCCATTTGCACCTCTTTTAAAGGCCCATAATTCTCAGATTAAGTTTAGGGAACTGGGATTTTTATTCTGGAAAAGGATTGACTTCAAGAAAACATGTTTGAGACTTTTTAATTAAATTTTGTCCAAGTGATTAATTGTTTGAGCTTGCTCAGCTGGGACAAGACAAGATTCAAAGTGAGTTAGCATTGCATAGAGTTAATTTAGATGCTATTAAATATTTCTTTTTATGTAGAATTGTTGCCCTTTGGAATGAGTAGCATGGTTATGAATTCACTGTAGGCCTTCAAAGTCCCTGTGACTGTAATACATCTTGAGTTATGGTAGGTGGTGCTAATTATGGCGAGTGGTATCATGCATCATGCTGGCTTGAAGCTTATTTCATTGTCTTGGGAGAGGAGGAAGAATTTTTTTCATTCATTCACAGGATGTAGGCATCGCTGGCTGGGCGAGCATTTACTGCCCATCCCTGAGGGCAGTGAAGGGTCAACCACATTGCTGTGGGTCTGGAGTTACATGTAGACTATGTAAGGATGGCAGATTTGTTTTCATAAAGGACGTTAGTGAACATTTTGGGTTTTTACGATAATCGACAATGGTTTCATCATTAGTCTTTTAATTCCAAATTTTTATTGAATTCAAATTTCACCATCTCCCATGGTGGGTTTCACCATGGGTCTCTGGATTTCCAGTCCAGCGACTAAAACACTATGTCACTGCCTTCCCAGATTATTTTCTTTAAATTAGCTGAAATTTGTTTCCCCCCTCTATTTTTCCCTCTTCAATGAGATTCCATCACTGGGTGAGGGTGGTGATTGGTGATGGATACAGGGCACAATTCAGTGATCGTGTTGCACCCGGCGCTGGGTGAATCCTGGGAGAGCCCCAAATCTGGACCTTTGGAGGGTCTCAAAAGGCAGTCGAGATACCCAGGTGGTCAGGGACATGGCAGGGTGATACCCCAGCACTCCCCCTGGCACCAGGGCACTTTGGCAGTGCCACCTGGGAACCCTGGCAGCACCCAAGTGGAAGTGTTAGAGTGCCCAGGGCACTGCCAGGATGCCAGGTTAGTAGTGCCAGGGTGCCTGGGTACTAGGTTGGCACTACTATGGGGCGGGTTTGTGGAGCCTTGCCCATTGGAGGGGGGATGAAGGGGGGTTCCAGGGACCTTAACATGGTTGAGGGATGTCCAGAAAGCAGGAGGGAGAGATTGGGACTTCCATTCAAAATGCTGCCCAATCTACGAACAGCCATGAATCTCTCACAGATTCTCTGTGAGAAAGTCCACAAGGCCAAAATAACCTGGCAAGTGCTGTTGAATAGCAGGGTGATTCTCAGTGGTGCAGTAGCTGAGACACCCCCGCCAAGCACACCTAAAAGTGGACTTAAACCTTTGACACTGAATTGCGTCCATAGATTCTGTTACATTGGAGTGAG
The DNA here is from genome assembly GCF_047496885.1 of Scyliorhinus torazame. NCBI lineage: Eukaryota > Metazoa > Chordata > Chondrichthyes > Carcharhiniformes > Scyliorhinidae > Scyliorhinus > Scyliorhinus torazame. The sequence goes on from NC_092708.1 coordinate 93,273,172, forward strand.
GCAGGCATAATGGACCAGGTAATCTTTTCCCACCACTCTTTTCCATATGTTTGTAAATTCCTCTCTCTGACAGTTTAATGGAAACATCAATCGATTTAATGTAAATTAAGTAATCCATTTGTGACAATAGTAGAGAAAAGGATTTGGTATGAGTTAGTTAAATGTCCGTTAAACAACATCACTCATAGTCAATACCAGGCTATAATTTTCTATCTATTTTTGCATAAAGCTTACTCTGCTATTGGAGACATTTGTCAGACTTGATAGTGCAGTTTTTCCAAATTAGTTACAGCTGATTAATAGATGTGACTAAATGGAAAAATTAGCAGAAATCAATTACATCAAATTTCCGCCCATTTAACAATACAATTTGCAGGTCAAGTGTTTTTATTGGCACCAGTACTGCCTGTGAATTTTCAGTTCATAATATTGATAATATTTATGACATTTACACCAGTATAACACTAAAGTCATTCACCCACCCATATAAAAAAGGCACTCGGACTGTGTCTCAGATATTTAAATAAATGTAGTATTTTGAGGTTACTTCTGAAATTTGTGATTGTTCTTTATTGATTTCTGCTTAGTCTCCAAGAGCCTTTATGCCATGTATGTTGGCACTACCAGGTTGATATGACCACAATATTGGAGCATTTTGTTTCATAATAGGAATTTCCCTTCACCGTTTTTTTTGGAAGAGAAAGAGCAATGGAGGATACAAAGCAGATCACACTGTAACTCCGTCTGTCTGCCCATCCACCCATCCATCCACCCATCTATCCACCCATCCATCCACCCAACCAACCTTCCATCCACCTATCCATCCACGCATCCACGGTAACCAGCAGTGATACACTGACCTGGCAATAGTTGTACAGGATTAGCTAATGAGGCTTCAGTTCAGCAGTTAGCCATCTGTTTCATGGACATTTATAGTTAACTACTTTAAGTTTGACACTACAACTGGCAGTAACAGTTAGTTACACCTTCAAGTCCCTTTTCCCTGCTTTCTCCAAGGAATTTTGCAATGATATCCTGGGGTGACAGTATGGAAAGCAGGGCCAGTCTCCTCACAGTCACATTGTTCTATACCAGCTCTACCTCAATAACAGCCAAATAGGAAGTTGGGGAAAATTCTGCACCCTCATCAGTCGGCCATAGCCATGACTTCTGCCTCTACATTTTTTTAAACTGCAACCACTGAGTTTTACGCCATTTATGTTATTCAAGCAGCCTTTACAAAGGCAAAGGTCTAACCTAACTCACAGATGCAACTTCATACTGAGGCTCCTATCTCCCTGCAACCCAGCAAACTCAAATAACTTTTCACTTGGGCCAGAGCTAATTTAAAGTCTCAAATCATTTTCCCCATCATTTTATGAGGAACCCAGGTATCCTAAACCTGTTCTAATAATTAAGGGCCCTGAAACCTTTTACCATTAATAAAAGCAGATTTTGTAAAGTGTCACAAGTGCATGTTGTGGCCTGCCTATTTATTTCATGGTGTAATGACGTAATGAAAAGGGACATGTGACTTTCTCCTAGTTCTGCTTGGCAATATGCCAATGTAATCCGGTTACCATGGAGAGAAGTTGGAGGTCAAATGTTACTGAAATCGACGTGCCAGCTTTAACACATGTAATCAAAGGTCAGAGCATCTGGCTTTGTCATGATTTAGAGACTCTGAGGCAGAAATTTGTGTTTGTCAGGAGAGACAGAGAGCATGCTGTAACATGTATATGCAGCATGGGGTTGTCAGTCATGTTAAGAAACTAATAAGGGTTATCTGTTCTACAAATCACAGCATTAGTTGCCTGCGAAGTAATGTTTAGTCAATGTTGATTTTAGTTTATTCTTTGCAGTTAAAGTCTTAAGTCTTGAAATCTTGTTGTTTGATTCCTTTAAGTTGGTCACTGGGAAATCATTTCATTTTTTAAAGTTATTGTTCTCTCTGGTGACCGTAACAAAAGCACACCAGCATTTTTATTCTCAAATGCAACACTGGCAAGCTTACCAATTCTATGTAATGAAGCTGACCTCCTCTAAACAAGTGGGACAGCACATTGTATTGTAGCTAAAACAATAATGTTCAATTATGAGACATTTAATCGGAAATCTGCCCCACTGTGTCCATCTAAAATAGATTTATGTTCCAATATTAATTCATCATTTGCAAATTTTTAATTGAAAGGATTTGTCATCATTTGAGAGAATTTATTAAAAATCCTGGGCAGGTCCATTTTTGTGCATGTCTTGCCTCTATTTTATCTTAACGTTACTGACATTGGCATTAGCTCAAGCACCAAGACCTTCCTGAGATCCATAGAGTCATAGATGTTTACAGCATGGAAACAGGCCCATCGGCCCAGTTTGTCCATGCCGCACAGTTTCTATCACTAAGCTAGTCCCACCTGCCTGCTTTTGGCCCATATCCCTCTATAGCCACCTTGCCCATGTAACTGTCTAACTGTTTCTTAAAGGAACACATTGTACCCGCCTCTACCACTGCCTTTGACAGTTCATTCCAGATGCTCACCACACTCTGTGAGAAAAATTTCCCCTCTGGTCTCTTTTGTATCTCTCCCCTCTCACCATGCCCCCCAGTTCTAGACTCCTCCATCTTTGGGAAAGTATGTTGACTATCTGCCTTATCTATGCACCTCATTATTTTATAGATCTCTTTAAGTTCACCCCTAAGCCTTCTACGCTCCAGGGAAAAAAATTCCACTCTATCCAGTCTCTCCTTATGACGCAGACCATCAAGACTTGGTAGCATCCTCCTAAATCTCTTCTGCATTCTTTCTAGTTTAACAATATCCTTCCTATAATAGGGTGACCAGAACTGAACACAGTATTCCATGTGTGGTCTTACCAATATCTTGTACAACATCAGCAAGATGTCCCAACTCGTGTATTCAATACTCTGACCAATAAAACCTAGCATGCTGAATGCCTTCTTCACCACCCTGTCCACCTGCAACTCCACCTTCAAGGAGCTATGAACCTGTAGCCCTAGATCTCTTTGTTCTGTAACATTCCCCAACTCCCTAACATTAACTGAGTAGATCCTGCCCTGATTTGATCGACCAAAATGTATCACCTCATATTTATCCAAATTGAACTGTATCTGCCATTCATCAGCCCACTGGCCCAATTGGTCAGGATCCTGTTTCAATCTTATATAACCTACTTCACTATCCACTGTGCCGCCAATCTTGGTGTCATCTGCAAACTTACTAACCATGCCTCCTATATTCTCATCCAAATCATTAATATATATAACAAGTAACAGTGGACCCAGCACCCATCCCTGAGGCACACAGCTGGTCACAGGCCTCCAGTTTGAGAAACGATCCTCCACAATCACCCTTTGGCTTGGGTCGCCAAGCTAATTTTGAATCCAATTGACTACCTCACACTGGATTCCGTGAGATTTAACCTTTTGCAACAACCTACCATGCGGTACCATGTCAAAGGCCTTGCTAAAGTCCATGTAGACAATGTCGACCGCATTGCCCTTATCTACCTTCTTGGTTACCCCTTCAAAAATTCAATCAAATTCGTGAGGCATGACTTTCCCCTTTCAAAGCCATGCTGACTTTCTCTAATTAGCCCTTCTCTGTCTAAATGCCTGTAGATCCTGTCCCTCAGAATACTTTCTAACAATTTATCCACCACAGAAGTAAGGCTAACCAGTCTGTAGTTCCCAGGCATATCCAGTCAGCCCTTCTTAAACAAGGGTACAACATTTGCTACCCTCCAATCTACAGGCACCTCTCATATGGCTGTCAATTATTCAACATTGTAAGGGGTGGAATTTATAGCTTCCCCTATTTGAAGGCAGGGGTCACGTAAAATAAAAGACTCACAACTCACCATCTTCCAGCCCACTCCTCCGCTTTCTTCATATTATGGTGGGTGGGTAAGGCATCAAGCAACTTGCTTGCCTTTAGGTCTATCAAGCCCCTTAAATGGCCAATTAACAGCCAGTTAAGAACTTCCTCCTCCTCTTCAGTAACATGTCTGCTGGGAAGGTGGAACAAAGGAGGTCAGCGTACAAGGTTTGCCATCTCAGACAGAAGGCAAAGGGGATCCTCCTTTAGGGGTGTCCAGTGCCCATCAGCTTGTTAAGGCCGCCCGCCAAAGTGTTATCACTGCAGGGCTTCCCATTTTCATGTCAGCAAGCTATCAACCAGTTTCTACTGTTTCTACCCCGGAGCCAAGGTAAAAAGTTGCTGGGGCATGAAATAATGGCAAGTTATCTTCCGGCTATTCATGCGGCGGGATCTTCTGGTCCTGCCGGCGGTGCACTCCCGGCACGGGCTTCCTGGCGTCTTGGGGTGGATTCGATGGGATATCCCATTGACAGCGGGGGAATCTTCTGGTCCAACCACTGGACAATGGGTGACCACCTCCCACCACCAAGAAACACGCCAAAGGGAGACTATAGAACCACGTCAAAATAGTTTTATAAGTTGCAAGTGTACATCATGGTGGTTAGCACATGAAAGGCTTAAGCACCATGGAAGTTACATTTGAGACACAGAGCAAGATTCTCCATTGGCTAATGTCAAAATCGCAAAACGTGATTGGGCAGAGAATAGGTTCAGACACCAAAATCACAGCGGGCGACGATTTGACGCCAAATCACAATTCTCTGTCATCTTGACAGCGGCATCAATGTCTAACGGAACACATGTACAGTAAACGCTGTTTGCATGTCATTAGCAGGCCCGACCCGGTATTCTCCGGGATCGCCGCAATTCTCCGCCTCTGATGGGCCAAGTTCCCGACAGCGTGGTTCACTTGTGCTTTTAAAAATCATGAAACCGGTGTTCTGGCTCATCAGGGAGAGAGAGGAGGTAGGACATGGAGAGGTGTGTCAGTGGGCTGCCGGGCTGGACACTGTCTCGGCTGGCTATGGTGTGGAGTGGGGGGGGGCTGCCAGGGCCTAGAGGAGGGGAGTGGGCTGATGGGGGAACAGGCTGAGTGTCTGGTGTGACCCCCACGGGACTGGAGCAGTGTCCAGTCATGGATTGTCATTGCCGCGATCTGCAAGGCAGCCACCTTGCTGCGCATTCCACTGACCACCCACCTTGTCCCTCAGTTCTGCAGAATAACACCGGCCATATGGGTGCCCCCACCCACCTCATCCCTACCACCCACCGGTGTCCCTACCAGGGCTACGCCCGCTGTAGCCCCTATGGGGGCGCCGGATGGGGGGCCACGGAGCATACTGCTGGCAAGGGCAGTGCTAGCCACTGGTACCTCTGGCATCATTGGCAGGTGCCAGGACCAGAGACTCCCACGGTGCTGGGCAATGACGGGGCCAGGGGTGCGGAGTTTGGGAAGGGAGGACATGCAGAGGCAAAGCCCGCAGTGCCAACCAGGGCCCCCATGTAGCCCATTGGTCTTGGTTAGCCACGGGGGCTACACCCCATGCTAACATGTCGGTCATACACCTCCTGAAGACAATGGATATTGGAATTCAACCAGCAATTGTAGCCTTCCTGCTTGTCACTGCAGCATTTGGGGATGCCCTGTGGCTGTACAAGCTGGAGCTGCTCGAGAAGGAGGCTGCAGCACCGGAACATGCAGCTGTGGAGCCTACCACAGAGGAACAGGGGGCAGCCGCCCAGGATGGAGAGGGAGCCGCTCAACAGGCCGAGGAGGAGGAGGAGGAGTCAATGAGGCACTGCATGAGGTTTTGTGTGTATTGGCAGCGTCTGTCATTCGAGGACCTGCCAGACTGAGCATGCCATTGAAGACTCTGGCTGAGCATGGAGACAGTGCGACATATCTGCCAGATCATGGTGCACCTGGAACTGTGGGTTATGGAGGACGACACCTGCTCCTGGTGGCCGCCAAGGTGATTGTCGCCCTGAACATCTACGCCATGGGCTCCTTCCAGGAACTGAGTGGGTACATGCCTGAGATCTCACACACCTCGGTGCACAGGTGTATCCGTGCCATCACGGAGGCCGTATATGCCCAGGCGAGTCAATACGCCCATCACGACGTGGACCGAGCCCCCCAGGATGCCCAAGCAGTGGGGTTCGCCGCCATTGACGGGGTGCCCTGGGTCCAGGAGGTGATCGACGTGTTGCATGTCCCCCTACAAGCAAAAGCAGATGACAGGCCACTCTACACGAACCGAAAGGGGTTTCACTCGGTGCACAGGTGCATCCTCGCTGTCACGGAGGCCCTATATGCCCAGTCGGTAAAATTACGCTCATTTCAACGTGGACCAGGATGCCTGGGCAGCAGGGTTTGCCGCTAATGCCAACATGCCCCGGGCCAGGGGGTGATTGATGGACTGCCCAACGAGCACATGCTGCTCTACACAAACCGAAAGGGGTTCCACACGATGAACGTGCAGCTAATATGTGACCATCAGATGCGCATCATACACGTCTATGCCCGATACCTGGGCAGTGTGCATGATACCTTCATCCTGGCACACTCGACGATTGCTGACGTGTTCGAGACGCCCCCGCCAGCTGGTGGTTGGCTTCTGGGCGACAGGGGCTATCCTCTGCGGTCATGGCTGATGACATCTATCCGGAGGCCACAGACCGACGAGAAGAACCACTACAGCGACCAGATCCATGAGCGAGCGGTGCTTCAGCCTACTGAAGGTGCAGTTCAGGTGCGTGGTCCACTTTGGAGGGGCCCTCCAGATTGACGCTTAGAGGGTTGCCCCGCCTCGTGGTGGCCTGCTGCGTCCTCAACAACATCGCGCAGCAGAGGGCCGATGTTCTCGAGGAGGAGGAGGAACGCCAGGCCTCGTCTGACAAGGAGGATGTGGGGGAGGATGAGGATGGGCAGGCATGGAGCCCAGGCAGGCAAAGGATGCTCTGCTCACCTCCAGGTTCACCAACTGGGAGGGGGTGCGAGGAAACTCAGCAGGGGCATTGTCACTGCATCCCACACCCACAAACCATGCGCCCCCCTCCTGGCAACCCCCTCACCTGCAACCATCTCTGTGAAATACCCACCACACTATGGGGTGTGGGCCCTGGGTTGGCAGTAATACCGGTGTGATGATACGTATAATGCAGTTATGTGCATAATTTTAATGCACAACCTCCAACCACTGGGTGGCAGTGTTAACACACCACGGGGCTCTGGTTCTGTGGGGCTGGGAGTAGATTGTGCTAGGAGACAGCCGTGTTTGACAGTAGCTCTACATTAGTTAATGACAGTAGCTCTACATTAGTTAATGACAGTAGCTCTACATTAGTTAATGACAGTAGCTCTACATTAGTTAATTGTTCAGTAGTTTAGTTGTCAGAGCTATTTTAATCAAATAGTTGTTAAATAATAAATTATTTAAATTAGATGTTCTGTAAATTTATCATTTACTTCGGCCAGTCTACAGAACATGACAACCGGGTCTGGTTGGTGGGATGGAGGGTGATGACAACCTGCTCTGCGAAGAGCTCTGGTGCTCCACATCATTTGACAACATCTGACTCCTGTCCATGGTAGCAATTTTCACCTTCCACCTGGGTGCTCTCTGCCTGTGAGCTGGCCCATGTGACAGCGTATATACATATTTGTGCCTTAGCCCCTAAAATTAAACTGTGCCTTGTACCCATGCCAATTTAACTAGTGTCTAACTTTCTGTCCTTACGGACCCCAATGCTACATCGTGGTGGATCCCCAGACAGATCCCCAGCAGGAGTGGCGGCGGGCCTGTTGTGATTTCCATCCTGTGACCTGGTCCCTATTGGTGCCCGTCTTCTGGGGTGCCTGTGCCTGGATGCTCAGCCATCCCAGGTGGCGTTGTGTTGCCCTGTTCTGCCCACTGCCCAACAGATGCAACAGGGGTAGGTCCGAGGGAATAGGTTCAAGGTGTTGCGGTGTTCCAGTAACTCCTCTGCGAGAATGGCCGGCATGGGCCCCATCACCTACTCCTCCCTCGGGGTGCTGATGGCCCCCGGGCTACTCCATGGGACAGGGATGCGAGCGGAGCTATCCGCATCCTGGTTGATCAGGTCCTGGAGGCCCGCTCTGGTCTCGATCTGGGTCCCCATGCTCATGGCCATGGAGCACAGGGAATGGACCATCTCCATCTGGGACTGCACCGCATTACGCTGCGACTGTGCCACCACCTTCTGGGTTTATTTCACAGCAGCCAGACTAATAACAATAATAATCTTTATTTTCACAAGTCGGCTTACATTAACACTGCAATGAAGTTACTGTGAAAAGCCCCTCGTCGCCACATTTATGCCATCTCCCTCTGGTTTGAGCCACCTCCCTCTGTGTCTGCGCCACGTTGGCCAGCGCCTGGGCAAAGCCGCTGACGTTCCCAGCCATGGCCTGCTGTGACAGGGCCATGCTAAGGAGCGTCGCTGCAATTTCTAGGTGGCTCTGGCACATGGCTGCCTGTGAGACGGCAATCCTGTCCTGGGCCTCAGTCAGCACCTGCACAGAATGCCGCAGGCCTTGGACATGCTGATCCATAGCCAAAACCGTCACTCCCAATGCCTCCACTGTGGACACCACCCATGTGGTGTTGGTCTGGGTGGCACACTTAGCACTACCTCCTGCTCCTACAGGCGGTTGGACTCCTCCAACTGCACCTGCAGGTACTAGATACTCGCCAACAACCCCTCATATAGTCCCTGGCTCTCCATCTGCATCTCCACAATCGATGGGATGGTCCGTTCCAGAAGTCCAAAACCCATCTGAACAACTAGTCCCTGGGGTTAGCCTGCTGTCCCACTGTCCATCCCCTCGGATACTCCTACCTCCACCTGCTGTACCGGATCAACTGTGGTGTGCGCACCAGGTAGCCTCCCAGGAGCCTCTTCACTAAAGTGCCGAGGTGAATGCCTCTCGGAAGGTGGAGGGTGTTGGAGACGGCTGTGACGAGAAGTCAGTGTCATCCTCAAACTCAAGCTCCAGGGTGTCCTCCGTCTTGGGTGGAGGGCCGGTGTCCAAGCTGCTCTCGGCGTCGGTGCTCGGCTTATGGTGGGGTTCAGGCTGTGGCACTGGCTGGGGATGGGGGACAGCAGATGGGCCCGCCCCATCCCCAGCAGGTCCTGCAAGACACAAGACACTACGCATGATTATAATAATAATAATCTTTATTGTCACAAGTAGGCTTACATTAACACCGAAATGAAGGGACTGTGGAAAGCCCCTAGTCGGCACACTCCGGCGCCTGTTCGGCTTCACAGAGGGAGAATTCAGAATGTCTAATTCACCTAACAAGCATTTCTTTCGGGACTTGTGGGAGGAAACCGGAGCACCCGGAGGAAACCCACGCAGACACGGGGAGAACGTGCAGACTTTGCACAGACAGTGACTCAAGCCGGGAATCGAACCCGGGACCCTGGCGCTGTGAAACAACATTAGACCGCTGGCCGGGGGGGGAGTATGAGTGGTGGGGGTGAGGGTGGTGTGGGCGTGAGGGTGGGGATTATGGTGAGGTTGGTGTGGGGCTGAGGGTGGTGGAGGGTGATGTTGGGGAGTGTTGACAGCTCAGCAGGATCTCACATACATGAACTCCACCCCAGTGATCTCCCTTTCCTTGGGCCGCAGGCCATGTCCAGGGCCCTCTGCTTGGCCATGGTGATGGGCCACAAGTCTGGCGGTCCACCTCCAGTCTTCTCCCGCTCCCAGCGGTTGTTGGGGGATGGTAGCAAACAGAAAACGACAGTGTTAGACAGTCTGATGCATGCACTTCAGCGGGTGGATAGCTTGTGGCCTCAGTGGCCAGGGCTCCCGGCCATGGAGGCCGGTATGGGTTCCGGAATGTGGTGCAGGGTAGGGGTTCTGCCGCCCTTTGGGTTGGGTGTTTAGGGTTATGGGTGTGTAGGATTGGGGTTTCTGCCAGGGGCACATTGTTGCCTGCTCACCCTGGCCGCCTTGAGGAGGTTGTGCAGTTTTTTTCTGGCACTGCTGAAAGGTTCGGACTTTGTTGCCCATGATGCTCATCGCCTCTGCCACCTGTGCTCAGGTATGGCGAATGGCGCGGCTGGCAGCCTCCTTCCCGGGCCAGGGTACAGGGTCATCTACCTCTTCCCCACCGCATCCAGGAGGGCCTCCAACTCAGCATCCATGAAGCGAGGGGCAGCATGTCTTGCTGCCATCTTGTTGGCTGGGATGGTGTGTGTGGGGAGTGAAGTGTGTATATGTGGCTGCAGCTTGTCAGCCTCCTGAGTGTCAATCACAAAACTGGCGAATCCGGCTCTGTTTCTCCCCCGCTGGGTCGGAGAATCGCCGGGGGCAGCGTGAATCCCGACCCCGCTGGCCGCCGAATTCTCCGGCACCGGAGATTCGGCGGGGGCGGGAATCGCGTCACGCCGGACAGTGGGCAACCCCCGCCGATTCTTCGGCCCACGATGGGCCGAAGTCCCGCTGATGCAATGCCGGTCCCGCCGGCGTGAATTATACCACCTCCCTTACTGGCGGGACCAGGCGGCGTGAGCGGGCTCAAGGGTCCTGGGGGGGTGCGTGGGGCGATCTAGACCCAGGGGGTGCCCCCACGGTGGCCTGGCCCGCGATCGGGGCCCACCGATCCACCGGCGGGCCTGGGCTGTGGGGGCACTCTTTTACTATGCGTCGGCCGTGTAGGTCTCTGCGATGGCCGACGCGGAGGTGACCCCCCTGCGCATGCACGGGGATGACATCAGCAGCCACTGATGCTCCCGCGCATGCGCGGACTTCCGCCTACCGGCGGAGTCTCTTCTGCCCCGGCTGGCGTGGCACCAAAGGCCTTCCACGCCAGTCGGCAGGACGGCATCCACTCCGGCGTGGGCCTATCCCCTAAAGGTGAGGGCTTGGCCCCTAAAGGTGCTGAGAAATCCACACCTTTGGGGTGGCCCAATGCTGGCGTGGTTCATGCCACTCCATCCCGCCAGGGTAGGGGAGAATCCTGCCCCCTATCTCTGTGTGCTGTCCAGGAGATTATCACCTATCTCCATGCGGCCTTTCTTCCAGTGACCTACTCCTGTCACCACGCCACCTGTGGTTGGATGCTGGAATCTCAGGCTATGCATTTGGCATCTATCTTTACTCACAGTTCGGTTATTAAATTAAACACAAATGATATTCTACGTATCATCCCCGGTGGAAAAATCCTGACTTCTGTGGCGACTAAACAGTTAATTAGCAGGTTATATGATTCCTTGTATTCTAGATCCTGTGTGAATATATTGGGTACTTTTCAGTTTTGGGAAAGTGACTTGGCAACCAACATCGATGAGGAGTCATGGGGTAGTATATGGAATTCTGTCAATAATATTTTGCTATGTAACAGAATGAAGGAGACTCAGTTCAAGATACTGCACCATTTACACATTACACTGAGTTTGAGACACAGGTTTGATCTTACTACTTCCCCGATGTGCCTAAAGTGCATGGAAGTTAAGGGTGATTACACACATTGAGCATGATCCTGCGGCAAGATTCAATATTATTGGTCTGGTGTCGAAAAGGAGCTTGAGAGGCTATTTGGCACGGCCTTGGAATTTGTTCCTTTATTCCTAATTCCGGGCCTTCCAGATGGGAGAATTATTGAGAAAAACAGGCTGTATAACCCATCCTAACTTTTGCAGTTCGGGAAAATATCTTCTACTCCTGGATTAGTGACACGTATCCTTTGATTCAAAATTGACATCAAATAGTTATGGATTGTATTCATATGAAATTCCTAACTCCTGTATTTTGTTCTAAGTCAGATACATTCAGTGAAGTGTGGGACCCCCATCCCAACTTTCTGGGTTCTGCTCTGTCTGACATGCTCCTGGAAGGTTTTCCGTGTGCCATATTGCAAGTCTTGATTTCACTATACATAAAGGTGTGCACCTTGTTATGTCATTCTACCACAATTGTATGGCTTTATCCACTTCCCCTCCACTCTCTGATCCATTGTGCATTTAGAGGCACTAGTTCTTGAGGACCATAGTTCTGAAATTGTCCTGTCTTTCTCTGTTCTTATATTTTCAGAAACAATTGTTCTGTACTGTGCCAGTTTGTGTTGATATTTGTTTTGTTATCTGTAAAGATTATAAAATTCTGATAAAAATATATATTTTTAGAAACGTTTTTGATAATGTTAATGAAGATAGTACAGTATTAAAATTGGCTATTTCTTTCCAAATAGTGAAAAAATATTTTTGAAAGTAAATGTAAACGTTTATTCCCTTCAGGTACTGTGTATGGAAATTGTCTGCTCAATACAAAAATCACTCACTAAGAATAATAGTAAACGTGGAAATCCATGCGTTAACAATCATAAAGGAGGTATCGTAATCGTGGTTTGAGAAATAACTTTTATCCATGTATTGGCACACAAATGACTGAGCAGCTTGAATTATAATGACAGTAAAATCGCCAAATTCAGAATTAAGGGCATCATTTAATAATGTAGTCTGGAACAATACCAGAATTAAGGATCCATCATCCTGTCAACAAAAGTTCAAACCCAATATAGCAACCAGAGTGGAGCTGGGAGCCAAGGTAAAACATTGGATTGTTGTGTGTCATTTTCATGGAGAACAGTTACCCCTGGATAAGGCTGAAAAATATAAACAAAATCTGGGAAAGATTGCTGAAACAGAATTTTTTTTTAAAGTTGGAAGTGCACAGAATGCTGGTTAGCATATGAAAATGATTAAAGGTTAACTTTTCCAAGATATTGGCAAGTCTGTAAATCTCCAAGGAAAGTGTCAGAAGATTTTCATGATTGGAGATTATTAATTTTCGGAATCAAAGGCATAGCTTGTTGAATAAGTTACAGGTACATCAGGAAGTGAAAAAAAGGATGGTGAGAAATGATTTTGCATTTTACTGTATTGAATAAGTTGATGGCATGCCCCATTTCCTTGTTTGAAGTTTTTTTTTGTCTGGACTATTTAAGTAAGAATATATTTCTTCTGTAGAATTTAACTTTTTGTATTTTAGCCACTCTTAGATCAGATTTACCACAGCTACATGCAGTGGAAATTTCCTTCCAATTCTCTCCAATAACCTGCCTCAGTAGAGCACCTCCAAGAGTGCCAGGACTGTTATATTACATGATTGTAATACGTCGTTACTCTTTTGCTTCCTTCCAGAATGGGCTGATGTTTGTAGTTCAGTAAAATGATCAGTCTTCAAATAACATTTGAAATAATAAATAACATTTATTGAATAACGAATATAAATATCTATGAGTTTGTTCACTCTTCTACAACTATAACTGATGATGAAGTAAATAAGAAGAAGTATAAATAATGTTTAACTACACGTGCCAACTACGCTATATATCTAACACTGCTCACTAGTCACTCCTGATATGAAGAGGCGGGAATCTCCTCTGAGTGCAGTTTATATACATGGATCTGGCGCTGCCATCTGATGGTTGTCTAGCACTATAATACAGGTGTTAACCCCCTACATACCAGCAGATATACAAATCACTACAAGGATGACATTTTTTCATGTCATACACCTGCCATCATGTTGCCTCTGAATGCGACTGCAAACTAGGGGCAATTTAGTGGTGCAGATCCATGCCAATATAATTCCATACGTAGCTAACAGACAAAGGGTAAAACCATTTCCTATAATTCTGCATGCAGGCAGATATGTTCCAAAATAAAAATGACCTAATTAAAGGTCCTCCTGACATGAAATCAATCCAAGTGGCAGGTCATCTTCACACCATTCTTGCAGCAGCTTAATGCTCAGATTCTCAGGCAGACAGCAATAGGATAGAGCTTTGTGTGACATCCTCAAGGTTCTTGTCCATCATAGAATTATAGTGCAGAAGAAGGCCATTTGGCCCATCGGATCTGTACCGGCCCTCCAAAAGAGCATCCTATCTTGGTCCACGCCCCCACCCAATCCCAATAACCCAGTAACCCCACCTAACATTTTGGATACTAAGGGACAATTTAGCATGGCCAATCCACCTAACCTGTACACCTTTGGACTGTGGGAAGAAATTGGAGCATCTGGAGCAAACCCATGCAAGCACGGGGAGAAGGTGCAAACTCCACTCAGACAGTTACCCAAGGCTGTAATTGACCCCGGGTCCCTGGTGCTGTGAGGCAGCAATGCTAACCACTGAGCCACCGTTCCGCCCCACAGACTGGATTAGAGATAACTTTGGGACCGTGCAAAGCAGTCTTAGAAAGAAAACCATGCATATTGGAAATCTGAAATTAAATAAATACACGTTGGGATTAGAACTGAAATTTTAGGGTTAACATTTTGAATATAGGGGGCGAAATTCTCCATTATCGGCGGAAAGTCCGCCGATCGGCGCAAAAAACGGCGCAAATCCCACTTGCGTCACGTCATAAAAATGGGCCGATATTCTGCGGCCCGAAATGGGCTAGCAGCGACGTAACGGGATCCGCGCTTGCGCAGTGGTTCACGCCGTGCAGCGTCATACGCGCTGCACGGCGTGACGGCTCATAAGGCCGCGCAGCTCCCCCCCACCCGACCGGAACAGCCGACCGCAACACCCGACTTGATGGCTGGCCGTCGCTCAGCCCCGAGGTTCAAGTCACGCGATGTGGAGGCGCTCCTGGATGCGGTGGAGCAGAGGAGGGACGCCCTGTATCCCGGGCACGGCCGCAGAGTTGCCCCACGCCACAGCCGGCGTCTGTGGAGGGAGGTGGCAGAGGCCGTCACCGTTGTGGCCCTAACACCACGGACAGGCACCCAGTGCCACAAGAAGGTGAACGACCTCGTCAGAGCAGGCAGGGTGAGCCTCCCCCATATCCCCCATATCCCCCCTCCCCCAAATACCCCCCTCCCCCATATCCCCCCTCCCCCATATCCCCCATATTCCCCCCACCCCCATATCCCCCCTCCCCCATATCCCCCATATCCCCCCCCATATCCCCCATATTCCCCCCTCCCCCATATCCCCCATATCCCCCCCCTCCCCCATATCCCCCCCTCCCCCATATCCCCCCTCCCCCATATCCCCCATATTCCCCCCTCCCCATATCCCCCATATCCCCCCTCCCCATATCCCCCCTCCCCCATATCCCCCCTCCCCCATATCCCCCCCTCCCCATATCCCCCATATCCCCCCTCCCCCATATCCCCCATATTCCCCCTCCCCCATATCCCCCCTCCCCCATATCCCCCGTATTCCCCCCTCCCCATATCCCCCCTCCCCCATATCCCCCATATTCCCCCCTCCCCCATATCCCCCATATCCCCCCTCCCCCATATCCCCCCTCCCCCATATCCCCCCCTCCCCCATATCCCCCATATTCCCCCCTCCCCCATACCCCCATATTCCCCCCTCCCCCATATCCCCCATATCCCCCCTCCCCCATATCCCCCCTCCCCCATATCCCCCCCACATATCCCCCATATCCCCCCTCCCCCATATCCCCCATATTCCCCCCTCCCCCATATCCCCCCTCCCCCATATCCCCCCTCCCCCATATCCCCCATATCCCCCCCTCCCCCATATCCCCCATATCCCCCCTCCCCCATATCCCCCATATCCCCCCTCCCCCATAGCCCCCGTATTCCCCCCTCCCCCATATCCCCCATATCCCCCCTCCCCATATCCCCCATATTCCCCCCTCCCCCATATCCCCCCTCCCCCATATCCCCCTCCCCCATATCCCCCCCTCCCCCATATTCCCCCCTCCCCCATATCCCCCATATTCCCCCATATCCCCCCTCCCCCATATCCCCCCTCCCCCATATCCCCCCCATATCCCCCATATCCCCCCTCCCCCATATCCCCCATATTCCCCCCTCCCCCATATCCCCCCCTCCCCCATATCCCCCCCATCCCCCATATCCCCCATATTCCCCCCTCCCCCATATCCCCCCTCCCCCATATCCCCCATATCCCCCCCTCCCCCATATCCCCCCTCCCCCATATCCCCCATATCCCCAAGTGAATCCAGCCCTAACCTTAACCTCTGCAATGCACGCGCAACCGATGGCGTGCATTCATATACCTGCCTAACACTGCTGCCTTTTACCCCTGCCACCACCCCCCCCCCCAGGAGAAGCGCGCACACAACAATAGGGAGCATGTGAGGACTGGAGGAGGGCCCGCTGATGAGAGGCCACTGACCGTACACGAGGAAAGGGCCCTGGAACTGGCTGGCGGACCTGAGGACCAGGAGGTTGCTGATGCAGAGGTCGGGGCCCCACGAGCAAGTGAGCCACCAACAGCCCGTCCCCATATCCCCCCTCCCCTATATCCCCCTCCCCGTATCACCTGGTCACTGCCTGATGTCTAACCATGCATGCTTCATTGTGTATCGCAGGACCAAACGTCCAGGCACCCATCCCCGCAGATGCAGACCGCCCGCAGGATGCCCCTCGGAGACCACAGGAGACGGAGAGACCCGAACCCTCCAGCATGCGACGCCCGCAGGATGCCCCTCGGAGACCACAGGAGACGGAGAGACCCGAACCCTCCAGCATGCGACGCCCGCAGGATGCCCCTCGGAGACCACGGGAGACGGAGAGACCCGGACCCTCCAGCATGCGACGCCCGCAGGATGCCCCTCGCACACCACGGGAGACGGAGAGACCTGGAGCAACAGGGAGACGACACCCCCGTCACGTGCGGGAGCGACCACCCAGCGATGAGGGGGGCAGCCACAGGCCCCGGTCACATCCGAGCCAGGACACCCCTACCCGGGACACCACTACCCAGGATACCCCTACCCGGGACAGCACTACCCGGGACAGCACTACCCGGGACAGCACTACCCGGGACAACACTACCCAGGACACCCCTACCCGGGAAGACGAAATACCGGACAGTGACTCAGAGTGGATGGGTGGAGACGAACCCCCACCCCAAAGTGCCATGGACTCAGAGTGGGACGAAGAGCACGACCAACGCCACTGCTGTCACCAACACCCTCCACCATCGCAGAAACACTCACCACGGTTGGGCACTTTAGTGATGAGGCGTCTGGTACACTCACTGGTGCGCACAACACAGCCGTCCCGGTACAGCAGGTGGAGGTAGGAGCAGCAGAGGGACCGGGCGGTCGGAGGGCCGCCCAGGCCAAGCGAACATCTGCCGCCCAGATGGATCCCGGGTTCCTGCAGTTACCACACCCACACATAGATCCGATGGAACCACTGACACGGAGACGAGCGAATAGGGTGACGGGTGGCTTGCGGCGGCTGCGGTCGCAGGTGGAGGAGTCCACCCGCGTCCAGGAGCTGGGAGTGGTCCCGGTCATGCGTGCCACCCAGGCTGACACCGCACGGGTGGCGTCCGCGGTGGAGGCAATGGGTGCGACGGTGTCAGACATGGGGAACGGTTTGCGAGGCCTGGGGCCTTCCGTGCAGGCGGCGTCTGTGGCCCAGGAAATGGCTGCCCTCTCACAGGAGGCCATGAGCCAGTGCCAGCGCCAGATGGCAGAGGCGCTCAACGCCATAGCCCAGTCTCAGCACGCCATAGCCCAGTCTCAGCAGGCCATGGCCCAGTCTCAGCAGGCCATGGCCCAGTCTCAGCAGGCCATAGCCCAGTCTCTGCAGGCCATGGCCCAGTCTCTGCAGGCCATGGCCCAGTCTCAGCAGGCCATCGCTGAGGGCATCGGCGCCAGTGGCCATGTGCGAGCTGGCGTCGCACTGTCGCAGACAGGGTTCGACAACCCCCTGGGCTCCATGGCTGCAAACCTGCAGACCCCTGTCGATACCAGCACGGGCCTCCAGGACTGGCAGCGCCAGATGTCGGGGGCGCGTCGGATGGCCAGTCCGTTCGCATCCCCCACCCATGTAGAGGCCTGGGGGCCATCGGGCACCCCGAGGGAGGAGGAGGTGGTGTGGTCCGTCCCGGCTCCCTCTGTAGGGGAGGTCCCGGTACACCGCGACACTTCGGACTCCCCCCCTTCCGTCCCAGGTGCATCGGGTGGGCAACGGGCAGGACAGGCTGGCAGCTCGCCATCCCAGTCGCCCGGGCCGCAGCCTGGTCCATCTAGGCCAGGACGCCCCAGGAAACGGCCGCCAAAGGGATCCAGTGTCAGAGGGCAGGAATCACAGGAGTCCACCTCCAGTTCTGCTGTACCGTCTGGGGAACCACGTAGACGTAGTCAAAGGGCCCGTGAGGCCAAACAATTAGACACTGAGTAAGTTGGCACGGGTGCAGGGCACAGATGAGCTTTAGGCGCTAGGGCACGTGCATGAACTCCTTTGGTTATTAAAGTCAATGTTACACCTACCGAAGCTGCCTTTGTGCTCTGTCCAAAGTGTGCGGGGGTGTCATGTACGTTGAGCGCAAGTGTGTGTGTGAGGGGTGGTCTTACCTCAGCCCCAGGTGAGTCTGCCCCCTTCCCCCTGGGCCGCCATCAACATCCCCCGGGCAGAGGACGGGACCGTGCGCTGCAGTGTCACAGCCGCATGCAGGGATGGTCCGGGTGGATGGTGGTACTGTGGCCATGGGTCAGACATAGTCCAACGATGTAGAGCCAGGAGCTCATCGCAGGGCGGGTTGTCATCATTCTCCATGGCCTGCGATAGACACGCGTCCACCCGCAACTGGGTGAGCCCGGCCCGTTGTGCCGCCGGTGGATCGGCAATTGGGGGTGGGGGGGTGGTGTGCATGCGGGTGGGGTGTGTGGGGTTAGGGAGGGGGGTGAGGGTGCTGGGTGGATGGGTGGGGGGTGTGGGTGGTCGGCTGTTGTCATGGTGTGCGGTCTGTGGCCATAGTACCCGATTCCCACGCCCATCTAGTCAGTGAAGCGGGCGTCTATCAGTCTGTCCCGTGCCCGCTGGGCCAGCCGGTAACGGTGGACAGCCACCCATCTGTGTCTACCCCGTCTGCCCTGACCATTGCCCCCATCCCCCTCATCTGGGGAGGACTGGGCCTCTTCCTGCTGCTCCTCCACTCCGCCCTCCTCTGCCTGCGGCACATCGCCCCTCTGCTGGGCTATGTTGTGCAGGACGCAGCACACCACAATGATGCGGCCGACCCTATCTGACCGATACTGGAGGGCACCCCCAGAGAGGTCCAGGCACCTGAAACGCATCTTCAGCACGCCAAAGCACCTCTCGATCACTTCCCTTGTCGCTACATGGGCATCATTGTAGCGGTTCTCCGCCTCATTGCGTGGCCTCCGTATAGGCGTCATCAGCCACGATCACAATGGGTAGCCCCTGTCGCCCAGCAACCAGCCCCTCAGCCGGGGCTGGCGTCCCTCGTACATGCCGGGGATGGATGACCGCAACAACACGAATGAGTCGTGTACACTGCCTGGGTGACGGGCGCAGACGTGCAGGATCATCATGCGGTGGTCGCAGACCACCTGTACGTTCATTGAATAGGTCCCCTTCCTATTAGTGAACACGGCCCTGTTATCTGCAGGTGGCCGCACGGCGACGTGCATCCCATCAATCGCGCCCTGGACCATGGGGAACCCGGCAACGGCAGAGAAGCCCACGGCCCGGGCATCTTGGCTGGCCCGGTCCACGGGGAAGCGGATGTAGCGGTGCGCCATGGCATAAAGGGCATCTGTCACTGCCCGGATGCACCGGTGCACCGATGTCTGCGAAATGCCGGACAGGTCCCCACTCGGTGCCTGGAATGACCCCGTTGCATAAAAGTTCAGGACCACCGTAACCTTGACGGACACGGGGAGAGGGTGTCCCCCGCCAGTGCCACGCGGTGACAGGTGTGCCAGCAGGTGGCAGATGTGTGACACGGTTTCCCGGCTCATCCGGAGTCTCCTCCTGCATTCCCGGTCCGTGAGGTCCTGGTATGACTGCCGGGGCCGGTACACACGGGGCGCCCTCGGGTGCCTCCGTTGCCGTGGGGCCGCGACGTCCTCCTCCCCCTCCTCGTCCTGTCGGTCAGGTGTCCCTCCAGCCTGGGCGGCTGCCGCCTGCCCCTCTGCGGCAGCCTGCGCCGCCTCTCTGGCACGCTCCTCCTCCTCCTCCTCCTCATCCAGGGCAACATAGACATGAGCGGCTGCCACCACGGCGGCCAACATCGCTGGATGGTCTGAAAACATGACGGCCTGGTGGGGGGGGAGGGGAACGACGACATGTCATCATTGCCCATATCCCCTCCTCCCCCCAGCCAGGTGGCATGGACCGCATGGGTCCAACTGTTGGAGGCTGGCACCTGGCCAGGTGGACCAACTCATTTGCCCTCCCATCACCCACCCCAGCACGGACCCCCCCCAACCCCCAACCTCCACCCCGGCACGGACCCCCTCCCCAACCTCCACCCCCGCACGGACCCCCCCCCCAACCTCCACCCCGGCACGGACCCCCTCCCCAACCCCCAACCTCCACCCCGGCACGGACCCCCCCCCCCAACCTCCACCCCGGCACGGACCCCCCCTCCCCAACCTCCACCCCGGCACGGACCCCCTCTCCAACCTCCACCCCAGCACGGACCCCCCCCCAACCCCCAACCTCCACCCCGGCACGGACCCCCCCCCCCAACCTCCACCCCGGCACGGACCCCCCCCCCAACCTCCACCCCGGCACGGACCCCCCCCCAACCTCCACCCCGGCACGGACCCCCTCCCCAACCTCCACCCCGGCACGGACCCCCTCCCCAACCTCCACCCCGGCACGGACCCCCTCCCCAACCTCCACCCCGGCACGGACCCCCTCCCCAACCTCCACCCCGGCACGGACCCCCTCCCCAACCTCCACCCCAGCACGGACCCCCCCCCCCAACCTCCACCCCGGCACGGACCCCCTCCCCAACCCCCAACCTCCACCCCGGCACGGACCCCCCCCCCAACCTCCACCCCGGCACGGACCCCCCCTCCCCAACCTCCACCCCGGCACGGACCCCCTCCCCAACCTCCACCCCAGCACGGACCCCCCCCCAACCCCCAAACTCCACCCCGGCACGGACCCCCCCCCCCAACCTCCACCCCGGCACGGACCCCCCCCCCAACCTCCACCCCGGCACGGACCCCCCCCCCCAACCTCCACCCCGGCACGGACCCCCTCCCCAACCTCCACCCCGGCACGGACCCTCTCCCCAACCTCCACCCCGGCACGGACCCCCTCCCCAACCTCCACCCCGGCACGGACCCCCTCCCCAACCTCCACCCCAGCACGGACCCCCCCCCCAACCCCCAACCTCCATCCCGGCACGGACCCCCTCCCCAACCTCCACCCCGGCACGGACCCCCTCCCCAACCCCCACCCCGGCACGGACCCCCTCCCCAACCTCCACCCCAGCACGGACCCCCCCCCAACCACCAACCTCCACCCCGGCACGGACCCCCCCCCCCCAACCTCCACCCCGGCACGGACCCTCTCCCCAACCCCCAACCTCCACCCCGGCACGGACCCCCCCCCCCCCAACCTCCACCCCGGCACGGACCCCCCCTCCCCAACCTCCACCCCGGCACGGACCCCCTCCCCAACCTCCACCCCAGCACGGACCCCCTCCCCAACCCCCAACCTCCACCCCGGCACGGAACCCCCCCCCCAACCTCCACCCCGGCACGGACCCCCCCTCCCCAACCTCCACCCCGGCACGGACCCCCTCCCCAACCTCCACCCCAGCACGGACCCCCCCCCAACCCCCAACCTCCATCCCGGCACGGACCCCCTCCCCAACCTCCACCCCGGCACGGACCCCCCCCCCCCCCAACCTCCACCCCGGCACGGTCCCCCTCCCGGCACTCCCCCGGAGCCCAACCTACTCTAACCACCCCCCCCCTCCCCCCCCCCCCCCCCCCCCCCCCCCCGGCCGCACACACACACACACAAGCCGAGACACACCTCTCCTCACGCAATCAGTCTGCGGCCACGCCATTTCCTGCCCAGAGCCAACCCCCCAGGCCGTCACTCACCTCCTCGCTGGTCGGCGTGAGCCTGGAGCACCGGGTCACGCCGATGAAAAGGAGGTTTGATTCACGTCGACGTGAACGGTCATCACGTCGACGGGACTTCGGCCCATCCGGAAGGGAGAATATCGGCAGGCCGAAAATCGGCTGCCTTGCGCAGACCCGTGACATTCTCCGCGGCAGCGGCGCCATTAACGCCCCGCCGACTTTTCTCCCTTCGGAGACTTCGGCGGGGGCGGGGGCGGGATTCACGGCGGCCAACGGCCATTCTCCGACCCGGCGGGGGGTCGGAGAATGACGCCCAGGGTCTCAAAAAGGCAAATTGCCTCGTCTGAGAGCGAGGAACTGTTTGGAGAAGTGTTCCAGAAAAAGGATTATATGGAAAGATGAATGGAAGTGCAGAATAAGATTGAACAGGATTTGTAAACAATTAATTCTCAAGCCTCCCCTACCCGGTTCAAGAAATGCTGTAAATACTGAATAACTTTCACAGGTAAACAAAAGCAGATAAATCCTACAACAAGCAAGGAGTATCTGGCAGTAGAAAATCAATAAGCACTGATAGAAAAGATCGCAAATGTAATCAGCCTTTATATAGATTCAGTGAAAACCAAAGTAGTAACTTCTTCACTAGTCGGATATGGCAGTCCGAACAGCTTCAACACAAGAATAGGACATGCACACATAATCTCGGCTGACACTTCAATGCTCTGCTGAGGAATTGATGCATTCTATACTTTAGATCTGGCTTTAAACCAAGACCAAGCCAATCTTTTCAGATATATATTAACGATCTCCCGGTACTATTTGAAGAACTACTACCCTGGCCAACAAATACCACCAAAAACAGATGAACAGATCACTTTATCTCATTGCTATGTATGGGACCTTGCTGACACACAATAGCTGCCGCATCTGCCTGTGTGACAAAAGCCACTTTCCCAAAACTAATTCATTACATTAAGATACTTTGCATGAGATACTTTGATGTGTTAAGCTGTTATAAAAATACCAATGTAGGTTTATTATTAAATTTGTTCTTTTCTTCTGAAGTGAGCCTCAAAGATATTTGCACTTTGTTTGCAATACCTTCCTTTTGGCTTCTGACGATGTACTGGACTAACTATCAAAAACAGGAAATGGATGGATTCAACGTAATTACTTTTGAAGTAAATTGATTACTAATACTCAGTTGCAATTGATGAAGGCAGAGGCAAAATTTCACCTAGTCCCGTCTTATTTTTGATAAAGTAAAGCACTTTTCAGAATTACCGGGAGATGAGGCCTTATGAATCATATGGGTTTTTCAACACTCTTGATAGAATGGAAAATATTAAACTTAACATTGGGCTAAATTTTCCATGAAGTGGAAATTACCGTCAAATATTTCTATCTTAGACCCGAGCTCCACGTCTCAAGCGTTGACTTCGACCAGGGCCTGCTGAGAAATGTGAAGCCTCGCTGCTCCTTTGGCGTAGTATAGGTAGGAGTGTCAGGGGAAATGAAGAGCTCTGGAGAACGGAAAATCTGGTCCATTGTAACTTCTGTTCATTGTTTCATTACTCCACCACCTATTCCGTGAAACACTCCGGAATATTTTAAAATATTAACGGCAATATATGAAGGCAAGTCTTTTTCACCATTATTGAAAAGCAGGCAGAAGTAACGAGGGAGGCAAAGAGGAATGAATTTGTTAAACTTAAAGGTATGCTGTATCCTCTCCTGTCCCAAATGCTCAGGGATTCCTCTGGTCCTTCGGTTTCCTCCCAAAGATGTGCAGGTTGGGTGGATTGGCCACGCTAAATTGCCCCTTAGAATCCAAAAGGTTAGCTAGGGTTAAGGGGATAAGGTGGGGCATGGGCCTAGGTAATATGTTCTTTCCAAGGGTCAGTGCAGACTCAATGGGCCGAATGGCCTCCTTCTGAACTGTAGGGATTCTTTGACCAAGTCATTTCTGGATTGTGGAATTTTCTGGATTATATAATGACATTAGATTGCCTATCTAGAAACATCTGAATCCGAAAACATGGTAATTATAAATATTGATCTGAAACATAAAACAGTGATAAAACATTAGAAAATAGTAATGACAGTTGTTTTACCCTCAAAATATTGCCACTTCCACAATAATAAAAGCAAAATAAAGCAGATGCTGAAAATTTGAAACAAACTGAAAGTGATGGAACAGCTCAGCAGGTCTGGTAGCATCTGTGGAGTGAGAAACAGAGTTAATGGGCATGATTCAGCGAACCCGTTGCACTCAGCACAAATCTGGGTGCAACAGGTGAATCCCGGGAGAGCCCCAAATCGAGCTCCTAGCCGAGTGATGGGCAACGGTCCTATTGTGAGTCACCCAACTCACTGTGCCTGGCACGACTTGGATCTCATCCTCGCTACATTTGTACTGCCAGGGTGTGAGGGGCACTGCCAGCGTGCCTGGGTGCCAGGTTGGCACTGCCAGTAGTCGGACCTGCTTGTCCATGGGAGGGGGTCTTCCCAGGGGCCTCGGAAAGATTGGGGGTGAGGAGGGGGTGTCCAGAAAGCATAGGGTGGGGGCTGAAAGGGGGGTGAAGTTCAGGCTGCTAATCAAAATGGTGCCCCAATATGCGAGCAGCCATTCCGGGTAGCGAGCAAAATCTCTCCAAGTGCGGCCTCGAGGGGGAGAACCTCCCTGAGGCTGAAAGAAATGGCAAAGTACCATTGAATAGTGGGACGATTGTCAGTGCTACAGTCACAGGCGGGACGGAAGATTTGACGGACTATTCAAAGGTCCATTGACCTCGGGTGAGAATTTCCGGCCTTGGGGCAGGAGCGACCGGAAAATCCCAACCAATAACTCTGTTTCTCTCTCCACAGATGCTGCCAGACCTGCTGAGATTTTCCAGCACTTGATGTTTTTATTGCATTTTCCATGTTTCTACTGTCAAAGTACTGTACTAAAATTATGCTGATGATGTCAAGAGAATGCTTGGGGTCTGCTCAAAACATTTCAGGGCAACTGGTGTTCCCCAACAATAGGTTTCCAGACTGGGGAGTTTCCCGTTTCCAGGAGAGGCTGGATAGAGTGGGACTTTTTTCCCTGGAGCGTAGGAGGCTTAGGGGTGAACTTATAGAGGTCTATAAAATAATGAGGAGCATAGATAAGGTAGATAGTCAACATCTTTTCCCAAAGGTAGGGGAATCTAAAACTAGAGGGCAATGGTTTAAGGTGAGGGGGGAGAGATACAAAAGGATCCAGAGGGGAAATTGTTTTCACACAGAGGGTGGTGAGTGTCTGGAACGAGCTGTCAGCGGCACTAGTAGAGGCGGGTACAATTTTCTTTTAAAAAACATTTCGACAGTTTTATGGTAAAAATGGGTATAGAGGGATATGGGCCAAGAGCTTAGTTGTACAAACTGGTCAGCATAGACAGGTTGGACCCAAGGGACAGTTTTCATGCTGGAAACCTCTATGACTCTAAGTGGATCCACCTAGTTTTGTAGCCTAACCAGTAATCAATTCAATTATACCATCTACCTGCTGCAACTGGCACTCGGCTTGGTAACCCTGACACACACGACAACGCGTACTACTTACTCACCTAACTGCCAGCAATTTTTTCTTTAAAAATTTGCTGATATATGCCTTTCATCATCACCACCCCCTATACCCTGTCTGACAGTGTTCTCCATGTCATCCTTTTCTTTGACAGCTTAATGGGCGAGGAGATTTTTATGTTGTTAGTGGGCTGAATGAACCATACAATCTGTCTAATGATGTCAGTGTCATCTGAATCTGATTGTTGTTGATGCAGTGGTGACTATGTGATGGTATTCCCCAGAGTATGGCGAGAGATTAATCTGTGTTATTTAGCGGTCTAAGAATCATGTTTATCGCGTGATCTTCAACTCTGACTTTGTATAATTTCCTTAAACCTGAACCTATGTATCTGCCAGACCAGACCATCTGCAGTGTTGAAAATTAAAAGCCACTTTTGGAGACAATGTAAAGTCTCCTGTTTAAGCTCCTGCATGCCCCTTGCTGCCTGCATTGCCGTATCTGCTTTTCAGACAGGAAAGATCGAAGAATGCCATTAGTCACTTAATACTTATAATCAAATTAACATGAGATCCTTTTTTTCTTAAATCACACACTATCTGCAACTGGAATAAAATCCATTACTCTCAGTATTGCCATCCATTTAATGGTTTGTTAGATTCTACCAAATTTTAAATGTGTATTTTGAACGGCCCAATATAAACTGTGAAACTTAGTGGTCAATCGGTAGAATTATTCACTGTGCAGACGTTTCGTTATTTTACTTAGCCCGAGCCTGCATTTCGATCCAGCTCTGAACAACAAGATCTATTAATGCAAATGATAAAAACCATCCTAGTCAGGTTGTCACTGCGATGAGTAGTGAAGTTGCAGCTTGTTATGTTGCTTTTGACGGCAATAAAGAGCAAAGCTATCAGTATACACCAGAATTCAGGCTATCTGGTCATGACAAGCTTTGCTATCTCACTCTGCACATGCTCACACCATGAGACTCTGTACTGATTTCTGACAGAAATAGCCCCCAAAGATAATTTCACCGGAGAGTGACACTGAAGGGCTTATCTGTACGAGGATTAGAAGCTGTACAAAGCCTCTGTTAATGCTCCAGTTGATAATTACCATTTGAAACCATTTGAGTGGTTTTGTATACATGAGGGATTCTCCTTTTGTGAAAAGGGAAAAGTTCCTCCCCTGGTTTTACTGAATTAAACTGAATGATTTCAGATTTATTCCATGAACGTGACTACTTTGTATGGGTTATTAAAGTAAATAAGGGATCCCTTCACTATAACCATTTTACACAATCTATTTGACTGCTTTTAAATAGCTGATGAATTTGAATCAAAATTCTTTGTAATTTCTCAAGAGACCACCTTTCCTTTAGTTCTTTAATTTGACCCTTTTTGCCCTTGGGGTCTAAACTTCAAATCCAAACTTGAGTAGAAACACAGCACATTGCTGGGCAGTCTACTGGTTCCGTCATGATTCTGCCCCACAGAAATCAAGATCCTCGGCAGACAAGGGGAACACTTCTAAAGCCCCACATGCAGAAGAGCAGCCACCCCAACCCCACCACCCGTGCCCCCCCCCCCCCCCCCCCCAACCATGCAATGATCAGGACCCCACAACACACTCCCACACAAACAAAGGGGTGACCCAACACACTCTGCCCTGCCAGCATCGGGGCATCCCCCTGTTGTGTTGTTCACCCTGGGTAACACGGACAGCAACACGATGCAGTTAAATGATCAAGCATATACCAAACGTAGGCGTGGTTCAATAAGATTTATTGAACTTCAGTAACGAAGCACACAGCTGCCTGTGGGTTGACTCTCTACTACTCTAAGTAAACTAACATTAACTATCTAGACCAGGCTAGCTCTGATCCACGTGTAGAAGGTGTTGAATGATTTGTACACCCTGACTGTCACTACAGTTGTCACCAGTGGAAAGAGGCAGAGTGCTGATGCCTTGTGTGTTTTATAGTTGGAAGCCCCCCCTCTGGTGTTCTGTCTGGTGATTGGCCGTGTTCTGTTCTGTTTGTTGATTGGCTCACCTGGGTGTCTGTCACTGCCTGCTTTTACCTCATGATGTGCATGGGTGCATATTATGACCCCCCCCCTCATTGGTACTGCCCCCCCCCCCCTCCCCATCACTGGCACTGCCCATCCCCCGCCATATCTGGCTTCCTTCACTCCAATGCATGCACAACCACTCCCCTCCCCCCCAACAACCATTGTCCTCCCCACACACATAAGACAAACCCCCAAATGCGACTACCCAGAGGGCCCGCCCCTGACAATGCCAACATGACACTGTGCCCTGGCACTCTGGCAGTGCAGGCTGCAGTGCCAAGGAGCAATGTCTCTCACCACTCACGGGTTATATTCAGCCCCACACCCTGGACCCCAACAAAGCTGTTTGAAAACCTCACAAACCAGGGGGTCAAAGGGATACTACATTGTTTACTGGAAGGGAATAAACAAAGAATACAGATGTGATGGGTAGAGGAAAATGTGGGAATGGGCATGTGACGGGCTTGCGGGTAGGGTGCTTGAATCGAGGAACAGACTCCTTCTGGAGTCTGCTAGTCATTTGCCTCTGGGTCCTGTAGTGATCTCTGTATGTGCATGTACATGAGGAGTTAATGTGTAATCAGTAGCACCAGATGATCACTAGAGGGCCAGACCAACAGGAGTATAAAAGAAACCACATTGGGTCTCTCTCCCTCTCTTTTGGATGTACTGTGACCAGGATAGGAGTATCAGATTGGCTCACATGGTTAGTGTAGTCATGCATAGTTACTGTAGTTAGATCTTGTTAACCTTATCACTTGTATCAATGTTAAAGTAAAGAACTCACACAATTATTGTTATAGTTACTCAATAAACCTTTTGTTACTACTGGATAATTTGAGTCTTCTTCATCGAGATTCAGAAGACCTCATCAGTAACCAAGGTTTGAGTAACACTCCGTAGTATACCAAAACACGCAGAGAAGTGTAATAAAAGATAATACAGGAGCGTAATAAAAGATGCTACCAGGGGTGGTGGCTTTAAAAGAACTAGTTAGATTAGGTTAGCAAAAAGCGAAGAAAATTCAAACCGGATATTTGACTGTGGAAGATGTCGCAGCATATTGATCCTCGATGACTAACTGATTCGATGGAACTCGTTGGAGTTCCATGGCAGCTGGAAACAACCGGTAATCTGTAGAGAGTGATATGATGGCGGCTGGATGAATCAGCTGCCGGCCAGCCAGGTGACTCAGAGGGGAACTCACTTGTGTATATTTAATAAGTTTCCAAGCACAGAATCTGATGCGGGATCCAGCTGTTCTGGCCAGCAGGAACGGTGCCACCAGAGCCACCTGTCATTGCACTTAGTCTCAAAATGGAGGTTTCTGCCCTTCTGTTAGTGGGAGGTCCCAATCTACACCAGGAATTCTGCCTGGAAGTTGGCATATCTTGACTACTTTTGTAGTGCTCCAGACGGCAGCCATTTTAAAAATGGCAGCAGCATTTAACAAATGAATTCACGAACGGCATTACGTGTAAAAGGTGTGGCAACATTCATCAGATTTTAAAATACCCTGCATATGGAAATACCTGTGCTAAATGTCACAAACTAAACCATTACACATCTCAATGTAGATCGGGAACAAATTTGCGCAGTTTAAAAAGCTTAGTACAGTAAACAAAGGACGAGCTGTGCAAGAAGTAAGCATTGAAAACAATTTAAAACAAGGGATCAAACTTGACTCAAAAGAAGATGAATTTGACTTAGAGGATTCCTTCTTTGTTGAAATAGTGGAAAGCATAGAAAAAGCACATCGAAAAATTACCAATTGGGAAAACTTTAAAACAAATTTCCATCGTTCAGAATACAGATGAATGGACAAATCCTTTGATGATAAATGGAACCAACATCAATGTAAAATTAAATACCAGAGCAAGAGCCAACCATATTAGCGATTGGATGGAGAATTGCTTCCGACGCCGGAATCGCGGCAGGTGCTGTTTTGACGCCGAGTCGTAATTCTCCGCCCTCTCCAAATTGGCGTTATTGAGACATGCTCCACACGCAGTCACAACCCTGTTGGAATATCGTTAGCGGGCCCACCAGCGATGCTGCGCCTCCAATGGCCCGCCTTCCCGATGACGCGGGCCACCTGTGGCCTCAGCTGTCGGGAGTCTGGTGTGGCGGCTGCGGAGAGGGAAAGAGGGTGTGCGGACATTGTCCAGCACCGCCACACATGGCCAAAATCCACGCTGCTGGCTGGGGGGCTTCTGCCAGGGCTGGGGGGTGTAGTGGAGGGTGGCCAGGAGGTGGGCTGTGGGATCAGAGTGGGCGGGTACACAGTCCAGCACAGCCGGTGCCATCTTTTCTGGCATGATAGGTGCATGTATGGGGGGTGTAGGCTTACGCGCGACTGCAGCTTGTCAGCCCTGTGTATGTCCAGCACGGACCCAGCGATTCTCCAACCATTTTCCGCACATTCCACGGGTTTTTCACATGGCGACGGTGCTAGCCCCTCACCGGTAGCAGAATCGGTGTGGGTTTCATATCAATTTTTCTGTATGAAACACCATGGATCCCCCATCAGCATCAGCACTTCGATGCAGGAACGGTGAATCCAGCCCATACTTTCTCTACAACAATTACCTGGAAGTCATGAAGGAATAATGCAACCTGTACATCAGCTGGCATGACCCCTTATCTTCTGGGTGATATTTTGCACTAGTTGCTAAATGCCAGTTTACACTTCGTTCCATCTATCAAATTGTCAAAAGCTCTGAATCAAGAGTGAAATGCAGATTGTATATCAATTATAAATGAACTAAAGTGTGGATAAAACTTTCAAATGTCAGCTTTCATTCCTTCAATGGTTTAAAAATAGGCAATTTCTTTTAACCTATGAATGATAAAATGAATGCAAACCCTATGGATTCTGCGCAGATTTTATTTTCCTGCAGCATTTCTGTTTTGCAACATTTTGTTCAGTGTTTAAAATATAATTATATAACAGAAATGTCATGGGCGAAATTCTCCGGAAACGGCGCGATGTCTGCCGACTGGCGCCCAAAACGGCGCAAATCAGACGGGCATCGCACCGCCCCAAAGGTGTGGAATGCTGCGCATCTTTGGGGGCCGAGCCCCAACATTGAGGGGCTAGGTCGGCGCCGGACGAATTTCCGCCCCGCCAGCTGGCGGAAAAGGCCTTTGGTGCTCCGCCAGCTGGCGCGGAAATGACATCTCCGGGCGACGCATGCGCGGGAGCGTCAGCGGCCGCTGGCGGCATTCCCGCGCATGCGCAGTGGAGGGAGTCTCTTCCGCTTCCGCCATGGTGGAGAGCGTGGCGGAGGCGGAAGGGAAAGAGTGCCCCCACGGCACAGGCCCGCCCGCGGATCGGTGGGCCCCGAATGTGGGCCAGGCCACCGTTGTGGCACCCCCCGGGGCCAGATCGCTCCACGCCCCCCCCAGGACCCCGGAGCCCGCCCGCGCCGCCTTGTCCCGCCGGTAAGGTAGGTGGTTTAATTTACGCCGGCGGGACAGGCATTTTAGCTGTGGGACTTCGGCCCATCCGGGCCGGAGAATCGAGCGGGGGGGGGGCCCGCCAACCGGCGCGAGGTGATTCCCACCCCCGCCGAATATCCGGTGCCGGAGACTTCGGCAACCGGCGGGGGTGGGATTCGCGCCAGCCCCCGGCGATTCTCCGACCCCCCGCCGGGTCGGAGAATTTCGCCCCATAAATGTTAAATATGGTTAGCACTGGGACTGCGGCACAGAGGACCCGGGTTCGAATCGTGGCCCTGGGTCGCAGTCCGTGTCTAGTTTGCACAGTCTCCCAGTGTTTGCGTGGGTTTCACCTCCACAACCCAAAAGATGTGCAGGGTCGTTGGATTGGACACGCTAAATTGCCCCTTAATTGTAAAAATAATAATTGAGTATTCTAAATTTATCAAAAAATAAATAAATAAATGTTAAATATTCGGAATATCAAAGTATGCAAGTGTAAACAAACCATGATTAAGAAATCACCGTGAAACAATTCAAGAACAAGAGGTTAGAAAGCATCATTCCGGTCCAATTATTCACTGACGAGGTCTCAAGGGCCAAAGTCAATATCAGAACCCCCACCAATACTGGCAACACAATCAAAATGAACAACTGCACCAGCAATTTTATACGAGCGCGTGACTTGTTAGGCCACTTCAATGGGAATGAGCCCCACAATATGAGACTAGAGTTAGCGACACGAGGCGAGAGCTTCGGAGAGAAATCGGGGAATAGGGGGCGGGATTCTCCACTCACGCGCCGAAGTGGCCGCGCCGTCGAGGTTCACGACGGCGCGAAACGGCCCCGATCACGACCGATTCAGGCCCTGACAATGGGCTAGGATCGGGGCCGCGTCATCTACACGCGTCAGGCCTTGTCACCCGCGTAAAGGCGGCGCCGCATAGATGACGCGGCCGGCGCCGCATAACTGGCGTCACCCACGCATGCGCAGGTTGGCCGGCGCCAACCCGTGCATGCGTGGTTGCCGTCCTCTCTAAGTCCGCCCCGCAAGAAGATGGCGGACGGATCTTGCGGGGCCGTGGAAGGAAGGAGGTCCTCCTTCAGAGAGGACGGCCCGACGATCGGTGGGCACCGATCGCGGGCCATGCCACATTTAAGGTACCCCCCGGTGCAGGATCCCCCCCCACCCCGCAGGCTGCCCCCCCCAGCGTTCACGCACCGTTCACGATGGCAGCGACCAGGTGTGGACGGCACCAGGGGGCACCCACCGTTTTGGCCTGGCCGCTCGGCCCATCCGGGCCTGAGAATAGTGGGGGTGCTGGAGAATCGCCATTTTGGGTGTCTCCGGCCTGCGTCCCGCGGAACTCGACGGGGCCGTTCCCGCCGCTTGGGAGAATCGCGGGAGGGCGTCGGACCGGCGTCCCGGGAAATTTTGGCGGCCCAGGCGATTCTCCCAACCGGCGCGGGAGTGGAGAATCTCGCCCAGGGAGTGGTGGCTGGCAGTGGCTCGCAGTTTTATTGTGGAGTCAAGAAGAACATCCATTAATATCGTGGAGGTTCATTTGGTTTGTCTGGTCTACAACACATATGTCGTTCAGAGCCTTCACACCGTTTCACATCTTGTCCATTTCAGTTAGGCTAAAGTCAGATTTTGAAAGTGTAATTGAAATCACTGATATGTGACTTTTATATGGTTGCACACAATTAATGGAAACTTCTGCTTTATGTGATTCAATTTAGTGCAATTCGTTATTTTGCATATTCACAAAGGTCTGTTAGCACTGCAGGGATGATTCCATGATCCGACAATCCTAGTAAGTGCACTGTGGGGAACTGTGGGTGAGCGGTCACTGACTTGCAGTCCATTTAAATGAATGGCTGAAAGTCATGGGCTCATACCTCTGAGTTCCAAGATGCGCTTGCTGTAAGCTATATTTCCCACTGAGTGCATCAGAATGGGGAATCGGCCTTTAATAATAAACCACATTTTCTTACCTCAGAGGTCCCGTCACATAAATACTTATTTGGGATGGTCAGGATGAAAGAAAATATTCCAACTATGTCTGTAGGTATTTCTAATTCTGAAAAATATTTACTTATATTTCAGTCTCAACCATGACTTAATAATTAGCAATCTGGTCCTCTGCATGTGACCATTCTCTGGATTCCAATTAGCTAGTCCTTTTTGGGAACTGCATTATTTTTAAGAGCAAAATTATTTGTAAGAAGAGTACAAGTTGCAGTCTTTGATCTGGTGTTCTACATAGACAATAATTGTCAATGGATTTGTTTGAAATGACAATTTTAGTGACCTTTGAACCAGAGGTCAGGGACATACAATACAATAAAATACAAAGCAGTGGTGCACACACCCTCTAGTGGTCTGTATGCCACTACTTGCCTTCAAACAACCGCGCAACCTCAAACAAACCATTGTTTGCAGCAAACTACCCAGCCTTCAGAACAGCGACCACGACACCACACAACCCTGCCATGGCAATCTCTGCAAGACATTCCAGATCATCGACATGGATACCACCATTACACATGAGAACACCACCCACCAGGTATGCGGTACATACTCGTGCGACTCGGCCAACGTTGTCTACCTCATACGCTGCAGGAAAGGATGTCCCGAAGCGTGGTACATTGGCGAGACCATGCAGACGCTGCGACAACGAATGAACGGACATCGCGTGACAATCACCAGGCAGGAATGTTTCCTTCCAGTCGGGGAACTCTTCAGCGGTCAAGGGCATTCAGCCTCTGATCTCCGGGTAAGTGTTCTCCAAGCGGCCTTCAGGACGCGCGACAACGCAGAATCGCTGAGCAGAAACTTATAGCCAAGTTCCACACACATGAGTGCGGCCTCAACCGGGACCTTGGATTCATGTCCCATTACATTCATCCCCAACTATCTGGCCTGTGCTTGCGAAATCCTACTAACTGTCCTGGCTTGACACAATTCACAACTCTTTAACCTGGAGTTACCCCATCTCTGGATCTGTAAAGATTTAATCACCTGCTAATGCTCACATTCTAAGCATTGTCTGGCATCTTTGAATCCGTCTATATATATGTTTCTGGAACATACCTCTTCATTCACCTGAGGAAGGAGCAGTGCTCTGAAAGCTAGTGTTTGAAACAAACATGTTGGACTTTAACCTGGTGTTGTAAGACTTCTTACTGAGAGACAGTTCAGATCAATCATGTTACAGAAATCAACGACTCACATTATCACTTGGTATGTATCCAGCTGATTTCAGTCGCGACACTAAATATTAATATTTAACATCATGTTGATTTTTAACATCACATTAGTATAACAACTTACATTCACGTAATCCTTTCA
The DNA here is from genome assembly GCF_047496885.1 of Scyliorhinus torazame. NCBI lineage: Eukaryota > Metazoa > Chordata > Chondrichthyes > Carcharhiniformes > Scyliorhinidae > Scyliorhinus > Scyliorhinus torazame. The sequence continues at coordinate 93,307,351 of NC_092708.1, forward strand.
AATTTGCTAAACACCCCAAAGCACCAGGAGTGATAAATACTTACACTAAACTGAGGAAGGGGACGTTAGAACAGGTGACAAAAACTGGATCAGAGGTCAGATATAAGGAGTGCCTTAAACATGAGAAGAGAGATGAAGAGCGCAACAGGGAAGGGAATTCCAAAGCTAGGATAGATAGCTATATCTACCTTAATGGACAGGCGGCATGGTTGCTCAGTGGTTAGCACTGCTGCTTCACAGAGCCAGAGAACCGGGTTCAATTCCAACCTTGGTTGACTGTCTGTGTGGAGTTTGCACATTCTCCCCGTGTCCCCGTCCGGGTGCTCCGGTTTCCTACCACAGTCCAAAGATGTGCAGGTTAGATGGATTGGCCATTCTGAATTGTCCCTTATTGTCCAAAGGTTAGGTGTGGTCATAGGGTTACAGCGACAGGGTGGGAGAGTGGGCGTAGGTAGGCTGCTCTTTTGGAGGGTTGGTGTAGACTCGGTGGGCTGAATGGCCTCCTTCTACCTGTAGGGATTCTATGATTCAATGATGATAGCTCAAGAAAGTCACCATGTGGGGTAAAGAAGAGAGGGATGGGATTTGAAGAGGCCAGTGTTGGAGGAAGACAGAATTCTGAAAGCGATGTCAGAATGAAAGAGGTTGAAGCAACTGGGGGTGCCGGAGGTGTGGGCAGAGGGGGAAGTTGGGCAAAAGGGAGAAGAATTTTAATAATTGAGGCCTTGGTCAACTCTCTGTCCATCATTGATTATGGAGTTTAAACACTCGTTTAGAAGGGGTAAGAGCAAATAATGTATTAATGCGGTGCCACATTACATCTAAAAATACCAGAAAAAAGTGCCACAGGAACTGAGACAAGCACCAAACATAGAATCATAGGAGAATCATAAAATCGGTACAGTACAGAAGAAGGCCATTCGGTCTATCGAGTCTGCATTGACCCTCTGAAAGAGCACCCCACTTAGGCACATGCTCCCCACTCTATCAGCATAATCCAGTCACCCCACCTAACATTTTGAACACTAAGGGTCAACTTAGCATGGCCAATCAACCTAACCTGCACATCTTTGGACTGTGGGAGGAAGCTAGAGCACCCAGAGGAAACCCATGCAGACACGGGGAGAACATGCAAACTCCACACAGACATATTCAAACTTTGCACTAGAATAGTTGCCTTTTATAATTTTTTGATGAAATTATTTTAAGTATGAGTGAATAATGATGCCAGATATTAACATAATCGTATTCAATATTGTCATGCTTTATTTCGGAGATATTAGTATTAAATTTGAAGCTCAATGGCTGATGTCAGTCCTTGAGTCCTAAGAATTGCAAAATCATTGTGAATATAGGTGCATCTCAAATATTGGCGGGAACTTTCTGGTTGTTCACGTCGGTGAGATCTTCTTGTCCCGCCAATGGGGCACCACCACCGTGGGTTTCCAGCTCTGAAGGGTACATTCATTGGGAAACCTCGGTGACAACAGCAGAATGAGAAGATCCCACCGGCAGCCAATGATGGCTGCCTACGCCACCGTAAACCATGTGGTGGTTTGCGCAGAAAATCCCATGGATTGACTCAGAATTTTCTGCGGCAATTGCAACAAAAGTGTCTGCATTCATTATCCTTATTCCACTGAAACTGACAGAAATCTCTGGAGCCTGGGCGTGTACAGAAATAAGCAGAAATCCAGATGTTGCTCTCAGTGAGTCGCAACTTCTCCACAGAATGCGGCAGGTTCAATTCTGACCTCAGGCCACTGTCTGTGCAGAGTTTGTACATTCTCCCCGTCTCTGCATGGGTTTCCTCCAGGTGCTCCCGTTTTCTCCTGCAGTCCAAAGGTGTGCAAGTTAGGTGGATGGCCATGCTAAATTGCCCCTTACTGAGGGTGGTGTTACTGGGCTACGGGGAAAAGGTGAAGGTGTAGGGTTTTCTTTCCAAAGGCCTGTGCAGACTCGATGGGCCAAATGGCTTCCTTCTTCACTGTAGGGATTCTATGATTATAAATTGTCCCTAGGTGAGGTTACGGAGATAGAGTGGGGGATTGGGCTTAGGTAGGGTGCTCTTTCAAAGGGACGGTGCAGATTCTTTTTTAAAAATAAATGTAAAGTGCCCAATTCATTTTTTCCAATTAAGGGGCAATTTAGGATGGCAAATCCACCTACCCTGCACATCTTTAGGTTGTGGGGGCGAAAGCCACTCAAACACGGTGAGAATGAGCAAACGCCACACGGACAGTGACCCAGAGCCGGGATCGAACCTGGGACTTCGATGCTGTGAGGCAGCAGTGCTAACCACTGTGCCGCTCTGGATTGGTGCAGACTCAGTGGGTCAAATGGCCTCCTTCTGTATTGTAGGGATTCTATGGTTCTATGATTGTGTTGTATTGTTTCCACAGGCAACTATCTCTATTGCAATCACTGGGCTGGATTTTCACTGCCAAATGAGGAGCACAAGTTGGGAATTTGTCCAACTCCACAGACTCAACTTGGGAAAAATTGCCCCGAATCTTTGAATCTTCATTCATTGTTGTGGGGAGCGGGGTGAGGGAGGGCGGTGGGAGAGGGGTGCAGTCCCTAACAGACGTCGGGCCCGCTGACCCCGGAAAGAGTTCAGAAGCAGTTACATGCGAAGTGGGCTTTGGGAGCTTGTCCCAGTTACAGTAAAGAAAAACAAAGAAAACCCTCCAGCCCATACTTCCCACATCCCCTTACACTGCACCTATTCCCCATGCCCCATCCATGAAACTCATTCTACCTCATGCAATCCACCCAACATCCCCTCATATCGTTCGAGCCTACCCATGCCTCTCTCCCACTCATCCCTTGGATCTTTGTAGCCCAATACTAATTTAATTCCAAATCATTCCCCCTTGAAACTCCATAGTCTTTTATAGCCCCAATACCACTTTCATGCCAACTCACACAATCCCTTTCCCTTATATCCTCAAAACAACTCACCGAGTATCCACTATGGGCAGACCTCAATATCCATAATGAGATAAAATAAAATAAGGTTCCATGTATCTGTACTTGACAACAGTTAAACAAACACACTAATTAATAACATTTAATTCCCTTCAAGTACTTAATCTACTATAAAACCAGACATTTTCTTCAAGTACTTCATTCAATATGAAAACCCATCTTTGATAGTCTCACTTCAAATCACAGCTAATCTCTTCATAATCACTTGGAGTTGGCAATCAAACTGAACTTATAGGCTTCTACTGTGATAGCGATAAGTTATGGAAGAAGTCAAGGAGCACTAATCTTATGTCAACAAACATAGAAAATCGAAGCAGGAGGAGGCCATTTGACCCTTCAAATTTGCTCCATCATTCATTATGACCATGTCTGATCATCAAGTTCAATACCCTGATCCCGCCTTCCCCCATATCCCTTGATCACTTTTGCCCCAAGAGCTATATCTAATTCCTTTTTGAAATTACACAACGTTTTGGCCTCAACTACTTTCTGTGGTAGCGAATTCCACAGATTCACCACTCTCTGGGTAAATAAATTTCTCCTCACCTCAGTCCTCAAACTATGACCTCTAGTTCTGGACACCCCACCATCGGGAAGATTATTTCTGAATCTACCCTTTCTAATCCTGTTAGAATTTTATAAGTTTCTATGAGATCCATTCTCACTCTTCTAAACTCCAATGAAAATAATCCTAACCGATTTAATCTCTTCACATATGACAGTCCCGCCATCCCAGGAATGAGCCTAGTAAACCTTTGTTGTACTCCCTCCATAGGAAGAGCATTCATCCTCAGATAAGGGTACCAAAATTGCACACAGTACTCCAGGTACGGCCTCACCAAAGCCCTATATAGCAAAATAGCAGCACCCATTTTTTTCAAATGTAGGCTGAACGCTTTTTTCTAAATTTTTAAAATGTTTGGGGATTTAAATGACATGATAGCTTGACAGTTTTACAAAGCTCTTCCACTTTATGTGTATTCATATCTACTTTTAACAATCCTAAAGAACGCAAGACCTCTCCCACAGGACACTTGACCTCTCCCAAAAGGCAGCGCACCTGTCCAAAAGGGTAGTTTATCTATCCAAATAACTCCAGCAGTTTGGATCTGTTCTTCAATAGTTTAAAGCCATGGAGTCATGTTTTGGAAATCCCAGTAACAAATAATTGATCTGCTTGAAGGAAGTTACACTTTTACATTTGCAGCTGTCTGCAAAACACCGATGGCTCCAAATTGGGGGCGGAGCTACTGGATTTGGGACTCCAGCAGCATCTCAGCTATGCACAGAGCATGTTGGTTGCCATAAAAATTCGAACCATAGTTTGGTGAAAACGTCCATTTCTACATCGCTTGTCTCACTGTAAAAAACCCTTGAAAAGGTTAGACCTTGTTGCATGAGGTACACCTGGGTTTTCAATAGTGTGCTAACTTCACAATGACTGATAAACACCCACACTGGCCCTGAGAAACCCACGTTATATTTGTGGAGTGTCAAATTTCTCTGTAATGATTTTTTAAAAAACGTTTCAAAGTTTATTCATCTTTATTTTTGTTTCAATCTAAATTCAATAACAATAATTTATTTCACTGCCGAAGAAATTTAAATATTAAAAGTAAATAATATTAAGTGCTTTAATTTCTTGATTTACTCTGTCCAAGTACTTCCATGTGGTTGCTTCCTCACCTGCTTGCTGTTTACCCTAACCCAAACTTACTGCAACATGAAGCATTCACTTGACTTAGAACGGATTGAAACGACTGTCAACAGAGGGGAAACTGCACAACAAACACTGATAGCGTGCAGCTTTATTTGAGGTCAGGTACTTCACCACTGACCACAAATTCTGCGCCATTGTCTTATCATTTATTTTTACATATACTAATGTGTTGTATACTTGGCTGTATTAAAATGTTGTGGAATAACTCCATTATAAGCCAGAGAATGAAGTTAATATTTAGTTCTGTGACACATTGCCAACTTTCATTCAGCATTAAGGTTATTTTTATGCTAATTGTGATAATAAAATCAAGTTCTATGTTTATAAAAAGTTAAATTATGATACCCAAATGACTATTGAAATGAAACAAGCTACTCCACAAAACAGGAACTGAGCAGAGAGAGGTTGTTACAGAGAGGCGAGCAGATGCCATGATTGCGACATTATGTTTCATTTAAATTCAATCACTAAATAATACGTTCTACTGGGTGAAACACTGTACTTTAATTCTGTCAGATGGAGTGCAGCCACTTTCCTAAGATACACTGCTGTACTAGATTTTGGCACAGACCACTAGTTGTCCCTAGAGCAGGTTTATGGTTTTTCAGGCTGTTTCGTTGATGAAGAATTGTCCATTTGCAAATGCTTAAATTTCATTATAGAGTGATGCAGTGCAGAAGGAGGTCATTCTGACCATTATGTTTGTGCTGGCTCTTATGGAGAACTATCAGCTGTAATTTAATGTTAGACCATAAGACCAAAAGACATAGGAGCAGAATTAGGCCACTCGGCTCATCGAGTCTGCTCCACCATTAGTCACCATTAACACACACAGTTCCCCTCCCCCCAACCCTCCCACCCACCCCACCCCCAACTAATGTTCGATGTTATCCAGTTCTTGAAAGTGCATAATGAATATTGCCCATGAATTGCATAATGAATATTGCCCATCAAACTTAACCTACTCAAGAGTCAAGAATTCCAACAGGTCCCCCACCAGGGCACAGGGTGGAGAGGTTGCTCTCCACCCCATCAGGATCCACCTTCGGGCGATCAACGAGGTGAAGGCTACAACATCTGCCTACGCACCCGTTTCCAACCCTGGCTGGTCCGACACCCCGAATATGGCCTCTCGAGGGCCCGGGACCTCCATTCAATCATGGCCGATATTTTTCTCATCCCCATTCTCCTGCCTTCTCCCCATAACCCCTGATCCCCTTATTGATCAAAAACCTATCTATCTCTCTCTTAAAGACACTCAGTGATTTGGCCTCCACAGCCTTCTGCGGCAAACAGTTCCACAGATTCACCACCCTCTGGCTGAAGAAATTCCTCCTCATCTTTGTTTTAAAGGATCGTCCCTTTAGTCTGAGATTGTGTCCTCTGCTTCTAGTTGTTCCTACACGTGGAAATATCCTCTCCGCATCCACTCTATCCAGGCCACGCAGTATCCTGGAAGTTTCAATAATGTCATGTGAGAGTACCTTTAAGAAATGGGTGTTTATAAATGGGTGTGTATATAAGTGTCTGTAGTGAGAGTACCTTTAAGGAATGGGTTTTTATTACTGCAGTGATGTCAGAGAGTGGGTGGAGCTGGGCTGTCTGTCAGCTTTTTACTTTTGTTTTTGAGCAGGCTACAGGGTGTGTTTTAGTTTCATTTTCAGTGTTGGAGTTGAAGACAGACCAAGAAGGTGTACTGCTGTTCTCTCTGCCATCAAAAGACTATCTCTTGATCATTTGGTGAATTCAGAATTATAAATGTTCTCAGTAGTGAACCTAATGTAAACCTAATGTGCTTCTATGGAAAGGTGTATCTTCTGTCTTCTGGATGTTGTTTGAGAAGTTATTAAGCATTACTTCTGGATGTTGTATTCTTTGGGGATTGTATTTGAATTAATGGTTGCTAGGATGTTCACTGTATGTTTTAAAAAGGTTAACTTGAGTTCATAGAATAAACATTGTTTTGCTTTAAAAAATACTTTTCCATTTCTGCTGTACCACACTTGTAGAGTGGGCCGTGTGCTCCCCATTCCACAATCTATTAAAAGTTGTGGGTCATGTGAACTCCATGATACACTTTGGGGTTCTCTAAATCCTGGCCCATAACGAATTGTGGGCTCGAGGGGGATAAAAGTCTATCTGTTGAATTGGCTTAGTGAACTTAAAGACAGTGAAGGGTGAACATATTGTGGTTGCTTTTCAGGTGTGGTATTCTAGTTTAAGTGGGGGGGGTGTTGTGGACAATGGCTCTTTCAGAGGCTCTGAAGTTTTTGGGGGTGGAGACGGTCACACGCAGTAACTTATGGACAGATACTAAAAGCAGACTGTTAGATTTGGCAAAAACATTGCAGTTAACATTACCTGACAAAATGTGAAAAGATGAGGTAATTATGGCGGTGGCTAAGCATTTAAAGTTGCCTGAGATACAGTTTGACTCATTAGAAATGGCAAAAATTCAGTTGCAAATTAAACAAATGGACCATGAGAAAGAGATAGAGAGGAAAAAGAAAGAGAGAGAGAGGAAAATGGAAGAGAGAGAGAAGAAAGGAGAAAAGAAAAAATAGCCCTGGCAGAACAAAGAGAAAGAGAAAGGGAGATACAGCTCAGGGAAAAAGATAAAGAGAGAGAGATTGAACTTCAGAAAATGGCCATGAAACATGACAGTCAGTTAACATTGGCAGACGTAAAGGGAAATGTACAGTTGGATGATAGTGATGAGGATAGTGAGAAAGAGCGTCAAAGTCGAAGGCTTGGTGGGAATCTATTTAAATATGTCCAAGCATTGTCAAGATTTGACGAGAAGGAGGTAGAAGCCTTTTTCATTTCATTTGAGAAGGTGGCTAAACAAATGAAATGGCCACAGAAGATGTGAGTATTACTGATTCAAACAAAGCTGATAGGTAGGGCTAGTGAAGTGTTTGCATCACGACAGGAGTCGGTATCTGGGACATATGAGGAGGTGAAAAAATCCATCTTAGGTGCATATGAACTAGTGCCTGAAGCCGACAGACAAAGGTTTAGAAATGTAAGGAAAGAATTTGGTCAAACATACATGGAGTTTGAAAGGATCAAACAGAGTAATTTTGATAGGAGGATAAGGGTTTTGAAAATAGACAAAATGTATGAAGCGCTCAGAGAAATTATACTTTTGGAGGAGTTTAAAAATTCAATTCCTGATGTAGTGAGAACTCATGTGGAAGAGCAGAGGGTTAAAACTGCGAGATTGGTAGCAGAAATGGCAGATGATTATGAATTAGTTCATAAATCAAAGCTTGGTTTCTGACATCAGTTTCAGCCTGTGGGGGATAGAAACTGGGGACATGAGAAATACTCAAGTGGTAAAGGTAAAGGTGATCTGATGGGAGATAATAAGGAGAATGTACCTCAGATTTAAAAAGAAATCCAGGCGGCTGGAAGAGACATGAAAAGTTTCAAATGTTTTCACTGTAATAAACTAGGCCATGTAAAGTCACAGTGTTGGTGGTTGAAGAAAAGCACTGGGAAGGCTGATATGGTAAAACAGGATAAGACAGTGGGGTTTGTTAAAGTGGTAAAGGAAAGCCCAAGTGAAGCGAAGGAGGTGCAAAAGATTGTACAGCCTGATCAAGAGGTGATAAGAAGGTGCCTGATCTCTTTAAAGAATTTACTTGTGTGGGTAAAGTTTACTCATGTGTATCAGGAGGAGCAGGTAAAGAAGTCACAATTTTAAGAGATACGGGAGCTAGTCAATCTTTAATGATAAGAGATGAGGAGTTATGTAGTTTGGGAAGAATGTTGCCAGAAAAGGTGGTAATATGTGGAATTCAGGGTGAGCGGAGTAGTGTTCAATTATATAAGGTAAGGTTGGAAAGTCCAGAGAAGAGTGGTGAAGTGGTAGTTGGAGTAATCGACAAACTATCTTGTCCAGGAATGCAGATTATCTTGGGTAATGATATACCTGGATCGCAGGTGGGAGTGATGCCTACGGTGGTTGATAAACCAGTGGAAAATCAGACAACTGAAGTGTTGAAGGATGAATACCCTGGGACTTTTCCGGATTGTGTAGTAACAAGGTCGCAAAGTCACAGGTTAAGACAAGAGGAGAAATCAAAGAGTGAAGATGACGTTGAAGTGCAATTATCAGAAAAGATTTTTGATCAGATGGTTGATAAAGAACAAGAACAGGTGGAGGATGAGGCGGATATTTTTAATTCAGGAAAATTGGCTGAGTTACAACAGAAAGATGTAGAAATAAGACGGATGTATCAGAAAGCATACACGGAAGAGGAATCTGAGTGTATACCAGAGTGTTAGTAACGTAAAAGTGATGTCTTGATGAGAAAATGGAGACCTTTACATATGTATGCGGATGAAAAGTGGGCAGAAGTTCATCAAGTAGTATTGCTGGTGGGGTATGGAAAGGAGGCATTGCGAGTTGCGCATGAAGTACCAGTGGGAGGTCATTTGGGAATAAGGAAAACTCAAGCTAAAATCCAAAAACATTTTTATTGGCCTGGACTACATAAAGATGTTGTTAAATTTTGTCAATCATGTCACACATGTCAAGTGATAGGGGAACCTCAAGCAGTGATAAAACCAGCACCCTTAATACCCATTCCAGCATGTGAGGAACATTTTACACGGGTCCTAATTGATTGTGTAGGACTGCTTCCTAAAACAAAAAGTGGGAATCAATATCTTTTGACAATAATGGCTGTGTCTACGAGGTTTCCAGAGGCCATTCCAGTTCGTAATGTTACAGCTAAAAATATTGTGGAGGAGTTACTTAAATTCTTTACTAGATATGGACTACCCACAGAAATACAATCGGATCAAGGATCAAATTTTACCTCAAGATTATTCAAAGAAGTTATGGATAGCTTAGGAATAAAACAATTTAAATCAACTGCGTAGCATCCAGAATCTCAGGGAGCGTTAGAAAGGTGGCCTCAGACATTAAAGACAATGTTGAGGGCTTATTGTCACGATTATCCAGATGATTGGGATAAAGGAATTCCATTCCTCCTGTTTGCAATTAGGGATGCACCTAATGAGTCAACCAAATTTAGTCCTTTTGAACTAATTTCTGGTCATGAGGTCCACTTAAATTGATTCAGGAAGAATTGGTGAGTGAGAAATCGAAAATTACATTATTGGATTAAGTGTCAAATTTTAGGGAACGATTAAATAGAGCAGGTGAATTGATTGGCAACATTTAAAAGTGGCACAAAATATGATGAAACGGGTCGCGGACAAGAAATCCAAAGTCCGTAGTTTTGCCAGTGGAGATAAAGTTTTAGTATTGTTACCAGTGGTAGGTGGCCCTGTAAAAGCAAGGTTTTGTGGACCTTATCAGATTGAAAGGAAATTAAGTGAGGTGAATTATGTGGTAAAAACACCAGATAGAAGGAAAACTCACCGGGTGTGTCATGGGAAAATGCTTAAAAGGTACTTTGAAAGGGAAGGAGAGAAAAAGGAGGAGATTTTAATGATTATAACTCGAAGTGACGAACCAAATCCAGATGACTGTGAATTTGACATACCTCAAATTAAATTGGAAAATGAGGATGTTCTTAAAAATTGGGATAAATTGTTGAGTTACCTTCCAGAGGAAAAATGAACTGACCTGAAAGAGTAATTGATATCACATGGGCAAGTTTGTAGAGGTAAATTGGGAAGTACTAAAATGGCTATACATGATGTAGATGTGGGAAATGCTGTTCCAATCAAACAACATCCATACAGACTTAACCCTTTAAAATTAGCATAGGTTAACAAAGAGATTGAGAGTATGCTTAAAAATGGCATAATTGAAGTGGGTTGCAGCCAATGGAGCTCGCCCATTGTGATGGTACCTAAACCAGATGGTACCCAACAGTTGTGTGTGGACTATAGAAAAGTTAATGTAGTTACAAGAACGGACTCTTATCCTATCCCACATTTGGAGGATTGCATTGAGAAAGTGGGACAATCAGCTTTTATATCCAAACTGGATTTACTTAAAGGTTACTGGCAGGTACCTTTACAGCTTTTGTGACTCCAGATGGTATATACAAATTCAAAGTTATGCCATTTGGCATGAAAATCGCACCAGCCACATTTCAACGGTTAACTAACAAAGTTGTTTCAGGATTACCCAATTGTGCGGTATACATCGACGATCTGGTAATTTTCAGCCAGACATGGAAAGAACATTTAAAACATCTGATGGAGTTATTCGATCGACTTCAGGAGGCGGGTTTGGTGATAAACCTCGCCAAAAGTGAATTTGGAAAAGCCCAAGTCACTTTCCTTGGCCATACAATCGGACAGGATTGAATGGTCACACGGATGTGAAACCAACAGTTATTGAGGAGTTTCCGATACCCTCAAGATGAAGGGAAATAATGCGATTTCTTGGCATGAGTGGATTTGATCGAACATTTGTGCAAATGTTTTGTAGCGCGATTGCTCCACTGATGGACTTGCTGAAGAAATTTCAATGGACAGCGGAGTTTCAACAGGCATTTGACTGCCTGAAAGCTGTGATAACCAATGCTCATGTGTTGGAGAATTGCAAGGGACTCTGTGATCAGATTGAACTAAAGTATCTGACTTTAAAGAGAAATGCCGAGGCCTAGACCAATGGACGGATTGTGCAGAAACCTTCTTGTTCAAAGAGACTGTCAATCAGGAAGGATTTCAGTTGGAGGAAGAAGAACAAAAATGGACTATATTATTGTACCTGTTTGCGTGGGTTGTTTTTTTGCAACAAAAAAGTATATTTACTGTGTGGATTTCTTAAAGGATAGTGAAAAGGTGAAAAATGAAACCATCTTGAAGTTGATGATTTATTTTTTTTCTTGGGGGGAGGTGTCATGGGAGAGTACTTTTAAGAAATGGGTGCTAATAAATGGGTGTGTATATAAATATCTGTAGTGAGAGTACCTTTAAGAAATGGGTGTTTATTACTGCAGTGATGTCAGAGAGTGGGTGGAGCTGGGCTGTCTCTCAGCTTTTTACTTTCATTTTTGAGCAGGCTGCAGGGTGTGTTTAAGTTTCGTTTTCAGCGATGGAGCTGAAGCCAGACCAAGAAGGTGTACTGCTGTTCTCTCTGCCATCAAAGGACTATCTCTTGATCATTTGGTGAATTCAGAATTATAAGTGTTCTCAGTAGTGACTATAAACATGATGTGCTTCTGTTGAAAGGCGTTTCTTCTGTCTTCTGGATGTTGTTTGGGAAGTTATTAAGCATTACTTAGTGTTGTATTCTTTAGGGATTGTGTTTGAATTCATAGTTGCTAAGATGTTCACTGTATGTTTTAAAAAGGTTAACTTGAGTTCATAGAATAAACATTGTTTTGCTTTAAAAAAACACTTTTCCATTTCTGCTGTACCACACCTGTAGAGTGGGCCGTGTGCTCCCCATACCACAATCTATTAAAAGTTGTGGGTCAGGTGAACTCCATGATACACTTTGGGGTTCTCTAAACCCTGTCCCATAACAATAAAATCCCCCCTCATCCTTCTAAACTCCAATGAGTACAGACCCAGAGTCCTCAACCGTTCCTCATACGACAAGCTCTTCATTCCAGGTTCATTCTTGTGAACCTCCTCTGGCCCCTTTCCAAGGCCAGCACATCTTCCTTAGATACGGGGCCCAAAACTGCTCATAATACGCCAAATGGGGTCTAACCAGAGCCTTATATAGCCTCAGAAGTACATCCCTGGTCTTGTATGCTCTGCCTCTCGACATGAATGCTAACATTCCTTCTTAACTGCCGACTGAACCTGCACATTAACCTTAAGAGAATCGTGAACAAGTACTCCCAAATCCATTTGTGCTTCTAATTTTCTAAGCATCTTCCCATTTAGAAAATAGTCTATGCCTCCATGTCTCCTCCCAAAGTGCATAACCTCACACTTTTCCACATTGTATTCCTTCTGCCACTTCTTTGCCCACTCTCCTAGCCTGTCCAAGTCCTTCTGCAGCCCGCCTGCTTCCTCAATACTACCTGCCCCTCTACAGATTTTTGTATCATCTGGCAACCTGGTGGTTTCAATGGGAATTCCCATTGACAGTGGCAGGAAACAAGAGTCCTGCCACCAGTGAATGATATGCCGCCTCCCACTGTTGAGAAAAATGTAGCTGGGAGGCCAGAGAATCCAGCCCAAAATTTGCTTATAGATTGGTCTGGATTTTACGGTTCCACCCATTGCGGCAACTGAAATTCCTGCCTGAAGTCAATGAACCTTTGGCTGGTCCGTCAAATTTCCCATCTCACCCATGACAATTCCTGCCGTGGACAGGACTGAAAAGGCCCGGGCATTGTATTAGTTTGCACTGATGTCCTACGGGGAGTATTTGCTTGAGTGATTGGGGAGGGTTTAAACTAAAAAGTCAGGGGGGTGGGAACTTATGCAAGAAGTCAGAGGAGGGGGAATCAAGGACAAAAGCAAAAGACAGAAAGGGGAATAAGAAAAGTGATAGGCTGTGAAACCAACAGCCAAATTCAAACAGGACCACGTTGAAAAATATTGGGAGCGGGACAAGTAATGTTAAAAAGACAAGCCGAAAGGCTTTGTGCCTTAATGCATGGAGCATTTGTAATAAAGCAGATGAACTACTTGGACAAATAGATGTAAATGGGTATGATATAATTGGGATTATGGAGATATGGCTGCAGGGTGATCAAGGATGGGAACGGAACATCCAGGAGCATTCAATATTTAGGAAGGACAGACAAAAAGGAAAAGGTGGTGGATTTGCATTGCTGGTTAAAAAGGAAATTAACACAATACTGAGGAAGGATATTGGCTCCAACAATGTAGAATCTTTATATGTCGAGCTGAGAAATAGCAAGGACCAAAACCGTCAGTGGGCATTGTATTTAGACCCCAAAACTGGAGTGGTGATGTTGGTCATGGCATTAAACAGGAAATTAGAGATGCATGTGATAAAGGAATTCTGGGTGATTTTAATAGATTGGACAAATCGAATTAGTCACAATGCTGCAGGTGTGTATACAGGATGGTTTTCTGGACCCATACGTTGAGGAAGCAACTAGAGAACAGACCACCATAGCCTGGGTACTGTGTAATGAGAATGGAATCATTGGCAATCTAGTTGTGCGAGACCCCTTGGGGATGAGCAACCATAATATGGTAGAATTTTATACTCACCTGATGAAGGAGCTGCGCTCCAAAAGCTAGTGATTTCAAACAAACCTGTTGGACTTTAACCTGGTGTTGTAAGACTTCTTACTGTGCCCACCCCAGTCCAACACCGATATATTCACATTAAGATGGAGAGTAACGTAGTTGATTCTGCGACTAGAGTTCTGAATCTTAATAAAGGAAACTACGATGATATGAGGCATGAGTTGGTTATGATAGATTAGGAAAGCTTACTTAAAGGGATTACTGTGGTAGACAAACATTCAAGAAGGACATGGCAAAACTGCAACAATTATTTATTCCTATCTGGCACAAAGGCAAAAGGGGAAAGGTGGCCAAACCATGACTTACAAGGGAAATTAGAGATAGTATTCAATCCAAGGAAGAAGCCTACAAATTGGCCATGAAAAACAACAAGTCTGAAGGGAAAAATAGAGTATGAGAGTGTGGTGAATGTATAATTACTGATAATTCACCAGTGCACTCTGTTATGTTATTAACCCTGTGAGCTCTACCTATCGGCCATTGTGTGGCTTCACCCACAGGGGGTATGTTGGGGCATGTATGGGCTCCGCCCATGGCTCCACCTCCTTTACAGGAAGTCTAAGAGCTGCTGACCTGCGGGGCCGCCTTCAGTGTTGTACCGGTCACAGGCAGGCTCAGTTCTAAGCTGATTAAAACCACGGTTTACTTCTCCACGTGTCTTCGAGTGAATTGATGGTCGCATCAATTTAATCAGCTTAAAATACTACTATGGAATCAGCCCTCAAACCTGACAGACTGGAACTTGATCCACAATTTTCACATTGGCTTCGATGCTTCAAGGCCTATCTCGCCGCGTCGTCTACGCCATCCGTCACTGATGAACAGAAGCTGAGCCTCCTTCAAACACGGGTGAGCCATCGCATTTCTGTCCAGCTCGACGAAGCCGCTTCCTATACAGAGGCCCTCGCACTACTTGAACGCCTCTATGTGCGGCCTGTGAACGAGGTATACACACGACACGTCTTCACCACTCGCCACCAGCACCCCGGGGAGTCGCTAGATGATTACCTACGCGACCTCAAAGCCCTCGCACGCAACTGTAACAATCAGGCCGTTACGGCCACTCAGCACATGGAGCTCGCCGTCCGAGACGTTTACAAGGCGGGGGTCCGATCGAACTATGTGAGACAGCGCGTGCTCGAAAAAGGGGCCCAGGACCTGGACGACATGGTAAAACTGGCTACCTCTCTGGAGGCCGCTTTTCAGAGCCTTACTGCGTTCCCGGCCGATCACGCGACCCCCTCGTGGGCCCCCGACCCGAGACTACCCCAGGCCTGTGCCGAGCGGCCACCCACCCATCATGGGGGTGCTACCCTGCTACTTTTGCGGCCAGTCCCAACACCCCTGACTGCACTGCCCGGCCCGCAACGCGAACTGCAGCAGCTGCGGGTGAAAAGGACACTTCGCCAAGGTCTGCCTGGCCATGTCTAATAACTCACAGACCCGATCCACAGACTCACAGACCCGCAGACCCCGCAAGGTGGCAGCGTGTCTGCCGACTCCGCCTCCGCATAACATGTGCAACTCATGGGGGCCGCCATCTTGGCCATCCTCCCCCACGCGGCCGGCCACGTGCGATCCATGGGGGCTGTCATATTGGACGCCATCTTCCTCACCGCCCGCCACGCTCGACCAAAGGGGGCCGCCATCTTGGCCGCCATCTTCTACGCCGTTTGACGCGTACGACCTACACGGACAGCCATCGCGGGGCTGCCCCAGCACCTCCGATCACGCCGCCGGCTACCCACACCTCAGTGCGGTCACCCTGGACCAGTCGCGACCTAAGCACCTCCAGAGCTCCATGATGGCGGTCCGGGTTAACGGGTACGAGACACCTTGCCTTTTCGACTCCGGGAGCACAGAGAGCTTCATTCACCCGGACATGGTAAGACGCTGCTCGCTCCCAATATTCCCGACACAACAAACCATATTCCTCGTCTCTGGGTCGCACTCGGTGCAAATCCAAGGGTGCACTACTGCAACCCTAGCGATCCAGGGCGCTGAGTACGCTAATTGTCAACTATATGTGCTCCCAGACCTCTGCGCTCCTCTCCTTTTGGGACTCAACTTCCAGTGCAACCTCAGGAGCCTAACTCTTAAGTTTGGGGGCCCCTGCCCCCGCTCACCATATGCAGCCTTGCGACCCTAAAAATCGACCCCCCCCCCCAAAGCCAGTAGCCACCAGAAGCAGGCGGTATAGCATGCAGGACAGGACGTTCATTAGGTCTGAGGTCCAAGGTCCAAGGTCCAAGGAGGTGGTCATAGAGGCCAGCAATAGCCCCGGGAGAGCTCAGGTGGTGGTCGTCAAGACCGGGGAAAAGTTCCGGATGGTGGTTGATTACAGCCAGACCATTAACCAGTTTACGCAACTCGATGCGTACCCACTTCCCCGGATTGCAGACATGGTAAATCAGATCGCGCACTACCGCGTGTTCTCCACGGTGGATCTGAAGTCTGCATACCACCAGCTCCCAATCCGCCCGGAGGACCGCCACTACACGGCGTTTGAGGCAGACGGCCGCTTTTTCCATTTCCTCCGGGTCCCCTTTGGCGTCCCGAACGGGGTTTCGGTGTTCCAACGAGCGATGGACCGAATGGTGGACCAGTATGGGCTGCGGGCCACGTTTCCGTACTTGGACAATGTCACCATCTGCGGCCATGATCAGCAGGACCACGACGCCAACCTCCACCGATTTCTCCAAACCGCCCAAAAACTCAACCTCACCTACAACAAGGAGAAATGCGTTTTCCGCACAACCAGGCTAGCCATTCTCAGCTACGTCGTGGAAAACGGGGTCCTAGGGCCTGACCCTGACCGTATGCGCCCCCTCCTACAACTCCCTCTCCCTCACTGTCCCAAGGCCCTGAAGAGGTGCCTTGGAATTTTCTCCTATTACGCCCAGTGGGTCCCCCAGTAT
Organism: Scyliorhinus torazame; assembly: GCF_047496885.1. Taxonomy (NCBI): domain Eukaryota; kingdom Metazoa; phylum Chordata; class Chondrichthyes; order Carcharhiniformes; family Scyliorhinidae; genus Scyliorhinus; species Scyliorhinus torazame. The sequence goes on from NC_092708.1 coordinate 93,324,160, forward strand.
GCGGACAAAGCCCGCCCACTATTTAAGGTCACCCTCTTTCCATTGGCAGCCAAGGCTCGCCAGGCCTTCAACTGCATCAAGGCGGACATCGCCAAAGCTGCGATGTGCGCGGTGGACGAGTCCGTCCCCTTCCAGGTGGAGAGCGATGCCTCAGAGGTCGCTATCGCCGCCACCCTCAACCAAGCAGGCAGATCGGTAGCACTTTTTTCACTCACCCTCACCACCTCCGAAATTCGACACTCCTCGGTTGAAAAAGAAGCCCAAGCCATCGTGGAAGCCGTGCAGCACTGGAGGCAGTACCTCGCTGGTAGGAGGTTTACCCTCGTCACCGACCAACGATCGGTTGCCTTCATGTTTGACAATACGCAGCGGGGCAAAATCAAGAATGATAAGATCTTGAGGTGGAGAATCGAACTCTTCACCTATAACTACGATATAGTATATCGTCCTGGGAAGCTCAACAAGCCCCCAGATGCCCTGTCCCGCGGCACATGCGCCAGCGCGCAAGGTGACCGACTACGGGCTATCCACGATGACCTCTGCCACCCGGGGGTCACCCGGCTCGCCCATTACATAAAGGCCTGCAACCTGCCCTACTCCATCGAGGAGGTCAGAGCTATAACCAGAGACTGCCAAATCTGTGCGGAGTGTAAACCGCACTTCTATCGACCGGTAAAGGCATCCTGGCCCTTTGAACGCCTCAGTATCGATTTCAAAGGGCCCCGTCCCTCCAATAACCGCAACACGTACTTCCTTAACATCACAGATGAGTTCTCCCGCTTCCCGTTTGCCATCCCCTGCCCTGATATGACCACCCCCACTGTCATTAAAGCCCTGCAGAGTGTCTTCACCCTGTTTGGTTTCCCCAGTTATGTCCACAGCGACAGGGGCTCGACGTTCATGAGCGACGAACTGCGTCAGTACCTGCTCAGTAAGAGCATCGCCTCGAGCAGGACTACCAGTTATAACCCCAGGGGAAACGGGCAGGTGGAGAGGGAGAACGTGACGGTCTGGAAGACTGTCCTGCTGACCCTGCGGTCCAGGAATCGTTCAGTTTCTCACTGGCAGGAGGTCCTCCCCGATGCGCTCCACTCTATTAGGTCCCTCCTTTGCACGGCCACAAACCAGACTCCTCATGACCGTTTGTTTGTTTCCCGAGGGGAGCTACCTCAGGGGCCTCGCTTCCGACCTGGCTGATGACACCGGGTCCAGTCCTCCTCCGAAAACATGTTCGGAGCCATAAGACCGACCCCCTGGTAGAGAGGGTCCAGCTCCTGCACTCCAACCCACACTATGCGTACGTCGAACACCCCGATGGCCGGCAAGATACCGTCTCCCTCCGGGACCTGGCGCCCGTAGGCTCCAACACCACTCCCACTACTGCATTCCCCACACTATGTCCCGTCCAACCTCCCATGTTCAGCGCCCCCACCCCTATATGGTTCCCGCGCTCCCTCCCACCCGCCGCACCGGTCCACAAGAATGAAGCTCCGGAACAGCCGCTCCCGGAGTCCACGCCTGTGCCTGCTCCGGACCCACTTCCACAGCCACCCAAAGCGGCTGAAACACCAGTGCTTCAGCGGTTGCAACGTACGATCTGGGCACCGGACCGAGTGAATCTATGAGCCATCACCCCCCCCCCCCCCGGACTTCATTTTAAAACAGGGGGTGAATGTGGTGAATGTATAATTACTGATAATTCACCAGTGCACTCTGTTATGTTATTAACCCTGTGGGCTCTACCTATGGGCCATTGTGTGGCTTCACCCACAGGGGATATGTTGGGGCATGTATGGGCTCCGCCCATGGCTCCACCCCCTTTACAGGAAGTATAAGAGCTGCTGACCCGCGGGGCCGCCTTCAGTGTTGTACCGGTCACAGGCAGGCTCAGTTCTAAGCTGATTAAAACCACGGTTTACTTCTCCACGTGTCTTCGAGTGAATTGATGGTTGCATCAGAGAGTAAGCTTGCAGGAAACATACAAACTTCTGTAAATGTTTCTGTCGGTACATGAAGAGAAAAAGACTGATGATGACAAATGTAGGTCCATTTCTGTCAGAAACAGGGGAATTTAGAATTTATAAAGGGTGACAAAGAAATGGCTGAGCAACTAAATACATACTTTGGTTCTATCTTCACAATTGAGGACACAAATAAAATACCAAAACTGTTGGAGAATGCAGGGTTTAGTGAGAGGGAGGATCTGAAGGAGATTAATATTAGTAGAGAACTGATGTTGGGCAAATTGATGGGATTCAAGGTTGATAAATCCTTAGGGCCTGATAATCTACATCCCGATGTACTTAAGGAAGTGGCTGTAAAAATAGTGGATGCATTGGTCGCTATCTTCCAAATTTCTGTGGACTCTGGAACAGATCCTACAGATTGGAGAGTAGCTAATGTAACCCCCTTATTTAAAAAGGGAGGTAGAGAGAAAATAGGGAATAATGGAATTATAGACCAATAAGCCTGACGTCGATAGTGGGGAAAATTCTAGAATCCATTATCAAAGATTTTATAGCAGAGTACTTGGAAAACAGTGGCAAGATCGGACAGAGTCAACATGGATTGATGAAGTGGAAATCTGCTTGACAATTCCACTGCAATTTTTCAAGTATATAATGAGTAGAATTGATGAGGAGGAGCCAGTGAATGGTTTTTTTTGGACTTTCAGAAGGCTTTCAACAAAGTCCCACATGTCGTGTATTGAGATGGATAGAAAACTGGTTGGCAGACAGGAAACAAAGAGTAGGAATTAATAAGTCTTTTTCCAAATGGCAGGCAATGACTAGTGGGGCACCGCAGGTATCGGTGCTGAGACCACAGTTATTCACAATATATATTAATGATTTGGATGAGGGAACGAAATGTAATATCTCCAAATTTGTAGACGACACCAAATTTGGTGGGAGGGTGAGCTGTGAGGAGGATGCAGAGATCCTTCAGTGTAATTTGGACAAGTTGAGTGAGTGGGCAAATTAATGGCAAATGCAGTACCATTTTGATAAATGTGAGACTACCCACCTTGGTGACACAAACGGGAAGGCAGACCACTTTCTGAATAGCCATAAATTAGGAGAAGGGAATGTACAAAGAGACCTGAGTGTCTTCATACACCAGTCGCTGAAGGTAAGCATGAAGGTAAGTAGGCGGTAAAGAAGGCAAATGAGATGTTGGCCTTCGTAGCGAGAGGATTTCTGTTCAGGAGCAGGGGTGGCTTGCTGTAATTATACAGGGCCTTGGTGAGGCCACACCTGGAATAATGTGTGCACTTTTGGTCTCCTTATCTGAGAAAGGATGTTCTTGCTCTAGAGGGAGTGCAGTGATGGTTAACCAGACTGATTCCTGGGATGGCAGGACAGACGTGTGTGGAGAGATTGAGTCGGTTAGGATTGTATTCACTGGAGTTCCGAGGAATGAGGGGGAGATCTCATAGAAACCTATAAAATTCTAACAAGACTAGACAGGGTAGTTGCAAGAAGGATGTTCCAAATGGTGGGGTTTTCCAGAATCAGGCTCTTGGTCTGTCCATTTAGAGCAGAGATGAGGAGAAATGTCTTCACCAGAGAGTGGTGAGCCTGTCAAATTTATTACCAAAGAAAGTGGCTGAGGCCAAACATTGCTTTCAAGAAGCTGTAAGATATAGCACTTAGGGCAATGGGTATTGTTATAACCTGCCTGCTTAACACTGGCTGGGGACTAATGGCAATCCCACAATCCTTAGGGAGTATGAGCTTCCCTAATGAAGGGGGACGGAGAAATCATCAGCAGAGTCCCTGCATAAATAGAGCTGGCCAGTATGGAACCAGCTGGAGAGGAGTGAGCAGCAAGAGAGTACTGCTGCCGCTGTTCTTTATATATGTAATTGAAAATAAATGTTATTTCTTTCCATTCTACACACTCGTACTGGATTCTTCGTGGCCCTCACAAAACTGGCGAAGGGGATTAAAGTGGATAGCTGTCTATGCTGCTGAAGCCACATCCCTGGATTTTTGTTGGATACAGGTTGGAAGTTTTTTTTTCTGTTACACCATGCCTCTCTATGGACATTTGGATGTCTTTGATGCTGCGCTGGAAAGTTGAACCAGTACGCACAATGGATGTGTTACTATTTCTGGGCAAACAACATCACCGAAAATGAGCACCAGGTGGTCATTTTGCTCACCACCTGTGGCCCGCACACATTTGGGTTGATTAGGGGCCTTAGGTGTCAAGTTGCGCCGGGCACCAAGACGTTTGATGAACTTGTGACTTTTGTGGGGCAACATTTTAACCCAACCCCATCCATGATAGTCCAGCATTACCGGTTTAATACCGCTGAGAGGACCCCAGGAGAATCCCTTGCAGAGTTTCTATCCAGGCTACGCAGAATTGCGGAGTACTGTGATTATGGTGAGACCTTGGCAGAAATGTTACGCGATTGTTTGGTTTGCGGTATTAACAACGCTAGCCAAGCCAATGTTGACTTTTCAAATGGCCATTCAAATAGTATTGTCCCGAGAGAGCACAGAACAGGGAGTGCAGGAGCTACAGGGAATGGAGGTGCACGCCTTGGAGCGCGCAACCCCTTCCGTCCAAAAGCGTCTCCCCGCACCCCTGTGGTACCTTGGGTGGGGCAGCGTCCTGATCAACGCCAGTGGCCGCCCGATGTTCCTCCCCAAAGGGAGCCTTCTCCAGAATGGATGGATGAGGAGCAATGTCAGTGTCAGACTTGTGGGCGCCAACCCCGTCGCAGATGCCGGTCCTGGGGGTGCCAGAGGCGCCGTCGTTCCGACAGAAACTGGGGCCAGCCCAGGGGCCGTACCTTCCATTTGGATGAACCTGTGGCAACTACTCCCGAGGTTGTGGATACGGAGGAGGATTGCCTGAAGCTGCATTGTGTGGCAGCTCCCCGTGTGGCCCCCATTAAGGTGACAGTACGGGTCAATGGTCACCCGCTTGAGATGGAGTTGGACACTGGTGCAGCGGTCTCCGTGATCGCCCAGAGGACATTCTACCACATAAAGCAGGGTGTACAGACCCTTACATTAACCGATACACAGGTCAGGTTGGCCACCTACACGGGGGAACCATTGGACATTGAAGGAACTACGATGACCCCTGTTGTTTATGGACGCCAGGAGGCTTTTCCCACTTATCGTGGTGCGCGGCCACGGGCCCAGCCTGTTGGATCGGGACTGGTTGCGCCATTTGCAGCTGCAGTGGCAACACATCCTCCAAACAGGTTCTGGGGAGCTCACTCATTTGGAGTCCTTGGGTTTATCAGACCGGTCCGTTTCGCTGACTGGGCAGCACCAATTGTACCTGTAATGAAGCCAGATACCACAGTTTGCTTGTGTGGCGACTATAAACTTGCAGTGAATACGGCTTCCCGATTCCACCGATATCCAATGCCCCGCATAGAAGATCTCCAAGCGAAGCTTGCAGGCGGACTCTCATTCACAAAATTAGATATAAATCACGCCTACCTCCAGTTGGAGCTGGACCCTGCCTCCCAGCCATATGTAACTATTAATGCACACCGGGGCTTGTATGAATATACATGGTTGCCCTTTGGGGTATCTTCTGCCTGCGCTATCTTTCAACGCGTCATGGAGGGCATCTTGAGAGGTTTACCACGTGTCGCTGACTACTTAGACCATTTTTTGATTACAGGGACGTCAGAGCAGGAAAATATGGAAAATTTGGAGGCTGTCCTTCGACGCTTTTCAGAGGCTGGAATCTGTTTACGTCGTACAAAGTGCGTCTTTCAGGCAAAGGAAGTAGTCTACCTGGGTTATCGGGTGGACTGCGAAGGTTTTCATCCCATCGCAGAAAAGGTGCGCGCAATTCAACAGGCCCCCGCACCGACTGACACTTTGCATCTTCGTTCTTTTCTCGGCCTTGTAAACTATTACGGGAAGTTCCTCCCTAATCTGGCAACTACGCTGGTCCCGTTGCACCTTCTGCGAAAGAAGAATCACACCTGCGTTTGGGTCAGCCACAAGAAACCGCTTTCCAGCGGGTAAAACAGCAATTGTCGTCGTCTGGGTTACTAACCCATTATGATCCTGGAAAGCCTTTGCTCATCAGTTTGATGCCTCCCCGTATGGTATTGGGGCCGTCCTGTTCCACAAGATGGAGAACGGGGCCGAGGGGCCGATAACTTTCACCTCCCGCACATTGACTGCAGCAGGAAAGAAGTACGCGCAGATCGAGAAGGAGGGCCTGGCAGTGGTCTTTGCGGTTCCACCAGTATGTGTATGGCCTCCACTTCACTATCGTAACTGATCATAAGCCTCTGCTGTGACTTTTCCAATACCGCCCATTGCTTCTGCACGGTCCAACGCTGGGCTTTGTTGCTCGCTGCCTACGAGTATTCTCTGGAGCATAAACCAGGGACCCAGATAGCGAATGCCAATGCACTGAGCCAATTGCCTTTGTCGACCGGCCCCATGTCGACTCCCACGACCGGTGAGGTGGTTGCAACCTTAGATTTTATGGACTCCTTGCCTGTCACGGCATAACAGATCCGTGAGTGGATCCAGATGGAGCCAGTCCTGAAAACGGTTCGGCACATAGTCCTGTATGGTCGGCAACATAGACAGCTTCCAGACGAGTTGCTGGCATTTTCTTCCAAGCTGTCAGAATTTAGCGTGGAAGACGGTATCCTCTTGTGGGGGACGCGTGTGATTGTCCCGGAAAAAGGACAGGAACTGATACTAAAGGACTTGCACAATGGGCATCCGGCTGTGACCAAAATGAAAATGTTAGCCCAGAGTTATGTCTGGTGGCCAGGCCTCGACACCAGCATTGAGAAGGTGGCCCAAAACTGTTCCATTTGCCAGGAGCATCAGAAGATTCCGCTGGGTGCGCCCCTACATCACTGGGAATGGCCAGGGCGGCCTTGGGCGTGCTTGCATGCGGATTTCACCGGCCCTTTTCAAGGATCCATGTTCTTTCTACTAATCGATGCCCAGTCTAAATGGGTAGAGATGCATAAAATTGGAGGCACAACGTCCTGCGCAACAATCGAGAAGATGCAATTGTCTTTCAGCACTCATGGCCTCCCCGAGGTGCTGGTCACGGACAACGGCACTCCATTCACAAATGAAGAGTTTGCGAAGTTCATGAAGATGAACGGCATCCGCCATATCCGCACTGCCCCTTACCACCTGGCTTCAAATGGTTGGCGGAGCGCACAGTGCTGACATTGAAACGGGGCCTAAAGAAGCAGTCTTCCGGGTCTATGGTCACGAGACTGGCTTGTTTTTTGTTTTCATACAGGAGCACTCCACATGCGGTGACTGGGGTGGCTCCCGCAGAACTCCTAATGGGCCGGAGTCTTCGCACCCGCCTCAGCATGGTTTTCCCGGACATTGGCGCAAAAATACACCGCACTAAAGAATGGCAGGGACATGGCCTTTCTCGGCATCGGCCGATTCGGCAGTTTGTGCCCGGTGACCCAGTGTTCTTTCGAAATTTTGCTGGTGGTGACCAGTGGGTCCCTGGCATTATCTTTCGCCGCACGGGTCCTATCTCTTACTAGGTGCAAGCCGAGGGTCGTCTCCAGCGCAAGCATGTAGACCATGTTTGATCCAGAAGACCGTTTCTTCCAAAGATTCCCTGCCCCTGGAGCTCACTTCTACAGCCGCAGAGACGAGACACAGTGGAGAGTATTCCTCACAATCTTCCTCTGGCACCGCACTCAAAGCCTGCGCAGGTTATTGCAGAACCGTGTGGAGATAGGGATGCCGAGATGATGGAGGCAGTGGACTCCGACTCCGATGACACAGGATGCCTCAGAGGGGGAGTCCTCGGTCCCACGGGCCGTGGATGTACAACCGTTACACCGTTCATCACGGAACCAACGTTCTCTGTCTCATTATACACCGCCGGATCCAGCGCCTTGTGCAAATGGTGTACGGCCTGCGGCAAAACGAGTCCGACGCCCTTCTTCGCCAGGGGCTTCGGTGGATCCCTGTAATTTTTGGGGGAAGGATGTTATAACCTGCCTGCTTACCACTGGCTGGGGACTAATGACAATCCCACAATCCTTAGGGAGTATGAGATTCTCCAATGAGGGGGGTGGAGAAATTGTTCGCAGAGTCCCTGCAAAAAAAGAGCTGGCCAGTATGGAACCAGCTGAAGAGGAGTGAGCAGCAAGGAGTACTGCTGCTGTTGTGTATATATATGTAATTGTAAATAAAGTTATTTCTTTCTATTCTACAAACTCGTGCTGGATTCTTCATGGTCCTCACAAAAGGGATCAAAGGATATGGGGAGAAAGATGGGATTAGCCGATTGAGTTGGATGATCAGCCATGATCACAATGAATGGCAGAGCTGGCTCAGGGGGCTGAATGGCCTCCTCCTGCTCCTATTTTCTATGTTTCTCTGAGTATCTGAAGGGGTCACATCCTTTGTTTTTGTTTTTATTGTAATATTTTATTTTGAGATTCAATCGGTGAAATGTTAAGCATTTGCAAGAACAGAGGTGAGCCCCTCTTTAGTCTCTCTTCCACTCTCGTTAATGAAAGTTGAATGCCCCCTGTGGATTGCTGGATAATATTTTTGCAAATCAGGACAAGCCAACTATTATCTTTTATATGTGAAGCATTAAAAGTTTAATACCACAACATAGAATGAAAACAAATTACAGGTTTACATTGTTATACTTGAGATGCCGAAGAATATTGTTACCTGAGTCCTTAAATGGTTTACTGTATTTTGTGAAAGTGATTTAAGTAAGATTATAAAGACTTTTGCTGTGTAACAAGAGCCACTGAATTTTGAAAATCAGTTTAGAAAGTGTTTGCAATTATTTAAAATGAAAGAGGTCATGTAATGAATATTATTTTCAGAAAAGCTCTTGCATTTAATCAATGATGTACCATCAATGACTAAGAGACGAAATGGTGAACTATTGAGGCTTTATTGTGCTCGATGTTAAGCCTCCTGCAGCTGGAACCAGAATGGGGGCAGCACAGGAGAGCGTACACTTTTATACAGAGCCTGCTGGGTGGAGCCAGCAGGCCGGGATTTACTGTAATGACTGGAGTACAATGGCAGTACCGTAATACACGTAGTGGATGACCAGTGGTGTTTACCACAATGAATGGTTAACTTTCACTCATTTCTAACAAAACTAATCATCCAATATGGTTTTCCAAACAAATGCCACTGCTCTCCCAATCCAATTTCTACTGCTCTCCCAACTTGGAACCAATCACATTGTTCCCCAACTCAACGCCAGCGGGGTGAGGAATAACAGAAGACCAGATAATCATGGCCTGAATTAAAATTCCGTCCATACAATATGGATAACTATAACTGATACTCTGGTTCAATCTTTCACAATACCAGGGTTCTATTTGCAGGCAGCAAGGTGGCACAGTGGTTAGCACTGCTGCATCATAGCGCCGAGGGCCCTGGTTCGATCCCGGCACTGGGTCACTGTCCATGTGGAGTTTGCACATTCTCCCCGTGTCTGCGTGGGTCTCACCCCCACAACCCAAAAAGATGTGCAGGGTAAGTGAATTGCTCACACTAAATTGCCCCTTAATTGGGAAAAAAAAGAATTGGGTACTCTAAATTTATATTTAAATAAAGAGGGTTTAAGACTGAAAATTGTCCAAGCTAGGGGGCGGGATTCTCCGCCAGTGGAATGCTCCATTATGCTGGCGCCCGGGGGTTTCCCGACGGCGTGGGGGTGCCACACAATGGGAAACCCCATTGACCGGCCGGCGTAATGGAGAATCCCGCCGGCGGGTCGGGGCAGAAATGTGGCGCGGCTGGGTGGAAAATCCAGCACAGGATGTTTATATTACGGTGTCAGAATAGAAGACCTCACCTCAAAAACATTTTCATAATTTATCAAAAGTTCAGGTTACTTTCAAGCATGTACAGAAATTAGGGTGATCCTTTAATTAGATTGTCAGCTAAACTAATGGGTTTGATTCATTTCATTAGATTAAGAAGTAAAACACTATTATTTGCAGTTAGAGTAGCCAATGAAAACAGATCATAAGCCTTGTGTACTGGGAGGAATTGTTCATACCTATAGTTTTCCAATGTTTTGCAGCCTGGGGCCTCTATCCTTCCATTGCCGTTATTAATAAGAAAATGTTTAATTTGATGGAGGGAGGTACCCGTGCAACCTATTCCACCTTTATACTACCATAAAAGATAAGCACACAAAATCAAAGAAAATAAGGCTCATCATGTCTGCTCTGTGCATGCTTGCCTTTTGATCCTTGTGTTATTAAACATGTATAATCATTTATGTCAGCAGGGATGGCTAGCTTCCAAGCTATTCCTGTTATGGACTGGCATTTTATTTGTTCATGTGATTGCTGAGGCTATTTTGACTCTTTAAACATTTTTTAGGTGAGCATGTATGTCTCTTAATGTATGCAATGGCCTTGGAAAAAGGTGTTAAGGGCACAGGTTTCACTAAAATAACAAAAGAAATTCAATCACCAAATCAATCATTTCATCAAAGCATCATACACCATTGCCCACTTTAAACACACAGTGAATGGGTCAAATATATACTTATAGCTTTAGCTACAAGTGTTCTTGTAATATAAATCGGACCATTCGACAAGACAATTACATGATACCAGGGCTGGATGGTAGTAACCACTGAAAAAAAACGATCATATCATCGGTAAAGCCTGCCATGAGGTCCACAGAGATTTGAAGATTTTGCAGACTGCACAAATAAACTACTTGGAGTTGCTGAAGCCACCAGTGAGTCTCAGGTTTTGTGATAATGTGGACAGCAACTAGCGTGTGTTTAACCAATAATTTAATCTGTTGCTTTCTGAAGTAAATTTAGGAGATCAATCTGATTTGCGTAAGATTGCAATGCTCGTAACAGCTGCAGGCACAAATAAATTGCTGTGTTTAATATGTTTAAATTTGCAAACGATGAAGATAGTAAAAACTTTAACAAAGTAATTTGAAGATTTAATGAACATTGCACCCCAGAAAGAGTGAAATTTATGAACGCTATGTATTTAGATCATGTTTATAGAAGACAGATGAGTCCATAGATTATTTCATCACTGATTTAAAGTTAAAAGCTAAAACCTGTAATTTTTCTGCGGTGGAATCTTCCATGATTCGGGAACAAATTGTGTTTGGTGTGAATGAAAATAAGCTGAGGGAACAGTTGCTGAGGGATTCAGAGCTGTCTTTGGAACAAACCGTTAAGATTTGTCAGGCTGACAACCTGACATTCTAAAATGTTTCTCAATAATGGCAGCGTCTTCTTGGAGGAAAGCACTCCTTTTGCTGCCTTTTTTTCAATAAAGCGGGAAACTTAAAAAAAAGGCGGGAATGTTCCTGCAGCTCCTTGCCCACCAACAAAAAGGTTAAAGATCTGGCCAGTGTATTTCTGCGTAAAAGAGTGGTTAAAGGCACAAATTAAGGCAGTGTCCAGCGTTTGACAAGTCTTTTTGCAGGTGCAAAGAAAAAAATTACTTTGCTCAGAATTGTTACACTAAGCTCAACCCAGATCAGTCAGCACAGTCTCCAGTGATGAAACATCATTGCTTGTAGGAGTAATAACAGAGAAGAATATTTTTTGGAGACATCAAAAAATTCTCTAGTACTTAAACAAATGCTAACCGATACTCCATTTAAAATAAATGGGGTTGATGAGGACAAATGGCTGAACGGTACAGTGGTCCAATTGAAGTTAGACACTGGTGTCAAAGCCAATTTAATCAGCATGATTGATTTTTTTAAATCTAAAAATTCAGCCGATTAAAGGAAATGACAAAATATCTCTGAGAGGTTGTAATCGTTCAAGCATTAAATGTTATGGTGCTTGAGTGTGGTGGTGAAGAACACAGTTTATTCTGTCCCATTCTGTATTATATCCGAGGGCTTGGATTCATTATTAGATGATCAGTCCTGTGAAGAATTAGGTCTACTGCAGGTGGTATATAGCATCCACAAAGGATTGGATCAACACTCCAATGATTCTGAGAATATTATCAGCAACTTCAGCGATGTGTTCACTGATTTTAGTGCACTACCATTCGACAACGGGATGCAATTTAAAGAAGATGCATTGACTAAAGCACCGATACAAACTATTAGTAGTGAAATTACTGAAAATGTAGATCTGCATGTCAATCTCATTTCTACCCTACCACCAGTATCAGATGTGAAACCACAAGTTATCAAGAAGATAGAAGAAGCTACCAATGAGATAAATTCCATGGAATGTGTGAAACAACAAAATGGTGATGCACGTATAGGCATGGATCCCAAAGATCTTAATGAAAAAAGTGTACATATTGTAAAACAATCTTTGCAGAAAGCAATGGATAGCCAATCCGATCCACATCTCACGAAATCATATTAAAAAGCGTTACCCCCATTGTCACGTGGTAGATCACCAGCAGAGTTACTCATGAATCGAAGGTTGCGTACCACACTTCCATACTTGGAAAAGAATGAGGAGAATGCAGTGGTACTGCAGGAAAAGCAAAACATTAAAGCAAAACATAAGCAGTTCCATGATAGAGTGTCTAGAACTTTACCACCTCTGAGTAGTGATGGCATTGTGAGAATAGAAGATTCAGGCAATTGATCGAGAAAAGCCATTGTACTTGAAGAAGTAGCACCTCGTTCCTACACTGTACAGACAGAGAACAAGTTAGTTTTAAGAAGAAATCATTGCGCGCTTTGAAAACCAAAGAAGACTCTCACAACAACGTAATGGATGACAAATTTACATCAGCTGCAGTGTCAGATAGTTCAGCAGTTCCTGAGCATGACAATGTCATGGAGAACATTGAATCTACGAGTTCTGAGCAGCAAAGTCAAACTTTGAGAAGATCAACTAGAGTCAGAAGAAAACCTGATCCACTCAATTTGTAGATTTGGACTAATTATACATACTATGCCTGCTATATATATGTATATATATATAAATTTATCAAACCAGTTTGAATACTGTTAGACTCAGAGGTTAATGATATCACATGTAAATGTTAATGTATTAATTTATTCCTTTAAAGGAAAGAGGATGTAGTGATAACATGGTTGTGTTGTAATTCACCAACTGACCACTAGGAGTCTCATTAGTATATAAGTGAATGTTAGAGTCAGGTGACCTAAGACTGACTCGGGTGCTGGTAAGACCATAAGACATTGGAGCGGAAGTAAGGCCATTCGGCCCATCGAGTCCACTCCACCATTCAATCATGGCTGATTTCAACTCCATTTACCCGCTCTCTCTCCATAGCCCTTAATTCCTCGAGAAATCAAGAATTTATCAACTTCTATCTTAAAGACACTCAACGTCCCGGCCTCCAGCGCCCTCTACGGCAATGAATTCCACAGACCCATCACTCTCTGGCTGAAGAAATTTCTCCTCATCGCTGTTCTAAAGTGACTCCCTTTTATTCTAAGGCTGTGACCCCGGGTCCTAGTCTCCCCTGCTAATGGAAACAACTTCCCTACGTCCACCCTATCTAAGCCATTCATTATCTTGTAAGTTTCTATTACATCTCCCCACCACCTCCTAAACTCCAATGAATATAATCCCAGGATCCTCAGACGTTCATCGTATGTTAGGCCTACCATTCCTGGGATCATCCGTGTGAATCTCCGCTGGACCCGCTCCAGTGCCAGTATGTCCTTCCTGAGGTGTGGGGCCCAAAATTGCTCACAGTATTCTAAATGGGGCCTAACTAATGCTTTATAAAGCTTCAGAAGTACATCCCTGCTTTTATATTCCAAGCCTCTTGAGATGAATGACAACATTGCATTTGCTTTCTTAATTACGGACTCAACCTGCAAGTTTACCTTTAGAGAATCCTGGACTAGGACTCCCAAGTCCCTTTGCACTTCAGCATTATGAATTTTGTCACCGTTTAGAAAATAGTCCACGCCTCTCTTCTTTTTTCCAAAGTGCAAGACCTCGCACTTGCCCACGTTGAATTTCATTAGCCATTTCTTGGACCACTCTCCTAAACTGTCTAAATCTTTCTGCAGCCTCCCCACCTCCTCAATACTACCTGTCCCTCCACCTATCTTTGTATCATTGGCAAACTTAGCCAGAATGCCCCCAGTCCCGTCATCTAGATCGTTAATATATAAAGAGAACAGCTGTGGCCCCAACACTGAACCCTGCGGGACACCACTCGTCACTGGTTGCCATTCCGAAAAAGAACCTTTTATCCCAACTCTCTGCCTTCAGCCTGACAGCCAATCGTCAATCCATGTTAGTACCTTGCCTCGAATACCATGGGCCCTTATTTTGCTCAGCAGTCTCCCGCGAGGCACCTTATCAAAGGCCTTTTGTAAGTCAAGATAGATATCATCCATTGGCTCTCCTTGGTCTAACCTATTTGTTATCTCTTCAAAGAGTTAATGTTAATAAATAATTTATAGCTTTAGCTACAAGTGTTCTTGTAATATAAATCAGGCCATCATTACAGGTCTCAACCCCAAACTCAAAAATGGCAGAGTAGGTGGATTGGCCATACTAAAAATTGCTCCTTATTTGCGGGGAGAAAAATTGTATGTCAACTTGCCAGTACAGTTAAGTATGCAGGAGACAGTGAAAACTCTATGACCTAACATCCTAGAATACTATGTCTATACTGCAGGGTGCTCTACTTCATTTTGGAGGGTAATGTCTAATATTACCATACAAGCTCAGGGGCGAAATTCTCCATCCCGCCGCGCCACATTTCTGCCCCGACCCGCCGGCGGGATGCTCCGTTACACCGGCCGGTCAATGGGGTTTCCCATTGTGGGGCAGCCCCACGCCGTCGGGAAACCCCCGGTCGCCGGCAAAACGGAGACTCCCGCCGGCGGAGAATGACGCCCCAGTACATTAAAAATTTAAGGAATTTGGGGTTGATATTGTAAGACATATATAACTATAGTATTACACATTTTAGTCCCAGTTCCAGAAAATTTACAAGATTTAAGATTTCCCAAAATACTTTTAAAAATTGTATGCTTATATGTTGCCATTGCATTAGTTATAAAAGTGTGAGCTTGGTTTACTGTTGTGTTTTAAGGCAATAGGTACATATTCAAGCCCCCTTTGAGATGTCAGTGTATGACCTGGGTCAAAACTTAAATTCAGTGCCAAGCGATTATTTGAAGTGCGGTCTTTTGATGATATATTAAAACAAGGCTTATCAGCATCTTCAAGTAAATCTAAGAGATCCCACGGAGCTATTTAAAGATAAGGGAATTCTCATGATATCCTGACAAACATTTTGCTACAGCAGCAAGAAATAAAATCAGATTGACTAATTATTTAACTCATTTGCTGTTTTTGGACCTTCACTAAAACTGCATGAAAATTGCCTGTTTCGTTTGCATTTGGATGCCAATTGAACACATTGACTATACATCAAAATTAATTCAATGCAAAACAATTTGGAATGTTTTTAATATGTGTTAGGGTATTCTATACAAGGATCTTATTTCTTTCCTTTCTAAATTAATATTTAAAATTTATGTACAAGAATTCCCTTCCAATCACTATGATTTGGTAGAATGACTAGCCTTACAGTCATGATATACAATGCCTAAAAATATAGTCATAGAGTCATAGATGTTTACAGCATGGTAACAGGCCCTTCAGCCCAGCTTGTCCATGTCGCCCAGTTTCTATCACTAAGCTAGTCCCATTAGCCCACAATTGGCTCGTATCCCTCCATACCCACCCTGTCCATGTAACTGTCTAACTGCTTTTTAAAAGTCAAAATCACAGCCCATTCCAGGTGCTCACCACCCTCTGTGTGAAGACATTTTCCCTCTGGTCTCTTTTGTATCTCTCCCCTCTCACCTTAAACCTATGCCCTCCAGTTCTAGACTCCTCTACCTTTGGGAAAAGATGTTGACTATCTACCTTATCTATGCTCCTCATTATTTTATAGACCTCTATAAGATCACCCCTAAGTCTCCTACGCTCCAGGGAAAAAAGTCCCAGCCTCGCCTTATAACTCAGACCATCAAAGACCATCAGACCACTCAGAGCATCCTCGTAAATCTCTTCTGCACTCTCTCTAGTTTAACAATATCCTTCCTATAATAGAGTGACCAGAACTGAATACAGTATTCCATCTGTGGTCTTACCAATGTCTTGTACAACATCGGCAAGATGTCCCAACTCCTGTAGTCAATGCATGAATATCGCTTATTGTCACAAGTAGGCTTCAAATGAAGTTACTGTGAAAAGCCCCTAGTCGCCACATTCCGGCGCCTGTTCGGGGAGGCTGTTACGGGAATCGAACCATGCTGCTGGCTTGCCTTGGTCTGCTTTCAAAGCCAGCGATTTAGCCCTGTGCTAAACAGCCCTAATACTCTGACCAATAAAACCTTGCATGCTGAATGCCTTCTTCGACACCCTGTCCACCTGCAACTCCACCTTCAAGGAGCTATGAACCTGTACCCCTAGATCTCTTTGTTCTGTAACTCTCTCCAACTCCCTACCATTAACTGAGTAGATCCTGCCCTGATTTGATCGACCAAAATGCATCACCTCACATTTATCCAAATTGAACTGCATTTGCCATTCATCAGCCCATTGGCCCAATTGGTCAAGATTCTGTTGCAATCTTATATAATCTTCTTCACTATCCAGTATGCCATCAATCTTGGTGTTATCTGTAAACTTACTAACCATGCCTCCTATATTCTCATCCACATCGTTTACATATATAACAAATAACAGTGGACCCAACACCGATCCCTGAGGCACACCGCTGGTCACAGGCCTCCAGATTGAAAAACAACCCTCCACAACCACCCTTTGGCTTCGGTCGCCAAGCCAATTTTGTATCCAATTGGCTATCATGAGATTTAACCTTTTGCAACAACCTACCATGCGGTACCATGCCGATGGCCTTGCTAAAGTCCATGTAGACAACGTCGACTGCACTGCCCTCATCTACCTTCTTGGTTACCCCTTCAAAAAACTCAATCAAATTCGTGAGATATGTCTTTCCCCTTACAATGCCATGCTGACTTTTCCTAATTAGCCCTTGCCTATCTAAATGCCTGTAGATCCTGTCCCTCAGAATACCTTCTAAAAACTTACCCACTACACAAGTAAGGCTCACTGGTCTGTAGTTCCTAGGTTTATCCCTACAGCCATTCTTAAACAAGGACACAACATTTGCTACCCTCCAATCTTCAGGCACCTCTCCTGTGGCTGTCGATGATTCAAATATTTCAGCTCGGGGGATGGCAATTTCCTCCCTAGCCTCCCACAAAGTCCTGAGGTACATTTTGTCAGGTCCTGGGGATTTATCAATCTTGATCTGCTTTAATACCTCCAGCACCTCCTTCTCTGTAATTTGTAAATACCCTCAAGACATCACTTTTTATTTCCCCAATTTCCCTAACATGCGTGCCTTTCTCAACAGTAAATACTGATGAGAAATATTAATTTAGGACCTCTCCCATCCCTTGCACACATTGATGACCTTGTTGATCTTGAAGAGGCCCTACCCTCTCCCTAGTCACTCTTTGTGTATCTGTAAAAGCTCTTTGCATTTTCCTTTGCCTTATCTGGGGTGGAATTGTTGCAAAAAATGGCTAAGTGTCAGGTTCGGTCAGAAAACCGACTTGTTTCTCCAGAGAAACAGACAGGTTTCCCGATGAGATCATCAACAACTTTGCCACTTTTTTAAAGGGCGGAAGTGTTTTGCGCCATCATTGTGAGAGACAGGGCCTAAACACACTGGCAAGCCTGACTTCATAAATTTCGGGGTGCCATTTTTAATCCATTGATGGAATGTCTCCCCCACCCCGCTGAACATAGCTCACTGGCCTGATCTCACCCCCCCCAACCCCCCCCCCCCCAACACCCCCCCCCACCCCCCGCAAACCCAAACATAGATCGCCAGCCTGGCCCAGTAGGTCGCCCTATATATCCTGCCCTTTCGGGCCTCACCCCTTCAGCCCCTGCCCACTTTGTGCCACACTTCCTTCAGGCCCCATCCTTGGCACTGCCCATTTGAACCCTGACAGTGTCACCCTGGCAGTGCCACATCCTCGACCACCTGAGGCCAACAATGGCCTCCGAGCCCCTCGTCATGTATGGTCTCCGTTTGTGAAGACTAGTAGTGATCCCAGCCAGGTTGATGTCAGGCCGGTGGGTGGAAACATTGCACGTTCCTGGAAGAGTCACCGTCAAGCCGATTTTGAATACATAAATCCATTTAAATGAATGGTAATCAGGTTCATGCCTAGTTTGCTGGGAGGGCCCAGGAGCATTGTAAACTGTTTGGCACCCGGCGAAATCCCATTTCAGGCCTCTCCCAGAATTTTCCCAACATATCGGAATTTGGGTCGGGTACATGTGTTTCCCAGCAGAGGGAGGTGGCGCACCAATTCCTGGCAGCGGGATTCTCCACTCCCGCTGCAGTCAATGGGAATTCCCATTGAAGCCACCCCACACTGCCAGGAAATCCACGGTGGGGGTTTGCTGCTGGCGGGACCAGAGAATTCCGACCTTTATTTTTCAGAAGCTAAAATAATTTGAAAAATCACCAAATAGGTTGTTCTTATGCAACTTAATAGTCTGATGGCAGAACATTTCATCAGGTATATTAGAGAACATCAAAAGAAGGCGGAAGGAACTTAACCTTGAATGTAAAAAAGACAGGTACTTCATGAGTATTTCTGCACAGGTGATGGTAGCTTAAAACACCTCCAAGCCAATATCGAGTCAGAAGGTGGTTCATTCCACAGTTGTAATAGGGACAGGGTACAGAGACCTAGCAGGCAGCAGTGTTTGAAATTTTGTTTCAAAGCCATGGGAAGCTTTGCTTTGGTAAGGTTTGTGTGTCGTATAAATAGAGATGGCCAGTCAGGCACAGACTAGAGAAGACCCAGTAGGGAACTACTGGAGCTGTACATAATAGTTAACGTGTTAAATAAAGTAAGTTTTGTTTTTCTCTGCAACTCGCTGTGGACTCTTTGTTGCCCCTTCCAAACGTTACCATGGATTCATGCCAATGTTGACAAAAGATCAGGATGTTGCAGAAGGTTTCCACACTTCCCCACAAGGAGGGGGAAACATCAGATGGCAAGTCAGTACACCATCTTGACCTTCCAGATGGCTGGATTCAAGATAGTGTTGCTAACAGGGTTGGGATAGATTGCTTAGTTACCTTCTTAGCAGGGGAAGAGTGCTAGTGGGGTCTATACATGCACTGTAAGAGAAAAAGAAAATCATGATAATGAGGTGGCATTATTACAATCAGTGCAGCAAAAAATATATAGAAAATAGAGCAAAAGCCCATTTCTGAAATAAAAGCACAGAAGGAATGTTGATATGGAAGTTAAATGAGGAGTAACTACCTGGAACGCAATCTAATTGTGCTGGTCTCATTATCCTTGTGTTTAATGATTCTTGCTGTTACTACATATGACCGTATTCAGAATAGTTTTGTAGTTTAATATTGAGATAGGGAAAGTTTGGCCCTCCTGCTTTGCACAAGTTGATTTTAATGACTGCCATAAGTTATGTTCACTGATTTCAATAGCAATGTCCCAGCTGCTGCTGATGAATTGTTCTTGCATAATTGAACCATTTTTACAGATTCGGCAACAATTTGGATAATAATCAGATTTACTTCGTAAAACATGGCACCTTCTCAAAAATATGTGGGGCCCGATTTAATGGAAAAAGTTCAAATTGTCATGTCGGGTGCGATTTCCTGGCTGTTTCCTGTGAGCCGTGTCGGCGAGATCGCTGCCCGTACTTAACTGCACTTACCGCCAAAAATTAGCCCCCGATTCACTAGACTTGTGCGCAGCAGCTCCATGCTAACATGGAGGAGTTGCTTTTAAATGCTCCCTCACAACTCACTCCCAGTCAGCACAGAAGCATGGCACCACACACACCTGCTCCATGCTTCAGGGATGTTGACCTGGCCAGGATTCTGGACGCTGTGGATGCGAGACGGGACATTGTGTTCCCCTGAGGGGGTTGGAGGACCAGCAGCAGGGCCACCAATGCCACCTGGGAGGCCATCAGTTTGGTATGGCCAGGAGGACTGTCGTACAGTGAGGAAGAAGACCCACAACCTCCACTGAGTTGCAAGGATATGTTAACACAGGCCCCCTGGCAATAGTTCCGCCTGCCATCCCCCTGACCTCCGACCCTCCTTCCAAACAAGCCAGCGGCTGGCACCTCGCACGCTCCCCATATCCCATCACTGTGCTTCTGCCTCAGCACCCCTCTAACCCACCAGCACAACCTCTCCATGTCCAGGTGCGGTGCCCGCATATGCCACCTGCCATAGAATCCCCCCAACGCATGAACTGTGCGGCTCAAAAAGCCCCCTCTCTGTTCCTGCAGAGTTAGCCCACAATCGGTGCGAAAGGGCCAAAACGGGCGGTGCAGTTCCAGATATCAAAGTCCTCACCCCCTACATCTAATTCCTTCTTGAAATTACACAACGTATTGACCTCAACTACTTTCTATGGGAATGAATTCCACAGATTTACCACTCTCTGGGTGAAGAAATTTCTCCTCACCTCAGTCCTAAAAGGTTTACCCCTTATCCTCAAACTATGACCCGTAGTTCTGGGCACCCCCACCATAGACAACACTCTTTCTGAATCTACGCTGTCTAATCCTGTTAGAATTTTGTCTGATTACACCACTGCTTTCCAAATGCTGTACTATGGCTGTACAAAGGCTGCAGAAAGATTTAGACAGTTTAGGAGAGTGGTCCAAGAAATGGCTGATGAAATTCAACGTGGGCAAGTGCGAGGTCTTGCACTTTGGAAAAAAGAATAGAGGCATGGACTATTTTCTAAACGGTGACAAAATTCATAATGCTGAAGTGCAAAGGGACTTGGGAGTCCTAGTCCAGGATTCTCTAAAGGTAAACTTGCAGGTTGAGTCCGTAATTAAGAAAGCAAATGCAATGTTGTCATTCATCTCAAGAGGCTTGGAATATAAAAGCAGGGATGTACTTCTGAAGCTTTATAAAGCATTAGTTAGGCCCCATTTAGAATACTGTGAGCAATTTTGGGCCCCACACCTCAGGAAGGACATACTGGCACTGGAGCGGGTCCAGCGGAGATTCACACGGATGATCCCAGGAATGGTAGGCCTAACATACGATGAACGTCTGAGGATCCTGGGATTATATTCATTGGAGTTTAGGAGGTGGTGGGGAGATGTAATAGAAACTTACAAGATAATGACTGGCTTAGATAGGGTGGATGTAGGGAAGTTGGTTCCATTAGCAGGGGAGACTAGGACCCGGGGGCACAGCCTTAGAATAAAAGGGAGTCACTTTAGAACAGAGATGAGGAGAAATTTCTTCAGCCAGAGAGTGGTGGGTCTGTGGAATTCATTGCCACAGAGGGCGGTGGAGGCCGGGACGTTGAGTGTCTTTAAGACAGAAGTTGATAAATTCTTGATTTCTCGAGGAATTGAGGGCTATGGAGAGAGAGCGGGTAAATGGAGTTGAAATCAGCCATGATTGAATAGTGGAGTGGACTCGATGGGCCGAATGGCCTTACTTCCACTCCTATGTCTTATGGTCTTATGGTCTTATGAAATCCTTGATAATGGACTCCAGCATCTTCCCTACTACCAATGTTTGGCTCACTGGTCTATAGTTCCCTGTTTTCTCTCTACCTCCCTTTATGAATAGTGGGGTTATATTAGCTACCCGCCAATCTGTAGGAATAATTCCAGAGTCCAAAGAATTTTGGAAAATGACCACACATGCATCTACTATTTCTTTTTTTATATAAATTTAGAGTACACAATTCATTTTTTCCAATTGAGGGGCAATTTAGTGTGGCCAATCCACCTACCCTGCACATCTTTGGGTTGTGGGGGTGAAACCCACTCAAACACGGGGAGAATGTGCAAACTCCACATGGGCAGTGACCCAGAGCCGGGATCGAACCTGGGACCTCAGCGCCTTGAGGCAACAGGGCTAACCCACTGCGCCACCGTGCTGCACCCCAGCATTTACTATTTCTCGGGTCACTTCCTTAAGTACTATGGGATGCAAATTATCAGGCCCTGGAGATGTATCCATCTTCAATTCCATTAATTTCCCCAAAACCATTTCTTTATTGATACTAATTTCCTTCAGCTCATCACCTTGTGTTTCTCAGAACTTCCAGTACATTATTCATGTCGTCCTTTGTGAAGTCTGATGTAAAGTACAAATTTACTTCCTCAGTCATTTGTTTGTTTCCTGTTATGAATTTCTTTTTATTCGTCGTTCCTGGGACGTTGGAATCGCAGGTTGTGGCAGCATTTATTGTGCATCCCTAATTTCCCTTGAGGGGACAGTTAAGAGTCAACCACATTGCTGTGGTTCTGGGGACATGTGGAGGTCAGACCAGGTAAGGACAGAAGATTTCCTTCCCTAAAGGACATTAATGAACCAAATTGGTTTTTACGACAATCGATAATGGTGTCATGGTCATCATTAGACTTTTAATTCCAGATTTTTATGAATTCAAATTTCACCATCTGCAGGGATGGGATTTGAACCTGGATCTCTGGTTAACCAGTCCAGTGACAATACCACTATGCCACCACGTCCCCTGTTCCTGACTGTAAGGGGCTTACATTAGTTTTTATTAATCTTTTTCTCTTTACATACCTATAGAAACTTTTATAGTCAGTTTATGTTCCCTGCTAGCTTTCATTCATATTGCATTTTCCCCTTCTTAATCGATCGCTTAAACTGTTCCCAATCACCAGATCTATTGCTTTTTCTTGCTAATTTGTGTGCCTCTTCTTTAAATCTAATACTATCTCTAATTTCCCTTATAAGCCATGGTTTGACCACAGTTCCCTTTCTACCCTTGTGCCAAACAGGAATAAGCCACTTTTGGAGTTCACCTATTCATTCCTTGAATGCCTATCATTGCCTGACCCCTGTCCTTCCTTTCAGTAATGTTTCCCAGTCCACCATTGCCATCTCAGGGCTCATACCATCAATGTTACCTTGATTCAGGTTCAGGACCCTGGTCTCAGAATCAACTATCTCACTATCCACCTTGATAAAGAATTCTATCATATTATAGTCATTCATCCCCTAGGGTTCTCTCACAACTAGATTGCCAACTAATCCCGAAAACCATCCCCTATACACTCAAGAAGTTCTTCTTCTATTGTACTGTGACTAATTTGATTCACCCAATCTATATGCAGATTAAAGTCACCAATAATTACAGTGGTCCAAGATCAAAAGCCCCTGATGCAGATCTCATTCAGATGGTGGCTCTGAGCTCACTGTCAGGCTCCGTCCTGGAAGTGTTTGGTAGGACAGACAGGCAGCAGCTGTAGTTGCCCCTGTTTTGGGTATACACAATATGGGAGGATGGCTTGTAGGCCCTGCAGACGCGAAACCTCTCACCCCCCCAGCTCAGGGATGACCTCCAACCTATGGCACCCAGCCCCCAATCACGCCGATCTCCCACGAGCACTGGGGAAGCAGCTCCAGTGACCCCGGGCTGCATACCAAAGAATGGAAATGGCTGCTCACCTCTTCGGTCCCCCTGAACAGCCATTGCGCCAGCTTCACGTTTTAAAAAATAAATGCTAAAAGTCGCCCATGTGATCTCTCCCGGGAGGCAGTTACATTGGACTTCCATCTTACTAATGAGGTGGCGATTGGTCTTAATTGGTGTCAATGATCTTCGGGCTTCTGAAACGGACAGTCCCATTGTGGAGATGCATTCGCTGTGCCAGGGACTACATGAGTATTTGTTAACGGGCATCCAGCACCTGCAGGTGCAGGTGGAGGACTCCAACTGCGTGCAGGAGCAGGAGGTGGTGCCAACCATGTGTTCCATCCAGGCCAAGACTCCACAGTGGAGGCCTTGGGGGCAAGGATTTTGGCTAGGTATCAGTATGTCCAAGGCCTGGGGCATTTTGTGCAGGAGGTGGCCGAGTCCTGGTCAGGGCTGCCCTCTCACAGGCAGCCATGCGCCACAGCCACCTGGACATTGTTGCAGTATACCTGAGCGTGGGCCAGGCACTGGCCAACGTGGCACAGATGCAGAGGGAGGTGGCCCAGTCTCAGAGGGAGATGGCGCAGTCACTGGCTGATATGGCACAAACCCAGAAGGTGGTGGCACAGTTGCAGCGAGATGTGGCACAGTCCCAGACAGAGGTGATCCCTCCCAGTGCTCCAGGGCTATGAGCATGCAGACCCTGGTCGAGATAGCAGCAGGCCTCCAGGATTGGCAGCGCCAGGTGACAGGGAAGCCTCAGGAGTTAGCTCCGCTCTCACTCCCGCCCTATGGAGTAGCCCAAGGGCAATCAGGAATGCTGACGGAGGAGGAGGTGATGGGGCCCGTGACGGTTATTCCCGCTGGGGAGGTGCCGGAACACCGCAGCACCTCACCTCCTCCCTCCTGTCCTTGACGCATCTGGTGCACAGCGAGGAGAACAGGGTGGCACCATGACACCCGAGCAGCAGCGGTGCCCATCCAGGCCCAGTCGCCCAAGAAGACAGCCTCCAACA
This sequence comes from Scyliorhinus torazame, assembly GCF_047496885.1. Lineage (NCBI taxonomy): Eukaryota > Metazoa > Chordata > Chondrichthyes > Carcharhiniformes > Scyliorhinidae > Scyliorhinus > Scyliorhinus torazame. The sequence continues at coordinate 93,348,656 of NC_092708.1, forward strand.
GGGACCCAGGTCGCAGGGCGGGAGTCACAGCAGGCCACCTCCACTCCTGATGTACCATCTGGGGATCCACCTAGATGTACTGTTAGGCACCAGTTAAGTTGGCACGGGTGCAGGGGACAATTTAGCGATAGGGGCTAGGCCACAACTCTGTATATATGTTGTCATATTAAACACCTGTTCACAATGTTACAACCTTCCTCCATGCTCTGTCCGAAGGGTGTGAGGTGTGGGCTGGTCTGGGCTGGCCACAGAGGGGGGTGTGGGGGGGAGAATTGGCAGAGATTGCGGGTGGGCTTAGCTTAGATACTGCAGTTCAGCCAGTGCTCACTGCTCTGGTGTCCCACCCCACACCCTCTCCCCCATCGTCCCCCACCTCCATATTGTCGTGTTATTCACCCTGGGGTAACACGGGCTGCAACAGGATGCAGATAAACGGTAAAGCATACACCAAATGTAGGCGTTGGTTCAATACGATTTATTGAACTTCTGTAACAATGCACACAGCTGGCTGTGGATTGACACTCTACTTCTCTAAGTGTACTAACTTTAACTAAAGAGACCAGGCTAGCTCTGATCTACGTGTAAAGGTGCTGACTGATATATACACCCTGACTGTCACTACAGTTATCACCAATGGGAAGAGGCGGAGTGCTGATGCCTCGTGTGTTTTATAGTTGGAAGCCCCCCTCTGGTGTTCTGTCTGGTGATTGGTTGTGTTCTGTCCTGTATGTTGATTGGCTAATCTGGGTGTCTGCCACTGCCTGTTTTTACCTCATGATGTGCATATTAAAACATCCCCCCCCTTTAAAAAAAAAAATTGTCGGTTGCTTAGAGCATCTTCGATATATTTACAGAGATAACTATTTACAGCAAATGGCGAGTGAATGCATATGTACATGTAAGGTGTCTTGCGTGCAGATACAGAACAATATGTACAAAGGAAATATTTATAAGTCCAATCTCTGGGGCTGGTGCGGATCCTTGTCGACCGCCTGAAAGGTGGAGGTGGGGACGACGACACCTTGACACGCAGGATTGCAGCCTGATTGGTGGCCTCGTCGAGCGAGGTGTCCGGAGAAGGCAGAACGACAGCTGGGAACATGAGATCCGATGATAGGCAGGCAAGTTTGCGTAGTGCCCTTCTGTTGCACCTGACAATGGATCCATCAGCCATGCAAACCACGAACGACCTGGGAGCAGCCTGTCGAACAACAACAGCTGGAGCTGACCAGCCTCCACCAGGCAACTTGATGCGAACAACATTTTCTGGAGAGAGCACAGGCAAATCAGTAGCATGAGCATCGTATGTTTGCGAAGTTGGACCACTCTTGGCTGTAGAAGCAGGGACCGTTGTCGCTCATGACCGTGAGCAGAATACCATGCCTGGCAAATGTCTCCTTGCAGGCCTTGATGACTGTCCTTGATGTTAGGTCAGACAGTTTCACCACTTCGGGGTAACTCGCGAAGTCGTCAATTATAAGCACGTAGTCACGCCCATTGGCGTGAAAAAGGTCGATTCCCACCTTAGACCACGGAGAGGTCACGATCTCGTGTTGCTGGAGTGTTTCTTTGGGTTGAGCAGGCTGGAAACGCTGGCAGGTCGCACAATTGACGATCATGTTGGATATGTCCTCGTTGATGCCACGCCAATAGATAGCCTGCCATGGCCTGCGCCTGCATTTCTCGATACTGTGGTGTCCCTCGTGGATCTGTTTGAGCACTAAGCTCTGGAGGCTGCGAGGAATAACGATGCGATCTAGCTTGAGGAGGATCCCCTCGACAACAGTTAGGTAACTTGACATTAAAGAACTGGGGGCATTGCCCTTTCTGCCAACCATTTGTAAGGTGATGTATGACCCGTTACAGAAGAAGGTCCTGAGCAGCCTCTTCTTGAATGTTGACGAGTTGTTCGTCCGAGGCCGGGAGGTTGCCGGCACACAGTTGCACCTGCATCTCAATTTGGCGGATTAAGTCGACCTGTTCACAAGGTGAGGTGATGGCGCGAGACAGGGCATCCTCAATGATTAGCTCTTTTCCTGGTGTGTAAACCAGTTCAAAATCATACCTGCTGAGTCGAAGTAGAATGCGCTGAAGCCTGGGTGTCATGTCATTCAAGTCCTTGTGAATGATGTGGACTAGGGTCTGTGGTCAGTCTCTACTGTGAAGGTTGGTAGACCGTAGATGTACTCATGGAACTTTACAATACCGGTGAGGAGGCCCAGGTACTCTTTCTCTATCTGAGCATACCTTTGCTCAGTGGGGGTCATGGCCCTTGATGCATAGGCCACTGGAGCCCAGGACGAGGAATCATCCTTCTGGAGGAGCACCGCACCAATGCCGCCCTGACTGACGTCCGTGGAGATTTTTGTCTCCCGCTCTGGGTCAAAAAGCACTAGTACCGGAGCAGTGGTGAGATTTGCCTTTAACTCGAGCCACTCTGCTTGATATGTGGGTAGCCACTGAAAGGCAGTGGACCTCTTCACCAGATGCCTGAGAGCCGTGGTATGTGATGCGAGGTTCGGAATGAACTTTCCCTAAAAATTAACCATACCCAGGAAACGGAGTACCGCCTTTTTGTCTTCCGGGGTCTTCATGGTGTTGATGGCCTTGACTTTGTCCAAATCTGGTTGCACGCCCTGCTGGGATATTTGATCACCCAAAAACTTGATTGATGACATGCCAAAGGAGCATTTGGCCTTGTTCAACTTGAGGCCGTTGGCATATATGCGTCTAAAGACTTGTTGGAGATGAGATATGTGTACCTCTGGGGTTGTGGACCATATAATGATGTCATCAACATAAACCCACGCACCCTCAATGCCCTCCAGCATCTGTTCCATGATCCTGTGAACGATTTCAGAGGCTGAAACATTACCAAACGGCACGCGGTTGTAACAATACCTTCCGAAAGGCATGTTAAACGTGCAGAGCTTCCTGCTGGACTCGTCCAGTTGTATCTGCCAGAAGCCATGCGATGCATCTAGCTTCGTGAAGAATTTGGCGTGTGCCATCTCACTGGTCAGTTCCTCCCGCTTCGGGATCGGGTAGTGTTCCCGCATTATGTTTCGGTTAAGATCCTTGGGATCTATACATATGCGCAGTTCTCCAGAGGGCTTCTTCACACAGACCATCGAGCTGACAAAGTCAGTCAGTTCCGTCACTTTAGAGATTATACCCTGGTCTTGGAGCTCCTGCAGCTGCACCTTTAAACGGTCCTTCAGAGCCGACACCCGGCGTGGTACATGAATCACAGGCGTGGCAGCAGGCCTGAGTAAGATTTTGTAGCGGTACGGCAAAGTGCCCATCCCACTGAACACATCCAGGTATTGTGACAGGATTTCTTCAACGTCAGCCTGAAGATTCATATTGGCAGAGGACATGGCATGTACGTGCTGGACGAGATTGAGTAGCTTGCATGCATGGGCACCAAGCAGGGAAGCCCTGTCAGGCTTGATGATTTCAAATCGCAGGGTGGCTTTGATGGCCTTGTTGGATACATGCAGGTGACAAGACCGCAGGGCGTCGGAGTGGACCCCAAAAACGATCTGATCCCTGATGAGGGAATCAGCGGTGTCACCGTAGTTGCAGGATTGCGCTAATATGCGGAGATGAGTGAGAAAGGTTTGGAAAGGCTCATCCTTACCCTGAAGGCGTTGCTGGAAGACATAGCGCTCGAAGTTCTCATTCGTTTCGACATCACAGTGACTTTCGAATTTGGATAACACAGTCTGGAACCTGCTCTTGTCCTCGCCGTCGGCAAAAGTGAGCGAATTGAAAATTTGGATGGCCTGGTCCCCTGCAGTCGATGGGAGGAGCACAATTTTTCTGGCATCGGACGCATTCTCGAGGCCTCAATGTATAGACTGAATTTCTGCTTAAATACCCGCCAGTTGGCGCCGGGCTCTCCGGAGATTCCTGGTAAGGGGATGTTTTTTGGGAGGTCCTCCATGGTTAACAAGGGCTGCCCCACCAACTCACATAACTGGTTGGCAGTTAAGTGTCAGTCACCTTAATCTACTTAGACCTAAAAGCAGGTAGGGGAGGGGAGTCAACTCAGGCCAATTTAAAAGAGCAACTTGTAACTCACTCCCAGTGAGTTCTCCCAGTGAGCCAGAGAAGACACAGCCAGAGTGAGAAACAGCTAAGAGTTAGTTTGGGAATTTGAAGCTAGGTGGGAATTGAATCCAATCCAATCAGTAAGACTGATCCTTTTAAATTTCAGGAGTTTAAATTAATTTAAATTAATATAGAATTGTGCAGTGTAGGTTAACAAGGGCTGCCCTACCCATTCACATAACTGGTTGGCAGTTAAGTGTCAGTCACCTTAATCTACTTAGATCTAAAAGCAGGTGGGGGAGGGGAGTCAACTCAGCCAATTTAAAAGAGCAACTTGTAATTCACTCCAAGTGAGTTCTCCCAGTGAGCCAGAGAAGACACAGCCAGTGTGAGACACAGCGAAGAGTGAGTTTGGGAATTTGAAGCTAGGTGGGAATTCAAAGCTTGGGGGTGGGGGGGGGGGGGGGGTGCGTTTTATCCCTGGTAAGTGACTGGTAAGTAGTTTTTCTTTTCATTGTCTATTTTTTTTTTCCTTTCATTTTTTGGAATTGTAGTTATATAAGTTAACCTAAGGTTGAAGACATGGCAGGAGATCCCAGACCATGTCATGCTCCTCGTGTGCGATGTGGGAGCACAGGGACATGTCCACTGTCCCTGGCTCCTTCACGTGCAAGATGTGTGCCCAGTTGCAGCTCCTTTTAGACCGCTTGATGGCTCTGGTGCTGCGGATGGACTCACTTTGGAGCATCCGCGATGCTGAGGACGACGTGGATAGCACGTTTAGTGAGTTGGTCACACCGCAGGTGAAAGTTACTGAGGGAGATAGAAAATGGGTGGCCAAAAGACAGAGCAAGAGTAGGAAGGCAGTGCAGGTGTCCCCTGTGGTCATCTCCCTGCAAAACAGATATACCGCTTTGGATTTGTTGCAGGGGATGGCTCACCAGGGGAAGGCAGCAGCAGCCAGGTTCATGGCACCGTGGCTGGTTCTGCTGCGCAGCTGGGCAGGAAGAGGAATGGCCGGGCTATAGTGATGTGGGACTCAATCGTAAGGGGAATAGACAGGCGATTCTGCGGACGCAATTGAGACTCCAGGATGGTATGTTGCCTCCCTGGTTCAAGGGTCAAGGATGTCTCGGAGTGGCTGCAGGACATTCTGGGGGGGCGGGAGGGGGGGGGTGAACAGCCAGCTGTCATGGTGCACATAGGCATCAACGATATAGGTAAAACACGGGTCGAGCTGAATTCAGGGAGTTAGGAGTTAAATTAAAAAGTAAGACCTCAAAGGTAATAATCTCAGGATTACTACCATTGCCACGAGCTAGTCAGAGTAGGAATGTCAGGATAGATAGGATGAATGCGTGGCTGAAGAGATGGTGCAAGAGGGAGAGATTCAAATTCCTGGGGCATTGGAACCGGTTCTGGGGGAGGTGGGACCAGTACAAACCGGACGGTCTGCACCTGGACAGGACTGGAACCAATGTCCTAGGGGGGGTGTTTGCTCGAGCTGTTGGGGAGGGTTTAAACTAATGTGGCAGGGGGATGGGAACCGATGCAGGAAGTTGGAAGATAGTAAAACAGGGACAGAAACAAAAGGCAGTAAGGGGGAAAGTGTAAGGCAGAGAAGCCATAGTCAAAAATCAGAAAGGGCGACAGTACAAGGTACAGTTACTGAGGGGAGCTCAGTGAATAGGCCCAGTAATACTAAAAGGAATAACACGGGAAATAAAACCATTAATGGTAAGTGACGCGGCAGGTTTTTACATGAAGATATGAGTTCAACGACAAGGAAAATTAGGAGAAATGTTAAGAGGAAATATAACTTAGGAGAGGTTACTGATTGAGGTGTTAAGATTCAGAACAGAGGTAAAAAAAGCCAACATAAGTGTACTTTACTTGAATGCTCGTAGTATTCGGAATAAGGTAAATGAGTTGATGGCGCAAATCATCGTGAATGACTATGATTTAGTGGCTATTACTGAAACATGATTAAAGCATGGTCACGACAGGGAGTTAAATATCTGAGGGTATCAAACTATTTGGAAGGACAGAGTGGATGGTAAGGGAGGTGGTGTAGCTCTGTTATTTAAGGATGACATCCGGGCAATAGTAAGGGATGACATCGGTGCTATGGAGGATAAGGTTGAATCCATTTGGGTGGAAATCAGGAATAGTAAGGCGAAAAAGTCACTGATAGGAGTAGTCTATAGGCCACCAAATAGTAACATTACGGTGGGGCAGGCAATAAACAAAGAAATAACGGATGCATGTAGAAATGGTACAGCAGTTACCATGGGGGATTTTAATCTACGTGTCCATTGGTCTAACCAGATTGGTCAAGGCAGCCCTGAGGAGGAGTTTATAGAATGTATCCACGATAGTTTCCTAGAACAGTATGAAATGGAACCTACGAAGGAACAAGCGGTCCGAGATCTGGTCCTGTGTAATGAGGCAGGATTGATTCATGATCTCATAATTAGGGATCCTCTCGGAAGGAGCGATCACAATATGGTGGAATTTAAAATACAGATGGAGGGCGAGGAGGTAAAATCAAACACTAATGTTTTGTTCTCAAACAAAGGAGATTACAATGGGATGAGAGAAGAACTAGCAAAGGTAGACTGGGAGCAAAGACTTTATGGTGAAACAGTTGAGGAACAGTGGAAAACCTTCCAAGCGATTTTTCACAGTGCTCAGCAAAGGTTTATACCAACAAAAAGGAAGGACGGTAGAAAGAGGGAAAATCTAAGGCTATCTAAGGAAATAAGAGAGAGTATCAAATTGAAGGAAAAAGAATACAAAGTGGCAAAGTTTAGTGGGAGACTAGAGGACTGGGAAATCTTTAGGGGGCAACAGGAAGCTACTAAAAAAGCTATAGAGAAGAGTAAGATAGATTATGAGAGTAAACTTGTTCAGAATATAAAAAGATAGTAAAAGTTTCTACAAATATATAAAACAAAAAAGAGTGGCTAAGGTAAATATTGGTACTTTGGAGGATGAGAAGGGAGATTTAATAATGGGAGATGAGGAAATGGCTGAGGAACTGAACAGGTTTTTTAGGTCGGTTTTCACAGTGGAAGACACAAATAACATGGCAGTGACTGATGGAAATGAGGCTATGACAGGTGAGGACCTTGAGAGGATTGTTATCACTAAGGAGGTAGTGATGGGCAAGCTAATGGGGCTAAAGGTAGACAGGTCTCCTGGCCCTGATGGAATACATCCCAGAGTGCTAAAAGAGATGGCTAGGGAAATTGCAAATGCACTAGTGATAATTTACCAAAATTCACTAGACTCTGGGGTGGTCCCGGTGGATTGGAAATTAGCAAATGTGACACCACTGTTTAAAAAAGGAGGTCGGCAGAAAGCAGGTAATTATAGGCCAGTGAGCTTAACTTCGGTAGTAGGGAAGATGCTGGAATCTATCATCAAGGAAGAAATAGCGAGGCATCTGGATGGAAATTGTCCCATTGGGCAGACGCAGCATGGGTTCATAAAGGGCAGGTCGTGCCTAACTAATTTAGTGGAATGTTTTGAGGACATTACCAGTGCGGTAGATAACGGGGAGCCGATGGATGTGGTATATCTGGATTTCCAGAAAGCCTTTGACAAGGTGCCACACAAAAGGTTGCTGCATAAGATAAAGATGAATGGCATTAAGGGTAAAGTAGTAGCATGGATAGAGGATTGGTTAATTAATAGAAAGCAAAGAGTGGGGATTAATGGGTGTTTCTCTGGTTGGCAATCAGTAGCTAGTGGTGTCCCTCAAGGATCAGTGTTGGGCCCACAATTGTTCACAATTTACATAGATGATTTGGAGTTGGGGATCAAGGGCAATGTGTCCAAGTTTGCAGACGACACTGAGATGAGTGGTACAGCAAAAAGTGCAGAGGATACTGGAAGTCTGCAGAGGGATTTGGATAGGTTAAGTTAATGGGCTACGGTCTGGCAGATGGAATACAATGTTGACAAATGTGAAGTTATCCATTTTGGTAGGAATAACAGCCAAAGGGATTATTATTTAAATGATAAAATATTAAAACATGCTGCTGTGCAGAGAGACCTGGGTGTGCTAGTGCATGAGTCGCAAAATGTTGGTTTACAGGTGCAACAGGGGATTAAGTAGGCAAATGGAATTTTGTCCTTTATTGCTAGAGGATGGAGTTTAAGACTAGGGAGGTTATGCTGCAATTGTATAAGGTGTTAGTGAGGCCACACCTGGAGTATTGTGTTCAGTTTTGGTCTCCTTACTTGAGAAAGGACGTACTGGCACTGGACGATGTACAGAGGAGATTCACTAGGTTAATCCCAGAGCTGAAGGGGTTGGATTACGAGGAGAGGTTGAGTAGACTGGGACTGTATTTGTTGTAATTTAGAAGGATGAGGGGGGATCTTATAGAAACATATAAGATTATGAAGGGAATAGATAGGATAGATGTGGGCAGGTTGTTTCCACTGGCGGGTGAACTTCTTCACCCAAAGGGTTGTGAATCTATGGAATTCCTTGCCCAGTGCAGCAGTGGAGGCTCCTTCATTAAATGTTTTTAAGATAAAGATAGATAGTTTTTTGAAGAATAAAGGGATTGAGGGTTATGATGTTCGGGCCGGAAAGTGGAGCTGAGTCCACAAAGGATCAGCCATGATCTCATTGAATGGCGGAGCAGGCTCGAGGGGCCAGATGGCCTACTCCTGCTCCTAGTTCTTATGTTCTTATTAAGGTTATCCCGTCCATTGCATCTGTGAGGATCCAGTGCTGGGCCCTGCTGTTGGCCGCCGACAAATATTCTTTCGAGCATCGGCCGGGTACCCAGATACATATACATAGATACATAGGAGATAGGAGCAGGAGGAGGCCTTTTGGCCCTTGAGCTTGCTTCGCTATTCATTACGATCATGGCTGATCATCCAACTCAATAGCCTAATCCTACTTTCATCCCATAGCCTTTGATCCCATTCTCCCCAAGTGCTATATCTAGCCACCTCTTGAAATATTCAATGTTTTGCCATCAACTACTTCCTGTGGTAATGAATTCAACAGGTTCACCACTCTTTGGGTGAAGAAATGTCTCCTTATATCTGTTCGAAATGATTTACCCTGAATCATCAGACTCTGACTCCTGGTTCTAGACACACCCATTATTGGTAACATCTTCCCTGCATCTACCCTCTCTAGTCCCATTAGAATTTTATAAGTCCCGATGAGATACCCCCTCATTCTTCTGAACACCAGAACAATACCAACCTAGACAATCTCTCCTCATATGACAGTCCTGCCATCCCTGGAATCAGTCTGGTAAACCTTCGCTGCACTTCCTTGAGAGCAAGAACATCCTTCCTCAGAGAAGGAGACCAAAACTGCATACAATATTCCAGGTGTGGCCTCACCAAGGCCCTGTATAAGCGCAGCACTATATCCCTGCTTCTATACTGGAAACCTCTCGCAATGACGGCCAACATACCATTAGCCTTCTTTACTGCCTGCTGCACCTGCATGCTTTCCTGCAGCGACTGGTGCACAAGGACACCCAGGTCCCGCTGCACACTCCCCTCTCCCAATTTAAAAACATTCAGATAGTAATCTGCCTTCCTGTTTTTGCTTCCAAAGTGAATAACCTCCCACTTATCCAAATTATACTGCATCTCCCATTGATTTGCCCACTCGCCCAACCTGTCCAGATCATGCTGTAGGATCCCGGCATCCTCATCACAGTTCACCCTCCCACCCAACTTGGTATCATCTGCAAACTTTGAAATGTTACATTTTGTTCCCTCATCCAAATCATTAATATATATTGTGAATAGCTGGGGTCCCAATCCTCAGACCTATTATTTTTCTTGGCCAATATGTATGCTTTTTCCTTGGATCGGATACTATTTCTAATTTCCTTTGTAAGCCATGGATTGGCCCTCTTACCCTCTTTGCTTTTGTGGCAGACAGGTATGAACAGTTGCTGCAGTTCCCCATGCGTTCCTTGAATGTTTGCCATTGCCTATCCATTGCCATCTCTTTAAGTAACTCTCCCAAATATATCAAGGCCAACTCACGCCTCATATCTTCATAGTTCCCTTTATTAAGATTCAGCACCCTCGTCCCCGACTCAACAACCTCACTCTCCACCTTGATAAAAAATTCTAACATGTTATGGTCGCTCATCCCCAAGGGGTCTCGTACAGCCAGATTGGCAATGATTCCCTTCTCATTAAACAGTACCCAGTCTAAGATGGCCTGCTCGCTAGTTGGTTCCTCCAGGTATTGGTCAAGAAAACCATCTCGTATACACTCCAGGAATTCCTCCTCTATGGCATTGTGGCTAATTTGATTTGCCCAATCTATGTGAAGGTTAAAATCATTCATGATCACCGATATTCCCTTGTTATATGTATCTCTAATTTTGTGTTTAATGCCATTCCCAACCTCCCCAGTGCAGTTTGGGGGTCTATATCTGACACCCACTAATGTTTTTTGCCTTTTGGTATTTCTCAACTCGTCCCATACAGACTCCACATTGTCAGAGCTAATATCCTTTCTCACTACTGTGTTAATTTCTTCTTTAACCAGCAGTGCCATGCCACCACCTTTTCTTTTATGCCTGCCCTTCCCAAATACTGAAAACCCTGGGACATTCAGTTCCCATCCCTGTTCACCCTGCAGCCATGTCCCCATAATCCCAATTATATCATACCCATTTATATCTGTCTGCGCGATTAGTTCATCCACTTTATTGCAAATGCTCCATGCATTAAGGCACAGAGCCTTTAAGTTTGTCTTTTTCATATTGTTTGTCTTGCTCCCAATATTTTTCTCTTTTGCCCTGTTTGAATTTTGCCCTTGGTTTCTCCACCTATCACTTTTCTTATTCACTTTTCTACCTTTTGTTTTTGACCTCAGACATACCCTTTCTTGCAAAAGTTCAATACCTTATGTTATATGGAGGTCAGCATCGACAGCTACCAGCCGAATTAAGGGCATTTTCATCAAAACTGTCATCATTTAGTGTGGAAGATGGTACGCTGTTATGGCATACATGTGTCGTCATTCCTGAAAAATGGCAGGAGTTGATATTGAAGGACCTCCACAATGGACTTCCAGGGGTGTCCAAAATGAAGATGTTGTTCCGTTTGATGGCCAGGCCTGGATGCAGACGTTGAAAAGATGGTCCAGCAATCCTCAGTCTGTCAGGAGCACCAGAAGCTCCCATCGGTTGCCCCCCTTCACCCTTGCGAATGGCCAGGATGGCCGAGTGCACGATTGCACGCTTACTTTGCCAGCCCGTTTCAGGGTTCAATGTTAAATTGATACCCATTCAAAATGACTGGAGGTCCACAGGATGGCAGCGACTACCTCCCGGGCAACCACTGAGAAGTTGCGATTATCGTTCAGCATGCATGGCATCCCTGAAGTGCTAGTTACAGACAACGGACCCCCTTTCACGAGTGAAGAGTTCTCTTGGTTTTTGAAAGCTAATGGGGTACGGCACATTCGTACCACCCTGTATCCCCCAGCTTCTCATGGTTTAGCGGAGTGGGTGGTACAGAAATTCAAAAGAAGCCTCAAGAAGCATTCTTCAGATTCGACGGACACAAGGCTGGCTCGCTTCTTATTTTGCAACAGGATAACCCCACACCCAGTGACTGGGTTGGCCCTGGTTTAAATGCTGATGGGGCATAGGCTTCAAACCTGCCTTAGTATGATTTTCCCTGACGTAGGTGTGAAAGGTTGGAAATGGAACCTCAAGCAATGGAAATCTCCAATGAGGAATCAACAGTACAGCAGCCACTGGCAGATGGGTCAACCACGCGGCGGTACACTCGGAAACAGTGTTCGCCTTCCAGGCTCCCGCCACCTGATCCGGCACCTCGTGTGCACGACATTCAACTGGATGCAAAGAAAGTCTGTCGCCCTCTTTCCCCACTGACGTCAGAGGATTCTTCGGAGTTTGGGGGGGAAAGGTATTAAAATCCACAATGGGATGGGATGGGAACTATGAACCTCCCTGTGAATCTTTCAGAATACAAGCTCCTATGTGAAGGTGCAGGAGACATCTAAACAATGTATGGCTTGATGGTGTATAAAGCTGCCCAGTTAGGAACTGGAAGGCAGACCAGTTGAGATCTACCGTGTGATGTCTATAATAGTTATTGTAAATAAACTAAGTTTCTTTGAACTACTCGGTGTGGACCCCTTTTGTGATGTTCTAAAATGTCCCTTGTGAAAATAAATTATACACTGAGTGCAGGCCACCTTTAAAGTTATGGGGCATTGCACTGCTACCCTGGCAGCAGTTATGGTGCTTTCATTTTGCATCAGCACACTATTTCCTCAGTACTTGAACAATAACATCAAACCAAAGGGTAGTTACTGAGTGACAAAGACTGTCTACTGAACTGCTGGCTTATGACACATCTCTGCACCCCAGCCACATGTGGTCAACATGCATACAAACAGAAACAAGCTGCCACAAAACCTAATGGAGAAGGCCATTTGGGTACTTATACACCAATTCCACTGCTTGAACAGTACTGGAGGAGCCCCCTGCAGAACTCCCCAGAGTTGTGTGATGAGGACTTCAGTGGGTTAGCAGAAACAGGGAGATGCAGAGAAGCTCATTATCAACCTCGCCATCTGATGAGCTGGCTTTGTGCAATGCTTTCCCCCTGCCCCGAATGCAGGCTGCTCATGCCCAATGAGTCACCACACACAAAGTTTGCCTCTATGCTGCCCTCCAAAGTGCCAGTATGTGACCTGGTGGTTGTTTGAGATTGAATGACAATGTTTATTCTTCTTCAATCTCTTGTTATTTGCATACTTCATACTGCTGCACCAGTGTTTGATCAGTTGACATTTCTTCTGTATCTGAAATAATGAAATTACAAGCGTAGGGTTCATGTGTTGGAGGCAGGGGAAAGCAAGAGGTGCATGCTTACACCATCTGCAGTTTCTAAATCCAAAGAGTTTTTGGGAAGAGGGTGAAGTCAGATATGAGAAGATGGTTTAACCAGGAACATACTGCCATTCTATAAAATTTTAACCCTGTGATTGGTCACCGTCTCAGCCGTGCCCACTCCAATGGAGGCCAGCACAGTCTACTTCTTGGAAATGAAGGCATACAGCTGAGCCTGTCCTGACAGTTCAGGTGCTGCTGCCCCATATTATGTGCCACCTTGTCCTGCAAGAGAAAAGGAACTGTGTTCATGAGTGTGGGGCAATGTGCTTGGCTGACATGCCTATCATGGTTGAATAGCTGGTATTTTGGTGTCTAACATTGTTGTTTTTAAAAATTTAGAGTACCCAATTAATTTTTTCCAATAAAGGGGCAAGTTAGCGTGGCCAATTCACCTAACCTGCACATCTTTGGGTTGTGGGGGCGAAACCCACGCAAACACGGGGAGAATGTGCAAACTCCACACGGACAGTGACCCAGAACCGGGATCGAACCTGGGAAATGAAATAAAATGAAAATCGTTTATTGTCACAAGTAGGCTTCAAATGAAGTTACTGTGAAAAGCCCCTAGTCGCCACATTCCGGCGCCTGTTTGGGGAGGCTGTTACGGGAATTGAACCGTGCTGCTGGCCTGCCTTGGTCTGCTTTCAAAGCCAGCGATTTAGCCCTGTGCTAAACAGCCTCTAGACTGTCTCGAGATCTAGGGATCTCGGTGCCATAAGGCAGTAGTGCTAACCACTGCGTGACTGTGCTGTCTTGTGGTGTCCAACATGTGATTGTGAGGCTTGCAACAGCACTAAGAGTGTTAAGCTGAGCATAGCTATGAATCTTACTTATGTGTCTTGCAAGGCTAGGTGAGCGAAAGTGGTGGGGTGAATGGAGCAAAATGTGAAGTTCGTTGGTTATTTGTAAGCATATGACCTGGAAGATGTATTTCCTGACCTTGATCATTTTTGTGAGGTCACTGAACCTCTGTTGTCACTAGATCCAGGTTCCAGAGCTAGCGTTCACATGATGGCTGCCGGTGCAAACTGCCCGAGGGAAGAGCACCACTCTCTCCTGTTCAGTTTAATCTGGACAAATGTGAGGTCATGCTTTTTGGTAGATCTAACATAGAGGGGAAATATACCGTAAATGGCAAAACTTTTCGGAATCTAGAAAGTCAGAGATTCGTGCGTGCAGGTCCACAGATCTTTGAAAGTGGCAACACAAGTGGATAAGGTAGTCAAGAAAGCATACGGATTGCTTGCTTTCATTAGATGGGACATCGAGTATAAAAACTGTCAAGTCATGCTACAGTTGTATAGAACCTTGGTAAGGCTGCACTTGGAATATTGCACACAATTCTGGTTGCCACACTACCAGAAGGATGTGGAGGCTGTGGAGTGGCTGAATAGACTCGGGCTATTTTCATTAGAAAGACGGAGGTTGAGGGGTGACCTGCTAGAGGTCTACAAGATTATGAGGGGCATGGATAGAGTAGATGGGCAGGCACTTTTTCCCAGCGTGGAGGGGTCAGCCACCAGGGGGCATAGGTTTAAAGTCCGTGCGGCAAAGTTTAGAGGAGATATGTGAGGCAGTTTTTTTCCACAGAGGGTGATGAGTGCCTGGAACGCATTACCAGGGAGGTTTTAGAAGCAGCTACATTAACGGTGTTCAAAAGGCATCTTGACAAACACATGGATAGGACGGGTGTAAAGGGATACGGCACAAGGAAGTGCTGAGGATTTTGGCAAAGGTTGTTAGCGTGGCCGGTGCAGGTTTGGCGGGCCGAAGGGCCTGTTCCTGTGCTGTATTGTTCTTTGTTCTTTGTTCACCTTCTGCACCAAGGTTTCCAGTGCTGTATCAGAGACAAATAGAACATAAAAATAGGAAAGTATTGTTGAACTCAGATAGAATCTTGTTCAGACTAAAGTTGGGCTGGATTACTGTGTGTAGTTCTGGTAACCAAACTATGAAAAGGTTATGAAAGTACTGGAGTAAGAGCAGAAAAGATTTACAAGGATGTTACCAGAATTGAAAGAATATCAGGAAATTTTGAAACAGAGAAAAAAATAAGAGAAGAACTAATTGAAGTTCTCAATATTATGAAGGAGGTTGATAGGGTGGGAGTGGAGAAATTGTTTTCTCTTGTGATTGAGCTTAGCATACGTGATGTAATCAGAAGGTAGTGAGTGATTAAGATCATGTGAAGAACTTAAGAGGAATTCCTTTATGAATCAAAGTAGAGCGAGTGTAGAGTGTAGAGCACTTTGCTACTTTTAGTGCTTGAAACAGATAACAGTAACCATTTAAGGGAACACTTGAGACAAGCATGAGGAGAAGAAAATATAGGATATGGAGATAAGGTGGAAAGAATTAATTCGAATGGAGACTCATGCAAAGTATAGACAAAGACATAGACCATTTGGGCTAACTGGCCGGTTTCTGTGCTATAGTTTCCAGTTAAAAAACAAAAAAAACTCCCCTATGGAACTTCATAAATATTGGTATTCTCTGAAAAGCTATGAAAAAGTGACCAGTCAAGTCTGAGCAACCACCACAATGTTTATTACTAAAATGTTTCAAGCAAAATTTCCAGCTTAATAGAAGAGCCAAGTTAACATTGTTTCACTGGCCAAACAACTGAAAGTTAGTTATAAGACCATAAGACATAGGAGCGGAAGTAAGGCCATTCGGCCCATCGAGTCGACTCCGCCATTCAATCATGGCTGATTTCAACTCCATTTACCCGCTCTCTCTCCATAGCCCTTAATTCCTCGAGAAATCAAGAATTTATCAACTTCTGTCTTAAAGACACTCAACGTCCCGGCCTCCACCGCCCTCTGTGGCAATGAATTCCACAGACCCACCACTCTCTCGGCAGTTCCTCGTTAGTATAGTGGTTAGTATCCCCGCCTGTCACGTGGGAGACCGGGGTTCAATTCCCCGACGGGGAGAGTTTGTACCTTACCAGAAAAAAATTGGGAATTATTTTTTATCTCGGGAGATAATGGTGTAGTGGCAATGTCACTGGACAGGTGATCAAGGTTAGTTCAGGTTAATGCTCTGGGGGCATGGGTTCGAATCCCACCTTGGCAACTGGTGAAATGTTTTGTGGGCAGCATGGTAGCCTTGTGGATAGCACAATTGCTTCACAGCTCCAGGGTCCCAGGTTCGATTCCGGCTTGGGTCACTGTCTGTGCGGAGTCTGCACATCCTCCCCGTGTGTGCGTGGGTTTCCTCCGGGTGCTCCGGTTTCCTCCCACAGTCCAAAGACGTGCAGGTTAGGTGGATTGGCCATGATAAATTGCCCTTAGTGTCCAAAATTGCCCTGAGTGTTGGGTGGGGTTACTGGGTTATGGGGATAGGGTGGAGGTGTTGACCTTGGGTAGGGTGCTCTTTCCAAGAGCCGGCGCAGACTCGATGGGCCGAATGGCCTCCTTCTGCACTGTAAATTCTATGATAATCTCTGGCTGAAGAAATTCTCCTCATCTCTGTTCTAAAGTGACTCCCTTTTATTCTAAGGCTGTGACCCCGGGTTCTAGTCTCCCCTGATAATGGAAACAACTTCCCTACATCCACCCTATCTAAGCCATTCATTATCTTGTAATTTTCCTATTAGATCTCCCCTCAACCTCCTAAACTCCAATGAATATAATCCCAGGATCCTCAGACGTTCATCGTATGTTAGGCCTACCATTCCTGGGATCATCCGTGTGAATCTCCGCTGGACCCGCTCCAGTGCCAGTATGTCCTTCCTGAGGTGTGGGGCCCAAAATTGCTCACAGTATTCTAAATGGGGCCTAACTAATGCTTTATAAAGCTTCAGAAGTACATCCCTGCTTTTATATTCCAAGCCTCTTGAGATGAATGACAACATTGCATTTGCTTTCTTAATTACGGACTCAACCTGCAAGTTTACCTTTAGAGAATCCTGGACTAGGACTCCCAAGTCCCTTTGCACTTCAGCATTATGAATTTTGTCACCGTTTAGAAAATAGTCCATGCCTCTATTCTTTTTTCCAAAGTGCGAGACCTCGCACTTGCCCACGTTGAATTTCATCAGCCATTTCTTGGACCACTCTCCTAAACTGTCTAAATCTTTCTGCAGCCTCCCCACCTCCTCAATACTACCTGTCCCTCCACCTATCTTTGTATCATCGGCAAACTTAGCCAGAATGCCCCCAGTCCCGTCATCTAGATTGTTAATATATAAAGAGAACAGCTGTGGCCCCAACACTGAACCCTGCGGGACACCACTCGTCACCGGTTGCCATTCCGAAAAAGAACCTTATATCCCAACTCTCTGCCTTCTGCCTGACAGCCAATCGTCAATCCATGTTAGTACCTTGCCTCGAATACCATGGGCCCTTATTTTACTCAGCAGTCTCCCGTGAGGCACCTTATCAAAGGCCTTTTGGAAGTCAAGATAGATAACATCCATTGGCTCTCCTTGGTCTAACCTATGTGTTATCTCTTCAAAGAACTCTAACAGGTTTGTCAGGCACGACCTCCCCTTACTAAATCCATGCTGACTTGTCCTAATCTGACCCTGCACTTCCAAGAATTTAGAAATCTCATCCTTAACAATGGATTCTAGAATCTTGCCAACAACCAAGGTTAGGCTAATTGGCCTATAATTTTCCATCTTTTTCCTTGTTCCCTTCTTGAACAGGGGGGTTACAACAGCGATTTTCCAATCCTCTGGGACTTTCCCGGACTCCAGTGACTTTTGAAAGATCATAACTAACGCCTCCACCATTTCTTCAGCTATCTCCTTTAGAACTCTAGGATGTAGTCCATCTGGGCCCGGAGATTTATCACTTTTTAGACCTCTTAGTTTCTCTTGCACTTTCTCCTTTGTGATGGCTACGATATTCAACTCTGCCCCCTGACTCTCCGGAATTGGTGGGATATTACTCATGTCTTCTACTGTGAAGACTGACGCAAAGTACTTATTTAGTTCCTCAGCTATTTCCTTGTCTCCCATCACAAAATTACCAGCGCCATTTTGGAGCGGCCCAATGTCAACTTTTGCCTCCCGTTTGTTTTTAATGTATTTAAAGAAACTTTTACTATCATTCCTAATGTTACTGGCTAGCCTACCTTCATATTTGATCCTCTCTTTCCTTATTTCTCTCTTTGTTATCCTCTGTTTGTTTTTGTAGCCTTCCCAATCTTCTGACTTCCCACTGCTCTTTGCCACATTATAGGCTTTCTCTTTTGCTTTGATGCATTCCCTAACTTCCTTTGTCAGCCATGGCTGCCTAATCCCCCCTCTGATAACCTTTCTTTTCTTTGGGATGAACCTCTGCACTCTGTCCTCAATTACTCCCAGAAACTCCTGCCATTGCTGTTCAACTGTCTTTCCCACTAGGCTCTGCTCCCAGTCGATTTTCGTCAGTTCATCCCTCATGCCCCTGTAGTTACCTTTATTTAACGGTAACACCTTTACATCTGATTCTACCTTCTTTCTTTCAAATTGGAGATTGAATTCTACCATATTACGATTACTGCCTCCTAAGTGCTCCTTTACTTTAAGATCTTTAATCAAGTCTGGCTCATTACATAACACTAAGTCCAGAATGGCCTGTTCCCTCGTGGGCTCCATCACAAGCTGTTCCAAAAAGCCCTCCTGTAAACATTCAATGAATTCCCTTTCCTTGGGTCCACTGGCAGCATTATTTACCCAGTCCACCTGCATATTGAAGTCCCCCATGATCACCGTGACCTTGCCTTTCTGACATGCACTTTCTATTTTGTGGTGCATCTTGTGCCCCTGGTCCTGACCACTGTTAGGAGGCCTGTACATAACTCCCATTATGGTTATTTTGCCTTTGTGGTTCCTCAACTCTACCCACATAGACTCCACATCATCTGACCCAATGTCATTTAGTGCTATTGATTTAATTTCATTCCTAATTAACAAGGCAACCCCACCCCCTCTGCCCACCTCCCTGTCTTTTCGATAGGTTGTGAATCCCTGGATGTTTAAATGCCAGTCCTGAACCCCCTGCAACCATGTCTCTGTGATGCCTACCACATCATACCTGCCAGTCACAATCTGGGCCACAAGCTCATCTACCTTGTTCCGTACACTGCGCGCATTTAAATATAGCACCTTTAATTCTCTATTGACCGTCCCTTTTTGTTTTCTTAGTGTGGTGGACCTTGGTTTACTGAGCCTTTCCATACACTGTGTCATATTTTGTGGGATGGGAACTATCGTAACCTCTCCTGAGTTCTGTCTTTTCGTGCTTTTTTGTATTCCTAAGCAGCTACGCATCCCACTGATTCCTTCACCTCTTGGTTCCCTGACTTTCCCTTCCCCCCCAATCTTTAGTTTAAAGCCCTATTGACCACCCTATTTATTCTTTTCGCCAGAACACTGGTCCCAGCTCGGTTCAGATGGAGACCATCCCAACGGTATAGGTCCCCCCTGTCCCAAAACTGGGACCATATAACACAATAAATTCATAAAGAAATTAAAAAGATGTATCGAAGCTAGCTATAAAATTGGCCAATGCATGTTTAAGATTCCTCACAGATTTGAATGCATACCTTCTTTGCCATCTCTCATTGTTTTAGCCTTTGACCTCTTCTACATTCTTGGAGTATGCCTTGACGAACTAGAACTCAGACTGCAGCAGACAACAACTCCCAGAATTTGACAGCATTTCTCGTCACATGTCAGTAGCTCAGTAAGAACACTCATTACTCTAAGTCAAATGGTGCAGCTCTGCAAGAAGCAAAGAATACAGCACTGTCAGAAGCATCACTTTTCAGGGGATATGTTAAACCAAGGGCAGAATCTTCCTGAAAATTGGCATAGGCCGATAGCGGGTGGGAAAAGCAGCAATGAAGACCTTGGTACCAATGATGGCTTTCTCTGCCATATTGTTCGGGATGGGAAAAATATGACAAGGGGCAAGTCCTAAGGTGCCACGCTGACTGAGCCCCCCCTTCTAATAACTTAGTTTTTGATGGTCAGGGCACCTTTTTCAAAGACTGCGCCAACGCACCAAAGTTGGGAGGGGGGAGCGGCTCGGTAGTGGATGACTTGGACGAGGATGATTATAGAGCGTTATTGTACGGTAATGTTCCCAATGTTGAACATCAGAAATACTTTTATGTCTCTGGCAAGGGGCGGGGACAATCACGTCACGCTTTTATGTGAAACGTGATTTGGGGCCCTTGTGGGATTTTCTGCTCCTATCACCAAACACCCTTGAAAGATGCAGAGGCGGAAAATCCTGGCCCAAAGCTCCAGTTGTTTATTCAAATAGATTGCATTATTCAAAGGCCAGGAATAGTGAACAGCATTTGTTACTTTTTCTGAGTTACCAAGCCAGGGCTCAGTGTGTGGTCAGGGGTGAGCCCCTCATCCAGCTCCTTGCCTGCTCCAAAAACCAATTCAAATTCAAATTGAATCCAATTCATGGTCCCCACAAGAGAGACATACCAGATCTGAGCCAAAAGGCAGAGCAGATACTTGATCCCTCAATCACCATCACCAGAAACAGACTATCCGGTCATTGGTCTCATTGTTGTTAGTAGGCTCTTGCTGCTTGCAAATAAGTTCATTAAATTTACCACATAATATATAACTCAGTTTCTGCTGCTCTTCTGGCAAAGCAACAGCACCCAATTGGGAACAATTCTGAGGAAAACAAGTAAAAACGGTTTACAAATGGGGCTTTATCAAATGATTTTATTTTCTACACGGGCATCAATATCTCCCAGTCCTACCAGCCAATGGGATTTACCAGTGTTGCTGAAGTCAATGGACTGTTAGCTGGCTCGCCATGTTTTCCAGTTGGGAAATCTGAACCAGAGTCTTTTATTTTATAAATCCAAAGAGATAATTAAGTACAAGAAGACACACTATCACCTTCTCAGGACAACTAGGGATTGGCAACAATTGCTCATCTTACCCAAGCTGTCCAATTCCAGAGAATCTTAATCTTAATAATAATCGCTTATTGTCACAAGTAGGCTTCAATGAAGTTACTGTGAAAAGCCCCTAGAATCAATTCAGATTTTAAAAAGCAGCTGTTAGAGGATAACTTGACCACGTGCAAAATCTCTCCTAAGATCAAACCTTCCTTACCATAACTCTTTGAAGCAGATTTTTCATCCAGGATTGTTGGCTGGGAGGAACAGGTAGTTTTTGTGCCAATACCTAAATAGAATGATATATTTGCATCTTTCAAATGTTCCAAGAGTGCTTAAACTCACCTGGCTGCTGTGTGCTGAAAGTGAATTTAAAAAGACAAAGGCAAGGTATTATGGGTGGGCAAAAATTGCACAGAATAATTATTGAATGCCTGTGAGAAGGAGAACAGCTGTGTCACCACTGTCATCCTCAACATCCATCCAATTAATTCATGTTGGGACAGAAAAAACATATTGCAAATTCTGAAAATCTGACATGGGCAAGAGCATTGGAAACACAGAGTGACCCTGATAATCCTCTCTGGGGTGACTGGGCAATATTTGTTTCCAGACAAATGAGTGAAGGAACCCATTTTGCCACATACACCTTTGATGCAGTCCTAGGATTTGAAATGAAAAAAAAAAGAAAATGAAATGAAAATTGCTTATTGTCTCAAGTAAGCTTCAAATGAAGTCACTGTGAAAAGCCCCTAGTCGCCACATTCCGGCGCCTGTTCGGGGAGGCTGGTACGGGATTTCAAGACCTTCCCTACATGCGTGCTGGTACTTGGGAGGGATGCAGCGAAGGATTGTACATTTTGGGAAGGTTGTCTCCCTCTGATCGTATTGCGTGGGTCCAGGTTTTCAGAGAAATCGGGAAGGAGAGGAAAGGAACGGGGATCTGTGTGGCATGAAAGGGCTAAGCAGTAGCAGGAGGATGGCAGCATCTTACAGCAGCAAATTGCCACATTGCCTTAACGTGTTATTCTTTGAGAAAATTATAATCGGCATACATTCTGTTGAGCATGTCCTCCAGCCTCAACATTGGCAGCAGTCATTGATCTGCTGTCTCCAATCATATATTCAGATTCCTCCTCCATCTGGGTGAGAGGCTAGATGGAGACTGGCTCTCTCCTAATCCTGGTCCCCTCTTGGGCTGTTCTGTGCCAGCTTCACCTGCAGAAGGAAGAGAGTGAGTGGTTGTTGAGCAGCTGCACAAAGTAGATTCATAGCATTTACACTGCAGAAGGAGACCAGTCGGCCATCGAGTCTGCACCGGCCCTTGGAAAGAGAACCCTACCCAAGCCCACACCTCCACCCTATCCCCATAACCCAGTAACCCCACCTAACCTTTTTTGGACACTAAGGGCAATTTAGCATGGCCAATCACCTAACCTGCACGTCTTTGGACTGTGGGAGGAAACCAGAGCACCCGGAGGAAACCCACACAGACACAGGGAGAACGTGCACACTCCGCATAGACAGTGACCCAAGCCGGGAATCGAACCTGGGAACCTGGAACTGTGAAGCAACAGTGTTAACCACTGTGCTACCGGGCCATTCATTTAGAGTACATGCTGAGAGGGAGAAGTAGCAAGTGCAAGTCACGTGGGGAGTTGATCATGTGCAAGAACATTGCTATCAGTCAGCAGAAAAGTGAAATGCTTAGCAGTTGCTACCAGAAAAATACAGGATAGTGTTAATGTCTGTTGACAGCACTAGGTGAGTGAAATGAGTTCCTTTGGTTTGCGTTGCAATGGAAAAGCATGTAGTTAGGGGGAAGAAAGTGTTTAAAGTACTGAAGAGGAAATATGCCATAAGAGGGGAGAAATAAGTAAAAAGACACCATGCTCAACTTGCTGTCCCTGACTTCCTATCAAAAAAGGGAATAGAATCAATCCACATCTTTTACCTACTCCAGACACATACCCACCACCAGGTTTGAGAAACAGGGAGCTCTTGGTTTCCACATTCTGTTCTCCTGAAAGCTCCCAGGACCAGAACTGACTAATGCATGGGGAACCTCTCCATGAAATGTAAAACATCAAAATATTGCAGGCAACTGACTAATGAGATGAGGCAGGCAGCTCAACCACTCCATCCACCAATTTTATCATGGCCCAAATTACAAATTGACCCTGGCAAGTCCTAAATTCTACTGTTTACATCTTAAGATGCATTGATCTACTACCATAAATCAGGACAAACTTAGAATAACAACTGAGGACGTCTTAATGCCACAATTAAAAAAATTAATTGTTGTGTTTCAAATTGCTTTCACATAATGTCCTTTAGGGAAGGAAATCTGCTATCTTACCATGATTCCAGACCCACAAAAGGTTGACTCTTAACTGCCCTCTGAAATGAATTGAATTGAATTTGTTTTATTGTCACGTGTACTGAGGTACAGTGAAAAGTATTGTTCTGTGTATAGTCCACACAGATCGTTCCATACATAGGACATGCATAAATACACAATGTAAGTACATAGGCACAGACATCAGAGTGTAGTACGAAGTAGAGAAGATGTATGAAGAGATCAGTTCAGTCCATAAGAGGGTCATTCAGGAGTCTGGTAATAGCAAGCCACTCAGTTCGAGGCAATTCGGGATGGCCTTGCCAGAGATGCCTGTCATGATATTTAGATCAGCATATCATGGTGCAATCAAACAGACACGGATGAACATGCAGTAGGACCAACCAACACACACACAACATCGCAGCCAATCACCAGTGAGAGCACACGCACTAGAAAAACAGGGGACACTACAGTTCCCGCTCATTCCAGCAGCAGCCAGCTCAGAGCACCGAGCTCAGAGCCTGCCACTCAGACATTCACCATGTGCTGAGCGCCTCACCCAGATAGTAATACGACAGGGTCCACAGATTAGCTGGTAATGCACGTATCCAAGTTAGCAGTGTGCTGTTATAATTGAGTAGAAAATAAAATTGAGTTACACCATCTCCAGCCGTGTTGGATCGTTTGTACACCAGAACACCCAACACGACAATGCCTACATCCCGTAAAACAATAAAGAAAAAAACATGAAGCTCATAACTTTACTTTGGATTGATCTTTTTTGAAGATATTTTTCTCTATATTTTGGTGTCGACTACTGGAAAGTGGCTAATGTAAAACCACTGTTTAAGAAGAAAGGGAGGCAGAAGATGGGAAATTATAGGCTGGTTAGCCTGACTTCGGTCATTGGTAAGATTTTAGAGTCTGTTATTAAAGATGAAATCGCGAAGCACTTGGACGTGCATGGTAAAATAGGACTGAGTCAGCACGGCTTTGTCAAAGGGAGGTTGAGTCTGACAAATCTGTTAGAGTTCTTTGAGGAGATAAAGAACAAAAAACAAAGAAAAGTACAGCACAGGAACAGGCCCTTCGGCCCTCCAAGCCTGTGCCGACCATGCTGCCCGTCTAAACTAAAATCTTCTGCACTTCCGGGATCTGTATCCCTCTATTCCCTTCCCATTCATGTATTTGTCAAGATGCCCCTTAAACATCACTATCGTCCCTGCTTCCACCACCTCCTCCGTCAGCGAGTTCCAGGCACCTACTACAGATTACAAGGAAGTTAGACAAAGGAGAACCAGTGGACCTGATATATTTAGATTTCCAGAAGGCCGTTGACAAAGTGCCGCATAGGAGACTGTTAAATAAGTTAAAAGCCCATGGTATTAAGGGTAAGATCCTGGCATGGATAGAGGATTGGCTGACTGGCAGAAGGCAGAGAGTGGGGATAAAGGGGTCTTTTTCAGGATGGCAGCCGGTGACTAGTGGTGTGCCTCAGGGGTCTGTGCTGGGACCACAACTTTTCACAATATACATTAATGATCTGGAAGAATGAATTGAAGGCACTGTTGCTACGTTTGCAGATGATACAAAGATCTGTAGAGGGACAGGTAGTATTGAGGAAGCAAGGGGGTTGCAGAAGGATTTGGACAAGCTACGAGAGTGGGCAATGAAGTGGCAAATGAAATACAATGTGGAAAAGTGTGAGTTTATGCACTTTGGAAGGAGGAATTTAAGCGTAGACTATTTTCTAAATGGGGAAATGCTTATGAAATCAGAAGCACAAAGGGACTTGGGAGTCCTTGTTCACAATTCTCTTAAGGTTAACGTGCAGATTCAGTCGGCAGTTAAGAAGACAAATGCAATGTTAGCATTCATGTCAAGAGGGCTAGAATACAAGACCAGGGAGGTACTTCTGAGGCTGTATTATGCTCTGGTCACACACATTTGGAGTATTGTGAGCGGTTTTAGGCCCCATATCTAAGGAAGGCAGGACCCCTCTGCTGCCGAACAACATGCGGTGGGGTGGTCGATAAATCCAGCCCATCGACTTTTATCCTTTTTATTTCTATCATTATTTTACACCCCTTTTTCCCCTCTGTGTTGATCTGCCTTGAGTGTGTGTAGAGGGTGGGACGAGTTAAAGTGGAAGGGGTTAGGATTTAGACAATAGTTAACCTGTTGTACATGCTGCATATTTAATCATTGTAAGAAGTCTTACAACACCAGTTTAAAGTCCAACAGGTTTGTTTCGAATCACTAGCTTTCGGAGCACAGCTCCTTCCTCAGGGAGGAGTTGTGGTTCGAAAGCTAGTGATTCGGAACAAACCTGTTGGACTTTAACCTCGTGTTGTAAGACTTCTTACTGTGCTCACCCTAGTCCAACGTTGGCATCTCCACATCATATTTAATCATTGTTATTGTTATTAATAAAATTAATTGTGTTTAAATTTGCAAATCAGGTAATTGTAGTTATTGGAGGCAGCCAAAGGCCAAAGGCTTTGGGTGTTTTTCTAAGGATGATTTGCTAATTTCAATTGTGACGCAACTCCAAGTCAGGTGGGTCTTAAATTGATGACACACTACCCCAGGGGGTTGGAACAGTATTAAATTGTTTTTTATGAATGAGAGGTTTTTTTTCATTATAATGAAGCCTGCAATAAGCACTTAGTCTCAGATTTTCATTCCCGGATCAGGCACGCAATGGTGGGAGAATACCTGGCTCTTCAACCCTGACCTTTAAAAATGGCCACCAGCAGATCTGATTTTCGATCTGGGAAGCAGGCTGGACGAGGCGTCAAGCCCACCATCCTGGAATGAGAGTGAAACTGCCAGATGCAAAGGTGGGGTGGGCATAAGGCCATGCTCTGTGCTCCAGCATGTTGTTGAATTAAATTAAAAAGGTTTGAAACAAAAATAGCCCTCCAACCTTCACCCCCATGCTTTCCCCATAACCCATCCATTCTAACCTATGCCGCCGCATGCCCCCCCCACTGACCACCATATCCTCTCATACCCCAAATGCCAACCCATGTTCCTCGACCCACCTATCCTAGACCCTCATACCATGATGTCAACCCTATGCCTCCCACATCCCCGTCGCCCTTTACAGCATCTATGACAACTTAGTGCCTACTCATGTCCCTCCGCCCACCTTCCTTTGTCCTTATTAACCCATACATCCCTTGACAATCCTTTGATTGTTCTTGGAGAACTTTGAAAGATCTTGGACAACTTGGCAATTCCTTGACAGCTTTGGCAGTTCCAATGATTTTACGCACTTTTTACACACAAGCATGTTTACTTTTAACAATCACAAAACGTGCCTTACTTCTCCCAAAGGGCATCGTACCTCTCCCAAAGAGTGGTTTTCCTTTCCCAAAGTGTGCCTTACCTATCCCAAAGGATGCCCTACCTCTCCCAAAGATGTCCAGGGACCATATACAATGGGATGGGTGGAGGTGCAGAAGTTAGTCTTGAAAATTACAATTGACCAGCATCCACAGCCTTATATGGAGGTGTAGATTTCTACTGTCCTTATCTGAAAAAGTATTTCCTAATTTCACTTCTAAACGGCCCAGCTTTAATATTAAGATTTTGCCTCTTGCTCTGGATTTTCCCACCAGAGGATTCTCTCACTTGCTCCAGAATGCTCCTTATTGTACAGATATGCCCTCTCTGATACTGCCGCAGGGGATTACATTGAATTTTACCTCTATCCCAACCATCTGCCATATATTCATCAACAGTCAAGCATCAATGTAAATGTGGTTCTCTCAAATCCCTGCTGTCATGTTGGCAATGTGAACTATTACATCTTCTTCCTTTCAACCCCACAACAGCAATTGAGAACAATACAGAAGTTGTTGTGATTACAGGGTTTACCAATGTCTTGTAAACCACTGATTTTAACCCAGTGTGATTATATGCAACACCATTCAATTTAAGTAATTAACTAAACAGAAAAGGGGTTCATTCAATAAATCTCCAGGTACTGTGTACGTAACGTCATCAGTAACATGACCACTAAATCCTGCTCCTGCCATGAATAATCTTACGCTCTCACAAGCATCCCTTGATGGACTCTTTGAAAGTTAGAGCTTTCTTTTGATTACCATTTTGCTCAGTATTCATAGAATCCCTCCCATAGAATCTCTACAGTGCAGAAGGAGGCCATTTGGCCCATCAAGTCAACACCGACATGCCAAAACAGCACCCTGCCTGGGCCCACTTCCCAGCTCTATCCCCGTAACCCCATCTAACCTGCAGATCTTTGACTGGGGGAGAGAACTGTATCACCCGGAGAAAACCCATGCAGACATAGGGAGAACATAGGGAGAAACTCCACACAGACAGTCACCCAAGGCCTGAATTGAACTCGGGTCCTGGGAGCTGTAAGGCAACAGTGCTAACCACTGTGCCACTCTGCCACACTTGCTGAGCAGCGTATTCTGTATTAATGTACAGCTGGGGGTAATTTGCTTTGACCACTAAGAATGCAATAAATGAAGACTAAAAGATTCCCTCTTTTCACATACTCACAGCAATACACCATACTACTCTCCTATTCCTGCCAGCAAGCTGAGTTACAACCAGTCCTGAACTTAACAGTCAGTGATGATGAATATTAAAAATGTGCTGAGCTGCTTCTCAAAACTGTTAACCATGTGCTTTGTAATTTCAAATCTATAAAGTTATGTTAATGCTACATGATTGTGTGCAGACCTTGGTACATTCTGCCTGACTCAGGTACAAGTGTGGGGAGGCTGGATGTACCTAAAACAAATTATGTTGAGACAACTGAGCATTCTGCATTTTACATTAAAATGAATTATAGCCTGTGGTAAAGTAAGTATTCTTTGTTGTTATTTTCAAGGCTCATCAACCATAAGATAAATAGATACCATCCCTGAATATCTATGGTTTCAGCTGAACTCCCCCCATTACTCTGGCTGGAATTGACAATGATAGATACCATGCATCAGTTCCAGAATTTCCAGGTCGGTTTTGTAAGGGTTGAAATCAGGAGCCAATGATATAGAGGAGAATCTGAGATTCTTGCTTCCTTAAAGTAATCAATATTCAATGTACAAGCCCCCAGTGAATTAGGCTCAAGTCCCAGTCCAGAGGCTGAGCGCTAAAGTCAAAGTTGACAGCCCGGTGCAATACTGACGGTGGTTCCATCTTTTGGATGAGGGTTAATGCAAGACCCCATCTGCCCACCCAGGTGGATGTAAACCATCCCACCGCACTATTCTGAAGAAGTGCAGGGGAATTGTCCATGATGTCCTGTTCAATATTTAGCCCTCAATCAACACCACATAAAAAAAATCTGGTTATTATAATATTGCTATTTATGGAAACTTGTGTGCAACTAGGCTACCACGTTTCCTTCAGAAACTATACTTCAAAAAATGTACTTCACTGACATTAAAGCAGTTTGATACATCCAGTGGTCATTGTACAAATAAAAGTCTTTCTTTGTTTTACCTACTGAAGGCTAACGTGACAAGAAAAATGACACGTAGTAGCCTCAGATGGGGGTGAGTTAGTCCCATTGGAGCAGGAATCTGGCAGTTGGAAATGGCTTGAATTGCTGAAGCAAAGGGTCTTTTTCTCAACAAATTGATCAATTCCTTTGTTCAAGGGACTTAGAGTGATCATTTTAGACCCTCCATGGGGGAAGTGCATTGCACTCAAAAACATTCACACTTACACATACAAAAATTGCCAATAGCATAATAGAATCATAGAATCATAGAAGTTTACAGCATGGAAACAGGCCCTTCGGCCCAACCAGTCCATGCCGCCCAGTTTTTTACCATTAAGCTAGTCCCAGTTGCCCGCACTTGGCCCATAACCCTCTATACCCATCTTACCCATGTAACCATCTAAATGCTTTTTGAAAGACACAATTGTACCCGCTTCTACTACTACCTCTGGCAGCCCATTCCAGACACTCACTACCCTCTGAGTGAAGAAATTGCCCCTCTGGGCCCTTCTGAATCTCTCCCCTCTCACCTTAAACCTATGCCCTCTAGTTTTAGACTCCCCTACCTTTGGGAAAAGATGTTGACTATCTACCTTATCTATGCCCCTCATTATTTTATAGACCTCTATAAGATCACCCCTAAGCCTCCTACGCTCCAGGGAAAAAAGTCCCAGTCTATCCAGCCTCTCCTTATAACTCAAACCATCAAGTCCCGGCAACATCCTAGTAAATCTTTTCTGCACTCTTTCTAGTTTAATAATATCCTTTCTATAATAGGGTGACCAGAGCTGCACACAGTATTCCAAGTGTGGCCGTACCAATGTCTTGTACAACTTCAACAAGACGTCCCAACTCCTATATTCAATGTTCTGACCAATGAAACCAAGCATGCCGAATGCCTTCTTCACCACCCTGTCCACCTGCCACTCCACCTTCAAGGAGCTATGAACCTGTACTCCTAGATCTCTTTGTTCTATAACTCTCCCCAACGCCATACCATTAACTGAGTAGGTCCTGGCCTGATTCGATCTGCCAAAATGCATCACCTCACATTTATCTAAATTAAACTCCATCTGCCATTCGTCGGCCCACTGGCCTAATTGATCAAGATCCCGTTGCAATCCTAGATAACCTTCTTCACTATCCACTGTGCCACCAATCTTGGTGTCATCTGCAAACTTACTAACCATGCCTCCTAAATTCTCATCCAAATCATTAATATAAATCACAAATAACAGTGGACCCAGCACCGATCCCTGAGGCACACCACTGGTCACAGGCCTCCAGTTTGAAAAACAACCCTCTACAACCACCCTCTGCCTTCTGTCGTCCAGCCAATTTTGAATCCAATTGGCAACCTCACCCTGGATCCCGTGAGCTTTAACCTTCTGCAACAACCTACCATGCGGTACCTTGTCAAAGGCTTTGCTAAAGTCCATGTAGACAACGTCTACTGCACTACCCTCATCTACCTTCTTGGTCACTCCCTCAAAAAACTCAATCAAATTTGTGAGACATGATTTTCCATGCACAAAGCCATGCTGACTGCCCCGAATCAGTCCTTGCCTCTCTAAATGCTTGTAGATCCTGTCTCTCAGAATACCTTCTAGCAACTTACCTACTACAGACGTTAGGCTCACCGGTCTGTAGTTCCCAGGCTTTTCCCTGCTGCCCTTCTTAAACAAGGGCACAACATTCGCCACTCTCCAATCTTCAGGCACCTCACCTGTGGCTGCCGATGATTCAAATATCTCGGTTAGGGGACCCGCAATTTCCTCCCTAGCCTCCCACAACATCCTGGGATACATTTCATCAGGTCCCGGGGATTTATCTACCTTGATGCGCTTTAAGACTTCCAGCACCTCCTCCTCTGTAATATGCACACCTCTCAAGACATCACTATTTATTTCCCTTAGTTTCCTAACATCCATGCCTTTCTCCACCATGAATACCGATGAGAAATATTCATTCAGGATCTCACCCAACTCTTGTGGCTCTGCACATAGATGCCCTTGTTGATCCTTAAGAGGCCCTACTCTGTCCCTAGTTACTCTTTTCCCCTTTATGTATCTGTAGAATCTCTTTGGATTCTCCCTTGCATTATTTGCCAAAGCAATTTCATGTCCCCTTTTTGCCCTCCTGATTTCCCTCTTAACTCTATTTCGACAATCTCTATACTCTTCAAGGGATCTACTTGATCCCAGTTGCTTATGTACGTCATATGCCTCCTTCTTCTTTTTGACCAGAGTCTCAATATCTCGAGTCATCCAGGGTTCCCTACTTCTACCAGCCTTGCCCTTCACTCTAAAGGGAATGTGCTTACCCTGCACCCTGGTTAACACATTTTTAAAAGCCTCCCATTTACCAGCCGTCCCTTTGTCTGCCAATAGTCTCCCCCAATCTACCTCTGCAAGTTCCTGCCTGATACCATCAAAATTGGCCTTGCCCCAATTAAGAATTTTAACTCTTGGGCCAGACCTATCATTCTCCATAGCTATCTTAAAACTAATGGAATTATGGTCACTTGTCCCAAAGTGATCCCTCACTAGCACTTCTATCACTTGCCCTTCCTTATTTCCCAAGACGAGGTCAAGTTTTGCCCCCTCTCTAGTCGGTCCATCCACATACTGAATGAGAAATTCCTCCTGAATACACTCAACAAATTTCCCTCCATCCAAGCCCCTAATGCTATGGCTGTCCCAGTCAATGTTGGGAAAGTTAAAGTCCCCTACTACTACCACCCTATTATTCTTGCAGCTATCTGTAATCTCCTTACATATTTGCTCCTCAATTTCCCGCTGACTATTTGGGGGCCTGTAGTACAGTCCTACCAAGGTGATCTCTCCCTTCTTATTTTTCAGTTCCACCCATATAGACTCAGTGGGCGAACCCTCGGATATATCCCCTCTAAGTACTGCCGTGATGTTCTCCCTAATCAAAAACGCCACTCCCCCTCCTCTCTTACCTCCTGTTCTATCCTTTCTATAGCATCTGTACCCCAGAACATTGAGCTGCCAGTCCTGCCCCTCCCTTAGCCATGTTTCAGTCATAGCTATAATATCCTAGTCCCATGTGCCCGTCCATGCCCTGAGTTCATCCGCTTTGCCCGTCAGGCCCCTTGCATTGAAATAAATGCAGTTTAATGTAGACCTTCCTTGCTCTCTGCCCTGCTTTCTCAAAATATTATCATTATAGTTACAAGTAGAATGTCCGGCAGCAGCGTATTCCTCCCCGATAAACTCGATGCATTTTATGCTTGTTTCGAACAGGAAACCGACAATATTTTTCAACTGCCCCAGCAGCCTCAGACACACCCATATCTACCGTCACAACTTCTAAAGTCAGATCGGCCTTTTGAAAGTGAACCGATGGAAACAACAAGTCCTGACAGAGTCCCTGGTCGTGCACTGAGATCCTGCGTGGACCACTGATGGGTGTGTTCACGGACATCTTCAACCTCTCCCTACTCCATTCTGTGGTTCCACAGGCTTCAAGAAGAGCACCATCATATCAGTGCCAAAGAAGAACCAGGCATCGTGCCTCAACAACAACTGGCTAGTGGCCTTGATATCTATTATTATGAAGGGCTTCAAGAATTGGTCATGAGACACATCAACTCCATACTCCCAGAATTACTTGGTCCACTACAATTTGCATACCTCCACTACTAGTCCACAGCAGACACCATCCCCCTGGCTCTACATTCATCCCTGAAGCATCTCGACAACAAAGACTTCTGCATTGTCCAGCTCTGCCTTCAATACCATAATCACAGCCAAGCGCATATCAAAAATACAAAATCAAGGACTTTGTTCCTCCCTCTGCAGCTGGATCCTTGGCTCCCTGACTCATAGACACAATCAGTAAGGATAGATAACAACAACAACTTCTCCACGTTAGTCCTCAATACCAGGGCCCCGCAAGACTGCATACTTAGCTCCCTACTAGACTCCCTATACATACACGACTGTGTGGCAAAATTAAGGACTGGACATTGACTTCAGGAAGCAAAGTATCGTACACACCCCTCCCGGCATCAATGGTTCCGAGGTGGAGATGTTTGACAGTTTCAAATTCCTATGTGTGCACATCACAAACAATCTGTCCTGGTCCACCCACGTCAACGCTAAGCCAAGAAAGCAGAAAAGCGCCTATACTTCCTCAGGAAACTAAGGAAATTTGGCATGTCCACATTGACTCTTACCAATTTTTACAGATGCATCATAAAAAGCATCCTATCTGGCTGCACAACAGCCTGGTGTGTCAACTGTTCAGCCCAAGAACGTAGGAAACTACAGAGAGTCGTAAACACAGCCCAATCCATCATGCGGAACCACCATCCATCCATTGACTCTGTCTACACCTCCTGCTGCCTTGGGAAAGTGGGTAGCATAATCAAATACCCTCCCACCTGGGTTAATCTCCCTTCCAAACTCTTCCATTGGGCAGGAGATACAAAAATCTGAGAATACGCACTAACAGGTTCAAAAACAGCTTTTTCCCCACTGTTACCAGACTCCTGAAGGACCCTCATATGGACTGAACTGATCTCTCCACACACCTTCTCTACTGAGTAGTACTACACTCCATATGCTTCACCCAATGTCTGAGTCAGTGTATTTACATTGAGTGGAAAATCTCAGCAGGTCTGGCAGTATCTGTCGGGAGAGAAAAAAGCTAATGTTTCGAGACCAAATGATCCTTTGTCACCTGGACTCGAAATGTTAGCTCTTTTCTCTCCCTACAGATACTGCCAGACCTGCTGAGATTTTCCAACATTTTCTCCTTGGTTTTAGATTCCAGCATCTGCAGTAATTTGCTTTTATCCAGTATTTACATTGAGTATTTATGATATGTCCTATGTTTTTTCAAGTATGGAACATTCTATCTGGACTGTACGCAGAACAATACTTTTCACTGTATCTCGGTACACAAGACAATAAATCAGATCAAATCAAATAAATGTATTCTTTGCCATTTAAACAAAAAAGCTTAGCAAAACAGACAAGTGTTCTTGAAATCCCAGTGTAGCGGTCATACCCAGTACTCAGCTCAGAAAATGTGTCATTTTGATACATCACAACCTTTATGCTGATGCACCTGATGCTCACCTATCTCCATTTTCACAACTTGTATTCAAATCTGCCATGCTATGCTTCAGCAGTCTTGTTGTTAACTTGCTAATGAGCAAAGTGGGCATAATCTGGAATACATAATGCCAAGTTAACATTTTGACAGAAATGTACAGTATTACACATCAACTTGCTTTTCTTGTATTCAGAACTTTAGAAATATGAGAAGGCATCAATGTTAACACATCAGCTGGGCACTCATGTGGGATGTTCATGGCCAGTGGAGCACTTTCTCATTTGGAGAACCTGTAGTTTTCTGCACTATTCTTATCATTCAAAGCATTTCTCCTAGCTTCCCCCATGCTATGTTTCCTCATATCACATTACCTTGCCTGTTCCTTAGATTGTTCTAACACTATCTCGGAGCAAGTGTTAGGACCACCCACATTGTTAAAAGCTCAAACAACTTTGAGCAGAATCATCCAATGATGATTCTACTGAGCCTTTAACAAGTAGAAACAAACTGCTGTACCTCAGAATATATCTGTCACACCATCTCAGATGTACAAAGTAGTTCCCCACATCGTGTTTATTTCACAGATATCAAAGGTTACAATGTAAACCTAATGGGTGCTGGACCAATTTCAATAAGCATAAAGGGAGTGCAAGATTAGAACAAAGCATATCTTTATCTTAGCTGGTCAAATCCTTGTCTAACATTCAGAATATCAGCCAAATATATGTTTCTTGCTACAGTCCGTTAACATTAGGGGTGGTGGCATGGTGGCACAGTCGTTAGCACTGCTGCCTCACAGCGTCAGGGACCTGGGTTCAATTCTGGCCTCGTGTGACTGCGTGTAGTTTGGACTTTGTCCCCGTGTCTGCGTGGGTTTTCTCTCGGTGCTCCAGTTCACTTCCACATTCCAAAAATGTGCAGGTTAGGTGGATAGGCCATGCTAAATTGCTCCTTAGTGTCCAAAACGTTAGATGGAGCTACTGGGTTACAGCACAGGCCGAGGTTGGGTGCTCTTTCCAAAGTCGGTGCAGGCTCGATGGGCTGAATGGGCTCCTTCTGCACTGTCGAGATTCTATGATAACCACCATTGATGATTTGGTAAACTGGACTGTTGGTAACAATGACTATGATCCAAAGGATTGCAGCATGATTAAGGAGTATTAGCCATTGGATAATACTATACAGTTGTTTGGGACATTCTGGGCTACTTCATTTAAAATCATGATGGACGTGTGAGCCGAAACATTTTGTTAATTGTTCTTTCTTTTCTGTTTTTTACCCAAAGGCAGATCTAACCCACAGCATAGTGATCTCCGCCATGAGTAGGGCAAGGAGGCAGCTCCCAAATCCACCCAGCCAGAACCAGGATCAAACCTGTGCTGTTGGCACCAATGTCATGTACACTGAACATCCAACACCCCCCAAGGAGTTCAAGTTGCTGTAGCAACATGCACTTTTACATGCATTTTTAGTCTGAATAGTGGTGATGGAGGGTCTAATTTTTGTTCCATTACATGGCTGAACAGGAATCTCTCCTGCTCTTGTTGCCGACCATTGATGTGCATTGGAAGGATTTGCAAGTTGATACTCAGCCTGTTCGGCTGCATTGTGAAGACATCTTGCCCTGGAGTGGAACTTGAACTTGAAGCTTTTGATTTAGAGGGAGGGATGCTTCCCACTGCACCACAAGACCCCCAGTGACTTTGGTAATTACATTGATAGAATTTCGAGGTTCATGGAATTAATCATTTTAAGATATATTTTTTATTGCTAGGGATTATAGTGGAGGAAAAACTCCATTCATCCTTTTCAGGGCCCTTTAGAGAAACTCCATATCTGTCCCACAAGTAAATTAATTAGCTTGAATACCGGATGATGTGGGGACTGATTGAGCTGCAAAATATGGAGAAACGTTTAACCAAATTAGGATTTGCTGAAACAATGAAACGTGAGCAGGTCAGGAACCCATTCACTGCTTCAAAAGGGTTTATTGTGGCTATTTAACTGAGCCATCAGGAAGGGCTGGCAGGATGATATGTCGATTCTATTAACAAAATGATTTCTAATTAAGGGGATCCCACATGCCCATGGGTTTTTGAGATTGACAAAGAACAAAGAAAAATACAGCACAGGAACAGGCCCTTCGGCCCTCCAAGCCTGTGCCGACCATGCTGCCAGTCTAAACTAAAATCTTCTACACCTCCTGGGTCCGTATCCCTCTATTCCCATCCTATTCATGTATTTGTCAAAACAAGCTTAAATGTCACTATCGTCCCTGCTTCCACCACCTCCTCCGGCAGCGAGTTCCAGGCACCCACTACCCTCTGTGTAAAAGACTTGCCTCGTACATCTCCTCTAAACCTTGCCCTTCGCACCTTAAACCTATGCCACCTAGTAATTGACCCCTCTACCTTGGGAAAAAGCCTCTGACTATCCACTCTAACTATGCCCCTCACAATTTTGTAGACCTCTATCAAGTTGCCCCTCAACCTCCGTCGTTCCAGTGAGAACAAACCGAGTTTTTTCAACTGCTCTTCATAGCTAATGCCCTCCATACCAGGCAACATCCTAGTAAATCTCTTCTGCACCTTCTCTAAAGCCTCCACATCCTTCTGGTAGTGTGGCGACCAGGATTGAACACTATACTCCAAGTGTGGCCTAACCAAGGTTGTATACAGCTGCAACATGACTTGCAAATTCTTATACTCAATGCCCCAGCCAATGAAGGCAAGCATGCCGTATGTCTTCTTGACTACCTTCTCCACCTGTGTTGCCCCTTTCGGTGACCTGTGGACCTGTGCACCCTGATCTCTCTGACTGTCAATACTCTTGAGGGTATTCACTGTATATTCCCTACCTGCATTAAACCTTCCAAAATGCATTACCTCACATTTGTTCGGATTAAACTCCATCTGCCATCTCTCCGCCCAAGTCTCCAAACGATCTAAATCCTGCTGTATCTTCTGACAGTCCTCATCGCTCTCCGCAATTCCACCAACCTTTGTGTCGTCTGCAAACTTACTAATCAGACCAGTTACATTTTCCTCCAAATCATTTATATATACTATGAACAGCAAAGGTCCCAGTACTGATCCCTGCGGAGCACCACTAGTCACAGCCCTCAAATCAGAAAAGTGCCCTTCCATATATACTCGCTGCCTTCTATGATCTAGCCAGTTCTGATTGCAGTCACCACAGGAATGGAGAGGAGGCCTGGGCAAGCTGTTCCCTACTTACCTGGACATCCAGTTGTGGGATTTGAGGAACTGCACTGAATGGAGCTCTCCTAAGAATGATGGAGAGAGTAGAACCTCTCCAACCAAACAGGAGTGGGGAGAGGTGGATAATGACTTTTGCAGCAGAAATGTGATCCCTCAACATGAAGAATGTATACCAAGAGTATCCAGGCCATCAAGAGGAGATGACAAGCAAATTGCAAAACATTTGCAGGTGTCAAGCCTCACACTTCATAGCTCCTGAAATTTCAATTGTTGCACATGATCAAAGCCCTGTTTTGTCACATTTGTAACAGTCTGATTTTCTCATCACAGCTTAAGACATCCTGTACACCACTCTTCAGAACAACAGAGCTTCACTCATTGCTCTTCCTCTAGGTACCTCATATGTGAGCAGCCAACACTCATTCACTCTCTTAACACTCACTATTATGAAATGAAATGAAAATCGCTTATTGTCACAAGTAGGCTTCAAATAAAGTTACTGTGAAAAGCCCCTAGTCGCCACATTCCGGTGCCTGTTCAGTGAGGCTGGTACGGGAATTGAACTGTGCTGCTGGTCTGCCATGGTCTGCTTTAAAAGCTAGTGATTTAGCTCAGTGTGCTAAACCAGCCCTAGATATTATCCTGGTACTGACAGTGACCCTCCACAAATGTTGTCCTTCCCTCCTATCCATATGAGCCACCAGAAACACTCATAACTCACTGTTTTCTCTCCTTACTGGAGAAGAGTGCATACAAGCTCAAGGAGAGACAGAGATGTAGGATATAGTCCTCCAGGGATGGCCATTGGCAATTTGTGTCCAGCTGGACCGCTGGGAAGGAGATATTGTTCCATGATGCTGCAACCTCCTGTGAGGACCTGTACTCCAAAAGACTCATTCGTGTTGAGAGGGCTGATTCTCTGCCTGTAGACCCGCTGTGTGGGGCCACGGCTTCTGGGAGCTGAATCTCTCTTCTGTCCTGAGGAACAGCATGTGGCTGAGCAGGATGAAACTGGAGTTGACGTTGCTCCTGCTGTTGCTGACACTGTTGATGTTAATGATGCTGCTCCCATGCCATGGTAATTGTTGTTAGCAGAGAAGTGCATGCAAAAGTGAGTGTCGTGCAAGACAGATGAGGTGTCTTTCAAGGATTTGGAAATCAGTTGTCAAGTTGCCATGAATGCAGCATTTAAATTTGACTGATAAAAGGCTTCCCCGCCTGTCAATTTCACTCAGCACTTGTCTCAGTGACCCTGGCGATTTCCACAAAGGTCGAGAAATAGGACCACTCTTTGTATCTTAGGATAAAACCCCTGGACAGGGGTTCCTGCTCAACTTAAATTTTTTTTTAAACTTGCTCTTGGGATGTGGACGTCACAAAGAATCAGCCACATTGCTATTGATCTGGAGTCACATGTAGGCCAGACCAGATAAGGACAACAGATTACCTTCCCTAAAGTGAATGAGATGGGGTTTTATGACAATCAACATTGGTTTCATGGTCACCTTTAGACTTTTAAGTCCAGATTCTTTTGTTACCTTACTGTAGTGTGTTTGGTAGCACTACTGTGCGTAACATGCGTTACTCAATCCAGTTGTTGAAGAGGCTTTCTGTACTAGTGATCTTCTGATTTCCCGTTAACCCCTTATGTACATACCCATATAAAGATCACTACACAGATTTTTACTGAATTCAAATTTCACCATCTGCTATGGCGGGACTCGAACCCACGTCTCCAGAGAATGACTCTGGATCTCTGGATTACTAGTCCAGCGACAATACCACCACACCACTGTCTCCCCATTTGCTGCGTGTAGGCAGGATTTTGATTTGATTTTGATTTGATTTGATTTATTGTCACATGTACCGAAGTATAGTGAAAAGTAGTGCGTTGGGCTGAGTTCACCACAGTCTGCAGTTTCTTGCGATCTTGGACCGAACAGTTGCCATACCAAGCTGTGGTGCAGCTGGATAGGATGCTCTCTATCGCACATCTGTAGTGGATGTAGAAGAATGGGAGAGAATGGGATGACATCAGGATGCCAACGCAATATCACTTTTAAGGGATTTGAGGGGATCTAACTGTCAGGATGCAGCCAAACTAAGAACATAAGAACTAGGAACAGGAGTAGGCCATCTGGCCCCTCGAGCCTGCTCTGCCATTTAATGAGATCATGGCTGATCTTTGTGGACTCAGCTCCACTCTCCGGCCCGTACACCATATCCCCGAATCCCTTTATTCTTTAGAAAGGCATCTATCTTTTTCTTAAAAACGTTTAAAGAAGGAGCCTCAACTGCTTCACTGGGCAAGGAATTCCAGAGATTCACAACCCTTTGGGTGAAGAAGTTCCTCCTACACTCCGTCCTAAATCTACCTCCCCTTATTTTGAGGCTATGCCCCCTAGTTCTGCTTTCCCCGACCAGTGGAAACAACCTGCCCGCATCTATCCTATCTATTCCCTTCATAATTTTATATGTCTCAATAAGATCCCCCCGCATCCTTCTAAACTCCAATGAGTACAGTCCCAGTCTACTCGACCTCTCGTCATAATCTAATCCCCTCAACTCTGGGATCAACCTAGTGAATCTCCTCTGCACTCCCTCCAGTGCCAATATGTCCTCTCTCAGGTAAGAAGACCAAAACTGAACACAATACTCCAGATGCGGCCTCACCAACACCCTATACAATTGCAGCATTACCTCACTAGTCTTGAACTCCATCCCTCTAGCAATGAAAGACAAAACTCGATTAGCCTTCTTAATTACCTGTTGCACCTGCACACCAACTTTTTGCGACTCGTGCACCAGCACACCCAGGTCCCTCTGCACAGCAGCATGTTTTAACATCTTACCGTTTAAATAATAATCCATTCTGCTGTTATTCCTCCCAAAATGGATAGCCTCACACTTGGCAACATTGAATTCCATCTGCCAGACCCTAGCCCATTCACCTAACCTATCCAAATCCTTCTGCAGACTTCCGGTATCCTCTGCACTTTTTGCTTTACCACTCATCTTAGTGTCGTCTGCAAACTTTGACACATTGCACTTGGTCCCCAACTCCAAATCGTCTATGTAAATTGTGAACCGTGTAAATTGCCGGCCCAACACTGATCCTTGAGGGACCCCACTAGTTACAGGTTGCCAACCAGAGAAACACCCATTTACCCCCACTCCTGCTTTCTGTTAGTTAACCAATCCTCTACACATGCTACCACTTTACCCTCAATGCCATGCATCTTTAGTTTATGCAGCAACCTTTTGTGTGGCACCTTGTCAAAAGCTTTCTGGAAATCCAGATATACCACATCCATCGGCTCCCCGTTATCTACCGCACTGGTAATGCCCTCAAAACATTCCACTAAATTAGTTAGGCACGACCTGCCCTTTATGAACCCATGCCTCGTCTGCCCAATGGGACAATTTTCATCCAGGTGCCTCGCTATTTCCTCCTTAATGATAGATTCCAGCATTTTCCCTACAACCGAAGTTAAGCTTACCGGCCTATAATTACCCGCTTTCTGCCAACCTCCTTTTTTAAACAGTGGTGTTACGTTTGCTACTTTCCAATCCTCTGGGACCACCCCAGAGTCCAGTGAATTTTGATAAATTATCACTAATGCGTTTACAATTTCCCTAGCCATCTCTTTTAACACTCTGGGATGCATCCCATCAGGGCCAGGAGACTTGTTTACCTTTAGCCCCATTAGCTTGCCCAATACTGCCTCCGTAGTGATTACAATCATCTCAATGTCCTCACCTATCATATCTTTATTTCCATCATTCACTGGCATTTTATTTGTGTCCTCCACTGTGAAGACTGACCCAAAAAACCTGTTCAGCTCCTCAGCCATTTCCCTGTCTCCTATTATTAAATCTCCCTTCTCATCTTCCAAAGGACCAATATTTACCTTAGCCACTCTTTTTTGTCTTATATATTTGTAGAAGGTTTTACTATCTGCTTTTATGTTCTGAGCCAGTTTACTTTCATAGTCTACCTTACTCTTCTTTGTGGCTTTTTTAGTAGCTTTCTGTTGTCCCCTAAAGACTTCCCAGTCCTCTAGTCTCCCACTAATTTTTGCCACTTTGTATGTTTTTACCTTCAATTTGATACTCTCCCTCACCTCCTTAGATATCCACGGTCGATTTTTCCCCTTTCTACCGTCTTTCTTTTTTGTCGGTATGAACCTTTCCTGAACACTGTGAAAGATCGCTCGGAAGGTTCTCCACTGTTCCTCAACTGCTTCACCATGAAGTCTTTGCTCCCAGTCTACCTTAGCTAGTTCTTCTCTCATCCCATTGTAATCGCCTTTGTTTAAGCACAAAACACTAGTGTTTGATTTTACCTTGTCATCCTCCAGCTGTATTTTAAATTCCACCATATTAAGGTCGCTCCTTCCAAGAGGATCCCGAACTATGAGATCATTAATCAATCCTGCTCTTGTCTGGGAAAGTTCCTTCCATGGTTTCAGCACATTGTCTCATAACCTTCCTAATGCAGCTTCCATTTTGGCCAGTTTCTCTTTGGTGGTGCATTTTCTTTCACCGATCCGGAAAGCCCTGTTTAAATGAATTTGATTTCCATTGCAGATGTCCTGAGGATTACGCATAAATCGATGGGAAAAACTTCTCGTCTATTGACCAGTAATTCAAATTGCTGATGGCATCCTGTCTCTGATTCTCAGTGTATTGCAAATTGTTAGTTCTGGGTAGATTTAGATTCTTTGCTTCCCAGCATGTTGGAGAATGAATGAGTGAACTGTCATGGTTATGTTTAATATTCGGCAATTTGCGTGGAATGGATCTTTTTTTAATATCAGTCTTAACTAGATGAAATAGTCTGTTGTTTGCTTTCTGTTTATTGATCCCTTTTGATATCACCCTTCCTCTTCCTCCATCTTTTAATGAATGACTTATGTTCATTTCCAGTTACGTCTGGTCACGTGTATTCTCCTTTAGTAAGATCCTTAACAAAATCCACCTGCTGGTTGACAAACATTTTCCTTGAGTGTTTCTTGTCCTTTTTCCTTCTGATGGGCATATTTACACTTTGATACTTGCTACCTTTCATTGTGCACAGCTCTGTGCATTATTTCAATGTATTTTAATGAGATTTTCTTGTTTAATGTGTTTGATAAGTGTTCCAAGATGTTGTTACGAATAACAGTGTGACATGAATAGTCCTTTTGCAGCATGCCAGTGCTTCACTAGTGAAATACGGCTTATGACACCAGTGCAATTCCAAAAACAGTGATAATTGAATTCTGCCCATTATCTTTTCCTATGCATATGACATACGCTCCTAATAGTGCCTTTCAGAAGACTTATTTCACAGATGCGAAGATAATATCTTCACGGATGTGGAAAAAACTTAGGAACTTTGAAATAATTGGATGCAAATTGCTGTGTATTGTTCCCATTCTTTGAGTTTAAAATCGGCACAGAGTCTACAAATGATGGCACTGTGGGCACAGTGGTTACCACTGCTGACTCACAGCGCCAAGGACCTGGATTCAATTCTGGCCTCTTCTCGTGACTGTGTGGATTTCCTCTGGGTGCCCTGGTTTCCTCCCACAGTCCAAAGATGTGTGGGTTAGGTGGATTGCCCATGCTATATTGCCTAAAGATGTGCAGGTTGGATGAATTATGAGAATAGGGTGGGGGAGTGGGCCTAGGTAGGATGTTGTTTCAGATGGTCAGTGCAGACTTGGTGGCCTCCTTCTGCACTGTAGTTCTTCTGTTCTATTCTAAATTTAGCAGTCGAGCGCAAAATTCTTGGGCTCCTTTTTTTGGCATCCCTAACAGAAATGTAGTCAGCACTGGTCAGGTAGACAATGGGATCTACCTGCTCAGGATTTTTCAGTGGTCCACGTAAACATCGACTTAAATGAGTTAAAATACATTAGCCAGAAAAAGCATGAATGCTTACAGCGTAGAATTTCAAATTTTGCCAATGATACCAAGGAGAAGTGGGGAAGATATGAATTTCCTGCAATATGACATAGATAAGTTAGTGGAATTTGGCATATGGCATTGAATATAACAAAGTATAAGCTGAGGCATTTTGACTGAAGGGATAGGGAGGGGAAGTTGTGAAGTGTTGTGCAGAAACAAAGGAACCCGGTGGTGCATGTGCAGCGATCTTTGAAGGTGGCAGGATATATTGAGGAAGTGGTTGGCAAAGTATATGAGATCTGGTTTCATAAATAGAGACGTT
The DNA here is from genome assembly GCF_047496885.1 of Scyliorhinus torazame. Classification (NCBI taxonomy): domain Eukaryota; kingdom Metazoa; phylum Chordata; class Chondrichthyes; order Carcharhiniformes; family Scyliorhinidae; genus Scyliorhinus; species Scyliorhinus torazame. The sequence goes on from NC_092708.1 coordinate 93,391,884, forward strand.
GAGTGTCATGATATACATCAGCATATCATGGTGCAATCACACACACACTGACACACTGATGGACATACAGTAGGACCAACCAGCATACACAACATCGCAGCCAGTCACCAGTGAGAGCAGACGCATTATAAAGACAGGGGACACCAGAGTTCCCACTCATTCTAGCAGCAGCCAGCTCAGAGCACAGAGCTCACAGCCTGCCTCTCAGACATTCACCATGTGGTGAGTGCCTCACCTAGATAGTGATAGGACAGGGTCCACAGATAAGCTGGTATTGCACGTATCCAAGATTACAGTATGTTATTACAGTTGAGTTGTTAATAAAATAGAGTTACACCATCTCCAGCCGTGTTGACCTGTTTGTAGACCAGAACACCCAACGCGACATTGAGTACAACAGCAGGGGAGATATGCTGAACCTTTATGAATCTCTGGTTAGCCTCCAACTGGAAAATTGTGACCAGTTCTGGTCACAACATCTTAGGGAGGATATAAAGGTCCTTGATACGATACAGAAAAACTTTACCAGGGATCTCCAGGGATGGGAGATTTTAGTTTCACAGTTTTATTATTGGAGCAAAGGAGTTTGAGGGGAGATTTGATTGAAGTTTACAAGAGTATGACAGGTTTGGAAAGATAGATGAGGAAAACCTGTTTTCATTAACTGATAGTATCAGGACTAGTGGACACTGATATAAAGTTCTGGACAAGAGATGTCAGGGGAATGTGAGGAAGAACCAATTTGTTTCGAGAATGTTAGTGACCTGGAACACCCTGCCCAGAATGGTGGTGGAAGTGAAAACAATTAATCATTTCAAAAGGAAATTGAATAGGTATTGGAAGGAAGTAAACCTGCAGGGCTAGGGGAATTGAACAGTACAAAGTGACTGACTGGATTGCTCTGCGGAGAACTGGTAAGGGCTTGATGGGCCAAGTGGCTTCCTTCTATACAGTAAATTACTATGACTCCTCTCACTCCACAGGAGGTATGATTGGCTTCCCTATAAAACTGTCCCTATTGAGAACCAAAGTTAAGGACCACAGATATAAGATAGTCATAGAATCGTAGCGTCCCTGCAGTGCAGAAGGAGGTCATTTGGCCCATTGATTCTGCACCATCCCTCTGAAAGAGCACCCTATCTAGGCTCATGCCCCCATCATATCCCTGTAACTCAGTAACCATATCTGATGTTTTGGACACTAAGGGACAATTTAGCATAGCCAATCCAAGTAACCTGTACATCTTTGGACTGCGGAAGGAAACCGGAGCACCCAGAGGAGACCCACACAGACCAGGGGAAAACATGCAAACTCCACACAGTCACCCAAGGCCGAAATTGAACCCGGGTCCCTGGTGCTGTGAGGCAGCAGTGCTAACCACCGTGTCGCTGTGCCGCCCGGCAGTCGCAAATGAATTTAAGAGGAATTTTAAGAGATACTTCTTGAACCAAATTGTTATTTGAATATGCAACTCACTCCTGTCGTGTTGGGTGTTCTGATACACAAATTATCCAACACGACTGTGGATGGTACAACTCTGTTTTATTGTCTAATCAATGGTAACAACTAACTACTGGCTTGGGTACGTGCTTCACCAGCTAACCTGTGGACCCAGCCCTATCACTATCTTAGTGAGGCACTCAGCACATGGTCTATGTCTGAGTGGCACGCTGTGAACTCTGTGCTCGGAGCCATCTCCTGGTAGAATGAGCGGGAACTGTGGTGTTCCCTGTTTTATAGTGCGTGTGCTCTCACTGGTGATTGGCTGCGATGTTACGTGTGTGCTGGTTGGTCCAACTGCCTGTCCATCAGTGTGTGTGTAATTGCACCATGATATGCTAATGTGGATATCATGACATCCCCCCTTTCACAAGGGATATGTGCCTACATAATAATAAATAGAAATGTGTACTGAGTGCATCTGAGTATGTGTGTGCAATATTTACAACATGTACATGAGGCTAAACTATACGCAGAGGAAGGTGCAACAGAACAACGACGTTGTACCAATAACAGAACAAATGCAATCAACAAACGACGAGAGAAAACTCTGGAACAATGAACGACAAGAATAAAAACTTGTTAACAGTACTGTAAAACAATTCAGTGAGTCCAATGTGCTAACAGGCTCATAAGTCAAGTCTCTCAGGTGGGTGACGAATTTGGGTTGACCGCCAGGGTAGCATACCACTCATTGCCCGGATCAATCATGTGCACTGGCAGCGGCTGGTGGTTCCGACTTGGGGACATCCGGTTCTTGTGGATTACTGCAATGCGGAAGGGCTCCCTGTCTTCGGTATCGCTGCTCTGCATACTATCTGGATATGACTCAGTGAATGTGGGCTGAAACGCCCGCACGTCCTTGCGAGGCTGGTGGAATTGTTGGGAGTTGGCAGGTTGCGCTGCTCGACAGCAGGCAGCATAGTGGCCCATCCTGCCACATCATAGGCATTGTCGCGCTTTGGCCGGACATTGCCGCTTTAAGTGGGCGGAGCCACAGTTGCTGCACGTCGTGACATCATGGCGTTCGTTGCGTTTGTTGCGCCACCCCGTATGCGCGGTGCGGTCCTGCGTAGAGCGCTCCTGCGCATCACGTTCCTCCGCGTCAACGTCCCCTCTTTTGGCACGTACAAGCGCGGGAGGCCTCGGAAAGCATGCAAAATGGCCGCCCTCGTCCGGGCCGCGGGCCGGGAGGTACTCGATCGACTGGACCCGCTCCACCTCATGGGGCCCGTGCCGTGCCGTTTCGGCCGCCTGGATTTGGGAGTACCGGCTGGTCGCGTTCTCATGGAGAACGCAGGTCTCGATGGCAGTCGCTAGGGTGAGGTTCTTTATTTTTAGGAGCTGCTGGCGTAGGGTGTCCGAGATGACCCCAAAAACTATCTGATCCCGTATCATGGAGTCGGAGGTGGCCCCATAGCCGCAGGACTGCGCGAGGATTCGTCGGTGTGTTAAGTAAGATTGGAAAGGCTCATCCTTACCCGGCTGGAATAGGTACCTCTCAAAGCTCTCATTGACTTCCACGCTGAAGTGGTCATCGAACGTCAGAAGCAGCGTCTTATATTTTGTTTTGTCCTCGCCTTCCGCGAATGCCAGCGAGTTATAGATGTGGATGGCCTGTTGCCCTGCCGTGGAGAGGAGGAGGGCAATCTTCCTGGTGTCCGATGCATTCTCCCTGTCTGTGGCTTCGAGGAAGAGCTGGAAGTGCTGTTTAAACAGCTTCCAGTTTACGCCGAGATTGCCAGCGATTCGGAGCGGCTGCGGCGGGCTGATGTTTTCCATGGAGCAGGGTGGCGGATTTCTGAAAGGGTGCAGGTAGGTCTCACAGTTGCTGGTTTGCGTCCACTACTGGTATCATGTCGTGTTGGATGTTCTGATGCACAAATGATCCAACACAAGTCCATGAGCCTTTCCTCGTAAGATTTTCCCTCCATACCAGGCAACATCCTGGTAAATCTCCTCTGCACCCGCTCCAAAGCCTCCACATCCTTCCTATAATGCGGTGACCAGAACTGTACGCAATACTCCAAATGCGGCCATACCAGAGTTTTGTAGATGGTACAACTCTATTTTATTGTCTAATCAACGGTAACAACTAACTACTGGCTTGGGTATGTGCTTCACCAGCTAACCTGTGGACCCAGCCCTATCACTATCTTAGTGAGGCACTCAGCACATGGTCTATGTCTGAGTGGCGCGCTGTGAACTCTGTGCTCTGAGCTATCTCCTGTTAGAAATGAGTGGGAACTGTGGTGTTCCCTGTTTTATAGTGTGTGTGCTCTCACTGGTGATTGGCTGCGATGTTACGTGTGTGCTGGTTGGTCCAACTGCCTGTTCATCAGTGTGTGTGTGATTGCACCATGATATGCTGATGTGGATATCATGACAACTCCCACAAAGGGAGTTGAGGCAAATAGCATCGATGCATTTGAGGAGAAATTAGATAAACATGAGGGAGAAAGGAATAAAAGGTTCTTTTGATTAGATTACGTGAAGAACGCTGGAACGAGGCTAGTGGACCATTTGGGCCAACTGTCTTGTTTCTTTTCTGTACATTCTATTGAATACTATGTAGTCTACTATGTATACAAAGCTGACTCCCTCTGACACTCCATGGCATATTTGAACTCAGCATTCTGAGCACAATGCACATGAAATGACCAGCACAGGAACATAGAACATAGAACGATACAGCGCAGTACAGGCCCTTCGGCCCACGATGTTGCACCAAAACAAAAGCCATCTAACCTACACTATGCCATTATTATCCATATGCTTATCCAATAAACTTTTAAATGCCCTCAATGTTGGCGAGTTCACTACTGTTGCAGGTAGGGCATTCCACGGCCTCACCACTCTTTGCATAAAGAACCTACCTCTGACCTCTGTCCTATATCTATTACCCCTCAGTTTAAAGCTATGTCCCCTCGTGCCAGCCATTTCCATCTGCGGGAGAAGGCTCTCACTGTCCACCCTATCTAACCCCCTGATCATTTTGTATGCCTCTATTAAGTCTCCTCTTAACCTTCTTCTCTCCAACGAAGACAACCTCAAGTCCATGAGCCTTTCCTCGTAAGATTTTCCCTCCATACCAGGCAACATCCTGGTAAATCTCCTCTGCACCCGCTCCAAAGCCTCCACATCCTTCCTATAATGCGGTGACCAGAACTGTACGCAATACTCCAAATGCGGCCATACCAGAGTTTTGTACAGCTGCAACATGACCTCCTGACTCCGGAACTCAATCCCTCTACCAATAAAGGCCAACACTCCATAGGCCTTCTTCACAATCCTATCAACCTGGGTGGCAACTTTCAGGGATCTATGTACATGGACACCCAAATCCCTCTGCTCATCCACACTTCCAAGAACTTTACCATTAGCCAAATATTCCGCATTCCTGTTATTCCTTCCAAAGTGAATCACCTCACACTTCTCTACATTAAACTCCATTTGCCACCTCTCAGCCCAGCTCTACAGCTTATCTATGTCCCTCTGTAACCTGCTACATCATTCCACACTGTCGACAACACCATCGACTTTAGTGTCGTCTGCAAATTTACTCACCCACCCTTCTGCGCCTTCCTCTAGGTCATTGATAAAAATGACAAACAGCAACGGCCCCAGAACAGATCCTTGTGGTACGCCACTTGTAACTGAACTCCATTCTGAACATTTCCCATCAACCACCACCCTCTGTCTTCTTTCAGCTAGCCAATTTCTGATCCACATCTCTAAATCACCCTCAATCCTCAGCCTCCGTATTTTCTGCAATAGCCTACCGTGGGGTACCTTATCAAACGCTTTACTGAAATCCATATACACCACATCAACTGCTCTACCCTCGTCTACCTGTTCAGTCACCTTCTCAAAGAACTCAATAAGGTTTGTGAGGCATGACCTACCCTTCACAAAACCATGCTGACTATCCCTGATCATATTATTCCTATCTAGATGATTATAAATCTTGTCTCTTATAATCCCCTCCAAGACTTTACCCACTACAGACGTGAGGCTCACCGGTCTATAGTTGCCGGGGTTGTCTCTGCTCCCCTTTTTGAACAAAGGGACCACATTTGCTATCCTCCAGTCCTCTGGCACTATTCCTGTAGCCAATGATGACATAAAAATCAAAGCCAAAGGTCCAGCAATCTCTTCCCTGGCCTCCCAGAGAATCCTAGGATAAATCCCATCAGGAATCAGGATAGACTCTCTAAATGACTCTCATACTTTGGAACAATCTTAAAGGGACCAATTGAATAACCCTGGCTTCAACTTCAGCAAGTTGAGAATATTCCAGAGCCCAGTAATAAATGACAGAAAAATTCAGGGCCACAATTGATATTATCATAAAACTATCATAGGTATTAATTTTAATGTGCAGGTCAATATTTACTCTTAATGAGATCTCAACTGCAGTTTTACACTTGGGTTTCCATATGTAAATCTCCGTTATATTTAGTATGCATGAGAGATTTTGATTGGACTTTTACAATATGTTGGTTGGTTATTGGTTAGTTAACATTGGGTGCAAATGATTTTGCTAGACAAAATTATGGTGGATTTATGCTGTCTTCAAATCCTAACTAAAATAAAATTTTATCTTACAGATGTAAAAGCTATAAATGCCAGAAATATGTCAGAATAAATATGATCAGTTCAAAGAGAATTAACATGGATTTGTGAATCAGCAAATTCTTATTGTGTTTTTCCACATATCATATAATTACAAGGAATGTTGATTTGGAGGCTAGAACCCTGAATTCAGGATATCTGTTTTCTTTAGCAGAGCTCGCAGCCAAGCTTGTTTTCTGGCAAACACTCCTCAGCTGTCCTTTCCATTGCTCGCTACTTGTCCTCACTCATGCTGAGCGTATGGCAGGTGTCAGCTGTGACTCAATGGGTAGAGATGTCATGAGTTCAAGACCCACTCCAAAGACTTCAACACATTATCAAACCTGTTACTCCAATGCAGTACTTGGAGGGCTGCACTGTCAGAAATTCCACCTTTCAGAAGTGTTAAACTGAGGCCCCATCTGCCCTTTCGGGTTGATGTGAAAGGTCCCACAGAGCTATTTGAAGGAGAGCTGGGCAGCTTTCTCCTAGATCTAGCTAACACTTAACCTTCATCAATAGCTGAATGCAGGTCATTAGCTCATTGTTGTGGAACTTGCTGAACACCAACTGTCTGCCACATTTCCTAAATTACAAGAGTGACTACTTTTTGAAAGTACTTCACATTCTGTACAGCATTTTGGGATATCCTGAGGTCATAAGAACATAAGAACTAGGAACAGGAGTAGGCCATCTGGCCCCTCGAGCCTGCTCCGCCATTTAATGAGATCATGGCTGATCTTTGTGGACTCAGCTCCACTCTCCGGCCCGTACACCATATCCCCGAATCCCTTTATTCTTTAGAAAGGTATCTATCTTTTTCTTAAAAACGTTTAAAGAAGGAGCCTCAACTGCTTCACTGGGCAAGGAATTCCAGAGATTCACAACCCTTTGGGTGAAGAAGTTCCTCCTACACTCCGACCTAAATCTACTTCCCCTTATTTTGAGGCTATGCCCCCTCGATCTGCTTTCCCCGACCAGTGGAAACAACCTGCCCGCATCTATCCTATCTATTCCCTTCATAATTTTATATGTTTCAATAAGATCCCCCCGCATCCTTCTAAACTCCAATGAGTACAGTCCCAGTCTACTCAACCTCTCGTCATAATCTAATCCCCTCAACTCTGGGATCAACCTAGTGAATCTCCTCTGCACTCCCGCCAGTGCCAATATGTCCTTTCTCAGGTAAGGAGACCAAAACTGAACACAATACTCCAGATGCGGCCTCACCAACACCCTATACAATTGCAGCATAACCTCCCTAGTCTTGAACTTGATTAGTCTTCTTATTCACCTGTTGCACCTCCACACCAACTTTTTGCGACTCGTGCACCAGCACACCCAGGTCCCTCTGCACAGCAGCATGTTTTAACATCTTACCGTTTAAATAGTAATCCATTCTGCTGTTATTCCTCCCAAAATGGATAGCCTCACACTTGGCAACATTGAATTCCATCTGCCAGACCCTAGCCCATTCACCTAACCTATCCAAATCCTTCTGCAGACTTCCGGTATCCTCTGCACTTTTTGCTTTACCACTCATCTTAGTGTCGTCTGCAAACTTTGACACATTGCACTTGGTCCCCAACTCCAAATCGTCTATGTAAATTGTGAACAACTGCGGGCCCAACACTGATCCTTGAGGGACCCCACTAGTTACAGGTTGCCAACCAGAGAAGCACCCATTTATCCCCACTCTCTGCTTTCTGTTAGTTAACCAATCCTCTACCCATGCTACCACTTTACCCTCAATGCCATGCATCTTTAGTTTATGCAGCAACCTTTTGTGTGGCACCTTGTCAAAAGCTTTCTGGAAATCCAGATATACCACATCCATTGGCTCCCCGTTATCTACTGCACTGGTAACGTCCTCAAAAAATTCTACCAAATTAGTCAGACACGACCTACCCTTTGTGAACCCATGCTGCGTCTGCCCATTGGGACAATTTCCCTCCAGGTACCCCACTATTTCCTCCTTAATGATAGATTCCAGCATTTTCCCTACAACCGAAGTTAAGCTTACCGGCCTATAATTCCCCGCTTTCTGCCGACCTCCTTTTTTAAACAGTGGTGTCACGTTTGCTACTTTCCAATCCTCTGGGGCCACCCCAGAGTCTAGTGAATTTTGATAAATTATCACTAGTGCGTTTACAATTTCCCTAGCCATCTCTTTTAACACTCTGGGATGCATCCCATCAGGGCCAGGAGATTTGTCTACCTTTAGCCCCATTAGCTTGCCCAATACTGCCTCCGTAGTGATTACAATCATCTCAAGGTCCTCACCTATCATATCTTTATTTCCATCAGTCACTGGCATGTTATTTGTGTCCTCCACTGTGAAGACTGACCCAAAAAACCTGTTCAGCTCCTCAGCCATTTCCCCGTCTCCTATTATTAAATCTCCGTTCTCATCTTCCAAAGGACCAATATTTACCTTAGCCACTCTTTTTTGTCTTATATATTTGTAGAAGGTTTTACTATCTGCTTTTATGTTCTGAGCCAGTTTACTTTCATAGTCTACCTTACTCTTCTTTATGGCTTTTTTAGTAGCTTTCTGTTGTCCCCTAAAGACTTCCCAGTCCTCTAGTCTCCCACTAATTTTTGCCACTTTGTATGTTTTTTCCTTCAAGTTGATACTCTCCCTCACCTCCTTAGATATCCACTGTCGATTTTTCCCCTTTCTACCGTCTTTCTTTTTTGTCGGTATGAACCTTTCCTGAACACTGTGAAAGATCGCTCGGAAGGTTCTCCACTGTTCCTCAACTGCTTCACCATGAAGTCTTTGCTCCCAGTCTACCTTAGCTAGTTCTTCTCTCATCCCATTGTAATCGCCTTTGTTTAAGCACAAAACACTAGTGTTTGATTTTACCTTGTCATCCTCCAGCTGTATTTTAAATTCCACCATATTGTGGTCGCTGCTTCCAAGAGGATCCCGAACTATGAGATCATTAATCAATCCTGCCTCATTACACAGGACCAGATCTAGGACCGCTTGTTCCCTTGTAGGTTCCATTACATACTGTTCCAGGAAATTATCCCGGGCACATTCTATAAACTCCTCCTCTAGGCTGCCTTTACCAACCTGGTTAAACCAATCGATATGCAGATTAAAATCTCCCATGATAACCGCTGTACCATTTCTACATGCATCCGTTATTTCTTTGCCTATTGCCTGCCCTACCATCCTGTTACTATTTGGTGGCCTATAGACTACTCCTATCAGTGACCTTTTCGCCTTACTATTCCTGATTTCCACCCAAATTGATTCAACCTTGTCCTCCATAGAACCAATATCATCCCTTACTATTGCCCGGATGCCATCCTTAAACAACAAAGCTACACCACCGCCCTTACCGTCCATTCTATCCTTTCGTATAGTCTGATACCCTTGGATATTTAACTCCCAGTCGTGACCATCTTTTAACCATGTTTCAGTAATGGCCACTAAGTCATAGTCATTCACGATGATTTGTGCCATCAACTCATTTACCTTATTTCATATACTACGAGCATTCAGTTAAAGTACACTTATGCTGTTTTTTGTGTCTTTGTTATGAATCCTGATACCTTGATCAGTAACTTTTCGCAATTTATTTTTCCTCTTACCCTTTCTCCTAATTTTCCTTGCCTTTGAACCCATATCTCTACATAATAACCTGTCACGTAACCTGCTGCCTTGATCTCCATTCACCATTATACTGTCCATAGCTTTACACTTCCCTGCCCCCCAACTTGCTAGTTTAAAGTAAAAGCTGATGTATAAATGCAAATTCTTCCTTTTCATTTTTTTGCTTTATCAGGGATCCCATCAACTTGCTGTCTGACCCAGCTGGGGTGCCATTCTCCGTGATGTTGTATGGGAGGGGTGGAGCATGTGATAGTGCTTCATTTGGAGGATGTATTCATCTGAATCCTCTTCAACAAGGGTCCCTGTAGTCAAAAGGCCCTAGAGAAAGGTGAAGGAAAGAATAGCTCGCATGCCACTGACAGAATAGATACCAACAGATGACAATATTTTTCAGCATCGCTTTGCAGTGTTGTCTTGTCTTGTATATTGTATTGTCTGCTTGACTGTGCAATTGTCAACGGAAGAGTCCCCCTCAGATGTTCCAACTCTATGTTTCCTTTTCAGGAGAGGTCTACCATCTCCAGGACTTCCTGTTCTATCTAACTGAAGGCCTGAATATTAGCTGGTCCTCGTCTTAGTTTTGCTCCTCTCCTTTGCCCATGCCACTTTCTTTTGCAAAATGAGAGGAAGTGAGTCAGCGAGTGGTTGTTGAAAAGAAATGTGTAACTATGGTGCTTTTTCTTATGTTTTGAATGCTGAAAGGGAGAAGTAGTAGTTTGCAAGGAGGATGTTGATGTGTTCAATGGGAGAAAATGGTTGGACCATGAACTCAGAAAGCAGTCATTCAGAACCATTGTTTGGCATTTGATATCAGATGAGAACAGAATGCTATTGAAGCAAAAGCTGCAGGCAACAGGTGAATATGTGTTTGGAATGAAAAGAGGAGTTGGCACATTGTCCCCTTACACTTGGTAGGCAAGGACTTGGCGCAGGAGAGGGATTTGTTTAGAATGCAGGGAGAAGGGAAAGCACTGTGGTCACGTGTACTATATATAGGACAGGAACGCACCCTTACTGCTCAGGTTAGGACATTGAAGTATTTCCTGGGGGTGATGCTCAAGCAGTTCAGTCCGTCTGCCACATCGCCCCTAGCCGACTGCAAGATCTACCTTTCAAATGAAAACAGGACATATGGGCGAAAATTGGCTTCTGTTATACATTACATCAGTGACTACACTTGGAAAGTACTTTATTCTGGTCAGGCACATTGGAGCATCCAAATAAATGGTTTATTTAAGAACATTGGGTCTCATTTTAACTGGTGCACTTCATTTCAAATGCCCATCAGGAAAACTACAGTAAATCCCACCCTTAAAGTGAATGGGCTGCCTGTCAATGATTTGATTGAGCAACTCACCATTCAAATGCTAATAAGATATACGAATTAAAATAATCTCGGCCTAATTTTGATGATATTGGAATGGTACCTGAAGGGAACCAGCTATTTCTGATAGGTAAAAAGGTCATTGATTTAGCCATTTTGATGTAAATACTAAAGCCCAGTTTGAAATCCATTTTAAAATGGATTTCATCATAAGACTTCAAGCATAACCTTAGATTACAAAAACACACAGCTGCAGTAACAAAAGCACAGAATTTGAAACTCCACAGGCTAGCTAGAAACAAATGCAACATTTCTACTGAAAAGTTAAATTGACATTATAAACTGTCCATTGTTCTAATGAACAGAATTGCAGAAGTTCAAATTAGTTTCATTAAAAGTATTAAACAGTATCACAATCTGATCAAGGTCAAAATAAGCACCATTACAACATGAACCCACCATTGTTCAAAATATGAATAGTATAGCAGTCAGCAGAAAAACCAGTAGAAACCAGAGCTGATTAAAAGTGTAGATCACATTCCAAAACACAACAAACATCTAAAAATGCAACATATCCACAGCTATGGTGCATATTGATGATTGACAACTAACCATCCAACCAAATGTATTTGAGTCTCATCCAAGCCAATCAGCACATTACAGGGGTAGGGACAGATGGAGTCAGACTGATAACATTTTCCTTAAACATAGGCTGCTGTTTTCCATCCAGGTCACTCTATACCTTTTACCAAACCACTCGCTATCCTTATTTTGTATTTTCATATTTCCAAACTAACTCTTAAAGTCTGCGCAAGCTTTGGGGAAGAAACCATTACTGTATTTTGAAAGTTAAATCTGTTGTAAACCACTAATTTGATTATATTTCTTAAAGTCTTCTGCTGGCAGGAGCTTTATTGAGAACATTTGATTTGTAACCACACGAAGATCTCAAACTCTCAATTATAATCAATAGACACAATAAAAGATTTCATTTCGCATCCGAGACGTGTAGCTTAAATTTCTACTGAGTTCAAAGTGTATACGAGACTACACTTAAACCGCATGGTAGATTTCAACAGTACCAAATCACTGCCAATTAAAACCCACCCTTATTTAATAAATCCATGTAACCTCATGGAATCGTAAGAACAGTGCATCTGATATATAATGGTTCAAATCTTCTGTTCAGTGTCAGCACCCGTTTTTCCCATTCTGATGGGACAAAAAAACATACACAGCTTTCTCTGAGAGGACAGGGCGGAGATGGGAGTAGTGTGATCTTCAGAACAAATAACAGAAATTTTACAAGATGTTAAATATTTTTTTACTTTTGCAATTCAAGCTGTAAAACAAGTGAATTCAATATTGTCCTTGCCTATTTTCGTTTGCATATGCATTTCATTGAATTAAAAATTCAAATTTTTATTGACTAGAAATCAGGTTGAACTCTGTTGACTGTTCACACCTATTTTAAAATAAAATATTTGAGTTCAGAAATGTGAGATGGAGCAAAGAACATAATTTCCTGGCTCCCCAGCGTGATACCCCAATGATACACTGGGGAATCTCTCTTGGAAATTTCCAGGGAAGCGTTAACATCTCTGTTATAACCTGCCTACTTACCATTGGCTGGGGACTAATGACTATCCCACAATCCTGTGGGAGTATGAGCTTCCCCAATGAGGGGGGGGGGGGGGGGGCGGAGAAACCACGAGTAAACTCCTAGTATAAATAAAGCTGGCCAGTTCAGGAACCAGCAGGAAGGAGTATGTAGCAAGGGAAGTTACTGCTACTGTTATGTATATATGTTATAGTAAATAATTGTTATTACTTTGTATCCTTAAAACTCGTGCTGGATTCTTCGTGGCCCCTACAAAAATCTCCAGGACAATTGCATTGGGCTGGGAACCATTCAACATCGCTAACACAGCATGGGTCTGTAAGTTCTACCATCACAGTTACTCTAGAAGAGTTAAACGGAAAAAAATATATTCTAACTTCAGAGTAACAATTTTAAAGATCCAGACAGAGCCCCAGGCAGGGCACCCTCTTAATGCGGGTGTATCAAGATCTTACCCGGGGACACCAGTCTTGACTTGGGGAACAACATGCATAACTCAGGGGTATTGGGCCTTACTCAGGGAACACCAGGCTTGATTCGAGGGTACGGGGATCTTACTCGGGGGAAAACTGGGGGGTTGATTCAGTGGACACAGACTTGACTCCAGGCAACCGAGGGCCTAGTCGAGGGAGACTGGGGGTTTGACTGCAAGAGACCTGGGGTTTGACTCCAGGGTATCAGGGGTTTGCCTGCAGAAGACCAGGCGTTTGACAGCAGGACACCAGGGGTTTGACTGAAGGTGACTGGAGGTTTGCCTGAAGGAGACCGGGAATTTGACTGAAGGGGAATGGGGGTTTGACTGAAGGAGAGCGGGATTTGACTGAAGGAGACGAGGATTTGACAGAAGGAGAGCAGGGTTTTGACAGAAGGAGAGGGGGGTTGATGGAAGGAGAGCGGGGGGTTGACTGCAGGAGGCCAGGAGCTTGGCTGCAGGAGACTGAGGGTTTAGCTGCAGGAGACCAAGGGATTGACTGAAGAAGACCGGCAGCCTAGTTAGGGAGATTGGTGGAGGTGGCTATCAAGTGTTAAAGGCACTATTCTTCAGGTTACCATCAACTATCAGGCCACGGGTCTCTCAGAAGGGCCTCACAGAGTGAAGGGAACTGGATTAATGGTTCTACTCAATCTTGACGAGCGGGTTTTTTTGAGGCAAGATGTTGACAAGGGCAAGGCTAATTGAAAAACATGTAATTCACCAGCATCTCATTGCAGTTCAGATGGTTCAGATGTAAACCAATTGATATGCCTGGCGTCAAACCAGTCACACAATTATGCCCATTCAAACACCACATATATGTGTGAGTGCAACTGTTGCTCTCTTTGCTTGACTCTGAATATGGCGGTCAATATGGTCGCCTTGCTTAATTCTAATTACGTTTGCTCTAGAATCGCCAGGTATCTTTCGATACCGCCACAAGGTTCAAACCCGAATACTGATCAAAGACTCAGTACACCAGTTAGTTAGTTCAAAGTTAATGCTTATTTATTTACACACACAGTTAAATCTACACATGCACGAAAACTCTACAGACTAAACTATCGCTACTGCTAAAGCCTATACTTAGCTTCGGGCGCCCACTCAGTCAGAGGAACAATGGCCGTTGTTCGGTTCTGAGGCTGCTGGGGTCGGACTTTACAGGGGAACAGCTAAGGTCATCTGTCTGGTAGCGTGCGTTGACCTTGGACTTACTTGCTTCTGGTGCAGCTGGTGGACAGGTCTCTCCTCGGTGAGAGCCGGGTCCAAGAGGGCGATTCCCTCTTGGGGGCTCCTTCTTATACCCAAGGGGGCTTCGAGCTCTTTTGGGCGGGCCTTGAACTTGGCCCCAATCAATTGGGCCATTTCTCGATCATTCCTATTGATTTCATCCAATAAAGGGGTGGGTACCCTGATGGCTGGGCGTGTCCTAGGTGGCCGTTGGCCAGTTTTGTTTCGGTCTCCTCTGGCACCGCGATGTCTGCCTTAGTATCGGTTACTCAAATGTTACCCTTTTGTCCCGGAGATGGACCATTATGTATGTTAATGGGCCTACAGTTTTGGTCTTGTCTGGGAGCTGCGGCTCCAATATACAGACAAGCTCTGCTTGTTTTCTCAGCATTGTCCATTTTACTTGCAATCTTTGCAAAGTGCCCATTTTGTAATCGGGAAGTGGCCATCCCAGATGGCAACACAACTGATTGCAACTCAACATTTAACTCTTGGTGCAAAGACTTCCAAAATCCATGACTGCCACGGTGTGGCTGTACCATTTCCCAACTGGTAAAGCAACTATGCCCCCCTTAGAAAGTTGACAATGGTGCACTGTCAGAGGAAACTGCTCCTAATCCTCGGTTGTGTGCTGAGGTAAATATTGAGAAGGGAACCCCATAAATCAGGTTGATCACAAGGTCTTGGGGTATAGCTTTGGACGATGCCTACCCCTGAGCTGAAAGCTCAGGTTGAAGTAAAATGGTCAAAGCTATGGCTATGTGGGCATGTGGTGGGATGCAAGGCTGCCGTGGGGTCTTGCCAAAGCAGATTGCAAGAGAATGACTAGGCATCAATGTTGTGACCAGGATATGAGTCACTGGACTTTGAAAGACAGCAAGTGGTTCTTAGGAGACAAATTCTAACTGTTCAGTCTTTCTTTGATACGATAGTGAGGAGAATGTAGGGAACATGGAGCTTGATGATCTGCCCATTATTCCTCTCCCTTATGGGCAGAAGAGAGGTAAAAGAAGAAGGCATCAATGGAGGCACCAGGCTTGGCAAAGGCGTGAGCAGGACCCTGAAGACAAAGAGGTGAATAGCCTGTACCACGTGCAAAGGATGAATCCCAAAGAGCAATCATTTGGAGGCACCTCGCTAGTCTCAAGGTCGACTGACAATGCTTGACATGCCTGCAGATGTCCAAGAACCTGTGTCACCGAAGACTATGCATGTTCAAGGAACTGGTTGGTCACATCTGCTTCCTTCTACAGGATTTGGCGCCATGGAGATTTGGTGGACATCAACTGCCAGTGTCGCTGAAAGTGAATGCAGTTTTTCTGCCAGTGGCTCCAGAGTTTCAAAGATGACCTCTGATGGACACAATATTCGCGAGGGCATACAACTTTGTCCATTTCAACCATCATCATGCAAACCAGGTGCAAGAGTGATGGGCTTTGTGCAATTCTCTGGTTTTCCACAGCTTCCACATCAGTATTCACCAAAGAGAAGAAATTGGTAGATGTTGAGTCTGGAGAAGGGTGTGTAGATAGCCTGGGTCACATTGAGATCCAAAAAGACGAGGTGTTGGGTGTCTTAAAAAATATTAAGGTAGATAGGTCCCCAGGGCATGATGGGATCTACCCCAGAATACTGAAGGAGGCTGGAGAGGAA
Source organism: Scyliorhinus torazame (assembly GCF_047496885.1). Classification (NCBI taxonomy): domain Eukaryota; kingdom Metazoa; phylum Chordata; class Chondrichthyes; order Carcharhiniformes; family Scyliorhinidae; genus Scyliorhinus; species Scyliorhinus torazame. Next base: position 93,407,929 of record NC_092708.1, read on the forward strand.
ATTGCTGAGGCCTTGACAGAAATCTTTGGATCCTCACTGTCTTCAGGTGATGTCCCGGAGGACTGGAGAATAGCCAATGTTGTTCCTCTGTTTAAGAAGGGTAGCAAGGATAATCCAGGGAACTACAGGCCGGTGAGCCTTACTTCAGTGGGAGGGAAATTACTGGAGAGAATTCTTCGAGACAGGATCTACTCCCATTTGGAAGCAAATGGACGTATTAGTGAGAGGCAGCATGGTTTTGTGAAGGGGAGGTCGTGTCTCACTAACTTGATAGAGTTTTTCGAGGAGGTCACTAAGATGATTGATGCAGGTAGGGCAGTGGATGTTGTCTATATGGACTTCAGTGAGGCCTTTGCCAAGGTCCCTCATGGTAGACTAGTACAAAAGGTGAAGTCACACGGGATCAGGGGTGAGCTGGCAAGGTGGATACAGAACTGGCTAGGTCATAGAAGGCAGAGAGTAGCAATGGAAGGATGCTTTTCTAATTGGAAGGCTGTGACCAGTGGTGTTCCACAGGGATCAGTGCTGGGACCTTTGCTGTTTGTAGTATATATAAATGATTTGGAGGAAAATGTAACTGGTCTGATTAGGAAGTTTGCAGATGACACAAAGGTTGGTGGAATTGCGGATAGCGATGAGGACTGTCAGAGGATACAGCAGGATTTAGATTGTTTGGAGACTTGGGCGGAGAGATGGCAGATGGAGTTTAGAATCATAGAATTTACAGTGCAGAAGGAGGCCATTCGGCCCATCGAGTCTGCACCGGCTCCTGGAAAGAGCACCCTACCTAAGCCCACACCTCCACCCTATCCCCATAACCCAGTAACCCCACCCAACACTAAGGGCAATTTAGCACGGCCAATCCACCTAACCTGCACATCTTTGGACTGTGGGAGGAAACCGGAGCACCCGGAGGAAACCCACGCACACACGGGGAGAACGTGCAGACTCCGCACAGACAGTGACCAAGCCGGGAATCGAACCTGGGACCCTGGAGCTGTGAAGCAATTGTGCTAACCACCATGCTACCGTGCTGCCCTCCATGCTACCGTGCTGCCCTCCGGACAAATGTGAGGTAATGCATTTTGGAAGGTCTAATGCAGGTAGGGAATATACAGTGAATGGTAGAACCTTCAAGAGTATTGAAAGTCAAAGAGATCTAGGAGTACAGGTCCACAGGTCATTGAAAGGGGCAACACAGTTGGAGGAGGTAGTCAAGAAGGCATACGGCATGCTTGCCTTCATTGGCCGGGGCAGTGAGTATAAGAATTGGCAAGTCATGTTGCAGCTGTATAGAACCTTAGTTAGGCCACACTTGGAGTATAGCATTCGATTCTGGTTGCCACACTACCAGAAGGATGTTGAGGCTTTAGAGAGGATGCAGAAGAGATTTACCAGAATGTTGCCTGGTATGGAGGGCATTAGCTATGAGGAGCGGTTGAATAAACTCGGTTTGTTCTCACTGCAACGAAGGAGGTTGAGGGGCAACCTGATAGAGATCTACAAAATTATGAGGGGCATAGACAGAGTGGATAGTCAGAGGCTTTTCCCCGGGGTAGAGGGGTCAATTACTAGGGGGCATAGGTTTAAGGTGAGAGGGGCAAGGTTTAGAGGAGATGTACGAGGCAAGTTTTTTACGCAGAGGGTAGTGGGTGCCAGGAACTCGCTACCGGAGGAGGTGGTGGAAGCAGGGACGATAGTGACATTTAAGGGGCATCTTTACAAATACATGAATAGGATGGGAATAGAGGGATACGGACCGAGGAAGTGTAGAAGATTGTAGTTTAGTCGGGCAGCATGGTCGGCACGGGCTTGGAGGGCCGAAGGGCCTGTTCCTGTGCTGTACATTTCTTTGTTCTTTGTTCTTTGTTCATGGTGCCATCGGCTGCACTCATGTGGCACTCAGGTATCTGGGGCATCAGGCAGTCAACTATGTAAACTATGAGTGTGTGCGACTCCTACATTCTAAGCCACTCTCAGATCCCCAACATGTTTCAGAGTCCACAGAGACTGCTGGATTGGCTCGTCGGGGACAAGGGCTACCCACTGAGGAGTTTGCTGATGATGCCTGAGCAGAGGCCACAGAATGTGGCTGAGGCACGATACAATGAGGCTCATACTGCAACTCGCACTTTGGTGGAACCGACCATAGGAATGCTGAAGGTGAGATTTTGGTGACTGGTCCGGTCTGGTGGAGCCCTGCAGTACAATCCACAGAGGGTGTCATGCGTTGTGGTCACCTGCTATGCCTACACAACCCAATGCTGCAACAAAGGGAGGAACTGCCTAAGGAGGAGATGAAGGAGTGACACATTTCCTCTGCATGTGATGGTTCTTCTATTTGAGCCCACAAATTCCTCTTCAGTGTTGCTATCGGGCTGGAGTTGAGGACCTGTCTGGTTCGCAGGTGTGCCAGTGAAAGAAAAGAGAGGTCATTAGTGTATGACAGGGCCTTTAGAAAAAGTAGGCATGACTCACAGCTTTGTCGTCTGATGGATGATGCAATGCTGGATCTACACTTGGATTATCACCTCCGACCTCACCATCAGCACAGGATCGGTCAACGTCCTCCCCGGCCAGTTGGATGGTCTGCCCTCAAAGCCCATGAGGACCTTCAGCTTTGGCATCCCTCTGCCAGTCTGGGATCTCTCCCTCTTGTTGTGTGCCAAGTTTTCTCTGTATGAAGGTAGATGGAGAGAGTGTAAATAGGATGTATGCCAGGGCAGATGATAAGGACACCTGGCATTTGTGGATGGTGAGTGAGACCAATGAGGTGATGAGGACATGACCTGCAGGAGAGCTGAAGATGTGTGTGGGAGAGTTAGTGACGGTGTCCCTTGAGCTGACATTGAGTGAGATCCCTGTGGATGTGTGAAAGGTTTATGAGTGTGTGAGATGTAAGTGATGAGAATAGTGACCTACCTGGCAGAATAGAGGAGATTATTCATTGTGATCATGCACTGAATGGCTGTATTCTTCTGCAGGGCATTAGCACTGACCATTGTTGCTACCAGCTCCCATGCTGGGTTCATCATCTTGCTGGGCTGGTTTTTTTCATGAGCGTGGGGACAGCACATAAAAGATGGCCTCTATAGCATGGAGCTGTTTCTATACTATGGTCTCGGAGAACTTTGGGGCAGATTTCTTTGCAGTCATCACTTCCCAGCACTAAGTGTGGCTGCTGTGCATTGGGCAGGACTTTAAATGTGGTTCCCCGATTATTACAGCATTGAGGTGACGGTGTAGTGGGCGAATCAGAGGCCGCCCACCGCGATACAGTGTGGAACCCATGCACAAACATTTTAAAATCTAATTGCCACATTATTGAGGGAGACGGTGACGTAGTGGTATTGTCACTGGACTGGTAAACCAGAAACCCAGGATAATGCTCTGGGGACCCAGGTTAGAATTCCACCACTGCAGATGGTGAAATTTGAATTCAATAAAAATCTGGAATTAAAAGTCCAAAACTGACAATGAAACCATTGTCAATTATCGTTAAAAACCCATCTGGTTCACTAATGTCCTTTAGGGAAGGAAATCTGCCTTCTTTAGCTGGTCTGGCCTACATGTGACTCCAGACCCACAGCAATGTGGTTGACTCTTAACTGCTCCCTCAAGGGCAATTAGGGAAGGACAATAAATGCTGGCACAGCCAGTGACACCCACATCCCATGAACGAATAAAAATAAAATATGGCAGAAAAAGCCTCCATTGCCGTTGGCAATTTCTACGCCACTATTCCCGCCCAACATTGGCCTTTGCCGATATTGGGATAATTCCCAGTCTTAGTGTTTTGCAATTTCATGGGTACACTGCATGCGTCAATTTCCAGCTTGGTTGACACATGTGAAACCTCTTTCAAAATTATTTCTGCAATCATAGTCTGACACATGCACTACTTTTCATTGATGGATCCTTGGAAATATGGGACTTGTTGTCTCTGTCCCAAGTCCTGATCTGTTTCCCTGATTCAGGAAACGTTTCCATCTTTTGAATTATCGTCCATGCCATTTATCTCCATCAGTCATCATCTTGAAATGGGGCAGGAGCAGCAATTCATGCGATTGATGCGGCCAAGCAGATCAGTGGAGGAAGTGAAAAATTGTTTAAACATGCCACCTTTTTAAATATGTTGGTTTCTGTTTTACATTTCAATATGGTAATCATTAGTAAAGTCACAGAAGGAGTCAGCAACAGGGCTATCAAGCGGCACTTACTCAGCAATAACCTGCTCACTGACACTCAGTTTGAGTTCTGCCAGGGCAACTCAGCTCCTAGCCTCATTACAACCTTGGCCCAAACTTGGACAAAAGAGCGGAACTCAAGTGGTGAGTTGAGAGTGACTGCCCTTGACATCAAGGAAGCATTTAACTGAGTGTGGCATCAAGGAGCTTCAGCAAAATGGGAGTCAGTGGGAATCAAGCGACTACTCTCTGGTTGGAGTCATACGTAACACAAAGGAAGATGGTTGTGCTTGTTGAATGTCAATCATCTCAGTCCCAGGACATCACTGTAAGAGTTCGTCTGGGTATTGTCCGAGGTCCAAGCTTCTTCAGTTACTTCATCAATGTTGTTTCCTCCATCATAAAGTCAGAAGAGGGGATGTTTGCTGATGGTGCAGTGTCCAGCAATATTCATCGCTCCCCAGGCACTGTGTCCATATACCATAGGACATGGATACAGTAGCACAGTGGTTAGCATTGGTGCTTCACAGCGCCATGGTCCCAGGTTCGATTCCCGGCTTGGGTCACTGTCTGGGCGGAGTCTGCATGTTCTCCCTGTGTCTGCGTGGGTTTCCTCCCACAAGTCCCGAAAGATGTGCTGTTAGGTAATTGGACATTCTGAATTCTCCCTCTATGTACCCGAACAGGCGCCGGAATGTGGCGACTAGAGGCTTTTCACAGTAATTTCATTGCAGTGTTAATGTGAGCCTACTTGTGACAATAACTATTATTATTATTATATTCAGGTTTGGGATGATGTGTGGCAAGTAAAATGTGCACCACACAAGGGCCTGGTAATTACAATATCCAACAAGAGAGAATCCAACCATTGCCCCTTGACATTCAATGTCATTACCATCGCTGAATCCCACACTATCAGCATCCTGGAGGTTACCATTTACCTGAAAAGGAACTGAAATAACCATATAAATATTGTGACTACAAGAGCAGGTCAGAGGCTGGAAATTCTGTGGCGAGTAACTCATCTCCTGACTCCCCAAATACTGTTCAGCATCTACAATGTACAATTCAGGATTGTGATGGAATCTTCACTTGCCTGAATGAGAGCAGCTCCAATAACATTGAAGCCAATTAGCACAATTCTGGACAAAGCTTGATGAGCACCCTATCCACCACCTTCATAGAATTATAGAATTTACAGTACAGGAGGCCATTCGGCCCATCGAGTCTGCACCGGCCCTTACAAAGAGCACCTTACTGAAGCCCATGTATCTACCCTATCCCCATAACCCAGTAACCCCACTTAACATTTTTTGGACACTAAGGGCGATTTAGCATGGCCAATCCACCTAACCCACACATCTTTGGAAGGTGGGAGGAAACCGGAGCACCCGAAGGAAACCCACGCAGACACGGGAGAACGTGCAGACTCCGCACAGACAGTGACCCAACCGCGAATCGAACGGGGGACCCTGGAGCTGTGAAGCAACTGTGCTAACTACTATGCTACCGTGCCCTTCAACATTCACTCTCTCCACCACCTACAAACAGAGGAAGCAGTGTGCATCATGTACAAGATGCACTGCAGCAACTCACCAAGGCTCCTTCAAAAGCACCCTCCGAATCCGCAACCTCTACTGTCTCCAAAGAAAAGGGTAGCAGATGCATGGGTGCCACCTCCTGCCAAGTCACTCACCATCCTAATTTGGAACTATATCACCATTCCTTCACTGCCGCTGGGTCAAAATCCTGGATCTCCCTTCATAACAGCACTTTGGGTGTCCTACACCAAGTGGCTAGCAGCAGTTCAAGAAGGTGACTCATCATCAATTTCTCCAGGGCAGTTAGGGGTGTGCAATAAATGTTGGTCTAACCAGCGACATCCACACGCCCTGAACGAACAAATGAAAAGTTAATGAGGAGGACTGTGATTGTTTTCATGGTGCAGGGGAGACTGAGGGGGACTTGATTATCAAATTATATGGGGCATAGATAGAGTAGACAGAAATAAAATTTTCCCCTTGATGGTGCAATCATAGATATTAGGTAAAGGGCAGGATGTTAAGAGGGGACGTGAGAAAAACGTTTTTCAGCCAAAGGGTGGTGGGAGCCTGGAACTCACTGTCTGAATGGCATATGCGGTCATTTCATAATGACCCTCATAACATTTAAGAAGTATTTAAATATGCCAAGGCATACAAGGCTATGGGCCAAGTGCTGGGAAATGGATTTGAATACTTTGATGGTTGTTTTTGACTGGAACAGACGGGATGGGCTGAAGGGCCTTTTCTGTGCTGTAGACCTCTATGACTCCATGGGCACGATCTAATGAAGAAAGAAGGACAGAATCAGTTCTGGGAGGAATTAGCGGGGTTGTTCCTGGCGCTTGTGGCATGGGAACGACACCGCTATCCAACTGAACTCTGTTTTTCGGGGGGCCTCAGCAGGGGCAGAGGCCACACTCAGTCACATTTGCTGCACTGAGGAGCTCTGCTCATCAGTGCAGGAAGAGATTGGGCGCCATTTCTAAATGACGTCCTGATCTCTCAAACGCCCAATGTGACTCCTAGATTTCCCCCCCCCCCCCCATCCCCAATGCCCCAACTCAACTGTTGGGGAGCCCTCAAGTCACTGCAGCCCACCTCATATGGGCAGGACAACCCCGGACCCAATCCCCAGTGCGGGTAAAATGCCACCTGGGCCCCTTGGCACTGCCAGCCTGGCACCCTGATAGTGACCTCGCCTGCCTACCTGGCAGTGCAACTTCGGCACTCTGGCAGTGCTACAGTGGCACCCTGGTAGCACTGGCAGGGTGGCAGGTGGCAGTGCCAGGGTGCCCACACTGCCCAAATACCAATTACCCAGGGCCCTGATCATCTAGGAGACTCCCAAGTGACGTTCCATCTGGCCCCCTTTTGTTGAGCACCACTGTTAAACTGTGCCTGGCTGGGGTCTCCTCCTGGTAGATCCTGGAAGCCAGTTAGAACCAGCGTCAGCAGAGTTAAATGAGCTTTTAAGCTCACATAACTCTGCAAGTCTGGGTCACGCCCAACGTTAGATGTCACGAGGCATAACAACCGCGGGGAAACAAGGAAGAAACTTCCCATGGGATCTACTTGCCGCTTCCCGTCACGTTTCCGGTGGGATGTGTCCAGTAAATCACGCCCCATGACTTTTTAGGGTTCACACTGCTGGGTGTGCCATTGTCATCAACAGTGGCCCATTTGTCTTATTCTTATCAGACTTTTACGGAGCGGTTACATACAACTGAGTGGTTTGTTATGCAATTTCAGAGAGTAGTTAAAAATGAATTATATTGCTGTGCATCTGGAGTCACATATAGTCCAGACTGGTGTTGCAAACTCAAGAGGAAAAAAAACTTACCTCGAAAAGCGGAGACTGAGCCTTGAAGACTGGGAACTGCAAGTCCCAGTAGGCCTCAGTGGCCTCTGTGCATTTGTTGGTCCTGAAAAGGATGTAAATGCACAGTTTGTTCTTATTCATGTCCTCTGACATCTGTGCATGTCCTGGCCTTGAAATAGCCGCATATGTGCAACTTGTGCAGTTCCCCGCTTCCAAGAGTCTAGACAGCCCTATGCACATGCACAGTTTGTTCATTTTTTAAAAAAAATATGTTTTTTCCAATTAAGAGACAACATAGCGTGGCCAGTCCATCTAATACCTTTTGGGTTGTGGGGGTGAGACCCACGCAAACACGGGGAGAATGTGCAAACTCCACGCGGACAGTGGGCCGGGGCCGGGATAGAACCCAGGTCCTCGATGCCGTGAGGCAGCAGTGTTAGCCACTGCGCCATTGTGTCACTATTTGTTTTGTTTTATTAAATTTAAAATAAAATAAAAGTGAAGCAGTGTGAGGAGAGGGACAGTTGACCCAGAACACAGCACCATCTAGTGCCAGAGGAGTCAGAATGGGAGCTGTAGAGGGTAGATCTCCCAAAAAGAAAAGGACCTCCCAAAAACCACAGAGTGGGGCAGAAGAAGGATCCAGGAAGTCCAGGGCAATAAAAACAGGAATCTGAAGAAGGTCATTTTCAGATAAGTTAGAAATATGGAGGATATGAAGAGACTCCTAAGTAAAGAGACAGAGCTGCAGAGAGTAGACGTGGAAGAAAGGAGCTGTGCGACAAGCCAGAAGATCTGAGGAGACAGCCAAACACCTGTGACTCCTTACTACTGGTGTTTGGAGTAGTAGTCCCCTGCCTGGCACAACTGAATACCGGAGAGTATTCATAGAGGGTGAAGTGTTAAAACACATAAGGATCCAGGCGAGAGGAACATTGGAAGGAGTGTTCAGAACCCTGGATCTGGATCCTTGGATGAGATATCAAAATGGAACTGTCATCTGCCAGAGTATTCAAAGGCAAGTGCTTTGAGTGTTGAGATTCAAAACCCTCAGGAGAAAGGTGGAGTCAATGAGACCTGTTGGCTCACGGTGTGCCAAGCCTCTTGGGGGGGAGAGGGGGGGAGGCAGGGAGCAATTACTTTTGGTGGCAACTGTCACTTGTTTCTGGAGTGTGTTGTGTCCAACCTCAGTTTGCCGACGAGTACACAGACTGTATATTTACTGTGAACATTAGAGTACAAGATGGGTACAACACCCTGGGCACGGTTATTTCCAGCCCCCACCCCCCCACCCCCCCACCCCCCACCCTTACCTGGAGTCACAACACAATTGAATTAACAGATAATTTTGCCAAAATTACCCAAAGGCTTCTGCCCTTGGCTGCCCAATAATTACAGTCAGCCGGTTTGTAAATTTAAACACAATTACTTTTTATTTATATCAATAACTATAATGAAATATGCAGCAAATACAACTGGTTAACTATTATCTTATTCTGAATCTCCCACTTAACTTGCCCACCACCCTCTTCACACACACACACAAGACAAGCACACACAGAGGGGAAGAGGGGGTGAAAATAATAATTAAAAGTAAAAGATAAGAGTCTTTGTTTTAGATGATTGTTTCTCACACATTTCCCTTCAAACCAAGCTTTCAAGTCGAGATTTACGCATTCCAGTCTGTAATGGTTTGCACTGTAGATTCATTCAGCTCTCTGCAGTTTCAGAAATACAGCAACTTTTCTGGAGAAAATACAAGAGAGAGAGAGGTCAGGTACTTTCCCCTGAGAGTCAAGGATTCAAGTTGAGCTCCTTGGGTCTCTGCAAATCATTCCACTCGAGTAGGACAACAACACCACTGGTACCAGGCAGAATAGAGCCTTTTGGCCAATTCATTGGCCACCAGCCAACCAATTGAACCGAGTCCCACCCCATCCTACGGGTGCCACAAAGTCTGAGTTCCCCTGTTCGAACACTAGCACCAAATACTATATCTGAATTCCTCATTTTCTCTGCTGCTTGACATAAAGATACACTTCCATAAAGCATCCATGGGTAAAAAATTATAATGCAAAATTAAAGAAAGGGTAAATAAGGGAACCCGCAGGAAGGACCCTTACAGACCCTTATAGGAATGAAACATCAGGGCACGGACATTGCATTATGAGATATGCAAGCCATAAATGACAAGCACAAATCCATCCATCCATCCCCATTGTATAAGTTCCCTTCCCAGTCTCTTCATCGGTAACTAGTCAGCCCTTAAACCCGTGATAAAGCGTCCACAATCACATTATCCTTCCGGGGATGTGTACAATTTTAACATTAAATTGTAGTAATAATAAACTCCTACAGAACAATCTTGCACTCTGGATTTTCAACTTCTCTATAAATGGAAGTAGATTATGGTATGTATAAACTATGTTTTGTTTATTGTCATGTCGGACAGATACTTCAAAGTGCTGAAGGGCTAGTAATACTGCCCTTACCCACAGGTCACTGGCATCTGTGACCATTTTAATTGTCTAGAAATGTCCGTGATGGCCAGTAATCGCTCGCCCATTAAAATGATCTTCAATCTCCCAGTCTCTACTTGGTGTTCGGTGGATATGTTTCTGCAACCTGTCTAACATGCACAGTATTTCAGTCTCTAACGGAGCCAGTCTCCGTAGTTTTAGTTGAGGTGGATATGACTTTATTGGTTCAGAGTTTCTTATGTCTATATCATGATTAGTTAATGGAGTGCCCTCTGGTGTTTCCCTACAACGCTGCCTATATTCTTTCCATATCTTTCTTTGGTCTTCTCTCTGTTCTTCTCCTGCTGATAGGTTTGCATCTATGCTTTCAGAACTCCCTCTGATATCTTCAAACAGGGACTGGTTTTCATCTTCTTCAAAGTCAAAGTCAACACGGTTCCCTTTGTCAGGTTTCTAACTGTCCAAATTAGGTGGGCCGCCAAATGAATTTCTTCTGTATTTCTGTCACATTCCATCTCTCATGCAATGCAGCCAGTCTTTTCTGATTGTCCAATGAATGCTTATCCAAATTGCAAGGATCTATACAGTTGGATAGAACCTTGGTAAGGCTGTGCTTGGAATATTGTTCATAATTCTGGTCGCCACACTACCAGAAGGATGTGGAGGCTTTGGAGTGGGTGCAGAGGAGGTTTTCCAGGATGTTGCCTGGTCTGGAGGGTGTTAGCTATGTGGAGAGGCTGAATAGACCTGGACTGTTTTCATTAGGAAGATGGAGGTTGAGGGGTGACCTGATAGAGGTCTACAAGATTATAAGGGGCATGGATAGAGTGGATGGGCAGGCACTCTTTCCCAGGGTGGAGGGGTCAGTCACCAGGGGGCATAGGTTTAAGGTCCGTGGGGCAAAGTTTAAAGGAGAAGTGCGTGCTGTTTTTTTATGCAGAGGGTGGTGAGTGCCTGGGGAGGTTTTAGAAGCAGATACATTAATAGCATTCAAAAGGCATCTTGACATACACATGGATAGGATGGGAATAGAGGGGTACGGCACAAGGAAATGCTGAGGGTTTTAGCAAAGGTTGGTATCATGACCTGTACAGGCTTGGAGGGACAAAGGGTCCGTTCCTGAGCTGTATTGTTCTTTGTTCTGCAGCCAAACTACCAGCAGTATTATCAATGCTGAGGGAAATAATTGGTTCATTTTTAATCAATAAACACTCTTCAACCCCTCCAGCTTTACATTCTCTCTTTTCCTTCACATAGTTATTTTCAGCGATAAGTAAAACTGAGGGTTCAATCTTCGCAAAGTTGGTTGGCTTTATATCGCACTGTCTCCCTGCTCAGCCAGAGTCTTCGACGGCATGCCCGGTCCGGCGGTCCTCGAATGAATGGCACTGCCGGTACACATGAGGCCTGTTGGGCGGCCGGCTCTCCATCCCATGTGGCTGCCTTATGTCCCCATGGGTCAAGTTCCTCCACTGCATGGTCCACTGCATGGTCCACTGCTGTGGCTTCCTTCTCCTCTAGCTACGCCAGCTCGTACAGCTGTATTCTCCCAAAGAACAATATTTCATAGTTACTATTATTCGTGTCATTGAAGTTATCTTGGTGGGTTGGCGTGGAGCAGCTTGGGGGGTGTGGTGGTGGTGTGACCATCCAACCTGTTGTAATATGCTGCCCCATAATTTTGACCCCCTTTTCAACCATGACATTCTATACTCGCATTAGTATCCAGCAAAAGTTTTCTTCCACAAATGTATGTTTTAGTTTGTTTACCTGTAGCTTATAACTGGGTATAAGAGGTCAAGCTGGTGATACAGATTAGGCTGCAAACATGAGTGGGTGTTTAAGACATGACCACTCTTGGTATTGGAGGCAGATGACATTTCAAAATGGCGACTGGCCACACCCATGATGGCAGTTCACTCTTATACTCAGCATAAATGTCTACCACTATTTCTGGGGGGATTTTTTGAGGCTTCAAGCTTCATAGGTCGACTTATACACCGACATCTATGGTATCTATATTGATTTGCCTGCCTTCCTGTGCTATTACTCTGTATATAAACCTCATATCCTTTCCATCACAAAGGTCACCTACATCCACCTTCAGAATATTGTTTGTCTGCATCTCTGCCTCAGGCCATCTGCTGCTGAATCTTTCATTCATGCTTTTGCTACTTCCAAATGCAACTATTCTGATGCTCTCTTGGCTAGTCTTCCACCCTTCAAAACTTGAACTCATTCAAAATCCTGCTGGCCATAACCTAACTTGGACTACTCCCACTCCTCATCAGCCTTACATATGCTGACCTTGGCTCCCAGTCCATCATTATTATAAAATTCTCACCCTCATGTTCAAATACTTCCATGCCCTTCCCTTCAAATATCTCTCTGACCAACTGCAGTCTTTTGTGCTTCAAGAATTCCGCATACCTCCCTGAAAATCCTCTCTTAAACCTTCCCATGAGACTGGTTTGCCTAGTTGACTAGATGGCCAGCACATGGTTCAAAATAATGCTCACAATGCAGGGGTTCAATCCCAGTTCCAACTGTGATAGTCTTGGGACCATCCTGCTTGCCTTGCCCTGAGGGTGAAAGGCAATAGCAAACAACCACTGTAAAAAAGCCGGGGGACAGCTCTAGAAGCATCAGCAGACCATGAGCTTGTCAATGAATAGAGAACCAAGAGTTAGGATAATGAATATTGCTTGCACTGGAGAAGGGATGGGAATGGTAAGTTCCAGAGGTTAATGCTGGGACCATTGATAGTCTCGGTGTCTTCGGATTAAATAGACTTGGGCTCAGGTGGCAGAATCACAAAGTATTTTGGCAAACAATGAGGAGTATTTTAAAATATTTCAGGGATATATAACAACTTATACTCTTCTATCACATTTAATGGAGTGAAATGACCCAAGGTGATTTACGGAAATATAATCAGACATTAATTGTCACCGAGGGAAAGAAAAAGATTTGAGTGTTTGAAAGTTTTGCCAAAGTGGTAGGTTTTACAAAGTCTCTTAAAGGGGTAGAAAGAAAGAGGTGATGGAGTTAGAGTTGGGTTTGTTTATCGTCACGTGTACCAAGGCACAGTAAAATGTATTGTTCTGCATGCAGTTCAGACAGACCATTCCGTACATGACAAGAAAATACATCGGGTAAACATAAAATATGCAATGTAAATACATAGACACAGACATCGGGTGAAGCATACAGGAATGTAGTACTACTCAGTAAAGAGATTCATGTTCATTGCACATCAAGGTAGGTCATTTAGCTCATTGTCTCCTGATGTTTCCTAGATGTTTCCTCTTGAGCTGTTTCCTAGATGTTTTTTTCAGTGATTGTTTGCCATTGCCTTACACTCATATTTTGCTTATTTTAGGTGGATAGCGAAATATCTCTAATTATCCCTAAATTGCTTAGTTAACTCTTCTAATGCACCTTTGTCTTTGATTTGTAAAAACCAATGCGAATATCACGATCATCCCTTCATTTTCCATAATTAGGCTCCCATCCTTATCCCTGTGTGATCCTGCCCACTCTTTAGCTGTCCTTTTGCTTGTTAAATGCTCATAAAAGCTATTGTTTTATTTTACATCACAGTTAATCTTATTCATATTCCTGTTTAGTATTTTTAATCTGCCTTTTCACATCCCCACTACGCATTGTATGTTCTTTCAAAATGTTATCGCTAATTTCATCATATGCCTTCCATTTAGTTTCAGCTGCATTTTAATCTCTTTATTTATCCATTGAACCTTTTCTTTCATCAGGCATTCACCTGAAGAAGGAGCTGTGCTCCGAAAGCTAGTGATTCGAAACAAACTTGTTGGACTTTAACCTGGCGTTGTAAGAACTTCTTACTGTGCTCACCCCAGTCCAACACCGGCATCTCCATTTCATGGCTATTCTTTGTTAGGCATAGGAACAAGAGTGAGCTATTTATCCGCTAAAGCCCAAGTTGCCATTCAGTTAGAGTATTGCTGAAGTGTACCTCTATTTATTTGTGTTTAATTCATATCTCATATCCATAGAATACCTACAGTGCAGAGGAGGTCATTCAGCCCATCAAGTCTGCACTGACCTTCTGAAAGAATACTCTACATAGTCCACTGCCCCGCCCTCTCCCCATAAGCCTGCGCATTGATCATGGCCAATCCACCTAACCAGCATATCTTTGGACTGTGGGAAGAAACAGGAGCACCTGGAGGAAACACACACAGACACTGGAAGAATGTGCAAACTCCACACAGATAGTCGTCCGAGAGTGGAATAGAACCTGGGTCCCTGGCACTGTGACGGCAGCAGTGCTAACCACTGTGCCACTGTTATCTTACAAAAATCTTTCAACCTGTCATGAAAATTTTAATTATCTCAGGTCCCACAGCCTGTCTGAGGAGATAATTCCAGATTCCCCAAACCCATTGATTTCACTCCTTAACAAATTCGCTTTAATTTAAAGATTGTGCCTTGACAAAATAAATAACTTATTTGTATCTGCACTTTTGAACTTTTCAATAATTTCAAATACATCAATTAACTGCCCCCTTGAACTTCTAAACTCAAAGGAAAGCAAGGAAATTTATGCAACTCATCCTCATAATTTAACCATTTAAATCCTGGTATAAATCTGTTGAATTTGCATGATGTGCAATCTGAGATGAATACATCCTTCCTGCAATTTGCAGTTTGGTGTCCAAAAACGACCGAGGCCCTGTATCACTGTGGCATTATTTCCAACCATTTTCATTCAAATATACTTGCGATAAAGGCAAATCTTCCATTAGCATTTGTGATCATTTTTTTTGAGCAATGCACAGCTTTTAGTGATTTCTCGCCAACAAAGTGATTTACTCCTCTATTACTCCAATGTCTCCTCATGGAGAACATATTCTGATTTGTTTTTGCTCAGACACAGTTTCCAGTTCACAATTCTCCAAATTGCTGATCAAAAAGCAGAATGGTAATGTTACCAGATTAGTATCCCAGAGGCCTGGACTAATGCTCCAGATATATGAGCTCAATCCCACCATGGCAGCTGGAGAATTTAAAATCAATTAATTAAATAAATCCGGACTTAAAAAGCTGGTACAATATGGTGACCATGAAACTACTGGATTGTCATAAAAGCCCATGTAATTCACCTATGTCCTTTAAAGAATTAAATCTGCCATCCGTACCCAGTTTGTGGTCCCAGCTGTTACGACTGGACAAATTGGATCCCAGGGTGGACCATGGTTTGATAGATCCTAACTTTTATTTTTTTTGTTTAGAAACATGGAGAGCAGCTATTGAACAGAATCACAGAGTCAGCTGATGAACTTTTAGCAAAATAATAAAACATTTATTCAACAAGAAAAGATTATGTTACACTACTTCTTCACCCACAACTATGCCTTTACAGATAAATGTATAGATTCATAAGGATAACACAAGTTAACAAATCCATCTTGTAAGGGTCCTTCCTGCTGATTCTGTAACTTCTTCTTTCTTTATTTTTGCCATTATTATTTTTGATCCGTGAATGCTGAAGACATGTATCTTCATGTCAAGCAGCAAAGAGAATGAGGCATTCAAGAAGCTCCAACATAGTTTTTGCTGCTAGTGTTCAAACAGAAGAACATAGACTTTGTGGTACCCGAGAAATGGGGTGGGACTAGGTTCGATTGGTTGGCTGGTGGCCAAAGAATTGGCCAAAAGGCCATATCCTGCCTGGTAACAGGTAGTAATTGGGTCCTACCTGAGTGGAATGATTTTCAGAGACTCAGGGAGTTCAGCTTGAATCCTGGGCATGCAGGGAAATGACTTGCTCTCCCTTATGTTTTCTCCAGAAAAGTTGCTGCATTTTGGAAACTGCAGAGACCTGAATGAATCTACAGTGAAAATCATTACAGATTGGAAAGCAGAAACACTGGCCTGAATGCTTGGTTTGAAGTAAAATGTGCTAGAAACAACCATCTGAAACAACAACTCTTATATTTTACTTTTACTGATTATTTTCATCCCCTCTTCCCCTCTGAGTTTGTTTGTCTTGTGTATGTGTGTGTAGAGGGTGGGCACAATGTGGGGATTAGGAATTACATAATACTTAACCAGCTGTGTTTGCTGCATATTTCATTAAAGTTCTTGTTATAAATAAAAAGTAATTGTGTTTAAACAATTATTGGGCAGCCAAGGGCCAAAGATTTCAGGTATTTTTCTAAGAATTATTTGTTAATTCAATTGTGTTGGGTGTCCGGATCACGGCGGGTGGGAGGGTTGCAATTGACCATGCCGTAGCCCAGGGTGTCATAATTTGGGGGCTTGGGTCCAGGATCTTTGGAACGGTAGATGGTGAAGTTTGGGTTACAGTATAAACTAGAAAGAGACACCCGGTTTGTAACAATATAATAGGATGGCTCTGGAGACCATTAAGATTTTTCTTCAGGTTGGTGACTTGTCTTTGGTTTATATAAAAGGGTTTCAAAAAGACAAGCTAGTGGAATTGGCTGGTGAATTAAAAATAGACGAACCAGCCAAAGCTGGGAAGGCAGAGATAACTGAAGCGATTGTTCAGCATTTAAATTTGAAAATGATGCCATAAACACACGCTGGGTAATAGCAAACACCAGTAGAATTAGCTAAAATCCAGTTACAAATTAAACAATGAGAGATACAGCAAAAAGAAAATACAATGGAGGTGCAGCAAAAAGGAAATCAAAATGCAGGTAGAAATGTAGAGGTTGGAATTAGAGAGAGAGGAAAAAATTAAAGTGTGCAAGTTGGAGCGAAGACACTGGAAATTAGAGGGGAGCTTCTAGGAACTAGCGGGGAGCTTAATCTTAGAACATAATCCAGTTTAAAGTTATACAGCCCTCCAAAATTCAAAGAGAAGGAGACAGAAACCTTTTTTAGGGCTTTTGAGAAAATAACAAACCCAAATGGAGTGGCCAAAAGAGAAGTGGACATTACTCAGGCAAAGTAAATTGATGGGGTGGGCACAGGATCGTTATGCTTTCCTGTCAAAGGGGTGTCTAAGAATGATGACAAAGGAAAAAAGGCTTTTCTGGATGCATATGAATTGGTATAGTCAAACATTTTGGAATCGAAAGAGACAGTCAGGACAGACGTATGCAGAATTCGAAAGGCTTAAGCAGAACAATTTTGTTAGGTGGGTACGAGTATTGAGAGTTGCAAATACCTATGAGGCTAGAAGAGAGGTCATTCTCTGAGAGGAATTTAAGAATTCCCTGCCTTCTATGCTAAGAACCCATGTTGAAGACCAAAGGATGATGACTGCTGGAGAAGCAGCAATAATAGCTGATGATTATTAGCTGATCCATAAACTTAAACCATTTTTCCATCACCCCATCATTTTTAAAATGACAGGAAGTGGGAGAGCGAAAGGAAGGCAGGTAGCCAAGGAAAAAATGAATAGGTGGGATTGCTCCGAGATCTCCTCCTCAGACCAGGAAGGATGGTACTGAGGGTGAAGGTGAGACTTGAAAGCCTCGGTATTACCATTGTAATAAGGTGGGACATGTTCGTTCAGCATGTTGAAAGTTGCAAGGAAAACCCATGGAACTTGTTGGCGGATTTGGAAAAGGGAACAAAAGTGGAGAATATTACAGGGCATACTGTCGCTGTAACTGGACTTCGGAGGCCTCAGGTAAACACTGCTGTGGGAGCAGGTGTGATGAATCAGGTAGAGGAGAGATATGCAGAGTTTTTGTCTAAGGGGAAGATCACCCCATTTTCCTCAACTGATGTAGCCAAATGCATAACTATCTTAAGGGACTCTAAAGGAGGTACTCAAACTCTCTTACTTGAGAAGGATTTGGGTTTCCCTCCAGAGAGTTCAATGAAAGCTAAGGTATCCGTGAATGGGTTAGGTGGGGATTATATCCCAATTCCACTGTATAAAGTACAAAAGGAGTGTAATTTAGTGTCGGGTCCAGTAATTTCCCAGTGGATGGAGCGGACTTACTTTTGGGAAATGATTTGGCAGGAGTGAAGGTTGTAGCTTCACCCATGATTACAGAGAGTCCGAGTGAAATACTGCGGATAGCACATGAGATGCCAATGGCAGGACATGTGGGAATAAGGAAAACTCATGGGCATTAAATGACTCAAAGAAAGAAATGTCAAAAGATATTAATCGCATATGAAATGACAATGATAGTGAATCTGATTCTGCTGACACCAATGGAAATATCTCTACAAGAATGATTCCACACAGAAGTTTGTCAAAGATAAAATCTAGAAGAAAACCAGATTCTGAGAACTCCAAGACTACAGGTGATCCTAAGAAGGAGTCCAAATCTAATAGTAATAACAGTGCTGAAGATTCAGACAAGAGTTCTGAATCTGGGGCGAAATTCTCCGTTATCGGCGGAAAGTCCGCCGATCGGCGCAAAAAACGGCGCAAATCCGACTTGCGTCACGTCGGAAAAATGGGTCGAAAGTCTCCGGCCCGAAATGGGCTAGCAGCAACGTAACGGGATCCGCGCTTGCGCACGTGGTTCACGCCGTGCAGCATCATACGCGCCGACCGGAACACCCGACTGGATGGCTGGCCGCCGCTCAGCCCCGAGATTCGAGTCATGGGATGTGGAGGCGCTCCTGGATGCAGTGGAGCAGAGGAGGGACACCCTGTATCCCGGACACGGCCGCAGAGTTGCCCCGCACCACAGCCGACGTCTGTGGAGGGAAGTGGCAGAGGCCGTCACCGCTGTGGCCCTGACACCACGGACAGGCACCCAGTGCCACAAGAAGGTGAACGACCTCGTCAGAGCAGGCAGGGTGAGCCTCCCATATCCCCCCTCCCCCATATCACCCCTCGCCCATACCCCCCCTCCCCCATATCCCCCCCTCCCCAATATCCCCCCTCCCCCATATCCCCCCTTCCCCCATATCCCCCCTCCCCCATATCCCCCCTCCCCCATATGGAGGCCACGGGAGACAGGGAGACCCGGACCCTCCAGCATGCGACGCCCACAGGATGCCCCTCGGAGGCCACGGGAGACAGAGAGACCCGGGCCCTCAAGCATGCGACGCCCGCAGGATGCCCCTCGGAGGCCACGGGAGACGGAGAGACCCGGACCCTCCAGCATGCGACGCCCGCAGGATGCCCCTCGCACGCCACGGGAGACGGAGAGACCTGGAGCAACAGGGAGACGACACCCCCGTCACGTGCGGGAGCGACCACCCAGCGACGAGGGGGGCAGCCACAGGCCCCCGTCACATCCGAGCCAGGACACCACTACCCAGGACACCACTACCCAGGACACCACTACCTAGGACACCACTACCCAGGACACCACTACCCGGGACAGCGCTGCCCAGGACACCCCTACCCGGGACAGCACTACCCAGGAAGACGAAATACCGGACAGTGACTCAGAGTGGATGGGTGGAGACGAACCCCCACCCCAAAGTGCCATGGACTCAGAGTGGGACGAAGAGCACGACACAACACCACTGCTGTCACCAACACCCTCCACCATCGCAGGAACACTCACCTCGGTTGGGCACTTTAGTGATGAGGCGTCTGCTACACTCACTGGTGCGCACAGCAGAGCCGTCCCGGTACAGCAGGTGGAGGTAGGAGCAGCAGAGGGGCCGGGCGGTCGGAGGGCAGCCCAGTCCAAGCGAACATCTGCCGCCCAGATGGATCCCGGGTTCCTGGAGTTACCACACCCACACATAGATCCGATGCAACCACCGACCCGGAGACGAGCGAAGAGGGTGACGGCCGGCTTGTGGCGGCTGCAGTCGCAGGTGGAGGAGTCCACCCGCGTCCAGGAGCTGGGAGTGGTGCCGGTCATGTGTGCCACCCAGGCCGACACCGCACGGGTGGCGTCCGCGGTGGAGGCAATGGGTGCGACGGTGTCAGACATGGGGAACGGTTTGCGAGGCCTGGGGCTTTCCGTGCAGGCGGCGTCTGTGGCCCAGGACATGGCTGCCCTCTCACAGGAGGCCATGAGCCAGTGCCAGCGCCAGATGGCAGAGGCGCTCAACGCCATAGACCAGCCTTAGCAGGCCATAGCCCAGCCTCAGCAGGCCATGGCCCAGTCTCTGCAGGCCATGGCCCAGTCTCTGCAGGCCATCGCTGAGGGCATTGCCGTCAGTGGCCATGTGCGAGCCGGCGTCGCACTGTCACAGACAGGGTTTGCCAACACCCTGGGCTCCATGGCTGCAAACCTGCAGACCCCTGTCGATACCAGCACGGGCCTCCAGGACTGGCAGCGGCAGATGTCGGGGGGGCGTCGGATGGCCAGTCCATTCGCATCCCCCACCCATGTAGAGGCCTGGGGGCCATCGGGCACCCCGAGGGAGGAGGAGGTGGTGAGGTCCGTCCCGGCTCCCCATGTAGGGGAGGTCCCGGAACACCGCGACACCTCGGACTCCCCCCCTTCCATCCCAGGTGCATCGGGTGGGCAACGGGCAGGACAGGCTGGCAGCTCGCCATCCCAGTCGCCCGGGCTGCAGCCTGGCCCATCTAGGCCAGGACGCCCCAAGAAACGGCCGCGAAAGGGATCCAGTGTCAGAGGGCAGGAATCACAGGAGTCCACCTCCAGTTCTGCTGTACCGTCTGGGGAACCACGTAGACATAGTCAAAGGACCCGTAAGGCCAAACAATTAGACACTGAGTAAGTTGGCACGGGTGCAGGGCACAGATGAGTTTTAGGGGCTAGGGCACGTGCATGAACTCGTTTGGTTATTAAAATCAATGTTACACCTACAGAAGCTGCCTTTGTGCTCTGTCCAAAGCGTGCGGGGGTGTCATGTACGTTGAGCGCAAGTGTGTGTGTGAGGGGTGGTGTTACCTCAGCCCCAGGTGAGTCTGCCCCGTTCCCCCTGGGCCGCCATCAACATCCCCCCGGGCAGAGGACGGGACCGTGCGCTGCAGTGTCACAGCCGCATGCAGGGATGGTCCGGGTGGATGGTGGTCCTGTGGCCATGGGTCAGACATAGTCCAACGATGTGGAGCCAGGAGCTCACCGCAGGGCGGGTTGTCATCATCCTCCATGGCCTGCAATAGACACGCGTCCACCCGCAACTGTGTGAGCCCGGCCCGTTGTGCCGCAGGTGGATCGGCAATGGGGGGCGGTGTGCATGCGGGTGGGGTGGGTGGGGTTGGGGAGGGGGGTGAGGGTGCTGGGTGGGTGGATGGGTGGGGGGTGTGGGTGGTCGGCTGTTGCCATGGTGTGCGGTCTGTGGCCACACTACCCGATTCCCACGCCCATCTAGTCAGTGAAGCGGGCCGGCTATCAGTCTGTCCCGTGCCCGCTGGGCCAGCCGGTAATGGTGGACAGCCACCCGCCTGTGTCTACCCCATCTGCACTGACCATTGCCCTCATCCCTCTCATCTGGGGAGGACTGCGCCTCTTCCTGCTGCTCCTCCACTCCGCCCTCCTCTGCCTGTGGCACATCGCCCCTCTGCTGGGCTATGTTGTGCAGGACGCAGCACACCACAATGATGCGGCCGACCCTATCTGACCGATACTGGAGGGCGCCCCCAGAGAGGTCCAGGCACCTGAAACGCATCTTCAGCACGCCAAAGCACCTCTCGATCACTCCCCTGGTCGCTACATGCGCATCATTGTAGCGGTTCTCCGCTTCATTGCATGGCCTCCGTATAGGCGCCATCAGCCATGATCGCAATGGGTAGCCCCTGTCGCCCAGCAACCAGCCCCTCAGCCGGGGACGGCGTCCCTCGTACATGCCGGGGATGGATGACCGCGACAACACGTATGAGTCGTGTACACTGCCTGGGTAACGGGCGCAGACGTGCAGGATCATCATGCGGTGGTCGCAGACCACCTGTATGTTCATCGAATAGGTCCCCTTCCTATTGGTGAACACGGCCCTGCTATCTGCAGGTGGCCGCACGGCGACGTGCATCCCATCAATCGCGCCCTGGACCATGGGGAACCCGGCCACGGCAGACAAGCCCACGGCCCGGGCATCTTGGCTGGCCCGGTCCACAGGGAAGCGGATGTAGCGGTGCGCCATGGCATATAGGGCATCTGTCACTGCCCGGATGCACCGATGCACCGATGTCTGCGATATGCCGGACAGGTCCCCACTCGGTGCCTGGAATGACCCCGTTGCATAAAGGTTCAGGGCCACCGTAACCTTGACGGACACGGGGAGAGGGTGTCCCCCGCCAGTGCCACGCGGTGACAGGTGTGCCAGCAGGTGGCAGATGTGTGCCACGGTTTCCCGCCTCATCCGGAGTCTCCTCCTGCATTCCCGGTCCGTGAGGTCCTGGTATGACTGCCGGGGCCGGTACACACGGGGCGCCCTCGGGTGCCTCCGTTGCCGTGGGGCCGCGACGTCCTCCTCCCCCTCCTCGTCCTGTCGGTCAGGTGTCCCTCCAGCCTGGGCGGCTGCCGCCTGTCCCTCTGCGGCAGACTGCGCCGCCTCTCTGGCACGCTCCTCCTCCTCCTCCTCCTCATCCAGGGCAACATAGACATTAGCGGCTGCCGCCACGGCTGCCAACATCGCTGGATGATCGGAAAACATGATGGCCTGGTGGAGGGGAGGGGAACGACGACATGTCATCATTGCCCATAACCCCTCCTCCCCCCAGCCAGGTGGCATGGACCGCATGGGTCCAACTGTTGGAGGCTGGCACCTGGCCAGGTGGACCAACTCACTTGCCCTCGCATCCCCCTCCCCGGCACGGACCCCCCCCCATCCCCCTCCCCAGCACGGACCCCCCATCCCCCTCCCCGGCACGGACCCCCCCCCAACATCCTCCCCGGCACGGACCCCCCAACCTCCTCCCCGGCACGGACCCCCCATCCCCCTCCCCGGCACGGACCCCCCCCCAACCTCCTCCCCGGCACGGACTCCCCCAACCTCCTCCCCGGCACGGGCCCCAACCTCCTCCCCGGCACGGACCCCAACCTCCTCCCTGGTACGGACCCCCCCATCACCCTCCCCGGCACGGACCCCCCCCCCAACCTCCTCCCCAGCACGGACCCCCCCCAACCTCCTCCCCGGCACGGACCCCAACCTCCTCCCCGGCACGGACCCCCCATCCCCCTCCCCGGCACGGACCCCCCCCCCAACCTCCTCCCCGGCACGGACCCCCCCAACCTCCTCCCCGTCATGGACTCCAACCTCCTCCCCGGTACGGACCCCCCATCCCCCTCCCCGGCATGGATTCCCCAACCTCCTCCCCGGCACGGATCCCCCGCAAACTCCTCCCCGGCACGGACCCCCCCAACCTCCTCCCCGGCACGGACCCCACCCAACCTCCTCCCCGGCACGGACCCTCCATCCCCCACCCCGGCACGGACCGCCCCCAACCTCCTCCTCGGCACGGACCCCCCCAACCTCCTCCCCGGCACGGACCCCAACCTCCTCCCCGGCACGGACCCCCCATCCCCCTCCCCGGCACGGACCCCCCATCCGCCTCCCCGGCACCGACCCCCCCCAACCTCCTCCCCGGCACGGACCCCCCCAACCTCCTCCCCGGCACGGACCCCCCCAACCTCCTCCCTGGCACGGACCCCCCATCCCCCTCCCCGGCACAGACCCCCCTCCCGGCACTCCCCCGGAGCCCAGCCCACTCTAACCACCCCCCCCGCCGCACACACACACACACAACCCGAGACACACCTCTCCTCACACATTCAGACTGCGGCCACGCCATCGCCTGCCCAGAGCCAACCCCCCAGGCCGTCACTCACCTCCACGCTGGTCGACGTGAACCTGGAGCTCAGGGTCACGCCGTTGAAAAGGAGGTTTAATTTACGTTGACGTGAACGGTCATCATGTCGACGGGACTTCGGCCCATCCGGAAGGGAGAATATCGGCATGCCGAAAATCGGCTGCCTTGCGCAGACCCGTGCCATTCTCTGACGGCAGCGGCGCCATTAACGCCCTGCCAAATTTTCTCCCTTCGGAGACTTCGGCAACCGGCGGGGCGGGATTCACGGCGGCCAACGGCCATTCTCCGACCCTCTGGGGGGTCGGAGAATGACGCCCCTGATTTGGGTTCTGATTAGAAAGAAATGATAAATAACTGCTGCCGAATAACCTGTCACTAACTGTATTGAACTTGATGATCAGCCATGATCATAATGAATGGCGGAGCAGGCTCGAAGGCTGAATGGCCTACTCATGCTTCTTTTTCTATGTATATTTCCAAGTAAATGGCAACTAATTCTTCCAAAGCTTGGAAAGAAGACAGCAAATCGGAAGAAGAAAGTGAACTGAACTTCTATAAAATAATTTGTTATAGCCTCTTGCAGTAAACCCATTGCCATCCACTTTAAGTGCAAATATTTCCCAGAGCATGTCTATTTTGAAGGAAAATATACATAATAGCATGGCATCAGCAATTCAAGATTAGGACAGCAATGACTGTGAAATGACACCAAGCAAATAGCTGATCAACCCACATCCTTTTAAAAACTCATGGTGCCTCTTCAAGGTAAAGGAAGCAAATAGCAAAGGAGATGAAATCATGAGAAATCAATTCCTTTTGAAAATGAAAAGAAAGGTGGATGAATAGCCAAACAGTAATTCGGCAACAAAATCCGTTAACAAAATACATAAAGTTCATGGAACCAACAATGTGCTATCCTCTGATTCTGATAATGATGTGAAAAGTAGTTGGAGGCCACTACCATTTAAAGAACCAAAGTCTACTCAATTCAACACATCCAGCATGGACATTCATAGCCACAGGCATATCTGAAAGTAAAGAAGGAAAGTTGAAATCCAGATAGCACAAATTATATAAGCCGGTAATACTAAACGGAGAGCTCTAATTACAAAGACTCTGACAAAAAGGTAATCGATTGTATTCCATGTGGCGCTGGTGCTAGCCCCTCAACAGCAGCAGAATCGCTCCAGGTGCGGCGCTATTTTTGCTGTTTTGGAACTCCACGAATCCAGCGCCGGCGTCAACACTTAGGGCGGGATTCTCCGACACCAAAATCGCAAAACACGATTGGACGAGAATAGCCTCTGACATCAAAATCGGGGTAGGCGCCAGTTTAATGCCAAATCAGGATGCCCTGGCGCCCCTAAAATGGCGGAAATGCATCGCTTGCCGCATGGGGTTAAAGTACAGTAGGCATATCATTAGCGGGCCTGACACCCTATTCTCTAGGGCCTCCAAGATTCACCGCCTCCGATGGACCGAGTTCCCGGTGGCATGGTTCACTTATGGTCTCAAAAATTATAAACCTGGCGGACGGAGGCGGCTTCTTGTAAGGGCGCAGTTTGGGGGCGTTGGTAATTGCGTCTCTGCCGCTCCTGCCGGCGCGGTATTCCACCAGCCCCGTGGCGGTGTCGGCCCTGAGAGTTTGGGGCCAGTGGAGGCGACGTGTGGGAGCAGTGGGAGCATCGGTCTGGGCCCCAATTTGTGATAAACACCGGTTTGCCCCGGGGAGTATGGATGGGGGGGTTCCGGGTATGGCGGAGAGCAGGGATTGAGAGGATGGGGGA
Organism: Scyliorhinus torazame; assembly: GCF_047496885.1. NCBI lineage: Eukaryota > Metazoa > Chordata > Chondrichthyes > Carcharhiniformes > Scyliorhinidae > Scyliorhinus > Scyliorhinus torazame. Next base: position 93,433,412 of record NC_092708.1, read on the forward strand.
TGTGTTCATAGAGGGGAGCTTTCCGAGTATGAGGGCGCTGGAGGAAAAGTTTGGGCTGGCGCGGGGAAACAAATTCAGATATTTACAGGTGCGGGACTTCCTTCGTAAACAGGTGGCAACCTTCCCGCTCCTGCCGCTGAGGGAGATTCAGGATAGGGTAATTTCCAGAGGGTGGGTAGGGGAGGGGAGCGTCTCGGACATATATAAGGAACTTATGGGGTCGGAGTAGATGCAGACCGAGCAGCTGAAGCGTAAGTGGGATGAGGAGCTGGGAGGTGAGATAGAGGATGGTTTATGGGCAGACGCGTTGAGTAGAGTCAACGCATCCGCAACATGTGCCAGGCTCAGCCTGATACAATTTAAGGTTGTGCACCGGGCTCACATGACAGTGGCCCGGATGAGCAGATTCTTTGGGGTGGAGGATAGGTGCGCAAAATGTGCGGGGGGACCGGCAAACCATGTCCACATGTTTTGGGCATGTCCAAAGCTTAGGGGATTTTGGCAGGGTTTTGCGGACGTCATGTCATGTCCAAGGTTTTAAAAACAAGCGTGGCGCTGGGTCCAGAGGTGGCGATTTTCGGGGTGTCGGAAGATCCGGTAATCCAGGTGGAGAAAGAGGCAGACGTTCTGGCTTTTTCTTCCCTGGTAGCCCAGAGACGGGTACTTTTGGCATGGAGGGACTCAAAGCCCCCAAAGTCGTAGACCTGGTGTTGTTGATTTATCTCTACTACTGGTCTTTTCTGTGGCAAACAGTGGATTTGCCTTCTTTCTATATTGTCTATGTCCGAATGCTTAGAGTCACCAGGTATCGAATGATACCACCACAAGTTTCAACCGGCTATCGACCAAAGAGCCAAACACCAGTTAGTTAGTTCAAGGTCAAGGGTACTTTATTTATGTACAATCAATCATGCAACATAAACACTACTAGTTAACTACGCCTATTACTAAGACAACCTGTACTTAACTTCAGGCACCGGTATAGGTCAGGAAACAGTGGCCGCTGTTTAATTCTGGATCTCTTGGGTTCGAAGGGATAACTGCTGCTCAGCTGGGCTCATCCGTCTGGTAGTGGGCGTTGAACTCAAACTTGCTTCTGGTGTTGCTGCAGTTGGCGATGGCCGTGACCGGGTACCAAGGTCAAAAGAGAGTGAACATATGGCAAATTCTTCCTTTATACTTGGGGGGTTTTCGTGCTCTTTTGGGCGGTCTTTCGATTTGGGCCTTACTAATTGGGTGATCCCTGATCACTCTGTTTGATTCCTTAGCCAATAAGTGGGCGGGGATCTGGATGAATGGGCGTGTCTCAAGCGGTCATTGACCCCATTGTTCGTGTTTCCCTTGGACAGGGAGTGGCGCCGAAATGTCTGGGACTGTCCCGGTTGCTGGAGTACCAGTCCTTTGTGTTGGGGGAGATGGGCCATCATTTGCTAATCGGACTGATTAACAAGCTAATGGGACGGAGTTTCGATGCCGTCTGGACTTTGCTGACAAATATGCATTTCAGGCTCTGAGCCTGCCTGACTCTTGGCTTGTCCATTTTACCCTTTGCGAGTTGCTCTGTACTTAGTTGGAAGTGGCCATCCCAGATGGCTACTCTTCGTCCTCTTGATCCACAACGCGAAGCGTGAAGGATCACAATACTGGGTCTTCTTTGTTCTCTTGGGGTGCCGGGTACCCTTAGCCAAGGACAGGTTCTACTCTACTTTGTCCTATGGGTCCAAAAACATTTACCTAATTTCCCTAAACAACACATGTCTAAGAATCTCTCAGGGGGCATTTAACATTCAGTAAAGGGCAGCACGGTAGCATTGTGGATAGCACAATTGCTTCACAGCTCCAGGGTCCCAGGCTCGATTCCGGCTTGGGTCACTGTCTGTGTGGAGTCTGCACATCCTCCCTGTGTGTGCGTGGATTTCCTCCGGGTGCTCCGGTTTCCTCCCACAGTCCAAAGATGAGCAGGTTAGGTGGATTGGCCATGATAAATTTCCCTTAGTGTCCAAAATTGCCCTTAGTGGTGGGTGAGGTTACTGGGTTATGGGGATAGGGTGGAGGTGTTGACCTTGGGTAGGGTTCTCTTTCCAAGAGCCGGTGCAGACTCGATGGGCCGAATGGCCTCCTTCTGCACTGTAAATTCTATGATCTATGATCTATGATAAAGCGGGAACATCTAACTGCCTCTAACTAGACTACACTCATGCTGCTATTTACAATCCAAAACTTATGTTACAATACAAAAAATATCCGATAGCAGCATCGCATTTCTTCCTATCACTGACACTCACATACACAGAAAAATAAACTTTATTCACAAAACAGCAAGCGCGGAATTTATTACAAAAAGTGTTCAGAAAGAGGGTGGAGTTTGCTGGAGTCTGAGGAAAGGAACTCTGAATGTATATACTGGGGAGCGGGAGGCTCTCCGTCTCCATTTCCGCAATCTACTTGTCTGAATGATACTGTGCAATATGGTTATTACTAGTAAGGCCTCCACTGTGTAGGACAGTGAATACCACTTGATGAGGTTTTCAACCATGTGGGGGTATCGGTGGCTGTGTGTGTGTGTGTGGTGTATTGTCCGGGCTGGGGGTGTTGTGTTGGGTGATCATGTTCGGGCCTGTATGGGGGGTAGAGGTGGGTAACTGGACTGTTCCAGTGACGATCGTAATGCCGATTATCAGGGTCGTCTTCATCTTGTTCCGGTTTTCCTTCACCATCGAGTCTCTTCGTATCTCTGTAAGGGAACAAGCATATTGTCTGTTATCATCGTGTTGTTTAACATCTCGTATTTCCATCTGTGTCTCTGTAACATCAATTTTCCCATTATAATCGTCACCATATGTGACTCCCTCATTTTTTTTTTTAAACAACCATTTGCAGAGACAACACATCACAAAAAATACTGTGTCATAGCGCGAGTACTCTCGCAGCCTGTGGTCGATGAACTGAGTGGGCGGACAATTTCTCCGTCCTCTGTAAACTTGTCTTTCTTACCAAATGTTTCTTACATGTAAATAGTATGTGGGGGAATAGCAACCGAAGGGTTGCCAGGAAGTGGCAAAGAGCATTCTTTAAACCACAGGGCACGGAAAAAACCCAGAAAAAGAGCTTTGAAACCAAGTAGTCGAATGGGGTGGTGCGTATGATCCGCGGCAGGGCAAGAATGGGTGGGATCCCCGGGTAGGGCGGTGATCAGTGCCGTTACTCCACTACCCGAGCTTGGCTGACCAAAGGGTTGCCGACAAACGTGTTTCACTAACTGCCATGTGGCGTCAGACGAGTAATTATGGCTGCATTAAGAACTTTGGTGTGAGACCGAAAGAAGAAACTGTATCAAGAAATTCAGTGAGATCGACACGAGTAGTCACACAAATAAACAAACATTCAACATTTAAAAATGTCAAATTGAAGACAAAAAAACGGGCAGGCTCCATCAGGGTACAGGAAACCGTAAATCTCCATCGATTCCTGACTTTCATCATCTGGACACCTCAAGATCCCAGTTCAAAAAGACTTGCAAAGGGGTTACCATGGTGGGAGTCAGACTCATAGCTGTCACCATCTCCCGGGTACCAAACTCTTTAATGGAGTCTGCGGCTCAGCAGCCTTAATTACTGGCCAGTGACTCATGCTAGGAGAGTTACCTTAATTAATAAATTAATGAAAGCTGCATGGGAAGAAAAAGGTGCCTTAGAAACTTAAATTAAAAAAAAAAGACTTTGAGGTTCGTGAAAGGGTAAACACCGGTGTAGCCGTGAGATAAGGCTAACGGTTAACTGTGATATTTGTGAGCTGTGAGAATCTGTGTGTTTTGTTTAACCAATTAATTTTAGTCAAAGCATGAAGTGGGTTGTATTTTTTATCGTCTGTCTTTGTGAGTCAGAGATTATAACTTAAGTGATTTTTGTTGAGATTTCTCTGATGAACGGAAACATTAGAAACTACGATCAGTTTAAAAGAAAGAAAGTGCCTTTACGAATAAAAGTAATTGAATATGAATACGTTTTTAGATTACGTGAAAAACCATAAATGGCATCATGCCAAGTTCTCCGCCCCTTAGATTCTGCAGGAAACAGTAACCATTTCAGCAGACACTTGATCTTTTCTGAATTGACAAAGAAAAAATATACCTCTCTAAGAATAGCTAATGCCTATAACATCAATCATTGGAAATTGACTTAAATGTGTGCTATTTATAGCCCCCTCCCAGGTGATGTTTTGCTGCTTCTAAAATACTCTTATGGTGCATCTTTGCTTTGAAGGTTGGGATCCCACCCGGCATAAATGGGGGCTGGGTTCCCAATAATGATAATCATTTGAATGAAGGAAATTAGTCCTTCGAACACTGGTTAGCAAATAGAGGGAAAGAGGCTATCATGCAAGGGGCCAAGAAGCATTTAACCCCCAGGAAGGATGTCCCGAAACTAGCGACACCTGACCCTATTAGGCAGACAGACACTCTGCAAATCAGGAGCGGTAAGTCATTGCATTGAAAGTGGAATGTTTGTAGAACTGTCTCAAATACAAGCTCACCAGCTGCAAAATGTAATAACTTCTGAGCCTGCGCCCGTTCGCTCTGTGTCTGTGTTCTATGCTGGCAGCTGAACATTAACCCTTACAGTACCACTATTAAAAAAAAACATTTTAAACTACAGGAAGTCTTACAAAAGATTAATGATCCTTGGGCACAGCTATTAAAACACCTGATAGAGTCCAGATGAGAAAATATAGTGCCCATTGCACGGCTTGGTATGCTCGTGGGGATGAGCATGCATACACTTTATAAACGCAAAGTCACTTAGGACAGCAGACATCATTGCATGTCACTCCTTTTTATTTTTCGGTGTTGTGGGATTAGGAATGTTAGTACAGTTGACCTATAGTCAGAGGGACCTTTTTAGGATGGGTTTAACTTCAGAACCCTATTTAACATTGACCGTAAGACATCCTGCTAAGGCAAAGCAAATAGGAGAAGTGATCAAAGAGGCCAAAGGGAAAAAAGTAACACAGGGGATTTATATTGAAATGGACGGACAAAATTGCCTGATAGAATTTTATGGCAAACAGGAGGGTAAAGTGACCTGGAAAGAGGAGCAATGGACCTCTACATTTGAAAGACAACACCCTCCCCGAGAGAGCCATCATTTACTCCCTTCAATCCTGGCCCAGGTACTGGCACATCTATGGGCCCAACATAAAAGTCATGTTGGAAAAGTACATTCTGCCCCAGCGCATAGGGTGAAGTTACAGAAGAACGTTGCCCTGCCCTGCTTAAAACTATACAGGTTGACACCGGAAGCAGAAAAAGGGATAGAGGGAGTGATCAATGCACTATTACAGCAAGGGGTGCTGAAGAGAACACAAAGCCCCTGTAACACCCCTCTACTCCCCATTCCAAAGGTCGGAAGACCCAACGAGTGGTGGTTTGGACAAGATCTCAGAGCCATCAATAAAATTGTTATCACTATTGCTCCATTGGTGCCGGACACAAATTTACGTTACGTTAATGATGGAAAGGGATTACGTTTACGTTAATGATGGAAAGGGATAAGTATACACCGCAGGGCAAGCGTTATAGCTGGGGGAAGGGCAATTATGATGCCATTAGACGTGACTTGGGGGGGATAAGGTGGAGAAGTAGGCTGCAAGTGTTGGGCACACTGGATAAGTGGGGCTTGTTCAAGGATCAGCTACTGCGTGTTCTTGATAAGTATGTACCGGTCAGACAGGGAGGAAGGCGTCGAGCGAGGGAACCGTGGTTTACCAAGGAAGTGGAATCTCTTGTTAAGAGGAAGAAGGAGGCCTATGTGAAGATGAAGTGTGAAGTTTCGGTTGGGGCGATGGATAGTTACAAGGTAGCGAGGAAGGATCTAAAGAGAGAGCTAAGACGAGCACGGAGGGGACATGAGAAGTATTTGGCAGGAAGGATCAAGGAAAACCCAAAAGCTTTCTATAGGTATGTCAGGAATAAGCGAATGACTAGGGAAAGAGTAGGACCAGTCAAGGACAGGGATGGGAAATTGTGTGTGGAGTCTGAAGAGATAGGCGAGATACTAAATGAATATTTTTCGTCAGTATTCACTCAGGAAAAAGATAATGTTGTGGAGGAGAATGCTGAGCCCCAGGCTAATAGAATAGATGGCATTGAGGTACGTAGGGAAGAGGTGTTGGCAATTCTGGACAGGCTGAAAATAGATAAGTCCCCGGGACCTGATGGGATTTATCCTAGGATTCTATGGGAGGCCAGGGAAGAGATTGCTGGACCTTTGGCTTTGATTTTTATGTCATCATTGGCTACAGGAATAGTGCCAGAGGACTGGAGGACAGCAAATGTGGTCCCTTTGTTAAAAAAGGGGAGCAGAGACAACCCCGGCAACTATAGACCGGTGAGCCTTACGTCTGTAGTGGGTAAAGTCTTGGAGGGGATTATAAGGGACAAGATTTATAATCATCTAGATAGGAATAATATGATCAGGGATAGTCAGCATGGCTTTGTGAAGGGTAGGTCATGCCTCACAAACCTTATTGAGTTCTTTGAGAAGGTGACTGAACAGGTAGACGAGGGTAGAGCAGTTGATGTGGTGTATATGGATTTCAGCAAACGTTTGATAAGGTTCCCCACGGTAGGCTATTGCAAAAAATACGGAGGCTGGGGATTGAGGGTGATTTAGAGATGTGGATCAGAAATTGGCTAGCTGAAAGAAGACAGAGGGTGGTGGTTGATGGGAAATGTTCAGAATGGAGTACAGTCACAAGTGGAGTACCACAAGGATCTGTTCTGGGGCCGTTGCTGTTTGTCATTTTTATCAATGACCTAGAGGAAGGCGCAGAAGGGTGGGTGAGTAAATTTGCAGACGATACTAAAGTCGGTGGTGTTGTCGATAGTGTGGAAGGATGTAGCAGGTTACAGAGGGATATAGATAAGCTGCAGAGCTGGGCTGAGAGGTGGCAAATGGAGTTTAATGTAGAGAAGTGTGAGGTGATTCACTTTGGAAGGAATAACAGGAATGCGGAATATTTGGCTAATGGTAAAGTTCTTGAAAGTGTGGATGAGCAGAGGGATCTAGGTGTCCATGTACATAGATCCCTGAAAGTTGCCACCCAGGTTGATAGGGTTGTGAAGAAGGCCTATGGAGTGTTGGCCTTTATTGGTAGAGGGATTGAGTTCCGGAGTCGGGAGGTCATGTTGCAGCTGTACAGAACTCTGGTACGGCCGCATTTGGAGTATTGCGTACAGTTCTGGTCACCGCATTATAGGAAGGACGTGGAGGCTTTGGAGCGGGTGCAGAGGAGATTTACCAGGATGTTGCCTGGTATGGAGGGAAAATCTTATGAGGAAAGGCTGATGGACTTGAGGTTGTTTTCGTTGGAGAGAAGAAGGTTAAGAGGAGACTTAATAGAGGCATACAAAATGATCAGGGGGTTGGATAAGGTGGACAGTGAGAGCCTTCTCCCGCGGATGGATATGGCTGGCACGAGGGGACATAACTTTAAACTGAGGGGTAATAGATATAGGACAGAGGTCAGAGGTAGGTTCTTTACGCAAAGAGTAGTGAGGCCGTGGAATGCCCTACCTGCTGCAGTAGTGAACTCGCCAACATTGAGGGCATTTAAAAGTTTATTGGATAAACATATGGATGATAATGGCATAGTGTAGGTTAGATGGCTTTTGTTTTGGTGCAACATCGTGGGCCGAAGGGCCTGTACTGCGCTGTATCGTTCTATGTTCTATGTTCCTGTGCTGGTCATTTCATGTGCATTGTGCTCAGAATGCTGAGTTCAAATATGCCATGGAGTGTCAGAGGGAGTCAGCTTTGTATACATAGTAGACTACATAGTATTCAATAGAATGTACAGAAAAGAAACAAGACAGTTGGCCCAAATGGTCCACTAGCCTCGTTCCAGCGTTCTTCACGTAATCTAATCAAAAGAACCTTTTATTCCTTTCTCCCTCATGTTTATCTAATTTCTCCTCAAATGCATCGATGCTATTTGCCTCAACTCCCTTTGTGGGAGTTGTCATGATATCCACATCAGCATATCATGGTGCAATCACACACACACTGATGGACATGCTAGTGAGGTGAGGAACAGGGAGAGAGTGTAGGGATGGTGTGGGAGTGAGGGTTTCAAGTATGTGGATTATTGGAGCACATTCTGGGGAAGGTGGGACCTGTACAGACAGGACAGTTTGCACCTGAACCAGGGGGGCACCAATATCCTGGGAGGGAAATTTGCTACGGCTCTTCGAGGGGGGTTAAACTAATTTATCAGGGGGCTAGGAAAATGAGCTGTAGTCCAGAAGCCACTGTTGAGAGTAGTGAGAAGGGTATAAAGGTCGCAGGAGTGTACCGGCAGACAGAAAGGTGGGTTGAAGTGCGTCTACTTCAATGCAAGGAGCATCCGGAATAAGGGAGGTGAACTTGGAGCGTGGATTGGTACTTGGGAGTACGATGTTGTGGCCATTATGGAGACATGGGTAGAACAGGGACAGGAATGGTTGTTGGAAGTTCCGGGGTATAGATGTTTCAGTATGAGTAGGGAAGGTGGTAAAAGAGGTGGAGGAGTAGCATTGTTAATCAAGGATAGTTTAACGGCTGCAGAAAGGCAGTTTGAAGAGGATCTGCTTACTGAGGTAATATGGGCCAAGTTTAGAAATAGGAAAGGAGCACATTATTAGGAGTTTTCTATCGGCCCCCAAATAGTAATAGAGATATGGAGGAAGAAATTGCAAAACAGATTATGGATAGGTGTGGAGGTCTCAGGGTAGTTGGCATGAGTGACTTTAACTTTCCGAATATTGATTGGAATCTCTATAGGTCGAACAGTTCGGATGGGGCAGTTTTTGTACAGAATGTGCAGGAGGGTTTCCTGACACAATATATGGATAGGCCGACAAGAGGGGGGGGGCCACATTGGATTTGATACTGGGTAATGAACCGGGCCAAGTGTTAGATTTGTGGGTGGGAGAGCACTTTGAAGATAGTGACCACAATTTGGTGTCTTTCTCTATTGCAATGGGGAGGGAAAGGGCCATACGGCAGGGCAAGGTTTATAATTGGTGGAGGGGTAATTATGATGCGATTAGGCAATAATTAGGCAATAATTAGGGAGCATAAGATGGGAACAGAAACTAGCAGGGAAAGGCACAAATGAAAAGTGGAGCTTGTTCAAGGAACAAATACTGCATGTCCCTGCCAGGCAGGGAGGAAATGGCCGTGTGAGGGAAACATGGTTCACAAAAGAGGTTGAATGTCTTGTCAAGAGGAAAAAGGAAGAGTATGTAAGGATGAGAAAACAAGGTTCAGCAGGGTCACTTGAAGGTTACAAGGGAGCAATAAATGAGCTGAAAAAAGGGCTTAGGAGAGCGATGAGGGGGCATGAGAAGTCTTTGGCGGGTTGGATCAAGGAAAACCCTAAGGCTTTTTACTCTTATGTGAGAAATAAAAGAATGACCAGGGTGAGAGTAGGGCCGGTCAAGGACAGTAGTGGGAACTTGTGCATGGAGTCAGAAGAAATAGGAGAGGCGTTGAATGAATACTTTTCTTCAGTTTCACAAAGGAGAGGGGCCATGTTTTTGAGGATGAAAGTGTGATTCAGGTAGGTAGGCTGGAGGAGGTAGATGTTCTGAGGAAGGATGTAGTAGCAATTTTGAAAAATCTGAGGGTCGACAAGTCCCCTGGGCCAGATGGGATATATCCAAGGATTCTTTGGGAGGCAAGGGATGAGAATGCAGAGCCTTTGGCTTTGATCTTTGCGTCCACGGGGATAGTGCCAGAGGACTGGAGAGTGGTGAATGTTGTCCTCTGTTCAAGAAAGGGAATAGGAATGACCCTGGTAATTATCGGACAGTTAGTCTTACTTCGGTGGTCGGTAAGATAATGGAAAAGGTCCTGAAGGATAGGATTTATGACCATTTGGAAAGATGCAGCTTAATCAGGGATAGTCAACACGGATTTGTGAAGGGTAGGTCTTGCCTCACAAATTTGATTGATTTCTTTGAGGAGGTAACTAAGTGTGTAGATGAAGGTAGAGCAGTTGATGTCGTATACATGGATTTTAGTAAGGCGTTTGATAAGGTTCCCCATGGTCGGCTCATGAAGAAAGGAGGTGTGGGACAGAGGGAAATTTGGCTAATTGGATAAGTAACTGGCTATCACATAGAAGACAGAGGGTGGCGGTGGATGGAAAATTTTCAGACTGGAGACCAGTTACCAGCGGTGTACCACAGGGATCAGTGCTGGGTCCTCTGCTATTTGTGATTTTTATCAATGACTTGGAGGAGGGGGCTGAAGGGTGGGTCAGTAAATTTGCTGATGACACCAAGATTGGTGGAGTAGTGGATGAGGTGGAGGGCTGTTGTAGGCTGCAAAGAGACATTGATAGGATGCAGAGGGCCAAAAAATGGCAGATGGAGTTTAACCCTGATAAGTGCGAGGTGATTCATTTTGGTAGAAAAAATTTGAATGCTGATTACAGGGTCAACGGCAGGGTTCTGAGGAATGTGGAGGAACAGAGAGATCTTGGGTTTCATGTCTACAGATCTCTGAAAGTTGCCACTCAAGTGGATAGATCCGTGAAGAAGGCTTATAGTGTGTTAGCGTTTATTAACAGGGGGCTTGAGTTTAAGAGCCGCGGGGTTATGCTACAACTATACATGACCCTGGTGAGACCACATTTGGAGTATTGTGTGCAGTTCTGGTCAACTCATTATAGGAAGGATGTGGAAGCATTGGAAAGGGTGCAAAGGAGATTTACCAGGATGCTGCCTGCTTTGCAGGATAGGTCTTATGAGGAAAGGTTGAGAGAGCTAGGGCTTTTCTCTTTGGAGCGGAGGAGGATGAGAGGCAACTTAATAGAGGTTTATAGGATAATGAGGGGGATAGATAGAGTGGACGTTCAGAGATTATTTCCTTGGGTGGATGTAGCTGTTACAAGGGGGCATAACTATAAGATTCAGGGTGGGAGATATAGGAGGGATGTCCGAGGTAGGTTCTTTACTCAGAGAGTGGTTAGGGTGTGGAATGGACTGCCTGCTGTGATAGTGGATGGATAGGCACATGGAGCATACCAGAATGACAGGGAGTGGGATAGCTTGATCTTAGTTTCAGACAATGCTCGGCACAACATCGAGGGCCGAAGGGCCTGTTCTGTGCTGTATGGTTCTAAGTTCTATGTTCTATATTCTATGTTTGTACACAAATTCCCAGATGCTCGGGGGAGGGCTTCCCTGTGCGACCTATCCCATTCGCCAGGAAAGAGATAGCAGAATGGGCTCTAAGACAAAATAGTACAGGACATGGTGAAGATACACAGAATATGTTCGATTGGAGATTAGCTTGATACGAAATGAATAGGTTTGAGGAATGGTGGGGGTCTAGGTTTCATGTAACACGTCAAACGCCCTGTTTGATCATTCCCAATTATACTGGAGTCCCAAAAGGAAGTATATGCTTTAAGAATCATAAAACATATGGGACCTACTCAGGAGGCACGAGTCAGTACGACCAGACCGTGAATTGGCAACCCCCTATGTTCGACCTTATAGCTAAAGGATTATTCATCTTTGATTAGTCAGGAGTTGAAAATCAAACTAGTGGAGGCTCCTGGGAAGGGGATCCGATTAGACGAATGATGACTAATAGTAAATGAAACCTGACCGCATGTAACATATTTTATCTGTGGCTTTACCAGAAAATTAGGATGCTCCTGCTATTTGGGATAGGTAGTCCCTTATATGCATCACATTCAGAGCTGCAGGACCATCCCCATCACAGAACGACACAAAGTGTTATGACATGGGCACAAATGCTGGGAATACTGATACCACCATTAGGAATAGCCACTAATGCATACGAACTACGCGAACTGCGAGACATCCTTGAGCAGGTAGCTAATGACACTGCAGAAGCTGTAAACCAGATGGAAACTGAGATGGTTGCTGTCGGAGCAGTTGCCCTGCAGAATAGAATGGCGCTTGATTTCTTGTTAGCTGAAAAGGGAGGCACTTGTACCCTGATTGGAAGTGACTGTTGCACATACATCCCTGATAACTCAGAAAAATTGATAATCTGGTGGATCACATTCGAAGAGAGGTGACAAGATTACACGAAAATGAGGGATGGGACTTTGGCTTTGGATGGTAGGATCGTCAGAACAGAGGATTGTGTTCTGGATTATAATCGCCATTGTAATCTTGTTTGTCGTACGGTTACTGTTTTGATGTTGCGCAATATATTTTTATTATGCTAACACGGGAGAACAGCCCTAGCCGCCTTGCCTCCTTGCTACCAGCTCATAACTCACAGGAAACTGTCATATGTCCGTTCCCCTTACATTATAAACCACCCTTCTCTACGGAGGACACAATAATTTACTAAAAGGTGTCGCTCAAAAGATCAACAAGGAGGGAATTGTGGAATGGATGATAATGAGTTACCAATTTAGAAGCATGCTGGGAATATTGACTATATTTTAACAATGCTTTTGAGTGAAAATAAGTAGTCAAGTAATGTAAACTAAATACTGCTTAGTATGTTGTACTAGCCTTATTATGATAATAAGTTATTCTTCCGAAGGACAACAAAATGCGTACTCGAATTGTTTTTAAACCAAAGGCAAAACATTCCTATTTCCTCTTGCGTATGTTCCCAAGCTTTATCTCTTCAAAGTTGTTTATTTCACATTATAAATATAATGGTTTTCGACTGCATAACTCAGAGTGCAGTGCACTAGCTTTTTCAAATGGAACACTCTCTCTCCACAAATATATTTGTGTAAATAAATTTCCTTAAATCGAACCTGTCTTTATTATGATTTCCACGACAGGAACAAAGGGTCCTCTGGTGTGTTTTGGGGCTATGATCTCGCACTCATGTGGGGTCCCTGAATAATGCAATTTATCGGCCAGAACCGTGTGAGTTTTGGTCCGTTTTACCGTGATGTTGCGTCCCTGTAGGAGTAGGGTCCATCGCGCTGCTCCAATTTGGCTTACTGTGCTGTCTTTTAGTCTGCCGTCCAATAAAAGCTGCGTCGAGGTGTGCTCGGTCAAAATGGTTACTGGGTTGAGTCCGGTTATGTACGAGGAGTACTGTACCACCCAGAAAACTGCTAATAGGTGCCTCTCGCAGGCTGAAAATCCTTGTTCGACCAGATCTAAGACTCGTGAGGCATAGGCCACGGGTCCCAGACGATCGTGCCTTTCCTGTAGGACTACGGCCGAAAGGGTGCGATCTGTGGTCGCTACCCCTATCGCATACGGGGAGTGGGGATCAGGGGCTTGCAAAGCGGGGGCTGTTTCAATGCATCCACGGCATCCATGTGCTGTGGAAGCCATTTCCAAGGTACCAGTTTCTTTAGTAAATCAGAGAGTGGGGCTGCCTTTGTGGCGAATCCATCGATATGGTTCTGACAATAGCCAACCAGTCCTAAAAATGACTGGAGGGCTGTAACGTTTTGGGACAAGGGAAAATTTACGACGGAATCAATCCATTTGACTTCTATTTCACGCTTCCCATGCGTGATGACTGTACATAAATACGTGACCTTTTCCTGAAGAATTTGGGCTTTCATGGGGTTAATTTTGCATCTAATCAATGTAAGGAGTTCCAATAATTCAGAAAGAAGCGAGATGCGCGCTTCCTTGGTGTCAGTCTGTAGGAACAAGTCATCCACATACTGAACAAGGCATTCGGGCGGGAAAATTTAGATAATACGTTTGCCAATTGTCTGTGAAAAATGGAGGGGGAGTTGTGGAAGCCTTGTGGAAGGCACGTCCACGTGTACTGCTGTCCCTGGAAGATGAACGCAAATTTATACTGGCATGCTTTGTCCAGTGGTATGGACCAAAAGCCATTACTGATGTTTAATATCGAAAAAAAATTTGACTGGAGTCCCTGTCTCAACATGGTCTCGGGACTCGGGGCAACGGTGGGGGCTGCTAGGGGAGTCACTTTGTTCAATTCTCTGTAGTCGATGGTCAGTCGCCATGTTCCATCGGGTTTCCTTACGGGCCAAATCGGGGCATTATTTGTTGATGCAACGGGTCGAATTACGCCTTACGTCAACAAGCTTTGAATGACCTTGGCTATCTCTCCCTTGGCTTGCTGGGGGAAGCCGTACTGTTTCTGGGGCTTGGGATCTGGACCTGTAATGTTTACAACACCTGGGATTTTCCCGCAGTCGTGCTTGTGCCGGGCAAATGCTGTCTTATGTCTTTTCAAGACCTCTCTAACTGCTTTGTCTGTGGTAATGGTGTGTGGATCAAACCAGTACTCTCCTACTGAGCTCATTCTATGGGCATAATCTCCTACTGTGAGCATGGCGGGGGCTCGTGCTGCTCTAGCCATTTTCCAGATGCATCGGTTAACTGGGTCGAATGAGAGGTTGTGTGTATTCATGAAATCTATGACTCGGATGCGTTCTGTTGCCTGGGGCAAGTCTACTAAAACAACCAAATGTTTTGCCCTAATATTACTGAGCTGTACGTCCACAGGGGCTGTGATGTGTCCCTGCTGGAGGTGACTTGTAAGGCCACTAAGGGTAATGGTATCCGTAGTGGGCCAAATCTCTTCCTGGAACATGATAGAGGAGTTTAACGTGGTTCGGGACCCTCCTGTGTCCCAAAGGAACTCTACGGTGTGTCCCTGGACTGTGCCTGTGACTACCGGTCTTCCAGACTTATTCCGAAGGGTATCGCAGACCCAAGCTGGGGAGCCCAAACACCGTCAATCAGTGCCACTCGTGGCCAAATTATCTGGTCGGGCGCTAACGCTGTCAATGGGTCGGGTATTGTTTCGGGGGGGGCGTTTGGGTGCTTATTCCTTTGCTGCTTTGGGGTGGCATTGCATTCTCGGGCATAATGTCCTTCGTGTCCGCAGTTATAGCATTCCTGTGTCTTGGGGTGCTGCGCTGTACCTCTGCCTTTATTTACCCATGCGGGGTCATGGTGAGCCTTTACTGGGTTCATGGTAGCGTCTATTCTCTCATGTTCTGTCTTTTTTTGTACCGACTGTTCCCAAGCTCTGGACAATCATTTAAGAACCCACACTTCATTTTGCGCTGGGCCTGAGGGGTCATAATTGGCGCAAGCCTTCTGTCCTGCCTCTGTGGCGTGGGACACTAACGTATGGGTCCTTTTGGCCGTATAGTCTGCTGATAAATGGGCTGGGGCTAACTCACTGAATACCGCAATGAAATGGATTCAAAGGCATCCAGCAAACGCTGTTGGATGCTCTCCCTTTTTCTGCCTGCACCCGTTGAGTCCGTCTACCAGATCTCCTCTGTCATATCCTATGGCGTCTTAGATGGCCATTTTCATTTCTTGGAGGCTACCTCCTCCTACATTTTGTGGGTCGGGATGGGCTGAACTAACTGAGGGGTGTAAGCACATAACTATGAGCTTAACCTGCTCCGGCTCGTCTAAACCATACATCAGGGTTTGTTGTTTTACTAACTCGAAAAAGTGATGTGGGTCCGATGTGGGGTGGAACGTATTTATCTTCTCGCAGGCATCTCGTAACTGGGTGATCGATAATGGGGTGGTGTACACAAAATCGGGTTGGTCTTCTGTGGTAACCCTGCGCTGTGTGGTAATGGGATTCATTGGGTTGGGTGCTGCCTGTGCAGTCGGTAGTGCGGGTGCTTTCCTGTTCGGGGCTGGGGTCTCTATTTTGATTCTCGGTCTCGCTTACGTACCGTTGGGCCGTTTCACTGAGTTCCTGCCAATCGGGGCCATCTTCCTGGTCTAGCTGTGGGCCAAAGGTGTCTCTCAACCCATTTTGAACTGATAGCAGGGATTGCAACCTTGCAATTTGCTGTCTGCAATTGGCATGGTCCACCGAACTCTGCCTCTGTTCCGTGGTGGAACTGTGGAATGCTCGGACGGCTGCTTTTAAATCATCACATTGTTTCTTTAGGATCTGTACCTCTGTACCTGATTCTCTGTCTCTTCTCTTACCAGTACAGCACGCTGTGTGTCCTGGTCGGCCTTATCATATTGGATTTGGAAGCTGCTAAGGTGGGCGAGACAGGATTGATCTGCCCTCTTGACATCATCCATTTCCTTGTCCTTCGCTGCTAACTGCTCCTGGACCTGTATATTTAATTTCTCGCACTCACTTAAATCTCCCTCTCTACTTTTCTCCTTCTCCTCTAGCTGCTTACGGAGCATCTTCATGACCTCCTCTGTGCCACGCAATTGTGCCAGACAGGACATGATTGTCATCGGCTTACGAACCTTAGTCACACTTTTCTTATGGATCTCGGTCAGGCTGTCCCACCAAGTCTGTCCTATGCTGCCAGGATCTGTCTCTTCATTCGCGCAAAACTCAGACCATAGGGGCCACCCTTTCCCCTTTAGGTACTTCCTGATCCCTTCTTCCCATACGGGCCACTGTTCTGATCTATTAGTTGCTGCGACCTCGGGCTCTTGTGGATGCATAAGGCGTTCCATTGTCTTCATGGCCATCCCTACAAATACTCTTCTGTCTCTTACCAGAAATTTGGAACAAGGGGTAATAAAGCGGTGGTGCAAACACGGGTACGGCTTACGTTATTTTCCGGTTTACGCAACTCCCGAAAGTTTCACGCAACAAACTGTATCAAGTTTACCTTATATCCCTTTGTTAGTACGCATGCAAATTGCACACTTCCGAATTCTGGGTGTTTGATCGACACTGGTTTCGCTTGTGGTTTCTTTTACTTTGCCAATTTGGATTCTAATTCAAACACTTTGGTGGGTTCTCTCGGAGTGACACGGTCACTTCTGGGTCGAGTCCCACCAGAATCGCCAATAACTGTTGTTGATTTGTCTCTATGACTGGTCTTTTCTGTGGCAAACAGTGGAATTGCCTTCTTTCTGTATTGTCTATGTCCGAATGCTTAGAGTCGCCAGGTCTCAAATGATACCAACGCAAGTTTCAACTGGCTATCGATCAAAGAGCCAAACACCAGTTAGTTAGTTCAAGGTCAAGGGTACTTTATTTACATACAATCAATCATGCAACATAAACACTACGAGTTAACTACGCCTATTACTAAGACAACCTGCACTGAACTTCAGGCACTGGTTTAGGTCAGGAAACAGTGGCCACTGTTCAATTCTGGATCTCTTGGGTTCGAAGGGGTACCTGCTGCTCAGCTGGGCTCATCCGCCTGGTAGTGGGCGTTGAACTCGAACTTGCTTCTGGTGTTGCTGCAGTTGGCGATGGCCGTGACTGGGGTACCAAGGCCAAAAGAGATCTGCAGAGGACCGGGCTGCACAGGAATTGGCTGTAGAGGACCGGCCTGCAAAGGACCGGGCTGCAAAGGGGCAGATGGCAGCCGCACAGGCTGGAGGGCCGGTCACCCAACAGGTTGAGGAAGAGGAGGTGCCAGGGAGACGCCACATGAGGCCTCGTGTGTACCGGCACCGCCTGTCATTCGAGGCGATCAGAGCGTCCCGTACGCCAGACCAGACATGCCGTCAGAGACTCCGGCTGAGCAGAGAGAGTGCGACATATCTGCCAGATGATGGCACACCTGGCACCGCAGGGGTACAAGACCATAAGACATGGGAGCAAGATTCGGCCACTCGGCCCATCGAGTCTGCTCCGCCATTCAATCATGGCTGTTATTTTTCTCATCTCCACTCTCCTGCTTTCCCCTCATGGGGGAGGACACCCACTCCTAATGACCGTAAAGGTCACGGTTGCCGTGAACTTCTAGGCGATGGGGTCCTTCCAGTCGCCGAGTGGGGACTTGTCCAGGATCTCACAGACCTCGGCCCACAAGTGCATCTGTGCTGTCACAGAGGCCCTATATACCCAGGCGTCTCAATAATCCAGTTCCATGTGGACCGAATCCACCAGGATGCCCGGGCAGCGGGATTCACTTCCATTGCGGAGATTCCCCGGGTCCAGGGGGTGATAGACAGGATGCATGTTGCCCTATGGGCACCTGCGGATAACAGGCCACTCTACACTAACCAAAGGGGGTATCACTCAATGAACATCCAGCTGTGCATTGTGCAACTCTGCGCCCGATACCCGGGCAGTGTGCATGATTCCTGGCACACTCGGTGATTCCTGACATGTTCGAGGGGTACATCCCCACCCCCCGGGGATGCATACCTCGGCACGACGAGCTGGGGGCCCTGGGTTGGCAGTGACAGCGGGTCTGGTCCATGGGGCCAGTATAAACTAACCCGTCTATAGTCTCCTACTTATTGCCTCACTCCTTTTTGAATAGGGGCATCACATTAGCATATTTCCAATCCACCGGGATCTTTCCAAAATCCCTGGAATTCTGAAATATCATAACCAATGCATCCAATATCTATGCTGCCACTTTCCTTAATACCCTAGAATGCAGGCCATCAGGTCCCGGAGACTTATCTTCCTTTAATCCCATCAGTTTATTGAATATCATCTCCCTAGTGATATATATTGTGTGGTGATCTCTATGTGTGCATGTACACATTGGATTGGAATTGATTTGTTTATTCTCACGTGTACCGAGGTACAGTGAAAAGTATTTTTCTGCGAGCAGCAAGGGGTTAATGTGTAATCAGTAGCACCACATGATCACTAGAGGGCCGGACCAACAGGGGTATAAAAGGCAGCCACATTGGGTTTCTCCCTCTCTCTTGGGTGCACTGTGATCAAAGCAACAGCAGACTAGTTTAGATGGCCAGTGGAGTTACGTATAGCTAGATCTTGTTAACCTTATCACTGGTATCAAAGTTAAAGTAAAGAACCCATGTAAATATTGTTGTAGATACTCAATAAACCTTTTGTTACGACTGGAAGAGTTCGAATCTTCTTCATTGGGATTCAGAATACCTCATCACTAACCAAGGATTGAGTAACACATGTTACCTACCACATGGTAACAAAACATGGTACCAGGCGAGTGGCTTTAACAGAACTAGTTAGATTAGGTTAGACAAAAAGAGAAGAAAAAGAGAAGACTGGACATTCGACTGTGGAAGACTTTGCAGCAAATGGATCCTCGACGACTAACTATGGGACTCATTGGACCTCTAGGGCAGCTGGAAACACCGGTAATTTAAGTTATGACTGGAAAAGATTTGAACAGATATTCCAAATATTTATCGCAGCTAATGGTTTAAGCACGGTCTCTAATGATACGAAAATAGCATTACTACTCTCAATAGGAGGGCATGAAGCTAGAGAAATCTATAATTGATTTAATTACTTAGAAGGTGAAGATGACACCAAAATAGAAGTAATACTCAAAAAATTTGATGCACACTGCAAGAGTCAGTCTGGTGAGATGCTGGAAAGATTTAACAATTGTCATAAATGCCAGAGAAACGGAGGGCCCATCACTGATTTTATTTCAAATCTCAAGTTAACACCACAAGGCTGTGATTATGCTGATTTCAGAGACACGGTGATAATGAATCAATTAATTTCTGGACTATCTGATAAAAATTTGAGGGAAGAACTATCACAAAATAAGCATCTAACTGTAGAAACTGCTATACAAAAATGCCTTGCTTATGAACAAAAGCAAAATAAATACCGTGAGTCAAACACGGAATCAGTGTCTAGAAAACAAAATTGGTAAAAACGGCACCAAAACTTACCACAAGGCAGAGGGAGGATCTCTCTTGATGCAACAGCTCTTTTTGATTGGCAGCCATCTTGACAAAGGAGCCGTACATGCGCACTTCCCTAAAAGACGCAAACCGGCAAAAGTGTTCTGCGCATGCACAGTTGCGCCAAGAAAATGAACCTCGAATTGCGCATGCGCAATCGAGTCCTACGCATGATGTCATGATGTCAGAGGACTAGAACCACGCCCACTTAAAAGGGAAAGGCACGAAAATGAACAAAAATACATTTAAAGCTGCAAAACGCAATTTCCTTACCTCAAAAGACAGAACAATGCCCGAACTTACACCAGTAGTTGAAAATAACTTTCACAACACCCTGGAACAAGCAGTCTGCAGCACCCAAAGCACAATGAAAAATCCGAAAGAAGATGATTTGTTCATGGAACATGAAAAGAACGATAACAACTCCGAAACAAAAAGGGATGATTTGTCTATCGAACAATATACACAATACTGCTCAGACATGGCTGAGTTATTCGGATATGCTGATCAGCATCAGCAACAAGGTTGAAAAGCTCAACACGACTCTTCTCATGGCAGATGAATCCAATACCATGATGCCATGGTAGATCGTCGATACATTTGATGACAGCAATACCCAAGAAGAAGACGATACTACACAGAGAGCACAGAACGGCTCCGTTGATAGAGCACAGATCAACTCTACAGCGAGAACATTGCACGACTCCACAAAGAGAGCGATGACAGATTCCACAGAGAGTGCGATGAAGGACTCCACAGAGCGAGCGATGAAAAACTCCACAGAGAGAGTGATGAAAAACTCCACAGGCAGCTCGGTGACAGACTCAAAAATGGAAGCAAGCAAACACTCCATAGCGAATGCCATGCATGAACAAGACCATGAAGATCTATCAAGCTTATTTGAGCCACCAGAAGAAGGCTATGAAAGTCTACCCAGCTTATTTAACCAACAAGAAGACACTGAATGTCTACCCACTGTATGTGAGTCAAGTGACGAAGAAATCACAATTCCCATACAGGATGTGCAGGATCACAGCGAGACTGACATATCTCAGCTCGTCTGCACAGAAGCACTCACCAATCAGAGGAGGGCTAGTCATGAGTCCAGAGACACCACGTTAATAGAAAACTTGAAAATTTTGACTCCAGAAGAGGTGCATCAAGAAACCAAAGGTGATTCAAATGAACCAGAAATAACTCCAGAAGAGGAGCTCAAAGAGATCACAGATGATGCAGGTGAACCAGAAATGACTCTAGAAGAGGAGTACCAAGGAAGCAAAGCAGAGGAATTAAATCCACCACAAATGACTGATGTCACCACCATCAATGCAACATCAGATCATTCTCACAAATCTCAAGAAGAAACGCTCAATGTAACAGATACCACAAAGGACACTGACACCAATAACTGTGACAATGACTCACATCATCCAAACGGAACACTCATTGAGCACAACAGGAACAACAAAAACCACAAGAAGCACAGCAGAAACAAGTACAACAACAGCAACAATGAAAACAACATGCAGCGCAACGAGAGCAGCAGCAACAACAAGAAGCGCTGCAGAAACAAGAACAACGATAGCAACATCAAAAACTACCAGCACAGCAACAAAAACAAGAACAACAGCGAAAACAACAAAAACAGAAACAACAAGCACGACACAAACAACAATAAGAACCACAATGACAATGACCAAGACTGAAAAAGCAACAATGAAACAACGTCCTGTACAACATGGTACAACTCTGGACATGAAGGACAATGCCACAGCACATTGCAAAACAGCGGCAAGTGGCATGGCATGGCAACAAATCTCACAAATTCACATTTGCTCCACAACAAACAAGCAAAACGTCGAGGTCAGACAACAAAGATGTTACACCGAATCAATGCCACAAGCATAGAAAGAAAAAGCATAAATCAGACAACAAAGTGATTCGACCATTCAAATACCTCATTGATGACTTCTTGGCTACTCAAACACAGGAACACTGATGACGTTCACAAACAAATAACGACATCAACATCACCACTTCAAAAACAGAAGAAGAAAGCAACTCGACCGAACAAACTCGTAAAGTAGGGTCTCAAAAACATTTTATTTTATTAAGACTGGACTCATTAATATTAATTGGCTTTGTATAATCGTCAAGATCATCACAACTTGTACATAACATCATTTGTCTACCTATTTCACGCAAGCAAAAAAAAAC
Organism: Scyliorhinus torazame; assembly: GCF_047496885.1. Taxonomy (NCBI): domain Eukaryota; kingdom Metazoa; phylum Chordata; class Chondrichthyes; order Carcharhiniformes; family Scyliorhinidae; genus Scyliorhinus; species Scyliorhinus torazame. The sequence continues at coordinate 93,455,232 of NC_092708.1, forward strand.
TTAAGAGACTAAATGTATTAACATTTGACAGACTAACTCATTGATTTTCTGTAATGCATTTGCAAGCTGCATCCATTATGTTTTGTTCAATTTTCTTTACAACATACAGAAAATATTTAACATGAAAAAAGGGGGATGTGGTGATCTCTCTGTGTGCATGTACACAAGGGGTTAATGTGTAATCAGTAGCACCACATGATAACTAGAGGGCCAGACGAACAGGGGTATAAAAGGCAGCCACATTGGGTCTCTCTCTCTCTCTCTCTCTTGGGTGCACTGTGATCAAAGCAACAGCAGACTAGTTTAGATGGCCAGTGGAGTTAGGTATAGTTAGATCTTGTTAACCTTATCACTCGTATCAAAGTTAAAGTCAAGAACTCATGTAAATATTGTTGTAGTTACTCAATAAACCTTTTGTTACCACTGGAAGAGTTTGTATCTTTTTCATTGGGATTCAGAATACCTCATCACTAACCAAGGATTGAGTAGCACATGTTACCTACCACACAGGTAACAAAACATATTGCACCAGGTTCCTCTGCATTAAATGTAGTTTTTGGAATGTTTTATTATCTTCTACTGTGAAAACAGAGGCAAAATATTGGTTCAATGCCTCTGTCGCCTCTGTGTTCCCTATTATTATCTCACCAGTGTAATCCTCTAAAGGGCCAACATTTACTTTAGCTATTTTCTTCCTCTTTATATTCTTATAGTGTTAAGTAATGGGTTAAGAGACATTGCAATCAGTTGTCTCGTTATGTTAAGTATCCATTAATTGACACTGATATGTAAAGGGGCTTCAGGTGGCCTCTGTCAGGTGATGCATAGTGAGAGTTTTGTGCAAAGGCTGTTGGAAGGGAATAAATGTGTGTTTGTGAAAAAGGAACAGAACTTGAGACTCTTCATATCACAGTCACTAAAATATCTAACAATTTGTAGCAGAGGATGTTTGCTGTGTCAATGTGAAGGGTTGAAAGATACAACTTTCCAGATCAAACCAAGGAGTGAGTGAGAAAAGAAAAAAAAAGGATATATGGCTGAACCGAGGATAAAGATGTTTGGATATGACTATCCTTATTTTCTGAAAGGGAATTGTACGACCAATGGAGTAGTGCAGTAGTTATGTTGACTAAGGCAACTGCTTTGGGAAAGAGTAAACAAGGTATGGCATTGGCTCTTTCTCTACCTTATGACAGTAAAATCCAAAACAAAGTGCTTTCTGAGCTGGAATTGGAAGAGTTAGACTCAGAAGAATGTCTGGAGACTTTATTACATTATATGGATAAGATTGAAAGAAAGATGACTTGTTAAGTGCGTATGAAGCATGGTCGGATTTTGATAAGTTCCGGGAAGTGGAGGATATCTCCATGGAAGTCTTTATAAAGGAATTTGGCAGACTATATAAAAGGCTGCAGAAACATAACCTGGAATTTCCACAGTTTGTGTTGGCCTTTAAATTACTGTGCTCGAGTGAGCAACATGGATAGGCTCCTGGTTTTGACAGGAGTTCAGTTTACTGATAAGGATACCTTATTCGAACAGATGACAAACGCTTTACAAAAGTTTCTGGGGAAACATTCGATTCCGATGGCTCTGATGACCCAAATAGGTCAGCCTGCAATAAGGCAGAATATGGAAGATACAATACTAACAGGATGGCGAAATCGTATGGCGATGAACAGGACTCAAGACAATAGAAGGAGACCGAGACAAGGACATTATAAAGACAGAAACCCAGTTAGAACCTACAATAGGAAGATGAACCCCAGAAATGCACAGGGCATGAGAAATCTTTGTTTTTGATGTGACTCTCAATACCATTATGCTTTCAACTGTCCAACTCGTTATGATAGAGTGTTTGAAGCGACACATGACACGGAAGAGTCAGAAGAGGAAAAGGATAGTGACCAGAAAGAAGGCATTGTCCTATTGACAAGCAATTTTACGCCGGTAATGAGGGTGTTGGTTGCAGAATCCTTCAACTGTGCTGTATTGGACAGTGGCTGCACATCTACTGTGTGTGGAACTGACTGGTTAAAATGTTACCTGGACTCTTTGAATGCTGAAAATCGTAACAAGGTTGAGGAATTTGAAAGTTCCACAAGTTTCAGGTTTGGGGATGATAATTCTCTGAAGTCGCTGAAAAGAGTGGTGATCCCTTGCAATAGTGATAGAGTGAATCATTTCATCAGCACAGATGTTGTATCAAGTGAGATACCTGTGCTTCTGAGCAGACCGTCGATGAAGAAAGCACACATGAAACTGGATATGGAACAGGATAAGGCAACAGTTTTTGGAAAGACGGTGGACTTACAATTTACACAGTCCGGAAACTATTGTATTCCACTACTGACAAATAATATTTCAAGTAGAGTGGTTAAGGATGTGTTAATGGCAGTTGAAAATGGGACTTTAGCTGATAAAAAGCTTGAGGTATTAAAACTGCATAGGCAATTTGCACATCCGTCTCCTCGGAGGCTGAAAAATGTATTAAAGGATGCAGGGGTAAGGGATGACAACTATACTAAACTGATAGAACAGGTTAATGACCGCTGTGAAGTTTGTAGGAAGTACAGAAGGACACCAGCACGACCGATAGTAATCCTACCTTTGGCCAGGGATTTTAACGACATTGTGGCCATGGAACTTAAGATCTGGGATAAAGCAAATAGTAAATTTATTTAGCATTTTGTAGATTTAGCAACTAGATTTAGTCAAGCAACGATTGTACGAAGTAAAGAAAAGAGAGTAATTCTGGATCAAATCGTGGAAAAATGGATAGGGACAGGAATGGGTCCACCGGCAAAATTCCTTACGGACAATGGGGGATAATTTGCTAATAATGAGTTTAGGGATATGCCTATAATGTGGCAAAGAGTAGTGGCAAGTCAGAAGATTGGGAAGGCTACAAAAACAAACAGAGGATAACAAAGAGAGAGATAAGGAAAGAGAGGATCAAATTTGAAGGTAGGCTAGCCAGTAACATTAGGAATGATAGTAAAAGTTTCTTTAAATACATTAACAACAAACGGGAGGCAAAAGTTGACATTGGGCCGCTCCAAAATGACGCTGGTAATTTTGTGATGGGAGACAAGGAAATAGCCGAGGAACTGAATAATTACTTTGCGTCAGTCTTCACAGTAAAAGACATGAGTAATATCCCAACAATTCCGGAGAGTCAGGGGACAGAGTTGAATATGGTAGCCATCACAAAGGAGAAAGTGCTAGAGAAACTAAGAGGTCAAAAAATTGACAAATCTCTGGGCCCAGATGGGCTACATCCTAGAGTTCTAAAGGAGATAGCTGAAGAAATAGTGGAGGCGTTGGTGATGATGTTTCAACAGTCACTGGAGTCAGGGCAAGTACCAGAGGATTGGAAAATCGCTGTTGTAACCCCCCTGTTCAAGAAGGGAACAAGGAAAAAGATGGAAAATTATAGGCCAATTAGCCTAACCTCGGTTGTTGGCAAGATTCTAGAATCCATTGTTAAGGATGAGATTTCTAAATTCTTGGAAGTGCAGGGTCGGATTAGGACAAGTCAGCATGGATTTAGTAAGGGGAGGTCGTGCCTGACAAACCTGTTAGAGTTCTTTGAAGAGATAACAAATAGGTTAGACCAAGGAGAGCCAATAGATGTTATCTATCTTGACTTCCAAAAGGCCTTTGATAAGGTGCCTCACGGGAGACTGCTGAGTAAAATAAGGGCCCATGGTATTCGAGGCAAGGTACTAACATGGATTGATGATTGGCTGTCAGGCAGAAGGCAGAGAGTTGGGATAAAAGGTTCTTTTTCGGAATGGCAACCGGTGACGAGTGGTGTCCCGGAGGGTTCAGTGTTGGGGCTACAGCTGCTCTCTTGATATATTAACGATCTAGATGACGGGACTGAGGGCATTCTGGCTACGTTTGCCGATGATACGAAGATGGGTGGAGGGGCAGGTAGTATGGAGGAGGTGGGGAGGCTTCAGAAAGATTTAGACAGTTTAGGAGAGTGGTCCAAGAAATGGCTGATGAAATTCAACGTGGGCAAGTGCGAGGTCTTGCACTTTGGAAAAAAGAAGAGAGGCGTGGACTATTTTCTAAACGGTGACAAAATTCATAATGCTGAAGTGCAAAGGGACTTGGGAGTCCTAGTCCAGGATTCTCTAATGGTAAACTTGCAGGTTGAGTCCGTAATTAAGAAAGCAAATGCAATGTTGTCATTCATCTCAAGAGGCTTGGAATATAAAAGCAGGGATGTACTTCTGAAGCTTTATAAAGCATTAGTTAGGCCCCATTTAGAATACTGTGAGCAATTTTGGGCCCCACACCTCAGGAAGGACATACTGGCACTGGAGCGGGTCCAGCGGAGATTCACACGGATGATCCCAGGAATGGTAGGCCTAACATACGATGAACGTCTGAGGATCCTGGGATTATATTCATTGGAGTTTAGGAGGTTGAGGGGAGATCTAATAGAAACTTACAAGATAATGAATGGCTTAGATAGGGTGGATGTAGGGAAGTTATTTCCATTAACAGGGGAGACTAGGACCCGGGGGCGCAGCCTTAGAATAAAAGGGAGTCACTTTAGAACAGAGATGAGGAGAAATTTCTTCAGTCAGAGAGTGGTGGGTCTGTGGAATTCATTGCGACAGAGGGCGGTGGAGGCCAGGACGTTGAGTGTCTTTAAGACAGAAGTTGATAAATTCTTGGTTTCTCGAGGAATTGAGGGCTTATGGAGAGAGAGCGGGTAAATGGAGTTGAAATCAGCCATGATTGAACGATGGAGTGGACTCGATGGGCCGAATGGCCTTACTTCCACTCCTATGTCTTATGGTCTTATGGTCTTATCATCCATATGTCTATCCAATGACCATTTGAATGCCCTTAGTGTTGGCGAGTCCACTACTGTTGCAGGCAGGGCATTCCACACCCTTACTACTCTCTGAGTGAAGAACCTACCTCTGACATCTGTCTTATATGTATCTCCCCTCAATTTAAAGCTATGTCCCCTCGTGCTAGACATCACCATCCGAGGAAGAAGACTCTCACTGTCCACCCTATCCAATCCTCTGATCATCTTGTATGCCTCAATTACGTCACCTCTTAACCTTCTTCTCTCTAACGAAAACAGCCTCAAGTCCCTCAGCCTTTCCTCATAAGATCTTCCCTCCATACCAGGCAACATTCTGGTAAATCTCCTCTGCACCCTTTCCAATGCTTCCACATTCTTCCTATAATGCGGCGACCAGAATTGCACGCAATACTCCAAATGCGGCCGCACCAGTGATTTGTACAGCTGCAACATGACCTCATGGCTCCGAAACTCAATCCCTCTACCAATAAAAGCTAACACACCGTACTCCTTCTTAACAATCCTCTCAACCTGGGTGGCAACTTTCAGGGATCTGTGTACATGGACACCGAGATCTCTCTGCTCATCCACACTGCCAAGAATCTTACCATTAGCCCAGTACTCTGTCTTCCTGTTATTCCTTCCAAAATGAATCACCTCACACTTTTCTGCATTGAACTCCATTTGCCACCTCTCAGCCCAGCGCTGCAGCTTACCTATGTCCCTCTGTAACTTGTAACATCCGTCCGCACTGTCCACAACTCCACCGACTTTCGTGACATCTGCAAATTTACTCACTCATCCTTCTACGCCCTCCTCCAGGACATTTATAAAAATGACAAACAGCAGTGGCCCCAAAACAGATCCTTGTGGTACACCACTAGTAACTGGACTCCAGTCTGAACATTTCCCATCATCCACCACCCTTTGTCTTCTTCCAGCTAGCCAATTTCTGATCCAAACTGCTAAATCACCCTGAATCTCATGCCTCCGTATTTTCTGCAGTAGCCTACTGTGGGGAACCTTATCAAACGCTTTACTGAAATCCATATACACCACATCAACTGCTTTACCCTCAAACACCTGTTTGGTCACCTTCTCAAAGAACTCAATAAGGTTTGTGAGGCACGACCTACCCTTCACAAAACCGTGTTGACTATCTCTAATCAAATTATTCCTTTTCAGATGATTATACATCCTATCTCTTATAAAACTTTCCAAGATTTTTCCCACAACAGAAGTAAAGCTCACTGGGCGATAGTTACCGGGGTTGTCTCTACTTCCCTTCTTGAACAAGGGGACAACATTTGCTATCCTTCAGTCTTTTGGCACTATTCCTGTAGACAAAGGTGACTTAAAGATCAAAGCCAAAGGCTCAGCAATCTCCTCCCTAGCTTCCCAGAGAATCCTAGGATAAATCCCATCCGGCCCAGGGGCTTATCTATTTTCACACTTTCCCTCGACAACATTGTCTTTTTCCTGTGTGATTACTGATGAAAAATATTCATTTAGCACCTCTCCTATCTCCTCGGACTCCAAGCACAACTTCCCACTACTGTCCTTGACTGGCCCTACTCTTACCCTAGTCATTTGTTTATTCCTGACATATCTACAGAAAGCTTTAGGGTTATCCTTGATCCTACCTGCCAAAGATTTCTTATGTCCCCTCCTGGCTCTTCGTAGCTCTCTCTTTAGGTGCTTCCTAGCTAACTTGTAACTCTCGAGCGCCCTAACTGAACCATCGTGTCTCATCTTTACATAAGCCTCCTTCTTCCTCTTGACAAGTGTTTTGACTGCTTTAGTAAACCACGGTTCCCTTGCTCGACCACTTCCTCCCTGCCTAACAGGTACATACTTATCAAGGACACGCAGTAGCTGTTCCTTGAACAAGCTCCACATTTCCATTGTGCCCATCCCCTGCAGTTTTCCTCTCCCTCCGATGCATCCTAGGTCTTGCCTCATCGCATCATAATTGCCTTTCCCCCAGATATAACTCTTGCCCTGCGCTATATACCTATCCCTTTCCATCACTAAAGGAAACGTAATTGAATTGTGGTCACTATCACCAAAGTGCTCACCTACCTCCAAATCTAACACCTGTCCTGGTTCATTGCCCAGTACCAAATCCAATATGGCCTCGCTTCTCGTTGGCCTATCTACATACTGTGTCAGGAAACTCTCCTGCACACATTGGACAAAAACGGACCCATCTAAAGTACTCGAACTATAGCGTTTCCAGTCAATATATGGAAAGTTAAAGTCCCCCATAACAACTACCCTGTTGCTTTCGCTCCTATCCAGAATCATCTTTGCAATCCTTTCCTCTACATCTCGGAAACTTTTCAGAAGCCTGTAGAAAACCTCTAACAGGGTGACCTCTCCTTTCCTGTTTCTAACCTCAGCCCATACTTCCTCAGTAGACAAATCCTCATCAAACGTCCTTTCTGCCACCGTAATACTGTCCTTGACTAACAATGCCACCCCTCTCCCTCTTTTACCACCTTCCCTAGGCTTACTGAAATTTCTAAACCCCGGCACCTGCAACAACCATTTCTGTACCTGCTCTATCCATGTCTGCGAAATGGCCACAACATCGAAGTCCCAGGTACCAACCCATGCCGCAAGTTCACCCACCTTATTCCGGATGCTCCTGGCATTGAAGAAGACACACTTTAAACTACCTTCCTGCCTGACGGTACACTCCTGCAACTTTGAAACCTTTCTCATGACCTTACAACTCTCAACCTCCTGTATACTGGAGCTACAATTCAGGTTCCCAAGCCCCTGCTGAACTAGTTTAAACCCTCCCAAAGAGCATTAGGAAATTTCACCCCCCCCCCCCCCCAGGATATTGGTACCCCTCCGGTCCAGGTGTAGACCATCCCATTTGTATATGTCCCACTGACCCCAGAATGAGCGCCAATTATCCAGAAATCTGAAACCTTCCCTCCTGCACCATCCCAGTAGCCACGTGTTCAATTCCTCTCTCTCCCTATTCCTCATCTCACTATCACGTGGCATGGGTAACAACCCAGAGATAATAACTCTGTTTGTCCTAGATCTAAGTTTCCACCCTAGCTCCCTGAATTCCTGCCTTACATCCCTATCCATTTTCCTACCTATGTCGTTGGTACCTCTGTGGACCACGACTTGGGGCTGCTCCCCCTCCCCCTTAAGGATCCCGAAAACACGATCCGAGACATCACGCACCATGGCACCTGTTGTCCTGCTGTCATCGATGACATGCTTCGAAAAATTTTGGCAGATCGACCAAATTGCAGGCTAAATTCAGCTTTAGCATGGGCAGTGCATGCAAAGAATTAATTGCAGATGGTTGGGGGCTATAGTCCTTATCAATTAGTGTTTGGTAGAAATCCTAAATTTCCGTCCATTTTGGATGACCAGCCTCCAGCTTGGGAGGTGACTACAATTAGCTCTGGTTTTGCTGAACATTTAAATGCATTACATCGTAGTAGAAAAGCTTTTTTGGAAGCAGAAGTCTGAAAGAATTCGCAGAGCTTTAAGACATAACATACGGCCATCAGATGCCGTTTTTCAGCAAGGAGGCATGGCATACTATAAGAGAGACAATTATAATGAATGGAAAGGCCCAGGGAAGATCATAGGCATAGATGGCAAAACAATTATTTTGCAACATGGTAATGTTAGGGTACATTCATCAAGGATAATGGGTACAGATTACAAATTTTCAAACTTAGACAGAGCAGACAGACATGATGAGGAACCAGAGTCATCTGGTACGCATGTTACAGAACTATGAGGACCAATTAACTGATATAGACAGGGATTCTGTGGAGGAACACAACACTTCTGATGAATTAGAACAGGCCATTTTTCCGAAAGGGCAACTGCCAAATGTTGGTACAAAAGTAACATACTTGCCTGAAGTGTCTAGTCAATGGAAGGATGCAACAGTTATTAGTAGAGCAGGGGAGGCCACTGGAAAATATAAACATTGGTTGAATGTGCAGCATTCAGGGGAAGGAGTCAAGACAATGGATTGGGAAAACGAAGTTCAAGAATGGAGGGCACAGAAACGCAGTGCCAGTTCAGATAGTACATCGGATAGTGAACAGGTCCGCAGGAAAAGGTCGAGAACTATTGAAAGGACATCCCACAGCAGAAGGGAAAGATCAAGCAGTAGCAGTACGGAACGAGATACCAGGCGGGAGAGGGGATGTAGTTTATCAAGATCTCGGAACATGAGTAAGACTACGAATACTAATAGGAGTAGAAGCCCACATGCATGTGAGATTTTGGTGGCTTCAAATAAGTTAGATGAAAAAGTTATCAAAGAAGCTAAATAGCAAGAATTGCATAGTTGGAGTGAATTTGGGGTACACACGGAAGTACTGGATAGGGGACAAAGAGCTCTATCCCACAGATGGATTTGCACGGAAAAGGTTCTTCCGGATGGAACTTATAAGGCAAAGGCCAGGCTTGTGGCAAGGGAATTTGAAGAAAACTTAGAAGATCAAGATTTAAGGGTAGATTCACCTACAGCAGGAAAGGTTATTTTAAAGATCTTCTTGGCTCTATTAGCCACAAAGGCATGGGAATGCAAATTTATAGATATAAAAGCTGCCTTTTTGCAGGGGCATCAGCTCCAGAGAGACATTTTTCTCCGTCCTCCGAAAGAAGCAGTTGACACAGTAGGGGTACTCTGGAAGTTGAACAAATGTGTATATGGATTAAATTATGCATCTAGAGTCTGGTATTTTTCGGTAAGGTCAGTTTTGTTAAAGTTAGGCTGTTGCCAGTTGAAAGCAGATCCTGCCATGTTTTACTGGCACTATAAAGGAAATCTTTCTGGCATTTTTATGATGCATGTCGATGATATTTTGTGGAGTGGGACTAGTGATTTTGAAGCTATTGTAATCTCTGGTTTGAGGAAAGAATTCAGGGTTGGAAGTCAGGCTTCCAGTGCATTTAAATATATTGGACTGGAAATTGGACAGACTAAGTTAGGGGCAACTTTGCGTCAGCAATCTTATTTGGAAAGCATCAGCCCAATAGCAATTAGTCGTGGCCGAGTTTCATAAAAAGACACAATGGTTTCAAAGATAGAAAAAGAGCAACTGCAAAGTTTAATTGGGCAACTGAACTGGTTAGGTAGACAGACTAGACCGGACGTGAGTTTTGATGTCTTCGAGTTGAGTACAAAAATGAATGATCCCAAAGTGGAAGACATAATAAGAGCAAATAAAGCGTTGCCAAACTAAAAATGCAGGAGTGTGTTCTGAAGTTCCCGGTTTTAGGTGACCTTAGGCACTTGAAACTCATAGTTTATGGTGATGCGTCCTACGCAAGTTTATGTGAAGGGGTTTCAAGCGCAGGAGGTTTTATAATTTTCCTTTTGGGGAATAATGGTAAATGTTGCCCGCTTGTGTGGGAAACAAAGAAAATAAGGAGTGGTAAAAAGCACTTTGGCTGCTGAGACATTAAGCCTTGCAGAGGCAGTGGATATGGCCTTTTATAGAAGTATGATATTGACAGAAATTTTGGGATTAGGGGATTTGGATAATGTACCTATTGACTGTCACATTGACAATAAATCCCTGTGGGAAAATGTGCACTCGACAAAAAGTGTCAATGAAAAGAGGTTATGGATCGAACATAGAACATAGAACATTACAGCGCAGTACAGGCCCTTCGGCCCTCGATGTTGCGTCGACCTGTGAAACCACTCTAAAGCCCATCTACACTATTCCCTTATTGTCCATATGTCTATCCAATGACCATTTGAATGTCCTTAGTGTTGGCGAGTCCACTACTGTTGCAGGCAGGGCATTCCAAGCCCTTACTACTCTCTGAGTAAAGAAACTACCTCTGACATCTGTTTTATAACTATCTCCCCTCAATTTAAAGGTATGTCCCCTCGTGCTAGACATCACCATCCAAGGAAAACGGCTCTCACTGCCCACCCTATCCAATCCTCTGATCATCTTGTATGCCTCAATTAAGCCACCTCTTAACCTTCTTCTCTCTAACAAAAACAGACTCAAGTCCCTCAGCCTTTCCTCATAAGATCTTCCCTCCATACCAGGCAACATTCTGGTAAATCTCCTCTGCACCCTTTCCAATGCTTCCGCATCCTTCCTATAATGCGGCGACCAGAATTGCATGCAATACTCCAAATGCGGCCACACCAGAGTGTTGTATAGCTGCAACATGACCTCATGGCTCCTAAACTCAATCCCTCTACCAATAAAAGCTAACACACCGTACGCCTTCTTAACAACCCTCTCAACCTGGGTGGCAACTTTCAGGGATCTATGTACATGGACACCGAGATCTCTCTGCTCATCCACACTGCCAAGAATCTTACCATTAGCCCAGTACTCAGTCTTCCTGTTATTCCTTCCAAAATGAATCACCTCACACTTTTTTGCATTAAACTCCATTTGCCACCTCTCAGCCCAGCGCTGCAGCTTATCTATGTCCCTCTAACTTGTAACATCCTTCCGCACTGTCCACAACTCCACCGACTTCAGTGTCATCTGCAAATTTACTCACCCATCCTTCTCCGCCCTCCTCCAGGTCATTTATAAAAATGACAAACAGCAGTGGCCCCAAGATGTTGAAGCAGATGTTGGACAGAGGAGAAATAACAAAAATTGAATGGGTCGACAGGAGCTATCAACTGTCAGACAGTTTTACGAAAAGAGGGGCGAGTTCACAGAAACGTTTGGATATTGTTAATGAAGGGCACTTGTTTCTGTGACTGTTTTTTTTCTCTCGTCCAAACAAAAAAAAACGGGGGGGGAAATCATGTGTGTGTTTTTGAGTTTCTTGAAATTTTGTTTTCATATAATTTTTTTTTTCTCCAAGGGGAGACTGTTAAGTAATGGGTTAAGAGACATTGCAATTAGTTGTCTCATTTATGTTAAGTATCCATTAATTGACACTGATATGTAAAGGGGCTTCAGGTGGCCTCTGTCAGGTGATATATAGTGAGAGTTTTGTGCAAAGGCTGTTGGAAGGAAATAAATGTGTGTTTGTGAAAAAGGAACAGAACTTTAGACTCTTCATATCACAGCAACTAAAACGTCTAACATATAGAAGCCCTTGGCATCAGTGTTTATGCTTTCTGCTAGTTTCCTTTCGTAGTTCATCTTAGCTCTTTTGATATTATTTTTGGTATCCTTTTGCTGAACTTTAAAGTTCCCCAATCCTCCAGCTTACCACTAGCTTTTGCAGTATGGTACACCCTATTTTTTGCATTTATGTCTTCCTTGACTTCCTTGTTTAGCTATGGAATGTTTTTTTTTCCCTTTTACAATTCCTCTTCCTCTCAGGAATATACTTTAATTGAGAGGTATTTAGTATCTCCCTGAACATCCAACATTATTATTCAACTGTCCTGCCCTCAATTATTTATGCCCAGTCCACTTGGGCCAACTCTTTCCTCAGGCCTGTATAATTAACCCTGCCCAACGCTAAAACTCTAGTATGGAACTCTATCTTCTCTCGCTCAATCTAAATTTTAAATTCTAGCTGGCTGTGATCACTCCTTCCAAGAGGGTCCTTAACGACAAGACTATTTATCAACCCTCTTCACTTATATAATACTAAATATAAAATAGCCAGCTGCCTGGGTTGGCTCCATAATATACTGCTCCAAGAAACAATCCCTCATTCACTCTATCAAATATGCCTCGAGGCTACCCTTGCCAATTTAATTAATCCAGTCAATATGCATATTAAAATCACCCATGATTACCATTGTGCCCTTCACACAAGCTCTCATTATTTCTTGGTGTATACTATGTCCCACTTTGGAATTATTGCTCAGGGGGTGTAATTACTCCTACCAAGGCATTTTTTCCCTTGTTTTTTTATTTCCACCCAGATCGATTCAACATTTTAACCCTTACTGTCAATATAATTTCTTAACACAGCCTTGATGTCATCGTTAATCAATAAAACTACTCCACCTCCTGTTCCATCCTGTCTATCCTTTTAGAATGCTGGTCCCCCTGTAACCATGTTTCAGTAATCCCCACCAAATCATACACATTTTTCTCTATTTGTACTGTCAGCTCATTGACCTTATTCTGAATACTGCATGCATTTAGATACAAGGTTTGAAAATATGTCCAACTGATTTATCTTTAACTTGTAGGATTTTCTTGTGCACAACACTTTTCAGAAAATTCTGACTTCCTTTATTAATCTCTGATAATACTCAGCCTCATCCCCAACTTTCACTCCAACAGTCATCTAACATTTTGATTTTTTTACGTTTCCTTTACCCTCCGTATTCATTAGACTGGCCCCTGTCTTCAGGGGATGTCCCGGAGGACTGGAGAATAGCCAATGTTGTTCCTCTGTTTAAGAAGGGTAGCAAGGATAATCCCGGGAACTACAGGCTGGTGAGCCTTACTTCAGTGGTAGGGAAATTACTGGAGAGAATTCTTCGAGACAGGATCTACTCCCATTTGGAAGCAAATGGACTTATTAGTGAGAGGCAGCACGGTTTTGTGAAGGGGAGGTCGTGTCTCACTAACTTGATAGAGTTTTTCGAGGAGGCCACTAAGATGATTGATGCAGGTAGGGCAGTAGATGTTGTCTATATGGACTTCAGTAAGGCCTTTGACAAGGTCCCTCATGGTAGACTAGTACAAAAGGTGAAGTCACACGGGATCAGGGATGCGCTGGCAAGGTGGATACAGAACTGGCTAGGCCATAGAAGGCAGAGAGTAGCAATGGAGGGATGCTTTTCTCATTGGAGGGCTGTGACCAGTGGTGTTCCACAGGGATCAGTGCTGGGACCTTTGCTCTTTGTAGTATATATAAATGATTTGGAGGAAAATGTAACTGGTCTGATTAGTAAGTTTGCAGACGACACAAAGGTTGGTGGAATTGCGGATAGCGATGAGGACTGTCGGAGGATACAGCAGGATTTAGATTGTCTGGAGACTTGGGCGGAGAGATGGCAGATGGAGTTTAATCCGGACAAATGTGAGGTAATGCATTTTGGAAGGTCTAATGCAGGTAGGGAATATACAGTGAATGGTAGAACCCTCAAGAGTATTGAAAGTCAAAGAGATCTAGGAGTACAGGTCCACAGGCCATTGAAAGGGGCAACACAGGTGGAGAAGGTAGTCAAGAAGGCATACGGCATGCTTGCCTTCATTGGCCGGGGCATTGAGTATAAGAATTGGCAAGTCATGTTGCAGCTGTATAGAACCTTAGTTAGGCCACACTTGGAGTATAGTGTTCAATTCTGGTCGCCACACTACCAGAAGGATGTGGAGGCTTTAGGGAGGGTGCAGAAGAGATTTACCAGAATGTTGCCTGGTATGGAGGGCATTAGCTATGAGGAGCAATTGAATAAACTCGGTTTGTTTTCACTGGAACGAAGGAGGTTGAGGGGAGACCTGATAGAGGTATACAAAATTATGAGGGGCATAGACAGAGTGGATAGTCAGGGGCTTTTCCCCAGGGTAGAGGGGTTAATTACTAGGGGGCATAGGTTTAAGGTGAGAGGGGCAAGGTTTAGAGTAGATGTACGAGGCAAGTATTTTACGCAGAGGGTAGTGGGTGCCTGGAACTCGCTACCGGAGGAGGTAGTGGAAGCAGGGACGATAGGGACATTTAAGGGGCATCTTGACAAATATATGAATAGGATGGGTATAGAAGGATACGGACCCAGGAAGTGTAGAAGATTGTAGTTTAGTCAGGCAGCATGGTCGGCACGGGCTTGGAGGGCCGAAGGGCCTGTTCCTGTGCTGTACTTTTCTTTGTTCTTTGTTGCCTGTTCATCCTATTTACCTCTACCTTCGCCTCACATGCTGACCTGCTGCTTTGGTTCCCTTTAACCATTATACTTGTAGTTTTATCCCTTCCCCACATTTGCTAGTTGAACGTCCTTGTGACCACCTTACTTATCCTGTTCCCTGGTACACTGGTCCCAGATTGGTTCAGGTGGAGACCGTCCCAACAGTACAAATCCCTCCTGTCCCAATACTGAGGCTGATGCCAATGCCAATGAAATGGAACCCTTCTTTCTCACATCACTCCTTTAGCCACGTGTTTACTTCCCTAATTTTCCCATCCCTATACCAATTTGCCCATGGCTCGGGTAGTAATCCAGAGATTATAACCCTTGAGGACCTGTTTTTTCATTTTGTTTCTAGTTCCTGATAATCCCCAAACCGGTCCTCTTTCCTAGTCTTGTCTATGTTGTTTGTCCCAACGTGGACCACAATAACTGGATCCTCCCACCCCCCCCCCCCCCCCACTCCAATAACCTTTGAAGCCGGTTAGAGATGTCCCTCACCCTGGCACCGGGCAGGCAACATACCATGTGGGGCTCTTGGTCTTGCTTGCAAAGGATGCTATCAGTTCCCCTGATAATAGAATCCCCTACAACTACCACTTGTCTTTTTGCTCCCCACTTGAATGGCCTCCTGTATCATGGTCAGTTAGCTCATCCTCCCTACAGTTCTTTTCCTCATCCACATGAACAGCAAGTACCTCATACCTGTTAGGCAGGTCAAGAGCTGAGACTCCTTTTCTGAATTCTGGATCCCTCTACCTGCCTCACTTGCAATCACACACTGCTGTTCCTGATCACTTGCCGAGTTTGAGGTACTTAATCTACCGGGTGTGACCGCCTCCTGGTAAAACATCCAGGTACCACTGCCCCCGCCCCCCGCCCCCCCCTCCCCCCCTCGGATGTGCCGCAGTCTCCAAAGCAGAGAACTCCAGCTCATCAACTCTGAGCCAAAATTCCACGAGAAACAACACTTGCTGAAGGTGTGGTCACAGCAGCTCGCAATGGGATCTGCTAGCTCCCACATCATGCAACAGCATGTCCCTTCCACTGTTCACAAGGCATAACAGACAGACCATACCAAACCCCCGTGCTTTGAGAACTTAAAACACATTGCCCAATACTAGGCATGATTCTGTGATTGGACAATATTGGCTAAATAATCCTCAAAGTGCACAAAATTACACTGACAACCAATTTGTGTGTACTAAAAGCTACATACATTAATAGACAGGGCTCTGTTCTTTTCAGACAGGAAGAAAATGTACACACATTGTGCCTGTTTCAGCTAAATAAAATAAGTGATAGCCATTCGATGGTTCATTCCTCAGGGCAATGTTTGACCAATCAGAATCAAGTTGCCTGGTTTAAATTTCAAACAATGCTTGGTAGTTAACTGGCAGTCACCATCAACTGGTGCATTATCCATGGAAATGCCTCTACCAATCAGAGTCCCCTTGTTAATCAATCAACACTCTCCTCATAGAGTCTAATATTGTTACTTCCCGTCATTGGTATTCTTGTGGTTGTCCTAATGAGTGCAAGATGAAACGCTTTGAAAAGATGTATTTTTTCAGCAATAGAAATCTTCATGGAACTTCCACCTCCCATTAGTTGTTTAATTGTCCACCAGCATTCAGAGCTGGATCACCAACAATGGTGTTACCATTCTGCAGAAACCTAATTGGGCCAACCACATACATACTGTGGCTAGAAAAGAAGGTTGGAGGCTGTAAATTCTTTGTCTCACCTCCTAACTCTCAGGTCTTCAAGACTCCCCAGATTCCTGATGAATCTCGTGGAACTTCTGCTCAAAGTTGATGCAGCCCAACCACAACACTCATGGAGCTCAATGCCATCAAGAGAAAAAGCAGCCCACTACATTTGGCACCCCATACACCACCTTAAACATTCACTCCCTCCATCATCAGGGCACAGTGACATCAGAGTGCACCACAGTCAGGGGGTACTGCAGCAACTCACCAAGGCTTCTTCAACGGTACTACCCACAGCTATGACCACTTCCACCTTGAAGGTGAAGGGGAAAGGCTTGTGGAAACACCACCATCTGCAACTTCCCCTCCCAAGTCACACATCATGCTGACATAGAACTACACTGCCATTCCTTTACTAACACTAGCTCAAAATCCTCAAACTGCCTCCTTATCAACATTTTGGCAGGACTGACACCATAAAGAATGCTGCAGTTGGAGAAAGAAGCTCATTATCACCTTCTTAAGGACAGTTAGAAATGGAAATAATGGGAATGCCATTAATGCGCTCATCCTATCAACAAATATTAAAAGCAGATTGCAGAAATTTGATCGGATCCATTGATAATTTCTAATATAAAATCAGAAAATGCTGGATAAACTCAGCAGGTCTACCAGCATTTGTGGAGGGAGAAACCAAAGTTGACGTTTCGCGTCCATGTGACCCTTTTACAGAACTGAAAAGGGATGGAAATGTAATGGGATATTCAGTTGGTGAGGAAAGGTTGGGAGGGTCAGGGATAGATCTGACCTAAGGAGAGACTGACAAAGATGTCATGGACATAAGACAGAGTGGGTGTTAATGGTGGCATTAAGGATTGAAGAAGTACTATTAGTGGCATAAAGGTAAGATAGGAGAATGTGTTAATAGGAGAGCAAAGGTCAGTGCTGGGTGAAAGCAAAACTGAAAAACACACCTCCTGTGTGGGGAGGGCTGGCGTTATGTTGGGGCGAGCCACGGGAACAAAACAAAAGGGGGCCAAGGTAGAGAGGAAAGTTCACACTCTGCAATTTCTGTTGATGGGCGTTCCATTGTCTTCTCATATACAACCACTGGTTCCTAAAGTTACCTGATTGATGCTTTCCCACCCGTCACAAAACTCAATTTCTGTCAATTAGTTTCTCCATCTTTGTGTCACTTTTTCTTTGATGACTTGAACCTCCACAGCAGAACTGTGAAGTCGCTTCCTTTGCCGCACATAAGGTCCCCTCTCAAGTGTGGATGGCAGGAGCCTTTTTTCATCAATCCCATTTCACAACAACAGTTTCCCGTTGTCCTCACCCTCCTTCCGCCTTTGCTTTGATTTGTGATTCCTTAATGACACCACCCAGCCCCCATTCCAGTTAACAAGATGAGAACTGTGCCGACAAGAGCCAGCCAACATGTTGCTGTATCTCAGAAAAATCCTAAAAGCAATTCTGAGTTGCTTTCATATCCAGCTGACAGGTCAACTTACCCTAAATAGGTGAAATGGGGGAACATTTGGCTTGCGTTTATTTTTACATTTTCTAACCTATCGGTCATATCTATGCCTTCGGCAAGCTAAAGTTATGATCGTTCGTTTGTAACAACGGATTATTTATTTACCTCTTCCCTGGTGGCGTCTCATTTCTATCTGTAGTCAGCTGCGCTCAGTGTCATCCCACAGTGTATAATAATAACATTCACTGTTTCTTTCCCTGTCGAAATGGACGATGCCAAGTCCAATGCAATTGAGAAAAAAAAAACACTTGTCTATTCTGGCTGACTTCAGGTGGATTTATACATATGTGCAAATATATGCACAGAAATTATACTGACATCAAGAGAGTTTTGCAACATCTGAATAAACAGTATTTCGGTGTCAGTCGGCCCAATCGTTCAAGTTGTAAAATGTTTAACTTGTTCTTATAAGTGCTAAATTCCTCTCCATTCTGTTATTGGGGATTGGAAATTGAAGATCCAGATTGCATTAAAGCGCATCTTATTCTGTTTACTTGTTAATTGCACATTTGTGTTGTGTGGATGATATGTAATGGCTGTGTATATGTGTGTATATGTGTGTGTGCATGGATTGTACTTTTCTGAAACACTTGCGTCATTTCCAATTAAATTGGAGTTGTGTTCAGCACCTTGGACAGCCGTCAGTGCATCTCCAGCAGAGCAGTGATTGTTTCGACAAACTATTCCTATTGATTTTCGCCAACATCTGTGAAGTGGGCATGTCCCCCCTACCCTGCCCCCTTCTTTCGGTCCACGGCACTTTCCTTGCCATTCCGTGTACGGATTCGTGAACCTGGTCTCGAACACAAAGTGGAATGGGCAGCGATCAGTTGTGTACAGACACGCTTGGATAATCAGAGCTGCGTGTGGAGCCGAGAGGAGCGTCACCCGGGCTCCGAGCTGCTGCTATCTTCCGTTCAACAATACCTCGGCGTTTTGAGAGGAGCGGCGCCCTTCCGAAATTTGCCATGCTTTTGTTCCAGGGAGGCGAACCAGGGCAGTGCTCATTTCCCTCCCCTGCGCTGCTTCTCGGGGCTGCTGGGGGACCCTGAGTTCTCTGGATGTTGGCCGAAGGTCTGCTGCTGCCAAGCGGAGAGAGGCTGTGTTGTTGATGATGCTTTTCTGACAAAGGGGACGAGCTGAGAGAGGCAAGAGTGTGGCTGCGAGAGGGAAGCACAGAACGGAGCGGATCGGAGCGGCTGTTTAAATCGAGACAAAAACATCCACATCACACACAAACATGCCTGTGCGAAGAGGGCATGTTGCGCCGCAAAATACCTTTTTGGGGACCATCATACGGAAATTCGAGGGCCAAAGTAAGTAGGAATGAATACACTTCCTGCCAAATGTCAAGGTCTAGTCAATCTGGATGTATGTGGGTGCTGGGCTGGCGTCTCTTTCCAATTGATCTTCCAGTGTTTGAAGAAATCTAAATATGAATGTAAAGGAGGAGTTGTAATTCTAATGCACATTTTTAAAAATAGTTCATAGTTTACCTTTCTTCCCAAAATCCGGATGATGGTTGAGTAATTCACTCTTGTTTTTTTTAAATCGCAAGGAGAGACGCTACGTTTTTTCTGACCGTTTATATAATTTAAGATCGCTCTCACCAGACAAACAAATCAACGTGTAAGAATAAACTATGATTTGAAAGAGCAAAAAGGCAAACTGAACGTTGAAAGTAGTACTCCCTGTCATGTGTGAAGTCTATGTCATGTGCCTCTGTATAACACAGTGGGTGAACTGATATTTTAGTGGGCAACACACAAAAAAAGTTGTACTATTTCTCATTGTAAGGTGATTCGGCTGAAGCAGTAGGGGATGGCTTCCGGGAATTGGTACCAAGCCTCGAACTAGTCCAGATAAGCATAAATAAGGTTTGCTTTCTGTTCATGGCAGTTAAGGGTTTAGCATGTCTCTGTGGACATGAATCAAGAGCATAAAACTGCCAGTATAATGTGTTTGCGTACATGTTGGCATGGAGAACCATTGAACTACGTTAAATGCTGGTTACTTTAATGTGGACGCAACGTTCACTTTATTTAATTTGTACAGAGGACGTATTACTTCCTTTAATTTAGTTGCCATTATTGATGGATCTGTACGTAAATGCAGCAGCATTAACTTGCTGCATATTACAACAAAGTTGACTTAGGTTTCTGTCACATATAAACGAAAGTAGTCACTTACCTCCATTTGACACTTTATTTTCAGTCAGCAAGTTCTATGTTTTATTGCCACCTTACTTCATTTTGGGGGGACTGGCTTATACTCATTAAAGTAAGGGATGTCACTTTTTTCATTCAATGTCAGCATCAGGCATCTCTAACAAACTGCAACATTGCTACATGTCAAGCAGTGTCTCTTCACCCTAATCCCAGAACCACATTCCTGTGGAGCTAGGATTTTCTTTTCCATTTTTTCTTTTCAATTTCTCATGTTGGTAACCCTGAGTGTCTCTGAGTGAGCCCAGCATTGATTTCAGCACAATTGTCAACAGCTTTGCCTGTAATTGTGTGCATGTTAGTAATTGAGTAGACGGTGCTCCAAAGGAGCCTGTACAATCACCAGAGAGAACAGTTCAGTCCCAAATAAGAATGAAGTCCCAGAAACAAAATAATTGTATGCAAGCCAATTTCAGCTCCCTGTTGTTTTTAGCAAATGCGCAGGCATTGTGTTTTGAATACATTGTGGAGTTTCACTTGGAGCTTGTGTAATTCGTCACAGCCTTTGCTCTTCTAACATGGTATGCCTGGCTATCTCCCCAGGTAATAACTGGTGCATAGCAGTTTGGATCTCCCAGGAGCCAATTGCCTCGGAGGAGATGTCTGTTTTGGGTGAACCTGCTCCAGTGCATTGTAAATGTAGATTGAGTGGCAGTTTGACTCTTCCTGCAGTTCCCACACACTTGCCCATCAACTGTGGCCAAGTTACTGCTGGTAATGATCTGGTAATGAACTGAGGCTGTAGGCCTTGTTAGCAGTCCAGACACAGTTGCACTGCTATCATATCACCTAGAATAATGCATTTACTGCAAATCCACAATTAACTATATCTATTAAATAGAAATGGTAATTTATTTTTACAAATTAGAAGTACCCAGATTTTATTCACACTTCAGTTATACTGAGGATGTCTACTCCATCGTATGTCCACTCCAATCAATTTGAGTAATGCTCATGGGTGGTGGTTTATGAGAACTTTGGCATCCACGCCACTTACACTCACTTACAACACAGCCCACACTGAACGTGATGTTGTTAAAGCATTAACATAGTTTAACATGGGTGTGTCAGAAGTATGCAGATTAGTTAGATCATGAAACCAGTGTCTGACGCTGATTTGACAGCCAACCTGCCATTTTTACATCACCGTTCTAGTTAGCACCCTCCTTTAGACGTATATGTTCAGCTGCATGAGGAATACACCACCAGTGCTGTTTAAAAGCATCATTGTTCAATTTATTGGTTATTTGCTTAATACTTTCTACCAGCTCTTGCAGAGTTTTTAGACGTACGAGATGTTTGGAGGAGCTCAGAAAGGTCTCCAGGGAGTAGTGCTGGATGTTGGAAAGTCATTAGTTTCTGGAGTTGCGGTATGGCTAAAGCTGCAGCATCAGAGGGAGATAAAGCAGAGGGGTCAAATAAAATAAATTGCTTACACAGGGAGGAGGAAGAAAGCTCTCAGTAAAGACCTTACCCACTTAGAGTCTTCACTTAGAGTAGGGGCTGGTTTAGCTCGCTGGGCTAAATCGCTGGCTTTTAAAGCAGACCAAGGCAGGCCAGCAGCACAGTTCAATTCCCGTACCAGCCTCCCCGAAGAGGTGCCGGAATGTGGCGACTAGGGGCTTTTCACAGTAACTTCATTGAAGCCTACTTGTGACAATAAGCGATTTTCATTTCATTTAATTTCAAGGAGCACATCTCACTTCGTGAAGGAGGTGACACAGAATTGTGCCACCTTTTGGAATCAGATCTGTAGTCTCAGATCAGGGCAACCAGGCCTGGGACTGGGAAGGTGACTGGAGCCCTCAAATATTTTGCCAGTGTATCTTTCCAGACTGGAACAGGCAACACAGCAAATATTCCACAGTTTGCTACTGCACCTAGGAGGCGATAGACGTTATTTTCTGTCAGGAGAGGAGACTTCATTGACTTCTCTCTATATTGGCTCTAATCGTCGCTTTGCCAGGATAGTGGGGCTTCTCTAGGTGCCATTGACAGTGCTCACCTGACTTTGCAAGTGCCACGTTTCAATGATGAGATGTACTGAAGCTACATAGGGTACAACTCATTCAAAGTGAAATTGGCATGTCATCATGTCCAGCATTTTATGCTGGTGAATGCCTGCTATCTTGACAGCAGTTGTGATACATTCATACTGCACCAGTAGATGTTACAGAAATCTTTCAGCCACCACATCAACCTAGAGGGTGACTGCTTGGTGATAAGGGGCAATCCTCTCTACACTGGTTCCCCGCCCCCTCCCCCCCCCCCCCTCTTCCCGCTCCATCACACATGAGCAGAAGTCATATAATGTGAGCTATGCTACCACAAGGAACATCATCCAGCAGACCATTGTTGTGCTGATGCAACAGTTTTGCTTTCTGGGTTACTAGGGTGGAGTCCTACAGTATTGGCAAGGCATGTGCCCCGATTCATGGTAATCTGTTGCATCCTACTCAGTCTGGCCTTAAAGAGAGTGCAGCCCTTGCCATTATCAATTTGCTAAGCACCTCAAGAGGAAAAGGAGGAACAGGCGGAGAGGGAGGAGCAGAAGGTAGAATAGAAAGAGGAAGGAAGTATTGAATGCATTCAGATTCTGGATGGAGTGTCCGTGAGTATTCAATTACAGATCCCCTGAATGAAACAGCAAATCCCCATGACTCAACAATTCCCCACTTTTCCATCACCGATTACTCCCAACATTCTGTCATCTTGGGCGCAATCCTGAAATAAAACAACTACACAGCAAGCATTCCATACCAAATTTACACAGCAACACATCCAATAGCCCATACAATATTTAACTAATCCCTTTGTCCCAGTCTTGTGGGTGCCTTTGAATGTCCTAGTGCTCTTAAAAAGCCGTTGAATGGTTGAAGCATGACTAATTCTGTTAACTTTCACTGGAAGATATTACAGATAACCTTGAAGGATGCCCTCAAGCAACTGTTGGTCGCAAAGGTTTGATTTCAGACTTCACCACCTTGGCATGGGCACCAGAACTCTGGGCTGGCTGATGGGCAGCAGCACTGGTTGAGTGGCTTTGGTAAGAACACAAATGCTGTCATTCTGAGAGTGGACAGCAGATTTGTGCTCTACAGAAATACTGCCACTCTTCCAGAGTGGGACTTCAGCAATACTAGTAATTTTCTGGAGTGCCATGAGAGCCTCCAAAGCACTTTTGAGCACTTGTATCTATAATCATAATGACACCAAGCTGGACTTGTATGATAACAAGCCACAATTTCACAACCTCAGCTGAACTTATCCTGCAGTTCTCTGGCACTGGGTGGGTTCTCTTTGTGCGATAATGGAGCTGATAAACTGCCCATCGGGTGGCTTTATCACAGGTAGGTTTGGAAGCACATTCCAGCAAGTGGTCATCATTTCCACAAAGGGAAGCATGAGCTTCCAGCTCTGAGTAAAGCCTGCATTAGGATGGAGCCAAACTCCTACATGCCTTGTAACAGTGGCAATAGGCTCTGTGGCAGGCCTGCCAATGTGCCAAGTTTCACTGTGTGCATGCCCATCAGCTTTCCTATTTGTTGCTCCATTGAAGTCCTCATCGGGTCCTCTGCAGCTAAGCTGGTATGCAGCTTTACCCTCTGGAGATCAAGCATCTGCATTTTCCAGTTCATCTGGCCTGATTGCAGACTACTCATGCTCAGTGACTCATCACATGGAAGCTCGCCTCTATACTATCCTCTAAAGTTTGTACATCTTTACTGATGGGTGCACACATCAGATCAACTGATAGATTTTCTTCCTTCCCAGTCTTCTCCCTCTTCCTTTAGCCTCAGACAGCACTGACTGACAATGAGGCAGGTTTGGGATATCTGAAAGCATAAATGCACAAGGGCAAGGTAGAGGTGAGGGAAGCAAGAGGTTCAATGTTGCACCATCTGTCGTGGGTACATCATAACAGGTAATAGGATGAGGGTGATATAAATTTCATTCAATAGGGTCATACCATCATCCATTAATGGCTCCAGAGATGCTGTTGGTCAGCCATGTCTGCATCCTCCAGATAACTGCACTGGATCACCTTGTCCTGCAAATGGGAGGGATGCATGTCAGTGAGTGAGGTGCAATGTGTTTGGGTAATGTGCCAGCTACAGTTGAATAGCTGGCAGTGGCACATGTGTAAGATGTGAGCGTGTGTCTTGCATGAGGATGAAGTGAAGGTATGAATGAGATTTGAGTCTTGGTTGCTACAGACATTTGGTAGACAAATGATGGGGATATGTATGCCGAATAGAGCAGTTTGTGAAGCTAATGGTGCAGTTGATAGGATATGGCATGTATGGTTGCCGTTACTGACAATGACCACTCATGCAAGATTATTTAGCCTCTTTTCGCACTGCATCCTGGCCCTGGGGCTAGACTGGTGGCATTGGCTGTCACAGCCACCTGCTCCCATTGCCTCCTAAATATAGAATTTACAGTGCAGAAGGAGGCCATTCGGCCCATCGAATCTGCACTGGCTCTTGGAAAGAGCACCCCACCCAAGGTCAACACCTCCACCCTATCCCCATAACCCAGCAACCCCACCCAACACTAAGGGCAATTTTGGACACTAAGGGCAATTTATCATGGCCAATCTGCCTGGAGGATCTCCTGTCTCTCAGAGGGAAGAGATCCTCTCTTTTCCCATCTATCTCCTTCACAAAGGCCTCCAGCATGGCAATGGAATTCCATGGAGCACACTCTCTGTTGTGTTCTCCAGATCTTCCACTCTTTTCCATGAAATGTCATCCTCTGCTGTGGCCAGAATGCACTCCAGTCCAAAGGCGTGCAGGATAGGTGGATTGGCCATGCTAAATTGCCCTTAGTGTCCAAAATTAGCCTTAGGGTTGGTTGAGTGGGGTTACTGGGTTATGGGGATAGGGTGGTGTGGGCCTCGGTAGGGTGCTCTTTCCAAGAGCTGGTGCAGACTCGATGGGCCGAATGGCCTCCTTCTGCACTGTAAATTCTATGATTCTATGATTAACCTTTAGGAGATGCAGTCTGGCCTTAAGTAGTGAAGGCTAGCTTTACATGATACTTGTTTCACTCAAATCTGCCCCCCTGCAATGGTGCGCAGTCACTTAGCTGTGCATTCAGCACTGCTTGATGAAGGGCACAATCTTTAAAGTCACCAGGCAGTACAAAGTTTGCTTGCTGTCTGCATGAATTTGAACAGGAGCGGGATCATCGTGAATCGCCATCCCCATGCCTGATTTTGGGTGCTATTCAATTTAGCCACCATAGTTTGCAAACAATCTATTTAAATAATCAATGGAGTTCACTAATGTCCTTCAAGGAAGGACATCTGCTGTCTTTCTCCAGTCTGTTTGTATATGACTCCAGACCACAGCAATGTGATTGATGCCCTCTGATATGGCCTGGCAAGCCATTCAGTTGTCATCAAGGTTATTCCCCACATAGCAGCATGGTGGCACAGTGGTTAGTACTGTTGCCACACAGTGCCAGGGACCCGGTTCAATTCTGACCTTGGGTGACTGTGTGGAGTTTGCAATTTCTTCCCGAATCTGCGTGGGTTTCCTCTGGGTGCTCCAGTTTCCTCCCACAGTCCAAAGATGTACAGGTGAGGTGGCTTGGCCATTCTAAATTGCCCTTTCCTGTCCAAAAGGTTAGACGGGGGTTACTGGGTTACGGGGTAACTCGGGGCTTGGACCTAGGTAGGAAGGCCGGTGCAGACTCAATAGACTGAATGGTCTCCTTTTGCACCGTAGCAATTCTGTGATTCTATGATCATTCTCAAGGGTAATTAGAGATGGATAATAAATGCTGGCCTTGCCAGTGACATCCATATCCTGTGAATGAATAAAAAATAATGGCAATGCATTTAGATTATCTTTGCAATTTTCCATTGAAGTAGCCTTCATAATTAAATTACATAGATCTTGGTTTTGAATTTGTTAGATATAAGCCATATATTAAGTAATAACCATAATTACATTTGACTGCCGGTTACAGTAAGCTTCCTGCTCCCATTTCAGAATATTTTAGCTCAAATATTATGTATTGTCAATTTATGAACCAAACTTTACAAAGTGGTCTTTTACATTCATAACTAATTCTCACTGAATATTTCTAAAGGTGTCTTTCATTCTGGATGAAATTGCCACTAAAATCATCACACATGGTGTGAGAGGCCATTCAATCAGTGGTGTGTTAAATATAACTGTCGGGCCATACATGCATAGCCATGTTTCCATAGTCAGAAAAATGGGAATTCATGGACTCAGTGGCTGATGCTATGGATCATAGCTGTGGTAGAGGCCCAATAGGTCATCTTTAACATAGGCCACCTTTAACATAGGCATATTCTTCAATCACATAAAGGCTGCCATGGAGCAAGATTGCATCCTCTACATAATAATAATCTTTATTGTCACAATTAGGCTTACATTAACACTGCAATGAAGTTACTGTGAAAAGCCCCTTGTCGCCACATTCCGGCACCTGATCGGGTACAGAGAGGGGGAATTCAGAATGTCCAATTCACCCAACAGCACGTCTTTCGGGACTTGTAGGAGAAAACCGGGGCACCCGGAGGAAATCCATGCAGTCACGGGGTGAAAGTGCAGACTCTGCACAAACAGTGACCCAAGCCGGGAATCAAACCTGGGATCCTGGCGCTGTGCAGCAACAGTGCTAACCACTGTATAGATCGCGCCTGCAATTCCTTCTCCCTCCAGTCAAACCACGAGGGCCTAAGGAAGAAAATTCCCTCTTGCAAGGAAGAAAGCATGGAAAATGGCTCAACTCCCAATTCTCAGATTGATCCATGGTCTCATGCTTATCAAACAAAAAGCTGCCACATATTGTGGGTACCATCTCTATTCCTGTCACAGTCCTTCTTTATAAGACAACCATTATTGGGCTCTTTACAGCACTTGCATTGGTTCCTGCTTGTGTTTTAATGGTTGAGGTGATGGTGGGGGTGAGGGGCTAGAAGATGTAGCTAATAGTGATATCTCACTTGATTGAAATCCCTAGACCATTGTTACATCGCAGGCCCTCCCCAAGTAGACATCGATGGAACTTCATAACATCACTAAATTTCCAAGTATTTATAAAAGCAATGTTGAATATGGAGAACCTGTTTTTCTTGATGCACCTCCATAATGATAATGGGAGAGTTATGGCAATACACAGAAAATGTCATGCACGTGGAAATGTACAGAGGAAAATGAGTCTTGTATATTCAAAGTATACTTTCATACAGAGAAAGGTGCATTTGAATTTGAAATGATTTTTGGTACATTATTCACCTCTGGGAATAAATCTGACTGAGAAAATTTCAGACAGTTTTGGTTTTTTAATCTGATGCAGCATCCGTTCCTATATTACACTAATTCAGTTGAAAAAGGTACATTCAGCTTAGGATAGATGCTCATGCAGTCCTGATATAGAAGGATATATTTCCTGCACTGGACTTAAACTTTCTTCACCTGTGTTATCAATGAGAACATTCCTTGGTTTTATCTTCACACACCTTATGAGTAGGTGGAAAGGATTGGCAAAAATAAAATTGCAGCGTTTTCTTTCAGGGATATTTCAGGTTTCAGTCTACAGTACCATTTTAATGTAACCCTGCAGTTGTGACTTTTAAATTGAGCATAGCAATTATTGAATCGTCCGTTACTTTTTACTTTGCTTGCACAAATTATTTAAACATAAATGTCAGTTACGCATAAATATATTGGACGTTTTGTGTATTGGTAATATTTTCAAACTTCAAAAATTCTGAAATTCTGTTTGTCATAATGGTCTTTTGTAAAATCCTTAGAGTAAATTGTCCATACCATCACTCGTTGTTAGTGATGACAGCTAGCTAGTCATTACCCATGAATTGCAAGAACAAACTGGGGTTTTATATTACCCATAATTTTCTTCTTTTTCTTTACAGATAGAAAATTCATCATTGCCAATGCAAGGGTGCAGAACTGCGCAATTATCTACTGCAATGATGGATTTTGTGAGATGACTGGCTTCTCGAGGCCGGATGTCATGCAGAAGCCTTGCACCTGCGATTTTCTACATGGTCCAGAAAGCAAGCGGCACGCAATTGCTCAGATTGCCCAAGCTCTGCTCGGCTCAGAAGAGAGAAAAGTGGATGTCATATTCTATCGCAAGGATGGTAGGATAAAGAAATACATTTTTATCTACAAGATGAAGAATTAATCCACACTTTTAAATTGTGCTTATTCAACGTAAAACTGCATACAGGCAGAAAATCAGATTAAAAGGTTAAATTAAGATGAATGAAAACAACACACTAAAGTTCAGAAGAAAATGCCTCAGATAATGCAGTTCGTTAATAAACGCAATAGCAAACAAAATATAGATAGACAACTGGAACTAAAGACACAAAAGAATCGGGATCAGGTTTAAATCCTCATAGGTTCATCCCTTTTGTATGATTGGTTCAAGTTCTTTGATAACAATATTTTTCTGTCTTGAGGAAAACTGCTGTAAATCTTTGATGAAATTTTGTGATGGTGTAAGTCTTTCATTCAAATAATTGAAGTGCAAAAAGCCGTGTTTTTCCAGGCCTTTCAATCACATTCACTGAAGTTAATTAATGTAATGAGTAATAAGCCACTTTCTCAATTAGTCAAAAGTCAGATTGAGTCATTGAAGTTATCGACTGAGAATCCGAGAGCTGACACTTCGGGACAGTTTTCATGCTGTGGAGTGATTGAGATGTTAGTGGTAATTTCAACATAGCTGATTTAGCTTGTGGAATTAATGGAGTGCAAATTAAATTCAGTCACAACACTGAGGAGCCTCTTCAATAATGCCCTAAATCAATCAGGCAACATGAGGTTTAGTTAAAGCAGAATAAGTCAGACAAAATCAATTTCTGTAGAAATGGAATATCGCATTTTCCTGTTCTCTTCAAAGCCCTTCAAGAAAGTTTATATAGGGCAGCACGGTGGTGCAGTGGGCTAGCCCTGCTGCCTCATGGCGTCGGAGTCCCAGGTTCGATCCCGGCTCTGGGTCACTGGCCGTGGGGAGTTTGCACATTCTCCCCGTGTTTGCGTGGGTTTCGCCCCCACAACCCAAAAGATGGGCAGGATAGGTGGATTGGCCACGTTAAATTGCCACTTAATTGGAAAAAATGAATTGGGTACTCTAAATTTATTTTTAAAAAGAAAGTTTATATGACAATCATAGGCAGTTTGCATCCTGAAACAAAAGTTGCAGTTAGACGGTTGAGATATAAGCACATTATTGTTCATACAACTAAGCTGGAAAGTAACTTGTGTTTATTAGCAAAAATGAAAATGCACAAAGTTTACATTGCCATTTGACTTGGATTCAAAATTGGTTGGATAGTCGGAGATGGAAAGGGGGGATATTGTGTAGGCATTCTGATTGGCAGGTTGAGATATGTGGTGCACTCAAGAAAGTCATTCTGGAACCTCAACCTCTCACCATATTTATTAATAATTTGGATGAAGGAAAAGAGTTGTGTTTTCAAATTTTCATATTATGCTAAATTAATATAGACCATGAATAGTGTAGATGGATTCAAGAAGTTGCAAAGGAACATAGTTGGATTAAATGAGTGGGCAAAATTGTGGTAAGTAGAGTACAATGTGGACAAGTGTGAGATCGTTCACTTTTCTGAGTAAGACAAATCAAAATATTTTCTTAATGGTAGTGATCTGGAGCTGTGGAAGTGTGGCCGTCCAAGTACAGAAATTATTTAAAGTCAGTCAGCAGGTATAAAATGCAATCTAAAAGGTAGTAAAATGTTGAACATACTTGGCTCCGCTTCCCATGAGTATCAGGGATTGAGGGATGATCGGATCAAGCTGTTTAAAATGTTAAGAGGATTTAATAGGATATATATGAAGATCCCATTTCCTCGGGTGGAAAACTCAAATACAAAGTGATAGAGACCCAGACATTGCATGAGTAATAACAAGAAACTGGCAATGTTCTTTCTTACTCCTTCGAAACTAACAGCAACTTCTGGAGTTTGCACATGTGCAGTTAAAATTGGAAATCCAGAAATTGCTGCCTGTGACTCTACTTTTCTCCTTTGGAAGCACTGCAGCAGCCCCTGTAAGTTGCAATCAATTCAACATTACTGAACCGTTGAGAACTCACCTTTGTACCCTATTAGTCTCACTGTAAATGTTCATGAAAAAGTTACACCTTCTCGAATGAGGTGTAACTGGCCTTATAATAGTGCACAATACTCATAATTACTGCTGAACTAATTCTATGGCCCAGAAAAACTAATTTGCGAAATAAGTTAAATATATTGCCGTTCCTTAAATATATCGCCGCCGTTCCTTCACTGTCGTTGGGTCAAAATCCTGGAATTCACTCCCTAATAGCACAGTAGGTGTACCTAAACCATCATGGACTGCAGCGGTTCAAGGAGACAGCTCCCCACCACCTTTTCAAGGGCAATTAGGGATGTTCAACAAATGCTGACCTAGCCAGCGAACCCCACATCCCATAAAAATGAATAAAACATTGTTTTTACCTCCCGTTTTATAAACTGATATTAAAACCTAAAGTATAATCAGTGCATTTTACTTTCTGGTTCACCATGTGTGGGGATACTTTAGTGTGATTATTTGTGTGATTACTTCACTGATGGTAAATACCTAGAGATCTCATTGACCAGGTACCAGATTCAAGCTAAAGTTGGGAAAGCTCCATGCCACAGAGACCTCCATAGATCTTTATGGCAGCTTTCTTCAAGGTCAGTGGCGAGCAATGTCGTTTCACTGCTGACGGCAAAATCTGGGCCAAAATATAAAATGAGAACCATTCAGGAGCAAAATCAGAAGACCTTTTTACACAAATCAATTTTGGAAATTAGGAAATCCCATTCAAAAAGTGGGTGCCAGGAAAATTTGTGCTTTCAAGTCTGTGTTGGAAAGATGTCTGTTAGGTAAGAGTGTCAAGGAAGATGGAGTAAAGGCAAGAAATTATAGTGTATGTGCATATCAATCATGATTTAATTGATTGGCAGAGTAAGCCCTATGTTCCAAGAACGTTTAAACAGATTTTCCCACTTCCTTCCCTTGCATTTCTGTCAGAATGAGCAAATGAGTAATGGTTGCTTATTTACCCCTCCAATTGATCATTCAATGAGTAAAGGGAAAATGTAGATTTAGCAACTGTCTCAAAACAGCTTTCAGTCCAAACTACAACTGGGCTTGCCTATTGTAGTCAGAAGCTCAACAATCTAGTCACCAGGTTTATCAATGGTTGTAAAGGTCTTTTATTTATGTTCCCAGCGATGATTAACTGTTAATGTTGAACTAAGTTGCTAAATTGGGTTCATAGTTCACTATTATTCTTGTTGATGACATGCAATGATATATTAAAAAGGTAAAGCCGCTATAATCCGAGATGAGTTTCCTCCAGGTGCTCAAGGTTCCTCCCACGTTCCAAAGATGTGCAGTTTAGGTGGATTGGCCATGATAAATTCCCCCTTAGGGTGGCGTTGCAGGAATAGGGTGGGGAATTGGGCCTAGGTGGGGTGCCCTTTCGAAGGGTTGGTTCCGACTCGGGGGCTGAATGGCCTCCTTCTGCACTGTAGGCATTCTATGATTCTATGATTCTATGACCAGAAGCTGCTTTCCCCTTTGAGGGGGAGAGCTGAATTGCGGTGGCTTAACCTGAAGATCACCACATCTCAATGTGAGGGATGAGGTTGAGAAGATGGTTTAACCTAAGGACCACCATACCTCAGGTGAGAGGTGAGGTTGAGAAGGTGGAGCTAGTTGTTCTGTTGAATAACAAAGAATGTGTAGAAAACTGTGACATTATTTGGAGGCATTATTGGCCTTTACCAGCAATGTGTTCACAGCAAATTGTCAGACCATTGTTCGCTGAACCCGATCTTCCTTCCATTCAAATTTATGGAGTCACTGTTCAAACTCTTTTTGGAGACTAATTCCCTAGTCACACTCTTGGCTTGAAAGTAAAAATGTTGCCAATATTTTCCAGTTAATTATAAATAAAAACTAGTGTGGTAAAAAATTGATTGTCGATTTGCTCAGAGCCATTTCATGCTGCTGACGTAGGTCAGTTTCACCTCCTATAGGTTTAGTCAACTGTGATTCTGTTAATAAGAAATATTATGTAGCAATTAATACGTCACAGAATTGCAAGTTTCCAACCAAACCAACTACTTTCTTGCTTTTAATTTTCTCCCAGTTTTCTCTACCTTCTCCAGAAGATGCTAGGGCAGTTTTCTTGGTACTGGCAGCTCTCTATTCATTCACCCAGGTAGCTATTTTTTGTGTGCAGACAATGAATGGCTGCAAGGCATTTAGCTAGGGGGAGGGTAACCTAAATGCATTAAACCTTATCCTTGCCCAGTATCCATTCTCATGTACTTTCCAGTAGGGTGGTGATCAAAAGAAGGAATTTTAATTGACTTTGCTCCCTTGGACAGGACGATATAAATCTCATTATTCTGCTCCACTATCACCCAAGCTGAAATCGGTTAACTCAGCAAAGACCAAATAAGAACATAAGAACTAGGAGCAGGAGTAGGCC
Source organism: Scyliorhinus torazame (assembly GCF_047496885.1). Lineage (NCBI taxonomy): Eukaryota > Metazoa > Chordata > Chondrichthyes > Carcharhiniformes > Scyliorhinidae > Scyliorhinus > Scyliorhinus torazame. The sequence goes on from NC_092708.1 coordinate 93,487,900, forward strand.
TGCTCCGCCATTCAATGAGATCATAGCTGATCTTTTGTGGACTCAGGTCCACTTTCCCGCCCGAACAGGTCGGAGAATCGCCGGGGGCTGGCGTGAACCCCGCTCCCGCCGTATCCTGGATTCTCCGCCACCAGAGATTCAGGGGGTGCCCCCACGGTGGCCCAGCCCGCGATCAGGGCCCACCGATCCGCAGACGGGCCTGTGCCGTGGGGGCACTCTTTTTCTTCCACCTTCGCCATGGTCTTCACCATGGTGGAGGCGGAAGAGACCCCCTCCCCTGCGCATGCGCGGGGATGACATCAGCAGCCGCTGATGCTCCTGTGCATGCGTGAACTTATGCAGGCCGGCGGAGTCCTTTCGGCCCTGGTTGGCGTGGCGCCAAAGGCCTTCCACGCCAGCCGGTGGAGCGGAAACCACTCCGTCGCGGGTCTAGCTCCTCAAGGTGAGGGCTTGGCCCCTAAACGTGCGGAGACCTCTGCACCTTTGGGGCGGCCCGACGCCGGAGTGGTTCCCGCCACTCCATCAAGCCGGGACACCGCGTCCTTCTGGGTAGGGGAGAATCCTGCAGAAACCCTATCCTTGCCCAGTATCCATCCTCATGGACTTTCCAGTAGGATGGTGATCAAAACAAGGAATTTTAATTGACTTTGCTCCCTTGGACAGGACAATATAAACCTCATTATTCTGCTCCACTACCACCCAAGCTGAAATCGGTTAACTCAGCAAAGACCAAATAAGAATATAAGAACATAAGAACTAGGAGCAGGAGTAGGCCATCTGGCCCCTTGAGCCTGCTCCACCATTCAATGAGATCATGGCTGATCTTTTGTGGACTCAGCTCCACTTTCCCGCCCGGACACCATAACACTTTATTCCTTTATTCTTCAAAAAACTATCTATCTTTATCTTGAAAACATTTAATGAAGGAGCCTCAACTGCTTCACTGGGCAAGGAATTCCATAGATTCACAACCCTTTGGGTGAAGAAGTTCCTCCTAAACTCAGTCCTAAATCTACTTCCCCTTATTTTGAGGCTATGCCCCCTAGTTCTGCTTTCACCCGCCAGTGGAAACAACCTTCCCGCATCTATCCTATCTATTCCCTTCATAATTTTATATGTTTCTATAAGATCACCCTGAATGCTTCTAAATTCCAATGAGTACAGTCCCAGTCTACTCAACCTATCCTCGTAATCCAACCCCCTCAACTCTGGGATTAACCTAGTGAATCTCCTCTGCACACCCTCGAGTGCCAATACGTCCTTTGTCAGGTAAGGAGACGAAAACTGAACACAATACTCCAGGTGTGGCCTCACTAACACCTTATACAGTTGCAGCATAACCTCCCTAGTCTTAAACTCCATCCCTCTAGCAATAAAAGACAAAACTCCATTCGCCTTCTTAATCTTATGTAACTCACTAAAATAGCATGGAGCTTGTTTACATGCTCACTGGTCAAGAGCTCCGCAAATGTATTGCTTAACATACATCTGCCGATAAAATAGCCTCTCTGCAACAGGCTGAAAATTTTCTCCCAGTACTGTTGTTACAGAAACATACTCAGTGGTATAGGGCAAGCTTTTATAATATGCATCCACTCACTCGTCAACCGTGGAGTTGTAACATTTTTGGATTTATTAAATTGGAACACAAATGACTATCAGGCAATCTGTTACTATTACATTTCACTGTAACATATAACAAAGACAATTTCGAAGTAATAGGCTATGATGTATTTTAATTGAAGTTAACATTAAAGAAACATATTAAGTGGAAAATATCCAGTCAAACACCAGTGGACAGCATATGTATTGAGAATAGTGGAGAAACCATACATTTCTAAGCTTGACACATTCAACATGTTGTGCTAAATTGTTTGTTTGTGAAATTTACATTTGTGGACTGAATTTTTTGGTGATGAAGGATTTAAGTAGTGAGAAATGAAATAATTTACACCTTTGGTAATGCATTGTCAACATCATGAATTCTTAGTTCAGATATATCAGAAATCAGAGACCAAATAAAGCTCCTCTGTTCTCACTCTGTGAGATGATGAGATTTCAACCTGAGAAAAACTAATCACTCCTGCATTAATATATTGGGTTTGATTTCCTTCAGAAAACAAGTCCCAACTTCTCTGAGTCAGATTGCCAAATTGATGTCAATTAATGTCAAATGTGAAGTTCAGTACTGTGAACCTGAACCAACAGAAATGAGTTAAGAAAGCTTAAACCCTTCTTCCCCATGGCTGTCAGAGTGTAGGGTTTAAGTTCATCAGTCAAGTCTGGATTTAAACTCAGAATGTGAATGGGAAAAAGGTTAGTGCATCCTCCACTCCTCACAAAATGGATATTGAACGGTAGGTCTGATTTTGAAACCTACCATTTGGGGACTCATGCAGGAGTATATTTAGCTACTTAATCTTGCACTAATGTTCAGTTTAAAGACAGTTTACTCAAAGAAAAATACCAAGTAAAAGCTAATAACTACTTTACATGAACTGTGATAACATCAGTTTTGCCATGGTCTTGTCATTAACAAATACATTTACCCAGCAGTGGAAAAGTCAAGCAGTAGCATATTTTCAGCTTGATGATGTATGATGCAGCTAGATTGTCACTTTGCCTGAAGTAAGCTCGGAGCTGCATTTTTTAAACTATCAAGTAATTTCTTTAACTTAATTTTTCATCCATTAAATTAATAGCTGTTCTGCATTAATATATTTACCTTGTCTATAGCTAGTTAGATGTAATCAGACGGATTTATTTCCAGGTTGCATTGAAGAGTATTTGTCAGATACTAGTGTTTAGGCAGACCAAAGTCAGATAAATATTAATGTAAATAGAACACTTATGTTTGAGGATTTAAAAAGATTGAAATTAGATCTGAATTTATTTACATGCATATATCCCTCATAGACTCAGTATATTACTTATCTAATTGTCCAATGTTTTATTTTGAAGTTTTTAAACCCAATTGCTGATTAAATGTTTCAAGTAAATGCTGCAGTATTGCAAACCTGTGGCCTTACCAGAAATTTTATTCAAATTCCTGCAGTGAGGTTTTGGAATATGTTACAAAGTCATTCTCGAGATACTGGGGATTGGCAATATCAGCGCATTTTAGTGGGTTACCACCAATATCAGGGGATTTAATGGGATCATACAGCAAAATTCATCAACCAAGTGTGATTTAAAAATGCAAATAATTACATCAGCGATATGATCACACAACAAATTGTAACATTTGTCACAAGCAGACTAAACAGAGCAATACTTACTATATGGAGCAATGTATGTGGTAATATTGATGAACATTGGAAGTTAGGTAACTGAAAATAAGGAGGAGGTTAAGAAAGAGGACCCAGAAATCCAATTAGGAATAAACTGGAATTACTGACAACATAAAATGTTTACAACCTTACACTTTGTAATTTGCTACAATGTGGCCTCTTGTAAATTGTCATAATAAGTAGGCTTCCAGGAGTGAATCTTTTCTTCACTTTACAATTCAATGAAGGGAAACGATTCAAAGAAAAGATCTATATCATCAGTGTTCACAGTGATCAAATGTTTTGTTTATCAACTAAATATATTGAACACAATGCAATCGTTGTTCCGAAGAATTAGTAGGTAATTGGCATTCATGTAATAACGTTTCAAGATCTGCAAGAATTTTGAAAAGAGCATTTTAAAAAACATTTATTTATGGGGAAAAGTGTTTTAGATTAAAGTAGTTGTATCATGCTGAACCACGGAGCCAACGTGCTATATTTGTTAGGAATAGATTTGAGAATGCAAATGAATTATTTATGACTTTTAGCTCATTGTGACACTTAATGGGATTGTCATAGCTTGAGCAAGCCAAAAGCTGAATCACACATATTGGGGCATGCAACTCATTTACCCAGTAGCAAACTATTTAGTTACCGTAATAATTTTAAAATAGGCTGGCAAACCAACTCATTTTGCATGTACTCTTATTACGGATTAAAGTGAGGTAGCATGATGCCATAAAAGGTGTTATGTATTCACAAAACGATGCAAGCGCCATTGTGCTGTTGCTTTCATGGTTGTGAGAATGAGACCTATTTTTATTGGTTGTTTCTTTTCTGCTGACAGTGTGATTGCCAAGGGAGCCTTTATTGCTTAATGTGTAATTTTCTCTGGTACGTGGGTGAAGAGAAGGCAGCTGTTGGAGTTTAAACATTGGCCCTAAGATACCAATTTTCAAATGTTTAATGTATTCATGTGAAAGTCTTCTTTCCACTATTTTAGTCTGGGTGTTAACCTATTTAAAGTAAACAACACAGTTAAAATGTCAAAGAGAGACATTTCAAATGAATGCTTTGGGCATGTACAGGCTAATGTCCTATGATATAACATCAGGACCAGTATATGCATATGTAAGAAAACTATTTTGTTGAAGGTAAGAAGTTATCACAAGAATTAAATGCTGTAGCATATAGCATAAATTGCCACATATTGATATCATTAAAATGTTGGTTTGGTTTCCCCAGTCAGTGCCTCTGTTGATGTATCTGGTGCAATTTTCGACAAGTTTGATGTTAGTCTCGGAGTCAGTAAGAAAACAATGCAAAATGCACTGCATGTGTTTATACCATTGATAATTAGAAATCAGTGCTGAACTAATAATGCTGATGGAATATACTATGGCAGCATTTTTTTGGCTTGTTTACAGAGAAGTGAAAAGTGACTGCTCATGATCATTGTAATATCCTCTACTAATTTTGTTCAAATCAATTGGTGCCATCAATGTATTATTTCTATAGCCAGCTTTACCAGTGAGACAAGAGACAACGTTGTACCTTTGCTTAACCCTAATGGGTTGTGCCAAAACCAATTCCTCACTGTTGATGTACTATGTTTGGTTGTTTAGAAAAGTTACATGCTAGGACATACATGTCTTATTGTTGTCAGTACCGGCATTCCATATACAACTGGGTTAGAAAATTATACTGCAAAATTGAGTACCAATAATAGCAAGTGCTATTATGAGTTTTCCATAAACACAGTTGTGTTTTATCTGCCATAAACAACATTCAACATAATTCAAATAAATTAAGCATTTATATGGCATGTTTCTTTTTTACATTGCGCTCCACTCCCCTGATAAAAAATAGCAGAATAATATATATATTTATTTAATGAAGGCGCATACATTTTTCTGCTTGGATTACCATGAGCAAAGGATAATAAACAGTAGTGCCTTTTATGATTTTCAGTATTTAATCATTATTATTTGGGTCGTCTCTGATGTTCAGATCCTTGAACTGGCTGGCACTCATCCAAAACACCATACAAGTAGAAATTAGGAAGAAAAATACTCTCCAAAGGTACAAAAAGTTATCTGTTTCTTTCACAAGAGGTTAACCTTTCAATGAACCTCAGCAATTATTGTATAAATGCATGGCAATGGGAAATTCCATTGTATGAGACTGGCTGATTTTTCTTTTAATCCAATTGTCAAGTAGCTACATTGTCCCCACTCTCACCATTTCCATGATCTCCTGCAGCCCTACAACCTTCCAAGATCTCTGTGCTCTTCCTATTCTTGCCTCTTGCACATAAGAGATTTTGATCACTCCATTGAAAAATGAAAAAAAAATGAGATGAAAATCGCTTATTGTCACAAGTAGGCTTCAAATGAAGTTACTGTGAAAAGCCCCTAGTCGCCACATTCCGGCGCCTGTTCGGGGAGGCTGGTACGGGAATTGAACCATGCTGCTGACCTGCCTTGGTCTGCTTTCAAAGCCAGCGATTTAGCCCTGTGCTAAACCAGCCCCTGACATTGCTGATGGCTATGCCTTCAGCTGCCAAAGCCCTAGACTCTGCAATTCCCTCATTAAGGCTCATCAACAATCTACCTCACTCTGTTCTTTTAGGACACTCTTTAAAACCTACCTGTTCGTTCAAGATTTTGGTCAGCTGCCCGAAGATCTCCTTATGTAGCTCAGTGCCAAGTTTTGCTTCAAAATGCTCCTGTGAAGGATCTTGTTCTTTTTTTTACAATCTTAAACAAAAATTATAAACACAACTTCTGGTTTTGGTAGTAAAGAGTTTTGGTTGCTCAGCAAACATGCAACTCAAGGTCGGGATTTTCTGGTCACACCAGCCACAAATTCTTGTCAACAGACTTTTGGCTGCTATCCAAATTTTACAGCCCTGCCCACGCTGATTCCCACCAAGGGCACGACTGGAAAATCACGCCCCAGGAGTCAGGTCAATGATTTGCTTCCTGAGCACATTAAAGCAAGAATTGTGAGTTCACTTCCAAGAGTTAGCTGCTAGGCCTTTATACCAATAGTAGTATAATTCCAGTCTGGTGCAAAGTCATTTTTACATACTCTGATGTTTTGGTTCACCTGGACACTTTTTAAGTACATTTTTGAATGCAGGCGCAAGTTCACATTCCTACCTTCACCTTCCTAACATCTATAATTAATCAACTGATGAGCACTGCTCTGCTTAATAGTATAGTACAAAGCATAGTTGGCAATGTAACCTTGATGTGTCAGTTGGATATCAATGGCTGAGAACCAATAATTGAGATTTTATTCTGAAATTATATTAAATATAAAACCTAAATTCTTTGAATGCTTGGGTGGCATGGTGATGCAGTGGTTAGCACTACTGCATCACGACGCTGAGGACTCGAGTTCGATCCTGGCGAGGGTCACTAGACGTGGGGAGTTTGCACATTCTCCCCACGTCTGCGTGGGTCTCACCCCCGCAACCCAAAGATGTGCAGGATAGGTGGATTGGCCATGCTAAATTGCCCCTTAATTTGAAAGCATTAACAGTGAATTTCCACTGCTGGTAAATGGAATGACATGGTTAGCACTGTTGCTTCACAGCGCCATGTTTGATACCCGGCTTGGGTCACGGTCTATGCAGAGTCTGCACATACTCCCCGTTTCTGCGTGGGTTTCCTCCGGGCGATCTTGTTTCCTCCCACAAGCCCCAAAATACGTGCTTGTGAGGTGAATTGGACATTCTGAATTCTCCCTCAGTGTCCCCGAACAGGTGCCAGAGTGTGGCGACTAGGGGATTTTCACAGTAACTTCATTGGAGTGTTAATGTAAGTCTACTTGTGACAATAATAAAGATTATGATTATTATTATTAGTAGTAGTCACTTGGGCAGATATATGAAGTACTGTATGTACTTTAATTTTCTTTGATGGTTGTGAGACTGCTAAGTTTTTGTTCTGGGTAGGGTTAGTCATTTCAATAAGGGAATATTAAGTTGTGATTTCCTTGGATACCGCTTGTTACGACATCCTTAGTTTACGATGCACAAGAGACAATTAAATGATAGATGGGTAGAACATTTGAGCACTGTGAGTGTCTCAGGTATTTAATATATTTCCAGATCATAAATTCCCTTGAAATATTCAAGATCAAGATTTTTTTTAAATTATGAGCATGTCTGAGATTAATCCTACTACTTCTTTGAGGCCGCAGAACCAAAATAATTTAGTAGCAGAGAGAAGGAGAATTTAAATTTAAATTTCTATGATATACTTTATGTTTAAAATTAAAATATCACATTCTGGCCTGTAGTTTCCTCCATAATAAAGCTATCATTCTTTACCAGTGACCATTTTTTAAACCTCAGACTGGGCCAATCATAGTTTTCAAGGTTGATTTTACCCAAAGCCAAGTCTCGAGCTTGAATTGGTTCTCAGATTGAAACATTAAAAAATAAGGCATAATGGTGGTACAGTGGTTAGCACTGCTGCCTCACGGCGTCGAGGATCCGGGGTCGATCCTGGCCCCGGGTCACTGTCCATGTGGAGTTTGCACATTCTCCCTGTGTCTGCATAGGTCTCACCCCCACAACCCAAAGATGTGCAGGGTAGGTGGATTGGACATGCTCAATTGCCCCTTAATTGAAAAACAAAGAACTCTAAATTTTAAAAAAATATTGATAAATAAACTGATAGAATTGGATTTTACAGCCCTCCAGCAGCATGTTTACACCTGTCTCTGCCTGCCAACGGCACACAAGTGGGATTTAACTAATGTCAAGTGTGCAGCCTAGCAACTCCCACTGCATGTTCTGGGCAGGCAAGTGATGGAGGGATGGGTGCCTCCTGAACCTTGCCCCTGGGCCCATTAAAGAGTTCCCACCAGATTGTTGTCCGAAACAGCCCCAATTTCCGACCCTCCTGGGCATATACACTCTGCCCCTCCACGCCACCTTCTGCCCTTTGCTGGTGCCTACCAACAATATTCCTCTATTACCCCCCCGCACCCCCCCCCCCCCACCCACCCCCCCACCCACCCAAGCCCCCTCACACATACTTACATGTACCTTTCACTCCAGCTTCAGCTCCTCGACATTTCCGACTGTCATAGACACAGCAATGGCCACTGTTCCCAGTGGCACTGCTGGTACGAGAGGATTGCCAACCATTTGATTGGCTGTCAGCTCTCAGAAGCAGGAAATACTGTCCACATGGGAGCAGAAGTCACACCTAAAACTCATTAACAGCCTCAAAATAGTCCGCGTGGTTCGGTTGGAGCAGCAGTTGGATGCACTTAGGAGCATGCAGCCAACGGAAAGTGGCATAGATAGGAGTTATAGAGACTTGGTCACACCCAAGGTGCAGACAGACAGATGGGTGACTGCTCGAAAGGGCAGGCAGTCAGAGCAGGAATCCTCTGTGGCTGTCCCCCTCTCTAACAGGTATACCGTTTTGGATGCTGTTGGGGGGGATAGCCTATCAGGGGAAAACAACAGCAGCCAGAACAGTGGCACCACAACTGGCTCTGTTGCTCAGCAGGGGAGGGCAAAGTGCAGGAGAGTGATAGTTATAGAGGACTCTAGAGTAAGGGGCACAGATATATGCTTTTGTGGACATGAATGAGACTCCAGGATGGTATGATGCCTCCCTGGTGCCAGGGTCAAGGATGTCTCTGAACGAACAGAGGACATCCTGAAAGAGGGGATGAACAGCCAGAGGTTGTAGTACACATAGGTACCAACGACATAGGCAGGAAGAGTGATAAGGTCCTGCAGAAGGAGTTCAGGGAGTTAGACAGTAAGCTAAAAAGCAGGACCTCGAGGGTTGTAATCTCAGGATTATTCCCTGTGCCACGTGCCAGTGAGGCTAGAAGTAGGAAGATCGTGCAGCTAAACATGTGGCTAAACCGGTGGTATAGGAGGGAGGGTTTCAGATTTCTGGACCATTGGGATCTCTTCCGGGGCAGGTGGGACCTGAAGGATGGGTTACATCTAAACTGGAGGGGCACTAATAACCTGGCTGGGAGGTTTGCTAAACTCACTCGTGAGGATTTAAACTAGTATGGCAGGGGGGTGGAAACCAGAATGTGAGCTTAGAAGGTGTAATAACTGAAGGGGAAATAGAGAACCAAAATAAAAGAACAACATCACCATCAGGCAGGGCAAAAAAGGTGACAAATGTGAAAAGGGAGGTGGTCAATGCAGGATTGAGGATGTTTTGCCTAAATGCGCGCAGTATACGGAATAAGGCAAATTAACTTGTAGCGCACATTGAAATTGGCCGGTACGATATTGTGGGCATCACAGAGACATGGCTGCAAGGGGATCTGGACTGGGATCTAGATATACAAGCATATGTGTCCTATGGAAAGGACAGGCAAATGGGCAAATGGGGCGGGGTTGCATTGTTAGTAAGCAGAGGACAACTAAAAAAGCAATAAGGGGGGAGAAGATGAAGTATGAGTGCAAGCTAGCTAGTAATATAAGGGACGATAGGAAGAGTGTTTTCAATATATAAAAGGTAAGAGAGAGGCAAAAATAGACATTGGACCACTGGAAAATGTGGCTGTAGAAGTAATAATAGGAATCAAAGAAATGGCAGACGAACTGAATAGTTACTTTGCATCAGTCTTCACGGTGGAAGACACCAGTGGGATGCCAGAGCTCCAGGAGAACCATGGGGCAGAGATGAGTGTAGTGACCATTACTTAGGAGAAGGGGAAACTGAAGAGTCTGAAGGTGGATAAATCCCCTGGACCGGATGGACTACACCCTAGGGTTCTAAAAGAGATAGCTGAGGAGATTGTGGAGGCATTGGTGATGATCTTTCAGGAATCACTGGGGCAGGAAGAGTCCCAGAGGACTGGAAAGTGGCTAATGTAACACCGCTGTTTAAGAAGGAAGAGAGGGAGGCAGAAGACAGGAAATTACAGGCTGGTTAGCCTGACTTCGGTCATTGGTAAGATTTTAGAATCCATTATTAAAGATGAGTTTGCAGAGTACTTGGAAATGCATGATAAAATAGGACTGAGTCAGTACGGCTTCGTCAAGGGGAGGTCATGTCTGACAAATCTGTTAGAGTTCTTTGAGGAAGTAACAAGGAAGTTAGACAAAGGAGAACCAGTGGATGTGATTTATTTAGTTTTCCAGAAGACCTTTGACAAGGTGCCGCATAGGAGACTGTGAAATAAGTTAAGAGCCCATGGTGTTAAGGGTAAGATCCTGACATGGATAGAGGATTGGCTGATTGGCAGAGGCAGAGAGTGGTGATAAAGGGGTCTTTTTCAGGATGGCAGCCGGTGACTAGTGGTGTACCTCAGGGGTCGGTGCTGGGTCCACAACCTTTCACAATATACATTAATGATCTAGAGGAAGGAACTGAAGGCACAGTTGCTAGGTTTGCAGATGATACAAAGGTCTGTAGAGGGGCAGGTAGCATTGAGGAAGCAGGCAGGCTTCAGAAGGACTTGGACAGGTGAGGAGAGTGGGCAAAGAAGTGGCAGATGGAATACAATGTGGAACGGTGTGAGGTTATGCACTTGGGAAGGAGAAATGGAGGCATAGACTATTTTCTAAATGGGAAGTTGCTTAGGAAATCAGAAGCACAAAGGGACTTGGGAGTACTTGTTCACGATTCTCTTAAGGTTAACGTGCAGGTTCAGTCAGCAGTTAGGAAGGCAAATGCAATGTTAGCATTCATGTTGAGAGGGCTAGAATACAAGAGCAGGGATGTACTGCTGCAGCTGTACAAGGCTCTGGTCAGACCCCCATTTGGAGTTTGTGAGCAGTTTTGGGCCTCGTATCTAAGGAAGGATGTGCTGGCCTTGGAAAGGGTCCAGAATAGGTTCACAAGAATGATCCCTGGAATGAAGAGCTTGTCATATGAGAAACAGTTGAGGACTCTAGGTCTGTATCGTTGGAGTTTAGAAGGATGAGGGGGATCTTATTGAAACTAACAAGATACTGCGTGGCCTGGATAGAGTGGACGAGGCGAGGATGTTTCCACTTGTAGGAAAAACTAGAAGCAGAGGACACCATCTCAGACTAAAGGGACGATCCTTTAAAACAGAGATGAGGAGGAATTTCTTCAGCCAGAGGGTGATGAATCTGTGGAACTCTTTTGCCGCAGAAGGCTGTGGAGGCCAAACCACTGAGTGTCTTTAAGATAGAGATAGATAGGTTTTTGATCAATAAGGGGATCAGGGGTTATGGGGAGAAGGCAGGAGAATTGGGATGAGAAAAATATCAGCCATGATTGAATGGCGGAGCAGACACGATGGGCCTAGTGGGCTAATTCTGCTCCTATATCTTATGGTCATATCACATGCATGTGGGGCGAGCAGAGTATGGGTGGCTCACCCCTGACCTCTTCGCCTGGGGAAGATGATGGGCAGGGACATCAGTGCCCCATTAAACCCAACACAAAATATCCCCAAGTAGTCCAGGTTTAAAATTTGTTTTGGCATGTACAGGATTTATGCTGTGCTTGGAGTATCTTCAGACCTTCACACACAATATGTCTTGCATCTGTCACTTTAGACGTTTTTATATTTAGTACTTGTGTGTTTTTGGTTGATAAGGGCCAATATTCATGTACTAGTTCCATGTGTCTGCATTGCTAAATTATGGACACAATTTAACTAAAAAGACCAGAGTCAGTTCTGGGCAGGAATTAAGGAGTCGTTCCCGGCGCTTGTAGTGCCAGGAACCAACTCGCTATCTAACGTCACTCTGTTTTTCAAACGGAGCTCCTCAGTTCAGGAAGTGATCGGTGTGCCATTTAAAAATGGTCTCTCGAATCCCTGATGCGACTCCTGGACCCTTTCAATGCCCCAACTCACCTGTTGGGGCATGGCCGTTTCCCCCCAACCCCGTACCTCCACCACATACCAGTAGTTATCCCCGGACCCAATCCTATTGGGCAGAATGCCAGCCTGGTACATTGGCACTGCCAGCTGAGCACCATGGGAGACCGCTCCAAGTGTTGTTCTGCCTGGTCCCCATTTGTGGAGACAAGTGCTAAAAGGCTGGGGTCTCCTCGGCGAGGCCAGTAGATGCTGGGTGGCCATTTGATCGTTTTTAAACTCACTTAACTGTGCGAGATTGGGTCCTGCCCTTTGTTGACGGGATCCAGATCGTGACGTCTTGCGAGGCGTAACGACCATCGGGAATCCTGAGGACAGGCCTCTCCTGGGGATCTACCGGCTATGTCCCATCCCAATTCCGCTGGGATGTGGCCGGTAAATTGCGCCCTATATTTCTCATCCTGGTGGTAGAATTGTCCATCTGGGCAATATGCATGCAATTCTACTGCTCGGAAAATTAGCTAAATTTATCAATGTAAATATTGGGAGCCAGGACACATTCATCAATGTCTCTCATGAACTTCAAAAAAACATTCAATGAAATGTGCATTTCAGTGTACTTGGGAGTGAGATCACTGACTTAGCTGCCAAGTTATATTGCCAGTTTAATATTGTTCTGGATCATCATCAACCACTCCATTTTGAGACAAAAGTGACAGTAGAACTGTGACCTATGGATACGACTTCCCCATTCAAACCAATTAAATAAACTGCTTTAATTTGTAGATGCGTTTAAAGTAATGTTTCCCTTCTTTTTATGTCATCTTGTGCTTTCCTCTTATCTATCTATTTATTGTTCCCTGTACAGCAACCTTCTTGCACTTTCTGTTACATTAAATAAAAGTCAATGTATTTCTTTCTTGTTTCATAGAATCATAGAATTTACAGTGCAGAAGGAGGCCATTCGGCCCATCGAGTCTGCACCGGCTCTTTGAAAGAGCACCCTACCCAAGCCCACACCTCCACCCTATCCCCATAACCCAGTAACCCCACCCAACACTAAGAGCATTAAGGGCAATTTAGCATGGCCAATCCACCTAACCTGCCCATCTTTGGAATGTGGGAGGAAACCGGAGCACCCGGAGGAAACCCACGCACACACGGGGAGAACGTGCAGACTCCGGACAGACAGTGACCCAAGCCAGGAATCGAACCTGTGACCCTGGAGCTGTGAAGCAATCGTACTAACCACCATGCTGCCCTTCTCCTCACTGTGAATGCGTTGGTGTCTTAACAGATACTTTTCTTCTCACAGTCAGAACATTTGAAAGGTGTCTGATCGGTGTGAACATACTGGTGTGTCAGCAGGCTGGATGACTGAGTGAATCCCTTCCCACAGGTGGAGCAGGTGAATGGCCTCTCCCCAGTGTGACTGCATCGCTCCATTTCCAGTTCAGAAGGGTAACTGAGGGTCACTATATTTCATTTCCAAACAGCCAGGTTTTTATTATTACTTTCCCTCTTTGTCCCTTTCTCTTATCATTCTTATCTTATCTTATCATTCTTTGCTGATCAGTTATAGCAGCTTATCGGTATTCTTTGCCAATCAGCTTTGCTTCCTCTAATAATGTTCTCATTCTCTGTATTATTCAGTTTCTGCTTTCATCTGTATTTAGCTCTTGGTTCTATCTCAAATTTTTTTCTTGCTTAATATTTCATATTCCAATTAGGAATCATGTAAACACTTAATTTACCACAGTAACAAAGCAACATATGGTGGCATTTTTGAACTGAATAAAAAGTATGTGCCAAAATATATTTAAAATCTGCTGCTCGTTAAAAAACATAACACCGTAAAAATACAATAGGCCACCAAAACGAAAACTGCGCACAAGAAATCTTATTCATCTTTTCTGTTCTGCCTTCCACTCTGGTAAATTTAAATCCCCTCCTTCTTTGCTATTGACTGTTATTTCTTACCTGTTACTCAGCCATGCAAGAGTAAGATAATGGCTTAGACCTAGTCTGCCCTTCCAGTTGTTTGTTCGAGTATAATTTGCTGTAGTACATTCAGGATAAAAGCTTGGTTTTTTTTGCTGAAGGTTGTTTTTCTCTTTATTTAAACAAGAAAAATTCCACCCACTACAAAAGGCCATTGCATGCTCGAGTTTCTCACAGTAAGCAGCCAGCATATGTAACATTTTGTACTATGAGCAGATGTTAATGACCATGTTGGAAATGCGTTTTACAAAACAGAAACTGGCAAGCAAATGGAAATATAAATCAAAAGGGAGTTAATATCTATTGCTGCAGTTTAAGTTGTCGACTTACCACCTTACACCTCGGGATTCTAAATCAATAATAGGGCAAAATGAAGTTGGTGGTATCAGCCTCATATCAAGTTCATGCTTGGAATTAGCTGCTGTCAATCCAGTCACATACTATCCCTGTGCGCAGGTGATTCTTGATGCAGAAAGCTGTCATTTGCCGTAATTAAGAATTCTCTTCTCAAAGTGTTGTTTAGATAGCATTGTTGAGGAAGTGTCAAGACTATTAATCATTTCCATCTGTCAATGTAACTTTATCCAAGGATCATTTGCAATTCTCAAGAAAGATGGATTTTCCCACTTCTCTCCTACTGTTATTGATCATAAAATTGACAGGAACCTTTTTCTAAGGCATACAAAAATGACTCATTTAATAACTTGGCATTGGAAAAGACATGCTGGAATAACTGTTGACCTTTATTCTGTGCTGCCCGCCACCAATAGCAGGGTTCCTGATGTGGGGGAGAATCCAGCGTCGTCCAAAAAATGCCACTGATCCTGTTCTGATGCTCCTGTCCCCTGCTGGCGGCAGTATCAAGGTTCACACAACACGCGAGCGGAAGGATGCAAATAGGTCAAATTGACTCATTTGCATCCTATTATCGGGCTGGGCACCAAATTTTCCAAGCCCGCGTGAATCTCCTGTCCTCTGGGCCAGGATTCACATGGGCGAGAATTGGTGCAGGTATTTCCCAGTGTGGCCCTGGTTTGGTGGACCTTGCACTGGGCCAAGGGGGTAACCTTTTAAGGGAGTTTCAACTAAAGTCCATTGGAGGGCCCCCCCCCCCTCCCCCCCATAATGCAAATCCTGAAAATCATAGAGGCTTGAAGAATCCGGTGCCCAGCCCGTTAATAGGATGAAAATGAGTCATATTGACCCATTTGCATCCTCCCTCTAGTGCGGGGAGTGAACCTCAATACCGCCACCAGCGGGTACTGGAGCATTGGAGCTGGACTGGCGCCAGGTGCCTATCCTTTTTTTTTTAATGACGCTGGATCTTTGGCCACATCTAGAACTCTGCTACTGGTGGCAGCCGCGGAGAATCCAATTCCCATCAATATATAATTCTATCTACAGCAAACTTCTGGTAAAACATATGAGTGCTCATTCTACATATGTAAAACTGGACAATGTACCCTAGGGTGCAGAATGTTGTGAAGCTGGTTCGCTCGCTTGCAGAAGTGATAGGAGATGTAGATTATAGTCAACCAAATTTGCGCTGGTGTATTTTCTGCTTTAGTAATGCTGCGCACAAGTTGCAGAAGCCACATCTCTTGCTTAAAGCACAACTCCTGTAATGAGAGGAGTATCTACTTATTAAAAGCAAGTGTCCCAACCTCAGGGGGGTGGGAACGATAAGTAGCATAATACTTTCAGACGCCCAGTCCCAAGCGCTGACCTTTCCAGCATTCGCCTGCACAATACTCCAAAGACCAACATATCTTCCTGCTCCACTCCACAGCCTCACTCTCCGAGACCTCCCCATATCCCCATCCGAACAGCCAACACTCACACTCACATTCATCTTTGTGCCACCTTGCACTCATGTTTCTCAGTCACTCTGCAATCCATCCCCTCCACATAATCCATTTTTCACACACACACCATTCTCTCCTTGCAGGAGATGAGAGCGCAGAACCCCATGGCGAGAGTCAGTGTAGAAGGAGGGGGCAGTGGCAATGGGCAACATGGCCACCGGTGATAGCCACCTTGACAGTGCATGCCCGTCTGGACCAATATGAAGGATGCCTTGTCGGAGGAGGCTGAAGAAATCAGCAATGACTTATTGTGAAAGCGTGAGCCTCATGAGGCTATCTGTCAAGAGAGCTGATCCTCGCTGCCTGTTGACCCTGTGTTGAGGGCGTCATTTCCTTCAACCTGGATCTCCTTTGTCCTGTGGAGTGGCATGAGCTGAGGAAAGGGCTGATGCTGCTGCTGATGTTGCACTCGCTGCTTCTGCTGCTGTTGATGTGGCTGGTGCAGCTCCTCCTGTTCCTCCTCAGAGGTCCAAGGAAGAGCTGCATAAGCTGCTCCCATGCAGCAGTAAAGCGCTGTTCAAGGTGAGTGAAGTTCAGGACAGGTGAACTGACTTCTAAGAAGTTGGAAATCACCTTTCAAACAGTGAAAGGACTTTTTGTGAAGAAGTGTTGTGAACAGCAGTCTTTCACATTGATATGTCTGGAGCTGTTCAGTTGCACTGATTGAAAGCTCCACTGTCAATTTCACTGAAGTATTACAATCCATTGTGTCATTACCTAGTTAACCCTGGCGAGTTCAAGAAACCCATCTGCTGGCTGTGAATATTTCAGTTACTTACTCGATGACTCCATAGGACTTTTCCACTTGTCAGCAAACCTGCACAGGTCCAACCTGGCGGTGGAAAGGATCATTTCAGGTTCCCGACCCGACACCACTTTTTGGGGCTTTAAACGTCACCCGCATCTAAATGCCCCCTCCCTCTTAGAAGTTAAAATTCAACCCATAGTAAAGCCCAGAATAAGTGATAAATTTATAGGCCTGGCAAAATGTGTATAAGTTCTGAATAAGAAAAGGAAATCCAATCCACCTGACTAAATTCTTTACACAGGCTAAATACTACATAACTATTCCAGTATTCTGACAGTCAAGCAATTGCAGGTAAATGCTCCAACAAAATAAAAAAAATTAAAGCACTGGTGCTAACTTCTATAACAAGGTTCAACCTGTTGACACGTATCATTTGTCCAGCTGCTCCCCACAGATAATACTGCCAGACATAACCTGAGCAACCAAGTTTTAAAACAACACTAAAAAAATCAAAACATCCCATAGCTATCACAACTGAAACCACAGTAGAACAAAGGGCTAATTAACCAATTCAGTGGCAGTGGTGCAGGAGTCTTTGGTGCTGACAGTTTGCGTTGTAAACTGAAGTGCAGAACTTCACATGCTTGGATTTTATACCAGCCAGGTCTGGGGTAAAGATTAACCATGCTACTGACTTGCATGAGCTTCATATTAAATGGGGTAATTACTTTAAACAGGTCCCATGCCAAATCTTACAATCTTGGACAAGGTTTAACACTTGAAGGGTCTTAAATTAATAAATAGGTGGTTTTAGATAGGCTCTCTATTCTTGTGGTTGATAAGGCGCCAGGACTGGATGAGCTGCATTCGAGGACACTGAAGGACGTGAGAGTGAAAATTGCAGAGGCACTGGCCATAATTTGCCAATCTTCCGGAAACGCAGGAATGGTGCCATTGGAATGGAGAATTGCAAATGTTACATCCTTGTTCATAAAAGGCTGTAAAGATAAACCCAGCAACTACAAGCCGGGTTCATCTTGGTGGTGGGGAAAGACTTTAGAAATGATAATTTGGGTCAAAATTAAATTGGGCAAATGCAGGTTCATAAAGGAAAGTCAACATGGAGTTACTGGAAAATGACCTTGCTTTTGTCAGAAGCTCCCATATTTACTGTTTAATGATTTTTCCAACAATAGAACGACTGTTAGGGGACCTACAAACGGGTCCCACCAATGTTTTCCGAATCTTCCTGTTCCTAATTTCCAACTATACTAAATCCACTTCATGAACTTCTAAGGCTAGATTATTTCACACTAATGCCCTTATGCCATCCTTTACTATCAGGGGTAACCCTCCTCCTTTGCCATTATAAAGGTCCTTCCAGTTTATTTCTTGTGTATTCCATTATTTCCCCATTTCTTTTATTTTTGCTGTTACATTTTTGATTCATGGATGATTAGTAGACATGTCACTGTAATTGTGATTAGATCTAACATATTTACTTCTATCTGTGCCATTATTTTATCAGTCTTACTGTAGATACTTTATGTATTCAGATAAACAACCTATAATTTCATCATTTTTACTCCTATTCCCTGCGCTGAGCTTATTTGCCGATGCACAATTTCCATTAAATTCTCTGTCCCTCCCTATTCCTCTCTGGTTATCTTTACCCCATATTTTTATCTGTTCTGATGTCCCAACCTTTCTCTTTGTATTTCTAAATCTCCCTTCATCTGAACCCTCCCTCCCCCTTCTGTCAGGTTAAAGCCCTGCCCACACCATTAGTATACAATTGCCCTTGACCATGACACTTGCCACAGACTTGTTCAAGTGGACCCCATTCCGAGTGGAGTAGCTCATTCTTGCCTGGGTACTGTTGCCAGTGCCCAATTAATAGAATCCCCTTCTTCCTGAACCATTCTGAGCCATCCTTTTAATTCTCTATTTTGTTTGATCCGATCCCAGTTGGCACATGGCTTAGGTAGCAATCCATAGTTCATTACCTGATTTTAATTTGGGCACCTGGTCCTCAAATTCTCTTCGCATAACATCATTACTGGTTCCACCAATGTCAGAAATGTAAGCAAATTATTTTACCTTGAACACAACTCTTTGATTATGTTACCCATATGCATAAGTTATATATCTGGTGGATACAATTGCCCTCTCTCCAAACACCTTGGTTCTATTAAGATGTCCAAAGATGGTTCATTCATAGCGCTATACTCTGTATGCTTCACCCGATGTTTATGTCTCTGTAATTACACTGTGTATTTATTGTATGTCCTATATTTTTCATGTATGGAACGATCTGCCTGGATTCGTAAAGCTTAAAATTAGGTTCTAAAACATAGTAATTAGAAACAAAATATTCACGATAAGGAGCAGAAAAGATTCATGAGGATGGTTCCAGGGGTAAGGAACTGCAGGCGCACAGAAAGATTGGAGAATTTTGGACTATTGTCCTTGCAGAAGGAATGGTTAAGAGGAGATTTAATAGAGGTATTCAAAATTATGAGAGGTCTCCTAGGGTAAATGGGAAGAGAGTGTTCCTATAAGCATCGAACACCAGAAGATGCAGTGCTATGATCAATGTTGGGGAATCATAAGCCAAAATAACTAAATTTACCCAATGACCCTCAAAGCAGAAATTACCAACAAGATTTCACTTTTTGGAACTTTTACTTTAACATGAATATGAATCAATCTTAATTAAATGTGAATTATCAGGCAAATGACACTTCAAATGAAAAGGTAAATTTCACTTTAAATAGTCAATACAAAATAGTCTTAAGCAACCATAAGCATTTGTATCAATCCCTGCAAACGTGTGACATCACATAGCTAGAAAGTTCCACAAATGCTGTTCTTTAGTCACATCGGGTAGGTCCGAAGTCCTGTTCAACAACAGCTTCTTCCTGTTGGTACTACCTCTTGGTCAAGGGTTGCCAGGTCATATGGACCATTTGTTTAATTATGTAAGAAAATTATATTTGATTCTTTTACAATTGATACAAACTCTTAAAAGTCATTTTCAAACATTTTTAAAAACAATTACAGATTTCTTAGATTTTAAAGAAATTACAAATGTTCCTTTTTGTACTGCTTCTGGGTCAAAGGTTATCACAATTGATTTAAGGTAATTGATCAAAGAAGCAATGGCCACTTAAGGAAACATCTTTTCATGTAGTGAGTACTAGGGCCTGGAATGCATTGCCTGAGAATGTTGGGGGAGGCAGGGCAAATTGAGGCTTTCAAAATGTAATTGGATTACTATCTGAAAAAGAAAGAATTGCAGGGTTCTAGGGCAAAAGCAGAGCGGTGGCACTGGAATAATTGCGGGATTAGGTTATTGAGTTGGATGATCAGCCATCATCATAATGAGTAGCGGATTTAGCTTGAAGGGTCAAATGGCATCCTCCTGTTCCTAGTATTCTACGCTTCTATTTTCTTCAGAGAACCGATACAGAAACAGTGGACCAAATAGTCTTATTAAATGTTTTATCCAAACTGTGACTCTATAACATAAACCTTAACCATACAAAGTGGGTGCACGCAGATTTCTGTGAGCTGGACTGTTCAGACAGACTTTTGAAAGTTGGGCGGGATTCTCCGAGCGGCATGAATCCCGCCCTGTCGCCCCGACGGCGGCTGCCGAATTCTCTGGCGCCGGTTTTTTGGTGGGGGCAGGGATCGCGCCGGTCGGGGGCCATTGGCAGTGTCCCCCCGGCGATTCTCCAGTCCCCCCTCTGCATTGTAGAGATTCTATGATTCTTCTCGCTGAAGATCACTGACCCAGAGTCAAAGCTCTTTTTGGAGACTTGTTTTCTAGTGTCACTGTTGCTTTTACTTGGTTTGAAAGTAAAAATAGTGGCAATATTTTCCAAAGTTATTGAAAAAAAACTGGCATGGCGAAAACTTGGCTGCTGATTTGTTATGAGCCCATCTGAAACTTCTGGCATAGAATAATTGCAGCCCCAGCAACTCCAACAGTGCAGTACTAACAAAGTGCCTCAGTGATGCATCAATCTGGACAATGTGCTCAAAGCTTCGAGTGAGGCTTGAACTTGAGCTCTGAAGAAGAGTTGTCAAATGGACTCGAAGCATTTGGTGAGATTCTCTAGCCTCCCCGTTGTGTGTTGCTCGGTGGTGAGAAGCAGCCCTGCCATTGACCGTCTGGTCCTACTGCTATAAATGGGATTTCCTATTAAATCCAACCAACCCCACCAGAAAATCGCGCGGGGGGGGTGGGGTGGTGGAGGTTGTGCCATTGGCGGGATGGAAGATCCTGCCAGCGTGAACAGCTGGAAGATCTCGGCCGGTGAATCGGTTTTTGCCTCCATTGATGATGCAGGACCAGCTAATTTTTTCCACTATTTCCTGATTTTGTTTCAGATTTCCAGCATCCACAGTATTTTGTTTTTATTGAACTTGAACCTGTCTAATTCAGGGGCAAAATTTAACCATGTTGGCAATTTAAATAATATTTTGCATTCTTGCTCCATATATTCATCTGTTTTGATGGGCTGTCCACCACTTTTGATTTTTTTTTTTGGTTCTATTTCCTGCCAACGCTTCCTTCATAATTGTTAACTGCTGCTGCCATTCAAGTTGTATCAACTTGATGAGGGTGGGTATTAAGACCCAGGAAGCCGAGTGGTAAAGTGAATGCAGATGTATTTACGGCCACAAGAAATCTGCCCAAGGCAGCAAATATACTTACAGAGAGGATACTGTCCCATTGGGACAACCGCCATGCCAGCCCCTGTCCGGGCTGTCCTTTATATTGAATTCTTATGAGCCCCAGCTGGGTGGTCCTCCACCCACTAGCGGGGAAGCTCATATTCCATGAGTCCCACAGGGAGATCCATCAGGGTATCCCCGTGAGCCTCATGGGGGTTATTACAGCTAGAGTATTCCTTTGGGACCTTTATGCAATTTAACGGAAGGAGACATGTTCATGATGTGCCAAAAAAATACAGGGCAATTATGGAATGACCATCTTATCCCAAAACATCATTACATTTAAAGACAGCGCTACACAGACCTGGAAATGTCAGACGATGCCTGTTTCCACCTCTGCTTCACATCGACTGTCTTCGAGGTCTGCAGAGCAATCTCAGTCCAAAAAATATATTTCTATTGTCACACCATGAACATCTGATCCTTCCCAGCCCATGGGTCATCAGCCACATCAGGCAGTCCTGTAGTGCATACATGTTGATCAACCAATAAGTGTAACGTTTACAAGGGAAAACATCTTCCCCATTGTGCTAGTGGAAAGCGAGCATGAGCTGGACAGGGTGCAGGGCTTTAAATGGATGAAAGAATGCTAAGTGCAAGGCACCTCAAATAGCATCTATCACCTACCAGAGGTATTTATATCAGCTTCAGAACCCATTCGTATTCAAGGTAATATCTGATCACAGAATTATATTATGCACATCAATGGTCAATATCCAAAAAACAATCGTGGTGTTTTCATTATGCAACAGTCCATTGTGATCACATTATTTGAAGGGGAGGGATGATTCTTAGGAGACCAGGCTAACTTCTCCTTCCATGCCCATTGACCCACTAAGAAATGTTTGAACAGCAGGCTGGAATCCTGAGCTGCTGGTTGTTATTCCATGGTTTCCACCATGTGCAAAGCAAATAAATTCTATTTCCAGAGGCTGCACTAGTTGCCAATTAGCTTTGTGCCATGCTTGATCAGCCTCACAAGAAATGTGTGCAATAACGAGGATGTTTGCTTCTGAAATCTGCAAGACCTGTCCAATTTCAGCCAGGTAAGATCAATATGGGTGAATGCATGGATTTTACTCTGTGCAACCTGTATCAGCTGTGTTTTTATTGTCAAAGTGGCCTTCAGCCCCAACTCAGATCCACAAATCCTGCAGCACGATCTCTAGCTCTTCAACAGCAAAATAGCAATGTTGCTCATGCAGTTTCGCTGTGCCATTGTGAGCAATCAGGGTACGTGTCTATCACCACCACAATTTTCCGATTAATGACAAGGTCTCGCTCTTTTGAGAGTTGCTGCTTTCCTGTAATTTATACTTTCCAGCTGGATTTCCTCAGGCCAAGCATTCTTGATGAACTTTTCATGTATCTGCTGCCTTTTCAGAATAGGGTGAGGGGCAAAATGTAAGAAAATCTAGAACTAGGTGTCATTGTTTAAAAATAAGGGGCCGCCCATTTAAAATGGAGATGAGGCAAAATGTTTTCACTCAGAGGGTTGTGAGTCTTTGGAACTCTCTTCCTGAAAAGGTGGTGGAAGCAGAGTCTTAGAATATTTGTAAGGCCGAGTAGATAGATTCTCGGTAAGCAAGGGGTGATACGTTATTGGTGGTAAGTGGCACACAGATTTGATGTTATTCTCAGATCAGCCATGATCTCATTAAATGGTGAAGCAGGCTCGAAGGGCTGATTGGCCTACTCCTGCTCCATGCTTGTATGTAAAATGTAGGATGTCTTGTCTCCTCAGTTGCCATCAGAGGTGAATTGTCCAACGGGTTAGCTCAAAACTCATTTTTGACATTATTGCAAATTAGGAGCTCATCTGTGCCAGACGTCAATAAGCATATCAGCTAATTGCTCCCTTTTATGGTCCTTGCGACTGATATCCTACCCTATATCGAGCTGGAAATTAATGTTGGTGATGTGCTATGACATTTCTGGAACTTCCTTGCTTTTCTCTAAATAACACCAGGGAATTGTTGATGTCCAACTGAATAGGCAGAAGAGGATTCAATTTAATATTGCAGCCAATGGACAGTACTTTCTCAATATAGCACTCAATGATGCACTGAAGGGTCAGTCTATATTAACTGGTCAGTATTTGGGATAGCTTCAGTTAATTTTTTTTAAAACACTAATAATTCTTTGGCAGTATCTGTATGTTAAAGTAAATAATAATAAACTTTATTAGTGTCAGAAGTAGGCTTACATTAACACTGTAATGAAGTTACTGTGAAAATCCCCTAGTGGCCATACTCCGGCGCCTGTTCAGGAATTCAGAATGTCCAAGTCACCTAACAAGCCCGTCTTTCGGGACTTGTGGGAGGAAACCGGAGCACCCAGAGGAAACCGACGCAGACACGGGGAGAATGTGCAGACTCCACAGCGACGGTAACCCAAGCCGGGAATCAAACCTGGGTTCTTGGCGCTGTGAAGCAACAGTGCTAACCACTGTGCTACCATGCCACCCTCAAATAAATGATCAGGTAGGTGTTGCAATAATAAGCAAAGTTATTACATGGTTAATGACATGTCTATATCAAGATGAAAATGAATGTTAGTGGTATTGATAGATATACTTTTAGCCACTAAGAATTCTAGCCCATTGGCTTTATATAACCTCTTTTTTAATGGGAAGCAAAATATGGAAAAGCATAGAAAAGCAAAATCATTGTCATTTTCAAAAATATAGTGCTAAAATACGTTTTCAAAATGTAGACCCAAGCTCATAGGGTATCCATGAGGTGATCCCAGATGTCCATATGTCATCAGATTTCTGTATTTTCCTTTCACCCGAGTTCTGCACTTTCTGTATTTGGTAACATCAGCGGGTAAATATGCCTTTTTGGGAAGTTGCTACAATTTTTCAGAAAGTTGGCTAAGGGGTCACGCAGGAATATGCACTAATTACAAAGTGTGCTAAGGGATTGATAATATTTTTCTGGGGGGTTCTCCTTGCAAGGAACTTGAAAAATATTACTGCAGCCCAGTTAGTAAGTTTACTTGAATATAAATTACAACTATTCCCTCAAGGAGTTAAAGTGAGAGGCTGATAAAATTGGAATCATCAGTTTGGCTTGTGGATTCTACCCCAACGGAGAAAACAAAGAACAAATTTTGGAAGAAATCCGACTATTAAATATTATTGCTGCAATATATGGAAAGTGGCTGTTAGGTTAGCTTTCTTTGTTTTCTGCAGATGTGAATACATGAAGCTTCATTTACTCGTGGGTTTTCTTTATGAGAAGGTAAGTGGCACACTAATCAATCTCAGCCCATTAGCGAAGCCAAGATAAAACACTATGGAAACAGGTTCCGTTTAACAACAGACACATCTGCAGTTTGTACATGTGCCTGTAGACCTGACAAATATAAAGCTCTGCTTAACAAAGCCATTAACCACCTCGGCCATGAAAATGATGGAAGTTCCATTACTTCTTGATTCATGTGATTTTAACTCTCCCAACACTTAGGAAAAATACTTCGATTTCTTATATTTTACAGATTAGATGATACTTCCTAAAACTTCACTCTCACTCTTGTTATGACCCCCTTGGGGGCCAAGGACTGTGCTCCATACAATTCCCCCCTTACACAGCTGAGGATGAACTCCCCCGTAATTGGGGGAGGGGTTTCTCCTTTGCAAGGGGAAACTACTCAGTATAAAAATCCTGACCTGGGTGCAGGTCAGGGAGCATGGGCCTTTCGGAAGGGGAGTAGCATTTTTGTTATTTCTTTGTATACCGTAATAAACCAGTCATTCATTTCTACCCTGCCATGAGCGGGATTCTCTCAGCCCGGGGCCGGGCAGGAGAATCGCTGCAACCGGTGCGTATCACGCCACGCCGCCCCGACGCTGGCATGCGATTCTCCGCAGAGCAGAGAATCATTGCCATTGGCGCCGGTGTGGTTGGCGCTGTGCCGGTCGGGGGTTGCTCTACGCGGCCGGTCCGCCGATTCTCGGCCCAGGATGGACCGAGCGGCCGTTGTAAAAACAGTGAGACCTGCCGGCGCCGTCCACACCTGCTTTCAGCCGGCTGGAACTCAGTGTGGAAGGTCGGGGGTGGCCTCTGGGCGGGGGGGGGAGGGAGGGTCCGACGCCGGGGAGGGCCTCCAATGTGGCCTGGCCCGCGAGCGAGACCCACCGATCGGCGTGCCGGCCTCTCTGGCTCCTTTCTTCTGCACCGGCCCCTGTAGTCCTGCGCATGTTGTGTCGGGGCCGGCGCGTTGAAGGAAGCCACTGCGCAGCGCCGGTGCCACTGCGCATGCACGGATCCCGTGGCGCCCATTGGATGCCAGGATCAGCATCTGGAGTTGCGTGAACCGCTCCAATGTCGTGATGGCCCCAGAATTGCTGATCCTGAGGCCGTGTTGACGCCGTCGGGAAACGCAACGGCATTTCTGACGGCGTCAACGCTTAGCCTCAGGTCCCACCCCATGTGTTCCAGTAGTCTCTCCCGTTCGAAATCTGTCCAACTTGTATTGAAGATAGGAGGCTGGAAGCAAAAATTCAAACTGATTACAGTTTTGGCAATTATGTTTTAAATAAGATTTTACG
Organism: Scyliorhinus torazame; assembly: GCF_047496885.1. Taxonomy (NCBI): domain Eukaryota; kingdom Metazoa; phylum Chordata; class Chondrichthyes; order Carcharhiniformes; family Scyliorhinidae; genus Scyliorhinus; species Scyliorhinus torazame. Next base: position 93,513,889 of record NC_092708.1, read on the forward strand.
TAAGCGGTTTGGAGGAGAGTTGTATCAATTCGTGGGGCAAAATGAGTGGTGTGTGGGGACAGGCACCTGAAAGCATTGACTTGATTGAAATTGAGCCTTAGACATCATCAGCACGAAAACAGCAAGCTTCAGATGCCAATTAGGTGTCCTAACACAGCTCATTGACTTGGGCTTTAGGAATTTCCACTCTGATGCGCAAATGACTTGCAGACAGGTCTTGGGATGAGTAGAGGTGAACTGAAGAGGAAATCCCTGTGCTTTTTTTTTGGAGCCTGCCCCTCCTGAGTTTATATGAAAATGATGTTTTGAAAATAAAATTTACCGTCTTTCCATGACTGTTTATTAACCTGGCTCAATGGCAAGAAAATGTAGGTGGAGCAATGACAACAGCTGCTCTGCTCAGTACAGTCCAATGCCATGAAAGGGATCAGCCCCTATGTAAACATATGCAAAGTGACTACAGGGATGTATGAAAAATCACAGGCCCAATATGGGTTCAGATGTGTTTCAGGCGTCTTTTGGGCATGAGATATAGTTGCACAAAATGAGTCTTCCTTCCTCCCCCATTTTGAAGTGAAAGTGACACACCATCCCATTTACTTCTGTATCAATATCGCTGAGTGATGGAGAAATTATTATCCCTAATGACTTTGTACACCAGTTTTGCAGATAGCCTAGTGGGATTTGGACTATGTCGAGGTCTGGCAGCGTTAGCAGTGGGATGATTTGTCAAAAAAGAGAGTTATTGTAATATGTAATCTATGCATCTTTTGAGACCTTGCAAAATGGTGCATATTATCCAACAGAGAAATAAATTGCATAATGCACATGGTTCAAACAGCACAGAAAACAATTGCACACAATGGCATTTAGATCACAATTATAATCATTGTGAATGTAGCCTAATAGACCCTTAGGTCTATATAGGTTGTTTAAAACCTATGCATCATAACCTTTATTCTGCAGATTAGTTTAAAATTCTTTCTCTTCCCATTAAGTAATGGCATTTAATATTTTATCATTTCTCTCTTGAGACATTTATCATTATTTGTCATCTAATGCTCCAAAAGTAATTGTAAAGCAGATCCTGATCTGACTGACGAACAGGCAAGTCTTCCTAGATTGTGGAAAGCTAACATTTATTTCCCACTAATCAAACACACACAAAGTTGTTACGTTCAGAAACTCAACTCCACTTTTCGTAGATTAAATGATGTACTAAAAAAAAAATCTAATCTCCCTTCTCTCACCGCAGAAAGGAAGGAATTTATTTTTGTGAAAAGAAAGACTCAAAGACTAAAAACAGAGTTGTATGGATGAGTTTCTAAATTAAGATTTTTTTTCTCTGTGAGAAATTAACACATCGTGATGAACTTAATTCTATTGGGCAAATGTTGCAATTTAAATGTATATTTAATAATCGATATCATGCATATTCGAAAGAAAATGCAAATGACCTTGAGTGTAAAGATGATAATACAGTTCATGGCTGCCACCAAGGAATAACAAAGGGAACCAAACATAGAGAAAAGTGGAATCAAATTATAACAAAAAATAATCAATTTTTTTGTATACAGTTTCTGTAGCAGTTTTCCATCCCCCACACATTAGTTATATAGTGAACATGTTTATTTGATCAATCATCTGATCCCTGACAATGATAATATTTTGTGGGTACTGTTTTTTGCCACACTACATTCAAAGCAAATATGGAAACCACTGCTGTGCAACCGACAGACTGACTAATAGTTCCCATGAGGTGTTCAAATCAGGCTTGTCATACATAAGACTTCCTCCAGCTATCACCTTGGCAATAAGCACACGTCCAAACAACACACCAGCTAAAGTTCTGCAGTGTGACTAATGTTATGATTATAGCCTCAAGTCACCTCAGACCATTCCGCTCATCTTGACTCCAAGCCACAATATCAGCTCTAAAGTTATTAAACCTAAAACACCACCAAAATGTCAATAAAATAGGACTGAATCATTGCACAGATTCAATAAGATCTTATAAATCATAAAACTGAACCTAAATAATGTTTAACTTTCTGCTCCCAAGCATCAGAAGCTCTCTAGTCATGTCTCCACGGGAAGGATTTTTGAAGATTTAGGATCCTTTTGTATCTCTGACAGCTTCTTTGCATGCGCGTCTTTTCAAGGCCAGTAACTGCCTCTTTCAGCTTCTATCTTATCGACTTATTAGCTTGACATTCACTTCACAAGATCAAACTGAAGACATCTCTAATTATTAAAATTGCTTCCATGTCAGCTACTACCCCTCCTCCAAAGATTAGCTGCATCCATTTTTAAACTGTTCTCTGAAACATGGTAAATTATATCACCATTTTTACTATTGAATGAACGGAAAAGGTTGAGTAAAACAACTAAATAAGTTATTTATTTCAGACATGGATATTGCACACTCATTTGTTGCTTTTTGATATTTAATAGATATTGCATCCAATGATATTCCCAAGTGTTCTCTGTTCATTTTACCATTTTGCACCCTGTTCATCCCATATCAATCTAATTTATTTTGATATTCTGCTATAAAATATACCTATTTACTAATTAAAGTTCTCACCAGATTAAAGAACTTTAGGCAGCTACAAATTATTTAAATACATTATAGTTTGCAAACATTCCTGAAACTTTTAACAACTGAAGATTTGAATTTGTTTCTGTATTGGTAACAGCAGCATGAGTAATCCCCTCATTGAATTATATGATTTATCCCAACCACCTCTTGTTTTAGGGCATGTTGCTCTCTGTCCACTTACATCAGCGACAAAGTAGACACATGTCTACAGTTATGAAATGTTGGGAAGAAAGAATCATAGATTTTCTATTTGCATCACTGCACCAAATGTTACTTCCATTCTAAAATAGAAGTAAAAAAGAGTTTTTTAAAAATTGATAATTGCTAAGGTAAATCAAGGCTTTTTGGGCGGGGAGATGGGTGTGGGGGATGTCAAGTTTTGGCTGCTGTAGAGACGGCATGGTACATAACATCATGACGGTGGGGGATGCCCAAAGTACGCATTGCACTCACCAAAGGAGGTACCCCCTTTCTTCCCATCAGATGGTGAAAAGGTGGGCTGGACTCGTTCCTTCACTTTCCACCATATTCTGACAATGGAGGCTTGGATTTGAACCTTAATTAGCCCCTAATGGCCCAGTTAAAGGCCTCAATAGGCCTAATGATGCGCAGGCTAGCTGATGCCTTACCCACTGGCCAAATTATGGGGGATAGGTTGGATTGGTGGATCAGTGGTGGGTTGGCCACCCATTTATTTTACCTCTGGAAGGGAGTAAATTCCCCATGGTATTCGCATCTAAACTGGGTCATTATAGATCCGCAAATTTTATCTGGAAAATAAATAAATCAATTATCAATTAAAGTTGAGGATTATCTGTTTGAGAATAATTGAGCAAATACATCAAATTAAACTATCTGTCTGTCTAATCACCTTAACCTTTGAGGAAATGTCGTTCTGAGTACATAATAGAAAACAATAAAAATGACACACACAATCAGGCAGTGATTCAAGTTGTTGAAGGCACAGAACCTCTGACAGGTCTGCTTGCATTCTGCAGTGTCATGGTAGGCACCAAACCTCTGTGAATGTGTCTTTTCATGACTGGTCTGCAGGTAAGATTTTCCAGCAGCTTTGATCCAAAACTCTCAAAATGTCCTCACCAACTAATGAACAGCACGATGAAAGGATTTATGGAGCTTGTATTCTTCATGTTTTACAAACCCAGAACCAAAATCAGGTACTTATCTTGAAGTATTTCATCCAAGTCCTTGTGTGAGGTGCTTTGACAAATCTGTCAGGTGCTCACTCCTTCAGTTAGTCATGAATCTACCTCACTGCTTGGTCCTTGACTTTCATTTATGTCTTATAAACCATATGCTTAATACTCATGGGGACTTCGGTGTAATTGAAGTGTAACCACCAGAAACTAGCAGGTGCAAGTTTACTGTGTATTAAACCCTGCAAAAGCCCAGACAGCATTGATACAAGCAGCCATCTGCAAAATAATGTAGCGGCCATCTATATACTAATGAGCGATCCCCGGGAACAATCGAAACATTTAAGGTAAACAAAGCCTTTAAGTTTAATACACAGTAAACTTGCACCTGCTAGTTTCTGCCTGTGTTGGCTGAATTTCCCTTCAGCATTTGCTGTTCTCTATTTTACGTCGGGAGTTGGCCAACTCAGGTGGCTACACTCCCTCCTTGTGATCCTAACGCAAAGCGTGAAGGATCACATAACTGCGTTGTTCTCCATTTTACATTGGGTGTTGGCCAACCCAGGTGGCTACAGAAGAAAGATGAGGCCGATCAAACAAGTCTTTGCCCTTTTGCTGTCTTTTCGCAAAGGTATGTCCAGATATCTATATACTAATATAAATCAATTAGAACAGATGAATGCTGCAACTTCTTAAAAAATACCTTAAAGATCACCTGTGCAGTCATGGAAGGCTATAAAATGGTACATGGGCATGTCCACTATCTTTTTGGTTAGCTGATTGAGGGTGCCAGTGAATAGGTCGCGGGAAATTCCTTGGGGAGTCTCAGCTGGTACACAATGTTTTTTCAGCAATGTCTAGAAGATAGACTTTGAGGCTGCTCTTTATTTTGCCATCACTGGTGAATACATCAAAATTGCATGGATGAGAGTATAAAATCTTGCCTCATTGCACTTTAGTGATAATGGATTTCAGACAATCTGGTACCATCACCAAGGTCTTTGAGCTGGAACACGTACTGTGAATAAAATCCCAAATTACACAAACAGCTAGTCTGCAACACAATGTTACTTCATAGATAATACTAACAGATGAGGTGAGAGTGACTGCCCTTGACACCAAATGGCACCAAGGAGCCCTAATAAAATTATGATTAATGCCGTACCCCATACAAAGGAAGCTGGTTGTAGCTGTTGGAGGCCAGTCATCTCAGATGCAGAGCATGGCTGCAAGAATTCCTTAGAGCAGTGTCCACAGCCCAACTATCTACAGTTGTTTCATCAATGATCTGCCCTCTGTCATAAAGTCAGAATTGGGGATGTTTGCTGAAGATTGTACGGTATCCAGACCCATTTCTAACTCCTCTGATAATGGAACATTCTTTGTCTCCATGCAGCAAGATCTGGGCAGCAGTCCGGCTTGGCCTGATAAATGGCAAGTACTATTCACACCAAACAAGTTGTTAGGCAGTGACCATCTCCAACAATAGATAATCTTACCATTTCCCCTTTGCTTTCAATGGCATTACCATCACTGAATCTCTCACCGTGAACATCCTGAGGCTTAACAATGACCGTACATTTAACTGGGTCAGACCCATAAATACACTACACCTGTAGTTACAGAGGATTGGATGGAAAATGATGTTCCCAGCTACCGTTATTTCCACCCAAACTTCTCATAGCAGCCTGGGATGCTAGGATCTGGTTATATTAAATAAAGTAGATTTTTGTTATGGAAAAACTTTATTCCACAATAACAAGAAATCCTAAAAAAAAGTATTATAAAAATGTTATTGAAGGATACATTTTTCTGTGGTTTGGGCAGATCACAGAAGGACTTATTATCAAGATCTTTACAGCAATCTGAAATACTCATAGTTCAGTAATCAATTACTCCAGTGGGATTAAAATTGTAATGTGAATGGAGTTGGTATAAAACTGTTGGCTTTATTTTACAGATGAGCGCATACAAACATATTGGGCAGAATTCTCCGTTGCCCGACGCCAAAATCGTAATCGGCAATCGGCGGAGAATAGATTCCAACATCGGAATCGGGGCTGGCAACGATTTGACGCCGGTTTGCGATTCTCCGCCCCCTCCAAACTGGCGGCATCGTGAATTGCGTCACGCACAGTTGCAATGCTGTTGGCGCCTCATCGGCTGGCCCATCCATGATGCTCTGACCCGATGGACTGAGTTCCCGACGGCACGGGAGAAGTGTGGTCTGAGCTGGCGTGCCGGTTGCGGACTGTGTCCAGCACCACCACACTTGGCCTGAATCCGTGCCGCTGGCCTGGGGGGTGTCTGCCAGGGATGGGGGGGACAGGTGGGGGGTGGCCGGGGGGTGACCAGGGTGTCAGCTGTGGGGTCGTGGTCAGAGGATAAGGTTACACATGCTGGTGGCATGTTGTATGGCACGACCATGCGCATGCATGGCCCGGGACCCGGCCATTCTCCAGCTGTTCTCGACGCGATCTGCGAACATTTCACAGGACACCGGTGCTAGCCCCTCACCAGTATCGGAATCGGTGAGAGGTTCGCGATGATTTTTTTGACGTGAACCTCCCGCGGATTCTCCTTTCGAGCCAGCATTTAGCCGTAGGAACAGAGAATCCCGCCCATTTTATATTCTGGTGTATAATTTTTCACAATACTGTGCTTTTGTTAAAATCAGTAGGCTCAGAATTAAAAGTTTGAGAAAATGCATTTGTAGACAGTTTCAGGAGTGTTAACTTTATATAAAATGGGTTTATGTGTATTCCTGAAAGGTATATATTTGATAAAATGGATCCAACTCAATTCTGCTGCCATTTCTAATTCTCAGAGGTGTCATCTGCTTGTGGTTACGAACCTGTGACTTATTTGTTTTTTCTAACAATGTATATTTAAATCTGAACATAGATTTTTCAAGTTCTTGAGTAGTGAATTTTCTGTCTTTGATGATGTTGGGTGCGATTTACCGGCCATGTCCGCCAGAATCGGGCCTCTTCCGGGATTCCCGATGCCCGATATGCCTCGCGGGATTTATCCAAATCTCACGATCTGGATCCCACTCACAATGGGCAGGGTGCAGACTCACATAGTAGAACTGACTTAACTAAGCTGACGCCAGGTCTAACCGGCAACCAGCATCTATCGGCCTCACCGACGAGACCCCAGACGGCTGATGTTTAGCACTGATTACCACAAATGGGGATTACGCAGGACGGCACTTGGATGAAACCTGTAGGCGACCGGAGACCCGCGGATGTTTGGGCTCTGGGCAGGGTGGCACCCTGGCACTGCTGGTTACACCTGGGCACCTTGGCACTGCCAACTTGGAACCCTGGCAGTGCCACATGGGTGCTACACTGACACTGCCAGGATTCCTAGGTAGCACCGGCAGGGTGCCTAGGTGGTAGTGCCAAGGTGCCAAGCTAGCATTTTTCCCACGCCCAGGATCGGGCCCGTGGGTGTCCTGCCCATGTGAGGGGTGCGGGGGACCTGAGAATCCCCTTTTGGTGATCTAGGTTGTTGGGGGAATCCAGGATCACACAGGGGAGGCAGGGGTCGAGAGATCAGGGCACCATTTTTAAATGTTCCCCCAATTTATTCCTGCACTGAGGAACTCCACTCACCAGTGCGCTTCAGTGCAGGAAATAACGCTAAGTGTGGCCTCGGGAGTGTGGGGGGGAGGGGTTCCCGCTGAGGCCCAAATAGCACAGGAACGATACCACTAATTCCGCCATGAACAGACTCCGATTTTTAAAAATTAAACCGCGCCCATTATCAGTGATGAATGATTTTTGTGTGCATCATGATCTGATTTCATTACCAGAGACCATCTGTAGTACAGATAAAGTTAAAGGTCAATTTTTTTAATGCAAGCTAATGTTCAGCTATCAAGGAGCTGAACCAAGCTGCAGTGATAATTTGCTCTTTGAATTACCTTGTTGCTGCTGGGTACATTTAATCAGTGATATATGCCTCAGTCTGTTAGTATTTGCTGACACAAATCATTTCAGCCATGTCCTGCCACTGCCCCTGCTCCCTCATCCCATTTCTCCTGAGTAAAGTGGAAACTGCTATGCCTTAGTTCTCTTTCTGTAACCCCATCCCACATTAATGGCCCAGGCACTGGATCTGTATATTAGAGGCAGAGATTCTCAAGAGTAAAAATTCCTCTCTCAAATATACAGAGGTAGAAATTGCAACCATTATTATGGGGAGCACATGAAGAGAAATGGTGGGGCCTGTTTTGTGCTTTAATTACTGGACTTTAATCAGAGCAACATGGGAAAATAGAAGACCCAGAGGAGGATGAATGCAAGGGAAGGGTAAATGGGAACAAATGTAAGGGGAGAACAAGTGTGGAAAATTTCAAGAGTTAAGCAATCGGGAAGGAAATGAAAGATGATACAAAGGGTAATGAGAAAAGGGAAGAGTGACCAAAAGAAGGAAATGGTGGAGGGAATGCAGGGTAAGATGCAGACTGTGTAGATCGAGAAAGTGGAGAAGAAGGGAGAAAAGGCAAGACATAATTCAAAGGGGAAGAAAGGGAGCAGAATGCCTAAGAAAGAGGGAAGAAAAGTGAAAAGTTACATGGAGGAATGTGAGAGGTTGAGAGAAAATGGTGGGGCTGGTATTGGATGGCAGTTAAAGAAAGGTGTACATGAAAGTGAAGAGGGCATAGTGGAAGTGATGGTGGGGACAAAGCAATAAGCAGAAGCTATGAGTGTTTCCTTGGGAAGTCAGAGTCAAAAAGCTGATAGTGGCCCTTGGAGGGGAAGAAGCAGAGCGCAACACTGGGGTAGAAGAAGAAGGAATGTGCCAGAATTAAGTGAGATGGAGGAGGGGAAGGAGAGTGAACTTTGTTGGGGGGTGGGGAGGGTGGTGGGAGGTGTTGCTGCGTTGAAGACTGAGGGAGATTGGAAGATGAGTGCCAGTAAATAGGATGAAAAGGGAGTGGAACCCAAGCTGAATTGATGAAGGAATAGATGAAAAACATCAGTATGAACTCAAAGGAATGGGGAAAAGAATGTATCTGAGAAAGGGTGGAGAGTTGGCTGGAGTGTAATGTCTCTGTCATCTGGATGTTTCCTTTGTTCTTATTAATATTTTAAACATGATGAATTGTAAAAGTTCATGAATGTAACCAAAATGTAAAAAAATACATTCAGAATTCAGAATCTTTTGGGGGACAATGACCCAGGACTCATCTAAAAACGCACAACTATATGGATTATCTCTTTGGGCCTTCATCCAGGAATATTGTCTTCCCCTTCAATACAAGGGAAGGAACGTCCTTGGTATCTTCAACTTATTATGTTACAAGGCTTATGTAGTTAATTGTTTTCACATGTCAAGGCTGTTCTTGAGTTGTCAACTATTTTTAGAACTGGCATGTGTACTCCTATCTATTCCTGTGCCTGTGTCCTGACAGTTTTGCAATTCAAAGGTTATCATACAAAATGGCAGGGTTGATTTGCCGTAATGCAAAGTACACAAATGAGCACTGCTGTTTCCGAATGACGTATTCACTGTTTGTTGGAGTGTTGTAGGCAGATGGCATTTTATAAAAGTGATTATAAATATATATGTGTCAGCTAGCAAAAGCTGACCAACAGCCTCGCCAATGCCGGCACAGCTCCAGCTCATAAACAGCCCTGATTATATGTGAATTAAAAACAGAAAGTGCTGGAAAATCTCAGCAGGTCTGGCGGCATCTGTGGGGAGAGAAACTGAGTTAACGTTTCGAGTCCAATATGACTTTCTGTTTCTATTGATTTACCATTAAATCAACCCCATGCCACCAGTAAACCCATGGCGTGAGCACGTCGCTGGGACCAGAAGATCCCGTTGGTGTTAATAGCCAAAAGATTGCGTCCAATATGTGCCTTATTACATTGGAAGATGTATTGAAAGCACAGTGGGGCAGGTGTGGATCACAGTTTAAGCTGCAGTTTGGCCCATAGTCATTGGCATTTTAGAAGAATGAGAGGTGATCTTATTGAAACATTTAGGGCGCTATTCTCCCCCTCCACACGCGGGTGGGAGAATCGCCGGGGCGCCACGCGAATCGCGCCACGCCACCCCGACCCCCACACGTGATTCTCCCACCCCCCGGAAACCAGCGGCGCGCGATTTGCACTGGGCCGCTCGAAGAACCGACGAGCGGCGATTCTCCGGCCCGGATGGGCTGAGCGGCCGCTACGACACGACAGGTTCCCGCCGGTGCCCCTGGTCGTTGCCAGCGGGAACTCTGCGGGAACGCTGGGGGGGGGGGGGCGGCCTGTGGGGGAGGGAGGGGGGCTCCTTCACCGGGGTAGACTCCGATGGGGTCTGGCCCACGATTGGGGCCCACCAATTGGCGGGCCGCCCTCTCCCCCCCCGGGCCTACCTCCTTCCGCGCGTGGCCCCAGAACACCGGCCCCATGTTGGTGAGGGGCCGGCGTGAGTAAGACATTCCTCGCGCATGCGCAGGATGGCGCGGCCCAACTGCGCATGCGCAGGATTGGGTTGCCCCAACTGCGCATGCACGGGTTGGCGCGGCGCCCATTTGGCACTGGCCCCCTGTGGGGGCCAGAATAGGTCGTGCCCGGGTCCTGTTCGCACCTTCGTGAAACGCAACGTCGTTCACGACGGCGCGAACACTTGGCCTCCATATCGGCGAATCGCCCCCTTAATGTTTTGAGGGAGCATTGCAGGGTAGCTACTGAGAGGATATTTCTCCTCATGGTGGAATCTAAAACTAGGAGGCAGTTTTAAAATAAGGGATCTCTAGTTTAAACAGCAGTGGAAGCTGGTCATTGAATATATTCAAGGCTGAATTTGGTAGATTTTTGATCTACAAGGGTGTTCAGGGTTTTGCGGGGCGTGGGCAAGCAGGAGAGTGGAGTTAAGAGCACAATCTGATCAGCCAGAATCATACTGAATGATGGAGTAGGATCAACAGGTTGATTAGTCTAATCCCGCTCTTATGGGAGGAATCTTTCTTTCCTCCTCCCCCGCACTCCATAACCAGAAATTCCCACCCAAGGTCAATGAACCTTTCAATGGTTCATCAGATTTTCTGTCCCACCATGAAAATTCCCCTGGCAGGCAGGACCAGAAGATTTACCCCAGTTCTGAGGATCTTATGATCATGTTAAGTGCACACAACGTTTGATCATTTATTATGGAGAACAATTATAAATTACATAAAAGTGGAGCATGCAGCAGGGGTGCATTTTAGAAAGGGGATGTGAATGTTGAAGACACAAGATTTATGTCTTATTGGAGTACGTCTTCCTCTCAGTAGATTTTAATTTATGCCAGTTTTTTGTGCGCTGACTGTCATTTTGGAATCTACTGTAATCCTATCTTCAGACCAAAATAGTTTCCTGATGGGATCAGAGTTATTTAAAATATGGAATGAGAGTTAGTTGTACATACTTAAATAGATCACAGGGTAAAGTTGAAATATATTTGTTAACACCCTCCATTCAATTAACAGTGAGAAAAAAAATCAAAGATACATGATATCATCATTATTGTCAACAGTAATTTCTAATCTGTGTCGTTCTTTTAATCCTATCAAAAATGTTTATTTTCTTCATCTACAAATAAATATCATTACACACTACAATCATTAAAAAAATAGGATGTGCAAATCTCCAGCAATATGTGTGGGAAGCTAAATTCTGTGCTTTCCAACACACCTGACTGTTTACCTTCAATCTAAAGGAAGGAATCCATTATTTTACTGACTATTATCATTTCTCATATTTTTCTGTGGATGTTAACTGCATTAATGTAAATGGGATAAGCTCTTTTTCTGGGTATGCCAGAATACGAAAAAGGGATCTTAGTTATATGAGGATAAACTGATTATAATTAAATTACAAAACATAGCCATGAACTTTGACTCACCCAAGGAAGACAAGGTTCTGCATCATACATCATAGCAATACATTGGACTGAAATTATTCATTAAAATTCATTACCTCCTCTATTCCACTCTTCAGGCATATAGTCACTTCTAGCAAGCCCTTTGTTTACTATACTCCAGAAATTCTCCAAAGTCATACTTGATTCAAAAGAAGATGGTTAAGGTTGTTGGAGGACAATCATCTCAGGCCCAGGGCATCTCTGCAGATGTTCCTCAGCCCATCATTCTCAACCAACTTTCTCAGCCGCTTCATCAATGATGTTCCCTCCTTTGTAATGTCAGAAGTGGATTTGTTTACTGATGACTACACAGGATTCAACTGCATTCACAGTTCTTCAGACAATGCAGCACTCCAGGACTCCATGCAGGAAGAGCTAGACACTGTTCAGGCTTCGATTGATAAGTAATATTTGTGAAATGGCCATCACCATCAAAAATCTATCCACCTCCCCCAACACCTAATGGCATGGCCATCACCATATCCCCCAATATCAACATCCTCGGGATCATTATTGATCAGTAACTAAACTAAACCAGCCACATAAATGCTATAGCTACTGGATCAAGTCAGAGGCTGGATATTCTGCGTGGAATGGGTCACCCCCTGCCTCTCCAAAGCCTGCCCACCATTCATAAAGCTTAAATCAGAATGATCTCTACATGCCTCCTGCATCAACATTCAAGAAGCTCAATTGAGTCCATGGCAAAGCAGTCCACTTGATTGGCACCGTCCCATTAGCCCTCAACCATTGGCATGCCATCCATATTCTCCAAGTTTCTCACCATACTGACTTGAACATATATCACTATTTCGTCAACATGAGTTAAAATCCTAGAATCCGATGCCTAACATCAATGTGAGAGCACCTTCCCCACGCAGGCCAAAGCATTTCAGAAACGTGGTCCACTATCACTTTCTCAAGGGCAATTAGTAACAGACAATACCAACTGTGCCCACATCCTGAGCATTAACAAAAAAACTCACATCCTCCTTATCTCCAAACCTCAACAACATCTACTCTTGAGGAAAACAACATTCAGAGAAAGCAACAGCAGGACATGCTCACAAATTCTTCTGCAGAAAATTGTAATCTTTAGGCACTGCATTTTAGCTGTTTCGTGTATAAAGTAGAGAGGGAAAATCATTAAAATTTTGCTGGATCAAATCCAATAGGAGAAAAAAAATGATTGTGTAGTTTTCATTTCCACCTTCCAACCGATCTGATTAGTTGTGACAAGCCTGAATTGTGCCTTCCAACTGACCTGATTGGCTTATAGAATAATTTCTAATCTTAGGAGAGAAAATTGACTTTCCTTGTGAAATGCTGACAAGTTGACACACAGCTTGCAACGTTATCAAGCAACTTAAAATTTAATGATTGCCATGTGGGCATGTTGAAATAAATCAAGATAATAATCAGGATTGATATAAGACTATCACACAAGTCAAGATCTATCCTGATGTCAACTCAGTGAGGGGCATTTTCCGTTTGAACACTTTGTTTTGCATGCAAACTCTTCCTTAGCATTCAAGCCTTCCCCGGAGGAATTCTCCACAAATATTCAAGACTTTGCCAAGTCACTTGCCAGGAAATTGGTGGCTCAAAAAATAACTGTCAAAGAATCAGTGAAAGGAATCTTTTAAATTGAGGGCTGAAATCATCAGCTGACGGGGATCTCCAGAGCATTTGAGGTTGCTTTTCTATTTTGTACCAGAGTGATTCCTTTCAGAATATCAAAAGCACAATTTACTACAACTCCATGATCTGGCCCAATTTGCCTTTTTGGTTTTCATTTTTAGTTCTGGATTCCTTCTTTAAAAATCTTCCCTCGCTTTCTCCACAATAATGTGACATAGTATCAATACACAAAGAAATATATAGCACAAAACACTTATTGTGCACTAATTAGCACCTCAGCCTATGGTTGCTGTGTTCACACAGTGTGCATTGCATATTTTAAATACTCAAATACTAATGTGTGGAAAGCTAAAACCAGTTTTCTACTCTTCTCTATGAAGGTAATTTGACATTATGAGGATTCAGATGGCTCCATCGTGAACGGCAATGGCGTAAAATGGACTAAATGTACATTCAGGATTTTCCGAAAAGCATTCTTGTTGAATCTGGGTTTTTTTGCATTTTCTTTATCCCTTACACTGGCAGTAATTTGAATGGGACTCACAATTATGTGATTTGTAAGGCATTTAAACGCAAAATACCTGAGAGGAACAGAAGGCAGTTCTGCATCTACTGCCAAGCTCATAGAGATTCATTTCTTTAAATAGCTACAGAGAAAAACTCGGGATAAATGTTATATGAACATTTGTGGAAATAATGTAATGGAATTAGAACAATTTTAAGATCCAAATGCCATTTCTTTCATTTTAATGATGTTCTGTGTAGAGTATTATACCTGGAAATGTTAAATTATAATGACTACAAAATGAAGATTAAAGGAACTTTTCTTTAACATTTTTGAAACAACAAGCTAAGTTTTGTATAAAATGGCATCTAGTTTTTCATAAGAATACGGGGAGTCCACATCGAGTAAAATAAAGAAACGTGTTTTTTTTACACACAATATTTGCACTGTCCGATAGATCCCTACCGGATCCCTGTTCTGGTCAGTGTCCTACCGGCTCACCTTTTATACAGACATTAATAGAGATCCCCTCGAACTCCACAAGGACCACGGGGAAGAGAATCATTCCCCCTCCGTAGGCCCTGTGCAGGCTATTACATAGTTGTTGTAGCAATTAATCCTCTATCTACAAAAGCTGTGGTGTTTGATGTTGTCCTTTATATCTCTCCACATATTCCTCAAAAATGATTTGGTTGGAAAGGTGTATTACACCATAGAGGGTGACCTTTCTCCTCTGGTTTGCCACAACTTCACCATCTGCCCAGCTGAATCATTTAAAAACAACTCATTAACCTTAAAAATATACTCAAGCATCCATCAAATTTATTCCATGCCATACCTACTTAACACAATCTGAAATGTTATGACATTAAACTCCAATAAACCCTAAGAGGTGTGTGGCGCGATGGTGCAGTGGTTAGCGCTGCTACCTCACGGCGCCGAGCACCCGGGTTCGATCCCGGCCCCAGGTCACTGGCCGTGTGGAGTTTGCAAATTCTCCCAATGTCTGCTTGTATTTTCGCCGGGTTCTCCCGTTTCCTCACACAGTAAAAGATGTGGATTTGCATACTCAATTGCCTTTTCATGTCCAAAGGTGTATAGGTTAGGTTGGATTATTGGGTTATAGAATTATAGAATTTACAGTGCTGAAGGAGGCCATTTGGCCCCTCGAGTCTGCACCGGCCCTTAGAAAGAGCACCCTACCCAAGCCCACACCTCCACTCTATCCCTGTAACCCAGTTATAGGGATAGGGTGGTGGACTGGGCCTAGGTAGGGTGCTCTTTCAGACGATCGTTGCATCCCCAATGGGCAGAATGGCCTCTTCCTGCACTGCAGGAATTCTATGGTCACTGAACCTTTTGCAGCACTGTAACCACGTCTTTGGGCTTTGGCAGCTGATATTCACCGCGATGGCTATCTACTCCCACTGCCTCTGCACAATTTGTTTGGGAGCTTCCTAGGCCTGTGAATAGATTACATCTCTCCCCCCTCCACCTCCTCCAGCTGGATGTCTAGTACAGTGTCAGACCCATTACACCATAATTCAATCCTCTTACTGTCCTCATCCACAAACTGTTCTAGCAACTGCTCCAACCAGAACGCACCTCCTCTTTAAGAGCTGCAGCTGCTTTAAGTCATGCAGGCTAGCTGTGGCACTCAGTTCATTCAAAATTGGTCCCTCTATTGCGATACGCAACCACTCAACAACATGTTTAATGCTGGCTGCATTAGTTGGCATCAAGTAGTTGGCATGATTCCTGCAGGGGAGAAAATGGGCGCATCGATCATGCATCATGATCCTGTCCTCATTTTTGTGAGAAAACATTTGGCTGGTCTAAATCTGGGTTGATCACCTTCCAATTGTAACTGTTTCTAACACCAATGTATACTTTGTGTGTCATAGTAATTAAGCAGTCCAGCCAGCAGAGGTGTACTATCCATCTTGGAAGTGATAAGCTCCACATGTGCCAGTAATGTGGATTTCCTTGAATACAGAGAAATCTAACCAGTAGAAAATGATCCCCAAAATACAATTTTCAGAATCCATTCTGGGGGGGCCACAAATATAAGGTGCCATAATTCTTAACAAAATAATTTTCTTCCCTACAACTCAAGTTTAATGTCAAGCTCTGCACTTTGTGGAAATACCTATTAGAACCTAACTGAACCCAAGTGAATTCCATCCAGCTCACTCAGTGGAATGTAGCACAACCTAACTTGTTACATTGTTGTAACACTTAGTTGGTTTGTCTAATGAGAATTATAGAATTTAATTAAACTGTGCAGTGAGTAATAATTCTGCCTGCCTTTAAAATTAAAGCTTTGATTCCGGCACATCATTTCATTTGGGGAAGAAGGAGCAGGCCATTCAATTCAAATAGAAAAATACTCATGATTTATACAAACTTGATTTTGAATTACTATTAATTCTGCTTTGGCATGCTCAGAAGTGCATTGTTATTTATCAAACTGTCTTTTTAAAACCTCGGAAAGATCTAGCCAAACCAGATAATTCCCGAATGTGCAGAGAAAAAGCAGCTTCATGAGAATATTACTTATGGACTAGCTTAGCGCTTAATTTCTACAATACAAGATGCAAACTGAGTACAATAACTGTGATAAAAATATCTGTTGGATAATTGCTATTATTCATTTGTTCTTTATTTCATTTGATAAATTTGTTCCGCAGTTGAAACTTATGACAAAATGAATGATTATAACACCTGGTGGGAAGTTGGTGGGAGAAAATGGTAAACCTGCACAAGAGAGGTAATCAGAAGCAGATTTTAAATGCTGGAAAGGGGAAGGATCCCTGGGGCAGCAGACCTGATCCTTCCTTGTGGGGCTCAGTGAACTACTAGAGACAATTTTTTAAAAATTTAGTGTACTGAGGTAGCGCGGCCCCTTTAAGTGGGAGAGGGTGAACTCCATTGACCACGTGACCAGTTCTGGGCCAATAATGTGGGAGTGCATGAATCCCTTCCAATGGGGTGTCTTCACAGGGCCCTAGGATCAGGACCCTGGGCAGTGTGGACCAGGGAGCAGAAGAGTAAAGACCAGTGTGTCGTGTTCTGTGCCGGTTATCTGTCTGCTTTTGGCTTTCATCACTAAACGCTCTTTGTTTACTACTGGAAGCCTCCAGTTCATGTCTCGAGCCACCACATGGACCTCACTGGCATGTTGCAGGTCCAGCTGGTGGGGCAGCCATGTGTGACAAGCATCTTGCTTCGGTAAGTCCTGAGATCCCGATCTATATTTAATATTCAAGCTCCTAGAAAATGCATCAGTAACCACCAAGACTTTATTGGGATTAATGGACCAGAAAATGGAAAATGGAATGGGCGCGATCTAACAGGCGAAGCAATAGAATCTTGGAACGAGCACCCTACCTAAGCACACACCTCTACCATATCCCCACACCTCCACCCTATCCCCATAACCCCACCTGATCTTTGTGGACTTAATTTAGCATGGGGGGGGGCGGTAGCGAGGGATAGTGACTGTATACCATTAAACATGTTACCCCTGAGACATGTGAAGCCTGTGTCACGTTGTACCGCACTGTGGGCTGACCTGCACCCGCCACCCCCACGGTGCCCTCCACCCTCCCCCATGGCTCAGGTTCCTTCCCAGATCCACACACCCACTCTCTGGTCGCGGGGAGATCCCCAGTGCTGCGGCCCAGAGGGTGTTTGATTGTTGACTGCTGTCTCTGCGGTGTTGACACCTCAAGTGCTCAGGCAAAATGTCCAGGCCTGTCTGATTAGGATGCCAGGCAGTAACACTCGCCTGCGACCTGGCATGTCTACCCACGGGAATCTACTTGAGAGCTGTGAAGTGCTCATATAAGTAACAATGCCAATTCCCGAATGGCAATAGCCTTCGGCTGTACAGCCAGATGCTGCCATGGTCAGATGGGGTTTCAGAGACCTTCACCATATTACCACGGACAAGGCTCTCTGCCCTGGGGGTGTTCGGTGGGATGGATGGGCAACAGCTGCAGTTGACCCTGTTATGAGTATACACAATCTGTGGGGGTGGCCTGTAGATGCCCAGGCACTGAGCCCCTCACCCCCCAGCACAAGGGTATCCTCCTATTGATGTTACCCCCCCCACCCAAGTCCTGAGGCAGCAGCTCCGGTGCCCCGAGCTGACTGCCCATTTTCCAAGATGGCTACTCACCTCCTCCAAACCCCTCAGCAACTATTGCATACATTTTTAAATAGGCGTGCTAAAGGTCGCCTGCATGGCCACTCCATGGGGAGCAGTTTAGATCACAGGAGGCTGTTTAATAGGGGGTCCATCCCATTAAAGATATGGAGATTGGCCTTAATTGTAATTATTTGTTTCTCGCCACGTCTAGGCGGGATCCGGATCGGAACCCGATCAGAAACCGATCGGCATCTGGCACGATCCCGATTTCGGCCTCTCTCGTGATCTGACTGGCAACACAGCATTGCGCCGGGACGCAATGTGGTAGTTAGATCATGCCCTTTATTGTTTTTCTGAATGGAAGGTTGTTAGTTTTTCTGAATGGAAGGGTGTGAATAGTGGTGTTCCACAGGGATCAGTGCTTGGGCCTCTGTTGTTTGTATAAACATAAACGATTTGGAGGGAAATGTAGCTGGTCTCATTCGTAAGTTTGTGGATGACACCAAGGTTGGTGGAGTGGCAGATAGTGTTGAGGACTGTCTGGATACAGTAAGACATAGATAGGTGGGAGACTTGGGCAGTGAAATGGCAAATGGAGTTTAATCCAGACAAATGTGAGGTAATGCATTGGTAGGTCTAACACAGAGGGGAAATATACCGTAAATAGCAAAACTCTTAGGAATACAGAAAGTCAGAGAGATCTGGGCACACAAGTCCACAGATCTTTGAAAGTGGCAATACAAGTTGACAAAATAGTCAAGAAAGCATATGGAATGCTTGCCTTCATTGGACGGAGCATTGAGTATAGAAATTCGCAAGTCATGCTACAGTTGTACAGCACCGTGACAAGGCCGCATTTGGAATATTGTGCACATTTCTGTTTGCCACACCACCAGAAGGATGTGGAGGCTTTGGAGACGGTGCTGAGGAGGTTTACCAGGATATTGTGTGGTCTGGAAGGTGTTGGCTATGTGGAGATGCTGAATAGACTCGGGCTGTTTACATTGGAACGACAGAGGTTGAGGGGTGACCTGATGGAGGTCTACAACATTATGAGAGGCATGGATAGAGTGGGTGGGCAGGCATTCTTTCCCAGGGTGGAGGGATCAGTCACTCGGGGTCATAGGTTAGAGAATATGTGAAAGGCAGGCTTTTTATACAGAGGGTGGTGAGTGCCTGGAATGCTCTGCCAGGGGAGGGTGTGGAAGCAGATACCTTAACAGCGTTCAAAAGGCATCTCGCCAAATACATGGATAGGATGGGTATAGAGGGCTATGGCACTTGGAAGTGTTGAGGGATTGGACCAAGGATGGTATCATGACCGATACAGGCTTAGAGGGCCGAAGAGCCTGTTCCTGTGCTGTATTGTTCTTTGTTCGTTCTTCTTAATTTCAACTGCCCTGCTGCCCCGTGTCTATTGTGGAGAGTTGAAATAGCCCCTGTTAAAATGTTATTCTGCCATGTTCTGAAAACAACGGACTTCCCCTGAAGTCATAGGATATAGCAATGCTTTTCTTGATGAATATCTAGAATCTAATAATGCTGTACAATTTTATTATCATGTATCACAGTCAACGACAGTGTAGTAAAAGCATGCATTAACTTATAAATCCCTTGATGCAATCAGGAAAGAGCAACTCAATGAATAATATTATTGTTGCTGATCCTGTTCTGTTCTTTCATCACTGCTTAGCTTCAAATAGCAACCATCTGTTTTCTGTTTTATTTACTCAAATTGCTGAAAATGTTCCCTGTTGCTGCACAAAGTTTTACAGCAAGAAGCTTTGTCTCATCAGTTTATTAT
The DNA here is from genome assembly GCF_047496885.1 of Scyliorhinus torazame. NCBI lineage: Eukaryota > Metazoa > Chordata > Chondrichthyes > Carcharhiniformes > Scyliorhinidae > Scyliorhinus > Scyliorhinus torazame. The sequence goes on from NC_092708.1 coordinate 93,533,662, forward strand.
ACCAATCTTTCAGTTATCCTCTCCCGAAAACATTGATTCTTAGATGGGATATAATTTCATGGGTACTCTCCATCCCCCAGAACCTTTCCTAAGAGGAGATAATTTACGAGTTAAATCTTAACAACGGGACAATTTTCCGAATCCTTTCACGCAGCCTGGTTCATAAGTACCACAGACGTTCAAAACACTTTTCTGAATAAGAGTCGATGAGCAATTTGGCTTTGGAAACCTTCACTGCTGCGCCACTCCTGTTCCATGCTCACTTTCAAGAGATACTATTGGTAGTGAAATAAATACAATATTGGTCATTTTCAGCAGGTCTGGTAATTTTCAGCAGATCTGGTAATGTTTGTGGAGAAAGAAACAGAGTTCATATTTCAGACCTGTTTTCATGAAAGGTCACAGACCTGAAACGTTGGGCTAGTTTTTACGTGCCCCTCCCAGGTGTGTGTTTGGTGTTTGGCATGGTGGCGATGGAGGGTTGGGCACATACAAAATGCCCGATGACTAGCCCACCCCCAAGCTGACTCCTATAATACACTAGGTGCAGCCATGGGTGAGATCTTCCGGCTGTTCCTGCTGATGGGATCTTCCAGTCCCACCGGCGGCGCACCCCCACCTGGGTTTCCCAATGGAGCAAGGTGGATTCAATGGGAAATCCTATTGACATTGGCAGGACCAGAAATGCCACCGCTGACCAATGGCAGGCCACATCCCACCGCCAAGAAGCATGCCGCAGGGAGGCCAGAGAATCTCGGCCCATATGTAAATAAATAATTACAGGTCATAGGCTGTTTAGCAAGCCTACTGACCAGAATAATACCTTCCTCCTGGGGTATAGAATTCCAAAGATTCACCATTTTTTGAGAAGAAATTCTTCCACAAATCCACCTTGAATGAGCTCCCACTTATACTGTCCTCTGGTCCTACATTCTCCCATCAGTGGAGACATCCGCTTAACATTTTCCCTATCCAAACCCCAAAGAATCTTGTGTGTTTCAATCATATCACCTCTCATTTTTCTGAACTCCAAGGAGTGCAGAACCAACCTGTTTAATCTTTCCTCATATGGCAGTCCCTCCATACCTGGGATCATTCCAGCAAACCTCCTCTGTACTACCTCCAGTGATAACACATCTTTCCTTAAATAAGGTAACCAAAATTGTGCACAGTATTCTAAATGTGGCCTCACTAGGACCTCACAGTTGCAGCAAAATTTCTTTACTTTAATACTCCAGCCCCTTTGAAATAAATGTCTGTGCGGAGTCTGCACGTTCTCCCCGTGTGTACGTGGGTTTTCTCCGGGTGCTCCGGTTTCCTCCCGCTGTCCAAAGATGTGCAGATTAGGTGGACTGGTCATGATAAATTGTCCTTAGTGTCCAAAATTGCCCTTAGTGTTGGGTGGGATTCCTGGGTTATGGGGATAGGGTGGAGGTGTGGGCTTGGGTAGGGTGCTCTTTCAAAAGAGCCAGTGCAGATTTGATGGGCCGAATGGCCTCCTTCTGCACTGTAAATTCTATGAAAAGCCAGCATTCCATTTGCCCTCCCTATTACCTTCCGCACCCCTATGCTTGCTTTCTGGGTTACAATAACAAAGACCCCCAAATCCCTTTCTGCAGTCCCTCTCCATTTAAATAACAATCGGCCTTTTAATTCTTTCTTCCAAAATTAACAATCTCACAGTTTTCTACGTTGAATTCCATTTGCCAATTTTCTGCCCACTCACTTAACCTGCCATTCACTACCTCAAAGGCACAAGTCAATCTTATCACCATTGCTGAGTCCTACTGAGACCGGCAGATTCAAATGGAAAATTGTATCCACTTCTGGGCCCCGCAACTTAGAAAGGATGTGAAGGTTTTAGAGAAGATTTCTGAAAGTGGTTCCAGTGATGAGGAACATCAGTTACATGGGATGAATTATCAACGTTGGGACTGTTCTCCTTAGAGAAGAGAAAGTTGAGAGGACATTTAATGGAGATGGTCAAAATTATGAGGGTTCTGAACAGAGTATCAGGAGAGACACTGGGCACGATTATGTGGTCCGTTATCATGAGTGAAAATCCCACAATGGTCGCAAACTCTCCTGAGAGGTCAAATATGGGACTTGTGCCAGCTAGAATTCCGATCGCAATGTTCCCGGGCCATCACCAACGACACGATCAGGTTCATGCCCAGGAAGGGTGAGAACCTGATTTGAATCCATTTCAATATCATTAACGAGGTTATAATTTCTTCTTTAGAGCTCAGTAAATTTTCCTGCCCACCAGCGTGATGTCATGTGGACATGATACACCAATCCTTTTTTATAAATGGGAGCCAGTTGCCTTGACCTCCTAAAGGGAGGAAGGAGGTGAGCACCATTGTATCTAACTAGAGCCAGAGTGTACAAGGGAACAGTATCCACTGCCCAGCTGTAGAGGGGGCAAATGCAAGAGAGCACAGACTCCAGCAGATACGAGAGGCCACTTCCAGGGAGAATCCAGCTCCAGGAAGCCAGGGGAGCGGAGGGCAGGCACAAGGGCCGGCCACAGTTCAGGCCGAACAGGGGGCTTGAAGGCGAAGACGAAGGAGACTGATGGTTTACAGGACCCGAGAATCCTTCATGGAGCTGCCGGACAACATGTGCCGCAGGAAGGTCCGCCTCACAAGGGAGACAGTATGACACCTATGCAACCTTCTTTCAAACCTGGGGCGCTGTGGAGGGGGTGGGCACCCTCTCCCTGTGACCATGCAGATCACTTCAGCCCTCAACCTCTACGCCACAGGATCGTTCCAGGGCTCAACGGCTGACCTTTGTGGTATCTCGCAGTCATCCCCACACAAATGCATCCGTGATGTCACGGTGGCTACTGAATCTTGGATCACATTAAATTCAACCAGGTCTATAAGGACGAGATGGCAGCGGGATTTGTTACCATCGTTGGTCTGGCACAGGTTCAGGGGGCCATCGATGGCACTCATGTGGCTCTACATTGTTGCTGAGGTCTTGGCTGAACGCCCGTGCAGAGGCCTGAGACCGAAGCAGAGTCCTCGTACAAAGAGGCTCACAGTGCCACCCGGACTGTGGTAGGTTGGTGCATTGGGCTGCAGAAGATGTGCTTCCGCTGTTTTTACAGGTCTGCTGGGGCGCTATAATACAGTCCACCGAGTGTCTCCTCCATCTTTGTTGTATGCTGTGCAGTTAATAATTTGGCGGGGCAACACCCTCGATGAAATATACCAGGAGGAGCATAATGTACCCTCTGGTGAGGAGGAAGTCCAGGAGGGAGCAGGAGGAGAGGCCGAAGATGAGCGGAGGATGGAGGCTAGGAAGGGTAAGTGTTCGCATGGACAGCTGTTGTCAGAAAGCTCTACAACACGGTTTCCTCCTACAGTCCAAAGACGTGCAGGTTCGGTGGATTGGTCATGCTAAATTGCCCCTTAGTGTCCAAACATGTGCAAGTTATGTGGAGTTGTGGGGATAGGGTGAGAAATGCCACCTCCCCCCCCCCACCCACCCGCCAAAAATCCCCTCTGTGACCAAGACTGGAGGTCCTCTACAAAACTATCTTGTCAGGTTACTGGGCCTTGGGAGCCTGTGTCTGCTTAGCATGTCAATGCAGGAGGGTGATGATGACTCACAGTGAGGAAAGCTCTGATGTTCTTCAGCTTTTGTTAATGTCTGACCCTTGTCTGTATGCAGCCAGCACGCTGACTTCCTGGCTCATGTGTGAGTTAGAATTGGGGCCACATCCTTCCGTTACTGGAGCGGGTGATAAGGGGCTGGGGTCTAGCGTTCACTGCTCAACGGCAGAGTCCTTCCAGGATCTCCATTACTCACAATTTGAATGTGCCTTACACTTTGCCTTACGTTGAGGGACTGTGGGAAAAGCTGTGTCCAGATGGTGTGAGGACCTATCCCAGTGGGAGGATGCTCAAAGAGAGTGAGGCCTTAAGATTACAAGAGGTTTTAATAAGGTGACATGGAGCATAGTGACAATTTATTTTGATCCAGTACTATCTGTGCTTAACTTCATCTGTACTCGCTCAGTGCCCCTAAATCTCCTTCACCTTGCGAACTCTCCCACTACGTCCAGGTGCATTCCCAAGATGCACATCAGAAGTGGAGGTGGCTTGCTGCCTTCCATGCCCTTTGACTTTAGATGCCCTTGGCAGCCAACCTCTGGAGGCCCTGGACCTGGAGAACCCATGTCGAATTTCGGTTGGCACTGAAGTTGTTCCATCACCCTGTTCTGCTTGCTGTTCCTAAGAATCCACTCAGGGTGTGAACCACGCTTTGGAGTTTGCCAGTCATGGTCTGACATGTTGCCCCAAGCTTTCCACTGAGGACACCACCCTTGCAGTGCTGGCCTGGCCGCCACGCAATACCGGCAACGTCTCTGGTGACTGAAGGTTTGGGACTCCTCCATTTGGCCTTGCAGTTGCAGGAGTATCACTGACATCCCCTCCTGATATTCCTGGGTCTGCCTTTGCATCTCTTGCAGCTGAGGAACAAATGTGCCTGTCGTGTTGGGTGCTCTGCTACACAGACGAACCAACACAGTTGCGGAAGGTACAACTCAGTTTTATTACTTGCAGTATTAACATTTGTAAACTGGTTACTGTGGTTCGTTCATTACCCTCTAACCTGTGGACTCAGCCCTAACACTATCTTAGAGAGGCACTCAGCACATGGTGAATGTCTGAGTGGCTTGCTGTGAGCTCTGTGCCCTGAGCTGTCTCCTGCTGGATTGAATCGGAAGTGTCGTGTTCCCCGTTTTATAGTGTGTCTGCTCTTGCTTGTGATTGGCTGTAATATTGCGTGTGTATTGATTGGTCCATTGATCTGTCCATCAGTGTGTATGTGTGTTTGCACCATGATGTTTATCTGAATATCATGACATCCCCCTTTTTTACAAGAATATGTGCCTATGTGGTAATAAATATGGATGTGTACTGAGTGCAGGTGAATGTGTGTGTGTGCAATATCTACAACATGTACATGAGGCTAAACTATATACATAGGAAGGTGTCAGGTGCAACATAGCAACGAGGTTGTACCATTAACAAAATAAGTGTAAACATCAGGCATCAAAAATGAACTCCTGTAACGACAAAAGAGAAACTTATTAACATAGTGGCATAAAACTTTCAGTGAGTCCAATGTTCTAACAGGCTCATAAGTCCAGCTGAGTAGGTGGGCGACGAATTTGGGTTGACCGTTAGGGTGGCACACCATTCATCACCCAGATTGACACTGTTCACTGGCATCGGCTGGTGGGTCCTGCTTGGAGACATCCAGTTCCTGTCGATGACCGCAACGCGGAAGGCTTCCCGGTCGTCTGTATCACCAGTCTGTATATCATCCGGGTATGATTCAGAGTATGGAGGCTGAATGGCCCGCACGTCCCTGCGAGGCTGTCGGCTTTGGGGAGCGTTGGCAGGTTGAGCTGCTCGGCAGCAGGCAGCGTAGTGGCCCATCTTGCCACAGCGGAGGCATTGTCGGTTCTTTGCTGGACATTGCCACTTTAAATGTGTGGATCCACAGTTGCCGCACGTCGTGACGTCATGGCGTTCGTTGCGTCATCGCGCATGCGCAGTTCAGTCCTGCGTAGAGCGCGCCTGCGCGTCACATCCCTCTGCGTCGACGTCTCTTTTGGCATGTACAAGCGCGGAAGGCCGCGGAAAGCGTGCGAAATGGCCGCCCCCGTCTGGGCCGCGGGCCGTGAGGAACTTGATGGACTGGACACGCTTGGCCTCGTAGGACCCCTGCCCTGCCGATTCGGCCGCATAGGACCCCTGCAATGCCGTTTCGGCCGCTTGGAATTGGGAGTAGCGGCTGGTCGCGTTTTCATGGAGGACGCAGGCTTCGATGGCGGTGGCTAGGGTGAGACTTTTTATCTTGAGGAGCTGTTGGCGTAGGGCGCACGAGATGACCCAAAAAACTATCTGGTCTCGAATCATGGAATCGGAGGTGGCCTCGTAACCGCAGGACTGCGCGAGGATACGGAGGTGTGTAAGGAAAGATTGAAAAGGCTCATCCTTACCCTGCAGGCGCTGCTGGAAGAGATACCTCTCGAAACTCTTGTTCACCTCAATGCTGAAGTGTTGCTCGAGTTTGAGAAGGACCGTCTTGTACTTCGTCTTGTCCTCACCTTCCGCGAACACCAGGGAGTTGTAGATGTGGATGGCGTGTTGCCCTGCCGTGGAGAGGAGGAGGGCGATTTTCCTGGTTTCCGAAGCATTCTCCCTTTCTGTGGCTTCTAGGAAGAACTGGAAGCGCTGTTTGAACAACTCGCCGAGGTTTCCAGCGATTTGGAGCGGCTGCGGCGGGCTGATGGTGTTCATGGCGCAGGATTGCAGATTCTTGAGGATGCGTAGGTAGGTCTCACAGGTACTGGGTTCCAACCCTGGTACTATGTCGTGTTGGGTGCTCTGCTACACAGACGGACCAACATGGTTGCGGAAGGTACAACTCAGTTTTATTACTTGCAGTATTAACATTTGTAAACTGGTTACTGTGGTTCGTTCATTACCCTCTAACATGTGGACCCAGCCCGAACACTATCTTGGAGAGGCACTCAGCACATGGTGAATGTCTGAGTGGCTTGCTGTGAGCTCTGTGCCCTGAGCTGTCTCCTGCTGGAATGAATCGGAAGTGTCGTGTTCCCCGTTTTATAGTGTGTCTGCTCTTGCTTGTGATTGGCTGTGATGTTGCGTGCGTATTGATTGGTCCGTTGATCTGTCCATCAGTGTGTATGTGTGTTTGCACCATGATGTTTATCTGAATATCGTGACAGTACCTAGAGGAACGGCATCTGGCTGGGGCACAGCTGAGTCCTGGGATCCAGCAGAGCTCTGACTGACCGGTCACGGGACGTTCCTGTCTCCACCTGAGGTCAATCAGAAGTTGTGTGATGCTCACCAGAAGATGATATAGAAGCCTGTCTGGTACGTATCACCCACCGAGGTGCTTGTCTCTGCACTGGTGGGGTGGTAGCTGCGACGCATCATCCAGGTCCTCCTCGGAGCTCTCTTCCAAGGCGCTTTCAAAGGTGGAAGGAGGGGCTCTATTTGTTGATGATTGCGCTCATTAGGTGATGTTCCTGCAAGGCAAGCAATCTCATTTTAGTACATGGCCTGGTCAAGGGTTTAGACAGCAAATCCCTCACTTGTGACTGGTCATCCGGATGAAGGTGCAGTGCCTCCTCATTTTTCTGTTGCAGACTAACCTTGCTCTCTGTGCAGGCCCCGTCCTGGTCCCCTCCTGCGAGTTCCATAGCCCTCCCTTCAAAAGGAGTCATGATCCTTTGTTCAGGCATACCTCTGCCCGTCTTCTCTCTCTAACTTTGGTTGTGGGCAATCTTCTCCTGCAGGGACAAAAAAGAGGATATTGTGAGCCGGACACCTGTTGGATCAGAGGTAGAGGACAACTGGCATGTGTGGGCACTGCACCCAAGCAGGAAGGGGTTCTGATGAGTTCTGGGGTGGTGTTTGAGATGGATGCTGGGAGGTCGAGTGCTGTGGAACTGCGAGGTGGCGATATGTGGATTCAAGGTGACATTATGGGGATGACGACAGAAGGATCAAATACCGAGGTGAGACAGGAGGCACTTACCCTTGCAGGTAATAGGAGGTCATTCAGCTTTTTACTGCATTGAACCCGTGACCTCTTGATCAGGTTGCTGGCACTGACCAGTGCTGCCACCGTGTCCCAGTCTGGATAGGTGACCTTGCTGGAGGGCCTCCTGCCAACGCGTGAGTAAATTGTGGCCTGTCTCTCCTCCCACAGCATCCAGCAATCGAGTCAGGGCCCGCTCTGAGAATCTGGAAGCTGCTCTTCCTGCTGCCATCCTCTTGGCTTGAATGAGAGTGAGTGCTGTGGAGCAGTTTAAATGCAGAGCCCCCTTGATTGAAGTGCTCAGATGACGCTCAGGGCAGATGAATCAGATGTTTCACGCCTCAGGAACGTTGTTGTTCAAGTGGGGGGAAAAAACTGTCACAAAATGCGGAAAGATTGCGTTCCGGATCACGCCGCAGGACTCTCCAGGTTTTTCACTCCGAAAATGACACTTTGTCATTTGTTCGGAAAATTGTGCCCACTGTTCCTTCTATCAGAGGGATTGAGAATCAAAGGGCACAGATTTAAGTTGACTGGCAAAAGAACCAAAGATGACATGAGGAAATGTTTTTATTGTAGAATGGTTAGGACCGAAAGGAGGCTGGTTTAATTGTGGTTTCCAAAAGGGTTTTGGATAACGACCTGAAAATATGAAATTTTGAAGGTTACGGGGCAAGGGTGGGTTAATGGCATCGTGAATTGTTCTTGCAGAGAGCTGGCAGGGACTCGATGGAGCAAAAGGCCTCCCCTGTGTTGTACCCATTCTATGAATCTACGGTCACCATCTCTTGTTGGGCATAATTTGTTTCATTCTCGCTCCCAATAAGGGCACTTTGAAGATTTGTTGCATCTCCCTTTGTTTATCCATAACTTCACCCATCATCAAATAGAAATTTGTGGCTGTGCTATTCTATCATTTACTACTGTAATATAATTCATACCTCTACATTATTTAGTTTTCCCTGTCACTTCTTCCTCCCCATACCCCTATCTCACGTAGCCTTCGCAAAATTGAAATATAACAAATTCAGCTTATCAGTGCTGGAGATGTCTTTTGCCCTCCTCAGTTTATGCTCTCAAACTCTGATGTTCCCCTCCCAATAATCTGTTCTTAAGGCCCAAATAACTATATGACCCAGAAAAAGGAAATTACTGCGAATGTTGGAATCTGAAACAAAAACAGGAAAAACTGAACAATCTCAGCAGGTCTGACAGTGTCTGTGGAGAGAGAACGGAGCTAATGGTTTGAGTCTGAATGACTTTGTCAAAGCTAGAGAGAACTGGAAATAAGGTCAGATTTATACTGTTGTTGGGGGAACGAGGGCGTGGAGCAGTGGGGCTGGATAGGGGGCCAGCGATAGGTAGAGATTGACAAAGATGTCATGGCTAAAAAGACAACGGGAATGTAAATGGTGGTGATCATGGCGAAGAAGGGCATTGATAGTGACACATTAAGATATCAGAATGTGTTAATAGCAGAACAAAGGTAAGCAGTACGTCAAAGGACAGCTTTGGGGAACAGATGACCCGCGTGGCGTGGGGTGGGGGAAGGGGAGACAATAGTGAGGGAAAAACAGATCAATGGGAGACATGAAAATAAAGTGATAGAAATAAAAATGGGGTGAAGGTGGAGGAGAGAGTTCACAGTCTGAAGTTGTTGAACTCAATGTTAAGCCCAGAAGACTGTAACGTACCTAATTGGAAGATGAGGTGCTCTTCCTCCAGTTTGTATTGGGGTTCACTGGAACATTGCAGCAGGCCAAGGACTGACGTGTGGATACGAGAGCAGGACAGCGAGTTGAAATGGTAAGTGACAGGAAGGCATGCGTCCTGCTTGTGAACGAATCAAAGGTGAACTGTAAAGCAGTCAACCAGTCTTCATTTAGTCTATCCAATGGAAAGTAGACTGTACTGGGAGCAGCAAATGCAATAGACCAGATTGAAGGAGGTGCAAGTGAAGCGCTGCCTCACTTGAAAACAGTGTTAAGGCCCTTGGATGATTAGCAGGGTGGAGGTAAAGGGGCAGATGTTACACCTTCTGCTATTGCATGGGAAGGTGCTGTGGGAAGAGGGTGAGGTATTGGGGATGATGGCGGAGTGGGCCAGGGTATCTCGGAGAGAATGGTCTCTGCGGAATGCAGACAGAAGGAGTGAGGGGAAGTTGTGTTTGGTGGCGGCATCATGCTGGAGTGGGCGGAATTGAAGGAGGATGATCCTTTGAATCCGGAAGCTGGTGGGGTGGAAAGTGAGAACAAGGGGGATCCTATCCTGGATCTGGGAGGGAGAGGAAGGGGTGAGGACAGAGGTGCGGTATATAGAATCATAGAATTTACAGTGCAGAAGGAGGACATTCGGCCCATCGAGTCTGCACCGGCCCTTGGAAAGAGCACCCCACTCAAGCACACACCTCCTCCACCCCATCCCCTTAACCCAGTAACCCCAATTAACCTTTTTGGACACTAAGGGCAATTTAGCATGGCCAATCCACCTAACTCGCACATCTTTGCTCTGTGGGAGGAAACTGGAGCAGCCGGAGGAAACCCACACACACACGTGGAGAGCGTGCAGACTCCACACAGACAGTGACCCAAGCTGGGAATCGAACCTGGGAGCCTGGAGGTGTGAAACAACTGTGCTAACCACAATGCTATCGTGCTGCTGGATATGGGTTGGACACGGTTGAGAGCCCTGTCAACCACAGTGGGTGGGAAACCACAATTAAGGAAGAATGAAGAAATGTTGGCAGCACTATTTTGGCAAGTGGCACTACATTGACACTGATGATGTGACGGAGGTGAAGGAGCTGTGAGAATGGGATGGAGTCCTTACAGGAGCTGTAGTCAAGGTAGCTGTGGGAGTCGGTGGGCGTGTAATGGATACTAATGGGCAGCCTATCCCCAGAAATGGAGATAGAGAGGCTAAGGAAGTGAAGTGTTGTCCATGTGAAGGTGATAGCGGGGTGGAAATTGTAAGTGAAATTTAGAAAATAATTTCTAGGTCCAGACAGGAACACGAAGCGACATTGAAACAATTGTCGATGTACTAATAAAAAAGTTGTAGGATGGGGCTTCACCTTGGACTAGGACTGGAACAGGGAATGCTCCACATAACTCATAGAGGGACAGACAAAACTGCGACCCATGGGGTACCCAAAGCCACGGTTTTGGTTTGGAGGTAGTGAAGTTAAAGGAGAAATAGTTCAATGAGACCCAACCTGGGTAATTTAGCAGTCAAGTTGTTTTATCACCAGTTTCAATGCGGGCCTCACCCTTCCAGCTTTCGGGTTTCTGTTCCTGGTTAAAATCAAGCTTGTATACTCAGGCTAGAGGCACGAAATTTAGTTATATCTAGACAAATTCAGCCACTCTCTTTCTCCCCATACTTGATATTTTTTGTTTGCTTTTGGTCATCAAATTTTAGTTACGTGATGTTTACTGGATATTTTTTGCTGTACATTTTAAACTTTATACCTGCCTGTTTTCTAGGCACTGTAGGCCTGTGGATGTGCCTGGGGAAAACATCTGCCATTCAGCCCAAAACCCGTATAACATATATTAGAAAAACCCAGAAAGGTTGTTGCTGACAAATATACTTGTCAAACCTCACAACCAGTGAATGTCTGGAAAACTAAACTCACCTGTGACACTTACAGGATTAAAATGACTCAGCTTCAGGTTTGAACTGAAACACAATCTCCCCGCCTGAAATACCACATTGTAAAAAAAAATCTTTCTAAATTAGATGTATTTAGTGTAAATGTTATTAGGAGTGTATAAAAGTGGAAGGTATTTCCAAAACTATTGCTTGTAAAGATAAAAGAATACATTTTTTAAAAAAAACAGATCTGTATGATGGTTTAGTGAAATCTTGTACTCAGCTTTCAGTAAATCACATCCAAGCTCCATAGCAACAAGGACCAGACTACAGCGAGTCAGAATCATCCAGAAAGGGTCAAAACAATAGTACTCCCACAAATCAATCAGTTCTCCTAGGATTTGTCATTAAAAAATAAGAGATAGAAAAATGAAACGATCAGGATTAATTACCTTAGTTTAAACTGAAACAAATTTGTTCAAGCTTGTGACTAGATCTTGGAACTAGAACCAAGTCTTATCATTCTTTTGACTATCTAAATGCCCAACAACTCTAAACTAACCAACTAACTGTGGTGCCATAGATGAAGGTTCCAATGTTTGGTCAGATTTCCAGATTCTGATGTGTCCTCATGACTTGGCTGTTCTCTCAAAATAATTTCTTTGGAAAATACAGCCGCAATCTTCTGGCCTTGTTGCGCTCTCACTCAAGCGAAACGAGGCCGGAGAACAGGGGGAGCGGCCAAAAATGAGAACCGCGCTAGGCGGCAAACAGTGTGCGATGCAACCGACCCGGTCCCGTTGACAAAATCGGGGTCTCGCCGCAGCCAGGAAACCAATTATCATCGTTGAAGACCAATTTCCATACAATTAAAGGGCAGTATGGTGCTCACCAGATTGTGCCCCAGGAGCCTGTTCACTAACATTTCCCATCCAGGGGCGAAATTCTCCGGTATCGGCGCGATGTCCGCTGACTGGCGCCCAAAACGGCGCAAATCAGTCGGGCATCGCGCCGCCCCAAAGGTGCGGAATGCTCCACATCTTGGGAGGCCGAGCCCCAACATTAAGGGGCTAGGCCCACGCCGGACGAATTTCCGCCCCGCCAGCTGGCGGAAAAGACCTTTGGTGCCCCGCCAGCTGGCATGGAAATGACATCTCCGGGCGGTGCATGTGCGGGAGCGTTAGCGGCCGCTGACGGCATCCCCGCGCATGCGCAGTGGAGGGAATCTCTTCCGTCTCCGCCATGGTGGAGACCATGGCGAAGGCGGAAGGGAAAGAGTGCCCCCACGGCACAGGCCCGCCCGCGGATCGGTGGGCCCCGATCGCGGGCCAGGCCACCGTGGGGGCAACCCCCGGGGCCAGATCGCCCCGCGCCCCCCCCAGGACCCCGGAGCCCGCCCGCGCCGCCTTGTCCCGCCGGTAAGGTAGGTGGTTTAATCTACGCCGGCGGGACAGGCATTTTAGTGGCGGGACTTCGACCCATCCGGGCCCGGAGAATCGCGGGGGGGGGGGCGCCAACCGGCGTGGCGCGATTCCCGCCCCCGCCGAATATCCGGTGCCAGGAATTCGGCAACCGGCAGGGGCGGGATTCACGCCAGCCCCTGGCGATTTTCCGACCCGGTGGGGGTCGTAGAATCTCGCACCAGATGTGTGTATCTGCGCTGGCGAGAGTGGGGATGACAGCTGTGCCGCGACTATAACAGTTGCATCCTCGGAGCTCTCCAAGTTGTTCTCCTGGGCGTCAGGAGAGAGTGCCGCCTGGGATGGGCCTGCACCGTCATCTGGAGGACCTGTGGGAGAATGGGCATTTGGTCAGTGGGAGGGATGGTTCACTCAGTAAGGCAATAACAACTCACATTTGACAGGTCCTCTGGGTGGAGCCCGGTGGTTCCTCATCTCTGTCGTGTCCGTCAGCCTTCACGTAGGTGACCACTCTGTCCTCAGCCACCCCTGTCAATTCCAGGGCACGCTCCTGGAAAGAGTTGAGGATTCCCTAATCTGTCACCCCACCGCCAGGCTGGGGTCCCTCCCGGCAATTATTGGAGAGCTTTTCCTGAGGAGACACAGAGAGAGTATCGTTAGTCACACGCCTGGTTCACAGTGGTGGGAGAGGAGCTGTGAAGGGAGGGTTGTGGGGGGGTTGAAGGGGGAGAGAATGGAGGGAGGGTTGGGGGTCACTAGGGTGAATGCTTCCTTGGGGTGCTTGGGTGGCATTGGCGTCTACTCACTCATGCTGCCCAGTGCAGGTCATTGATCTGCTTATAGCACTGGAGGCCAGTCCTCCTTGTCACATTCCCCAAGCTCACAGCTGCCACCATCTCATCTCAGGCAGCACTGGCTACCTTGTGGCTGACTCTCCAGGACCCTTGGGAACACAGCATCCCTCCTCCACTCCACAGCGCCTAGCAGCCTCCCTGACCTGCATCCCCGATTCATGGGGCTTGTGTCCTCAGCGCCATTGTTGCGAGTTGGCTGGCGTTGGCTGAGCATGTACAGTTTAAGTGCTGCTCAACCTTGTTGGCAGGGGGGTTTGTTAGCACGAATCAGCTGGCGAGCCCTAATTTGTGGCGAGAAGCTCGTGAGGCCTCGTTAAGTGGATCAATTAACGTTGAATTGCATTGCCGGCCTCGCTGGGCCGAGCGCCAGGAAGCTCATGGTTTAGCTCCGTGGGCTAGACAGCTGGTTTGTAATGCAGAACAATGCCAGCAGCGCGGGTTCAATTTCCATACCCGAACAGGCGCCGGAATGTGGCGACTAGGGGCTGTTCACAGTAACTTCATACTTGTGACAATAAAAGATTATTATTATTATTATTATTATTAATTCCCGCTCACTACCACACTTTAAAAAAATTCTGGAGAATCGTGCCCGACATCTAACTGGTCCTAACCCAAACCAGTTTTACTGCTTGGATTTGGTCAATCTTAACCAGGCAGCCTCTGACAGAGATACATAATTATCCATAAGAATAAAAAATAATCTCACATAATATTTCCATAACTAATAATATAATCTTGAAAAGAAAATATTGACCATTTAAGAAAATGGAGTTGAATTTTAAGATTAGCAAGCAGTCGGTGATCACCTTCGTGAGAAGCAGCACATAACGCCGTACCACTGTCATTTAATACTCACTTGAGCATTAATTGGCACTGGGTGGGATCTTCTATTTGCCTTTGGAAGGACGTCCTGCCCATGAGAGGTGTCGGCCATTTAGATTGGCACTGCCAAACATGCACTGCATAGGTGCCAGGTGGCAGTGTAGGGTTGGCACTGAAGTGGGCACTGCCAGGGGGCACTAAATGTGGCACTGCCATGGAGTACTGAAGTGGGGGCACTATCAGAGGGTAACCCTTCTCCATTGTGGGAGGAGGAGAGATCCCCTTATGTGTGGTGGAGGGGAGAGCCCTGATGGCAGCATAGTGTGGGGGAGAGGGGAGAGCTCTGATGGCAGCATGAAGGGGTGAAACGAAGATAGTGCCCCTGATATTTCCATGGTGGGGATACAGGGGGTAGAATGTCCCCTATACCTCCGTGGTAGGGATGGTCCTCCATGTCTGTGTGGGCGTTGGGGGAACAAAGAACAAAGAAAAGTATAGCACAGGAACAGGCCCTTCGGCCCTCTTAGCCTGCGCCGACCAAAAACTAAAATCTTCCACACTTCCAGGGTCCGTATCCCTCTATTCCCATCCTATTCATGTATTTGTCAAGATGCCCCTTAAACGTCACTATCGTCCCTTCTTCCACCACCTCCTCCAGCAGCGAGTTCCAGGCACCCACTACCCTCTGTGTAAAAAACTCGCCTCGTACATCTCCTCTAAACCTTGCCCATCGCACCTGAAACCTGTGCCCCCTAATAATTAACCCCTCTACCCTGGGAAAAAGTCTCTGACTATCCACTCTGTCTATGCCCCTCATAATTTTTTGACCACTATCAAGTCGCTCCTCAACCTCCTTCGTTCCAGTGAGAACAAACCAAGTTTATTCAACCTCTCCTCATAACTAATGCCCTCCATACCAGGCAACATTCTGGTAAATCTCTTCTGCACCCTCTCTAAAGCCTCCACATCCTTCTGGTAGTGTGGCGACCAGAATTGAACACTATACTCAAAGTAAAACTCAGGTTCTATACAGCTGCAACATGACTTGCCAATTTTTATACTCAATGCCCCGGCCAATGAAGGCAAGCATGCCGGATGCCTTCTTGACTACCTTCTCCACCTGTGTTGCCCCTCTCATTGACCTGTGGACCTGTACACCTAAATCTCTCTGACTGTCAATACTCTTGAGCGTTCTACCATTCACTGTATATTCCCTACCTGCCTAAGACCTTCCAAAATGCATTACCTCACTTTTGTCTGGATTAAACTCCATCTGCCATTTCTCCGCCCAAGTCTCCAAACAATCTAAATCCTGCTGTATCCTCTGACAGTCCTCATCGCTATCCGCAATTCCACCAACCTTTGTGTCGTTCGCAAACTTACTCATCAGACCAGTTACATTTTACTCCAAATCGTTTATGTATACTACGCACAGCAACGGTCCCAGACTGAACCCTGTGGAACACCACTAGTCACAGCCCTCCAATCAGAAAAGCACCCTTCCATTGCTACTCTCTGCCTTCTATGACCTAGCCAGTTCTGTATCCATCTTGCCAGCTCACCTCTGATCCTGTGCGACTTCACCTTTTGTACCAGTCTGCCATGTTAAAGGCCTTACTGAAGTTCATATAGACAACATCCACTGCCCTACCTTATTTTAAATGCAAATTGAGGTGCCCTTTAATGATGACACCCCCATTTCTGTTGAGCCGGCCTTATCAGTTCTATCAGCCCTGATGGGGCAAACCAATCCCCCAGATTTCCTGTGTACTAAGTGCCAGAAAATTTGGTCCGAAAACCTTGGTGAGTGTCTGGGGAGAAACACTTTCAGTCAGACCTTGACACTTTGCCATTTTTTGGGAACATTACACCCGTGTCTCTGTTTCCCAACTCATACCTGCTGCCGCCAGCCGTAAACCTGTGGCCAGGCAGGAAAAGGCCCTTGGCCACTTACAGGCAGTAATAGGTGAAAAGGTAGATTTCCCACACGGAGCCCTTCCCACCATCCAATGAAACTGTATCTGAGTCGGGGCAGGCTGGATTCCTTGGGGAATCCCGTCCAAACAATTTTACACTCCCTCCGCATCTCAGAACCCGCCTTGGGGGACCGTAAAATTCTGCACATCGTTAATTTCTAGGCGGACAGGATATGTGGAAAGATTTGCTTTGCTTTCCATCTCAGAGGATACTTCAACATTCTCCAGCCCAAATGGAAATAAAGCAAATGGATCCGTATAAACTGTATAACTGATGGGGATGTATGAAAAAAGAACAATTAATTAAAAATATTAACAGCAAACTAAACAAAAAGAGAGATTAAGAGCTGAATGCACTTCTGGTTAATGTAAATGGATACAGGAGCCAGCTTATGTAGGAACATACTGTAACAGTAAGAATAAATTATGTAAATATATTAAAATTAAATATGAATGAACTATTGGAGGAAATGTATTCTGAAACAGAGAATCGTAGTTCATCCAAGAAAAAAGGTAAAGTGAGAAAAGGTGGTTTAAAAATAGCAAGAAAAAATCCAGTAAAAAAGCTGCAAAGATAAAAGAGACAAAGGAAAAGTGGGGGAGGGGGCGGATTTGACAGCTATAATAAGACTCTAGTTGTAATATATTATAATATTGATGGTAGTTTCGCTACCTTCTAGTAATCCTCATTTGTTTTCCAGATGGATTTGTTTGTTTGAAGATGGGCTGTCCTGATAGTGAATGGTCTATAGTCAGTACTGTATTTTGTTTTTCAGATAGCTATGTTTTTTTATAGAAGCTAAAGAAAAATGTCTGTTTGGAAAGTTATCAGAAATGCTTGGGGCTGCTCCCATTTAGATGTATGTCTCATCACTGCTGCATGCTCTGTCTATGTGGAGCTTTGCTGGTCCATGCAGAAAAATGCAATTCATTTTTGAAAAGATTGTATTCTTGACAGTGCAAGACTTTTATCCAATTCAATGAAGAAGTAAAATTCCACATAATACTTACTTATGAATAAAATATTCCACTTCCTGGCACCCACTGCAGCTATTCCTAATGCAATGAAATCACATTCCATATTTAAAACTGAAATGAATATGTAATATTGTCTGCTGCTGCAATTTGACGAAGCTGATAGACAGAAGATAGTGACCTGAATTTTTCAACAATAACAATTACAAAAACTGGCAGCTTCAACTGTTATTACTCCTGTGAAACTGTGGCTAAATTCTGGAATCCACGCATGCGCAGTTAAACAGAGAAATCCTGAAGTTGCTGCCTGCGCATTTGTTTTATGTTAGCATTCACCCAAATAGTGTAATAAATTTATTTGTAAAAAATACCATAACTCCAGAAATATAATATTAAATCTTATAAATAATAATATTTTATCACTCCAGCGACATATAAAATGAGCAGATTTGCCTCGGAATTAATTTATTTTATCTACTGAGTAGAAAAGATAAAATATTAATGACTAAGGTTTCATTATCATAGAAATATATTACCCGAAAAATTAATTGTAATAGGCTGTATAATGTATTTATCAACAAATTTGACATTTATCCTTACTACATATAGTGATAATTTTAATAATGAATAGGATGGCAGAGTAGATATAGGAAGCGGGATTCTCCGGAATCGGCGCGATGGCCTGAAGCCAGCGTCAAAAACGGCGCGAACCACTCCGGCATCGAGGCGACTCCACCTAGCAGGGTGGAGCTACCATACAGCTTGACCAATAGGAAACATACAATATCTACCTATGGTGTTCCAGCATTACCAGGTACCGTAATACTTCTACACAGACTACCACATTCCCCCCCTGTTAAAAACTGCGGGGTGCATCGGTGGGTGGGGGGGCCTAGACGGGGCCGGCGGAATGACCGACCCTCCTGTAAGGTGCACTGGTGGGAGGGAGGGTGGGACTGGTGTCTGGGGTGTGCGTGGGGCTCCGGGGGGTGCCAGGTCTTGTAGGGAGACCGTATCTTGTCGGCCATCAGGGTACCCCACGTAGGCGTACTGGGGGTAGTGTGGAGAAGATGGACCCTCTCGACCAATGGGTCCGACTTGTGCACCCGCACGTGTTTTCGGAGCAGGATGGGTCCGGGAGCTGCCAGCCAGGTCGGGAATGAGGTCCCAGAGGAGGACTTCCTGGGGAAGACAAGGAGACGTTCGTGAGGTGTTTGGTTGGTTGTGGTACAAAACAGTGAACGGGTGGAGTGGAGGGCATCTGGGAGGACTTCCTGCCTGCGGGAGACTGGGAGATTCCTGGACCGTAGGGCCAGTAGGACGGTCTTCCAGACCGTTCCGTTCTCCCTCTATACCTGTCCGTTACCCCGGGTGTTGTAACTGGTCGTCCTGCTCGAGGCGATGCCCTTGCTGAGCAGGAATTGACGCAGTTCGTCGCTCATAAAGGAGGACCCCCCTATCCCTATGTATGTAAGCGGCGAACCCGGACAGTGCAAAGATGCTATGGAGGGCCTTGATGATGGTGGTTGCGGTCATGTTGGGGCAGGGGATGGCGAATGGGAACCGGGAGTACTCGTCAATCAGGTTCAGGAAGTACGTGTTGCGGTCGGTGGAGGGGAGGGGGCCTTTGAAGTCCATGCTGAGGCGTTCAAAGGGACGGGAAGCCTTTATCAGGTGCACTTTCTCTGGCTGGTAGAAGTGCAGTTTGGACTCCGCGCAGATTTGGCAGTCCCTGGTGACTGTCCTGACCTCCTCGATGGAGTAGGGCAGGTTGTGGGTCTTGATAAAGTGGAAAAAGCGAGTGACCCCCGGGTGGCAGAGGTCCTCGTGGAGGCCTCGGAGGCGGTCCACTTGTGCGTTGGCACATGTGCCGCGGGACAGTGCATCAGGAGGCTCGTTTAGCTTCCCGGGACGATACAAGATCTCGTAGTTGTAGGTGGAGAGTTCGATCCTCCACTGCAAGATCTTAGCGTTTTTTATCTTGCCCCGCTGTTCGTTATCGAACATGAAAGCAACCAACGGTTGGTCAGTGAGGAGAGTGAATCTCCTGCCGGCTAGGTAATGCCTCTATTGTCACACAGCTTCTACTATGGCCTGGGCCTCCTTTTCGACTGAGGAGTGGCGGATTTCGGAAGCATGGAGGGTACGTGAGAAGAAGGCCATGGGTCTGGCTGCTTGGTTGAGGGTGGCCGCCAGAGCTACGTCAGACGCATCGCTCTTGACCTGGAAGGGGAGGGACTCGTCGATGGCGTGCATCGTGGCCTTTGCAATGTCTGCTTTGATGCAGCTGAAGGCCTGGCGGGCCTCTATCGGCTGGGGAAAAGCTGTGGATTGGATCAGGGGACGGGCCTTGTCCGCATAGTTGGGGACCCATTGGGCATCGTAAGAGAAAAACCCTAGGCAGCACTTCAGGGCCTTGGAGCACTGAGGGAGGGGGAATTCCATAAGGGTATGCGTTCAGGGTCGGGGCCTATAACTCCATTTCGCACTACGTAGCCGAGGATGGCTAGGCAGTCGGTGCTGAACACGCATTTATCCTTGTTGTATGTAAGGTTAAGGATCTTTGCGGTCTGGAGGAATTTTCGGAGGTTGATGTCGTGGTCCAGCTGGTCGTGGCCGCAGATGGTGACATTATCGAGATACGGGAATGTTGCCCATAAACCGTGCAGGTCAACCATTCGGTCCGTCTCGCGCTGGAAGACCGAGACCCCATTGGTGACACTGAAGGGAACCCTTAAGAAGTGATAGAGCCGCCCATCTGCCTCGAAGGCAGTGTATTTGCGATCACTAGTGCGGATGGGGAGCTGGTGGTAGGCGGACTTAAGATCCACCGTGGAGAAGACCTTGTAATGTGCGATCCTGTTTACCAGGTCGGATATGCGGGGGAGAGGGTACGCGTCCAGCTGCATAAACCTGTTGATGGTCTGACTGTAGTCGATGACCATCCTATGCTTCTCCCCGGTCTTTACCACCACTACTTGAGCTCTCCAGGGACTGTTGCTAGCTTCAATGACTCCTTCCCTCAGTAGCCTTTGGACCGCTGACCTAATAAAGATCCGATCCTGAGACCTGTACCGTCTACTCCTGGTGGCGATGGGTTTGCAATCTGGGGCGAGGTTCGCAAAGAGGGAAGGCGGATCGACCTTGAGGGTCACGAGGCCGCAGACAGTGAGGGCGGGTATAGGGCTGCCGAATTTGAAAGTTAGACTTTGGAGATTACACTGGAAGTCTAAACCTAGGAGTGTGGCCACGCAGAGGTGGGGAAGGACGTAGAGCCGGTAATTTTTAAACTCCCTTCCCTGGACTATGAGGTTTGCTACACAAAACCCCTTTATCTCTACTGAGTGGGAACCGGAGGCCAGGGAGATTTTTTTGATTAACGGGGTGGACGAGGAGAGAACAGCCCCTTACCGTGTCGGGGTGTATGAAGTTTTCCGTGCTCCCAGAGTCGATTAAGGAGGACGTCTCGTGCCCGTTGATTAGTACTGTTGTTGTAGCAGTTGAGAGTGTTCGAGGCCGGGACTGATCCAGAGTCACCGAGGCTAATCTCAGCAGTTGAGTGTTCTCCTCGGGCGATGTGTGGTCAGCCGAGCTGGGGTCCTGGGAGTCCATCCAAGATGGCGGCTCCCATTGATCGCACATGGCTGGGGGTGCACAAAATGGCGGCGCCCATCCATCGAACGTGGCGTCGCGGGACAAGATGGCGGCGCCCGGGGGCCGCACGTCGCCCTGGAATAGGAAGATGGCGGTGCCCGGTGGATGCACGGGGACCGTGGAGAGGTTTGTGGTGGCGGTCCGCATTCGCCGCCGGAGACCGCGGCGACCGCACGGGCCTGGAATACCACCACGAAGTGGCTCTTTTTACCGCATCCCTTGCAGGTGGATGCGCGGGTCGGGCAGCGCTGCCGCGGGTGCTTGGCCTGCCCATAAAAGTAGCAGCGGGGCCCCCCGGGGTTGACAGGCTGCCTTGCAGCACAAACTTGTGGGGGGATGGGGGATGTCTCGGTGTCGGCTGCGGAGGGGTTCCACGCTGCCCAGGGGGCTGCCGCGCGGTCGGGAACGTAAGCGCGGGCATTTCTGGAGGCCACATCCAGGGAGCCTGCAAGGGTCCGTGCCTCCTTGAGGCATAGGGTGTCTTTTTCCAGCAATCGCTGGCGGATTTGGGATGACAGCATACCTGCCACGAAAGCGTCCCGGATCAAGAGTTCTGTGTGGTCGCTCGCCGAAACTTGTGGGCAGCTGCAGTTTCTCCCCAACACCAGGAGCGCACGGTAGAATTCTTCCAGCGTTTCCCCAGGATTTTGTCGCCTCGTTGCCAGCAGATGTCGGGCGTAGACCTGGTTTACCAGGCGAATATAATGTCCTTTTAGCAGCTCTATTGCTGCACCGAAGTCTTCCACGTCCTCGATGAGGGTGTAACTTTCCGGGCTCACCCTCGAGTGCAGGACTTGCATTTTCTGTTTTCTCGTGGGTGTGTTTTCGGCTGTTCCGAGATATCCTTTAAAACATGCCAGCCAGTGCTTGAAGGTTGCCGCTGTGTTCGCCGCATGGGAGCTGAGTTGCAGATACTCCGGCTTGATTCGGAGCTCCATCCTTTTAAATCTAGCTTATTAAATTGATGCACGATCAATGACCACTAAAGCGAGGTTGTAGTCCAACTGAAGGCTTTAATAAGCTAGATGTTTCCCCCAGCAGCTCAGGTACAGAATGAAGGCTGCTGGGGCGGCACGGGCTCTTATACCCCGCCTAGCAGGGCGGAGCTACCATGCAGCTTGACCAATAGGAAACATACAATGTCTACCAATGGTGTTCCAGCATTACCAGGTACCGTAATACCTCTATACAGACTACCACAGACACATTGGCAGGGCTGTGGGGAAAGAGGAGGGAAGTGGAACTAATTGGTATGTCTTTCAAAGGGCTAGTATAGGCATAATGGGCCAAATGGCCTCCTCCTGTGTGAATCTATAATTCTGTTTTCCCATCCTAATCCAGGAACATTGAGACTAATTGTATAACCTATTCCTGTCCTTGATGAGAACAGATAGTACACCTCAGACAGGAAATTAAATCTGAGATGTTCTGGTGTTTGTGGCTCAATTACATGATGTCTTTAATGAGTAGCCATAATGGGAATGAAAATGATCTTTGGTGAAAAAATGAAACCGGAAACGGGAAAATGGCAGTCTGGTTTATACCATACCCAGTTTTGTTTTCCATTGAAGTAAATGGAAGTGAATATCGGGCATAATATGAAACAAGCTGTCAATTTGCTACTGATCATTTCCAATTTTTGCCGAAGACCAATTTCACCATGGCATCTTTATTTGAGATATTCCAGGGTTTTTTTTTTCAAATTAAGAACTGGTAATGTGAACTGGTAATGATTTTCACTAGCTCCTGATTAGCATCCAGTGAATATGTTGCGCAGTGAGATTTCTAATAGAGCTGCTCACTTGCAGGCTTCCTCGTGAAGCTCATGACGTGGCTCCCTGTGGAGAGGAGACCTGAAATAGCTTGCTATTTCCCCTCGTAAGTGAGGGGAAAGAACACAGGTTAAAATTGAGACTATCTCGAAGAATTTGGGATGTTTTTCTGAATGGGTCTGAATTTCTTTGGCGTTTCTCCTGCTTTCTCACCGTAGTGCCTGTGGATACCACATTTGCTCACACAAACCTGGTTTACATTGCATTTCTGCCAAACCTATAATGGTGGAGCGGGCGGAATACCATTAATATTCCTTTCCAGCATTCAGCTGAGGGGACTGATTGATACTGAAAACATTTCCTTTCAAATTGACCTATTCCTTGGTCCTTGACAACAAGGGACTAAGTGCAGATCAAAGGTTATGTAAGTTTAGATTTGGTTTTATCTTGAACTGGTATTAGTGCGATATGAAAACAAAACATTGGATGAGTGAGTTGTCTAACTAACATAGTGCGAGGTTATGGAATATTGCCGTGCTAACTTGCCTGCACACATTCCAAACAACATTGCCTCACTTATACAGTTAGGATGCATTGGTTGTGCACTTTTGAACACTTTGCTTCTCAGCGCATGTGCTGATATTTGAACATCTTGCTTGAAGATGCCCATTGAAGCTCTGAATTCTAGAGGAAGTCAAAGAAATCCACCACAGAAAAGGAAGCATGATTGGAGAGATTCAAAAATGGATTTCTGGGCAAGATGAGAAATTTTTGGCAGGCAACAACACGTTCAGGGACTTTGGAGAGGAACTTGTGTTTGGAGATGGAACAGCAGCAACATTTAACGACATTCCACCAATATAAATTTACTGGCTCTGGACCAGATCTGTTGTTCAGGAGTTGGTTTAGCACAGGGCTAAAGAGCTGGCTTTTAAAGCAGACCAAGGCAGGCCAGCAGCACAATTCAATTCCCTTACCAGCCTCCCCGAACAGGCGCCATAATGTGGCGACTAGGGGCTGTCATGTTAGGTACACTGGTCTAACACTGGCTGCAACTGGGTGCAGCTTAGATCAGAAAGATACTCCAGACCTTCAAGTTAGTTCAATCAGGTTTATTGAACTAATAGCACTGTTAGCACAGTTCTCCGTGAGTTCGACTCTCTGCTAACTTAAGTGTGGTTACTCTGTCTGACTGAACCAGACTAGCTCTTAGCCACGTGGTGGAGGTGTGAGATTGTAACAACACCCTTGACTGACTCTCTAGATGTTCATCAGTGGAAAGAGGCAGAGTGTGAGTGCCTTGCATCTTTTATAGTCAGATCCCACCCCTGAGTGTCCTACCTGCTTATTGGTCACGTCCTGTTCATGTCCATTAGCTGCTTGTCTGTATATCATTATGTGTGTGTCTGCATATCATGACAGGGGCTTTTCACAGTAACTTGATTTGAAGCCTATTTGTGACAATAAGTGATTTTCATTTCATTTCATTTTCATTTCATTTGTTCAGCAGTATTTATAAATCAGAAAATCATTAGAAATGTAGTTACACCTCATTGAACAAGGCTTAACTATTTACAGGGTTTCTAACAACATTGAGAGTGGAAAAGGCAATGTTCTTACCAGATCGATTGATTTTGCTGCTTGCCAGCTCAGTGATAGAGCAGTGGGTGACAGATCGCAACGTCAGGATTTCCTCACTAATCTGCACTTGCACTAGATCTTGAAGTTGTAGCCATTTCTGGAGAGATATGCTGACAAATTCTTACATTTCACTGTCGAAAACCCACCAAATTCTGGACCAATTAGCATTCATATCCCAGGACTCTACGCTATCATTTTGAGGGTTGATTTTTGAATGTGTTTCCTCTTTATACTTATTTAATTTTATTTTAAATGTTTTTATTCCATCTTCTCAGATAGCTACTGTTCTGTACTGCAACGTCTTTACATTACGGCCTATAGAAATGGACAATTCAATCTTTCAGGTCAAGTTGTTGAATCTTTCCATTAATCTTCTTCATATACTTTATTTTTCCGTCCACCTGTCTGTTGAATACAGTCACTCATTCTCAGAAACAATTCCACAGCCAGCTGCTAGTTTCACCCAAGTGCTCATTCTTAATGTGTGGATTGTGACACAAGAAAGTAACCCTAGGAAGCTTCACAATGAAGCCCAATCTTCTCTTGGTTTGTAACACCGATACAGGTACTTTTCAATTACTTGTCTATGCAATGTATCTCTAATTACTTGCTTGAATCCCTCCCTACCCCTTCCCAACACCACTTTTATCCGTGTCCACCTCTGGATTTGTCCATTATTCACTTGCTACTGCACTTTCAAATTCTGAACCATCCAACCTGCACATTTATATATTCTCCCGTGTCTGTGTGCATTTCTTCCCACAGTCCAAAGATGTGCAGGTTAGGTGGATTGGCCTGAGAATAGTTGCACCTTAATATCCAGGATGAGGGTTAGGTGGGGTTACGGGATATGGCGGGGATGTGGACCTAAGTAAGGTGCTCTTTCAGAGGGCTGGTGTGGACTCAATGGGCCAAATGGCCTCCTTCTGAACTGGAGGGATTCTTGTTATGACATTGGTGAGGGGCATCGAAAATTGGAAAAGCCGATCTCACTGGCGAGAATCGCGTTTCCCGATTTCTGCCGTGTTGTGTCCACGTCGCCATTCTCGCTGACCGCTAATGCGGGTTGCAAATCACCCACTATATATGCAGCACCAGTGGCTCCATTCTCTTCGCAAAGCTATTTAATTAAATTGCATTAGGCTTATACCCCAAAATAGCATTTAATATTTCAATATGACATCAATAAACACGCTATTAAAATGCACGCTTCATCTTTCCGTTGTTTAATTCCTTGTAGTTCTAAGAATTGACGACTGGGATGATAGTTCCTGTTCATGCTTTCAACAAAAGGAAATTTGATCTAAAAGTGCTTCATATTGTGGTTAGATGCTAAAAGTGGAAAAGCGTTTCCTCCTCAAGTGCTCTCAACCTTTACAGCATGAGCAATAAAAGCTTCACTACTGTACATTGTAATAGCAAAATCATCTGCTATCCTATCCCTTGATAGTAGTTCTTATGTTATGTGATCCCATTGCTCTGACTTTCAAAATCCCATTATATACATAATTGATCCATGGCAATTAGTAAACAAAGGCTTGCATTCCGGTTTGGACTATACATATTAATTTCCTATATGAGCAGTATGCCATAATTTCCTTATTAAATATTTGAATAAGTGACATTATTGCCTATCTTTATTTATCAGGATAATATTTAAAAGATTCTTTATTTGATTTGGAATGCACATAATCTTTATAATCTTTATTATTGTCACAAGTGGGCTTACATTAACATTGCAATGAAGTTACTGTGAAAATCCCCTAGTCGCCACACTCCGGCGCCTGTTCGGGTAGACAGAGTTCAGAATGTCCAATTCATCTATTTGGGACTTGTGGGAGGAAACCGGAGCATCCGGAGAACATCCAGACTCTGCACAGACAGTGACCCAAGTGGTATTCAAACCTGGGACCCTGGCGCTGTGAAGCAACAGTGCTAACCACTGTGCTACCGTGCCGCCATTGCATCTTCAATTGCACTGTTGTGTCAGAACACATGACTACAAAATCTGATAAAATTACAAACATTACAGGGAACTCACAGTGTGTTTAGAGTACATCAATTACAAACTCCGAAGCTACAGTGCAATATAAATGAGGCTTGCTCTTAATCTGTGAAACCTTTGAACTCTGCATTGTGGTTATTTTATTTTCAAGAGATCAGGAATGCTTGCTTTTTAAGTGAGATTTGACTACCACATCAGTGGTTAAATCACTCATATCATTTCAAATGAATCAGAATTTTTTCCAGAAATTTTCTTCCGACAATAATGTCGTCAAATGGGCTGGAAAGGTATATCAGTGCTCTTCTCTGGGTCAGCAAAGGGGCTGTGGGGGGCACTTTATATATCAGAAGTGGTGCGGGTACCAACACCTCTAATCCTTCAATTTGGGAAGAGGGTTGGGCATGAACGGGGAGACTTCAAAACTCCATCCAAAGGTTGGTAAAACTCCCGTTCACCTCAGAACTAAGCCCAAAAGCTTATCAAAGGAAATTTGGAGTCAGAACTAAAACGAAGCTCAAAGACTGCCAGAAGCCATGTCAGATCTTATCAGAAGGTAATTTTTTTAAAACATGAAGCAGGGCAATGAGTGCCAGCAGGCTATTTTTCACATGGCCATCAAAATCAAACACAGTCCTATCCTCAGAGGATAATTCAATATGTGGCCTATCTGGCATAAGTGATTGGAAAATAAGCAGGATCTGAAATCTGGGATTTTTTCAATACCCTCTCCTGGACACTAGCAAACTCAGCACACCTTTAGCACCTTATCAATCTTTGTAGCTCAGTGCCCATTGAGTTACTAGCAAGTCCAAAATATATTCTTTCTTAAAAGTATGATTCTACAACCTCTCCCAGTTGCAGCTTTAACAATAGTTTTCTCCACTCAAACATATGAATGTATGAATTGGGAGGAATAGGCCACATGACCCTTCGAGTCTGCGCTGTCATTCAATAAGGTCATGGCTGATAATTGCGGCCCCAACTCCCCATTTTACCTACCACTGGGAACCATTGACTCCCTTGTTGGTCCTGAATCTATCTACCTCTCCCTTAAAGATATCCAATGACTCTGCCAGCACCAGTCCAGGGGTCAAGATTTCCAAAACTCATGACCCTCTGAGAGAAAAGGTTTCTTCTTCTCTGCATCTTAAATGGGAGAACCTTCATTTTTAAATGTGCTCGCTAATTCTAGTCACTGCTCATTCAACTTTCGCCCTATTCAGTCCCCTTAGGATCTTATATGTTTCAATAAGATATCTCTAATTCTTCTAAACTGAAAGAAATACAGGCCAAGCCTGTCTAAAATTTCCTTATAAAATAATGCCCCATTCCAGGCATCAGTCGAATTTTCTTCTAGGCCTCCACGATCTCCCCAGCCCAAAAACTAATCGAGAAAGGAAATTGACTCTGACTGATACTGCCAAAATGAGCTACAAGTGTAAATCAACCAAGGCTACTTTGTTTACTTGGAAGTCAGCCAGAGTTTGAAATAGGATATTTATACCTTGTTCAAGTTTAGTGAAGGTAACCCTATCAGCTATTACCTAATGAGTCAGCAGCACATCAAGGTCTCCCTATAACTTAGAAAGTAAGGAGATGCCATTAAATTGGGAAATTGCCAAGTTATCACCTTACTTTCTGAATAATAGGTGTTAAGTTAGTAGGGACAGATAAAGGTAGAAAAGGTATACCCACAAAAAGTACAAGTATATTTTACACAGTTGCAGTGGATTTAGTAATAATACTTTGTACGTTGCTGTATGCAATTCATTTTTGTCATTTCATAAAGAAAGAAACATTTTGCATTTATATAATGCCTTCGTCCCTTCAAGACGTTCCAAAGGATTCACAGCCCAGGAAATCTCTTGAAATGTACTCACCATTGCAATGTGGGAAAAGAAGATAATTATTGGTCAAGACAACAGGGAGATCTCTTTCGCTCTTCTTTGAAATTGTGCCTCAGTATTTTTTATGTCCCTCTGAGAAGACAGGGAGGACCTTGATTTAACACCTCATCTGAAAGACTGCTGCAGCACTACCTCAGTATTGCACTGGAGTGCCAGAGTTTGTGCTCCTGCCTCTGGAGCAGGGTTTAAACCCACAGCCTTTGATTCATTTGTGAGAGTACAACCATAGTCAGAATCTTACTTAGAGACAGTCGCCCAATGGGGCAGGCCCAGCTCCGCTCAGCTGGGTTGCCACGCCAAAATAAATAGCTCAGGGCAGGACTTCCACTCATACCTGGGAGGAGGTCCTGCATCCGAGAGTTGCTGCCCAATGAAATGGCCTGCATCTTTCTTTCCCCAGAAGTACCACTAGGAGCAGTAGCCATTGCTGGGACTGAATGCAGTCCCGAGCAAAGAGTCAGGTAGGTCCCAGGGTTTCATTGGGGCTAGACTGGCAGGCTCTGCAGCTAAAAGTTAGGGGACCACGTTGGGCTGGGAAGCCTGGGGGAGCATTCAGGTTGTGGGGATGACTTTGGGCAGGGGTCTCCTTTTGAGCACACGGTGTACAAACAGAAGTGCACCCTATCACTCCACAAAAAGGCTGTGAAGGGTAACCTGGCAGCCTCACCACATGGTGTGGTGACCTCGTACTGTTGGTAAAGTACGAGTGGGGATTGAGGGGGCCATTAAGTGGTCATTCAAAGGACTCAATTAGCCAAAGGGGAAATGGCCTTCTCAACACCTCCCCAGCTGCTGGTAAGATCCTGGCAGAGGCAGTTGGTGATAGGCACAGGACCACCACGATGGCAACTGATTTTACCGCCTGTGCCACATGCCAACTCACTTTCGGGGTGACTGCAAAATTCCACCCCATGGCTGGCATCTGTTAGATGGATATTTAGATGTGAATATTGGTTTTCTGGGACGGAACTTTCCGGCTGTTCCTGCTGGCGGGATCTTCCGGTTCCACCGATGGTGAATCCCAAGTGCAGATACCCCAGCGGTGAGGACTGCATACAAGGGGAAACCATATTGACAATATCGGGAGCAGGCCAATGGCAGGTCATCTCCGTGAAACATCGGGCAGCATGGTAGCACAGTGGTTAGCATTGTTGCTTCACAGTGCCCGGGTACGATTCCCGCTTGAGTCACTGTCTGTGCGGAGTCTGCACGTTCTCCTTGTGTCTGCGTGGGTTTCCTCCGGGTGCTCCAGTTTCCTCCCACAAGTCCAGAAAGACATGCTTGTTAGGTGAATTGGACATTCTGAATTCTCCCTCTGTACCTGAACAGGTGCCGGAATGTGGCGACTAGGGGCTTTTCACAATAACTTCATTGCAGTGTTAATATAAGCCTACTTGTGACAATAATAAAGATTATTTATTATTTATTTTAAACATGCCACATATGGGTTCCTGAAAATCCCACTCATGGAGTATATCTTGATGTTTTTTTTATTGCATGTTTAAGATATAAACTACTAATTCAAAGTGGAAAAGGCACTGGTCCCCAATAGCATGCACCCTAGAATGTTGAGGAAGGTCAGAAAGGAAATTCAGAGGCTATCTTTCAAAGATCCTTTCATGCATATACAAAGCGCCCAACACCATTTCAGGTATAGGTAACATGTGTACATTTTTCCTCCTGAATATGATTGGTGGCATACTTCCAGATGGAAATGTGTGAATGCTTTCTACCCACAACATTGAGGCTTCAACAGTCTGAAAGAGTTGGAAGGAAAACGCTTTCAGGGTGAGGCACGATGAGCTGAATGATCACTTAATGTGCTGTCGCATTTTATAACTCTGGGGCGGGATTCTCCGACCCCCCGCCGGGTCGGAGAATCGCCGGGGGCTGGCGTGAATCCCGCCCCCGCTGGTTGCCGAATTCTCCAGCACCGGATAATTGGCAGGGGCTGGAATCGCGCCACGCCGGTCGGCGGGGCCCCCCCGGCGAATCTCCAGCCCACGATGGGCCAAAGGCCTGCTGCTGGAATGCCTGTCCCGCCAGCGAGAATCAAACCACCTCTCTCGCCGGCAGGACTATGCGGCGCGGGTGGGCTCCGGGGTCCTGGGGGGGCGATCTGGTCCCGGGGGGTGCCCCCACGGTGGCCTGGCCTGCGATCGGGGCCCACTGATCCGTGGGCGGGCCTGTGCCGTGGGGGCACTCTTTTCCCTCCGCCTCAGCCACAGTCTTCACCATGGCCGACGCGGAAGAGACACTCCCCCCTGCACAGGTGCGGAGATGACGTCTGCAGCCGCTGATGCTCCCGTGCATGCGCGGACATCCGCCGACCGGTGGAGTCCTTTCGGCCCCGGCTGGCGTGGCGCCAAAGGCCTTTCCCGCCGGTCGGCGATGCGCCAACCACTCCGGCGCGGGCCTAGCCCCTGGTGAGGGCTTGGCCCCTAAAGGTGCGGAGAAATGCGCACCTTTGGGGCGGCCCGACGCCGGAGTGGTTCACGCCACTCCATCCCGCCGGGACCCCCCACCCCGCCGGGTAGGGAAGAATCCCTCTCCCGATCTTTAAAGCAGCGTTTGTATGACAAGTCATTAACATTTCAACTTGTAAATCTTGGGAAGACTTTCACCCATCTGGAGTCAATGGAAATTCTTACCAGATATAAACATAGGAATATAGGAATTAGGAGCAGAAGTAGGCAATTCAGCCCTTCGAGCCTGCTCCACTATTCAATCAAATCATGGCTGATCTCTTCCTGGTCTCAAAGCCACTTCGCTACATGTTCTCCATATCTCTTTAACCTGTTTTTTTTTAACCAAAAATATACCTATCTCTCTTTTGAAACCATTTAATGATTTGGACTCCATCACACTATGGGGCAGCGAGTTACACAAATTCACCACCCTCTGCGAGAAGTAATGCCTCCTCGTTTCAGTTTTAAACCTACCGCCTCTCAACCTATGTCTGTGACCTCCTGTTCTAGATTGCCTCACAAGGGGGAACATTTGCTCTACATTTACTTTATCAATCCCTTTTAGTACTTTACATTCCACAATCAGATCTCCTCTCATCCTTCTAAACTCCAGCAAGTATAACCCCAAACTGTTGAATCTCTCCTCAAATGTCAACCCCTTCATCCCCGGAATCAATCTGATGAACTTCCTCTGAACTGGCTCCATGCTACCACGTCTTTCCTCAAATAAGGAGACAATATTCCAGATGTGGTCTTAACAATACCCTATACAATTGCAACAACACTTCTCTACTTTTATACTCCAGTCTTTTTGCAATAAACCCGAACATTCCATGAGCCTTTCTTATTACATTTTGTACCTGCATCGACTTTCTGCGATTCATGAACAAAGACACCCAGATCCCTCTGCCCTGGTGCATTTTGAAACTGCTTTCCAAGCTAAAGTTAAAGTGGTTGCCTGAGAATGTGTCTGGCAGACGAAATGGCAAATTCTGAATGAAAAGTGGAATTGAACTGTATGAATGTGGGCAAAAGGTTAGGGAATAACCATCAATATTGCAACATCAGCAATTGTAAGTCAGACTCAATTAGGAAAAGGCATTTATTTGTCTTTTCCAGGATGAGTATATGAAATCATCCTGACAATGACAGCAATCACATAGCTGCCTTCACTTCCTTTCTCCTCCCCCATCTTTGTTGCCATACACTGGAGGCATATTGCTACCAAGCTGTTGTTTCAGAGCAAAATAAAATACATTTTTATATTTTGATCATTGACAATCCCAATGGACTATCAAATGTCAACAGCATTGTATAGCTATCTTTTCAACATTGAGAGAAGATATTGCATGTGATCAGACTGTTGGAAAAATATGATCTCTCCCTTACGCATAGAGTCCCATCTAATAGAAGATAGAATTTCTTTTACCCTGAATCTGTTTGTAATTATAATTTTGCTGTAATGCTCTTTTAATTTGCAAAGCAGGTGTTCAGTCGAACAAAACCTCCAACCAATGGAGTATCACATAGAGTGAATATACACATAGGAAAAGAGACAGCTGGCTGCAATCCATGGTGCACAAGGGATGAGGCAATCCCTAATTGATTGAAATTACAAGTGAAAAAGTAGTTAGGTTCCTTATCCTCATTTATGCCTGGATAGGAACTGAAATGTTAATGCCAAACGACATCACACACAAGAAATGATGCACAATATACAATTTTTAGGAGCAGAATATTCTCATTTTTCTACAATTAGTTTAAAACAATATAAACAAAAAAACTGAATGTGCTTTAAATACTCAACAGTCTGACAGCAACTAGAAACAGAGTTAATGTTTTGAGTCAACCGCGATGCCATGTATGGGCACGATTTAATGGTCTCCTCTCACCCGACTCAGTGATGCGATGAGGCCGTAAAATCTCACAAGAGGCCTCTTGCGAGATTTGTGTGATTCTTGAATGCCTCACGAGCTCTAATGAGATTCGCGAGATGTCGCAATCTGGATCTCGCCCTTACTGGGATAGATCCAGATTAACATATTTAAATGAGTCATTAGGCTCATTTAAGTATGCCTACGCCCGATTCTCCCAAGGCCCAGGAACTAATGCCCATGCCTGGGAGAATTCGCCCTGGCACTGTTTAGCACAAACCTGGACCAGGCGTAATGACACCTGGGGGAATCTCCCCAGCCATCAAAGACTCCCCGACTGGTTGGGCTCTGGGTTGGGTGATACCCTGGCACCTTGGCACTGCAGGCTTGTTGCCTTGGCAGTGCCAACCATCATCCTGGCAGTGCCACCCTGGCTTGAAATTGCACAGACAGGATTCCCTCTGGGTTCCCACCCTCCCAACTTGCAGCATTTTATGTTGGAACAGCCAGAGCCTAAGCCGGGAAGCCCTCCCTTCTCCAATTAAAGCCCTTAAATGGCCATTACCCAGCACCAATTTTCGTGCTGGTGGGTGGATGCCAGCTTGATGGGGGGAGGGGAAGGTGATGGAAGGACCCAGAAGTGAAGAGTATTAGGGAAGTAGGGGATCAGTGCATCCATCAGAGGCCCATTTCTGACTGTGGGAGCCCTTCCCTTAAGGCCCAGTGACCTCCGGGCGTTCCACCTCCTCGCAACCCGGCCGACACTCTGAGACCCCAGTCGCACCCCTCGCACCTCTCCAGTGTCTTCATGAACAGTGCTGCAGTGGCCAAAAGCGGCACTGCACAAAGCGTCCTAAGTCTAAATTGGAGAACTTGAGAAAAAGGCATGAAAGTACTACCTAGTGCCAATGAACACTCGTTAAAGCAGATAATGGCAGCGGGGCTGGAGGAGTAGGTAGGGAAGTATTCCACCATCCTAAAACTTTAAGCCACAGTATTTTGCCTTTATGAACAGAGAACTATCTTACTTCAACAGGTTCAAATTCAAACAGAGCTCAAATTAGCGGTAGCTTATCAGAGTCAATTTTGGGAGAAATGGCAAAAAAAAGAGCCGCTATCTATTAATAAAATGTGCTCAGAATAAATTTCTATGTCTATCTAATTAGTCTTATAAATGGAAATTTCTTAGACTTTGAAGATATTTTAAAACCTATTTTGATATAGGACACTTGAGCAATAAAATATCCTTTTCTGACAAGGATGGAGTGCAGTATTTAATGGACACAATTTTTCTTTTAAAAACCATTAATAGAAATGCCCATTGTGAAAAGTTCATTTTTCACTGTATTTATAACATTCAGAATAAGTACAATGGGGCTTAAATACTATTGGCCTTGGTGTTAGCCCAAATGAAAAACTACAGACCCAACTCAAATTCCAGCATCAGGGTCACTTACATTATTGAAATGGATTTCCCCTATTTATAAAAGTACATCAGAAGCCGTCCATTATCCCTAACTGTCACCAAATAATAGAGATGTAGACCACAATGCCAAAGAAAATGAAAATCTGTGAAATCTTCAGCCCCTCTGAGGATCAAAGTGGTTCTTGGTCAGTCAAGTTGCTTCGAGTTCCATTTTCCATTCTCTTGTTAAAGGAAGTTGAAACTTCTGAAGTGATGTTGGCATTGGAGGAGGCCATAATAAACTAACCGCACTATTTTTCTCAAAAGTTTGAACAGCAGGTTAAGCAAACCATTTCACGCTGCTAATATGCATTGGCTGTGCGAGTGACATTTACCACCATCAGGGTGCTGCCAGCAGTCCAGAAAGACATTCTGCCCACCACACAATTGAGCAACGACATGCATGAATTGCAGTGCTGATGCAATGCCAGGTGCATACACCGAACACCCTAATGATTGGCTGATCAAATCAAACATGTTCATTTGGTTGTTTGTAATAGGCAGAGTACTCAACCAGCCCTCACTTGCAAACAAAAGGAATATGTTCAACTCATGTGCTTTTTAAAAGATTTCCCAGGAACTTGTGGTGTCTATAGATCTTTGTTGCTTTTACAAGGCAAAACGTTGGCCAATCAGAGCCGACATGCCAACCAATAACATATTTTTCTCCTGTAATATAACTTGTTGTGATCATTTGAAATTTGGCATTCTTGCAAATGTGTTGATGAATGCAAGGCAAAAAGCTTCAGCAACATGTCTGTTTTTTCAGCAATATTCAAGTTCTGTATGTGACAGTTTATTATCAGAGTTATGAATATCTGTTACCATTCCCTGCCTCCCATTGGCAGAGGCAACAGTTTCACATTGTCAGTGGCAGAATCTATTTGAAGTGACGGGAGTCTTGGCCACGAGCTGGAGAACTGGCAGGAGCCCCACACTTGAGTTCGTCAGGGTAGTGCCCTAGGCCCAACCATCTTCAGCTGCTTCATCAATGACCTTCCTCCGTCATAAGGTCAGAAGTGGGGATGTTTGCTGATGATTCCATAATGTTCAGCACCATTTCTCACTCCTCAGATAATGAAGCAACCCATTTCCAAATGTGACGAGATCTGGACAATATCCAGGTTTGGGCTGACAAGTGCCAAGTAACATTCATGCCGCACAAGTGCCAGGCAATGATCATCTTCAACAAGAGAGGATCTAACCACCGCCCCTTGACATTCAATGGCATTACCATCGCTGAATTCCCTACTATCAACATCTTGGGGGTTACCACTGACCAGAAACTGAACTAGGCTAACCATATAAATACTGTGGCTACAAGAGCAAGTCAAAGGCTAGGAATCCTGCATCAAGTAACTTGCCTCCTGACCCACAAAGCCTGCCCCCCTATCCACAAGGCACAAGTCAGGAGGGTAATGGGATACGATCCACTTGCTTGGATGAGTGCAGCTCCAGCAACACTCATGAAGCTCAACATCATCCAGGATAAAGCAGCCCACTTGATTGCTAATCCTTCCACAAACATTCAATCCCTCCACCATCAACAAACAGTGGCAGCCTTGCTTACCATCTACAAGGTACACTGCAGGAGCTCACCATGGTTCCTTAGGTGACACCTTTCAAACCCAGGACCATAATCAACTAGAAGGACAAGGTCAGTAGATGCATAGGGACACCATCACCACCTGAAATTAACCTTCCAAGTTACTCACCATTCTGATTTGGAAATATAGCGCCATTCCTTCACTGTCACTGGGTCAAAATACTAGAATGCCCTCCCTACCAGCTCAGTGGCTGTGCCTAAGCCTCAGGAACTCCAGTGGTTCAAGATGGCAGCCACCACCAACTTCTCAAGGACTGAGCAATAAATGCTGGCCTAGCCAGCCACACCCACATCCTGTAAATTAATTTTTTAAATCGTCATTTTCCCCAGCAGGACCTGATTCATCATGTGCTACGCAGGCCAGTGCTGGGCCATTCCCCAGGATCAAGGACTCCGGGGGATGCACAGAGAGAGTTCTGTCCATCAAGAACTGCCAATTAATCAGAGGCTGGCAGCTCTATTGAACAGCAGTACCACCAGGGAGGGAGGGGCAGCTGCCAATATGACACCCACCTGAGGCTGAGGATTGTTGCTGGATCCCAGCAGGTGAGTGATGATGGTAGGGAGTTCACAGAGTGGGGGCCATCAGGTAGATAGACAGCGGGGATGATGGGATGTTGACAGCAAGGGCTTATTGTGTCTCTCCCTTCCTGATGTCTGGTCCCTGGATTAGGCTCTGAGTGCCTTTGAACAGGCACACTCCAGTTGCCCGCAAGCAACTCTGCAAGATTTGTATCACGCACTCTGCATGGCAAGTCCTCTGCTCATTGCTGGGTGAAATCCAGCAAAGGCAGGATGAGACCCTTAAGTGGGCATTAATTGGCCACTGGAGGGCCTTAATGGGGTCATGGTGGGAAATTTGTCCACAGATCTTTCTGCCATGAACTTAATTGGGGTGGAGGCAGGAAGGTGATGTCGTCTCCACCGTCACCTTCCCACCTCATTAAATGTCCTCCCATCATCAAACCCATCACAGGGAAGGTCCGGAGATTCTGGCCAGTGTCATTAAAGACCATACAGTCCCAAAGAGCTGTATGAAATTGTCAAATGCAGTCTGAATCTCAAAGCATCTATTGAAATAATAACAGCTGTAAGTTTGCAATCCACCACTGTCCTTAAAAGGTCCTGCAGAAATGTTGCTGTAGACATCTCCTGCACCATCATTCTCTCTGAGTGCATTACATGGGCAATATCCTGGAACTCCCTCCCTTACAGCACAGTGGGTGTACATACACCTCAAGGACTACAGCGGTTCAAGAAGGCAACTCACCACCACCTTCTGAAGGGCAACTAGGAATGGGCAATAAATGCTGACCTAACCAACAACGCCCACCTCCCCTAAATGATTTTTTAAAAATGCAGAGTTTTGTGCAGCTAGATACATGGAAACTGCCTTCACTGCCAAAGCATGAGATCTATGCACTCCAACCATTATTCCTTTCAATATTGAATTGTAAGAATTGAAGACATTTGTGCCTCAGCTAAGGGGAATCTAGTGAAATCCCTTCTGAAACCATGAACTGTCTTTTCAATCGTGATCCAGAACCCAATGCCCAGGTCATTTCCTGGTCCTGACACGGAGTGGCATCTGCGTCACTGGCACTATGCTATTTTGATATGCAAAGCTGCTAATTGGGCCAGTTATTGCCTGAAGGTAAGAACTGACTCTGGAGTTTAAATCTCAAAGGCAGACAGCAGCCATGACTGGGCTTGCCTTTGCTTTGCAGAACAGAACAGGAGGGAGAGGAGAAGGCCTGTATCTAAACAATCAGCCATAAGGTTCTTGCTCTGCTCAAGTATTAGCAAGCCCTTCAAGGAGCTTAGTAAGCAATTACTTAGAGATATGCAGGTTACTGGGTTCCCCACCCCCACTATTTTGAAAATTGTAACGCATTCTGGTGGGGTTGAAATGCCGCTCAGGAGCACTATTTTCAAAGTGTGCTCGCCAACTGCCATCAGAGGCGATTGAAAATCCAGCCCGATGGCTATTTCCTGCTGAGAAAGCCAAATCAAGGACCAACCTAATTCAAAAACCCGTAGACACATTATGAGGTGAAGTGCGCACACACCAAATATAATGCACCAGTCTGGGTGGTCAACTCATACTAAACTTCTCAAGACATAGCTCAATGCCGCCATGAGAATCATAGCTGAAGGACTGAAATCAGCATCTTTTCAATGGTTGCTCATTGTAGCATCTGCAGCGAAGACACACGTAAAGCTAATTTAGTACAATTAAACCACGACCAAACAGAATCTCTCAGTTCATGAGAAATGCCAATATCTTCCAAAGACACAGCTGAAACTATTGAAGTAGTTTTGGGATCAGACCAAAGTTTATAAAATGTCCTTATTTAATCCTGAGGCAGGCTAGAAAACATAACTGCTGCTCGTGGCCCAAATAAATTAATGCACAAGTACACAGCTATCGAAAAGACTAGTGGAATGTATCTCACGGGGGTTGGACCATAAAACTGATGCTTCAATTGTATGAGCCTTGCTCAGACCCAAGCTGGAGCACTGTGATCAATTTTGGATGCTGACTAAAAGATATTTTGCTCAGAAGAAGCTCAAACAGAATAAGTATGTTTCAGTCTTTTATTTAATCTTCGCCATGGTATCAGATGGAGCAGTTGTGCTTTTCGAGGGCCCGCATGGAAATGTTAACCACTCCTGGGGCTGATCTCCCAACACTCCCTGGTCACGGGGCGCCTCCTTAAAACACCCATCGCCATGACCTAACCTTAGTCCTGGCAATTTTGAGCTGGGGTTCAGAAGCTGCGATTGCCTGGGCCTTACATTATAGTGTTTTCAGCTCTTACCTTAAAAGGAGTAAGTTGCCCACCTAAAGGGCTAATCTTGTACAACAGTAGAGTGTAGAGTGAGATTTTATAATTAATTTAGTTCATAATTTAGAGGTTTGTTTCGATGTCACTAGCTTTCGGAGCGCTGCTCCTTCCTCAGGTGAATGAAGAGGTATGTTCCAGAAACACATATATAGACAAATTCAAAGATGCCAAACAATGCTAGGAATGCGACCATTAGCAGGTGATTAAATCTTTACAGATCCAGATCTGTACAGATCTTTACAGATACAGATCCAGCATTGTTTGGCATCTTTGAATTTGTCTATATATGTGTTTCTGGAACATACCTCTTCATTCACCTGAGGAAGGAGCAGCGCTCCGAAAGCTGGTGACATCGAAACAAACCTGTTGGACTTTAACCTGGTGTTGTAAGACTTCGTACTGTGCTCACCCCAGTCCAACGCCGGCATCTCCACATCATAATTTAGAGGAGTAGGGCTGGATTCTTCCACCCTGCCCGCCACAAGAATGCCACAGGCGAGAAGCTGACAATGGAAAATCCATTGTCCTCGGGCAGGATTCTCCAATCGCCGGGCGAATGCGGCCGGAGAATCCCGGCATAGAGTTCCAAATCTGGGGTGAAATTCTCCCCCAACGGCGGGATGCCCGCCGACTGGCGCCAAAGCCGGCGCCAATCAGACGGGCATCGTGCCGGCAAAAAGGTGCGGAAGTCTCCGCATCTTTGGCGGCCTAGCCCCAACATTGAGGGGCTAGGACGACGCCGGAGGGATTTCCGCCCCGCCAGCTGGCGGAAATGGCGTTTGTTGCCCCGCCAGCTGGCGCGGAAATGCGGCGCATGCGCGGGAGCGTCAGCAGCCGCTGTCAGTTTCCCAGCGCATGCGCGGGAGCGTCAGCGGCCGCTGTCAGTTTCCCGCGCATGCGCAGTGGGGAGAGTCTCTTCCGCCTCCGCCATGGTGGAGGCCGTGGCGGAGGCGGAAGGGAAAGAGTGCCCCCACGGCACAGGCCCGCCCGCGGATCGGTGGGCCCCGATCGCGGGCCAGGCCACCGTGGGGGCACCCCCTGGGGTCAGATCGCCCCCGCGCCCCCCCCCCAGGACCCTGGAGCCCGCCCACGCCGCCTGGTCCCGCCGGTAAATACCAGGTTTGATTTACGTCGGCGGGACAGGCAATTCCTGGGCGGGACTTCGGCCCATCCGGGCCGGAGAATCCAGCGGGGGGTCCCACCAACCGGCGCGGCCGGATTCCCGCCCCCGCCCAATCTCCGGGAGCGGAGACTTCGGCGGGGGCGGGGGCG
This sequence comes from Scyliorhinus torazame, assembly GCF_047496885.1. Classification (NCBI taxonomy): domain Eukaryota; kingdom Metazoa; phylum Chordata; class Chondrichthyes; order Carcharhiniformes; family Scyliorhinidae; genus Scyliorhinus; species Scyliorhinus torazame. The sequence continues at coordinate 93,573,422 of NC_092708.1, forward strand.
CGATTCACGGCGGCCAACGGCCATTCTCCGACCCGGCGGGGGGTCGGAGAATGACGCCCCTGATTTCTTCAGGTGTCAATATGTTTACAACTGCCACCTATGCAGAACCTCAAATGCTCAACTGATAAATGTTTCTATTTCTAATGCAGACTGTGTATTGCAAATTAATGAGATAAATTTAAACCACAATAGCATGAACCACAGAATTCACAGGAATATCATTCCATGATATTCATCATTATAAGACAGGCATGCATAATTTAAATGGCTTCCTTACAATGTCAAAATTTACTACGTTTTTCATATGTCACGCAAAAAATTATTTTTTGTAATGCGAAGAAGAATACATGGCAAACATTTCTCAGTTTGTAAGGGGCTGCATGGCGGCACAGTGGTTAGCACTGCTGCCTCTTGGCGCCGACGACCCGGATTCGATTCGGTACCCGGGTCACTGACCGTGCAGAGTTTGCACATTCTCCCCGTGTCTGCGTCGATCTCATCGCCACAACCCAAAGATGTGCAGGGTAGGTGGACTGGCCACGATAAATTGTCCCTTAATTGGAAAAAAAGAATTGGGTACTCTTAAGTTTTTTTAAATTCTCAGTCTGTGGTATCGATGCATATTATTCAGGATTTTGAGCACGACCCAACAGCCGCGTCACGCCCAATACGAGATATGATGTGGCCGGTAAATCTCACAAGAGGCCTCTAATGAGACTTAACCGGCTCGCCATGTCTTGTGAGATCGAGCGGGATCTCGCGAGACGTTTTGGTTTGAATCCCGCCCACAATGGGCAGGACCTAAATTTTCAAATTAAAGTTTGGAGTTAGTCACACTTGAATATGCACTCGCCTGGCAGTCCCCCTGCCAAGGTGTCATTTTGCCCCTACTGGAATCGGACCCAAGGGTGCCGTGCCCTTATGAAAATGAAAAATGAAAATCGCATATTGTCACAAGTAGGCTTCAATGAAGTTACTGTGAAAAGCCCCTAGTCGCCACATTCCGGCACCTGTTATTGGAGGCTGGTACGGGAATTGAATCGTGCTGCTGGCCTGCTTGGTCTGCTTTAAAAGCCAGCGATTTAGCCCAGTGTGCTAAACCAGCCCTTATGAGGTGGGGTCCGGGGCGGCTCAAGTAGGAATGTTGGTGCATTGGGGGTCCAGGGGTGCTGGGGGATTGAGAGAACAGGGCACCATTTAAAAATGGCGCCCTGATCTCTTCCTGCACTGGTGAGTGGAGCTCCTCAGTGCAGGATGGGCCCTGGCCCAACAAAAATAACAAAATCTCATTAGTAAGCGGGGCTGTTCCCAGCGCTACAAACGCCAGGAAGTATCCCGCTAAACTTGTCCATGACGGGATTCTTTCTTTCATTAAATCGCACCCACTTCCTCGTGCAAACATTACTACCTTCAACATATTTTATGCCATTGTTCAGAATGGAAATTTCTGAAATAGATATTTATAATGGGATATCCTTGTGTAAGCCAAGATGAGGTTTACAGTTACAAGCACTGTTACAAAATGTTGTGAAATTTGATCCCTAAGGCAAAAATTAAAATCCAAGAGTATTATTTAATACTAACAGTGTCCAGATCGCAGGCTCACCATACAATAAGGATGGTGGGCGGGCTGTCAATTCTAAAGGACCAATCAGAGGCTTTCCAATTTGAAATACAAAAGCAGTTGGAAATCTACAGATGTGCAGTGGGGGGGGTGGGGGGGGGGGTGGGGGGGAGGGGGTTCAAAATTGAAATGGGAAGTGTACAGGCCCAATATGTTCCCTCTCGGGAGTTGGGAAGGTGTAACAAATCCAGAGACCCATAGATGACCAGAGACATTCAGAATGATGAGAAGGAAAAGAGAGGTTTTTAAAAGTATAAGTGGAGCAAGTCTGCAGAGGCATTAGTGGAGTACAGAAAGTGCAGGATGGAGCTTAAGAAATCAATTAGGAGAGCTAAAAGGGGATTTGAGAAAGCTCTGGCTGGTAAAAGTAGGGAAAATCCCAAGATATTCTATAAGTATATCAATGGGGAGAGGATAACCAGGGAAAGAGTAGGGCTCATTAAGGATCAAGGGAGAAATCTATGGGTAGAGCCAAAGGACATTGGTAGGGTCTTGAACAAATATTTAACATATGTCTTCATACAAGAGAATGAGAAGCTGGTTATGGAACTCGGGGAGAGAAATTGTGAGGTTCTTAAGCAAATTGTCACAGGGAGTGACAAGGTATTGGAGGTATTGGCAGATTTAAAAGTGGAAAAATCTCCAGGTCCGGATGAATTTTGTCCCAGGCTGCTGTGGGAGGTGAGGGAGGAGATTGCCGGAGCTCTGACCCAAATTTTTAATTCATATCTGGCCAAGGAAGGTGCCAGGGGACTGGAGAACAGCTAATGTGGTCCCACTATTTAAAAAAAGGTTGTCGAGACAAGCCAGGGAACTACACACCAGTGAGTCTCATGTCCGTGTTTGGGAAACTACTGAAGAAGATTCTGAAGGAGAGAATCTGACTCCACTTGGAGAGACTAGGTTTAATCAGGAATAGTCAGCATGGTTTTGTCAGAGGGAGGTCATGCCTAATAAATTTGATTGAATTTTTTGAACATGTAACCAAGAGTGTAGATGAGGGTAGTGCAGTTGATGTAGTTTACATGGATTTCATAAAAGCTTTTGACAAAGTCCCACATGGGAGATCTATTAAAAAGGCAAATGCACATGGGATACTGGGTGACTTGATAAGGTGGATTCATAATTGGCTTAGCGGTAGGAGTCAGAGGGTGATGACAGATGGCTGCTTTAGTGTCTGGAAGGCAGTGATCAGTGGTGTACCACAGGGATCTGTGCTGGGCCCCTATTGTTTGTCATTTATAGAAATTACATAGATGACTATGTGGGGGATAGGATCAGTATATTTGCAGATGACACAAAGATTGGCCAGGAGGTTAACAGTGAGGCTGAGTGTCTTGGGTTACAGGAAAATATAGACAGGATGGTCAAATGGGCGAATAAGTGGCAGATGGAATTTAACCTTGAAAAGTGTGAGGTGATACACTCTGGAAGGAGTAATTTCACCAGGAAAGAGGAGACACGAAAATCTTATGAGGAAGACAGTTTAATCGGGTGGTGAAATAAGCATATGGGACACTCGCTCTTATCAATCGGGGCATGGATTACAAAAGCAGGGAGGTCATGATGGAGCTTTATAGAACTTTGGTGAGGCCACAGCTGGAGTACTGTGTGCAATTCTGGTCGCCACATTATAGGAAGGATGTTATTGCACTGGAGCGGGTGCAGAGAAGATTCACCAGAATGTTGCCTGGGATGGAACAATTAAGATGTAAAGAGAGGTTGAATAGGCTTGGGTTGTTTTCTCTGGAGCAGAGAAGACTGAGGGGTGTTCTGATTGAGGTATACAAGATTATGAGGGGCATGGACACGGTGGATAGGGAGAAGCTGTTCCCCTCAGTTGAATGGGTCAGTTACAAGGGGATACAAGTTCAAAGTGAGGGGTAGGAGGTTTAGGGGGGATTTGAAGAAAATCCTTTTTTGTACAGATGTTTAAATTTCAAATTGTTGATATATATTTTAACAATGTTGTTGCTTGTTGGTTTACAATGGCCGGCTATCATTTGATAATGGTGCATATCTCCCTTGCGCTCTCTCTCTCAATCTGCGAGAAGATAACTTAAACCAGAAGAATAAGCACAAATGGAGTAACTGGTGTCACACCTTTCTTCTTCAGATCTCTGTCTGAAAGCAGGTGTGACCCACAACACTGCGATCTCCATCAGGGGTAAGGCAAGCAGGCAAGTCCCAAATCCATCCCAGTCCAAGGAATTAAACTCTTTTCTGTTGGAACCAATCTTATATCCCCCCTCCCCCACTACTCTATATTTTACAGTTGAAATATAAACACTGGTGTAAGAAATCCTGCCATTACAGTAATCAGTTATCTATATTAATTAATCATCATAAAACTGGAAGAATAAAAACTACCACTTGCTAAAATGATCACTGAGACACAATTGAAATTTTGAGGAACTCACATTCATATGACTGAACATTCCAATGTGTACATGTAATCCCACTCATGCTGTTCTGTCATGGCATCATCCATGCATAGAGAAATAAAATGTCATTCTGCTAATGCACATTTATTCTCCCGTGGCCATCATAGCAGGTTGTAGCCACAGCATGAGAGACTGATTTTTAAAAAATAATAATTTTAATTTTAATCTCGATTTGATTTCTGTCCATTTAGTGTGGGGGTGTGGTCCCATTCAGTCTAATGGCAGAAGGTATATATTCAGGTTCTGACAGCCTTAGTGGCAGAGAATTAGTGGAAGGATTATATACAAACTCTGTTAATCATTCATCTGCACTACCTGGTGGCTAATGGTACCTAGATATCTAATCTAGTGTGTGACCTAATGTGGGTTAATACTGTTGACGTTCCTCTTGGCCAAAGGTCAGTAGGGTGCAATCCTTGCGGGTCTTACACTGACCTTGGCTGTGGCCTCTGCAAAAAGTTGAATATGGCTCTTGAACAACTTGCAAATTCATCTCGACTGTTTGCATTATTCATTCTTGATACATCTTTTAAAGTCAGTGGCCTTGATCTCAGAAGTCCAAAAGCAGAATCCTGCCGATAAGCTTAAATTTCCTGCCTCATATGGGTATGTCAGGGGGCAGGCCTGCACCAGAAATATCCCAGACAACGTTAGTTACCCTGGAAATAAAATTGTGTTGCCTCTGGGCCTGGACGAGTAGCATCCTTCACATGTGGGAAAGGGCAGGATAATTGGCCCTCAAAGGCTGACATTTGGGAATTGCAGACACCAGGCATAAAGAAAACTGGTCATGAAGAAATTTACTTGAACAAGAAGGATGTGTGATGACTGACAAGCTGGCAGCATTATCACATAAGCAATAGCATTGTTGCCAATAACGAGGACTAAATACAGAATGCTGGTCGTGGTACAAGGATTAGTTGCAATTGCCTCTATAATGCACGTTATGTGAATTATATTGATCCATCGTAAATAATAAAGCTGATCACAGTAAACAATTAAATTATTAATACAGAACATGATTGGCAGAACAGAAAGGCTGTATACCCTCCAAATGGATGCACATTTTTTTCTGTGTAGCTCTTTAAAAAGGCCTATGTTTACAAATCTAATGACAACTCCAAAGTATCTCTTTTCAGAAAATCACGACGTTCTGCTTCCAAAATGACTTTGTCCTTTCGTATGCAATCCAAATGGAAGTTGCATACCTGAAGTATACAAACATCCCTCACCATCCGTCCTAAATCATCCAATATTTTTCATAAAGCTGGAATTTGTGTCATGGAAGCATCTGCTTAGATTTATTTTCATGAGCTCATGTTGTTAAAATCAGCTTTGTCTGAAATTGAATTTGCAGGTACAGTAATCCTTTTCACTGTGTATCATACGCTGTGCAGCAGCAGCAAATCTAACTTGATCTATTTGACCAATGAGGTGAGAAAAAATATATAGTCAAAACATACTCTGCCATTTCAAATCTCGGCTGCACATTCACACCAATTTTCAACTTTCGCTGCATTTTATGGAATCTTGTGATGATGTTCCAGGTCGGAGTGCAGATAACAGCACTGCAGTAATAATTAGAAAGCAGAGGTAACAATGAATTGTGTGTCACACATTTATTTATCATTGTCAAAGCCCTTTGGTAATTATACATTAATCGTTCCTACAGTCATACTCAGATAATAGAATCTTTCCAGATGGCGATCTTGCTTTTTTCTTGAAAAGAACCAGCTTCTGTTACAGATAATCACTTCGAATCATGTGTGATGTTTTAGATAAAAATGAGTGCAAATTCAGGTCAGAATCCAAACTAATCCGAATTTGGTTGGATATATTCAGCCAGGACAAAACCTAGTTATATCTGCTTCTGGTTTTAATCAATTTTGATTTTAAATACATTGGAATTTATACTTATTGCAGCTGAAAAATCATTCTTTCATCTTGCACATGTTCTCATCTGGGAAGGGGTTGAGTTTTTACAGTCACCACATCTTCCCTAGTGTTTACTGTGGGTGATCATGAGTGATATCTTGCACCAATTTGAAAATAAAGGTCATTTTTCTTGATATAATATGCCAGAGGGTTTGAGATTGTACTTTCGTGAGGGGAGGGCTTTGTTTTATGTTAGGGGAACCCATGACCTTAAGCTAAGGATTCAGTGACCCAGCCATATGCCACTATAGGTGAAAAGCTATATGAGGGCTAGAGTGATTGCTTTGCCCCAGGATGCTGATAGACTGCTTGTGAACTTTGGAAGTACAAGCATGAAATTTAATAAACTGGACTGGAGCCAGTGATGTCTGACTGACTCAGATGTCTTTCTTATTCATTCAAGAAAATTAATTCTCTCATTCAGCATCTTCCCCAATTTTTTCTTCTGCCCTCTCAATGAAATAGTGTCAGGAAAAAAATGAGCTGTCTGCAGATATTGTTCATTATGTAATTCTTTAAAATAAACACCTTAGGCCTAAAATTCCAATTGTTCCACTTTGCTCGCAAAACATAGGGGGCCAATGTAAAAGATGTGGGGCGCGATTCTCCGATCCCCTGCCGGGTCGGAGAATCCCCCGGGGGCGGCGTGAATCCCGCCCCGCCACGCCGACGCCGGCTGCCGTATTAGGATTCCGCAACTTCCAATTGGCCCGATGCCGGAGTGGTTCGCGCCGTTCTTGGCGTCGGGCCATCCCGCCAATTGCAAGAGAATCCCGCCTGTAGACTTTGTAACAAATCCCAGGGAAAGGACCCATTTGAAATATGTGACCAGCAGCAGCACCCACACAGGTTTGATTCCCGGCTTGGGTCGCTGTCTGTGCGGAGTCTGTACGTTCTCCCTGTGTCTGCCTGGGTTTCCTCCGGGTGCTCCTGTTTCCTCCTATAAGTCCACAAGACGTGCTGTTATGTGAATTGGACATTCTGAATTCTCCCTCTGTGTACCTGAACAGGCGTCGAAATGTGGCGACTGGGGCTTTTCACAGTAATTTCATTGCAGTGTTAATGTAAGCCTACATGTGGCAATAAAGATTATTATTATTATTAAAGGCGGCCCATTGGACTCTACTGCTGCATGTTTTCATCTTATTGTACTTATTGAATCTGAAATTGTCATACACAGGAATGGAATACATAATGGAGGACAAATAACGATAACCTGGAAATGTTTCATTGAGCAGAGGTCATTCAATTCAAATAGCCAAATCATTCCAGTAGTATACATCCTCCAGCAAGTGATTGAAAGTGATCGAAAATATGCCAAGGAAAGACATCCATGGAGATGCTTTTTCAAAATTGGTAGTCTGCATTTCAATTTTGAAATGGTACATAGTGATACATAAATCTTTTTCCATTTTAAATTTAATACTTTTACTCTACCAGCGAAGGACCGAAAAAGGTTTCAAGATGGAGAGGGGAAAATGGCACCTCAGAATGTGCTAGTAGACAGGTGAAATATATCTCATTACTTAATGATCTGTTGAGCTGCTCGCAGAAAAATACTTTTCACTGTACCTCGGTACACGTGACAATAAACAAATCCAATCCAATCATTCCTTTCTGTATAGGCAACAGTAGTTTGGGTTGTCGCAAGCTGCATATTTACACCAAACATGATTTCGTTTCCTCAGTGTCAGACAAAATTAAAATTTACACATTTCATTCAAACATCAGGGGCGTCATTCTCCGACCCCCCGACGCCGGGTCGGAGAATGGCCGTTGGCCGCCGTGAATCCCGCCCCGCCCCCGCCGAAGTCTCCGGTACCGGAGATTGGGTGGGGTCGGGAATCGGGCCGCGCCGGTTGGCGGGACCCCCCGCTCAAGTCTCCGGCCCGGATGGGCCGAAGTCCCGCCCAGAAATTGCCTGTCCCGCCGGCGTAAATCAAAGCTGGTATTTACCGGCGGGACCAGGCCGCATGGGCGGGCTCCGGGGTCCTGGGGGGGGCGCAGGGCGATCTGACCCCAGGGTGTGCCCCCACGGTGGCCTGGCCCGCGATCGGGGCCCACCGATCCGCGGGCGGGCCTGTGCCGTGGGGGCACTCTTTCCCTTCCGCCTCCGCCACGGCCTCCACCATGGCGGAGGAGGAAGTGACTCTCCCCACTGCGCATGCGCGGGAAACTGTCGGCGGCCGCTGATGCTCCCGCGCATGCGCCGCTTTTCCGCGCCAGCTGGCGGGGCACCAAACGCCATTTCCGCCAGCTGGCGGGGCAACAAACGCCATTTCCGCCAGCTGGCGGGGCGGAAATCCCTCCGGCGTCGGCCTAGCCCCTCAATGTTGGGGCTCGGCCCCCAAAGATGCGGAGCATTCCGCACCTTTGGGCCGGCGCGATGCTCGTCTGATTGGCGCCGTTTTTGGCGCCAGTCGGCGGACATCGCGCCGTTGGGGGAGAATTTCGCCCCTGGTATTTCTTGAAAAATTTCCAAAATAAATTGCATGTTGAATTGCTTGGTGCACTTAGGCAATGTGCTTTCCTCCCATTATGTACATCTGTTGTTACCTGCAAATCCAATAAAATATGTTTTGATTAATAAATACACACATAATTGGAGTTATACGCACATAATTTATGGATTGCGCTGTTGTGTGTGCCTCGGAAACAAATGGATTGACTTAAGAGTACAGATAGTTGGAATTGCGGGAAACAGGAGACTAGAGACTTCTTGCTTACGGTTACAGTAAAATAATGCTTCAATTTCAGCGTGCAAATTTAAGTTCACATAAGCAGTTTGGTACAGTTTAAGTGGATGTCACTAATATTAACATTAAATATATGAATAAGGCAAATATAAAACATTCTATATGGCACAGTGGCACAGTGGTTAGCACTTCTGCTTCACAGCATCAAGGACCCAGGTTTGATTCTGACCTCAGGTGACTGTGTGGAGTTTGTACGTTCTCCCCGTGTCTGCATGGGTTTCCTCCAGGTGCTCCAGGTTCTTCCCGCAGTCCAAAGATGTCCAAGTCAGGTGGATTGGCCATGCTAAATTGCCCCTTATTGTCAAAAGGTTAGGTGGGCTTACAGTGATAGGGCAGGGGATTGGACCTGGGTGGGCTGCTCTTTCAAAGGGTCGGTGCAGACTCAATATGCCGAATGGCCTCCTTCTGCACTGTAGGGATTCTATGAGCAACTTACTGATACGGTGCTTATTGATGAATGGTTTAGGTTTGATTTTCAAGTAACCATGATTTTACATGTCTGACTTCATGATTGGCCAAGCTGAATTTATGAAACAGAAAAAGAACAACTACAAAACAACTACAGAACAAACAACAGGGGCTGGTTTAGCACACTGGGCTAAATCGCTGGCTTTTAATGCAGACCAAGGCAGGCCAGCAGCATGGTTCGATTCCTGTACCAGCCTCCCCGAACAGGTGCTGGAATGTGGTGACTAGGGGCTTTTCACAGTAACTTAATTGAAGCATACTCGTGACAATAAGCAATTTTCATTTAATTTTCAAAAGAAAAACACTTCAGCAGCTGGAAATCTGAAGTAAAAACAGAGAATGCTGAAAATACTGAGCCGGTCTAACAGCATCGGTGGAGAAAGAAGCTGAATTGGAAAATGTTAGAATTGCGATAGATTTTGAGCAAGAGGAAGGGATTAGGAGGGAAAAGAACAAAAGGAAAAGTCTATGATCGGAGGGAGGATAGATAGGAGAGATAAACGACAAAAGGTTTAATGATGCAAGGTCAAAAGGAGTGCTAATGGGACAAGTAAATAAACAAATGTGTCTGGAGAGGTGTGAATGACAGAATCCTGACTAATTGCTGTTCAAAAGCAAAGAGAACTAAACAAGTGAGAAATAAGAGGGACGAAAACTCAAACCAGTCAAGAGAAACTGATCAAAATGGGGACAGATGTTATGACCTAAAATCGTTGAACTCAATATTGAGCCCAAAAGGCTGTAACACGCTCTGCTGAAAGATGCCGTGATCTTCCTCAAGCGTGCATTGGAACACTCAAGGGGGCCAAGATCAGAACGTCACCATGGGAGTAAGGTGGCAAATTGAAATGACAAGTGACCGGACCATGCTTGAGAACTGAACAGAGGTTTCCTCACAAAATGGCAAAGCCGTTTGATTTTGGTCTCCCCAATGTAGAGGAGACCACATCATGAGCAGTGAATACAGTATACTAAATTGATAGAACTGCAAGTTAATTATTGCTTTACCTGCGAAGAGTGTTGGGGCTTTGGATGGTAATAAGGAAGGTGATAAAAGGGCAGATGGTGCATCTCCTATGCTTGTATGGAAAGGTGCTCTTGGCAGGGGAGGTGATGATTGATAAGTGGGCCAGGGTGTCGTGAAAGGAACGGTCTCGTTGGATATTGAAAGAAAAGAACAAGGGAAGAGGTGTTTGGTGGTGGCATCATGCTGGAGGTGGCAGTATTGGTGGAGGATAATAATAATAGCTTACTGTCACAAGTAGGCTTCAATGAAGTTACTGTGAAAAGCCCCTAGTCGTTACATTCCAGCGCCTGTTTGGGGAGGCTGTTACGGGAATTGAACCCGCGCTGCTGGCATTACAAGCCAGCTGTTTAGCCCACTGTGCTAAACCAGCCCCATAATCTGAATGTGGAAGCTAGTGGGGTAAAAGGCGATGACAAAGGGAAACCTTATCATTGTTCTGAATGGGAGGGAATAGAATGAAAACAGAATTGTAGAAAATGGGTCAGATCTGGTCGAGAGTCCCGTCAACCAGAATGAGGAACAATCCCCCAGTTGAGGAAAAGTGAAGACATATCAGAAGTGCTCATATGGACATTACATGATCTGAGATGTGATGGAGAAACTGAAAGAATAGCATAGAGTCCTTAAAGGAAGCAGGGTGTGATAAAGTGGCAATCTTATAATGAATATCGGTTTATAGCCTATCCTCAGAAAGAGAGAAAGACAAATGAAGAAAGGGAAGGGAAGAACCAGAGGTAGACCGCATGAAGGCAAGAGAAAAGTGGAAGCTACAAGTAAATTCAATGATATTTTCCAGTTCAAGGCGAGAACAGGAAGCAACACCAGTATAGTCATTAATAAACCAGAAAAAGATATGATGGAGGCCTGAATGAGACTTGAATAAAGAATATTCTGAAGATTCCACAAAACAGCAGGTAGAGCTAGGATCCATGCAAGCACCCATAGCAACATTTTTTATTTGGAGAAAGTGAGTGGAGTTCAAAAGGAAGTTGTTCTCAGTGAGATGAAATTCAGGCAGGTGGAGTACGATGCTGATGGATTGCAACTAGCTGAGTCTCCTAAGAAAAAGCACAGAACTCTCAGACCATCCTTATGGAGGATGGAGATGTCGAGGATGTCAGGATTGGAAGGGAGACAGTTAGGCTCAGGATCACAAAACTGCTAAAGTGACAGGATGTTGGTGGGAAGAGACCAAATAAGTGGAGGAAATATAGATTTGAGATCGGAAGAAATCAGTGCAGTGAAGTTGGGGGAACTATGGGTTTAGAAACTATGAACCTGGACAGCTGTGAGATGGAGTGGATCAGTGCTGCTGAAAAAGAGATGCAGGAGCATGCACGTGGCAACACATGGGGTTGACAGTAGAAATCATAATGAGGCGAGGACAAGTGAGTTTGAGGTACACTGAAAACCCAGGAGATATCTATAATCATGGGTGGACCTGAAACACGAAGGGTTGAATTCCAGATGGAATCCATGCGGAATGAGTTGGAGCCAGAGACAGTTGCTAAGGAAGGAGATATGGGCGGGAAAGTGAGTTGTTGTAGATATCTGATCAAACATGAGCCAGGCAACAAAAAGCAATGAAGGTGAACAATAAGAAACAAATGGAAATCCCATTGGAGGCAGGCAATCCTGGAAGAGAAATGGCAGTGAATTAAACACTAATACAATACTGCCGATGTTGGAAATCTGAAATATAAAACAAAAAATGCTTGAAATACTGAGCAGGTGTGGCAGCATCTGCGGAGTGAATGGAGAAATCATGGAATCCCTACAGTGCATAAGAAGGCCCTTCAACCCATCGAGTCTGCACCAACCCTTCGAAAGAGCACTCTACCCATGCTCACTCCCCCATCTACCCCTGTTCCTGTAACCACGTAATCTAATCTGCACATCCCTGGACACAAAGGGGTAATTTAATATGGTCCTAACCTAAAATCCACCTAACCTGCACATCTTTGGACTGTGGGCGGAAACATAAATATCAGCCTGTGATTTATTTGCATTGTTCACACATAATATATTGACTGAGAAGATAATCAAAAGTAATGAGAGCTTCGGCAACAGTGCTATTGTAACTGCATGTGGAAATTTTAGAAATCTCCTAAAATGTCAGTTTATGGTCAATATAAATCTTCCTTTTGTTGAGACCTGAACATCTGCCAAAACATAAAATAAGAAAAGATATTGCAGCTACAATGCTTTTCATCTTTCATCTGCATTCATCCTCAATTACCGAACTAAGATTTTTGTACTTGGCACTTGTATTAAATAATGCAATGTAGCAATGATAACTACACAATACTGATTGTGTACACTCTCATGGCTAATTTTAATTTCTGCTACATTTATTTTCACCTTTTATGTTAATTTAATGCTCTCAATATCACCAAGTGATCCACTACGAATAAAATGAAATAAATAATAAGGACAATTCTTGGAGATTTTAAGCAATCCTGTGAAAGAAGATATTTCAAGGATTTGGTGTCAGCTGTACAAGGGCCTAATTTGAGAATGAACTTTGCTCTGAAAGATTGACTTGTGATTTGATACTGAAAGTGTCACTATATTGATTTTCCAGCTATCATGTGAGCTATCAGTATATTTTTTGTCATTTTAACCTACAAGGAATATTACGATGATTTAACGTTCATGTTTCTAGCCCCAACAATCCCAATTAAATTAACAAGCCCTGAAACTCCTAGAGATAGAGAGGGCATGTGCTCAAATTCCATCTGTGGAGGGTGAGTGGAGATGGGAGTGAATGTGATCTGGAGACCAGTTGCTCCAGGATTCTTCACAATACACATGAGAATCAGGGAGGCACTGGGAGGATCCTCTGTTCATTCCTCATTCACTTTTTAAAGGGGAGCGGCGAATGGGGTAGGGTTGTTTCCAGCCTTCTCAAGAAATAAACGCCCCTCCACAACTTTGGAAGACTGAGGCAGAACTTATGCAGTTGAAATCTGCCATGATTTTCATTGGGGCAGCACGGTATCACAGTGGTTAGCACAGTTGCTTCACAGCTCCATGGTCTCAGGTTCTATTCCCGGCTTGGGCCACTGTCTGTGCGGAGTCTGCACATTCTCCCCGTGTGTGCGTGGGTTTCCTCTGGTTGCTCCGGTTTCCTCCCACAGTCCAAGGAGGTGCAGATTAGGTGGATTGGCTATGCTAAATTGCCCTTAGTGGCCTAAAAAGGTTAGTTGGGGTTACTGGGATAACGTGGAGGTGCGGGGATTGGGTGGAGGAGTGGGCTTGGGTAGGGTGCTCTTTCCAAGAGCCGGTGCAGACTCGATGGACCGAATGGCCTCCTTCTCTACTGTAAATTCTATGATTCTGTGAAAGCCCCAGACTTTTACTCCAGTAAGCTTGGGGAGAATTATTGTCTTCTGTAATCATAGCAGCAATGGGAGTCAAAGACTCTGGAGTGCAAAAGCAACACCAGTTTTTGCAATGGCAATATACTGTGTGACTGTATAATGTAAAAGCTCAATTATTGTGCACTCTCTGAGCTATTTTTAAAGGTGATAAATTATTTTATTCGCGCACTAGCCAAGCAAGTCATTAAAAGCAATAGGCTTTGCTCGTAATTACTGCTCAAGTTTCAGAATTATTCTTACATTTGCCAATAGTGATGTTGAACCAATAACGAAAAGACAGTTAAATTCTAATTACACAGGTGATTTGTTGATGATTACTAAGGATTTGTAAATTATCAAAAGCATCCTAGTAATAACTGCAAAGGTATTTTTCGATAAGAATCATAGAATTTACAGTGCAGAAGGAGGCCATTCGGCCCATCGAGTCTGCACCGGCTCTTGGAAAGAGCACCCTACCCAAGCTCACACCGCCACCCTATCCCCATAACCCAGTAACCCCACCCAACACCAAGGGCAATTTTGGACACTCAGGGCAATTTAGCATGGCCAATTTACCTAACCTGCACATCTTTGGACTGTGGGAGGAAACCGGAGCACCCGGAGGAAACCCACGTACACACGGGGAGAACGTGCAGACACCGCACAGACAGTGACCCAAGCTGGGAATCGAACCTGGGACCCTGGAGCTGTGAAGCAATGGTGTTAACCACTATGCTACGGCGCTGCCCTACTAATATACAAAAGGCTATTTGATATATGTATTAATTTCAAAGGTCTGCTGTTTACTTCTATTTTATAAATAAAATCAGGCCCCCATTGAGCAGCCAATACCATTGTCTCTAACTGAACTGACTTGTATAAACTGCCGACCCATTTCTGAGCAAAGCTTCAAAACTCCTCGGATCTTCATTGTAATTGCTGTACCATATGTTTTGGGGTTTTGCAGCAAAGTTTGGCTTTCGATCATTGCTGCCGGTTCAGAGCAAAAAAAGGTTTTACTGTTGCCGATAGTTGCCACGAGCAACATTCCAGCAATATTTTGAATTCATTTGCGGGATGTGGGAGTTGCTGGCTGGGTCAGCATTTATTGTCCTTCCCTATTTGCAATTAGCAACAGAGTTTTGAATCACATGATAATAGCATCCATCCATCTTGATAGACAATGGACTTCTTCCTGGGTGTATGTCACTTCTGTATTGAATGTTGTCTGTTGTGCCTGTAGAGACTGATTTGTGAGTGACAGTCACATCCGCAGTTGGCCCAAGTCGACTGATGCTTTTCCCACTCTTTTCCGCCATCTAGTCATTTCTTTTGTCCTCTGCTTGCTCCATGCCCTTCCTAACAGCTTGTCTCCTGGCATTCTGGTCAGCAGCAAAGTCTTCTCATTCATTGGCTCTGATCCCGGTCAACTTGAAACCTTACATTGCAGACATGGACAACCTATTGGTCATGTGCCAATAACAAGCTCACCATAGGGCACATCTTTAGCTTGTCTTTTTGAATCATACGCCGAATGAATTTGAAGATTATGGACGGAATTTACTGGCTGTTCACACCGGTGTGATATTCCGGTCCAACGCGATGCACGTTTTCCCAGAGACGAGGGGTGCAGTCAATGGGAAATATCATTGACAACTGCGAGACCAGAAAATCCTGCTGGTGGGCTGCCTCCGCCACTGAAAAACACGCAGCAGGTTGCCCGGTAACTCCTGTGCTAAATTAATTTTCTGAGGACTACAGCAATATTTTTGTTTAAATCAGTATGTTTCCAGGCAACACAGAAGGAAATTCTGCTGGATCTGGGCCTGGGGACTGAAGTGGTACAAGTCATAGAATCATATAACCCTTACAGTGCAGGAGGAGGCAACCGGCCTATCGGGTCTGCACCGACCTTCTGAAAGAGACCCCACCCAGGCTCATGACCCCACCCCATCCTCATAACCCAGTAATCCCACCTAACATTTTAGACACTAAGGGGAATTTTAGCATGGCCAATCCACCAAAGTAAAGTATTTTGGACTAAGTAAGAATTTGGGAAAGAGTAATCATGATATAATTAGGTTTAGGATAATTATGACAAAGGGAATGAAACAATCAAATATGAAAATACTTATTGAAAGCAGGCTAATTTCAGTGAGTTGAAAGGGGATCTGTGCCTGGTCAATTGCAATCAAACATTGTCAGGTTAAAAAATGAGCAATGGGAGACCTTCAAAGTGAAGGGAGCTTGGGTACAAACAAGACATATTCTCAGAAGGAGAAAGAAAGAAAATGGATGAATAAAGACTCTAATTAATTTTCCAGCCCTTCTTGTCAGCGGGATCTTCCGGTTCTGCCAATGGCAAACCCCCACCGCGGGTTTCCTGATGGCGGGTGGTGCATTGAATGGGAAACCATGCTGACAGTGGTCAGATAAGAAGATCCCACCACCAGCCAATGACTGGCCACCTCCACCCACACCTCCACCCCCGCAGAAAATCCCGCCCGTAGGGGTTAAAATGAAACAGATCAAGGAGGCGCAAAATAAATGCCAAGCTGATAATGAATGGAAATGAAAAAGCAATGAGGGGCAAAGCGAGTATGACAATAAATAAACAATAACATAAAAGGGAACCCAAAAATATGTTATAAACAAATAAATTGCAAAATAGTAGTCAAAGTAAGGTTTGGGCCAAATAGAAATTAAAAAGGAGATCTTCTTTAGATGCAGAGGGCATGGCTGATATAGTAATTGAATACTTTACATCTGTCTTTATAAAGAACAGGATGCTGCCAACGTCACAGCAAAAAAGGTAGTCGAGAAATTGGATAGGATAAAAATCGTGGATACGCTTAAAAGATTGGCTGCATTTAAAGTAGAAAGGTCACCTGCTCGAATGGCATGCATCCCAAATTGCTTAGGGAAATAAGGGTAGCGACAACAGAGGCTCCAGCCACAGCGTTCCAATTCTTCTCAGATGTGGGCGTGATGTCAGAGTACATGAGGGTTGTAAAAGTTACACTCGGTTCAAAGAAAAGAGGAATGCAGAAATCTGGCCAGTCAGCCTCATGTCAGTGGTGGGGGAAACATTCAGACAATCTGCGAAAAAACGTAACTATCATTTGGAAAAGTATGGGTTAATAACCGACAGCCAGCATGATTTGTCAACAAATCATTTGTCAAGAACAAATCATGCTTGAATAACTTGAATGAGTTCTTTGATACAATAATGGAGAGGATTCATGAAGGTAAAGTCATTGATGTATATATGGGGCTGGATTCTCCGCTGTCGGGATTCTCCGCTGCCAGGCCGTGTAATTCAGAGCCAGATATGAAATGCACTGCTGCAGCACTGGTTTCCGATGTTGGGGAATATGGCACTGAAAGGACAGTTGGAAATGTCGACTCGAGACTTTAAATGCCTTTCTCAGCACCTAATATGATCCAGTGGGAACAAGACTGCTTTTCCCATGCTGTCAATGAGGTAATGCATTTTGGAAGGTCTAATGCAGGTAGGGAATATACAGTGAATGGTAGAACCCTCAAGAGTATTGAAAGTCAAAGAGATCTAGGAGTACAGGTCCACAGGTCATTGAAAGGGGCAACACAGGTGGAGAAGGTAGTCAAGAAGGCATACGGCATGCTTGCCTTCATTGGCCGGGGCATTGAGTATAAGAATTGGCAAGTCATGTTGCAGCTGTATAGAACCTTAGTTAGGCCACAATTGGAGTATAGTGTTCAATTCTGGTCGCCACACTACCAGAAGGATGTGGAGGCTTTAGAGAGGGTGCAGAAGAGATTTACCAGAATGTTGCCTGGTATGGAGGGCATTAGCTATGAGGAGCGGTTGAATAAACTCGGTTTGTTCTCACTGGAACGAAGGAGGTTGAGGGGAGACCTGATAGAGGTATACAAAATTATGAGGGGCATAGACAGAGTGGATAGTCAGAGGCTTTTCCCCAGGGTAGAGGGGTCAATTACTAGGGGGCATAGGTTTAAGGTGAGAGGGGCAAGGTTTAGAGTAGATGTACGAGGCAAGCTTTTTACGCAGAGGGTAGTGGGTGCCTGGAACTCGCTACCGGAGGAGGTAGTGGAAGCAGGGACGATAGGGACATTTAAGGGGCATCTTGACAAATATATGAATAGGATGGGAATAGAAGGATACGGACCCAGGAAGTGTAGAAGATTGTAGTTTAGTCGGGCAGCATGGTCAGCACGGGCTTGGAGGGCCGAAGGGCCTGTTCCTGTGCTGTACATTTCTTTGTTCTTTGTTTCTTTGTTCTTTGTCAAGGAAGCCTTCAATCTCCCGCCTGTTGATCACAGCCTGTCTTTTCCCCTCTGCCGCATTTTCTAAACTCCTCATGCTACCACCAGCACCAGTGACCTCTTGATTGCACCATGATTGCCACCTACACCGGCTGACCTGGGGCGAGATTCTCCAACCCCCCGCCGGGTTGGAGAATTGCCGGGGGCTGGCGTGAATCCCGCCCCCGCCGGTTGCCGAATTCTCCACCATCGGATATTCGGCGGGGGCGGGAATCGCGCCGCGCCGGTTGGCGGGCCATCCCCCGCGATTCTCCGGCCCGGATGGGCCGAAGTCCCGCCGCTAAAATGCCTGTCCCGCCGGCGTAGATTAAACCACCTACTTTACCGGTGGGACAAGGCGGCGCGGGCGGGCTCCGGCGTCCTGGGGGGGGGGGGGCGCGGGGCGATCTGGCCCCGGGGGGTGCCCCCACGGTGGCCTGGCCATGCAGCGCCCAGAGATGTCATATCCGCGCCAGCTGGCAGGGCACCAAAGGTCTTTTCCGCCAGCTGGCGGGGCGGAAATTCGTCCGGCGCGGGCCTAGCCCCTTAAGGTTGGGGCTCGGCCCCCAAAGATGCGGAGCATTCTGCACCTTTGGGGCGGCGCGATGCCCGACTGATTTGCGCCGTTTTGGGCGCCAGTTGGCGGACATCGCGCCGTTTCCGGAGAATTTCGCCCCTGATCCCCACACTTTCACCCCTGCTCAATCACCACCCCATCGACCCTTCCTTCCCCCCCCCCCACCCATTCCTGGAGACCAACCCCAAGCTGTGGCCTCGTTGCTGGGCTGTTGTACCCACTTGGTCATCAGCCACATAATGGGCGCGATTCTCCACTCCCACACCGGTTGGGAGAATCGCCTGGGCCACCAGAATTTCCGGGGACGCCGGTCCGACGCCCTCCCGCGATTCTCCCAAGCGGCGGGAACGGCCCGGTCGAGTTTCGCGAGCCGCAGGCCGGAGAATCGCCGGAGACACCGAAAATGGCGATTCTCCGGCACCCCCGCTAGTCTGAGGCCCGGATGGGCCGAGCGGCCAGGCCAAAACAGCGGGTTCCCCCCGGCGCCGTCCACACCTGGTCGCTGCAGTCGTGGGCGGTGCGTGAAAGCTGGGGGGGCGGCCTGTGGGGGGGGCGAGGGGGGATCCTGCACCGGGCTTTACCTGGAATGTGGGGTGGCCCGCGATCGGTGCCGACCGATCGTCGGGCCATCCTCTCTGAAGGAGGACCTCCTTCCTTCCGCGGCCCCGCAAGATCCGTCCCCCATCTTCTTGCGGGGCAGACTTAGAGAGGACGGCAACCACGCATGCGCGGGCTGCGTCATCTATGCAGCGCCGCTTTTAGTTGGGTGACAAGGCCTGGCGCGTGTAGATGACGCGGCCCCGATCCTGTCCCATTGTCAGGGCCTGAATCGGTCGGGACCGCGGCCGTTCCGCGCCGTCGTGAACCTTGTTGGAGAATCGCCGGGGCTGGCATGAATCCCGCCCCCGCCGGTTGCCGAATTCTCCACCACCGAATATTCGGCGGGGGCGGGAATCGCGCCGCGCCGGTTAGCGTCCCCCCCCCCCGCGATTCTCCAGCCCGTATGGGCAGAAGTCCCGCTGCTAAAATGCCTGTCCCGCCGGCGTAGATTAAACCACCTACCTTACCGGCGGGACAAGGCGGCGCGGGCGGGCACCGGGTCCTGGGGGGGCGCGGGTTGATCTGGCCCCGGGGGGGTGCCCCCACGGTGGCGTGGCCCGCGATCGGGGCCCACCGATCCGCGGGCGGGCCTGTGCCGTGGGGGCACTCTTTCCTTTCCGCCTTCACAACGGTCTCCACCATGGCGGAGGCAGAAGAGACTCCCTCCACTGCGCATGCGCGGGGATGCCGTGAGCGGCCGCTAACACTCCCGCGCATGCGCCGCCTGGAGATGTCATTTCCGTGCCAGCTGCCGGGGCACCAAAGGCCTTTTCCGCCAGCTGGCAGGGCGGAAATTCGTCCGGCGTGGGCCTAGCCCCTTAAGGTTGGGGCTTGTCCCCAAAGATGCGGAGCATTCTGCACCTTTTGGGCGGCGCGATGCCCGACTGATTTGCGCCGTTTTGGGCGCCAGTCGGCGGACATCGCGCCGTTTCCGGAGAATTTCGCCCCACAACTTTACTGTTTCAGTCATGTTATCTGGAATTCTCCTTGATTGTTATCTGGAATTCTCCATTATTGTCATGTGACAGAATGAAGAATGATTCATGTCACGTGCAATGAAAATGTTCATTGTGAGAAGATAATCGTGGAATGTTAAAGGACTGTCATATTAAAGGATTTTAGTGGTTTTGCAGTGTATCCTTATTGTATTTATACTCTTATATTTTTAAAATAAATTTAGAGTACCCAATTATTTTTAGTTTTTCCAATTAAGGGGCAATTTAGCATGGCCAATCCACCTAACCTGCACATCATATAATTTACAGTGCAGAAGGAGGCCATTCGGCCCATCGAGTCTGCACCGGCTCTTGGAAAGAGCACCCTACCCAAGGTCAACACCTCCACCCTACCCCCATAACCCAGTAACCACACCCAACACTAAGGGCAATTTTGGACACTAAGGGCAATTTATCATGGCCAATCTAACCTGTACATCTTTGGGTTGTGTGGGTGAAACCCACGCAGACATGTGGAGAATGTGCAAACTCCATACGGTCAGTGACCCAGGGCCGGGATTCGAACCCGAGTCTTTAGCGCTGTAGTCCCAGTGCTAACCACTGCGCTGCATGCCACCCTTTTATACTCTTATATTAAGATTGATTCACAGCTTCAGTTTATTCTGATAATGGTGATTGAATCCCCAAAATCATAACTGAATAGTTATCAATTGAGATGTACAGAAAATCATTTTCCATATTTATTAAGGGAAAATAACAATTATGTAGTTTAAAACTTGAGAATAGAATTAAACCTTCAGTGAGTGATTTTATTACCCAATCTGCACACAAAAGCAAATACTTTTTATTTCTCATTAACATTGCTGTTCATTTGAATTATATTAGAAATGTTATTTGGAGCAATTACAAAATTTGTGGATGGCAGAATATTTTGGATATAAATAGAAACAAAATAGCAGAAATTTGAAAAAAATGTCAAATATTAAGAAATGTTGATACCTGAATCATTTGTAATTACAGGATCAGTTTTATTTGACTCATTTTTAATTACATTTTCTCCAAAGTTTCATTTTTCAAATCTGATACAATAGGTTATTCATGGGTCTGTTTTGAATCAGAATTTCTTCTGTGAAACTTACAATAATTCACTATTTTGTCTGGAACTTTCAAAACCCATTGGTAAATAAACAATAAGCTAGACAGCCTTGTACTCAGCTCTGTAGCATCTGGAGTCAACAACATTCATTATACCGAAATACAAGGGAAAGGTTGAAAATAAACTGAAAAACCATCAGCTTACATGCTTTGAAATAAAACCAAGCTATCAATTATCTTGCATATAGCACATGCTCAATTGTGGACGATGTACTATTGAATAAAATGATATACAATAAACTTTATCCAAGCACTTCTGTTATTCTTCCATTGTTTGCAAATTATGTCATCAAAGTAACATTATATGAGTATTCCATATCCTGAAAATAGGGATCCGCTTATAACCGGAATCAATCTGCTTTCTAAATACCAAAGCCTCAAACATCAAGTTTGATTGAAACTTACCCTTAGCAGAATGCTGTGGAGTCAGATTACTTGCCACTCAATCCCATTCACCCAGGTTTGAGTTCGCAAGAATCATTTCCACTTAACACTAATACAAAAGGATAATGCCATGTTGAAAACCATGAGAAATGTTTTGTGTACCTGGGGAGGATTGCAGCCAATTGAAGCACACCAAGAAAATCACTGCAGTTTATTTTTGGTATTCCATATAATTATTATTTATTCCTTTCCATTATTTTTTTCCAATTTGTCACAGCCCAATAAATACATAGGGCAGAATTTAATGCTTTCCCTGTCGAGGGCTGGGAGGTGGGTGGGTGGCTACCTAATGGGGTGAGATGGTGCTGGGTGGAGACCCTGACTCCTCCCTGTCTCACTCCAATTAAGTCCTGAATGGGAGGGTCAATGATTGCGTTCCCACCCAGTGGCCAATTGACAACCTTAAAGGACTCAACCCACCACCATTGGTATTCAACTAGGAGCAGACTGGAGCGATGCCATGTTGGCAAAACACCAGATAAACCCTGGTGCGTACACCTGCGACCTGGGGAGAGGGGGGTGAGGTGTTGCTCCCTTCTCCAGTATTCTGTGCCTAATGAAGGAATCCACTGCACAAATAGGGGGACCCTCGGAAACCACCCAACTGCCCTCGACAATAACCTCCCTCCCCATCCATATTGGGGCCTTCCAATTTTGATGTTTGAGGCTTTGGTATTTAGAAAGCAGATTGATGCCATCACTGACGTGGAGGCTTTGGAGAGGGTGCAGAGGATGTTTACCAGGCTGTTGCCTGGTCTGGAGGGTGTTAGTTATGTGGACTTAGACTGTTTTCATTAGAAATAGGTAGGTTGAGGGGTGACCTGATAGAGGTCTACAAGATTATGAGGGGCATGGATAGAGTGGATGGGCAGGCACTCTTTCCCTGGGTGGAGGGGTCAGTCACGAGGGGGCATAGATTAAAGATACGTGGGACAAAGTTTCGAGGAGATGTGCGAGGCAGGTTTTTTACGCAGAGGGTGGTGAGTGCCTGGATTGCGCTGCCAAGGGAGATTGTGGAAGCAGATACATTACGCCATTCAAAAGGCATCTTGTCAAACACATGGATAGGATGGGTATAGAGGAATACGACACAAGGAAGTGCTGAGGATTTTGGCAAAGGTCGGTATCATGACCGGTACAGGCTTGGAGGGCCGAAAGGCCTGTTCCGTTGCTGTATTATTCTTTGTTATTTGTTCCACTAAACGAGGTCAGGAACTCCAGTGATAATCCTTCTAGTGGGCTCCATTACAATACCAGCAGTGATGTAGAACTTTCATCCACATTAAAGGCAAGCGGATGTCTTCAGCCAAGAGATAATACCCCTTTGGATTCAACTGGTCTTGGATCATCCACAACTCCTCAGATACTGAAGCAGTCCATGTCCAAATGCAGCAAGACCTGGACAATATTCAGACTTGGGTTGATAAGTGACAAGTAACAATGACTGTCTCCAACAAGAGAGGATCTAACCATTGCCCCTTGACATTTAATGGCATTACCATTACTGAATTCCCCACAATCAACATCCTGGGGATCACCATTGACCAGAAACTGAATGGGACTAGCCATATAAATACTGTGGCTACCAGCGTAGATCAAAGGCGAGGAATCCTGCAGCAAGTAACTCACCTCCTGACTCTCCAAAGCCTGTCCACCATCAGGCACAAGTCAGGAGTGTAGTAGGATGCTCTCCACTTGCCTGGATGCAGCTCCAACAATACTCAAGAAGCTCAACACAATCCAGGACAAAGCAACCTGCTTGACTGCTACTCCTTCCTCAAACATTCAATCCCTCTACTGCCAACGACCAGTGGCAGCCATGTGTACCATCTACAATATACACTGTAGTAACTTACCAAGGTTCTTTAGGCAGCACCTTCCAAACCCAAGACCACTCCCAGAAGGACAAGAGCAGCAGATACATGGGAGCACCACCACCTGGAGGTTCCCCTCCAAGTCACTCACCACCCTGACTTGGAAATATATTCGGCCGTTCCTTCACTGTCACTGGGCCAACGTTCTGGAACTCTCTCCCTAACAGCACAGCAGGTGTACCTACACCTCAAGAACTCAAGACGGCAGCTCACCACCAACTGCACAAGGGCAATTAGAGCTGGATAATAAATGCTGGCCTAGCCAGCGACGTCCACATCCCATAAATAATTTTTTTTTAAAGTAAATTTTCATATTTAAAATTGAAACAACTGCTCAGTTTATCAACAACGTTAGCCTTCTCACTGCACTTTTTTTGCCCACCTGTCCCCACTCAGTGCCTCTGAAGACTTCTTCATGCTGGATGAGAGTACTGCAGGCATTGGCTTCCCACCACTGCTTCATTCCTGAGTTGAGACAGTAGCTGCTGGCAGCTGACCTGATTAGCAGGGCAATACTTTGGCACTATTCTGCCCCTACTAGATGTTCACATACACAAACCTTTTAGTATAGCTTATTGGTCAGAAATGACCCTCAAAGAGTCAAAAGGTACAGTTGTTGGAAATCGATGTTAACTTGAGTTCTTCTCCTGTTATGATGGGAACTTTCGGGCGTCTAAAATATAGTTCCTCACTGGATCATATTTTTAACAGATGATCCATCTGGTTAGTATTTTTAGCCCTTTTTATTGTACAATTTATAGCATGACTACCGCTGTCACATAAGATTGATACAATTTATTGTGCGTAAACATGTATTTGTGATTTCAGCACTTGTGTGGTAAATGATCTGTTCTCATTCTTACACCAGCAGCCATGGGTATAATCAATTTTAAATGTGTTTACCCCATCTAGTTGTGTTTATGTAACACTTAACAGTGAAAATAAATGTGATAGAATCTATTCTTCACAGGAATTTAAAATTGCACCTGGTATGAATTTCTACCTGTAATTGCTGCATTAGTTAATAAACTGTGTGTCAGCCTGTGCAGAAAAAACACTAAATGTTACTTGTGCTTGCGTTGCACATCATGTGATATGTGGGAATTAGAAATAAAGATCTATTTGGAACTGTTCCAGATGTTCGAGGTAATGACTCCAGGAAAGACCTAACTAGAAAAGAACAGAACATAAATTATAATCATTCTCTTTTATGGCATGTTTATTACTTTAGTCTGATCATTGCGCAGATTTCTGTTGCAAAGTAATACTAGTTTGTTTTTCCAAAAGGTTTACCTGGTGAAAATGTAATTTGATTTGGCAGCCAAATATATCAGGAACTGCTGCAAAGCATCTATTCTTTATACATTTCCAGTGATGGTTTCAGTGAAGCATGAAATGTATCTCCAACACAAAGTACTTGCTTGTCTTTGTGTGTGGCAGAATCTGTCTCTCAAGATGGACAGCGTAGTAATGACATTCAGTGACATGTCAGAACTGTTTTCTAAATAACATGCAGAATAAAAACAGGATTTTGATGATATAATTAACTTAATAACCCTCACTGTGAATGGACACTGCCCAGCTTGTTTCTCATTTCTTTCATCTTACCGGGTTACCCGTCAGGCATTATTTCCCCACAATGTGATGTGTTAGGCACCAAAATTCCTGGGGTCAAAGAGGGCACTATTTTTACCTGGAGGGCGCCCATAATATGGATCAGAAACTGACAGGTGGGGTGTATTGTCATATTTAGCCCAGGCTTTTACTCTCTGTTTCAGGGGAACCATGGATGAATCATCTGCATCATGTCAAGAGGGGCATCCCCAGGAGTCTCCACCCTTTGCACCTTTTAATAAATTTAGTTGAACTCATGCCAGCTTTCTAAAGCCCCCAAACTTTTACTAGATCAAGTATCCTGGTGGGATCTTTATATTGGATGGATGTAAAGCCCACATTCAGAACAGAACCTTTTTCTATATTTGCAAACTTCCCTAAATAAACCAAAACTTGGTAAAACTTAATAGTTTGGACTTTGATGCCAAAACGTTACCACCATTCATTGTTATAAGGTTTAAGTGCACTTTGGAATTATGGATTTTTGATATAAGCCCTATTTAAACAAAGGTTGCTGGATGTAGTAAATTGGAGATTATAACATAGCAACCTTCTTCCAGCTCAGACTCTGCTCATGCATGTCTTTGAAGGTAAATTACTTCCTTAAGGAATGTGTTTGTACTGGAGGGACTGTCTGAGAGTGACTCAGTCAAGTGCACTTCTTTTAATAATTGATAATGGAAATAAACTCTAATGAAATTTCCATCTTCCAGAAATGTGAGCGGTTCCAAATATTCTCTTGTCGGTTTACTGAAAGAATGAGAGCACCAATCATGTTTTGTTTATTTTCAACCTTGCCGAAAATGTCTTTTGTTTGTAAATGTTTGGGTACCCGATGAACATATATTTAGTTTACACTATAAGAACTGACATCACTAAAATCTCCTTTGCTGGAGATGACTTAAAGAAACTGGGGCGTCATTCTTCGACCCCCCGCCGGGTTGGAGAATCGCCGGGGGCTGCCGAGAATCCCGCCCCCGCCGGTTGCCGAAGTCTCCGGCACCGGATATTCGGCGGGGGCGGGAATCGGACCGCGCCGGTTGGCGGGCCCCCCTGCTCGATCCTCCGGCCCGGATGGGCCGAAGTCCCGCCGATAAATTGCCTGTCCCGCCGGCGTGGATCAAACCACCTTTTGAACGGCGGGACAAGGCGGCGCGGGCGGGCTGCGGGGTCCTGGGGGGGGGCGCGGGGCGATCTGGCCCCGGGGGGTGCCCCCACGGTGGCCCGCGATCGGGGCCCACCGATCCGCGTGCGGGCCTGTGCCGTGGGGGCACTCTTTCCCTTCCGCCTCCGCCATAGTGGAGACTCCCTCCACTGCGCATGCGTGGGAAACTGTCAGCGGCCGCTGACGCTCCCGCGCATTCGCCGCCCGGGGATGTCATTTCCGCGCCAGCTGGCGGGGCAACAAAGGCCGTTTCCGCCAGCTGGCGGGGCGGAAATTCCTCCGGTGTCGGCCTAGCCCCTCAATGTTGGGGCTCGGCCCCCAAAGATGCGGAGCATTCCGCACCTTTGGGGCGGCGCGATGCCCGTCTGATTGGCGCCGTTTTGGGCGCCAGTCGGCGGACATCGCGCCGTTTCGGGAGAATTTCGCCCGACCTCATGTTTGGAATTTGTCATATTACAGTGGACTGGATAATCCGAGTGAGCTTTCACCGCCGAGCTCTCAGAATGGAAAATTCTCTGGCAACATATCTGGTATATAGTCATCCAAATTAAATGGCTGAGAGGGAAGGTTTGTGTAGCCAGAAATATATATTTTTTAAATTCTGAAGTTAAAAATGTGCAGTGAATCAAAACTGATTTCATGTTGCATTTATTGCAGCCATATTTCAGAGTTGCTAAATTGTCATTCAAAATAAACAATATCAGCAAGGGTATTCGTTAGGTTCTGTTTTCAAAATCATGAAAAATCACGCTGCCAACATATTTTTTGTCTTTTCCCAACTCTTGTCACATTAGCAACATAGCGAGATTATTGCTTGAAGTGGTAAAATGTTCTGTATTCCATTGGCTCAATTTTCAAATGAGTGGTGGTAATATTACAAATAAAACAGAGGACTTTGCAATGCAGTGCAATTAATAACTTTTATAAATCAAAAAAGGGGAATGTGTGTGGTGGAGGATATTTCATTGTAGAGCCCTTGATAATCAAGGAAAACCTAAAAGGTTTAAGAATTCCATTATAAAAACAGAAAATGCTTGAAAAACTCAACAGGCCTGGCAGCATCTGTGGAGAGAAAGGACGGAGCTAACATTTGAGTCTGAATGACTTTTTGTCAAAGCTGGAGAAAACTGGGCATTTGGGGGTGATTCTCCAAAATGGAGATCAAGTGTTCGCGCCGTCGTGAACGCCATCGCATTTCACAATGGCGCGAAATGAGCCCGGGTACAACCGATTCTGTCCCCCACAGGGGCTGGCGCTGGAACGGTTCATGCCACTCCAGCCTCCCTTCGTGGTGCTAAATGGGCACCGCGCCAACCCCCGCATGCGCGGGGGACTTCTTCAGCGTGTCGGCCCCGACTCAACATGGCATCGGTGTTCAGGGACCGTTGCGCAACAAAGTAGGCCCGGGGGGGAGGAGCGGCCGGCCCGCCAATCGTTGGGCCCCGATCGCGGGCCAGACCCAACCTGAGGCCCACCCGCCGCCCCCCGACCCTTCACGCAGAGTTCCCGCCGGCAGCGACCAGGGGTGAACGGCGCTGACGGGACTCTGTCGAATCCGCGCAGCCACTCGGCCCATCCGGGCCGGAGAATCGGCGGCCCCGACGATTCCAGTGGCCCGCGGCCGGCGCTGTGTCAAACGTGCTGGCGCAAATGGCACCGATTCTCTGCACCTCGGAGAATCGCGTGCCGGCATCGTGGCGTCGTGGCGCGGTTGCGCCGATTCTCCGGCCCGGCGCGGGGCCCCGGAGAATCACAACCCAGGATCAGATTTGTACTGTTGTTGGAGAGGGGGGGGGGGGGCAGTGGGTGGAGCAGCGGAGCTGGATAGAGGGCCAGCAATAGGTGGAGATTGACAAAGAATTAATGGACAGAGACACAAAGGGAATGTAACTGATTGCAGCTAAGAACCATGCTGATAGTGGCACATTAAGAAATTAGAATGTGTTAATAGCAGAGCAAAGGTAAGCAGTGTGTCAAAAGATAATTAGAAACAGGGAGCAGGTGGCCCTAGAGGGGTGGGGAGAAGGGGACAATGGTGAGGGAAAAACAATTTGATGGAAGAAAGGAAAATAAAATGATAGAAATAAAAAATTAATGGAGTCATTGGGTAGCGTCCACCCGTCATAAAATGCAACGGGGTGAGTGATGATAGAATTCACCATGAAGCCTTGCTTTGGGAGTCACATTTGTGTATTCTGTGTATGTAAGCTCTTGTATGAGCATTGGGGTTCAATGCTTCGGACTCTACTCATTGGCAGTGACCTTTAGCTCTGTTTGATTTGATTGGCCCAATTGATTGGTCAGTGAAGAGTGAAATGCATATCAAGCGATTGAATGCCTTTTGCGCCACACGTGGCAAAGCTGATTAGAGTGAGGCCTGCAATAAGCATGACAAGCACACATATAGTGGACACCCTCATTCTGCCATTTTGCAGCCCTACACACTTATTCCTGACATGACAAACTTCCTACACAAGTGGAATTGATATTAAATAGAGCTTAACTCCTTGGTCCTCAGAATTCTGCCAGATTATGGATGATCGTGTATTTAGCAGTCGGTGCCGGTCAGGAGGCACCATTTCAATGACAGGCGAATTGGCCTCACTGGCCTCAACAGGCATAGCTGGTTGAACAGAAACAGGAGTCCCTGGCTCCCTTTGGCTGGACAAAGTTACAGGAGTATTCACAATGCCAGCTGGACTTGTCGACTCCAGGTTGGGGGTTGCCACCCTTAAACTCCTCAAGTGGTCAACATGTTTTCTGACCGTCTTCCTATTCACATTGACCAATCGGCAGCACTGATAAGACCCTGACGCTGATTGGGCTACAACCCATATTTCTAACCAAGGCAAGCCTGGTGTGAAATTACAAAGGGCCACCCTGATTTGAGGTGGGATGACCATTTGTAATCCCCACAGAATCATGCCATTTGCACATGTTAACTGATCCTGACGAGTGAAGCAGTGCCTCAGCTGTTTGGACTTCTTGTAATGCCAGTCAGACTATATCATTTGTTTATCCTTTGAAAGAAGTCCTTGAAGTTGATAAATTCTTGATTTCTTGAGGAATTAAGGGCTATGGAGAGAGAGCGGGTAAATGGAATTGAAATCAGCCATGATTGAATGGTGGAGTGGACTCGATGGGCCGAATGGCCTTACTTCTGCTCCTATGTCTTATGGTCTTATGGTCTTAAGAATAAGATCTCTTTGGGCCCACAGACACTGGCAGAGTGTCAAGGAAGTTTAAAGCTAGAATGATCTCCTGGGGTACAGGTGGTGGCAGAATACTCTTGGGAAGGGGCAGGCAACTTAATGCATCTACATTAGCAATTTGCGTCCCAGGCTAGTGCTGAAAGCATAGTCGTAGGCCGCCAACAACAAGGCCCAACGTTGCACCCTCGCTGAAGCTATGGACAGTATGGGCTTATCTTCCCTTAAAAGGCCAGTAATGCCTTGTGGTCAGTCACTATATCAAACCATCGTCCGTACACATACTGGTGGAATTTCTTCACACCGAATATAACCGCTAAGTCCTCCTTCTCA
This sequence comes from Scyliorhinus torazame, assembly GCF_047496885.1. NCBI lineage: Eukaryota > Metazoa > Chordata > Chondrichthyes > Carcharhiniformes > Scyliorhinidae > Scyliorhinus > Scyliorhinus torazame. The sequence goes on from NC_092708.1 coordinate 93,603,270, forward strand.
ATCTGGGCATAGCTTTGTTTTGCTTCAGAAAGGGCCCTTGAGGCGAAGGCAATAGGGCATTCCAAAACATCTCCCATTTTGTGGGATACAACTGCCCCTATACCATAAAACTGCCCCTATACCATCACAAGTCAGCATGTTTGGTTTCCCTGGGTCAAAATACAGCATTGCCAAAAGTGCAAATACAAAATGAAAATACAAAATGCAACTTCTTCCTTCGGGCAGAAGATACAAAAATCTGAGAACAGGCACTAACAGATTCAAAAACAGCTTCTTCCCCGATGTTACCAGATTCCTGAATGACCCTCTTATGGACTGAACTGATCTTTTCGCATATCTTCTCTACTGAGTAGTACTACACTGTGCCACAATGCCGCCCAACTGAATTGCTGCACAAAGATATTGAAAAGTCTGCTCACCCAGTGTGGACACCGAGCCCCGCCATCGGCTTAAATTTTAAGGGGTCTTATTCAATTGGACTGCATTGTGGGCTCAAGAGCTGGCTTGTAAAGCAGAACAAGGGCAGCAGCGCAGGTTCAATTCCCGTACCAGCCTCCCTGAGCAGGCGCTGGAATGTGGCGACTAGGGGCTTTTCACAGTAACTTCATTTGAAGCCCACTTGTGACAATAAGCGATTTTCATTTCATTTAATTGAACCGATATATTGCATGCTCTTCTTCAGAACTCTTTCCAATATGTTCAGTGACGCTATGGGCTGCTGCTGTTGTTTATTTTTTGCATTGACACACTTTATCATCAAGGAAGAAATAGCGAGACATCTGGATGGAAATTGTCCCATTGGGCAGACACAGCATGGGTTCATAAAGGGCAGGTCGTGCCTAACTAAATTAGTGGAATTTTTTGAGGACATTACCAGTGCGGGAGATAACGGGGAGCCAATGTGGTATATCTGGATTTCCAGAAAGCCTTTGACAAGGTGCCACACAAAAGGTTGCTGCATAAGATAAAGATGCATGGCGTTAAGGGTAAAGTAGTAGCATGGATAGAGGATTGGTTAATTAATAGAAAGCAAAGAGTGGGGATTAATGGGTGTTTCTCTGGTTGGCAATCAGTAGCTAGTGGTGTCCCTCAGGGATCAGTGTTGGGCCCACAATTGTTCACAATTTACATAGATGATTTGGAGTTGGGGACCAAGGGCAATTTGTCCAAGTTTGCGACGACACTAAGATGAGTGGTAAAGCAAAAAGTGCAGAGGATATTGGAAGTCTGCAGAGGGATTTGGATAGGCTAAGTGAATGGGCTAGGGTCTGGCAGATGGAATACAATGTTGACAAATGTGAGGTTATCCATTTTGGTAGGAATAACAGCAAAAGGGATTATTATTTAAATTATAAAATCTTAAAACATGCTGCTGTGCAGAGAGACCTGGGTGTGCTAGTGCATGAGTCGCAAAGAGTTGGTTTACAGGTGCAACAGGTGATTAAGAAGGCGAATGGAATTTTGTCCTTCATTGCTAGAGGGATGGAGTTTAAGACTAGGGAGGTTATGCTGCAATTGTATAAGGTGTTAGTGAGGCCACACCTGGAGTATTGTGTTCAGTTTTGGTCTCCTTACTTGAGAAAGGACGTATTGGCACTGGAGGGTGTGCAGAGGAGATTCACTAGGTTAATCCCAGAGTTGAAGGGGTTGGATTACGAGGAGAGGTTGAGTAGACTAGGACTGTACTCGTTGGAATTTAGAAGGATGAGGGGGGATCTTATAGAAACATATAAAATTATGAAGGGAATAGACAGGATAGATGGGGGCAGTTTGTTTCCACTGGCGGGTGAAAGCAGAACTAGGGGGCATAGCATCAAAATAAGAGGAAGTAGATTAGGACTGAGTTTAGGAGGAACTTCTTCACCCAAAGGGTTGTGAATCTATGGAATTTCTTGCCCAGTGAAGCAGTAGAGGCTCCTTCACTAAATGTTTTTAAGATAAAGATAGATAGTTTTTTGAAGAATAAAGGGATTAAGGGTTATGGTGTTCGGGCCGGAAAGTGGAGCTGAGTCCACAAAAGATCAGCCATGATCTCATTGAATGGCGGAGCAGGCTCGAGGGGCCAGATGGCCTACTCCTGCTCCTAGTTCTTATGTTCTTATGTTCTTATTTACCTTGCACGGCATCACGCTTGAATGTGCCCACTTTGGCGGCATCGGAAGCACACAAACTCCCGAACATGGCAGTTCTCCTGGAAATGGCCCCCCTTGCAATGAAAGCATTCCACCTTGGATTCGGGTTGGCAGCCTGACTCCTTCCCGCTCCTTGAATTCTGGTCTTGTCCCGAGGGCCATGTCTGGTTCTGTGCTGTGCCAGTTCACGCCGCCGCAGATCTCGCAGTCATACTGCCCCACACTTGGTTAACCTTTCCTTCAACCACGCTTTAAAGATCACTGGCGCCTTTTTTGGTGCACTCCATCACCTGATCTATCTCGATCGCCTTTTCCAACCTAATTGTGGTCTCCGACAGAATCTTCTTCTGGATTATTATTCTTATGGATCGCACAAACCAGCTAATTGCGCAACATGTCACCAAGCGCGGTCTGAACTCATAGTGCTCAGCAAGCTGGCAAGACCTGACTATGAAGGCTGAGACAGACTCTTTATGGTCCGTCACTGCAAAAATAAACTTATAACATTGGAGAATAATTGAGGGCCTTGGATGAAAAGTTCTTCAACAAATTTCACTATCTGATCAAAGATCTTTGAGTCATCTGCCACCAGGTTGTGAGGATCCAAATCAAATTATACATTTGTGTCAAAGGTATCACCTTCTGCTTCTCCTTACCTGTGATCTCATTTCAACCCTTTGTTCAAATGGGTCTAATTTCCCAACGAAAGGCATTTCCACTCACTGTTTGAATGACTCTGACACTTGCTGGAGCTTCTCTACTTTTTCAACTGTTCCTTCTTTCCCCCTCAATTCACGATGACTGTCGACATCGATCAAAACACTTTACCTTGTCGCCAATGTGGTGGCTTGAGACATACACCAGAGGCTTTCAGAACTTAACAAAATGGGTTTAATCATGAAAGGCAAAGGCAGTTAAGTAACAGGCACAGAACACTATACAACAGGTCTTAACATTTTGGATAATAGGTGCACACTGCCTGGGATCCTGCTGCCAAGGCCCTGCACAAATTTCCCATTGGCCAAGGTTCGCACGTTCCCATGCAATTGTCCCCAAGCCAGTCATAGGGTCCGTGGAGCCCGCCCCCTTAAAGGGGCCACGCTACAACAGCAGGGATGCAACCCATTCTTGAGAACCCCACTCTGCCTTTGCAGTCTGGCCTCTCATGGGACCCCACCCAGTAACCTCACAGTCACCCCCAGTGCTGCCGATCGGAATTCACCTCCCTCCACCTACTTTCCAACTCACACTCAGAACAGGAGCTCCCTCAGGGTTGACTTGGCCACAAGCCCAGCAAGGAGGACACAGGAAGCGGTGCCTGTATGCCAGCCTCTAGATGCCCTTAAAGCAAGGGGCGCCCCACAGAGAAAGGAAGGTAAGGCCCAGAAGTGACCCCACTCCACTAGATTGAGTGGCTGAAAGCCAGCCCTGGCCCCGAGTTGAACTTATCTGTGTCCCTCATGTCTACCCCAGTACACACTGAGCAGTGAAGAGCCTGGAGAACCATGGCAGTCTGAGCACCCACCTCCGATATCCCCCTCGGAGAGGAGACCACCTGGTTCACGATTTTGTAGACCTGTTGTAAACAATGCTATGTGAAGTTACGCCAGTGCCCAGTGAATATTCCGTGAGGGGAATGGTCTGGAGAGAGCGCTTGCTAATGGTAAAGTCTGTTCAAGTGTCACAATCTGAAATTAGTTTAATCCCAAGCCCTTTAAAGATTGAAAAAAAAAACAAGCTGCAACTTTCAGTTAGAGTGAAAAACAAAGACATCAGCAGCTGGAGTGCATTGATTGACAGGTCATCTGGTGTAACTTAGAAAAAGTACATTATCATCTGTTCCTGCAGTTTCAATAGACTTAACTGTTGACATTTCACCAGGGTTGTGATTACAGCTGAACCCATTATAAAGTTGGCTGCACCTCAAAAACATTTATCTCAGCAGGGAGCTAAGTCCACATTTTGCTTGACAATTTGAAGAAGCCATTAAAGGATTATCTGTCTTTAATGTAGTTAGTGACTAGAATATTGTTTCTTTTTGCAACAGAATTACCGCTTGAGGGGTTTCAAATTTTTTGAATGAGTTTCATGAATTAGAGTCTTTTCAGCAACAAGTGTGTGTGAATGAGAACCCCCTTAGATTGTTAGATGTTTATTTTTCATCAAAGTATAGCTCCTGATGTTTGTCCATGATTGATACTGGGTGAGTGGCTAGGATAGTGATTTGTGTGTATCGGAACAAGGAGGTGGCATGGTGGCATGAGGTTGTATGGAAATTTAGGGGGCATGGTGGTGGGTGGGCATGAGGGATGAAGGCTAGTGGGCCTAACAGCATTTTTACAACTGGGCCAAAATCTCAGCTAATCGAGACCTTTTAACAAGCCTGCTTCACCACTCACACACCTACCAGGCTGCGTCCAATCTTCCGGCAAAGGCTCCATTCTGCCTTCACCTGCCTAGAATGAAAATATGGGTCTGGATTCTCTGATTCAATCTTGAAAGGGCTTGGGATTAAACTAACTTCAGATTGTGACACACTTAAACAGACTTTACCATAGCGAGCACTCTCTCCAGACCTTCCCCTTCACAGAATATTTACTGGGCACCGGCGTAACTTTACACCAGCATTATTTACAAAATCGTGAACCTGGCGGCCACCCCTCCGAGGAGGAGGCTGGAGGTGGATTCTCCGATTTGAAGACGAAGTGCAGACTAAGGACAAGTGTTCCACGCCGTTGGGAACTCGGCCCATCGGGGACGGAGCATCGGGGGAGGCCTCAGGTGACATCCTGAGGCCGTCCCGATGGCGTACGGCGTACTCTTCAAGTATGCTGTTTTTGATAGGGCGGAGCATTGCAAAAGCAGCGCTGCCCCCGATTACGGCGCAAACGGGGATTCTCCGGCCGATCGCCGAACGCGGGTTCGGCATCGGTGACCGGAGAATCCCGCTCACGATTTGTGGGAGCCCTTAAGGAGACACGTCTGCGGAGCTGTGAAACTTCCTGATCAAGATTCCTGCCTCAAAAGCAGATGTCCAGCCCTTAGTTCAAATTGTCGTTACTCCATACATGATGCATTTGCTGAGATTTGGGTAGTTGTTCTTGATCAATATTCACATGTTCAATGAAATAGAGCCACTGTGAGATGCCATAGAATCATAGAGTTATACAGCATAGAGAGAGGTCCTTCAGCCCATTGTGTCTGTGCTGGCCTTCAAGCACCTTTCTATTTTAATCCCATTTTCCAACACTTATTCCGTAGCCTTGTCGCTATGGTGTTTCAAGTGTTCATCATCTTCTTCTCCTTACCTAAAGTCTGTGCCCCTTGTTTATTGACCCCTCTACTAAGGGGAAATGTTTCTTCCTATCTACCCTCTCTATGTCCCTCATAATTTTGTACATCTCAATTTAGGTCCTCCCTCAGCCTTCTCTACTCTGGGGGAAATAGCCCGAGCCTAACCAGTCTCTCTTCATTGCTGAAATGCTGAAATGCTCCAACCCAGGCAACAGTTTGGTGAATCTCCTCAGCACCCTTTCTAGTGCAATCACATCCTTCAGCTCTGTACACAATACATAGAATCATAGAATTTACAGTGCAGAAGGAGGCCATTTGGCCCATCGAGTCTGCACCGGCCCTTGGAAAGAGCACCCCACCTAAGCCCACCCCTCCACCCTATCCCTGTAACCCAGTAACCCCACCAACCTTTTTGGAGATTAAGGACAATTTAGCATGGCCAATCTGCCGAACTGCACATCTTTGCACTGTGGGAGGAAACCGGAGCACCCGGAGAAAACACACACACACACGGGGAGAATGTGCAGACTCCGCACAGACTGTGACCCAAGACGGGAATCAAACCTGGGACTCTGGAACTGTGAAGCAACTGTGCTAACCACTGTGCTACTGTGCCACCCATACTGTGCTACCATGCCGCCCATTCTCTAGCTCTGGCTTAACGAGCGGTTTATACATGATAACCTCCCTGCTCTTTTATTCTATGCCTCGGCCTTTATAACCACCTTATCGACCTGTCCTGCTGCCTTCAGGGTACTTTGGACATGCGCCCCAAGATCCCTCTGGTCCCCTGTACTTTCTGGTGTCCTGCCATTCATTGTGTATTTCATTGCCTTGTTAGTCCTCCTAAAATGCATCACCACACACTTTTCAGGGTTAAATTACATTTGCCACTGTCATGCCCATCTGATCAGCCCATTTGTATCACCTGCAATCTAAGGCTTTCATCGTCGCTATTTACTGTTACCTGCGAACTTACTGATCATATCCCCACATCCACATCCAGATCACTGTGCACACCGCAAACAACAAGGGACCCAGACCAACCCCTGAGTTACACCGCTGGACACAGGCTTCCAGTCACAAAAACAACCTTTGATCACCACTCTCTATCTCTTGCTACTAAGCTAATTTTAGATCCAATTTTCCAAATTGCACTAGATCCCATGGGTTCTTACTGTCATAATATCCACGCATGTATATAATGAAGTGCAGACAGGCAGTGATTGACACACAGGATGACCAGTAAGCACACAGCACAGTGCAGCCAATCACCAGACAGGACCATAAGACCATAAGACATAGGAGCGGAAGTAAGGCCATTTGGCGCATCGAGTCCACTCCACCATTCAATCATGGCTGATTTCAACTCCATTTACCCGCTCTCTCTCCAGAGCCCTCAATTCCTCGAGAAATCAAGAATTCATCAACTTCTGTCTTAAAGACACTAAATGTCCCGGCCTCCACCGCCCTCTATGGCAATGAATTCCACAGACCCACCACTCTCTGGCTGAAGAAATTTCTCCTCATCTCTGTTCTAAAGTGACTCCCTTTTATTCTAAGGCTGTGCCCCCGGGTCCTAGTCTCCCCTGCTAATGGAAACAACTTCCCTACGTCCACCCTATCTAAGCCATACATTATCTTGTAAGTTTCTATTAGATCTCCCCTCAACCTCCTAAACTCCAATGAATATAATCCCAGGATCCTCAGACGTTCATCGTATGTTAGGCCTACCATTCCTGGGATCATCCGTGTGAATCTCCGCTGGACCCGCTCCAGTGCCAGTTTGTCCTTCCTGAGGTGTGGGCCCCAGAATTGCTCACAGTATTCTAAATGGGGCCTAACTAGTGCTTTATAAAGCTTCAGAAGTACATCCCTGCTTTTATATTCCAAGTCTCTTGAGATAAATGACAACATTGCATTTGCTTTCTTAATTACGGACTCAACCTGCAAGTTTACCTTTAGAGAATCCTGGACTAGGACTCCCAAGTCCCTTTACACTTCAGCATTATGAATTTTGTCACCGTTTAGAAAATAGTCCATGCCTCTATTCTTTTTTCCAAAGTGCAAGACCTCGCACTTGCCCACATTGAATTTCATCAGCCATTTCTTGGACCACTCTCCTAAACTGTCTAAATCTTTCTGCAGCCTCCGCACCTCCTCAATACTACCTGCTCCTCCACCTATCTTTGTATCATCGGCAAACTTAGCCAGAATGCCCCCAGTCCCGTCATCTACATTGTTAATATATAAAGAGAACAGCTGTGGCCCCAACATTAAGCACTGCGGGAGACCACTCGTCAACGGTTGCCATTCCGAAAAAGAACCTTTTATCCCAACTCTCTGCCTTCTGCCTGACAGCCAATCGTCAATCCATGTTAGTACCTTGCCTCGAATACCATGGGCCCTTATTTTACTCAGCAGTCTCCCGTGAGGCACCTTATCAAAGGCCTTTTGGAAGTCAAGATAGATAACATCCATTGGCTCTCCTTGGTCTAACCTATTTGTTATCTCTTCAAAGAACTCTAACAGGTTTGTCAGGCACGACCTCCCCTTACTAAATCCATGCTGACTTGTCCTAATCCGACCCTGCACTTCCATGAATTTAGAAATCTCATCCTTAACGATGGATTCTAGAATCTTGCCAACAACCGAGGTTAGGCTAATTGGCCTATAATTTTCCATCATTTTTCTTGTTCCCTTCTTGAACAGGGGGGTTACAATAGCGATTTTCCAATCCTCTGGGACTTTCCCTGACTCCAGTGACTTTTGAAAGATCATAACTAACGCCTCCACTATTTCTTCAGCTATCTCCTTTAGAACTATATAGTCCATCTGGGCCCGGAGATTTATCAATTTTTAGATCTTAGTTTCTCTAGCACTTTCTCCTTTGTGATGGCTACCATGTTCAACTCTGCCCCCTGACTCCTGAATTGTTGGGATATTACTCATGTCTTCTACTGTGAAGACTGAAGCAAAGTACTTATTTAGTTCCTCAGCTATTTCCTTGTCTCCCATCACTATATTACCAGCGTCATTTTGGAGCAGCCCAATGTCTACTTTTGCCTCCCGTTTGTTTTTAATGTATTTAAAGAAACTTTTACTATCATTCCTAATGTTACTGGCTAGCCTACCTTCATATTTGATCCTCTCCTTCCTTATTTCTCTCTTTGTTATCCTCTGTTTGTTTTTGTAGCCTTCTGACTTCACACTACTCTTTGCCACATTATAGGCTTTCTCTTTTGCTTTGATGCATTTCCTGACTTCCTTTGTCAGCCATGGCTGCCTAATCCCCTCTGATAACCTTTCTTTTCTTTGGGATGAACCTCTGTACTGTGTCCTCAATTACTCCTAGAAGCTCCTGCCATTGCTGTTCTACTGTCTTTCCCACTAGGCTCTGCTCCCAGTCGATTTTCGTCAGTTCCTCCCTCATGCCCCTGTAGTGACCTTTATTTAACTGTAACACCTTTACATCTGATTCTACCTTCTTTCTTTCAAATTGCAGACTGAATTCTACCATATTATGATCACTGCCTCCTAAGTTTTCCCTTACATTAAGATCTTTTATCAAGTCTGGCTCATTACATAACACTAAGCCAGAATGGCCTGTTCCCTCGTGGGCTCCATCACAAACTGTTCCAAAAAGCCCTCCTGTAAACATTCAATGAAATCCCTTTCTTTGGGTCCACTGGCAACATTATTTATCCAGTCCACCTGCATATTGAAGTCCCCCATGATCACTGTGACCTTGCCTTTCTGACATGCCCTTTCTATTTCATGGTGCATTTTGTGCCCCTGGTCCTGACCACTGTTAGGAGGCCTGTACATAACTCGCATAATGTTTTTTTTGCCTTTGTGGTTCCTCAACTCTACCCACACAGACTCCACATCATCTGACCCTATGTCGTTTAGTGCTATTGATTTAATTTCATTCCTAATTAACAAGGCAACCCCACCCCCTCTGCCCACCTCTCTGTCTTTTCGATAGGTTGTGAATCCCTGGATGTTTAAATGCCAGTCCTGAACCCCCTGCAACCACGTCTCTGTGATGTCTACCACATCATACCTGCCAGTCACAATCTGGGCCACAAGCTCATCTACCTTGTTCTATACACTGCGTGCATTTAAATATAGCACCTTTAATTCTCTATTGACCGTCCCTTTTTGTTTTCTTAGTATGGTGGACCTTGGTTTACTGACACATATGACACATACACTGAGTCATATTTTGTGAGATGGACTATCGTAACCTCTCCTGAGTTCTGTCTTTTCGTGCTTTTTTGTATTCCTAAGCAGCTACGCTTACCACTGATTACTTCACCTCTTGGTTTCTCTCCCCCCCCCCCCCCCCCAATCTCTAGTTTAAAGTCTATTGACCACCCTATTTACTCTTTTTGCCAGAACACTGGTCCCAGCTCGGTTCAGGTGGCGACCATCCCAATGGTTTAGGTACCCCCTGACCCAAAACTGATGCCAGTGTCCCATGAAAAGGAACCCCTGTTTCCCACACCACTCTTTCAGCCATGTGTTAACTTCCCTTATTCCTGCCTCCCTATGCCAATTTGCACGTGGCTCGGGCAGTAATCCGGAGATTATGACCCTTGAGGACCTGTTTTTTAATTTGAATCCTAGCTCTTTATAATCTCTAAACAGGTCCTCTTTCCTAGACTTGCCTATGTTGTTTGTACCGACATGGACCACAACAACTGGATCCTCCCCCTCCCTCTCCAGTATCCTTTCAACCCGGTCAGAGATGTCCCGCTACCTAGCACCGGGCAGGCCACATACCATGCGGGACTCTTTATCCTGCTCACAAAGGATACTATCTATCCCCCTGATAATAGAATCCCCTGCAACTACAACTTGCCTATTTACACCCTCCCCTTGAATGGCCTGCTGAACCATGGTGCCTTGGTCAGCTGACTCATCCTTCCTGCAGCCCTGTTCGCCATCCACACAGGTAGCAAGTGCCTCATACCTGTTGGGGGTCAAGGGCTGAGGCTCCTGAGTTCCTGACTGCTGGTTCCCTTTACCTGCCTGACTTGCAGTCACACCCTGCTGTCCCTGGCAGGATTTAAACTACTTACTCTGACAGGTGTGACTGCCTCCTGAAACACAGTGTCCAGGTAAGTCTCCCCCTCCCGGATGTGCCTCAGTGTTTGAAGCTCAGACTCCAGCTCATCAACTCTGAGCCGGAGCTCTTCGAGCAGCCAACACTTACTGCAGATGTGGTCGCTGCAGCTCGCAATGGGATCTGCCAGCTCCCACATCAAGCAGCTCAAGCACATCACCTGACCAACCATCTCTAATTAATTAATTAGTTTAATTTAAGTTTACGAGTTTAGCTGTGTTTTTTTAAAAATTAGGTGCAGATTTGCTATCAACCAATCAGATCACAGCTTCCCTCTGACGCCACTTTTGAAAAAAAAAGTGGAAAACAGGAAGTTACCGTTAGGTTTTTATACTCACACAGAGACTGATCCTCCTTCTCCGAACGGCTCCCGAAACTAGGCCGCAATCCCCGGGTTAAAGTAGGTTTTTATACTCACATAGAGACTGCTCTTCCTCCACCAAATGGCTCCCGAAACTAGGCCGCGATCCCCGGGTTAAAGTAGGTTTTTATACTCACACAGATACTGCTCCTCCTCCTCCTCCAAATGGCTCCCGAAACTAGGCCGCGATCCCCGGGTTAAAGTAGGTTTTTATACTCACACAGAGACTGCTCCTCCTCCTCCAAATGGCTCCCGAAACTAGGCCAACCACTATAAAGCCAGAGGGCACTAGGTTTCCCTCTCTCTCTGGACCCAGCCACTGAGACAGTCAGAGCTAGCACAGTGCAAACACCATGCAATAGCTAGTAAGTCTGGTCAGGCTAGTACAAGGTCTCCAGTCAGTTCAGTATGGTGTTGACCCACAGTTAAATATGTATGTTAGTTCCATCATTCAATAAAACCGTGTTGGATCTTCTACAGTGTTAGAGGTCTGTTTCTCGCATCGCTGCATCAAGTGCAGTCCACACCGAACCGACCTGCCTAACACATCATGGTACTACGGAGTGATACTGAAAATTGACGGACCTACCTCGAGTGAATCAGCATTGACCAGCAAGCAGCCATCCGGTGACGTGGAAAACATCCAGCCTCCTCCGCAGCTCTGCATCTCCGGCAACCTCGGCGCAAATTGGAAGCTCTTCAAGCAAACATTCCTCTGCTACATCGAGGCCGCCAACCTTGAAGCAGCATCGGATGCCAGGAAGATTGTGCTATTTCTCTCCACCGCAGGGGACCACGCCATCCACATCTACATCTCCCTCACATTCGCTGACGGCGAATACAAAACGGAATTCAAAACAGTCCTGCTGAAGTTTGACAGCCACTGCGACATTGAGGTGAATAAGAGCTTTAAACGGGACGTTTTCCAGAAGAGGCTTCAGAGTAAGGATGAACCTTTTCAGTCCTTCGTCACCCATCTTCGCAACCTAGCGCAGTCATGTAACTATGACTCGAGGGCTGATTCCATGATCCGGGATCAGATCGTTTTCGGGGTCCACCGCGATCCCTTCGGCAGCAGCTCCTGCAAGTCAAACAGTCGACCCTCTCTGTTGCTATCGAGACGTGCCTTGTCCATGAGCATGTTAAGAATCGTTAATCCCACATCAGGGTGGCAGAAACTACGAAGCTGGCCTCCCACGAGGCGGAACGGGTGCAGGCCATTGCACAAATGCAGGGCCTGAGCATCGAGGAGAGTGGCCGTTTCGCACGCTTTTCCCGGGTCCCTGCGCATGCGCGCCGTGACCGAGTGGACGACGAGCCCGACAACCCGACTGTGCAGGTGCGTACGTCGACCGACCACACTGTGCATGCGTGATGGCGCAAGGAACGCGCAGACATTGGTGTCATGACGTGTCCGAATTGTGGCTCCGCCCATTTGAAGCGGCAATGTCTGGCAAAATGACTCCGGTGTCTACAGTGTGGCAAGCTTGGCCACTACGCAGCCCTTTGCAGATCTGCTCCACCGTTCAGCAGCCAGCGATCCCAGCTGCGGCGCAGAAGTGTCCGCTCAATACAACAAGGCATGCCAGATTACAATCCCGACAGCCCAACGGACCCTGATGCTGAGTGACTCAAGTCCCCATACAGGGTGGGCATCATAACTACACATGCGCTGCCTTCCACCACACCTATGCAACGCCTCTCAATCCTCAGTGTGGATCCCGACGATGAGTGGTCTGCTGTCCTCACACTGTACAAGGCCCGCATCCAGTTCAGACTGGACACCGGCATATCGGCGAACCTCATCTCGAAATCCGATCTCGACACCATCTACTCGAAACCAAGCATTCTTCCACCGACCTGCCAGCTCCTTGACGACAATGGCATCGCCAGAGCTGCCAGTGGCTCATGTCAACTGGGGGTATCCAATAACGCGATCAAGGCGACGCTGCGGTTTGAAATCGTCGGGCCTGACAGAGTATCTGCTCGGTGCTCGTGCCTGCAAGCTCCTGAACATTGTTTAACACGTCCACACCATGTCATCATCACCGGCGACGGCCTCGCCCGATGGAAACTTGCAAGCCGACATGGATGACATCATCACGCAATACCACAGCGTGTTCGATGGAATGGGCACACTCCCATACCGATGCAAAATCCTGCTCAAGCCGAACGCCACCGCTGTAATTCATGCACCTCGCCAGGTGCCGGTGCCCCTCAAGGGTCGTCTGAAGGAGCAATTACAGGACCTCCAAGACCAGGGCATCATATCAAAGGTTACAGAGCCCACAGACTGGGTCAGCTCCATGGTCTGCGTCAAGAAGCCATCAGGGGAGCTTCGCATTTGCATTGACCCTAAGGATCTAAACCAAAACATCATGAGAGAGCATTATCCGATACCAAAATGAGAAGAGTTGACTAGTGAGATGGCTCATGCCAAATTCTTTACTAAGCTCGACGCCTCCAAGGGTTTTTGGCAAATACAACTGGACGTGTCCAGTCGCAAGCTGTGCACGTTCAACACCCCGTTTGGTCGTCACTGCTACAACCGGATGCCTTTTGGCATCATATCTGCCTCCGAAGTATTTCATCGCATCATGGAGCAGATGATGGAGGACATCGAGGGGATGCGAGTATACGTTGACGACGTAATTATCTGGTCCACAACGCCCCAGGAACACATCGCCCGCCTCAAGAAGGTATTCTAAAGAATCCATGAACATGGTCTTCAGCTCAACAGGGCCAAGTGCTCATTTGGTCAATCGGAGATCAAATTCCTAGGTGACCACATCTCGCAGCAGGGCGTACGGCCAGACGCAGACAAGGCCTCGGGGATCAACACCATGAAGACCCCGGAGGACAAAAAGGCGGTCCTCCACTTTCTCAGAATGGTCAACTTCCTCGGAAAATTCATTCCCAATATGGCATCCCACACCACGGCCCTCCGCCATCTCATCAAAAAGTCGACGGAATTCCAGTGGCTGCCCACGCATGAAGAGGAATGGCGCGAGCTGAAAGCAAAACTCACGACAGCCCCGGTCCTAGCATTCTTCGACCCAACCAAGGAAACCAAGATATCGACTGATGCAAGCCAGGACGGCATTGGGGCGGTGCTCCTTCAGCGGAATGACTCCACGTCCTGGGCTCCAGTGGCATATGCCTCCAGGGTCATGACGCCCACTGAGCAACGGTACGCTCAGGTTGAGAAGGAGCGTCTGGGCCTCCTAACAGGGATAGTCAAGTTCCACGACTACGTTTATGGCCTGCCGAAATTCACGGTCGAGACGGACCACAGGCCTCTAATCCAGAAAGATTTAAACGAGATGACACCTCGGTTACAGCGTATTCTTCTAAAGCTACGCCGCTACGACTTCGAACTGGTCTACACGCCAGGTAAAGATCTGATCATTGCAGATGCCCTGTCCAAGTCCATTACCACACCGCATGAACAAAGTGACTTCATCTGCCACATAGAAGCCCAAGTGCAGTTGTGTGCCTCGAACCTTCCGGTCTCCGACGAAAGGGTGGTCCAAATTCTTGAGGAGGTAGCCAAGGATCCTCTGCTGCAGCGCGTGATGCAGCACCTTAGCAATGGCTGGCAGAAGGGACAATGTCCCCAGTTCCATAAAGTGAAAGACGACCTGACGGTGGTGGAGGGAATCCTTCGACAGGATCGTAATTCCTCAGAGTATGCGTGCTATGGTGCTGGGCCAACTCCATGAGGGTCACCTTGGGGTTGAGAAATGCTGACGCAGAGCTCGGGAGGCGGTCTATTGGCCGGGCATCAGCCTGGACATTTCTGACACAGTCCTCAATTGCCCTACCTGTCAGAAGTTTCAGCCAGCTCAACCCAAAGAAATGTTGCAGCAGCACGAGATTGTGACCTCTCCGTGGTCCAAAGTCGGTGGAGACCTTTTCCACGCCAAGGGGCGTGACTACGTACTCCTGGTCGACTACTTCTCCAGTTACCCAGAAGTGGTGAAACTGTCCGACCTCACGTCGAAGGCGGTAAGCAAAGCCTGCAAAGAAACGTTCGCCAGGCATGGGATACCGCTCACGGTAATGAGCGACAACGGTCCTTGCTTTTACAGCCAGGAATGGTCTGACTTCGCACAGTCCAACAACTTCCGTCACGTTACCTCCAGTCCCCACTACCCGCAGTCACACGGGAAGGCCGAAAAAGGGGTCCACATTGTAAAGCGGCTGCTGTGCAAAGCTGCAGATTCAGGCTCCGATTTTAACCTGGCGATTCTGGCACACAGGGCGACCCCATCGTCCACTGGATTGTCTCCAGCCCAGATGCTCATGAATCGCACTCTGAGGACCACAGTTCCAGCCATCCACATTCCTGACCTTGACCACCTCTTGGTCCTACAGAAAACGCAGCAGTCACGGGCCCAACAGAAAGCCACATACGATGCCCATGCCATGGATCTGCCCGAGCTGGCCCCAACTGATCATGTTCGCGTACAGTTGCCTGAGGGCGGCTGGTCAGCCACAGCTGTTGTGCTCAAACAAGTGGCCCCAAGATCTTTCCTTGTCCGCATGGCTGATGGCTCCCTGCTATGGCGCATCGGACGGGCACTGCGAAGAGTTCCACGCCCGCTGCCTGACCGGCGTGCCCCGCCGCCTACGATGCCTCCTCCGGACGTACACGACCACGAGGCCACCGATCTACCAGCAATCCTGCCAGTCCACGCGCCCACCGCGATGCCAGCGATCCCGCCTCTCCAAGCGCAGGCGGCTCCTAATCAGCCTCTGCGGCGATCAACAAGAATTCTTCGCCCACCACAAAGACTAAATCTATAGACTGAGCTTTTGTACATTTTTGTAACTTCATCAATTGGATCTCTGCAAATATCGTTTTGTTTGCCTTGTATCTGCACTATCGCAACCTTCCTATGTATATACGTTCATTTAGACATCTTTCTGTATATAGTCAGGCACATACACATATATATATTTATAAGAATCCACACCTCAGTATTTTTTTTTTTAAAAGGGGGAATGTCATAATATCCACGCATGTATATAATGAGATGCAGACAGGCAGTGATTGACACACAGGATGACCGGTAAGCACACAGCACAGTGCAGCCAATCACCAGACAGGACACCACCACTATAAAGCCAGAGGGCACTAGGTTTCCCGCTCTCTTTGGACCCAGCCACTGAGACAGTCAGAGTCCATGAGCTAGCACAGTGCAAACACCATGCGTTGGTAGTAAGTCTGGTCAGGCTACTACATGGTCTCCAGTCAGTTCAGTATAGTGTCAACCCTCAGTTAAATATGTATGTTCTATCGTTCAATAAAACCGTGTTGGATCTTCTACAGTGTTAGAGGTCTGGTTCTCTCATCGCTGCATCAAGTGCAGTCCACACCGAACCGACCTGCCTAACACACCATTTACCTTCTTGATCGGTCTCCCACATGGGACCTTGTCAAATGCCTTACTGAACTCCATGTAGACAACATCAACTGCACTGCCCTCATCTGGAGACCTAGTCACCTCCTCGAAAAATTCAAACAAATTTTGAATTGCGGATGAAACACAATTCATCTGGTGGCAACTTAGATGATCTGATTTTTTTTTAAGGATAAACTATTTTCAATGACAATTTTGTTCTGCTGGATATTGGAAAAGTAAAATGGAAACTATTCCAATATGGAATGTTTATTTTAAATCTGGGCTGTGATTATTCGGGCCCGTTTGCCACGAGCACATATTCCATTATGGCTGCTAAACCTCACGAGAGGGCTCTGATGGGATATGCACCAGCAAGATCGCAGCTTGAGATCTTCCCCGCACCCCCCCTCTGCTGGTGACATGAGCAGGTTAATTGAATTTAAATATAATTAAATAAAATCAAATGGCTTCACGCTATATCTTCCAACCCGGTGTGATGTTCCCCCTCACTACTGTGTTTTGAAAACAGAAAACAGTCATGATGACTATGCCAGGGGTGCGGAGGTGCCTCAGGCCCCAGGGTTGAGGGTTGAGGCTGGAATGTGCCACCTGGCACCCTCGCAGTGCCAGACGGGACTGCCGGAGGCACTGAGAGAGGATGCCAAGAGGGGGAAAACCCTTTTCTATTGAGGGAGAGGATTTTCCCTGATGTGTGGTGTCGGAGAGATAGGTGTGCATGGTGAACACGCGGAGGTAGTAGATGTGGGAGAATTCCCTCCGATACGTCCGTGGTGGGGGGGCCTCCATGGCCGTGAGTGGGTGTAGGGGGGTGGTTGGGGGGGGGGGGGGGGGGGGGCAGGGGGGGTTGGGGGGGGGAGTTCAGTTTTCTTGCTGACTGGATCACCTTTAAAGATGGTGCCCCGATCTCTATGAAGATGGGCTTGCCGGTTCTAATAGACTCCACCCCAGCAGAATGACGCCACACACCGCCTTCCTGACAAAGTGTCAGAGGATCTGAACAAGAAATCTGGAGAGAAACATGCTGACTTTCGGTCAGAACCTGACACTTAGCCATTTTCTTGTAAAATTCCATCTCTGGAGTCAGGGCCCAACTGTCTCTAGAATGAAGCAGATTGATATTCCCTGGAAATTAAAACACGGAGTGCAAATCCACTGAGGTTTCCAGTCTTGTCTGGGAATAGGGACCTCCTTCATCACCTTCAGAAGTTAATTTAAATCACCACTGGTTATGGGCACTGCTGTCCACATTGTCCTGGTATTTTAGCACATACACAGAGCTCTCTCCTGGGTAGCAGAATCCAAGCATTGCAATCAGTGTATTAGAGAAAATGCTGGGCAGCACGGTGGCACAGTAGTTCACACTGCTGACTCGTCGCTCCAGGGATATGGGTTCAATTCCTGATGACTGTCTTGTGTGGCGTTTGCACTTTCTCCCCCTGTCTGCGTGGGTTTCCTCCGGGTGCTCCGGTTTCTTCCCACTGTCCAAAGATGTGCAGGTTAGGTGGATTGGCCATGCTAAATTGCTCCTTCGTGTCCAAAAACGTTAGGTGGGGTTACTGGGTTATGGGGATAGGGTGGAGGCATGAGCTTAAGTAGGGTGCTCTTTCAAAGGCTGGTGTAGACTCGATGGGCTGAATGGCCTCCGTCTGCATTGGATATTCTATGATTTCTATGAATACTCAGCAGGTCTCGTCGCATCTGTGGAGAGAGAACGTTAACCTATCAGGTGGATAATTGTAAGTTTTCATTTCATGCTACATCACTGAACATTAAAACATTACGGGCGCGATTCTCCAAAATGGAGACTAAGTGTTCGCGCCGTCGTGAACACCGTCAAGTTCCACGACGGTGCAAAATGGGCGCGGGGACTACCGATTCTGTCCCCCACAGGGGGCCAGCACGGTGCTGGAGCGGTTCACGCCACTCCAGCCTCCCTTCCAGGCGCCAAATGGGTGCCGCACCAACCCACGCATGAACGGGGGACTTCTTCAACGCTCAGGCCCCGACGCAACATGGCGCGGGGGTTCTGGGGCCGGAAGCGGAACAAAGTAGGCCCGGGGGGGGAGAGGCCGGCCCGCCGATCAGTGAGCCCCGATCGCGGGCCAGATCCCATTGGAGGCCCCCCCCTGTGAAGGAGCGCTTTTCCCCGCCCCACAGGCGGTCCCCCGACCCTTCGCGCAGAGTTCCCGCCGGCAGCGACCAGGGGTGAATGGCGCCGGTGGGACTCTGCCGTTTTTGCGCGGCCGCTCGGCCCATCCGGGCCAGAGAATCGATGGCCGGGCCTCGTACAGCGACCGGCGCCACGCCATACGCGCCGGCGCAAGTGGTGCCGATTCTCCGCGCCTCGGAGAATCGCGCGCCGGTGTCGGGCGGCCTGGCACGGTTGCGCCGATTCTCCGGCCCGGCGCGAGGCTCGGAGAATCGCTCCCTTGATTACTCATGTACCTTTTTGTTGTTAAAATATATTTTCTGTAATATTTATAACAATTAAATGCATCCAAAAGAAATGAGTTATTTTCGTGCATAGTTCATTCGTTCAGAAAATACTGGCTCGAGTTCAATTTTTGCAGCCTATAACTATTTAACTATTGTTTTGGCACCTTCATGACATTTCCCTGACACTAGATCATAACTAACGTATCTTAAGTTAAAACTGATGAATAATCTGCTATCTCCCCAAGATTTCCTTTTTGAGATATTATTCATTAATGCTTCTATCAGTATCTTCTCCAGAATTCCTCCATCTACAAAAGATGATGAACATGCAGCAAACAATCCATTTCAGCTCGGTCATCTTCATATGGAAAACCTTTGCTGAGGGGTGAAGAGACCAATCCATGAGAGGCAGGTTCTGCCACAAGTGCCATACATGAAGCGACCAAGTGTCATTGTGGGTTGTTGCTTTCGGCATTGGTGTCTGTTGCCAAACCATTGGTCATCATGGGGAAGCATGCAAGCCCACAGTATGTGCCGCTATTTTCCTCTGACATCAGCTCGTGACTCCCAGTTGCGATGTTTGATATCTGGGGTTTTCATATCAAGTTTGCAAGTATCCTTGAAGTGGGGCTTGAGACATCCTACTGGGTCGTCTGGCTTAGGTATTGTTGCCAATCGGCACCGGAGTATTGTTGCCAATTAATAATGATGCTCTTTTTAATGAGTGGAAAACTATCCCACCAACGTTGACAATAATGTTGCCAATTCAACTAGATATGGCAGTTATTCATGATAATATTGCTTTTCAGAGTCGCCAGGTATCAAATGATACTACAACAAGGCTTTACCGGATTTCGATCAAGGACCAAACAACCAGTTAGTCAGTTCAAGTTCAATGATAGTTTATTTACGCACAAGGATTACTTCGACATGCAACATAAAACACGACAAGTTAAACTACACCTAACAATTACAATAACCTATACTTAACTTCAGGGCAACCGGCTCTTTGCAGATGAACAAGGCCTTTGTAAGGATCTTGCGTGGCTGGGTAGAAGAAGTGGCTTTGTTTCTGCTGGGCTCATCCGTCTGGTACCAATCGTTGGTCTTGAACTTGTCTTCAGGTCGTAATGCTACACTTGGTTTCAGGCGTATACCGGGGCCAAGCGAGACCGAACACATGGCTGCGTCTCTTTTTATCCCTCTGGGATTTTGCGCTCTTTGGGGCGGTCCTTAGCTTTGGACCCAATAATTTGACAGGCTTTGATCACTGCCATCGATTTTGGCCAATAAAGGGGCGGGTGCCTTGATGGCTGGGCGTGTCCTGAGCCGTCATTGACCTTGGCATTTGGGTTTTCTTAGCAAAGGGAGTGGCATCAGTTAGTCTTCATCTGTACCGGTTACCTGAGTATAGTCCTTTTGTTCTGGGGAAATGGGCCATGAGAATGCAAACGAGCGAGGGTTTCGATCGCGCCTCGCTATCTGTGTTGCAAATACACACACAAGCTCTGAGTGTGTCTGAGTCCTGGGTTGGCCATAATTCCCAGGGTCCTTTGCAGGTGGCCATCTGAGATGGCTACATCCCGTCCTCTTAAGCCTGAACGCGAAGCGTGGTGGATCACACTGTTGATCCCTCATCTGTCCTTGGTGTGTCGGTTACCCTTGGTCAAGGACAGGTTCGACACTACGCTCTCCTATGTTTTGGAGCATTTACCTAAGTTTTATTAATACATCACATTCATAATCTCTAAGGGGTCACTATAAAACATTCAACTATTACACATTTAACTTATTTGCACAAGGGAATATCTAACAATCACTATCTAAGCTACTCTCATGCTGCTGGCAAATATATAAAGGAACTTATGTACAATACAAAAGTTTTAAACCAACGGCAGCATCACATTTCTACTTAACTTATGAATGTTACAGAGGTGTACAATCTTTATTTTTATTGGTAGTTACATTGTTTGTTGGGTTGGGTGAATTCCAAAGAAGGGGGCTCGGAGTGTATATATCGGGGAGCGGGAGGCTCTTTTTCGCCATTTGCGGAGTCTAAGTGTCTGGATGACACTTCAGATTATCGCTATCGCCAGAAGGGCCTCTACTGTACATGAAAGGGAATACCATTTAACAATGTTTTTGCACCAAGTGGAGGTATCAGTGTTTATCTCTTTGTGTGGTGTGGTGTCCGGGCTAGGGGTATCATGTTGTGTGGTCATGTTCGGGGCTGGTGTGGTGTAGGGTACAGAAGCTTGTAACGTGCGCAGTTGTAGAAGTCCAGCGATGATCGCAATGGAAGTCATCAGTCCTGTCTTCATCTTGTCTTCTGTTCTTCATTCTTCGTATATTCCTGGGGGTGCAAGCATAATATCTGTTATTATCGTTGGTTAACATCTCGTTTTGTTTGTCTTTCTCTCCTTAACTTCAATTACCCATTAGAATCGTCACCATGTGTGACTCCCTCATTTTTTTTTTTTGAAATACCATTTTGGAGGACACGAAATGCAAATTTTTAAAGTACAGAGACTCTAGCAGCTTGTGGTCGATGCTTGGAGTAGGCAGACAATTTATTTGACCAGTCTTTCTTAAATCACAACCATGGGAGGTTGAGGCTTATCTTAACTAGCCGAATTTTAGTTTTATAAAGTTTCTTCATCCCAGGGTCCAGAGGTAGTTTGCGTATAGCAGCTTTATGTGACAACCAAGTGTGTCAAACACGTAAATAGCAGGTGGGGAAGCGACCAAAGAGTCACGGAAGGTAGAGTTGAGTGAACAGTCTGTGGCAAAGGGCATTCTTTAAACCACAATAAGAGCAGAGAAGGGAAAACTAAGACCTGCCAAAGACATTGAAAAGTGTAAAGAATCATTCCAGAGTGCTCGAAGTGATGGGAACATGAGGTGCGTGTGGGCCGCGGCGGGGCAAGAATGGGTGGGATCGCCGGGTAGGGCGGTGATCAGTGCCGTTGCTCCACTACCCGAGCTTAACTGACCGGATGCATTTGGGATCCACAGGCAAGGCGGGGATTAGTGCTGTTACTCCACTGCCTGGGTGACCGAAACGAGCGGAAAGAATTTGTAACACATGTGAGATCCAACAATTGTTCCTTTAACAGCCATTGGTCAGTAAATGCCATCGGAAGAGTAACTATGACTGTATCAAGAAATTGGGTGTCAGGCCGACATTAATTAAAACCATGTGGCAATAAGAAAAAAAGGAAGAAATAAAAGGCGGGCAGGCTCCATCAGTAAATAGGACACCGTAATTCTCATGCGGTTCCTTTTTCTCATCATCTGGACACCTCAGGGTTCTGTATCGAAAAGCATTGTAAAAGGGTTACTGTAACGGGAGTCAGACTCGGAATCGTCACCATCTCCCGGTTGCCAGACTCGTGTCTGCCATTTTTGTGCCGTGACCGCGTGGGCCGTCGTGGAATCCGAATCGTCATGTCTCACCAGTCTACAAAAGTTGTTGTGGTGCCAAAAAGGGATTCATTTCTCATGAGGCGTAGGGGCGGTGGCAGTGAAAGACCAGTTACTGTTGTCGGGCGGTGGCGGTGGCTCTAGCTGTGGCTGTGGAAGGGGGTATCGGGGGCCAAACATGTCCTGGTCGTGGTTCGAGGGGCTGGAGTGACTGGGGCCGGTGAGGTTGTACCAGTGGTGGTCATTGATCGTGGTCAATTCGGGAAGGCTGGCACTATCGTCTGAATCAAGCTCAAGGTGGAACGTCGTACTTGTGGGCGGAGTCAATATCGGGTCTGTGGGCGTGGACGTGCTGTCATGGCTGTGGAGGGTTGGACTAGGTTGTCGATGGGCGGGGCGGAATCGTCTGCTATTGCCAGGGATGGGATGGCTACATTGAGTTCCATAGACTTTGAGCTGGTTGATGTGGAACCAACCAGTTTTACCATTGGGGTACATTATCTTGTGCACAGAGGGGCTCACTTTGTCCGAAATGGAGTAGGGTCCTGCAAATTTAGGGGAGAGGAAAGAACTGGGATTGTATCAAAGCAGGCCTTACTCTACTTTTTCCTAGCGCCTATTCGGACAGCTGCAGCGAGCTGTGCTACTTTAATATTTTTTGTGACTTGTTGGACTGCTTTTTCATGGGTGAAGGCGGTGACCGTGGGGCTTGTCAAATCGAGACCTAATAAATATTCAGTTCCTTTCATGGGCCGTATGGTCATGAGAGTGTGGGGGGTGAAACCTGTGGAACTGGATACTGTGTTCCTAATAAACATAAGGGCGAATGGGAGGATTGTGTCCCATGTGGTGTTATGCTGTTGCACCATTTTTCTAATGATCGCTTTCAAGGTGCGATTCATTCATTCAACAATGCTGCTGGATTGGGCGTGATACGCTATGTGAAATTTTTGCTTGATTCCAAAAATTGTTCGGACATTTTGCATGACTCTGCTGGTGAAATGGGAACCTTTGTCTGACTCAATGCTGCGGGGAAGACCCCAGATTGTAAATATCTGTTGGGTCAAAATTTTAGCTGTCGCTTTTGCTGTGTTCGTCCGGGAGGGAAATGCTTCTACCCATTTTGTAAAGGTGTTGATTATTACTAATACATATTTAAAACCATTTCTGCAGGGGGCAGGGGACCAACGTAGTCGAGCTGTAAATTTGTCCGTGGGCCATTAACAGGTCGGGTGTGTCTCAATTGTCCTTTCTTGGAGTACCTTTCAGGATTGTTCTGTGCACAGATTAAACAGTTCTCAACATAATGCGTAATGTCTGCTTTTAAATCGAGGTCTTAAATGGGCAATGGTATTGTCTATTCCCTGATGTCCGTGTCCGTCATGAAACTGGTAAATTATCTGGTTTCTGTCCTGGGTGGGGACCACATAAATTCCATTTTTCAAAACTATAACGTCCTGTACCATCAGTAAGTCCTTGCATTTATCATAGGGGGCTGGGATGTTACCGTCTAAAACTTGCTTTAGAGTGTCGTCTGCCTTTTGGGCCTGGGATAGATCTTCGATATTGGCCTGTGAAACCTGGACTGCGTGTATCGGTTCACTTTCGGGGGGGTTGCCAAAAGTGTCCGTGGCGTGACCCTGACTTGGCTAAGGAATCTGCCTTTACGTTACCGGGTGGGGAGGAACGATGATGGCTTCTCACTTTGATTATGCCATATGTGCGGTCTTTTACTGTCTTAAGGACATGCTTCAACAATAGGGCTGAGGGTAGGGGTTTACTATCAGCGGATATGAATCCTCGAGATTCCCACAGGGGCAGGAATTCTGTCAAACTATTGCAGACATATAAACTGTCCAAATGTATGTCCACTGGGGTCGGAAAGGAATCTGGGTGCTGCACTACATATGCTATAGCTGCTAATTCGGCTGCTTGTGATCCTCGCTGGCCGGGCAATTTTAAAGATATTTCCTCTCATGCGTGTTCCTGTGCGCCTTCCACATAAATTCCACAACCAGTTATTCTCTTTCCATTTTCAATGGTGGAGGAACCGTCTACATAAATTTTTATAGCGTTGTCCGTGGTCTGGGGATTCTGTGTTCTGACGCCTGCTCGTGTGTGTAGTGACTTCGGAATAAAGAGTCCTGTGTGGTGTTTGGCTAAAATGATCTGGCACTCATGTGGGGTTCCTGCATACTGAAGGTTGTCTGCTAAAAATGTGTGGGTCTTTGTACATTTAACTGTAATGTCCCTTCCTTGTAACAACAGTGTCCAGCAAGCTGCTCTAATCTGGCTGACTGAACCGTCCTTTAATCTACCATCTAACAATAGCTGCGTTGTGGTGTGCTCGGTTAAAATCGTTACTGGGTTCAGGCCGGTGATATCTGCAAAATACTGCACTGCCCAAAAGACTGTGAGCAAGTGCCGGTCGCAGGCTGAAAATCCTTGCTCTACGGGATCCAAAATTCGTGAGGCATAGGCTACGGGTCCTAATCGGTCATGTCTTTTCCTGTAGGAGTACTGCTGATAGGGTTCGGTCGGTGGTTCTACTTCTATGGCGTAGGGCGAGTGTGGCTCTGCATCTTGTAAAGCGGGGGCTGTGTCTAGGGTGCGTTTTAATTCATCGATGGCGTCCATGTGCTGAGGAAGCCATTCCCATGGGGCGTTCTTTTTTAAGAGCTCTGAGAGTGAGGCTGCTTTTGTGGCAAAACCATCTATATGGTTCCTACAATATCCAACTAATCCTAAGAATGACCGGAGTGCAGTGACATTGTGGGGCAGGGGCAATTTAATTATTGACTCAATTCGTTTGTGTTCAATCTCTCTCTTCCCGTGGCTGATAATGGTGCCTAATTAAAGGACCTTTTCTTTTAGGATCTGGGCTTTTTTCGGGTTAACCTTGCATCCAATTCATTGTAAGAGACCTAGCAATTCTGAAAGAAGCTTAACATGCTCTTCCTTTGTGTCCATCTGTAGGAGTAAGTCGTCCACATACTGAATAAGGCATACGGGACGGGAAAATTTGGAAAGTCCGTTGGCCAATTGTCGGTGAAAAATGGAGGGGGAGTTGTGGAAACCTTGCGGGAGGCATGTCCACGTATACTACTGCCCTTGAAATGTGAACGCGAACTTGTATTGACAGGCCTTATCTAAGGGAATGAACCAGAAGCCATTGCTAATGTCCAGCACTGTAAAGTACTTTGCTTGTACTCACTGCTTGAGCATGGTTTCGGGATCGTGGCAACGGTGGGGGCTGCTAATGGGGTGACCTTGTTGAGCTCTCGGTAGCCAATGGTTAATCTCCATGAACCGTCGGGTTTCTTCACAGGCCAAATTGGGCATTGTTTGTTGAGGCTACGGGCCGAATCACTCCTTGATCTTGTAAGCTATCGATGATTTTTGAGATCTCACCCTCGGCTTGCTGTGGGAAACTGTATTGCGTCTGGGGCTTGGGATTGGGACCTGAAATTGTGACCATGCCTGGGATCTTTCCACAATTGTGTTTGTGTTGGGTGAAGGTTGCTTTATGTTTTCTGAGGACCTCTCTAATTGTCTGGTCTGTACTAATTGCTTGTGGATCAAACCAATAGTCTCCTACTGAGCAAATCCTGTATGTAGTCCCCTACTGTGAGCGTGGCTGCTTTGGCCATTTTCCATACACACCTATTCACGGGGTCAAAGGAAAGGAGCTCATAAAGTCGATTCCTAGAATGTGCTCAGCTGTTTGGGGCTAGTCGACTAAACCAACTGGTGTTTATGGTTCCTATCTGAATATCTACGGGGGCTGTAATGTATCCCTGCTGTATGTGTCCTGTAAATCCACTAAGGGTGATGGTGTCTGGGTGGGCCATTTGTCACTCTGAACCAGTGTGGAGGAGTTTAAAGTAGTGCGGGACCCTCATGTGTCCCAAAGTAACTCTACTGGATGTCCCCGGGCTGTGCCTGTGACTACTGGTCTGCCTGATTTGTCCCAGAGTGTGTCGTAGACCCAAGTTGGAGAATCCGAACACCGTCAATCTGTGGTGTTGATTACTGCATTATCTGTTCGGGCGCTAATGCTATGTATGGGCCTAATATTGTTCCTAGGGGGGGCGTTCGATTGCTGGTGCCATTGCTGGTTCGGGGGGTTTTGTCTGCATTCGCGTGTGTAATATCCCATGTGTCCACAATTATAGCAACTTCGTGGTGCCTGTGCTCTGGGGTGCTGTCCTTCATGTCTGCCCTCATTTACCCATGCTGGTTCCTGGTTAGTTCTGACTGGGTGCATATTCGCCTCTGCCTTTTCCTGATCTGCCTTCCCATGTAGGGTTTGTTCCCAAGCTCTGGAGAGTCACTTTAATACCCAAACTTCATTATGTGTGGCATCTGCGGGGTCGTAATTTACAAATGCCTTTTGACCTGCTTCGGTGGCGTGGGAGACTAAAGTGCGAGCCCATTTAGTTGTGTCATCATTATCTAAGTGTGCGCGGTTCAAATCCCCAAATATTACTTTAAAATGGATCCAAAGGCGACCTGCAAATGCAGTCGGATGCTCTCCCTTCTTTTGCCTACAGCGGTTTATACCTTCTACTGGGTCTCCCTTGTTGTACCCAATCGCATCTAAAATGGCCGTTTTCATCTCCTTTCGGGTTCCTCCTCCTACATTCTGGGGTTCTGGTGAAGCTGAACTAACAGACGGGTCAAGGCTCATGATTATAAGCTTAACTTCCTCCCTTTCAGCCAGACCGTACATAACCGTTTGCTGTTGTACTCTCTCAAATAAATTATGCGGGTCTGCGGTGGGTTCAAATGGTTCAATTTTGGCGCAGGCATCGCTCAAATGAGTGATGGTTAGTGGGGTGGTGTAAACAAAATCAGGCTCATCCCGATCCGATGACTTGCACTGTGTGGTGACTGGATTCATGGGGGTGTGTGCTGCCTATGCAGTCAGTGGTGCGGGTGCTTTCCTTTTCGGGGCCTGGTGGGCTCTATTGTGTATTTTGGTATTCTCCACATATCTATGGGCGGTTTCATTTAGTTCTTGCCAATTGGGGCAATTCTTCTCATCTACATCTTGTCCAAAGGTATCTCTGAATCCGTTTTGCACTGACAGCAGTGACTGCAACTTCTCTATTGGTTGTCTACATTTCACGTGATCTACAGTGCTCTATCTTTGTTCTGTAGTGGGGCTATGGAGCGCTC
This sequence comes from Scyliorhinus torazame, assembly GCF_047496885.1. Lineage (NCBI taxonomy): Eukaryota > Metazoa > Chordata > Chondrichthyes > Carcharhiniformes > Scyliorhinidae > Scyliorhinus > Scyliorhinus torazame. Next base: position 93,630,657 of record NC_092708.1, read on the forward strand.
GTAAAGCTGCTTTTAAATCTGCGCATTGTCTTGTTAACTGTGCTACCTGCTGTTCTGTCTCTTCTCGTACCAAAACTGCGCGCTGTGTATCTTGATAGGCTCTATCGTACTGGGTCTGAAAGCTGCTAAGGTGAACTAAACAAGATTGATGTGTCCGTTTGACATCAGCCATCTCTTTATCTTTAGCTGCCAACTGTTCCCGTAGTTGCTCATTAATCTTTTCACATTCACTATAGTTTCCCTCATTCTTCTCCTCTTTCCCAACTAGCTGTCTGCGGAGAGTCCTCACGACCTCCTCTGTGCCTCGCAACTCTGCCAAACAGGACACTATTGCCATTGGCTTACGAACTTTCGCTGCATTCTTCTTATGTACCTTGGTTAGGTTCTCCCACCAGGTTTGTCCTATACTTCCTGGACCTGACTCATCATTTGAACAAAGCTCGGACCAAAGGGGCCATCCTTTCTCCTTCAAATACTTCCTCAACTCTTCTTCCCATATGTGGCACTGCTCTGCTCTGTTGGTCGCTGCGACCTCGGGTTCCTGCTGGTTCATTAGGCGTTCCATCGCTTTTGTGGCCATTGCTACTATTAGCTCTGTTTTTCCCACCGTTAATCTCTGTTTTCCTACCTCTAAGTTCTCTTTTGCTCTGCTTCTAACTTCTCTTTTCCTACCATTAATTTGGGACAGGGGGAAGAAGGTGGTGATTCGAACAGCGGGTATGGCCTAGGCTATTTTCTGGTTCGCAATACTCCCGATAGTTTTACGCAAAATCTAACGAGTTTACCTTATATCCCTGTTATTACGCATGCAGGTTAATACACACTTCTGAATCTTGGTGATTTGATCGATACGGGCCTTACACTTGTGGTTTCTTTCACTTTTCCTCAATTGGATTTCTGATGCAAAGTTTTGTGGGTTCTCTCGGAGAGACAAAATCACTTCTAGGTCGAGCCCCGTCAGATGTCGCCAATAATGATGCCAATCGGCACCAGAGTAGTGTTGCCAATTAATAATTATGTTCTTTTTAACGAGTGGAATACTATCCCACCAGCGTCACCAATGATTTTGCCAAATTAACTAGAACTAGATATGGCAATATTATTAATGATAATATTGCTTTTCAAAGTCGCCAGGTATCAAATGATACCACCACAAGACTTTACCGGATATCGATCAAAGACCAAACAGCCAGTTAGTCAGTTCAAGTTCAAAGATTATTTATTCACACACAAGGATTACTTCGACATGCAACATAATAAAACACTACAAGTTAAAGTACACCTAACAACTAAATAACCTATACTTAACTTCAGGGCAACCGGCTCTTTGCAGATAAACAAGGCCTTTGTTCAGATCTTGTGTGGCTGGGTAGAAGAAGTGGCTTCGTTTCTGCTGGGCTCATCCGTCTGGTAGCAATCGTTGGTCTTGAACTTGTCTTCTGGTCGTAATGCTACACTTGGTTCTAGGTGTAGGCCGGGGCCAAGAGAGACCGAACACATGGCTGTGTCTCATTTTATCCCTCTGGGATTTCACGCTCTTTGGGGCGGTCCTTAGCTTTGGACCCAATAATTCGACAGGCTTTGATCACTGCCATCGATTTTGGCCAATAAAGGGGCAGGTGCCTTGATGGCTGGCCGTGTCCTGAGCCATCATTGACTTTGGCTGTTTGGGCTTTCTTAGCAAAGGGAGTGGTGCCAGTTAGTCTGCATCTGTATCGGTTACCTGAGTACAGTCCTTTTGTTCTGGGGAAATGGGCCATTATAATGCAAACGAGCAGAGGTTTCAATCGCGTCTAGCTATCTGTGTTGCACACACAAGCTCTGAGTGTGTCTGAGTCCTGGGTTGGCCATAATTCCCATGGTCCTTTGCAGGTGGCCATCTGAGATGCTATAGTATGTGACTGCCTTCCATCTGGCAGTCAACGAAACTGCCCCTGTTTGATGAGCGCTAACAAACATGGGAACCATGCCTTTGAGACAACTCCTGCATTTGTGATTTTGTCCTGATAGGATATACCCATAACACATCCCCAAATAAGAAAAGCTATGGGCATAATGGGTTAGTATGTGAGTCCTTTCAATGACGGGGCTTGTGTCATTGCATCAAAATTAGACTGATCTCTTTCTGCTGTCTATTTTGGTTCCAGTTAAATGAGTTTAAGAAGTGTGAAGCAAAGCTCTTCATGGACACAGGCCTACAACCCTCAGCTGTTAACGATTTGTCACATATAACCTGACAATATCACTAATTGAATTTGATCGGGTGTATAATGTGGAACCTGGAAACATTTACACTGGTGTCATTTTGTTCGTGAGATTGGAGCAAATTATATTGTTTAAGCAGAGTAAGCAGATGCTTTAGCTAACCTGGATTAACTTGATGCCGCCTGGGAGAGCTCAAATGCAAAAGAGCTGCATGTCCTCAGGACTGATATTTCTCACCTCAATGAGTACAATACACAACAATGTTTTAGGGTTTTGTATTTAATTGATAATCCTCAGAGAATGTTGAATAAACTGCACACGATAATGTTTTATATCGCAGCTAAGGTCTGAAACTGGCTGTGGATAGTACCTGTTTCTGTTACCTGTACTTGTTATTTGCAATAATAAAATAGTGCAGAGGCTCGAAATCTGAAATAAAAACAGCGTAAGAAATACGCAACAGGTCTGGCAGAGAGAAACATGGTTAATATTTCAGGTCGATGACTTTTCATCATGGGAGATGGGAAGACAGCAGCTTTATCATTTTCTGCCGGTGTCCTTCATTTGTAATGCAGCCGCCACCTCCCGAGGTGCAGACACAGCTGGTGACCTATGTGACGCTGGCAAAATTGCTGTTCTACTTCAATTAGCACCATTATTAGCATTTGGTTGATTGTATTCCCACCACTACAGGAAACCATTACGCGTGTGAAGCCTCCTCTGGAAAAACTATGAGGAAAGGACAAAACGTCGGCAATCAGCAAGCTGCCCGCTGGCAGGAATTTGCCAGCCTGGCTGCCTTCAATGTGGCTTTCAGATCTTCAGGAAAGGTCTCCCACCAGCTCCCACCTCACCCTCAATTTCTTATATAAGGCATCATTCTCCATTGTGCATTGTTGATAACTCAATGAAGGCACTTCATTCTTTTTAAAAGTGAAATATCATTTGAATCATTTATTGATAGGCCCAATCCTGGCGGAGTGCTCTGACTGAGGCTGGTGCGATATGGATCAATTTTAGTTGCACCAATTGAGCTTTTCAAACTTTTATTGCAAATTCTGCACTGATGCAAATACTAAACTTTTGGAAGCTGTGTTAGCGGTTAGTGTGGTGCTACTTCAGCATTGTACCAGCTGAAGTTTAACCTTTGTAATGTTTGCCAAGAGTTGACTCTTCGTTGACATTAAAGTTTAATTGCCATTTAATTTCCCTTACCGGAAAGTCACACAGAATTAATGTGACAGCTTGGAAATGGTAACCCACTTTGTCCCTAAGTAGCCACAATATTGTGTGGCTGTTTACATAATCCCATCAAAATTGCAAATATTTGATAAAGTAATCATATGCTTGTTCTGTGGCTGAACATGTTAGATATGTTTTCTTTTAACTAAATATGGGGAATGAATTAAATATGAATGGAGCACTTCAGGTGACAAACAGTGCGAAAGCCAGCAAACCTGAGCAAAAATAATTTTGCTGGTTGTGGGATTATCCATAATGTACTGGGTGCAGGATAAATAATGATAACCACTGTGATCCCCCCCCTACCCCTCACCCCCCAGTTGATTCCAGCCCTGAGAGTAGAGGGAATTTTGTCAACTTTTTGTAAGGAATCAGTTTGCAATTTTGCTAAACCCCAGCTCTCCTCATATTCTAAGCATATCGAAGGAATTGTGTTTCTTTTTTTATTTAAAAATTCATGATTAACAATCAAACTTGTGTGTTTATATTCTGCATGTCTCAGACAAAGTTGGTTGACTATTCAGTTCTCAAATACCTTTTAATAACAAGTCTCCAAAGTTTATAGCAGTAAAACAAAAAGATAAATACTTTTAATGTATTTTTAAATGGAAAGTACTAAATTCCTATTTATTTGTAAATTGATGTGTAGATCAAGTGATCACATAATACCACAGCTACAATAAAAGGGTCACGTGTTGGGAGTATGGTAGTTCACCCCAGGGATGCGGGCAGAGTAGAAGCATGGAATAGTTGCTCAGATAGTGAATAAGGTATTGCTTGTTACAAGTCCTTGTTATCAGTGTTCGGAAACCAGCTCTTCCAGATAGTATCAGGAGTTGACAGTATGCCACAAGGACTTCGCCACATCAGAAATGTTAGAGTCGATTATAAAGGGTGTAACAGCAGAGCATTAGAAATGAGTAATATAATCAAGCAGAGTCACCATGGCTTCAAGAAGGGGAAATCATGTCTGACAAATTTATTAGAATTGTTTGAAGTGGTAATGAGTAGGATAGATAAAGGGCAACCAGTAGATGTAACTTACTTGGATTTCCAAATAGCATTTGTTAAGGTACTGTTCAAAAGGCTACTTAATAAGATAACAACCTCTGGTGATGGGGCTAAGATATAATAATAATAATATTTATTATTGTCAAAAGTAGGCTTACATTAACACTGCAATGAAGTTACTGTGAAAGTCCCCGAGTTGCCATACTCCGGTGCCTGTTCGGGTACACAGAGGGAGAATTCAGAATGTCTAATTCACCTAACAGCACAACTTTTGGGACTTGTGGGAGGAAACTGGAGCACCCGAAGGAAACCCATGCAGACACAGGGAGAACGTGCAGACTTCGCACAGACAGTGACCCAAACAGGGAATCGATCCTGGGACCCTGGTGCTGTGAAGCAACAGTGCTAACCACTGTGCTATTGTGCCGCCCCAATCATCATATTATCATAGAATCATAGAATTTACAATGCAGAAGGCGGCCATTCAGCCCATCTCGTCTACACCAACCCTTGGAAAGAGCACCCTACTTAAGCCCACACCTCCACCCTGTCCCTGTAACCCAGTAACTCCACCTAACCTTTTGTCACTAAGGGGCAATTTGGCATGGCCAATCCACCTAACCTGCACATCTTTGGACTGTGGGAGGAAACCGGAGCACCAGGAGGAAACCCACACGGGCACGCGGCGAACGTATAAACTCGACACAGGCAATCACCTGAGGCCAGAATTGAATCCGGATTCCTGGAGCTGTGAGGCAGCAGCGTTAACCACTGTGCCAACGTGCGGCCATATTAGTATGAACTGAGGATTGGCTACCTAATAGAATACAGATAGTTGGGATAAGAGGGACATTTTCAGGATGGCAACCTGTAACAAGTGGAGTGCCACAGGAATTATTGCTGTGGCCACTATTATTTACAATATATATTAATTACTTGGATGAGGGAAGTGGATGTGCTATTGCCAAGTTTGTGGATGGCACAAAGATAGGTAGGAATGCAAGTGGTGAAGACACGAAGAGTCTACAGAGGAATATGGACAGGTGAAGGGAATGGGCAAAAACCTGGAAGATGGAATATAGTGTAGGAAAATGTGAAGTTATGCACTTCGGTGGGAAGAATACAAGATCTGAATATTATTCAAATTGAGAAAGACTGCAGAAAGCTCAGAGGGATTTGGGTGTCCTTGTGCATAAATCGCAAAAAGTTGCCATGTAAGTTCTTTAAAAAAAAAAAAAATTTAGAGTACCCAATTATTTTTTTTCTAATTAAGGATCAATTTAGCATTGCCAATCCGCCTAACCTGCACATTTTTGGGTTGTGGGGGTGAAACCCACGCAGACACGGGGAGAATGTGCAAACTTCACACGGACAGTGACCCGGGGCCGGGATTCGAACTCGGGTCATCAGCGCCATAGGCAGCAGTGATAACCACTGCACCACCGTGCCGCCCTCGCCATGTAAGTTCAACAGGTAATATGGAAGTTCGCCTTCACCTCAAAGAGAAAGGATTATAAAAATAGGGAAGTCCTGCCAAAACTATACACGGCACTAGTTGGAACACACCTGGAATGCTGTGAACAGTTTTGTTCCTCTTATTTCAGGAACGATCTACTGTCATTTGTGACAGTTCAGAGAAGATTCACAAAGTTGATCCAGGGTATGGACGGATTTTCTTATGAGGCGAGGTTGAATAGGTTGGGACTGTACTGATTGGAGTTCAGAAGAATGAGAGGCAACCTTATTGAGGCATAAAGTATTCTTAGGGGGCTGGAAAGGGTGGATGTTGAGATGATGTTTTCTCTTGTGGGAGAGTCTAGGACCAGAGAGATTAATCTCAAATTAAGTGGGCGCCCATTTAATACAGAGATAAGGATGGATTTCTTCTCCCAGAGGGTAGTGAATCTGTGGAATTCTTTATCGCAGAGGGATGTAGAGGGTGGGTCATTGGGTATGTTCTTTTTTTAAAAATATGTTTATTCAAAATTTTCAACAATTTTCAACCAAACACTCCAGAAAGGAAAAAAAAAAAAATTGTGCATAGGAAATCAAACAAAGGTACATTAACCCCATTTAACAAATAAATACAAAAGTGGGGGAAACTCCCCCTTGTAACAAAAACATAAACCAAACCCCCCCACCCCCCGCCCCCCCCACCCCCCCCCGCCCCGGGTTGCTGCTGTTTCGACCTCCACCTAGCGTTCCACGAGAAAGTCTCGGAACGGTTGCCAGCGCCTGGAGAACTCCTGCACAGACCCTCGCAAGGCAAACCTTATCCTCTCCAACTTAATGAACCCTGCCATGTCATTGATCCAAGCTTCCACGCTCGGGGGCTTTGCATCTCTCCACATTAGTAGGATCCTCCGCCTGGCTACCAGGGATGCAAAGGTCAGAACTCCCACCTCTTTCGGCTCCTACACTCCTGGCTCGTCCGATACCCCAAATAGTGCTATCCCCCAGCTGGGCTTGACCCGGGTGTTCACAACTTTGGACATAACCCTCGCAAAGCCCCTCCAGAACCCCTCCAGCGCCGGGCATGTCCAGAACATGTGGGCGTGATTTGCTGGGCTCCCCGAACATCTCAAACATCTGTCCTCCACCCCAAAAAACCTACTCATCCTCGCCCTGTCATATGTGCCCTATTTACTACTTTGAACTGTATTAGACTGAGTCTGGCGCAAGAGGAGGAGGAATTGACCTTGCCCAGGGCATCAGCCCACAGACCCTCATCCAGCTCTTCCCCAAGCACCTCCTCCCACTTGCCCTTCAACTCCTCCACCGAGGCCTCCTCCGCTTCCTGCAGCTCCTGATAAATCGCCGAGATCTTGCCTACTCCAACCCATACACCCAAAATCACCCTGTCCTGAATCCTTTGTGCTGGAAGTAGCGACAATTCCCTCACCTGCCGTCTCACACACGCCCTCACTTGCATATATCTAAAAGCGTTTCCAGGAGGCAACACAAATTTCTCCTCCAGCGCCCCCAGGCTAGCAAAAGTCCCATCTATGAACAGGTCCCCCATCCTTTTAATTCCCGCCCGATGCCAACTTAGGAACCCCCCATCCATCCTGCCCGGCACAAGCCTATGATTATCCCGTATCGGGAACCAAACTGAGGACCCCACCTCACCCCCATGCCGCCTCCACTGCCCCTAGATCTTCAATGTCGCCGCCTCCACCGGGCTCGTGGTGTACCGTGTCGGCAGTAGCGGCAGTGGTGCCGGCACCAGCGCCCCCAAGCTAGTACCCACACAAGACGCCGCCTCTAGCCTCTTCTACGCTGCCCCTCTGCCTCCATTACCCATTTGCGGATCATCGCCACATTCGCTGCCCAATAATAACTACACAGATTCGGCAGCACCAGCCCACCCCTGTCCCGACTGTGCTCCAGAAACACCCTCATCACCCTCGGGGTCTTGCTCGCCCATACAAACCCCATAATACTCCTGCTTACCCGCTTGAAAAAAGCCTTGGGGATTAGGATGGGCAGGCACTGGAACACGAACAAGAACCTCGGGAGGACCGTCATCTTGACCAACTGCACCCTACCCGCCAGGGAAAGTGGCAACACATCCCATCTCCTAAAGTCTTCCTCCATCTGGTCCACCAACCGTGTCATATTAAGCTTATGCAGGGCCCCCCAGCTCCTAGCTACCTGGATACCCAGGTATCGAAAGCTCCTCTCCGCCCTCGTCATCGGCAGCTCCTCTAGCCCCCTTTCCTGGCCCCCCGCATGCACTACAAAGAGCTCACTCTTCCCCATGTTGAGCTTATAGCCCGAGAAGTCCCCAAACTCCCTAAGAATCCGCATGACCTCCGCCATCCCCTCCACTGGATCTGCAATATATAACAACAGGTCATCAGCATACAACGACACCCAGTGTTCCTCCCCTCCATGGACCAACCCCCTCCAGTTCCTAGACTCCCTTAATGCTATGGCAAGCGGCTCAATTGCCAGCGTGAACAGCAAAGGGGACAGGGGACACCTCTGTCTCGTCCCCCGGTACAATCTGAAATATTCCAATCTCCGCCAGTTTGTAGACACGCTCGCCACAGGGGCCCTATATAACAACCTGACCCACCCTATGAACCCTTCCCCGAACCCAAACCTGCTAAGCACTTCCCATAGGTACTCCCATTCCACCCGATCAAAGGCCTTCTCCGCGTCCATAGCCGCCACAACCTCCGCTTCCCCCCCACCGAGGGCACCATAATCACGTTCAGCACCCTCCGCACATTCGCCTTTAACTGCCTGCCCTTCACGAACCCCGTCTGGTCCTCATGTATTACTCCCGGGACACAATCCTCAATCCTCGTAGCGAGGACCTTCGCCAGCAACTTGGCATCTACGTTAAGGAGTGAGATCGGCCTATACGAACCGCACTGCAGTGGGTCCTTGTCCCGCTTGAGAATCAGCGAGATCAGCGCCCGAGACATTGTCGGGGGCAGAGTCCCTTCCTCCCTCGCCTCATTGAAGGTACTCAACAGCAACGGGCCCAACAGATCCACATACTTCCTATAAAATTCAACCGGGAACCCATCCGGTCCCGGGGCCTTGCCCGCCTGCATGCTCCCCAATCCCTTACACCAGCTCCTCCAGCCCCATCGGGGCCCCCAGGCCAGCCACCTGCTCTTCCTCCACCCTAGGGAACCTCAGTTGATCTAAGAACCGCCGCATTCCCTCTCCCCCCCCTCCGGGGGCTCTGACCTGTACAGGTCCCCATAGAAATCCCTAAATACCCATTTATTTTAACCGCACTCCGGGTATTCCCCCCCCCCCCATCCCTGATTCCTCCAATCTCCCTCGCCGCCTCCCTCTTACGTAGCTGATGCGCCAGCATCCGACTCGCCTTCTCCCCATACTCATATACTGCCCCCTGCATTTTCCTCCACTCAGCCTCTGCCTTTCCCGTGGTCAATAAATCAAATTCCAATTGGAGGTTCCGTCGCTCCCTCAGCAGCCCCTCTTCAGAGGCCTCTGCATAGCTCCTGTCCACCCTTACTATCTCCCCCACCAACCTCTCCCTCTCCATCCTCTCTCTCTTCTCCCTCTGAGCCCTAATTGAAATTAGCTCTCCCCTAACCACCGCCTTCAGAGCCTCCCAAACCACACCCACCTGCACCTCCCGATTATCATTGGCCTCTATGTATCTCTGAATACACCCCCGGACCCGCCCACAAACCTCCTCATCCGCCAACAGTCCCACATCCAGGTGCCACAGCGAACGCTGGTCCCTCTCCTCCCCCAACCCCAACTCCACCCAGTGCGGGGCGTAGTCCGAAATTGCTATAGCAGAATATTCCATTCCCTCCACTCTTGGGATCAGTGCCCTACTCATCACAAAGAAGTCTATCCGTGAATAGGCCTTATGTACATGGCAGAAAAAAGAGAACTCTCTGGCCACCAGCCTGGCAAACCTCCACACATCCACCCCCCCCCCCCCCCCCCCCATCTAGTCCATAAACCCCCTTAGCACCTTGGCCGCAGCTGGCCTCCCCATCCTTGACCTGGATCGGTCCAATGTTGCGTCCAGTACCGTATTAAAGTCCCCCCCCATTATCAAGCTCCCCGTTTCCAGTTCCGGGATCCGACTCAACATGCGCTTCATAAACCCTGCATCGTCCCAATTCAGGGCATACACATTCACCAGTACCACCCGGGTCCCCTGCAACCTACCACTCACCAGCACATATCGACCCCCATTATCCGCCACAATACTCAGCGCCTCGAATGACACCCGTTTCTCCACCAGTATTGCAACCCCTCTGTTCTTCACATCCAGCCCTGAATGAAAGACCTGCCCTACCCATCACTTTCTCAGCCTGATCTGACCTGCCACCTTCAACTGCGTCTCCATAACAACATCTGCCTTCAGTCCCTTTAAGTGCGTGAACACCCGGGCCCTCTTGACCGGCCCATTCAGGCCCCTCACATTCCGTGTTATCAGCCGGATCAGGGGGCTACTCGCCCCTCCACCCCTCCTGCTGACTAGCCATCCCCTTTCTTAGGCAGTCACGTGCCCGCGCTTCCCGCACACTTCAGTCCCCCAGGTGGCGAACCCCCTGACTCTCCCTTTTACCTCCAGCTCCCCTTCGGTCAGTACAGCGGAAACCCAGTCCCCCGTCCCCCCCAGTCGTCGTGTCCCCCCCCCCCGCTAGACCACCATCTAGCCCCCTTGCCCCCCCCATTGCACTCCCGTAAGTCAGCTGACTCCTGCTAACCCCCGCCGCTCCCGCCTTTGCCAACGACCCCCCATGTGGAATCCCCATCCCATCCCCCCCTTCACGCCGATTGAGCACCTCTCCAGCACCGCCCCTCCCCTCAGGCCCCCTCCACCCGTTCCTCAGCACGGGAAAAAGCCCGCGTTTTCCACCCGGGCCGGCCCCGCCCCCTATGGCGCAGCTCCTTTCTCCTACAACCTCACCCCAGTTCCCCACAACCCAGGGCCTCCTGCCCCCACTCCCCCCTAACCCCTGCAAAACAGTACCGATGCCCACGAACCCACAAAACCCACATATCACATCCACTCACCCCTTCCCACTCCCCAGCTTTCCTACACAAAAACGAAAAAGCAAACCCAACCCCACATCAAACCCTTAGTTCAAGTCCAACTTCTCGTTTTGTATAAAGGTCCACGCCTCATCCGCCAAAATAGTGGTGGCGGTCTTGAAACGTGACCCACAATCGCGCTGGCTGCAACAGCCCGAACTTCACCCCCTTTTGGTCGAGTAACACCTTGGCCCGGTTGAATCCAGCTCTCTCCTTGGCCAGCTCTGCACTCCAGTCTTGATAAATACGGATCTCTGTATTCTCCCACCTGCTGCTCCGTTCTTTCTTCGCCCACCACAGGACGCACTCCCTGTCCATGAAGCGGTGAAACCTCACCACTACAGCCCTTGGCGGCTCATTGGCTTTAGGCCTCCTTGCCAGGACTCTGTGAACCCCATCCAGCTCTAAGGGCCGCGGGAAGGCTCCCGCGCCCATTAACGTGTTCAGCATTGTGGCTACGTATGCCCCAACGTCGGACCCCTCCACCCCTTCAGGGAGACCCAGAATCCGGAGATTCTTCCTCCTCGACCTATTCTCCAGGTCCTCAAACGTTTCCTGCCACTTCTTGTGCAGCGCCTCGTGCGCCTCCACTTTCACCGCCAGGCCTAGAATCTCGTCCTCGTTTTCAGAGGCTTTCTGCTGCACCTCTCGAATCGCCACCCCTTGGGCCATCTGGGTCTCCACCAGCTTTTCTATCGATGCCTTCATTGGGGCCAGCATTTCTGCTTTCAGCTCCGCAAAGCAGCTTTTCAGGAACTCCTGCTGCTCCCGCGACCATTGCGCCCAAGCTGCCTGGTCTCCACCCGCCGCCATCTTACTTTTCGGCACCCGCTATCCTCTCTTGTCCAAAACCAGTCAAAAGGGCCCAAAAGTCCGTTTTTGGCGGGACCTGCCAAACCTGTGACCTACCCAGGCATAGCCGCAACCGGAAGTCTCATTAGGTATTTTCAAGGCTGAGATAGACAGGGTTATGGGGATAAGGTGGGAAAGTGGAGTTGTGAATTATCAGTTATGATCTCATTGAATTGTGGAGCAGACTTGATGGGCTGAATGGCTTACTTCTGCTTTGACATCGTATGGTCAATGCGCCCACTTGGCTTTGCCAAAATCATTTCAGACAGTCGGGAAACTTTCAAGAATGAGTGGCGTATTTATTGCAGTTCTACATTATGAGACAAATCAAAAAAGGTAGAAGTTTACACCTTACTAAACTTTTTGGGCCCTGAGGTAATCAAGAAATGTTATTTATTTGTTTCCAAATTGAAAAGGAAGAAGAGGACTCCAAAATAATTCAAACAAAGTTTGAGAACTTTGCCAGTATAAAATATAATACTGGGCAGGCATGCATTTAATTCAACAAGCCAAAGAATAGGGGCGCGATTCAGCGGCCTCGACGTGCCCAACTTGGGTATTTGTGAGATTCGCGATGCTCAAAATGTTTGACGAGATTCAACGGAATCTCGTAAGACATCGCAATTTTGATTTCGCCCTCAGTGGGCGTGATCAATATCAGCATATTTAATATACGGCTTATTTAAATATACGTTTACCAGATTCACATGGTGCCTGGTGCCTGGGAGATCTAGCCAGGGGGCTGTTTAGTACTGGTCCACTCATACATGGACTGGGGTAATGGCACCTGGGGGGTCTCCCAAGCCGTTGGAGACCCCCGGGTGGTCGGGCACAGGGCAGGGTGGTACCCTGGCTCTCCACCTGGCACCTTGGAACGGTCAGCTTGACACGCTGGTAGTGCCACCCTAGCACCCTGGCAGTGCCACCCTGGAAATCCGTCTAAATGTGGCTTCGGTGAAGAGAATCTCGCCAAAGCCATAAGAATTGGCAAGTCAGGATATGTATTGACCCAGTGCACTTGAACAAGGCGCTGTTCAGGCCTCATCACCCTATGAAGACAATGAAATAAGTGAGAGCAGAAATGCCCAGCACCAAGGTTTTCAACACCCTGGATGCGAAATGTGGATTCTGGAAGTTCCCGTTCGATGAAGAATCTTCAAAACATACCACATTTATGTCTCCAGTAGGCAGATATCATTTCCTTCTTCACTGGCAGTGAGGTCTTCCATTGGTGCCTGGAGAAACTCTGTGCAGGCCAACCCTGCAGAATCATCATCGATGACATCCTGGTTTGGGGTTGTACTGTGCAAGAACATGTGCATCTCTGTCTTACCTTCAAGAGAATAAGGACCACACAGCTGAAACTTAACCTTGCATGACCCAGACTCAGGTCAACCAGTTTCCCGATGTGGGTCACTTTCTCACAGACGATGGTGGGAAGCCAGATCCAGACAGTACAATGGGTATATGGCAGATGGTCATTCCTGTGGGCAAGAATGCTTCACAGTGCTTCCTTGGTATGATAAATTATCTTTATAAGTTCATTTCCTGTTATAGTGAGGCCTCTTTGTCAACTTCTCCACCAGGATGTCAAATGGTGTTGGCAAGAACACCACACAGTAGTCTTCAACAGATTCAAACAGACACACGCAGCCCCACCAGTGCGACAATACTTTGACTTTCAAGCACCCAAAAGCATCAAACCAACCACAAGGGGTTGGATTATCCATTGGCGGGATCCTCCGCTTTGCCAGCAGCGCACTCACGCCCGCGGATTTCCTGACGGCATGGGGGTGCCCACAATGGGAAACCTCATTAGCCGGCTGGGGTGCGCTGCACCAGAAAACGGGTGTGGTGTGACAGAGAATTTTGCCCAAGGATCCACAACTACGTCATCACCTAATCTGCAACTGGCCTTCAAATCTCATCTTTACACAATGTAAAAGCTGTGGGGGAAGGAGATGTGATGGGCTATGCACCAGCTACAACAGTTTGATCCATGTCTCACCATTTGTACATCTTTATCTATTGCTAGCCTGTTCAATCTGTATGTTATAAAATGTTTTTTAGATAGTTTCTGTTTGCACACTCTAATAAATCTCAATAACACTAGTTCTCCCAATTTAAACGGGGAACATGTAGATTGAGTGGTCACGTGATGACGTGGTTACAAAAAGGGTCACGTGACGGGAGTTTTCTCCTGGAGCGTTGGCAGAGAAGACGCATGGAGTCACCGCTCAGATAGTGAAGAAAGTATTGTTTGTTACAAGTTATTGTTGTCAGTGTTTGTGAACCCAGCTCTTCGACATGATGTATAATGGTTCTTTTGTTCACATATTTCTTCAGTATCAAACTCTAGAGAATGTAGAGCTTTGAAGAAATATGAAAGTAGCCATACAACAATCATGAATTGTGAATTATTTATTACAGTACTATTTAGTTCCAGTAAATTGACTTCAGATGTAATCATTTCAAACTGCCATGTAAAAAGACAATTGTACAGATTTGTTCGTAAGTGAACAGAATATTAATCATTCCATTGATCATCCTGCTAAAGATCCCACTGACCTAGGAATAGCAGCTAATTCCACTGTAATGAAGACTGCATGTTCATTATATGCAGTTTCTCAATCGAATCATATCTGTATCACTGAGACTTGTCTGTTGTTACAAGGATGATGTTTCAATAATTCCTTATTCAGGAATTATATTTATGGCCCTATGTGCATGTTTTGTGGATAACTGTAACTTTCAGCCTACTCTAGCTACTTGCCTTAGATCAGTTACCTGAGAGGAATAATCAAAGCATAAACATTTGAAACCCACATCATTTAACAACAGGTTCTTAACATTCTCCAGCTACATTAGAAATAAAGCATAAGGTGAGCCTCTAATCCCATTGGTTTGCCTCAATTCTTTTTTAAGGTTCATACAATTAATTCCATTTTAATTAATTTATGGGATGTGGGCGTCGCTCATAGGGCCAGCAATTTCTGCCCATCCCTTCAGAAGGTGGTGGTGGGCTGCCTTCTTGAACCGCTGTGCTGTTAGGGAGGGAGTTTCAGGATTTTGCCCCAGGAACTCCCTCAAGCTTCTAGTGAATGTCCACAACATCACACCATTAAAAGGCATTTTACATCTGAAAGTGTGGTCTCACAGACATCATGGGCCTGTTATGAAATTTTTGAATATATTCAAGAGACGGCTAGATATAGTTGGCTATGAGTTGGATGATCAGGCATGATTGTGATGAATGGCGGAGCAGGCTTGAAGAGCCAAAAGGCCTCCTCCTGCTCCTATCTTCTATGTATGTATCTATGTATGGGTACAAGGTCGGTGTCTGCAGCATTTGTTGGAGGTCCCTGGTTATAGATGTTTCAATGAGATTAGGGAGGGTGGTAAAAGAGGTGGGGGGGGTGGCATTATTAATTAGAGATAGTATAACAGCTGCAGAAAGGCAGTTCGAGGAGTATCACCCTATTGAGGTAGTATGGGTTGAAGTCAGAAATAGGAAAGGAGCAGTCACCTTGTTAGGAGTTTTCTGTAGGCCCCCCAATAGTAGCAGAGATGTGGAGGAACAGATTGGGAAACAGATTTTGGAAAGGTGCAGAAGTCATAGGGTAGTAATCAAGAGTGACTTCAACTTCCCAAATATTGAGTGGAAACTCTTTAGATCAAATGGTTTGGATGGGGTGGTGTTTGTGCAGTGTGTCCAGGAAGCTTTTCTAACACAGTATGTAGATTGTCCGACCAGAGGAGGGGCAATATTGGATTTAGTACTGGGTAATGAGCCAGGGCAAGTGATAGATTTGTTAGTGGGGGAGCATTTTGGAGATAGTGACCACAATTCTGTGACTTTCACTTTCGTAATGGAGAGGGATAGGTACGTGCAACAGGGCAAGGTTTACAATTGGGGGAAGGGTAAATACGATGTTGTCAGACAAGAATTGAAGTGCATAAGTTGGGAACATAGGCTGTCAGGGAAGGACACAAGTGAAATGTGGAACTTGTTCAAGGAACAGGTGCTACGTGTCCTTGATATGTATGTCCCTGTCAGGCAGGGAAGAGATGGTCGAGTGAGGGAACCATGGTTGACAAGAGAGGTTGAATGTCTTGTTAAGAGGAAAAAGGAGACTTATGTAAGGCTGAGGAAACAAGGTTCAGACAGGGCATTGGAGGGATACAAGATAGCCAGGAGGGAACTGAAGAAAGGGATTAGGAAAGCTAAGAGAGGGCATGAACAATCTTTGGCGGGTAGGATCAAGGAAAACCCCAAGGCCACACATATGTGAGAAATATGAGAATGACTAGAGCGAGGGTAGGTCCGATCAAGGACAGTAGCGGGAGATTGTGTATTGAGTCTGAAGAGATAGGAGAGGTCTTGAACGAGTACTTTTCTTCTGTATTTACAAATGAGAGGGGCGATATTGTTGGAGAGGACAGTGTGAAACAGATTGGTAAGCTCGAGGAAATACTTGTGAGGAAGGAAGATGTGTTGGGCATTTTGAAAAACTTGAGGATAGACAAGTCCCCCGGGCCTGATGGGATATATCCAAGGATTCTATGGGAAGCAAGAGATGAAATTGCAGAGCCGTTGGCAATGATCTTTTCTCACTGTCAACAGGGGTGGTTCCAGGGGATTGGAGAGTGGCGAATGTCGTGCCCCTGTTCAAAAAAGGGACTAGGGATAACCCTGGGAATTACAGGCCAGTTAGTCTTACTTCGGTGGTAGGCAAAGTAATGGAAAGGGTACTGAAGGATAGGATTTCTGAGCATCTGGAAAGACACTGCTTGATTAGGGATAGTCAGCACAGATTTGTGAGGGGTAGGTCTTGCCTTACAAGTCTTATTGAATTCTTTGAGGAGGTGACCAAGCATGTGGATGAAGGTAAAGCAGTGGATGTAGTGTACATGGATTTTAGTAAGGCATTTGATAAGGTTCCCCATGGTAGGCTTATGCAGAAAGTAAGGAGGCATGGGATAGTGGGAAATTTGGCCAGTTGGATAACGAACTGGCTAACCGATAGAAGTCAGAGAGTCGTGGTGGATGGTAAATATTCAGCCTGGATCCCAGTTACCAGTGGCGTACCGCAGGGATCAGTTCTGGGTCCTCTGCTGTTTGTGATTTTCATTAATGACTTGGATGAGGGAGTTGAAGGATGGGTCAGTAAATTTGCAGACGATACGAAGATTGGTGGAGTTGTGGATAGTGAGGAGGGCTGTTGTCGGCTGCAAAGAGACATAGATAGGATGCAGAGCTGGGCTGAGAAGTGGCAGATGGAGTTTAACCCTGAAAAGTGTGAGGTTGTCCATTTTGGAAGGACAAATATGAATGCGGAATACAGGGTTAACGGTAGAGTTCTTGGCAATGTGGAGGAGCAGAAAGATCTTGGGGTCTATGTTCATACATCTTTGAAAGTTGCCACTCAAGTGGATAGAGCTGTGAAGAAGGCCTATGGTGTGCTCGCGTTCATTAATAGAGGGATTGAATTTAAGAGCCGTGAGGTGATGATGCAGCTGTACAAAACTTTGGTAAGGCCACATTTGAAGTACTGTGTACAGTTCTGGTCACCTCATTTTAGGAAGGATGTGGAAGCTTTGGAAAAGGTGCAAAGAAGATTTACCAGGATGTTGCCTGGAATGGAGAGTAGGTCTTACGAGGAAAGGTTGAGGGTGCTAGGACTTTTCTCATTAGAATGGAGAAGGATGAGGGGCGACTTGATAGAGGTTTATAAGATGATCAGGGGAATAGATAGAGTAGACAGTCAGAGACTTTTTCCCCGGGTGGAACAAACCATTACAAGGGGACATAAATTTAAGGTGAAAGGTGGAAGATATAGGAGGGATATCAGAGGTAGGTTCTTTACCCAGAGAGTAGTGGGGGCATGGAATGCACTGCCTGTGAAAGTAATTGAGTCGGAAACATTAGGGACCTTCAAGCAGCTATTGGATAGGTACATGGATTACGGTAAAATGATATAGTGTAGATTTATTTGTTCTTAAGGGCAGCACGGTAGCATTGTGGATAGCACAATGCTTCACAGCTCCAGGGTCCCAGGTTCGATTCCGGCTTGGGTCACTGTCTGTGCGGAGTCTGCACGTCCTCCCCGTGTCTGCGTGGGTTTCCTCCGGGTGCTCCGGTTTCTTCCCACAGTCCAAAGATGTGCAGGTTAGGTGAATTGGCCAATGATAAATTGCCCTTAATGTCCAAAATTGCCCTTGGTGTTGGGTGGAGGTGTTGAGTTTGGGCAGGGTGCTCTTTCCAGGAGCCGGTGCAGACTCAAAGGGCCGATTGGCCTCCTTCTGCACTGTAACTTCAATGATAATCTATGATTAATCTAGGACAGAGGTTCGGCACAACATCATGGGCTGAAGGGCCTGTTCTGTGCTGTATTTTCTATGTTCTATAGAACATAGAACATAGAACAATACAGCGCAGTACAGGCCCTTCGGCCCACGATGTTGCACCGAAACAAAAGCCATCTAACCTACACTATGCCATTATCATCCATATGTTTATCCAATAAACTTTTAAATGCCCTCAATGTTGGCGAGTTCACTACTGTAGCAGGTAGGGCATTCCACGGCCTCACTACTCTTTGCGTAAAGAACCTACCTCTGACCTCTGTCCTATATCTATTACCCCTCAGTTTAAAGTTATGTCCCCTTGTGCCAGCCATATCCATCCGCGGGAGAAGGCTCTCACTGTCCACCCTATCCAACCCCCTGATCATTTTGTATGCCTCTATTAAGTCTCCTCTTAACCTTCTTCTCTCCAACGAAAACAACCTCAAGTCCGTCAGCCTTTCCTCATAAGATTTTCCCTCCATACCAGGCAACATCCTGGTAAATCTCCTCTGCACCCGCTCCAAAGCCTCCACGTCCTTCCTATAATGCGGTGACCAGAACTGTACGCAATACTCCAAATGCGGCCGGACCAGAGTTCTGTACAGCTGCAACATGACCTCCCGACTCCGGAACTCAATCCCTCTACCAATAAAGGCCAACACTCCATAGGCCTTCTTCACAACCCTATCAACCTGGGTGGCAACTTTCAGGGATCTATGTACATGGACACCTAGATCCCTCTGCTCAGCCACACTTTCAAGAACTTTACCATTAGCCAAATATTCCGCATTCCTGTTATTCCTTCCAAAGTGAATCACCTCACACTTCTCTACATTAAACTCCATTTGCCACCTCTCAGCCCAGCTCTGCAGCTTATCTATATCCCTCTGTAACCTGCTACATCCTTCCACACTATCGACAACACCACCGACTTTAGTATCATCTGCAAATTTACTCACCCACCCTTCTGTGCCTTCCTCTAGGTCATTGATAAAAATGACAAACAGCAACGGCCCCAGAACAGATCCTTGTGGTACTCCACTTGTGACTGTACTCCATTCTGAACATTTCCCATCAACCACCACCCTCTGTCTTCTTTCAGCTAGCCAATTTCTGATCCACATCTCTAAATCACCCTCAATCCCCAGCCTCCGTATTTTTTGCAATAGCCTACCGTGGGGAACCTTATCAAACGCTTTGCTGAAATCCATATACACCACATCAACTGCTCTACCCTCGTCTACCTGTTCAGTCACCTTCTCAAAGAACTCAATAAGGTTTGTGAGGCATGACCTACCCTTCACAAAGCCATGCTGACTATCCCTGATCATATCATTCCTATCTAGATGATTATAAATCTTGTCCCTTATAATCTGTTATAATATGTTCTATCTGTCTGATGGATTCAGCTATAGGCCTAAACCATTTTCAGATTTGTGCTTCATTAGAATAGAGCTACTCAGGAAATTGCGTTAGGCACGACTTGGACAACTTGGGAGTTGGACAATAGGGCCTCGATACTCATTGGAGTATGGTTTGGAATGCTTGGAGCTTTGGTTCGGAAACCTGGACTTTAGTTTTCCGTGAAGTTATACCTCTGATTGACAAGCTTGGCGACATGTCGGGTGGAAAATGCTCCAGTAAAGGTCACAGCCGAGGATCAGCTGAGTTTTGAGGTTGTTTGGGGAAGGTTGCAGGAAGTTAGAGAAAGTTGGGGTTGGAGATTGGGGAAGTGACAAGAAGAGAATCGGGTGTCAGAAATCATAGAGAGATAAAGATCGGGGGAATATGGGAAATCAGTGATTGTATCGGGGTTTGGTAATAGGTGCTTGATGATCATTAGAAGTTTGGCAATCGGGGGGGGGGGCACGATGGAAGGGGTAGATTATGTAATTTGGGGCAGGGCATTAACTTATTAAGCTTGATGGATCTGGGGAAACCACTCCTATTCCTCCAAACCAAGAAGCTGTGATATAAAAATATCCAACTGACTGACACAGTACTTCAGTACTTGTGGAGTACCACAAGGATCTGTTCTGGGGCCGTTGCTTTGTCATTTTTATCAATGACCTAGAGGAAGGCGCAGAAGGGTGGGTGAGTAAATTTGCAGACGATGCTAAAGTCGGTGGTGTTGTCGATAGTGTGGAAGGATGTAGCAGGTTACAGAGGGATATAGATAAGCTGCAGAGCTGGGCTGAGAGGTGGCAAATGGAGTTTAATGTAGAGAAGTGTGAGGTGATTCACTTTGGAAGGAATAACAGGAATGCGGAATATTTGGCTAATGGAAAAGTTCTTGAAATTGTGGATGAGCAGAGGGATCTAGGTGTCCATGTACATAGATCCCTGAAAGTTGCCACCAAGGTTGATAGGGTTGTGAAGAAGGCCTATGGAGTGTTGGCCTTTATTGGTAGAGGGATTGAGTTCCGGAGTCAGGAGGTCATGTTGCAGCTGTACAGAACTCTGGTACGGCAGCATTTGGAGTATTGCGTACAGTTCTGGTCACCGCATTATAGTAAGGACGTGGAGGCTTTGGAGCGGGTGCAGAGGAGATTTACCAGGATGTTGCCTGGTCTGGAGGGAAAATCTTATGAGGAAAAGCTGATGGACTTGAGGTTGTTTTCGTTGGAGAGAAGAAGGTTAAGAGGAGACTTTATAGAGGCATACAAAATGATCAGGGGGTTGGATAGGGTGGACAGTGAGAGCCTTCTCCCGCGGATGGAAATGGCTGGCACGAGGGGACATAGCTTTAAACTGAGGGGTAATAGATATAGGACAGAGGTCAGAGGTAGGTTCTTTACGCAAAGAGTAGTGAGGCCGTGGAATGCCCTACCTGCAACAGTAGTGAACTCGCCAACATTGAGGGCATTTAAAAGTTTATTGGATAAACATATGGATGATAATGGCATAGTGTAGGTTAGATGGCTTTTGTTTCGGTGCAACATTGTGGGCTGAAGGGCCTGTACTGCGCTGTATTGTTCTATGTTCTATGTTCCCATCTCGATTTTCTTGCTGGGTTGTCTGAGGTTGGGGATCACAGCCAACATGTGGTAAAAATCAAATCACTGTAAACTAGAAGTTTCAATGAGTGGCCTGCCTGCTGAGACTAGATATGGTCATTTACTCCCTTTCCCACATCTGTTAAAACTAGAAGTGAGGTTCGAGGTAGGCTGGGTTCTGTTTCAGATATTAAAAATCATGGGAAGGAGCAGCAGTGAGAATGAAGCCAAATTATTACTATGGCAAGAAACTGTTCGAGAAGAAACTATGAATGAGGGAGAAACATTCATGGGAAGCCAGGTTGGATCAGCTTCCTGATACAGTCCCATCCTTGGGCATTTTACCAAAGAATCAAGAAGCCAATTTACATAATTAAAGGCCCAGTTGGGGTCCATTTTACAGTGCCATTAGCATTTTGCCATATGGTGAGGCCACCAGCTAAATGGAGATGGCTTCCCTGCTCCATTGGCCAAAGTGGGCCCTTTTGGGGAGGGAAGGAATCACACCTGTCCCCATGAGCTTCCCAGATTTGACTGCACCCCCCCCCCCCCCCACCATTCCCCGGCATGCCACCACCCTGACCATCGGCCCTGTGAATCTCACCAGGTTACCTCTTGGGGGCTGGTGTCACTGAGGTTTAGAGTTAGAGTTAGATTTAGATTTACTGTCACGTGTACCGAGGTACAGGTAAAAATATTTTTTTGCATGCAGTCCAGGCAAATCAGATTGTTCCATAAATGAGAAACGAAGGACATAAGATAAATACACAATGTAAATACATGGACATAGACATCGGGTGAAGCATATGGAGTGGCGTGCTACTACAGTAGACAGATCAGTTCAGTCCTTAAGAGAGTAACTCAGGAGTTTGGTAACAGCAGGGTTTATTAATACTTCGATTACTAAACCACAGGCAGTATATTGCTGGCATGGAGGGACTCAAAGCCCCCGAAATCGGAGACCTGGCTTTCAGACATGGCAGGCTTCCTCTGCCTGGAGAAAATTAAGTTCGCCATGAGACGGTCTCTGCTGGGGTTCGCCCGGAGGTAGCAACCATTCGTCGACTTCCTCACAGAGAACTAATCGTCAGCAGAAAAGGGTAGGGGGGAGGGTGGAGGGGGGTTAGGTTAGCGTAGGTTAGGGGGGGGTAAGTAATGGCAAGACCTGCGGGAGAGGGTGGTGGAATTTGCCCTATGTATATATTTCTCTTGTTATTTATATTGTTGATTTTGTTGCTGTTAAAATGCCAAAGAAATACCTCAATAAAACATTTATTTTTAAAAAGACACAAGCAGCGAGTATGTTTTTTGTATTGACCAAATGCTCACACAACCAGTATGTTAGTTCAAAAGATAGTTTATTATTAAACACAAGACTTATCTCTCTGTGCATTGATACACGCGGCTACGTATTAAACCACACCTATCAACTAAGATGACCTTTACTTAACTTCTGGATGACCGGCTCTGTGCAGGTAGATAAGGCCTTTACCTGTGTCCCCACATGTGTTGGCTGGAAATCGTCTCGGTTCGTCTCGGCTGCGGCTCGTCTCTCTCAGGTAACGATCGCGGTCTTGAACTTGGTTGGTCGTTATGCTGCGATTGGAGTGGGTACAGGCCGGTCCCAAAAACGATCGATCCCTAGTGCTCAGGGCCTCATATCCTTCTCTTTCACGCCCTTTTGGGCGGGGTTAACTCAGGATCCAATCGATCCAAAGGGTCTCGATCACTCTGATCGATACTGGCCAATTTGGGGTGGGTACCTTGAAGGCTGGGCGGGTCCTAGACTTGTTCCAAGTGCGTAGGCATTTCCAAATAAGGGGAGGTGGTGCCGGGGAGTCTGCTACTGTTGCTATTCCTTAACTTGAGTTTATTGTCTTGGGGAAATCGGTGATTGACCTTTAACAGGTGCAAGTTTCAATTTGGTCTGGCTTTTCCTTTGCTCAATACACAGAGGCTGTGCACTGTCTGTGTCCCGACTTGACCACAATTTCCTTTATCCTTTGCGGGTGGCCATTTTAGATGGCCACAAGAACTGCTTGTCTATTCACAAGGCTGGCAGCATCAGGAGCGCACCACTACCCCTAATTGGACTGCGGACCCACAGGTGATCAATTAGAAGGTCCCTTATGGTGAAATTGCGAAGCAGATCCGGCTGCCTACAAGCGCTACTTCAAGGCCTACTTTTCAGCCTGTCATCAAATTACCAATGCCCCTGTATAATTCAGCCCCTTATTTCAAAGCTACTATTCATGAACCAGCAAACAGCATAAAATTGACTAATCAAATTGCTCAAATCATTTTGTTGCGTTGTTTTTTTTGTTACCGGTTTCCTTTATTACTATGGCCACTCAATGTGTGAAGCTAAAATACATTTATAATTGTCATAACCCCCACGGGTACCACAGCGAAGTCTTCACTGATCTTCCCATGCGACTTGTGGACTATGAGCTCGCCAGGTAAGGGGCAGTGGCCTTCCACTTGGGGCTAATTATGAGCAAGGTTAAAAACAGGCCCAGATCTGGGACCATTGAAGATCGTGTTGGGGACCACCGTGGTGCCAGTGACGGATGCTCAGCAGTCAGTCCGTCTTCCTTTGGTGGTGGTCCAAGGACCAGGCCCCAACTTGTTTGCTGGAGATTGGCTGAGGGTCTTCAAGTTCGACTGACAAAGGGTTTTTCAGATGGGCACCGGGAGTCTCTGCAACGTCCTGGGTAAATATCCCAAGATATTCCAGGAGGGCCTGGATAGAATAAAGGCCACCTGAGCCCATATCTCTGCGGATCCTGCTGCTCTGCCCCAGTGCTTCAGGGTGAGACCTGTCTCATGCACGCTGCTCCCGAAGGTTGATGAGGAGCTGCTCCATCTGCAAGATCTAGGGGTTATCTGCCCTGTTCAGTTTACAGATTCGGCTGTGCCTGTGGTGCCGGTGATGAAGCCCGATAAAACTGTCTGGCTTTGTGGAGATTTTATGCTCATCATCAACCGCAGCTGGGCCAGTACCTGATGTCCCAGGTCGAAGATTTATGCACCAGATTTTCTGGAGACTGCTCCTTCTCGAAGCTGGACATGAACCAGGCGTACTTGCAGGTGGAGCCTGAATCCAGAAAATATGCCACCATCAATACTCATCAGGGACAGTTTGAATACACCCGCCTTACATTTGGGGTTTCATTGGCCTCCGCAATTTTTCAGCAAGTGATAGAAGACATCTTGCAAGGCTTGCTGAAAGTGGCCATCTATTTGGACGATGTACTGGTTACCGGGTCCATGGAGCAGGAGCATTTGGCGAATAGCCAGGAAGTGCTCCGGTGTTTTGCCCATGTGGGTGCCAGGCTGAAGCGCGGTAAGTGTATTTTCCGTGCTAAGGCAGTGACCTATTTGGGTTACCGGGTGAACAATGACGTTCTGCACGCGGTGAGAGGATAAAGTTCCTGACATAAAGGGGACCTGACTCTGCGGAACGCCACTGAGCTCCAGTCACTTTTGGACCTAGTTAAATATTATGGGATGTTTATCGCCAACCTGACCACTCGACTGGCTCCACCCCATGAACTGTTGAGGAAGGTCCGGGAGTGGTGCTTGGGCGTTTCTCAGGACGAGGCATTCATTACCATTAAGAGGCGTCTCTGTTTGAACAACTTCTGACGCATTATGATGCAACTAAAACTCTCATTTTGTGATGTGTGATGCTTCTTCCCTTTATAGTATCGGGGCGGTGCTGGCCCATGGATGAGATGAGAGCAAGGAGCACCACATTGCGTTCGCCTCGAGGACCCTGGCGGACGCCGAGCGCTGTTACGCACAAATGAAGAAGGAAGATTTGGCTGCAATTTTCGGCGGTAAAAAATTCCATCAGTACGTGTTTGGGCATTACTTTGCCATTGTAACGAACCACAAGCCATTGCTTGGCCTTTTCAGGGAGGATAAGGACATCTCGCAATTCATGTTGGCCAGGATCCAGCATAGGGTGCTCCTCCTGGTTGCATACGAATACTCTTTTCAGCATCGTGCGGGTACCATATTGCCCAAGCCAACACCCTCAGCCATTTTCTGTTAGCCACAATTACCCCATCCCCATCTGTGGAAGATGAGGTGATTGCTACGATAAATTTTATGGACACCTTGTCGATCCCAGCTGCTCAGATGCGTGTGCCGAACTTTGGCCCATGCTGCTGAGCGGCAGTACAAAGGAGGCCTCCCAGAGACTCTTCGGCCTTTAGCTCAGAAGTTCTCCGAACTTAATTTAGAGGATGCCATTATATTGTGGGGAATAGTGTGGTCATGCCCCGCAGGGTCAGGAAGCCCTGCTGCAGGACTTACACAGTAAGTCCGTCTGGGAGTGTCAAAAAAAAGATGCTGGCCCGAAGTGATGTTTGGGGGTCGGATATCGATGGAGACATTGAGAGAGTTGTAAAAAGCTGCCGACCTTCAGACTCTCTGCACCCGTGGAATGGCCGGGCCGTCCTTGGATTCGCCATGCAGACTTTGCGGGACTGTTAATGGGGCCTTGTTTCTGGTGCTCATGGATGCCCACTCAAAGTGGCTGGCAGTGTGCAGGCTGCCCTCCATGATGTCCAGTGCTAAGACTAGGCGATTTTCATTGTCCAGCAAATCGGACAATGGCACA
Organism: Scyliorhinus torazame; assembly: GCF_047496885.1. Lineage (NCBI taxonomy): Eukaryota > Metazoa > Chordata > Chondrichthyes > Carcharhiniformes > Scyliorhinidae > Scyliorhinus > Scyliorhinus torazame. Next base: position 93,656,490 of record NC_092708.1, read on the forward strand.
TCGTTCACCAGTGAGGAGTCCACTATTTTTATGCAGTGGAATGGCATTCGGCATGTTCGGACTGCTCCATATTATCCTTCCTCCAATGGACTAGCAGAGAGGGTAGTCTAGACTTTTAAACGGGGACTGAAGAAGCAGTCGATTTACTGATCACTTATCGTACAACGCCACTTGTAACGACCGAGATTGCACCTGCGGAGCTCCAGAAGTGTTGGCGGCTCCGAACTCGGTTGAGTCTGCCTCTTCAATGCTTCAGTACCAAGGTCAAGCGGCAACAGGGGTCGCAGAAGAGACACCATGGTTTGAGGCCGCTGGAATGGACGTTTCACACCAGGGGCGTCATTTACGTGCAAAACGTTGGTGATGGAGCTATGACACTGCCGGTGGTAGTCCTGGAGCAGATGGGCCTGGTTTCCTACAAAGTCCACGATTAGGGGAAGACCCTCAAAAAACATTTGGACCACTTAATCAGACATGAGCCTGCTAGTCAGGACGCCCGACCAACGTGATCCTGCCTTTGTCACAACAAGAACCACCTCTCAAGCTGAGGGCCCAGATGTCCGGGATGCCGTGCCCGATCCAGCATGAAGATGATCATTCAGATTCTGACATGGACACTGAAATGTCTGCAATAGCGGGCAACAGCGTATCCGCCTCTAAGGTCCCAGCTGTGGCTCTTTGGCGGTCGACCAGGAGATGGGGTCCAGCTACTCGTTACACTCCACCCGGACCAGAGCTGCACAGGCGGAAACACAACTGCGGGCGAAGCAGCAGAGAAGGCTCCCTCCATTGGCGGCTGAAGGGAAGCTTTCGGACTTTGGGGGCGAGAAAAGGGGTGTCATAATCGCCCCCCCTGAGGATCAGGCGAAGCATTATTGACCTCCCCGTGGGACTCATGGAATACGAGCTGTCCAGGAAAGGGGCAGAGATCTACCACCTGTGGTTCGTTATGAGCAAGGTTCAAAGCAGGCCCAGATCAGTGCCGAGAGAGCTAATTCGTCCAAGTTCGGATTGCACTGGAAGAGAGGTGCTGTGTTATGCCAACATTGTTGATATGTAAATAAATCTTCATTACATTTACCATCCGCCTTCTCTGCGTCATTGTAATAATGTCATGAATACATAGAATATTAACATATTACTGAAAGAAAAACATTAAATATGCCCATGAATTGATTATTTATTGTTAGAAATGCCCACAAAAAATTTCCTTCACAGAGGCCCACACCTCTGACTGTGACTGGGGTTTGTGTTGAAAGTATCATCTGGACGTTGAGTACTGGGGATTTGCCGCGACTATAGATCTGTGTACATGGAACAAATAAAATCATTGGAGCTGCTGTTTTCAACCACCTTCTGTTCAAATACAACACCAAGAGAGCACCATGACAACCTATGACACGTGGAAACCAGATAGAAAAGGAGTGAGAGTACTTGTGACAAATTCTGTTTGGGTAAGTGAGAGATGCGTCATGTGAGCTGCATCTTTTGAAGGACAAGACCTAATGAGCACAGGAACAACCCAGTGGAAAACTTTCCAACAGCAACTCTGAGGCACATAATGGAAACATTGTGAAAAATAACTTGTCCAGTGTTTCATACAGTTTAAGCCATTAATGATAAAGTCTGGCCAAGTGGTGTTATTTGAGGTGAAAGTTTGATGTGCCACCACAAGATAAGTATTTGAACAGGCAATATATAAAATATCGAGGAGAAAGAGATAAGAAATGGGATTAAAGCAGATAGTTCCACTGGTAAATTGATCAAATGTTTGTAATTTTGAAGATCTGAGAGGGACTGAAGTTTGCAGCTGTATCGGTCTGAGTGTTCCTGTGGTACTTCGATCCTAAACCCTGAATGTGCAGCAAGGATCAGTTGGTTAGCCAAGAATAGACCATGAATAATTGCATTCTGTTTATATGTTGGTCGCTGTAGAATCAAAAATGGGAAAGTCTCCCAGGATTATGCAATGGAAGTAAAGGAAAGCAAAAATATATTTTAGAATCAAATAAATCAAAAAGAAAAAGGTGATAAACGTTGGGATAAGTGAAAAAAAGAATCAGCAATCAGGTAACGTAGTTACATCTTGACAAAATAATATAAATTCAGCTGGGAAGAAGGTGCAAAAATATTTTATATATATTGTAAATGCAGAATACAATGGGGCAGATTTTAACAAATGCAAGAACTGAGTTACGGATGGGATCTTGTTGGATCTCGCGAGGCATTCCGAGCCTCAGAAATAATCTCACGAGAGGCGTCTCGCGAGATTTAACAGTCTTGCCATATCGCCGATTAGGTGCGATATGGCCGTTCGAATATGTTTCAATAAGATCATCTCTTATTCTTCTAAATTCCAATGGATACAGGCTCAACCCATGTAACCTTCCCTCAGAAGACAGATTCTTTATTCCAAGAATCAGTCTAGTAAGTCTTCTCGGAACTGCTTGCAATGCAAATATGTCCCTCCTTAAATAAGGAGGCCAAAACTGTACACAGAACTCTTGATGTGGTCTCATTAAAACCCTATACAATTGCAGCAAAACCTCCCTACTTTAATATTCCATTCCCCTGGTAAGAAATAAAAACATTCCATTTGCCTTCCTAATCACTTGCTGTATCTGCATGCTAACGTTTTGTATTTCATGTACCAGGTGACACCCAGATCCAGATCCCTTTTTATCGCAGAGTTCTGCAATCTCTCTCAATTTAAATAATATGTTGTTTTTTTCCTGCCAAATTAGACAAGTTCATATTTTCGCACATCTGCTAATTTTTGCTTTCTCACTTAATCTAATTATGTCCTTGGCAGACTCCTCATGTTCGTTTCACCACATGCTTTACTACCTATATTTGTGTCATTAGCCAATTTAGCTCCAATATATCTGATCCCTTCATCCAAGCCATGAATATGGATTGTAAATAGTTGAAGCCCCACCCTAGGATGAAGTCCATCAGGACCTGGGTCTCATCAGTTTTTAGTTCTAATCACTTCCTCGGTGCCCTTTCCCTGGTGATTATAATAGTTTCAACTCCTCCCTTTCACTTCTTGTTATTTCTGGGATGTTATTTCTATCCTCTACCGTGAAGAAAGACACAAAAAAAACGTTCAGTTTATCCGCCTATTTCCTCACTTTTCATTATTAATTATGCAGACTCACTCTCTACAGGATGAATGCTCACTTTACTTACTTTTTTTTCCTTTTCTTAATATCTTTAGAACCTCTCACTATCTGCTTTTATATTTCTAGCTAGATTTCGCTCATTCTCTAATTTCTTTTTTTAGTTTTTCTTTGCTGATTTTTGCATTCTGTCCTATCTTCTGAGCTGCTACAAAAATTTGTGGAAAAGTACACTTTTTCTTACAATTTGATATTATCTTTAACTTCCTTATTTACCACAGGTGATGGCTGGATTCTCCGATAGCGGGATGTTCCATTTTGCTGGCACCCCAGGGGTTTCCCAACGGTGTGGGGCAGCCCCAACAATGAGAAACCCCATTGACCCGCCAGTGTAACGGAGCATCCCGCCGGCAGGGTGAAACAGAAATGCGGTGCGGCGGGGCGGAGAATCCAGCTTAATGTGTCCATTAGAATCTTTAATTCTCACAGGATTGTATCTTTGCTGAGTATTATAAAATATCTCCTTATTCCATTGACCAATCCTTAACCTAATTTCCCAGTTCTCTTTAGCCAGCTCTGTCTTCATACCCTTATAAGTGTCCTGTATTAAGTTTAAAACACTAGGCTTAGACCCATTCTTCTCTCCCTCAAGCTGAATGTGAAATTAAATTCTTATCACTCCTTCTTGCCTTGTCCACTCCCTTTTTAACTTATCATATTTTCCTCAATTGATTCCTGGCCCACACTATTTACTTTAAAACCCTCTCTACTGCATTAGTTACGCAACTCACCAGAACACTAACCCCAGCATGATTCAGGTGAAGACCATCCCAATGGTCCAGCTTCCACTTTCTCAGTACTGGTGCCAGTGCCCCATGAATCAAAACTCATTTCTCCCGCACTGATCGTTAAGCCACACATTTAATTCTATAACCTTAATTACTGATGCCAATTTGCTTGTGGCTCAGGTAATAATCCAAAAATTATTATGAGGTTCTGCTTCTTATGAGCAGCTAGGAACTAAATTAAAAAGCAGAACTTCATAATCACTTTTGGATTATTACCTGAGCCATAAGCATTTAGCTCCTAGCTGCTTATACTCCCCAAACAGAATCTCTTTCCTAGTTCTAACTATGACATTGGTACCTATGTGGAGCATAACAACTGGATCCTTCCCTTCCCATTGCAAGTTCCTCTCAAGCCCAGAGAATATGTTCTAAACCTTGGCACCGGGCAGGCAACACATCCTTCTTGACTCTCACTCTTGTTAATAGAGAACTGTGGTCTCCCTACTAATGGGTAGAAGTGTTTTTAAAGTATGTTCTTGAGTGTTTTTGTTCTGAACTTTGTTGAGTTTTTAATTTACGGTAGAATGGCTAGACTGGGTTTCAGACGAGCGATAACAAGAGCAATGCCAATAGCAGTAGCCAGAGCAGCGTACTGTTCAGGACATAAAAGTGAACAGTGGGGAGGAGAGCAATGGAGAAGGAAGAAGCGGGGGTGGGGGAAACTCATTGGAGACACTACCCATGACATACCATATTTTGGTATGTCATCGGTAGCCATATTTACCGCATTTTGGAAGATCTAATTCAAGAGCGGACTATACGGTCAATGGAAGAGTCCTGGGGAAAATTGATGTAGAGAGATCTGGGAGTTCAGGTCCATTGTACCCTGAAGATGGCAACGCAGGTCGATAGAGTGGTGAAGAAGGCATACAGCATGCTTGCCTTCATCGGACGGGGTATTGAGTACAAGAGTCTGCAGGTCATGTTACAGTTGTATAGGACTTTGGTTAGGCCACATTTGGAATACTGCGTGCAGTTCTGGTTGCCACATTACCAGAAGGATGTGGATGCTTTAGAGAGGGTGCAGAGGAGGTTCACCAGGATGTTGCCTGGTATGGAGGGTGCTAGCTATGAAGAAAGGTTGAGTAGATTAGGATTGTTTTCGTTGGAAAGACGGAGGTTGAGGGGGGACCTGATTGAGGTGTACAAAATTATGAGAGGTATGGACAGGGTGGATAGCAACAAGCTTTTTCCAAGAGGGGGTGTGTCAATTACAAGGGGTCACGATTTCAAGGTGAGAGGGGCAAAGTTTAAGGGAGATGTGCGTGGAAAGTTTTTTACGCAGAGGGTGGTGGGTGCCTGGAACGCCTTGCCAGCGGAGGTGGTAGAGGCGGCCACGATAGCATCATTTAAGATGCATCTAGACAGATATATGAACGGGCGGGGAACAGAGGGAAGTAGATCCTTGGAAAATAGAAGACAGGTTTAGATAAAGGATCTGGATCGGCGCAGTCTGGGAGGGCCGAAGGGCCTGTTCCTGTGCTGTAATTTTCTTTGTTCTTTGTTCTTATATACTGGCAGGTGCTTGGTTTCCCTGACATGTCTGAATAATGGTGCTTTAGGACTCTCCAAGTTTATGTGTCAATCTTGAGTACAAAGTCAGACATCTTTAGCCTTGTCAAAGAAGGCTGGCTCCTTGCTGGACCTGGTGACCATGCATCATTAGTGGCTGTCAATGTGACCACCACCCTTAATATTTTTGCATTCAGATCATTCCAGGGCAGGAGACATGTCCCAGGATCTCCCAACTGATGGCCCACAAATGCAAAGGGCAGATAACTGATAGCTTGCTCACCAGAGGTGGCAATTATGTGGATTTTATCTCCAAAGACACAAGTTAGAAAGAGTGGATACTCAGGTTTCCATATCTGACTGGCTTCAGACTGATGCAGATCTGCACACCCTTAGTTCAAATCACAATATTTATGAACTGCATGGGCTTCCCCTGCACCAATGTTCAACGGATGTATAACCACAAAAAGATATTTCTGCAGGTTCATGCAAGATTCCGGGGAACTGCCATAATGTTTTTGAACTGCAGCTTACTAAGCTCTCTTGATGATTTTGGACCCACAAGCAGACAATGAGACACAGAATATCCAGTTCAAACTTGGCTGATAAAATTCTTAAGAAACCCAACACAGAATTCCAAAAATCACTAAAGGTCTGGAGACGTCCTTCAGTCCACACCAGCCAGCATCTTGAGAATGGTCATGGTACGCAACATTGTGCAGCAGTGAGACTAGAACCTGTAGGAGGAACACGGTTTTGAACACACCTCAACCACCCATTTATTCTGAGGAAGAGGAATAAGACAGATGAGTGTCATGTTATGTACTCTGGGATAACACAGGCTGCAACTGGATGCAGCTTTAACCAAAAGATACTCCAGACCTTGAAGTTAGTTCAATCTGATTTATTGCACCAGTAGCACAGTTAGCACAGTTCTCTATGAATTCGACCCTCTGCTAACCTAAGTGTGGTTACTCTGTCTGACTGAACCAGACTAGCTCTTAGCCACGTGCTGGAGGTGAGATACTGTACATACACCCTGACTCACTCTGTAGATGTTCATCAGTGGAAAGAGGCGGAGTATGAGAGCCTCGTGTCTTTTATAGTGTGATACCACCCCTGAGTGTCCTGCCTGCTCATTGGTCATGTCCTGTTCTCTGTGTTCATTAGCTGCCTATCTGTGCCTGTCTGTATATCATTATCTGCATGTCTGCATATCATGACATCTCCCCTTTTTAAAAATGTTTTGTTGGCACATGGGAACATACTTACATGTGGTGGCATATATTAACATATTTACATGACGGTGGCATATGTGAACGTATTTACATGTGAAGATAGCTGTCTAATGTGAGAAAACAGAACATAGCAAACAAAACAAATGTTCATAAGTCCAGTCTCTGGGGCTTGGGTCTGATCCTTTTCGACCGCCGGAGAGGTGGTGGTGGGGACGATGGCGCCTTGACAGGTGGGATGGAAGCCTGACTGGTGGCCTCGTAGTTCAAGGTATCAGGAGGTGGCAAACCAACAGACGGAAATGGAGAAAAAAGCGGTTGCGGGGCAGGCAACTTTGCGCAGTGCCCGTCTGTTTCGTCGCACAATAGAACCATCAGCCATACGTACAACATACGTGCGGGGAGCAGCCTATTGAACAACGACAGCTGGAGCAGACCAGCCACCATCCGGTATCTTGATCCTGACAGTGTCTGCCGGGGATAACAGTGGCAAATCGGTGGCATGAGCATCATAGCCCGGCTTTTGCTGGTTTCGGAGCTGCTGCAGCTTCTGCAGCACCGGGAGATGATCCAGGTTGGGCAAGTGTATGGCTGGAAGTGTCATCTGCAGGTCCCTTTCATCAGGACTTGAGCCAGCGACATGCCAGTGGACAGTGGGGTCGCCCTGTACGCAAGCTTCGCGAGGTAGATGTCAGAAGCAGAATCCGCGGCCTTGCAGATGAGCTGTTTCACAATGTGCTCCCCTTTTTCAACCTTCCCATTGGACTGCGGATAGTGTGGGCTGGAAGTGACATGTTTGAAATGGTATGACTTGGCAAACATAGACCACTCGTGGCTGTTGAAGCACGGGCCATTGTCACTCATGACAGTGAGTGGGATACCATGCCTGGAGAACGTCTCCTTACAGGCCTTGATGACGGTCCGAGATGTGAGGTCTGAGAGCTTCACGACTTCAGGGTAATTGGAGACATAGTCAACAATCAATACGTAGTCCCGACCATTCGTACGAAAGAGGTCGATGCCAACCTTGGACCACGGGCAGGTATCGATTTCATGCTGCTGGAGTGTCTCCTTGCTCTGCGCTGGCTGGAAGCGTTGACAGGTTGCACAACTGAGGACCATGTTCGAGATGTCCTGGCTAATACCAGGCCAGTAGACAGCCTGCCTGGCTCTGCGTCTGCACTTCTCGACGCCCAGGTGTCCCTCATGGATTTGGCGGAGCACCAAGCTCTGGAGACTGGAATGACAATCCGGTCCAGCTTGAAGAGGATACCATCAATCACCATCAGGTCGTCCATTACATTGTAAAATTGAGGGCACTGCCCTTTCTGCCAGCCATTGGCGAGGTGGTGCATGACACGCTGCAAGAGGGGGTCTTTGGCTGTCTCCTCGCGGATACGTACCACCTTCTCATCAGACGCCGGGAGGATGCTAGCACACAGCTGCACCTGTGATTCAATCTGCTGGATGATTTCAGCAGTTCACTAGGTAATGTGATGGAGCGGGACAATGCATCAGCGATGATGAGCTCCTTGCCAGGCGTGTACACTAAGTCAAAGACGTACCATCTGAGTTTGAGGAGGATGCGCTGCAACTGAGGCATCATGTCGTTCAGGTCCTTGTGGATAATGTGAACCAGAGGCCTATGATCCGTCTCGACAGTAAATGTCGGCACACCGTAGACATAGTCGTGAAACTTGAGAATGCCAGTGAGAAGACCCAGGCATTCCTTCTCTATTTGCCCATCCCTTGTTTCGGTGGGCGTCATGGCCCTCGATGCGTAGGCTACCGGTGTCCAGGATGAAGTGTCATCGCGTTAATGCAGCACCGCACCGATGCCATCCTAGCTCGCATGAGTCGAGATCTTCATCTCCCTGTTTGGGTCGGAAAATGCCAAGACGGGTGCAGTGGTGAGCTTGGCATTCAGCTCCAACCACTCTGCCTGATGTGCTGCCTTCCACTCAAAGGCAGTGGACTTTTTTGCCAGGTTTCGTAGGGCCGTGGTGTGTGAGGCCAGGTTTGGGATGAACTTGCGCAGAAAATTGACCATGCCCAGGAAGCGCAGCACCGCCTTCTTGTCTTCAGGGACCTTCATGGCTTTGATGAACTTAACCTTGTCTGTGTCCAGGCGCACACCCTGCTGAGAGATCTGGTCACCTAGGAACTTAAGTATCGACATGCCAAAGCAACATTTGGACCTGTTCAGCTTCAGGCCATTGGCATGGACACGGCGGAATACCTGCTGGAGATGGGAAACATGCTGTTGAGGGGTCGTGGATCATATGATGATGTCGTCCACGTCCACACGAACACCTTCAATGCCCTCCATCATCTGTTCCATGATGCGATGGAAGATCTCTGATGCCGAGACAATGCCAAACGGCATGCGATTATAGCAGTATCTGCCAAACGGTGTGTTGAAGGTGCAGAGTCTTTTGCTGGACTCATCCAGCTGGATTTGCCAACATCCATGTGACACATCTAACTTGGTGAAAAAACGTGCGTGTGCCATCTCACTGGTGAGTTCCTCCCGCTTCGGGATGGGGTAGTGTTCACGCATTATATTCTTGTTGAGATCCTTGGGATCAATGCAGATGCGCAGGTCTCCCGAAGGCTTTCTAACACATACCATCGAGCTGCCCAGTCAGTCGGTTCAGTTGCCGTGGAAATGATGCCCTGTTGCTGAAGATCCATGAGCTGTGCTTCAGGCGCTCCCTCAGCGGAGCCGGGACCCGGCATGGTGCGTGGACCACTGGCTTGGCATCAGGTCGTAGCAGAACCTTGTATCGATATGGCAGCGTGCCCATCCCGACAAGCCCATCCCGCCGAACACATCCGGATACTGAGCGAGGATGTTGTCAATGCCGGCCTGAAGATCCACATTGGAGGATGTTGTTGTGTAAACCCGCTGCACAAGGTTCAGCTGCTTGCAGGCCTGCGCTCCAAGTAGGGATGCCCTGTCTGGCTTGACAATTTCAAAACGTAACCGTGCATGGGTGCTCCGGTTGGCGATGAGTAGATGGCAGGATCCCAGTGCCGTGATGGCATTTCCATTGTAGTCCAGGAGCCTGCAGGCTGCTGGAAGGACCTTGGGGGCCTTCTTGGTGCGTTTGAAATCTGCCTGTGAGAGAAGGTTGGCAGAAGCACCTGTGTCCAGCTTAAACTGGATGGAGCAGTGGTTGACCTGTATCACCGCACGCCATTCGTCTGCAGAATCCACAGCGAGGGTGGATTGAATTTGTGATTAGTTGATTGTGGCATATTCACATTTGGTAATGATGACCATACAGTAGGCGGAGTCCAGGCATTCTTCCTCTGGATCCATTGTGCTGCCAGAATCAGAATCCTGTAATCGTTGTTGCCCACTCTGAACACGCCGTCGTCGGAATTGGGAGCGCTGGCCCCTGACTGGTGGTACAGACCTGCACAAGGCTGTATAGTGTCCAGGCTTCCCGCAGTTTAAACATCGCCTGCCTCTTGCAGGGCAGTGTTTCTTTAAGTGGGCATTGCCGCAGTTAGAGCACGTCATGACGTCGGCGTCCTGACGCTCCGCGCGTCGTCGCACATGCACAGTGCGGGTGTTGGCCGTTTCGTTATCCCGTTCGTATCGCGCATGCGTGGGGCCCCGGGAAAAGAGCGAAATGGCCGCTTTCATCAATGCTGAGGCGCTGCGTCCGGAGATGGCCTGGATACTCTCTGCCTCGTGGGAGGCAAGTTTCTCATTTTCAGCCGATTTGTACTGGGCATAGCGATTTTTGGCATGCTCATGCACTGTGCATGTTTCAATCACGACTGGCAGGGTCATTTGGTTGATTTTCAGCAGCTGCTGTCTCAGAGGATCAGAGTGAACTCCAAAAACGATTTGGTCTCAGATCATGGAGTCAGCAATATCACCAAACTTGCAGGACAGCGCTAGCAGGCGGAGGTTAGTTCAGAAGGAGTTGAAAGATTCCTCCTTACCATGTAGACGCTGTTTGAATATGTAGCACTCGAAGATTTCATTGGTGTCCACTTCACAGTGACTGTCAAACTTGTCCAGGATGGTCTGAAACTTTGTCTTGTCCTAGCCTTCGGTGAAGTGAAAAGAGTTGAAGAGTTTGATGGCTTGATCACCCGCTGTTGAGAGGAGAAGCGCGATCTTCCTTGCATCAGAGGCACCCATGAGGTCCGACGCTTCGATGTACAGCAGAAACTTTTGCTTGAATCTCCGCCAGTTGGCACTGAGATTGCCGGAGGTCCTGAGCTGGTGAGGAGCCTGGATACTCTCCATGGTGCCGGGATACATTTGCTGGTCGTCACAGAATGGACTGAGGTAAACCACCTAGACTAAGCAGTCTCCTGGTAGCACGTTGTGTTATGTACTCTGGATAACACAGGCTGCAACTGCATGCAGCTTTAACCGAAAGATAGTCCAGACCTTGAAGTTAGTTCAATCTGATTAATTGAACCAGTAGCACAGTTGGCATAGTTCTCTATGAGTTTGAGTGGTTACCTAAGTGTGGTTACTCTGTCTGACTGAACCAGACTAGCTGTTAGCTACGTGCTGGAGGTGTGATACTGTACATACACCCTGACTCACTCTGTAGATGTTCATCAGTGGAAAGATGTGGAGTGTGAGTGCCTCGTGTCTTTTATAGTGAGATATCATAGAATTAGAATTTACAGTGCAGAAGGAGGCCATTCAGCCCATCGAGTCTGCACAGGCTCTTGGAAATAGCACCCTACCCAAGGTCAACAGCTCCACCCTATCCCCATAACCCAGTAACTCCACCCAACGCTAAGGGCAATTTTGGACACTAAGGGCAATTTATCATGGCCAATCCACCTAACCTGCACATCTTTGGACTGTGGGAGGAAACCGGAGCACCCGGAGGAAACCCACGCACGCACGGGGAGGATGTGCAGACTCCACACAGACAGCGGCCCAAGCCAGAATCGAACCTGGGACCCTGGAGCTGTGGAGCAATTGTGCTATCCACAATGCTACCGTGCTGCCCATGAGTGTCCTGCCTGCTCATTGGTCATGTCCTGTTCTCTGTGTTAATTAGCTGCCTGTTTGTGCCTGGCTGTATATCATTATCTGCATGTCTGCATATCATGACAATGAGGAAGAAGATGATGAAGGCAATGCAGTGCAAGCTGATTGATTCACTTCCAGGAATCCACGTATGATGCTTATTAATTCGATTCAAATGAGTGAGAAAACAAGCAAGGATCACTTAGATTGCAGCAGTGGACTGATGTCATAACTACATGAAGCAGCCAATAATCCCATGCCCTGTCCTCAACCCCCCACCGCCCCTCCCCCTGTCCCAGTCCCCACCACCAATACCATGCTACCAACACAAGGCAAATTCCTACAAGTCCTACCATCCCATCGATCTACTCTTGACCATCAGCAACATAAGTGAAGGTTTCGCCGACAGTTCTGTCAAGCAGCAGTAACCTATTCACTGATGTTCAAGTTGGGCTCTGTCAGCTCCTAACCTCATTTTGGGCTTGGTCCAAACATGGACAAAAGAGCTGATCATGAATGGCATTAAGGAGCCCAAGATAAACTGAACTCAATCGGAGTCAGGGTGAAAACTCTCCATTGGTTGGATTCATATGAGCCTAAAGGTTTGGGAGGCCTGTCATCTCAGTCCCAGGTCATCACTGCAGGAGTTCATCAGGGTAGTGTATTAGGCTTTACTGCCTTCAACTGTTTCATCATTTACCTTACCTCCATCATAAGGACAGAAGTGGGGATGTTCACTGATGATTTGCAACTCAGTAACGCAGTCTGTGTCCATGTGCAGCAAGACATGGATAATATTCATACTTGAGCTCATAATTGGCAATTATCAGGCGGCACTACCGTGCAGTGATTAGCAGTGCTGGCCCACAGTGCCAAGGACCTGGGATCGATCCCACCCCGGGTCACTGTCCGTGTCAGGTTTGCACATTATCCCCGTGCCTGCATCGGTCTCACCCCCACAACCCAAAGATGTGCAGGTAGGTGGATTGGCCACGCTAACTAGCCCCTTAATTAGATTTTTTTTTAATTTTAAAATAAGTGGCAAGTAATATTCACACTGCACAATTACTAGGCGATGGCCATCTGCAACAAGAGAGAATCTAACTATCTCCCCTTGACATTCAATGGCATTATCATTGCCGAATCCCCCACTGTCAACATCCTGGGGATTACCATTGACCATAAACTGAACTGACCCAACCATATAAATACTGTGGCTACAAGACTGGATCAGCAGCTTGGAATTCTGTGGCAAGAAACTCACCTCCTGGCTCCCCAAAGCCTGTCCACCATCGACAAGCTCAAGTCAGGAATGTGATACAAAATTCTCCACTTGCCTGAATGAGTGAAGCTCCAACAACTCTCAAGAAGTTCAACATCATTCAGGACAAAGCAACCTGCTTGATTGGCACCCCATCCAACAACTTAAACATTAATTCCCTCCATCACTGATGCACAGTGGCAGCAATGTGTCCATTCTACAAAATGCACTGCAGCAACTGACCAAGGCTCCATCAACAACACAGTCCAAACCTGCGACCTCTTCCTAGAAGAACAAGATGTGGAGATGCCGGCGTTGGACTGGGGTGAGCATAGTAAGAAGTCTTACAACACCAGGTTAAAGAAGAACAAGGGTAGCAGATGCATGGGAACACCGCCAACTGTAAGTTCCTCTCCAAGCCACACACCATCCTGATTTGGAACTATGGTCATGAATGTTTGTTCCGGCATCGGGTGGGACCAGAAAATCCTGGCCTATGTCTTAATTCCGTAAATGTTGTTGGTCAAAATCCTGGAACTCCCTCCCTAACAGCGCAGTGAAGGTACCTACACCACATAGACTGCAACAGTTCAAGGAGGCAGCACACCAACACCTTCTCTGGGGCAATAAGGGTTGGGCAACAAATGCTGACTTTGATAGTGATGCCCACATCCTGTAAAGCATTGGAAAAAGCAACTGATGACCAATTGCATATTCTCCAATTGGTTCCCGTCAATTCATGTCTTCAATTTCGTCGTCAAACAAATTAAAAGGTGACTGATTTGATCTGATTTGATTTATTGTCACATGTACCAAGATATGGTAAAAAGAATTGTTTTGCTCACAGTCCAGACAGATCATTCCATCCATGAAATGAAATGAAATGAAATGAAAATCGCTTATTGTCACAAGTAGGCTTCAAATGAAGTTACTGTGAAAAGCCCCTAAACATAGAACATACATAAATACACAATGTAAATACATAGGCACAGGCATCGGGTGAGCAGAATGAGTGTAGTACTACTCAGTTAAAAAGATGTGTGAAGAGATCAGTCCGTAAGATGGTCACTTAGCAGTCTGGTTACAGTGAGGAAGAAGCTGTTTTTGAACCTGACAGTGCGTGTTCTCAGACTTTTGTATCTCCTGCCCTATGGAAGAAGTTGGAAGAGAGAATAGCCCGGGTGGGAGGGGTCTTTCATTATGCTGCCTGTTTTCCCAAGGCAGCAGGAGGTGCAGGCAGAGTCAATGGATAGGAGACAGGTTCGAGTGATGGGCTGGGCTGTGTTCACGACTGTAGTTTCTTACGGTCCTGGGCCGAGCATTTGCCATACCATGCTGTGATGCAGCCAGATAGGATAGATACTTTCTATGGTGCATCTGTAAAAATTGGTAAGTGTCAATGTGGGCATGCCGAATTTCCTTAATTTCCTGGCGAAGCATAGGTGCTGGTGTGCTTTCTTGGTCGTAGCGTCGACATGGGTGGACCAGGACTGATTGTTGGCGATGTGCACACCTAGAAATTTGAAGCTGTCAACCATCTCCACCTCAGCACCATTGATGCAGGGCTGTGTACGATACTTATCTTCCTGACGTCAATGACCAGCTCCTTTGTTTTGCTGATTAATAACCTGTGGTAGCGTGGTTCATTTAACATGTAATACTTTGTAGACCATGTGACCTATCCATAGCCTATAGGGACAGAGCATGGGAATCTGAGCCTATCTGATGCCGGCGAGCAGACCTGGACACTAAAAATTCATCAGCGTAAACCTGGGAATCGAGGGAACTAGTCCTGTGATGGAGCTGTGTTGATCTGAAATATAAAGTTCTTCCGTTGTTAAATAAGATGTGGAGATGCCGGCGTTGGACTGGGGTGAGCACAATACGAAGTCTTACAACACCAGGTTAAAGTCCAACAGGTTTGTTTCGATGTCACTAGCTTTCGGAGCGCTGTTCCTTCCTCAGGTGAAGCAGCGCTCCGAAAGCTAGTGACATCGAAACAAACCTGTTGGACTTTAACCTGGTGTTGTAAGACTTCATACTTTGTTAAATAAATCACCGTTGTAATTTAACACTGCCTCGCCATATTCTCACGCTACAACACTACCCTTCCAATAAGGGTGAGCAAGATGGAAGACTAGTGCAAGCCAATAAAATGTATATGCCTCGACTAAGAACAACATAACACCCTCTCTTACACCCATGTGCACATCCTTGTGCAACTATAAAGCAAATGCTGACCTTTCCAAAGGCTGACCCCTTTCTTCTCCTACTCCTTTCTTCTCCGACATCGTGCAACCCCTATGGTTGAGGCAGGCTGCTCCGATCTCTGCTGTGAGGCTGTTGTGATGCTCTTTGCTGTTGTCACTCGTGGTTTGCAGCCATTTGCAGTCCTGCCAAAGACTGCTCCACCTATACCTGTTAAGCGGGATAGGAGACTGACTGCATGTTGAGTATTGTCTGCCAGCTTTGAGAAACATGTGAAAATATCCACTTCCATGTCGCTATCACCACAATCTATCTCATGGACCAGCCACACAGCTGTGCTGGAATGCAGCTTGGTGCAAATCAATGTGGCACTGTAAAGCCAAGGTATCCATCATCCTATTAAAGGTGCCAGATATGTTTGTCATCCAGAGTGTGAGTAGTCATGATCAAGGACTCATTTGGTTTCCGCATTTGATGTTCTACAGAGTCAGTCACTCTATCTGTGTGAGTAGGCATTGTCACACATTGCTTTAGTCAGCTTCCTCCATTCCCTCTTCAGTGTGTTTAGAAGACCCGTCAGTAAATTTCTTCCTCCTCTGCTGTTCCTTAATGACTATCCTTTTTATCAGCAGCTCCTGCCAATTCTTGCCAAACTGAGCAGAGCTTGGGAAGGTCTGTAGCCTTTGAATCAAACTCCCCATGGCTGTGTCCCTGCCACTGCTTTCTGCTCTTGTTCATTTGTGAGCTGTGAGTCAGCACATTAAAAAAAACAACTATCTGTTTAACTGGTCCCATCAAAGTATGTGTATTTAAACTGCTGTCTGGTAAATCATGAGTTCTATAATGGTGCCATTTCAGAACAAATTAGCTCCTCTGAAGATTTATCATTGACAAGATTCATGGATTGTTGCTGCATTCAAGAAGACCCGATGAAAGATAAAATGAATTAAATAACACTGGCAAAATAAAAATTTACAATACTTCATTATAAAGATGATCGTGGCCCATTTCTACGCATTTTTCAATCACTACAAAAACACGAAAAAAGAATGAAACCGGACGGACCACCCGGCACCGGAAACAACAATGGCAAACCCAAATCTGCGCACATCCCCACTTCTGACCTGATGATGGAAGGGAGGTCATTGATAAAGCAGCTGAAGATGGTTGAGCCTAGGATACTACCCCAAGGAACTCCTGCAGTGATGTCCTGGAACTGAGATGATTGACCGCCAACCACCACAACCATCTTCCTGTGTGCCAGGTATGACTCCAACCAGCAGAGAGTTTTCCCCTGATTCCCATTGGTTCCAGTTTTGCTAGGGTTCCATGATGTTTTATTCGGTCAAATGCCTTGATGTCAAGGGCAGCAACTCTCACCTCACCTCTGGCATTCAGCTCCTTTGTCCATGTTTGAACTCAGGAGCTGAGTGACCTTGGTGGAACCAAAGCTGAGCATCTGTGAGCAGGTTATTGCTGAGTAAGTGCTGCTTGTTATAATAATAATCTTTATTATTGCCACAAGTAGGCTTACATTAACACTGTAATGAAATTACTGTGAAAATCCCCGAGTCGTCACACTCCGGCGCCTGTTCGGGTACACAGAGGGAGAATTCAGAATGTCCAATTCACCGAACAAGCACATCTTTTGGAAGTTGTGGGAGGAAACCGGAGCACCCGGAGGAAAACCATGCAGACACAGGGAGAACGTACAGATTCCGCACAGACAGCGGCCCAATACCAGTGACCCAATCGAACCTGCGACCCTGGTGCTGTGAAGCAACAGTGAAGCAACAGTGCTAACCACTGTCCTACCGAGCCCTCCCGTTAGTGCTGTTGATGATTCCTTCCATCTCTTTGCTGATGATGGAGAGTAGACGGATAGGGCACCAATTGGCTGGGTTGGATTTGTCCTGTTTCTTGTGAACAGGAAGGTGTACCTGGGCAATTTTTCCCATTGCCAGGTAGATGCCAGTGTTGTAGCTGTACTGGAACAGCTTGGCTAGGGGTGCGGCAAGTTCTGGAGCACAAGTTCTCAGTACTGTTGCTGGAATATTGTCAGGACCCATGGACTTTGCAGTATCCAGTGCCTTCAGCCATTTCTTGATATCACGTGGAATGAATCGTATTGGCTGAAGACAGGCAGCTGTGATGCTGGGGACCTCTGGAGGAGACCACTCGGCACTTCTGGCTGAAGATTGTTGTGAATGCTTCAGCCTTGTCTCTTGCACAGATGTGCTGAGCTCTTCCATCATTGAGGATGGGGATATTTGTGGAGCCTACTTCTCCAGTGAGTTGTTCAATTGTTCACCACCATTCACGGCTGGATATGACGGGACTGCATAACTTAGATTTGATGCGTTCACTGTGAAATCAGTTCGCTATGACTATTACTTGCTGCTTGGCACACAAGTAGTCCTGTGTTGTAGCTTCACCAGGCTGACACCTCATTTTTAGGAATACCTTGTGTTGCTCCTGGCATGCTCTCCTGCACTTCTCTGAACTAGGTTTGACTCCCTGGCTTGGTGGTAATGGCAATCTGCTGTTGCTGATGGACCTCAGCATCCCATGGATGCCCAGTCTTGAGTTGTTAGTTCTGTTCGATGTCTATCCCATTTAGCACGGTGGCAGTGCCACACAACATGATGGAGGGTATCCTCAATGTGAAGACGGGACTTTGTCTCCACAAGGACTGTGCAGTGGTCACTTCTACCATTACTCTCATGGACAGATGCATCTGCAGCAGGCAGATTGGTGGGGATGAGTTCAAGTATGTTTTTCCTTCTTGTTGGTTCCTTCACCATGTGCTGCAGTCCCAGTCCAGCAGCTAAGTCCTTTAGGACCCGGCCAGCTCGATCTGTGGTGGTGCTACCGAACCCTCTTGGTGATGGACATTGAAGCCCCCATCCAGAGCATATTCTGCGCCCTTGCTACCCTCAGTGCTTCCTCCAAGTGGTGTTCAACGTGGAAGAGTGCTGATTCATCAGCTGATGGTAGATGGTACGTGGTAATCAGCAGGATGTTTTCTTGCCCATGTTTCACCTGAAGCCATGAGACTTCATGAGGTCCAGAGTTGATGTTGAGGACTCCCAGACCAACTCCCTCCCGACTGTATACCACTGTGCACCACTTCTGTTGGGTCTGTCTTTCCGGTGAGACAGGACATACCCAGGAATTGTGATAGTGATATCTCGGACATTGTCTGTAAGGCATGATTCTGTGCGTATGACTGTTGTCAGGCTGTTGCTTGACTCGCCTGGGAGATAGCTCTTCCAACTTTGGCACAAGCCTCCAGATGTTAAGAAGGGGGATTTTGCAGGGCCGACAGGGCTGGGTTTGCCATTGTCGTTTCCGGTGCCGGGTGGTCCGTCCGGTTTCATTCTTTTTTCGTGTTTTTGTAGTGATTGAAACATGCGTAGAAACGTACATAGTAAATAGAAGCAGGAGAAGGCCCTTCGACCCTGGTCTGCCATTCATTATGATCATGGCTGATCATCAAGTTCAATACCCGGATCCCACCTTCCCCCCATATCCCTTGATCCCTTTAGCCCCAGGAGCTATATCTAATTCCTTCTTGAAATTACACAACATTTTGGCCTGAGTGGCTTGCTGGGATGTTTTGGAGGGCATTCCCACACAAGAGATATGTCCAGGAAGTCCAGGACAAAGAAGCCTGCAAATATAAATTCTTTGTCAGATTCGGAAGCTTCTCGAGGTTCTTCGTCAAGAAAATGGCGGAGGCCACTACCGCGCTCTGACAACTCCATTGACGGCTGAGATGCTTACAGGCACCTTGACAATGGAATTTCAAAAGTAACGGCGGCTGTCTCTGAGGATCTCCATAAAGGAATAGAAGAGGCCCGAGCTCCTATTCCGTCGGCGTTGCAGAAGACTGAGGAGACGCTAAAGGCGAATGGTGCATGTTACAGGTGTGGAGGCGGCTCTCATGAGGCACAGCGATCAGATTATCTCCTTGGAAGCTGAGATAGCAATGTTGGCCAGTGTTAATAAAGCACTGGGGGTGAAGGTGGATGATCTGGAGAATCCTAGAGTGATGGGATTGCCAGAGGGAAAGGAAGGACCAAATCCGATGGGCTATATTCGAAAATGTTTGGGAAGATAGTGGGGGAGGGTGAATCGACGTCTGCTCCCGCGCTGGATCGAGCCCACTGGTCACTCAGGCAAAAACCCCGTGCCTGTGAGCCACCACGGCTATCATCGTGAGGTTCCATAGTTTTCAGGAGAAGGTACAAGTCCTGAGGTGGACAAAGGATCATCGGGACTTCAAATGAGAGGGTCACGTTTTCGAGCTCTATGAGGAGGTCGCCAGTTTTTTCCGGCACTGCTGGCCAGTCCTGATGGTGGGGCCCGCAGCGCTCCTGGCATCGGCCACCTGCATCCAGGCTGGATGTACAGTGGCAGGTGGCAGACTCCTTCCCACCTCGGGGAACAGGGTGCTCCTCCTCTCCTTTACAGCATCCAGCAGGGTCCAGAGCTCTGCATCTGCAAACCGAGGTACCGCTCTTCGGTTGGTGACTCGAATGAGCATGTGTGGGGAGAGAAGTGCTTAAATGCAGCTGCAGCTTCTCAACCTCTCAAGTGCCAACCTGACCCCAGCGTTCGGACACCATTTTTCATTGGAATTGCTCTAGTTCCACATGGTGCCGGTGCTAGCCCATTAACGGATCCTGAATTTCTCTGGGACCGGCACTGCTCGCTTGGTTGTAGAACATCACAGATTCAGTCCTGGCGTCAGCACTTAGTCTCTGAAACAGAGAATCCAGCCCCATAATGGATTTGTATTTTGTACAGGGCCCCCACCGCAAGTGACACACAAATGCCTTGAGCTTGGGTTTGTTTCAATTGATTAGGGATGCGAAGCAGGGCTGTCCATTTTCTCCTCGCTCAGTGAATTTACTCTGGAGCTTTGGTTCCTTCTTGGGGTATAAGTTGAATTTGGACAAGAGCGAATACGTTCTGGTGAATCCCCCAAAGACAGGAGCTAATCTGGGGATGGTGCCTTTTCGCCTTGTGAGGTCTAGCTTTCATTATTTGGGTATCCAGGTGGCCCACAATTTGGCCTCACTTCATAAATTAAATTGTGCTAGTCTGGTGAATGGGGTTCAGTCTGATATGCAGAAATGGGATATCCTCCCCCTGTCTTTGGCAGGCATGGTTCAGACTGTTAAAATAAATGTCCTCCCGAAGTTTCTATATCTTTTTCAGTGTCTCCCCATTTCCCCCCCAAATCTGTCTTTGTCAGAGTCAACAAATTGATAGCTTCCTTCATTTGGCGAGCAATACCCCAAGGATTCGTAGAGCGTTTCTTCAGTGAGAGAGACAGTCAGGTGGTTTAGTGTTATCTAATTTGTTATTTTATTATTAAGCTAAATATTGAAATAGTACTGGGGTGGCTCAAGGAGACAAAGTCCATATGGGGGGAAGTGGAGGGTGAACTCCTGTAGTGGTTCTAGCCTGGGGGCTTTGGTAACTGCCTGCTTCCATTTTCCCCTACAAAATTTACCTCAAGTCCGGTTCTGGTGTTCATTCCGCAAATTTGAAGGCAACATTTTGAGCTCGGCTCCATGTCGTGGTTAGCCCCTATTTGTAGGGTTTGGTTTCAACGTTCAGGTCAAGGGGGGAGAAAGGTCTGGAGAGGTTAGGGGACCTGTATGTGGAGGGTAAGTTTGACGGTGTTGAGGAGCTGTTGGACAAATTCCAACTCCCGTAGACTAATTTATTTAGGTATTTTCAAGTTCGCAATTTCTTTCCCAAAGAATTTTCTTCATTTCCCTTTGCATCTCGGTCCTCTCTCTTGAATAGCATCTTATCTCAGGCCGATGCAAGTGAGGGGAAGATTTCGGATATTTAGGGGCAGATCCTGTCAGCAGAGCAGGTTCCATTGAATGAGGTGAAGAAGACATAGGAGGGGAGCTATGTCCAGTTTTGGATTGGGGGTGTGGAGTGAGGCTGTTCCGTGGTCAACTCTACCTCCTCCTGTGCTGGTTTATAGGGTGTAGGCGAGTATGTGTTTCTTATCCAGGGTGGAGGGTAGGTGCGAATGTTGTTCTCGGGGGCCGAGGAATCATACCCATATGTTCTGGTCGTGTCCTAAACTTGAAAGCTTTTGGGTGTCCTTCTTTAATATCATGTCAGAGATTCTTGACATCAATCTGGAGCCTTGCCCAATGGTGGCCATTATCGGGGTTTCAGACTCGCTGGTGTTGCAGAGGGAGGGTGAAGGTGGGTGTCCTCACCTTTGCCTCAGTGATAGTCCGGAGGTGAGTTCTGCTTTGGTGGAGATCTCCTACTCTGCCCAGCACCTTGGCCTGGTTAGGTGGCCTAATGGAACTCCTATATCTGGAGAAAGTCAGATACATCATGGGGGTTGGTAAAAGGGTTCTACTCGAGATGGCAGTTATTACATAGAACATACAGTGCAAAAGGAGACCATTTGGCTCATCGAGTCTGCACCAACCCACTTAAGCCCTCACTTCCACCCTATCTCTGTAACCCAATAACCCCTCCTAACCTTTTTGGTCACTAAGGGCAATTTATCATGGCCAATCCACCTAACCGGCACATCTTTGGACTATGAGAGGAAACCAGAGCACCCGGAGGAAACGCACGCAAACACAGGGAGAACGTGCAGACTCCGCACAGACAGTGACCTGGCGGGGGATCGAACCTGGGACCCGGGCGCTGTGAAGTCACAGCGCTATCCACTTGTGCTACTGTGTTGCTGTAAATTTATTTCCTTTTTCAGCTAGTCACCATCAGCTGTTCAGGGGGTGGGGGGGTTAGTTATTTGTTTGAAGAGTTGGGGTTAGTGGGGTTGTTGAATGTTATTTTTGAATGTCTTCAATAAAAATATTTTTTTTAATAAAAGGCCATTAGGCATTGAAAACTAATTTCCAGATTGCCCATGAAATTTGGACCACCTGTTCCCAGTTCATCTCCAAGTTATTGTCAGAATCATAGGAAGCTAAATACATCTGTGAGACCTCTGCCTTCAGTATTATTATGTGTAATCCTTTCATCACATACATTTATATGATTCATTTCTTCAATGGATGTTCTGTGTTAGGCTTCAACAGAACCAGAGAAAACATCAGAAACAACATTCCAAATCCCTAACAATCCTGAGGCAACACCACAGCAATCTATTAACAGCAATATTAGAAAATATGAAGTCCTGTTGGACATAATTTATATCCTACATGCGTCACTAGCCATAACTCGTTTGCAACTTTTTGACCCTCGTGTTAGCCCACTGTGAATCAAATTCCCATTGTCTAACCTTTGTACCTCACGGTGATCTATCTTCACATGTCTTGAGGTCTATCTATTATTCATCTTTGTACATGCTTCCAGCGTTGAATAGGAATCACTTTCACATAAATCGTCCTAAAATGTGAGCATGGAATTTGAGCATCTGAAATTGTGGGTAGCACGGTAGCATAGTGGTTCGCACTATGGCTTCACAGTGCCAGGGTCCTAGGTTCAATTCCCGGCTTGGGTTCCTGTCTGTGCGGAGTCTGCATGCTCTCTCAGTGTCTGCGTGGGTTTCCTCCGGGTGCTCTGGTTTCCTCCCACAAGTTCCTAAAGACATGTTATCAGGTAATTTGGACATTCTGAATTCTCCCGCAGTATACCTGAACAGGTGCCGGAATGTGGCGACTTGGGACTTTTCACAGTAACTTCATTGCAGTGTTAATGTAAGCCTCATTGTGACAATAAAGATTATTATTATTATGGATACTGAAAACAGCACCACGTTCAAAATTTAAGTGGCCTCGCGCTACTTAGTAAGGAAGGAGGGTGTGAAGTTGTTGTCGTAGTTTCGAACAACTTAGGCTCCATGGTGCAGTGCTTCCACTTGACAGCTCTTCATGATGGTTGAGCCCAATCTTTGCCATAGGCAACCTCTGATGTGTTTGAACAATATGCATTATGCTCTGTATGGAAATGACATTTGAGTCACTGGGCTGAGGAGATAGCATTAGATACTCTGTCAGGTGTTACTGTGATTATTGATGAGTATATTGGAAAGTTATCAGCGAAGTGACCTTTGAAAGAAGGTTGATGACATAATGGTCCAGGAATCATATCACATCAGGATGTCTACATTAATGGCTAAATAACCTGCAAACCAAACTAGTAACTTTCAATATGAGACAGATTGTACTTATACCGGGCAGCACGGTAGCATTGTGGATAGCACAATTGCTTCACAGCTCCAGGGTCCCAGGTTCGATTCCAGCTTGGGTCACTGTCTGTGCGGAGTCTGCACATCCTTCCCGTGTGTGCGTGGGTTTCCTCCGGGTGCTCCGGTTTCCTCCCACAGTCCAAAGATGTGCAGGTTAGGTGGATTGGCCATGATAAATTGCCCTTAGTGTCCAAAATTGCCCTTAGTGTTGGGTGGGGTTGCTAGGTTATGGGGATAGGGTGGAGGTGTTGACCTTGGGTAGGGTGCTCTTTCCAAGAGCCGGTGCAGACTCAATGGGCCGAATGGCCTCCTTCTGCACTGTAAATTCTATGATAATCTATGATATTCAAGTTGCTTTATTCTTCTTTAGAATCCATATTGTAACAAAAAAGCAATGGAGAAGAAAGTGAATCGATAAGATTGCTGTAATTTCTTCTCAGGTGCAGGCCTTAAGCATCATCCATCAGTGACTTGGGTTCATTTTGGGAAAGGAAGTTACATACATTTTTATGTATAACTTCGTCAATCACAGGAGGAGCAAAATATGTATTCCTCCCCTCTGTGTCGGTGTTATTCCATTTTGTCTTCCTATGATTTCTTTCCTAAATCTCTTGATGTTAGAATTCAACACAGTTGGATGTGCGTTTATTGCTTCTTTTTAAAAAATGTTTTCAATTAGGGGGCAATTTAGCGTGACCAATCCATCTATTCTGCACATATTTGGGCTGTGGGACCCACGCAGACAAGGGAGAATGTGCAAACTCCACCCAGACAGTTACCCGGGGCCGGGAGCGATACCAGGTCCTCAGCAGTGTGAGGCAGCAGTGCTAACTGCTGCGCCATCATGCCACCTATTTGTTGTTTCTTTTATGCCTAAACATGTATCAAACCTGAATAATTGTTTTTTGGAACAGAAGTAGACAATAAATGATTTATCTGTAGTAAGTTGATTGTGTACACTTCTTACTGGAAGGTTACACCAATAGTATTTGCACTTTATCTGGGACTATGGAGACTTTACCTTGGGGCTGTTTTAGCTCAGTTGGCTGGACAGCTGGTTTTTGATGCAGAGTGAGGCCAACAGCATGGGTTCAATCCTGGTACTGGCTGAGGTTTTTCATGAAGGCCTGCTTTCTCAGCCTTTCCCCTCACCTGAGGTGTGGTGATCCTCAGGTCAAATTGCCACCAGTTAGCTTTCCCTTTCAAAGGGGAAGGCAGCTTATGGTCATTTGGGACTATGGCTCTTTTAAATTTGCACTTTTATGATTTGCATCATACAGGCAATATTATCAATATATTGACACTGTGGTATAACGGGCAGAGTTTATACTTTACTAAAATGTCCCCTAAATTTTTGAGCCAACTTACTCTCCATCAGAAATGAACAGATCTGCTTAAGGGAACAATGTTTATGCATTTCGAGAAAAAGAAAAAACTGTGTCTGTTGGCAAAATACCCTCCAAACATCATCGCAAGCATAAAACCCAACAATAAACAGACATACTTCAGATTCTGAGGTTTTGTATCACAAGGTGATTTACTGTGCACACATGTATTTACAGAAGGTGTTTCTTTTTACCATTGTGTCAATCCAGCGTTTTCTTGTTTTCTTAAAACTATGTTCCAGTGCCCCGACAAGGTCAAAGCTGAGGTCCAGGAAAGTGCTTGGTAATCTGAATCTCTTAAAACCAACATAGTCTCATTTTACCACTTCTCGGATCTGATGGGGTGGCAGTTGGTCAGATTAGCTTTGTTTGGGTTTTTTTTATGGATGGGGCTTATTTCGGCAATTCTCTTAGGCTAGCATTCTGTTCTACCAAGATTGAATTCTCAGTATTAATTCAGTGGAAGAGTAATGTAGGTGGGACCTGAGGTGGAGAGCAAATTGTTTGAATCACAGCAGGGTGATGTGGAGGACGTTTTAATCCAGGGCGTTAGCTGCGTAAAACCATCTCATCTGCAAACTGAATCCGAGAGGTAAAGGTCAATTGGCTGATGAGCGGGAGCAGGAGAAGGGATGCCAGGAGACTGTTGCTGGACATTTTAAGGAATGGTCCCGAGAAAGTGATTAAAAGGGTGGACGGGTGTCTAAGGCAGGGGAAACCTAATGTTTCATTGTGTGTTTGGAGGAGCACCTCTACTCCTGCCTGTCCTCAAAGGAAAGATACATTTTTAAAAAAGGAATTTCAATTTACCCCTTTGTGCCTCCTCTGAACCGGCCTCCTTTTCCTGCTAAGTAGGCCTGTTGGGAAGCCACATTGATTTTCCCATGCAGGCCTCTGGTTAAAATTGCAGTCATGCCCTGATAATCGCATTGGTGTCAGATTTGCATACAGGATATTTAAAGAAGAACCACACTGGCTTCCAATGGGTACCTTTCTTGCATGTTCAGATGAGAGGTTCAGATTGGAACACAGAGGAAGTCAATGAGATTTTAATGGGTACATCCCAATTTTATTGTCTTTGCTATCCATTGTTTTCAAGTGGGCAGGCACAATTAATATCAAGTCTTCAATGTGTATTTTAAAATGGGTGAAACTTTGACGTACTGGACATACCCATTACCTGCCCTCATCCCTCGCATCCAGGAAAATGTCACTCCCTCAGGATTTGTTTTGATGACTCACATGCTGGAGCAGAGAGCTGATGTGAAGCACTTCAATCCTGTTTTATTGAATGTTGAAAGCAGAATCACATGTGCTGTGTTTACTGAGCTTCGTGCTCTGTACAACAATCTGCTAGCAGACGCTTTCTGGATTGATTATGCCTAAATGTCACTCTAAAATATAGATCCAAAACTCTGTGCACCTCTGGCATCTGCACAGTCTGTTTCACAGTGCCAACTTCATGAGTTGGAAATTATATATTACAATTAGCTGTGACATTTTGGAGGCATTTTAATAAAGTATAAAATATCTCTTTGTACTGAAATGTCAATGTATTAATAACTTATGTTTACTACCATTGATATTTTTTCTTTATTATTTCTAAAGCATGATATTAAGAAATAAATTATACCTAATTATATTAGAAAATCTGTATCCTTATCATTGTTAAATTTTTAGCTATTGATATTACTCTTTATATTCTCTGTAAAATGTTTGTTTCTTAAATTCACATTGGAGTTTTCTCATCAATTGAAATCTGACTGAGCAATTGAAAAAAAATGGCATTTCTTTTTCAAAAACAAGTTTCTGTGGAGTCAGTAGGAGCAGGAGCTGTCCCATTATTCCACAGTACTCATCATTAACTCTACCCCCTTGCAACTCTATCCTCCCCCTGACACTTATCTTTAGGTTGCTCTTGGTAAAGCAAATTTATCTTTTTTTCAATGACAGCACTCTTAACAGGTGCCAGGTGCTCATCCAGATAATATTAACGAGGGCCGAGATCCAATTTTTCCGTTAGCCTTTGGGGCCCCTTTGGGAAGACGCTTCATGCAGGGTACAATATTCAGACATAGAAAGGGGCCTTAAGGAATTTCCATCTTGTGCTTTTGTTAGCAGCTTGTTAAATATAGAGCAAAATATCCCATTATACTTCATAAGAACTTGAGACTGATATTATTATTTCAATCAGATTTGAATGACTTTTGCAAGAAAAGGTTTTATTTTAAACTGAGACAGAGAAAACTACAATAAATTATATTGCAAACATTAAATTCATCATGTTCTTATAGGTGGGGTTACTGGGTTACGGGAAGAAGGTAGAGGTGTGGACTTGGGTAGGGTGCTCCTTCCAAGGGCTGGTGCAGACTCGAATGGCCTCCTTCTGCACTGTAAATTCTATGATTCTATGATCTATACCCTCTGTTAATTGGCTAACCTTATCCCAGGACAAATAATGCTAGGGTTTTTTTTCGAGGTGTTAAGTTATATCAAGTTGATTGGCTTGATGCTGATATCAGGTGGTGTGCTGCTAGGAACCTTTCTACTTTGTGCCTTAAGGGGGAGGAAGGCATTTACAGTGAAAGTTTTAGAACGTTACATCATTAAAACAGGTCTGCAACCCATCAAGTCGATGGCCCGGAAATCTGATGGTACCACACCTGTTTAGTGCAACGTGAGTGCCTAATGGGAAGGCAGGAAGTGCATGTTCATTATGAGCAAAATGTGCGGGACCATTTTGGTATAGGAAAGAATATAAGTGATCAGGGAACAAGCCTAAAACAGACTTTAAGCCCTTGTTTGTAGATAGCCTCAAACAGGAGTCAAGTTCTCTATTTGCATGTGCAAATAAGGAATTTAAATCCTGATGAGACTACCTGTACAAATTTGTGTATCATTAAATGCAATCGGCAGCAGACCAGCTTTGACAGGAAACCCAGGTCTACAAGAAACTCACTCTGGAATGGCCAGCAATAGGGAAGGTGTCTACAGAATATGTACCTGAATGTGGAGCCAGGAATAAGTGATAACATGTGTGTTATATTGAAGCTGTGAGCTGCTATTCTCACAAAGCTCTCCTTCCACCAACTCAACTTCTGATGCCCTCACTACCATACCAACTGGAAGCCTGCCACACTCTCCTTGACACGCTCTTTTTCCCTAATTTCTCCTCTCCAATCTCCCTCCATTTCCTATAACCGCATCCCCATTTGATTCCCCCCGTCAGTACCATAGCCAAAAGTAATTTGTAAGTATTCAAATATTTGAATCTTTAACATAATCTTGATGTGTGAGGCAGGAAATTGGGAGGCAACCTGTCTTTGAGATATTGGGCGGGATTCTCTCACCCCTGGGCCGGGCCGGAGAATCGGCGTGACTGGCGCAAATCGCGCCACGGTGCCCCTACGCCAGGACACGATTCTTCGGAGAGCGGAGAATAGGCTCAATTGGCGTCAGCACGGCGCCGGTCGGGGGCCGCTCTCTGGGGGCCCCCCCGGCGATTCTCTGCTGGGATGGGCCGAGCGGCCGTACAAAAAAACCCGAGTCCCATCGGCGCCGTTCTAACCTGGTCTTACCCGCCGGGACCTCGGCGTGGAAGGAGCCGGGGGCGGCCTGGTGGGTGGGAGAGGGGGGGGTCCAACCCCGGCGGGGGGGGGCCGCCACTGTGGCCTGACCCGCGATCGGGGCCTACCGATCAGCGGGCCAGCCTCTCGGGCTGGCAGCCTCTTTTGTTCCATGCCGGCCCCTGTAGCCATACGCCATGTTGCATCAGGGCCGGCACGGAGAAGGGAGACACCGTGCATGCACGGAAATCGCGCCGGTCCCACTGCGCATGAGCAGACCCGTGACGCCCATCTGACGCCGGCATCGGCAGATGGAGTGGCGGGGGTCGCTCCAGTGCTGTGCTGGCCCCTGGTAGGTGTCAGAATTGCTGCTCCTGAGGCCACGTTGACGCCATTGGGAAACGCGCCGGCTTTTACGACGGTGTCGACACTTAGCCTCAGGATCAGAGAATCCCGCCCATTGTTCTCTACAATTATATTTTGAGGAGATTTTGGACGGAACCATCTGGTTCCACCAGCAGCGGGAAACTTGGCAGGTGCAAGATGGGGAAATTTAAAATGGCAGGAGGCCAACAATCAGTTTCCCAATGCCGGATCAATTTTAGTAATTACGTTTTCAGAACTTCACAGGTAGGTTAAAGGCAGGTTAATCTTCCCAATTAAATGTTGAGAAGCTCTTTTGCTAGCACTAGAATTTCATGCATCCTCTTTCAAAAGCCACCTTGCCAGAATTACGTTCCCCCTTCAAATTAAGTTCCACACCAGTCAGAAATTAGAAGGTTCATCAGCGGGATTCTCTGTCCCACCGCACCAATTTTATGGTGTGGCGCGCTCCCACCGGTGGTGGGATTCTCCATCTCGCTAGCCGGTCAATGGGATTTCCATTGTGTACAGCCCCACGCCGTCAGGAAATCTCCAGGCGTGGGTGTGGCTGCCGGCGCAACGGAAAACTCCAACAGCGGAGAATCCAGTCCCCTGGATATAGGTGGCGCACATTTGACTTCTTCCACTTGACTTTGAATTGGGTAGAGACTACTTTGGCCTTCTTGGGGGCAACTCACAAATATCAGCCTCTTGCCCGAGATCAGGTACCGGTAGTTCAAGCTGCACGAAGGCTAGTCAAGGGAGGCAGGCTAAGGCTAAGGATGAAGTAGAGGCTGGTCATGGGAGGCAGGCAAGGAGTGGAAGTGAGGGAAGAGGAAGAATGACTGTTTGGGCCAGGGAGGGAGGCTGCGAGTGTGGAGGGTTGTGAAATGGAGCCTTGATCCATGGCTATGAGGGTCCTCTAGTTGGATGGAGCAGGGGGTTTCTGTGCAGAGGAAATTGTAGAGAGATGGTCCTAGAATGTGAATTTAGTGCTTTCAATGATGGGGTCCTGAGGGTTGAACTGAGGGTACTGGACAGCAGAGGGAAGAGTTACAGTGAGAATGGAAGTAGAATGCAGTGGAGTGGAAGTTCAGGGTAATAGGTAACTGATGATTTTGTGGGAGAGGTCACAGAAATGGATGAAATAGGTGGCTCAGATAATGGGATGGGTCATGGGGAAAGTAATTGATGTTAGTTCTGAGGGGAGAGAAGACATGTGGTTGTAAGTGCAAGGCAGGCAGTGGGTAACGGGGAAGGGTAGAAGGTGGTGGAGTGAGTCTGGAATATGACATGCACCATTGTTGTATTCTCAGCTATATAATGCTGTCAATTTGAAACTGTGATCCCTTGAAGTGGGGGAGGGTCTTTTCAGGTGGGTGGAGTTCAAGGTAAGTACAGTTGGCTGACTAAAGAGACACACTAACAATCATGATGCAGCTGGTTGAGAACCATGTCAGTTGTCTTCCCCTGTCTACGGTGAAGCCACATAGCAGCAGATTTGCTCCCTGACTCATGGATCTCATAAGATCAAGATCCCAGTGTGGTCTGTAGCTGCCATTCATTCTGCCCAATTGACATCTGCTGCTTTCAGGGGCAGGGAAGAAGGAAGTGAGGAAAATGGACGAAGGGAGGGAAGTGGATGAAGGAAGTGAGAGGGGCAGCCCATTGACTGCTGTAACCTGTTGATTATGGCGGGTCCTCTGGTGATCCGAGGCCCAGAGGTCCTCAGACTGCTGAGGGTCTTGATCGGGTGCAGGTGCACTCTCCTATGTCTGGCCTGCTGGAGGCGAATGGCTCACTGGTTGAGGAAGGTTCAGCAGCAGCGCTCCCTTGAGGTGTCCTGGGATGAAATCCCTGGGGTATCCGCCTGGCTCTTTCGCTATCCTGTGAGTGCCTGATAACGCCTCTCTGACTCATTGATGGGTATGGGGAACTGGAGAGAATTTGAGATGTTCTATCCTCCTCTCAACAGCCACTGCTGCACTGCACCCATGGCTATATTGATGGAGTGCAGGATTGAGTGTATAACCAGCAGCCACTTCCAATGGACCTGGGTCTCCCAAGGAGCTGCTACCCTTCCCATGGAGGCAGCCAATTACATGTTGGATTCACGGCAGCAAGCAAAACATGAACACACTCCTCCAGACTTCAGTCCCATTTAAGCATGGCTTCTGCCATCTCTACCTGATGCCCTCTCAGTGCATCTCCAACAGGTCTCTTATGGTCTAAGCCTCATCACCTGGTCTCCTGCAATCTTCTAACTCAGAGACCTCAGCTGTCTCCAGCTGTGGACCTGTGTCAGTGATGTGCTGACCAGATTGTGATCCTGAACCTACTCTACAACATGCACACACTGAGGTGTATGTCTCTGCGCTGGTGCAGTGTGCAGGTGAACGCCGTGATGGTACATCTTAGGAGGCTTCTAAAGATTCCCCATTGAGTTGGATTGGAGCTGTGGTTGGTCTCCGCTGTGGGCGTCAGCCTTTTCTTGCTGGTATCTGTAATGGAGAAGAGAAAGGTTTATTGAATGCCTAAGCAGACTCCTTAATTAAATCTAAGGTGCCTCTGACAATTGCAAACTGGAGGCAGCCTCATTGGCTTCCTGAGGGACTCCTATCTTAACTTCAACACAGGCACAGTCCAGTTCCTTCCCAACTATCATGACATCCTGCTGCTTAAAGTGGTGAGGGCTCAAATGTCCGGAATGCTGCCTCCGGTCTTGTCCCATTGCCTTTATATTCAGCGTTTTTGTCTTGCAGATAGACAGAATGGCAGGGGCTGGTTTAGCACAGGGCTAAATCTCTGGCTTTGAAAGCAGACCAAGGCAGGCCAGCAGCATGGTTCAATTCCCATACCAGCCTCCCCGAACAGGCGCCGGAATGTGTCGACTAGGGTGATGTATGATCAATGACCACTAAAGCGAGGTTGTAGTCCAACTGAAGGCTTTAATAAGCTAGATGTTTCCACCAGCAGCTCAGGTACACAATGAAGGCTACTGGGGCGACACGGGTTCTTATCAGGTTCCTATCAGGGCGGAGCTATCATACATTCTACCAATAGAAAGCATACAGTTTCCACCAATGGTGCTTTAGCCTATCAGGTACCATAATACCTATAAGACCACATTCACCCCCTGTTAAAAAAAGAGTCTGGCGGGGGTGGTGGCCTGAAACTACAAAGCATAGCAACATGGTATAATTAGTTATGGAGGTACTGTAATACCTCCGTACAGTGTTTAGAAACTATTTATAATTCTGATAGCTATGTACATTTGATGGTTTATATTTACAGATTACAATTAAAATTAAGCAATCAGTCGATCGGGGGCCCTGGTCGTCCTCTGCGATCGTCGGAGCTTCGGTGGTGACTCCAGTGGAGGCTCGGGCGTCTGTGACTCCGGGAACGTGGCTTTGATCTCCATGGCAGCTTCGGCACCCCTAGACGGCGCTGGTGGGGAAAATGGCTGACCTGGGAAGGGAGCTCCTGCTGGGGGCGTCGGTGGGTGGGGGGGCCTACATGGGGCCGGCGGAAGGACCGATCCTCCTGTAATGTGCTGCGGTGGAGGGGAGGGTGGGACTGGTGGCTGGGATGTGCGTGGGGTTCCGGCGGGCGCCAGGTCCCGTAGGGAGACCGTATCTTGTCGGCCGTCGGGGTACGCCACGTATGCGTACTGGGGGTTAGCATGGAGCAGATGGACCCTCTCGACCAACGGGTCCGACTTGTGCACCCGCACGTGTTTTCGGAGCAGGTTGGGTCCGGGAGCTGCCAGCCAGGTCGGGAGCGAGGTCCCAGAGGAGGACTTCCTGGGGAAGACAAGGAGACGTTCGTGAGGTGTCTGATTGGTGGTCATACAAAGCAGTGACCGGATGGAATGGAGGGCATCCGGGAGGACTTCTTGCCAGCGGGAGACTGGGAGGTTCCTGGACCATACGGCCAGTAGGACGGTCTTCCAGACCGTTCCGTTCTCCCTCTCTACCTGTCCGTTACCCCGGGGGTTGTAACTGACTGGTCGTCCTGCTCGAGGCGATGCCCTTGCTGAGCAGGAATTGACGCAGTTCGTCGCTCATAAAGGAGGACCCCCTATCCCTATGTATGTAAGCGGGGAACCCGAACAGTGCAAAGATGCTATGGAGGGCCTTGATGACGGTGGTTGCGGTCATGTCGGGGCAGGGGATGGCGAATGGGAACCGGGAGTACTCGTCAATCACGTTCAGGAAGTACGTGTTGCGGTCGGTGGAGGGGAGGGGGCCTTTGAAGTCCATGCTGAGGTGTTCAAAGGGACGGGAAGCCTTTATCAGGTGCGCTTTCTCTGGTCGGTAGAAGTGCGGTTTGCATTCCGCGCAGATTTGGCAGTCCCTGATGGCTGTCCTGACCTCCTCGATGGAGTAGGGCAGGTTGCGGTCCTTGACAAAATGGAAAAAGCGAGTGACCCCCGGGTGGCAGAGGTCCTCGTGGAGGGCTCGGAGGCGGTCCACTTGTGCGGTGGCACATGTGCCGCGGGACAGGGCGTCAGGAGGCTCGTTTAGCTTCCCGGGACGATACAAGATCTCATAGTTGTAGGTGGAGAGTTCGATCCTCCACCGCAAGATCTCATCGTTTTTTATCTTGCCCCACTGTGCATTATCAAACATGAAAGCAACCGACCGTTGGTCAGTGAGGAGAGTGAATCTCCTGCCGGCCAGGTAATGCCTCCAATGTCGCACAGCTTCTACTATGGCCTGGGCCTCCTTTTCAACTGAGGAGTGGCGGATTTCGGAAGCATGGAGGGTACGCGAGAAGAAGGCCACGGGTCTGCCCGTTTGGTTGAGGGTGGCCGCCAGAGCTACGTTGGACGCATCGCTCTCGACTTGGAAGGGGAGGGACTCATTGATTGCGTGCATCGTGGCCTTTGCAATGTCTGCCTTGATGCAGCTGAAGTGCTGGCGCTTTTTCCCTGTCGACAGGGAAAAAGCTGTGGATTGGATCAGGGCACGGGCCTTGTCCGTATAGATGGGGACCCACTGAGCGTAGTAGCTAAAAAACCCTAGGCAACATTTCAGAGCCTTGAGGCAATGAGGGAAGGGGAACTGCATAAGGGAGCGCATGCGTTCAGGGTTGGGGCCTATAACTCCATTTCGCACTACATAGCCGAGGATGGCTAGACGGTCGGTGCTAAACACGCATTTATCCTTGTTGTATGTAAGGTTAATGATATTAGCGGTCTGGAGAAATTTTCGGAGGTTGGTGTCGTGGTCCTGCTGGTCATGTCCGCAGATGGTGTCATTATCAAGATACGGGAATGTTGCCCGTCAACCGTACCGGTCAACCATTCGGTCCATATCGCGCTGGAAGTCCGAGACCCCGTTAGTGACACCGAAGGGAACCCTTAAGAAGTGATAGGGCCGCACATCTGCCTCGAAGGCAGTGTATTTGCGGCCACTAGTGCGGATGGGGAGCTGGTGGTAGGCGGACTTGAGGTCCACCGTGGAGAAGACCTTATAATGCGCAATCCTGTTTACCAGGTCGAATATGCAGGGGAGAGGATACGCGTCCAGCTGCGTAAACCTGTTGATGGTCTGACTGTAGTCGATGACCATCCTATGCTTCTCCCCGGTATCCACTACTTGAGCTCTCCAGGGGCTGTTACTGGCTTCAATGACCACTTCCCTCAGTAGCCTTTGGACCTCTGACCCAATAAAGATCCGGTCCTGGGCACTGTAGCATCTGATCCTGGTGGTGATGGGTTTGCAATCCGGGGTGAGGTTCGCAAACAGGGAAGGCAGGTCAACCTTAAGGGTTGCGAGGCCGCAGACAGTAAGGGGGGGCTATAGGGCCGCCGAATTGGAAGGTCAGACTTTGAAGGTTACACTGGAAGTCTAAACCCAGGTGTAGCCACGCAGAGGTGGGGAAGGACGTAGAGACGGAAATTTTTGAACTCCCTTCCCTGGACTGTGAGGTTTGATACACAAAACCCCTTTATCTCCACTGAGTGTGAACCGGAAGCCAGGGAGATTTTTTGATTAATGAGGTGGATGAGGAGAGAACAGCGCCTTACTGTGTCAGGGTGTATGAAGCTCTCCGTGCTCCCAGAGTCGATTCGGCAGGACGTCTCGTCCCTGTTGATGAATATGGTCGTTGTAGCAGTTGAGAGTGTTCGAGGCCAAGACTGATCCAGAGTCACCGAGGCTAGTCGCAGCAGTTGAAATTTCTCTTCGGGCAGTGCATGGTCAGCCGAGCAGGGGTCTTTGGGGTTCATCGAAGATGGCGTCTCACATTGGTCGCACATGGCTGGGGGTGGACAAAATAGCCGTGCCCATCCCTCCAACATGGCGTCCATGGAACAAGATGGCGGCGCCCGTGGTCCGCACGTGGCCCTGGGATATGAAGATGGCGGCGACCGCTGGCCGCACGGGGCCCGTGGAGAAGTTAGTGGTTGTGGTCCGCATTCGCCACCGGAGATCGCGGCAACCGCCCAGGCCTGGCATACCCCCACAAAATGGCCCTTTTTGCCGCATCCCTTGCAGGTGGATGTGCGGGCCGGGCAGCGCTGGTGGGGGTGCTTTGCCTGCCCGCAAAAGTAGCAGCGGGGCCCCTCGGGGTTGCCAGGCCGCCTTGCAGTGCAGGCCTGTGGGGGAATGGGGGAAGTCTCGGGGTCGGCTGCAGAGGGGTTCCACGCTGCCCAGGGGGCTGCCGCGCAGTCGGGAACGTAAGCGCGGGCGTTCCTGGAGGCCACGTCCAGGGAGCCAGCAAGGGCCCGTGCGTCCCTGAGACCCAGGGTCTCCTTTTCTAACAGGCGCTGGCGGATTTGTGATGTTAGCACACCTGCCACAAAAGCGTCCCGGACTAAGAGTTCCGTGTGTTTGCTCGCCGAAACTTGCTGGCAGCTGCAGCTTCTGCCCAACACCAGGAGTGCGCGGTAGAATTCCTCCAGCGATTCCCCAGGGTTTTGTCGCCTTGTTGCAAGCAGGTGCCGGGCGTAGACCTGGTTTACCGGGCGAATATAGTGTCCTTTTAGCAGCTCTATCGCTGCATCAAAGTCTTCCGCTTCCTCGATGAGGGTGTGGAATTCATTGCCACAGAGGGCGGTGGAGGCCGGGACGTTGAGTGTCTTTAAGACAGAAGTTGATAAATTCTTGATTTCTCGAGGAATTAAGGGCTATGGAGAGAGAGCGGGTAAATGGAGTTGAAATCAGCCATGATTGAATGGCGGAGTGGACTCGATGGGCCGAATGGCCTTACTTCCGCTCCTATGTCTTATGATCTTATGGTGTAAATCTCCGGGCTCACCCTTGAGGGCAGGACGTGCAGTTTCTGCTCTCCCATGGGTGCGTTTTCGGCCGTCTGGAGATACCCTTTAAAGCACGGCAGCCAGTGCTTAAAGATTGCCGCTGAGTTCGCCACTTGGGGGCTAAGTTCCAGACACTCCGGCTTGATTCGGAGCTCCATCCTTTCTTCTTAAAAAACTAGCTTATTAAATTGATGCATGATCAATGACCACTAAAGCGAGGTTGTAGTCCAACTGAAGGCTTTAATAAGCCAGATGTTTCCTCCAGCAGCTCAGGTACAGAATGAAGGCTGCTGGGGCGGAACGGGTTCTTATACCCCGCCTATCAGGGCGGAGCTATCATACATTCTACCAATAGAAAGCATACAGTTTCCACCAATGGTGCTTTAGCCTGTCAGATACCGTAATACCTATAATACCACATAGGGGCTTTTCACAGTAACTTCATTTGAAGCCTACTTGTGACAATAAGCGATTTTCATTTCATTTTTTTCATTTCAGAAAGATTAAGTGCCACACCAATGGGTGAATGACCAGTTTAGGAGCATGCATGCCTATGACAGCTCCATGGCCTTCTCAGTGAGTGACTAACGAGCAACTGATATAATATTGAGAGCATGAAGTGATTGCTACACATTCAGTGCATGTGTCTCATCTGCTGTGGAGTCCACAACTCACACTCCTCTCTGACATCCCTGTTCACTCGCACATGCAGACCGCCCGATGCCCTTCTGAGTGTCACTCTGCAGTGACTAGATGGTGCCACTTACCCAGACAGAGTGCAGCAGGCCGTTCATTCTCTTCCTGCACTACTGGGCAGTTCTTTGATGGGCCCACAGGTGTTAACCTCTGCTGCAATCTCCACCCAGGCATATTGTGGTCAGGTGGGATGGCCTCCTGCTGCCATACCTGGGATACAGCATCTCTCGCCTTTTCTGGTGGCCTGGAGGAGAATCCGCAGGGTGGCTTTGCTGAGCCATGCGGCCACAGATTGTCCAGCCTCTGCGCGCTGGTCTTGGGAGAATCTGGTGCTCTTAACTTGCAAAGAGTGATTGACTGTCCTGGTGCCCTTTAAATATGGTGCCCAGGCTTTTGATCACCCAGGGTTCGCAACTTCCTGCCCATCCCCATCACGAGATTCAGTGAGCTCCTCGTGGATGCGTGTGCACTGAGCTGTCCAGTGCGAGATAGAGCATGATCAGCCGTCTCCCCCCCCCGCCCTCTCTCACCTACCTCCCCACCTCCCCAGCAGAAACCACTCCCACTTCTGTACTCACCACTGACCTTCAACTCCAGAACAGTAGAGTCTGGCCAATAAGTCTGGGGATAAACTGAGACATTTACTAAGGCATATAATCTTACCTGAAGAAGTATTATTTTGCAATTGGCTACATGTTGAGGATGTGATATTATATCAGATGTGATTCATTTGCGAGCAACAATTGCTGGTTTCCTACTTCCCACTGAAGCCCCGCGACTAAAGTCCCTCATGTGCCATTTGGCAGTCACATAGATAGGGCCCCCTTTGTTCTAAAAATAACTTGTTCTGGCAGTGAGCTACAAATCTAGGGTGGTTTCATAAATTATGTGGCTCAATGCATTTTAAAAAATATATAACTAATTGTACTATCAGCAGCTGCGTAAAGAAAAACCTGCTCTCCTGTGTAACATGAAAATGAAGTGGTAAACTCGGGTCTCATTTCCATACAGCAGCTAATGGTTAATTTGAGTATCTATATAAGTTAATTTAAATTGAGTTGAATATAACTGATGTTTCAACACTTTCATGTGGTTTTGAATTTGTCGCTCACATGCACATTTTTCAGGTTTCAACATGCTCAATAGAGTTTCTGTAGAATCTAATTTTACTTTTAATCCCTTGTAAGGTTCACATTAATTTTGATTGGATGCATCAATTGAGCTAGATGTATATATTAGTCATTGCAAAGGAACATTGGTTTAAAACGTATGTAGATCTATACTGAGGCACAAAATTGTAGTTCTTCATATTTACCACCAACAACTGAGGTGGAATTTAATGCCCTCTGCAGTGGCCCATTTGGTAGGAAAAGGGCAGTTGATCAAGTGGGAGGGTGATGGGTGGCCACCCTGCTGCCATCCCACCACCAGCCCGATCAAATTCATGTTGGGAAGGCCCGTGGCTAGCATTTCCACCTTGCCACTAATTGAGACCTTTAAGTGGGCAAGGGCCTCGTCCTGCCAACGCTGGTATTAACCCAACAACAGCAAAGGGGCTCCTGGGTGGGGTTCCTCATTCAAAGGCACTCAATGCCTGATTGAGGGACCCAGCACCAAGGAGGGGAGGCCCACTGAGAGCCACCCCCTTGCCTTGCTGAAGACCCCATCCCCCACCTCCCCATGCCTGCCATCCTGGAACCCCCTCCCGCCATCACTCACCTGTGATCTGGGATCCGGAGATGATGATCGGCCTCGGGTGGGTGTCCTGCTTGCAACAGCCACAACCTCACTTGTGGCGCTGCTTTTCTATAGAGCGGTCAGTCTCTGATTGGCTGAGAGTTCTTGGCGAATGGCACAACTGCCCCAAAGGTCCTTATTCCTGAGAAAGGCCTGCTACTGCCCAGTTAAGTGCCTTAGCCCCTTCTATATGAGGGACAACACCAGCCTTTCCAGTTGACAGATGAGATGCCTGTCATCTCCATTAAATTGTACCTTAGGCTTTTAAAAATATACCAGCTCTGTGATTCAATACTAAATACACTTGTATTCGGGGACAAGATTTCTTTGGAATGTAACCCTAATCTCGTGATTCTTAAAATACCAGCCAATCTATGTGGACATAGGTGGATGGGAGATGACTCTATAACACAGTAAAAACATTAAAGTGCACTCCTGTCTATATTAACATTCATTAAAGTTAATGAAAGAAAAATAATTTGGAAAGTTGGAGGGGCAGCACGGTAGCATTGTGGATAGCACAATTGCTTCACAGCTCCAGGGTCCCAGGTTCGATTCCGGCTTGGGTCACTGTCTGTGCGGAGTCTGCACATCCTCCCCGTGTGTGCGTGGGCACCCTCCGGGTGCTCCGGTTTCCTCCCACAGTCCAAAGATGTGCAGGTTAGGTGGATTGGCCATGATAAATTACCCTTAGTGTCCAAAATTGCCCTTAGTGTTGGGTGGGGTTGCGGGGTTATGGGGATAGGGTAGAGGTGTTGACCTTGGGTAGGGTGCTCTTTCCAAGAGCCGGTGCGGACTCGATGGGCCGAATGGCCTCCTTCTGCACTGTAAATTCTATGATAATCTATGATAATCTATGAAACATATTTTTGAAGCGTGATAGAAATAGAATAACAACAAATAGAGTAAAGACCACAAACTATGCTTAAATTCACTACCCAGTTTACAGGTTTATATTCTCAGGTCCCATTTCACACACTATCAATGTCAATATATCCTGTTGTTCTTCATGCAAAAGAGAACGGAAATGAGAGTGGACCACGCATCTCTGTGCGTGAGGACATTGACCTCAAGCATGTGTATTGTTTGCCCTGACTACTGATGACTATTTTTTGTCATTGGGTGTGGGCAATGCTGGCAAATATTCTTCCACTGATTATCCCCCAAAGACCCTGAAAATGCAATGGTGGGTCTTCCCCTTGAACTGCAGACATTCCTTGTGTTGATGGTGCTAAGAGGGAATTCCAGGTATTGACCTACTGATATGAATGATTAGCAATTTATGTTCAAGACGGAAGGTGAGTGACATGGAGGGAATGAATCAGAGCTGATGGTATTTCCATTTGGTTGCTACCAAAATCTTTCTCGTTGGTGGTGATCATGGGCAGGCAGATGCAGATTAATAACTTTGGTGCATTGTAGATATGACTAATTCAAGTTGGTGTAATAAACTGGCTGGAAAGTAACGAAGATGTAATGAAGGTGT
Source organism: Scyliorhinus torazame (assembly GCF_047496885.1). Taxonomy (NCBI): domain Eukaryota; kingdom Metazoa; phylum Chordata; class Chondrichthyes; order Carcharhiniformes; family Scyliorhinidae; genus Scyliorhinus; species Scyliorhinus torazame. Next base: position 93,696,405 of record NC_092708.1, read on the forward strand.
GAATATTGTAAAATTATCAATACCCTAAATTGGAAGTATGAATAATAATAACAGGAAACCAGGTGACAATAGGCTTTTGGCAGTGGGACATATTACAGGCATAGTTTGGCATTTCCAACAGGCTACTTAAAAATCACTGGGAGACCCCCCAAAAAAGTTCCCCTGCCAATTAATTACTGATCAGAAAACTGATTACAATTGATTTTTTTTTCATGCATCTATTTTTCCTGCTACAAAAATTCCATTAACAGAATATGTTGAATGAAATTTGATGAGGTTGTTTCAATAGGAGTGGCTAAAATAATCAAGGAAATTTGCATGTCACTATGTTTTGCGACAAAACCAGAATCGATAGGCTAATTCCAAATTTCTTCAGGAAAAAAAATTATAATCCGTTTTTACACCATTGTTTCATTGAAACTTCCCAGAGTGTAGGATATTGTCTGATGTGTTGGGTGTTCTGGACCACACACAGGTCACCAACACTTGAAATAGTGCAACACTATTTTATTGAATCATTAACTGCTTAAACTTACTTTGACTGTGGGTGAATACGATACTAGCTTTTAACTAAAGACCTTTGCCTTGTCCTAACCAGTCGATGCACTCAGCACATGGTGAATGTCTGTGTTGCAGGCTGTGAGCTCTGTCCTCCTAGCTAGCTGCAACTCGAATGAGTGGGAACTCTGATGCCCCCTGTCTTTATAGTGCGTGTGCTCTCACTGGTGATTGGCTGCGGTGTTGTGTGTGTTGATTGGTCCCACTGTGTGTCCATCAGTGTGTGTCTGCACCATGATATATTATGACATTGTCATTGTGTCATAAGACAAGTGAAACATTATTCTTTGGTGTCACGAGACAAGTGAAACATTTTCTGTAGTTTAGGAGACCAACATGCCTGGTTGAGAAACTACGAACTCTCTGCCCTTAAAGGGCAGATACAAATGACAGCAGTGTCTTAAAAATAATTCCACAGTCAAGAGTAGCAATATTTAAGACTACACTGGTGAGATTCTGTTTTGACTCTGGGATAGTTGTAAAATGTTGAGTGCTCTTTAGCAGCTCGAGGATGCCTGTAACAAATTGGATAACAGGTCATCCTTGTCATGCTGATAATATAGATGACGACCTTCAACCTTTCTGTAATGACTTAAGCCAGGCCTTTGAGATTGGCCAATTGGAATACGAGTTCCCTGATTAGTGGCCCAATCAGGGAATCCCATTCCGTGTATATACAGGGAGTGTCAGATCCTCTGCACTCCCAGTGTGGACAGCAGACTGAATGGTCATAGTTGTTCATCTGTTGGGTTTGTAAATAAAAGGAATTCTGGTGACGGGACTTCTGCCTTCGTGGACTTATTACAGTGGCGCTGAGGAAAACGGAACGACCCCAAGAAACCTGGTCATCAGCAGCTGCCGCATATTGCGGGTAAGCCACTGACAGGCAAAATGCCTTTATTCGGAAAGTTGGACTCTTTTGACCCTGCAGTGGAAGACTGGGCCCAATATGTAGAGCGGATGAAGTACTTCTTCAGAGAAAACTATATAATTCCGGATGAAAAGCAACGGGTCATTCTGCTGACCGCGTGTGGGCAAGCAGCCTTTGCCATTATGTGCAGTCTCACTTTTCCTGAGGCACCGGACACAAAAACATTCCAGGAATTGACAGACTGAGTAAAAGAGTACTCTGACTCTAAGCCACCTCTGATCCTGCAAAGATACCGTTGTTACTCAGCATTCCGAGACACTGGGGAGTCGGTTACAAACTTTTTAACACTATTAAGATGATTAACAGAGGCTTGCGAATTTGGACTGACGCTAAATGAGATGCTCCGAGACCATTTGGTATGTGGAATAAATAATTTAGCAATACAGAAACATTTGTCAGCAGAGGCCGAGCTGGATTGCAAACAAACATTGCAGCTGGCTTTGTCCTTAGAAAAAGCGGCAAGCGGAGTGCATGAGTTGCAGGGCACTCAATGGAGCTAGATGCCCATACCAGTGAAACTGAGTTAAGGGGCTGTCACTGGAGGATAGGCAATTACATAGCCACCCTCAGGAATGACTTGGATACTAAGTTAACCAGGCCCACTCGCAGAATCCCTCCCAAGCAAAGGAAAATTAGGTCCAGACAGACGGCAGCCCCTGCAGTCTTTCGCCCGGCAAAATATTGTAGTTGTTGCCAGAGATCGGAGCCAGAAAGGAGAAATAGAAGCCCAAAACCAAAATCTTGGAGAAGGTCATGTAGGCCGGGATATGGGAGAATGCATACCCTAGAAGTCCCACCTACCTCCGACAAGGAACAACTAAATTGCGTAATGATGGTGAAATCAAAACCCATGAAATTATCCATAAGGTTGAATGGACGTTCCACACTGATGGAAGTCGACACTGGAGCAGCCGTATCAGTGATGGGGGAAACACTATTCAATAAAATTCGCACTGGACTCCAACCCTTATTCCTAACCAGGACCTCGGCAAAACTGAGGACATACATAGGGGAACCACTGAGTGTTGGGCACAACGCATGTAACTGTGGCTTATGGAGAGCAACTAGTTAGGCTGCCTTTAATGGTAGTGAAAGGTGTGGGGCCAAGCTTATTGGGACTAAACTGGCTAAAAGAGATCCAGCTGGATGGGGTAAACCATTTTCCAGCTGGAAAATGGCCGCCTGAGCGAACTCCTGTGCAAATACCCAGAGATTTTCCGAGAAGGGTTCGGAACAATAAAGGGGGCAAAGGCGACATTGCATATAGATCCAGAGGCAATCCCATAATTCGACACGGCCCGACCAGTACCCTTAGCATTAAGGCAGAAATTCGAAATGAAAATAAAACGTCCAGAGCGTGAGGGAATAATAAAACTGGTCCAGTTTGCAGAATGGGCGGCACCCGTGGTGCCTATCCTTAAGCCGGACGGCTCGATCCGCCTTTGTGGAGATTTCAAACAAACAATTAATCGCTACTCACAACTGGACAAATACCCAATTCCCCGAATTGAGGATTTGGATGCAAAGCTGGCTGGAGGACTCCTCTTCTCAAAGCTGGATATGAGCCACGCATATCGACAGCTGGACGAAGAGTCCCAAAAATTCTCAACGATAAACACCCTGAAGGGCCTTTTTCAGTATACAAGATTACCCTTCGGGGTATCGTCAGCTGGTGTGATATTCCAGAGGACAATGGAGAATATATTGCAAGGGCTACCACAAGTCGCCATTTACCTGGATGACGTCCTCATTACAGGAAAAACAAAGGCAGAACACCTGCAAAACCTGGAGGAAGTCCTTGGGAGGATTTCAGCAGCAGGCAAGCGCCTAAAGAGAGAGAAACGTGTTTTCCTAGCACCTCAAGTAACCTATCTGGGGTACAAGGTTGACAAATCTGGGCTACACCCTTTGGAGGATCGGGTGAGGGCGATTAAAGGTGCCCGGCCCCCAGCACAATCCAGGAGTTAAGGTCTTTTTTAGGACTGGTGATATAGTATAGAAAGTTCATACAGAACAGAGCGTCCATCTTGGACCCCCTACAACATTTACTAAAAAAAGGGGCAAACCTGGGAGTGGTCCGCCCGCCAAGACAGGGCTTTCAAGAAGATGAAAGAACAGCTTTCATCAGAGAACGTCTTGGCACACTAAGACGCCAGGAAAGAGTTGTTGCTCACGTGCGACGCGCCTCCATATGGCATTGGTGCAGTTTTGGCACACCGAGGGCAAAACGGACAGGAACGACCTATAGCGTTTGCTTCCTGGACGCTGGCAGCAGCAGAACAAAAGTGCACCCAAATCGAAAAGGAAGGACAGGCTGTGATCTTCGCGGTGAAGAAATTTTGCCAGTACTTGTACGGGCGGAAATTCACGATAATTACAGACCACAAGCCATTGCTGGGTTTGTTGAAAGAAGACAAAGCAATACCACCAATAGCTTCAGCCCGGATCCACGCTGGTCCCTACTACTGGCGGCGTACCAGTATCAACTGGAGCATCGGACAGGAACCCGGGTGGCAAACGCCGATGCACAAAGTAGGCTGCCATTACCGGACGCCCCGCCATTAGTACCCAAAATAGAGGAAACAGTAATGACGTTACATTTCCTGGACACCCTTCCAGTGGCCGCACAAAACATTTGTTTATGGACCCAAAGGGACCCGGTTTTATCAAAAATAAAACACATGGTGCTAACTGGGGAGATGGAAAGACCGGTCCAGGTGGAATTCCACCCTTACTGGAGGAGAAGAGAGCGGATCACCGTGGAAGATAGGATCCTGCTATGGGGAGCTCGAGTAATAGTTCCAAGTCCAGGCCGTCGAGCCATACTGGCTGAACTACATCATGGGCACCATGGAGTCTCAAAAATGAAGATGCTGGCCAGGAACTATGTCTGGTGGCCGGGCCTGGACACAGACATAGCGGCATTGGTAGGTTGGTGCCAAGAATGCCAACAAGGGCAGAAGGTGCCACTGGCTGCACCCATGGGAATGGCCAGGTAGACCATGGTCGTGACTTCATGTCGATTTTGCAGGCACGTTTATAGGTTCAATGGTTTTTATATAGTAGAGGCCCATTCCAAATGGCTGGACGTCTACAAAATGAACTCTGCAAATTGAAAAACTCCGCACCTCGTTCGCAACTCATGGTACCCCTGAGGTGTTAATTTCATATAATGGATCGGTTTTCACCAGCTAGGACTTCACAAAATTTATGAAGTCGAATACCTCCCCTTACGTCGAAGTGGAGGAGCCGGACCCCGCGCAAAAACGAAGCAGGAGACCCATGAGTCACGAGGACCATGGGAGTTCCTCAGACTTTGAGGGGGAGGAGTGTAATGACTTTGGCCAGGCCTTTGAGATTGACCAATTAGAATATGAGTTCCCTGATTAGGATGGCACCATACCACCCGGCATCGAATGGTTTGGCAGAGAGAGCCGTCCAGACCTTAAAAGTCGGGTTGAAGAAACAGCCAGCAGCACCATTGGACACCAAACTGTCGCGCTGGCTATTTGGCTACAGAACAACGCCACAACGGGAATAACACTGGCAGAGCTACTCATGGGCAGACGAGTCCGGACCCAGCTGAGTTTACTATTCCCGAATTTAGGTGGCAGAATAGAGGTCCAATGCAGGGGCCACGACAACACTCGCCGAGAAAGGCAATTCAACATGGGTGAAAATGTATGGGTCAGAAATTATGCGAATGGCCCCACATGGGTAGCAGGAACAGTCAAGGCCAGGACAGGACCTGTGTCATATGAGATGTGTGGGAAAACATGGAATAAAGAAACACCTGGACCAGGTGCGGGCCTCAGATTTGTTTCCTCCTCCGGAGCTGACTCAGACCAGCATACCACGGACTGTGGAGAGTCCTCCCTGACAAACTATTCACGCCCCTCCAACACCACTGGTGAGGACATCGGACTTGGATATGGACACCGTGGATGATGCCGCAGCTGTACCCCTGCGGCCGGAGGAGAAGGGCAAACCGCCCCTCAGGCGCTCACATCGGAAAAGACTGGCGCCGGGCCGTTATACCTCCCCTTACGTCGGAGGTCGAAGTGGAGGAGCCGGACCCTTCGCAAAAACGAAGCAGGAGACCCATGAGTCACGAGGACCATGGGAGCTCCTCGGACTTTGGGGGGGGAGGAATGTAATGACTTTGGCCAGGCCTTTGAGATTGACCAATTAGAATATGAGTTCCCTGATTAGTGGCCCAATCAGGGAACCCCTTTATATAACGGAGTGTCAGATCCTCTGCACTCCCGGTGTAGACAGCAGACTGAATGGTCATGGTTGTTCAGCTGTTAGGTTTGTAAATAAAAGGAATTCTGGTGACGGGACTCCTGCCTCCATGGACTTATTACACTTTCAATATCATGGAGCGGGGATAGACTTATCAATCCTTGCATGATTTTGGCAGCACTGGCCTCTACAGCCAGAGAAATGTGTTTTCTCTGCATAAACATAGAAAGTGCTGGAAATGCTCACTAGGTATTCAGATTAGGCTCTTTCTGGAATCAACATTGAGTTCAACTTCGGACTGTGAACTCTCTCCTCTAATTTGGCTTGAGTTTTTTTTTTCATCAAGGAGCAGTCTGTATCTTTCATGTTTTTGCTTTCAGACAGAGCAGTTCATTATTCTGCCATCAACACCTACATGGGTCCAATGCTTTATTTCTTGGCTACAATCATTACCATGCCTTCTGGTCCATGCCATCTTTGTGATTTAATCTCTCCTAATCATTATCCTATTTTAATTCTTCCCTTTTGTTCTACTTCCTCTTTTTAATGGTATAAAATCCATCACATTTCTACCTCTCTTCAGTCCCATAGAAGAGTCTAAGCGCTAACGTTGTCTCTTTCTCTACAGAACATACAGACCTTCTGCGTTTTTCCAGCACTTGGTGTTATTATTGCCAATTTCCAGCATCCACAGCACTTTGCTTTCACTATAGGATTTCATCACGAGCTGCACGTGAACTTGGGCAGAAAAGTAAATAATCAACATAACAAGAAGAACTGGAGACTTTCATAACCACCTTCACCACATGTTCCTCCATCATTGTTTCGATCCGATTCCTGAGCCAAAAGCTGAATATTACAACTTGTACCCTTATGGAGCAGAGCTAGAAAGGAAACATTTGGATGAATCCTTCTTGATAGAGTTTTTCTCTTAATCTCCTCAACTCTGAATAGTGCACTTGACTCATTTAATCCCACCCGAAAGTTAAGGTTAAGGTTAAACTCGATGCCGGTGTTTATTTAGTTACATTGTGAACTTTGTGTTGCCCTATTATGTATTTTCTTTTATTTTCATGTACTTAATGATCTGCTGAGCTGCTCGCAGCAAAATACTTTACACTGTACCTCGATTCAGGTGACAATAAACAAAACATACAAACTCATTAGAATGCTGGTGAATTATAGGAAGTTAGTGAAACTTTGTCATTATTAATTTTGTTTATCTATTTAGCTTGAATAATGATGTAAATAATCGACGGAGATGAATATATCAAGGATATTTACAGAAAATAAATAAGTTATTCTGTCTAAATAATTCAAAATCACTTGCAGAAATGTGCAAATCTTTTGTCACAGTTGCTGAACGTAAATCAGCAGTAATCAGTTAATGGTCTATCTCAATTGAGAGCATAATCTTTAATCTTATCCAATGCTTTGTGTTGAGACAACACCATACAGAGTACATTTACTGACCTTAATTAGTGTTGGCTTCAAACCATTAACCCACAGCTAGCATATTTTGCGTTAGTTGACAGTAGTAAGTCCAACCCAATCAGGTTCTTTGCGCTTATTGCATCATCATATGACAAAGGATTATCAAAAACAATTCATTTGTACTGTCTATATCTCTAAAACTATAACCTGCATCGACATTTACTGCACAGGGTCACCAGTTAATTATGTAAGCGTGGATGAAACAGACTGTTGCTTTTGTAATATTTCCAACTCAATATTCAACAATGAACCATGAGAAACAACCTTTCAGAATGATGTCTATGAAGCAGAAAATTAGATATAAACTTTAACTTCAGTCCGATTTGAGCCTCGTTATGTTTGTATTGTTACTCACTTGTTGAGATCCCAGTATTTCATGAGGGTGAAACTTGAATCTGTTGCTGACTACAAATTCGCTCGGTACAGACGTCCTCATTGGCAGATTTGTTATTGGGCGCGATCTATCCGAATGGGAACAGAGTCCCATAGCAAACTCAATTACCCGGGGTTTAACAGTGCTCAGAGTGCCAAGAAACACTGCAATATTGAACGGCCATTCGGGGAGATACGGGACCTCAGCAGGGAACACCCGGCAAAGCCGCACTTAGTCCCGTTGTCTGCACTGATGAGCTCCACTCGCCGGAACTCCTCAGTACAGAAGGAGATTGAGACACCACACAACATGATGGATGGTGTCTTCTGTGTCAAGATGTGACTTTGGATGTGGTCTACTGGCCATGTCCCATCTGAACATGAGCTCAAAGTGGCTGGTAGGTACTGGAAGAGGTCTCTTCCAGGATTTAGCCGGCTCGACATGCCTCTAATAGGATCTCATGAGATGTCATGATCTGGATCCCACACATTGTGGGTGGGATCTGTATTTGGCAAATTTGCATATTAGAGTCAGTAGCTAGTCTCACTCTAATATGCCTGATCTACCCGAGTAGTTGGGATCTAACCGCTTCGGCTTGGAGACCTTAGGTGAGCACCATTCAAATGAGGACCAGGTGGAATGGCACTTGGGAGGATCTCCCAGGGGATTGGAGGTCCTTGGGTGATTGGCCTCCAGGCAGGGTGGCACCCTGGCACTGGTGCCACCTGGTGCCAGCCTGGCATGATCAATGTGCCCACATGGCACTGCCAGGCTGGCAATGCCAAGGTGCCAAGCTGTCATTGTGCCTGCGCAGGGGTTTGGGCCTGTGGGGTGCTCTGCCTCCATGTGGTGGGTTGCGAAGGGGCCCGAGGACCCCCTTAGAGGTAGGTTTGGGGTCTGGGGATCACATCGGGGAGGGAGTGTGGAGTCTAGTGATTGGGGCGCATTTAAAAATGTCGTCCCGATCTCCTCCTGCACTGGTTTCTGACGAGCGGAATAATGGGACTAAGTGCAGCCTCGACGGGGATTTTCCCACGGAGACCACGGATTGGAAAAGAGTCCCGTTCGATAGCATGATCTTTCTCGGTGTTATGACTGCAGGGAAACACTCAGCTAAATGTGCTTGACACGGGACTCTGATGCAATTTGGGTAGATCGGACCTTGTGTCTCCATAACGACTGTACAATGGACAGCTGCATCTGTGAATGAGGCCTTTAGTCAGTTCCCTCACCTGTTGCAAACACAGTCTGGCAGGTATATCTTTCAGGATTCAACCAGATTGATCAACAGTGGTGTGACTGGATCGCTCTTGGTGATGGATATTGAAGTCTTCCACCCAGAGCATATTCTGTGTCCTCATTACCCTCAGTAATTCTTTCTAAGAGGTGTTAAATTTCAATGAGCACTGATTCATCTGCTCGGGAATGGTTAGAGGTGGTAATCCGCCGGTGATTTCCTTGCCCATTTCAGACCTGATATCATGAAAATTCATGGGGCCTGGACATTGTTGAGGACTACCTTCTGACTGCATACCATTATACCACCACCTCTGGCATCCCACTGGCAGGACAGACCCAAGGGTCTGATTCTGTGAGTGTGACTGCGTTGAACTGAATGGCCGTGTCAGTGGGCTCTACTACCAGTGGGAGAGCCTTTAGCAACCCCATTTGGCCAATTCTGGAAACCAGAATGCGATTTAAAAACTAATCAAATGCTTACCTGGTTGGCACCGGGCTTCCTGGATTCAAAAGAGTAGATGTCCAAAAGGTTAGGCGGGGATAGGGTGGAGACGTGGGGTGTTCTTTCCAGGGGTTGGTGCAGACCTGATGAGTCGAGTGGCCTCCTTCTGCACTGTAAATTCTATGATTCTATGATATCCAGCTTCCAAGCCACAGCTCTTCAGTACCCGCAGTTCCACTGGGTGTGGTGGCCACTGCTGGTACTGCAGGAGGCTCAGAAGTTGGAGCAGCATTGGAGCCCCAGAACTCAGAAGGGAAGGTGGGGGGCACTGGAATTGGTGGTGGTTTTGTTTAAAGGTCAGAAATGACTCTTTACATGGGGTCAGCTCTTGCCACCAGCAGGTCCCTTCATTGGCACTGGGCGCCTGAGCAGGAAGGATAATCCCCAGGGCTCCAGGCCAGGCAGGCCAATCTGGGTATACCTGCTAGTCTCTCCATATGTGTGGCCTCTCCCCAAGCAACCTGCAGCTTGCCTAGATACAGGAATGTCACCTTCAACTGTTCTTACCCAGAGTTAATCGGTTGGGGGGGGGGGGTTGACCAAGATGCCGACAGGGAATTCTCACCATACGTTCCCACCACATTAATCCCCCGCCCCTGCATGCCAGGCCATTCCAGCGGAAGGCAGTAAATTCCACTTACCCTGTCAGACTGTTGCTTCACTCGGTTGTGGCACAGCTCTCCTCAAGTTCTCCCAATTTTGACACAAGTCCCCTGATTTTACTGAAGAATGCTCTGAAGAAACATCATAAGGACTTGAAACATTAACTCTTTTTCTCTATCCACAGATGTTGCCAGACCAACTAAGGTTCCCTCGCATTTTCTGTTTTTCTTCCCAGATTTTAGTTCGGAGGACTTTGTAAGGCTGGCTGGCAGGGTTGGCTGGGCAGTGTATAGTCAGCAGTTCTACAGTGGTCTGATACATCTGAGTGGCTTGCTAGGCCATTTCAGAGGGCAGTTCAGACGCAATCACCTTGCTGTGTAGCCCAGACAAAGTATGGACATTGATGAACCAAATGGATTTTACAACAATCATTCATTGTTATTAATACTAATTTTTAAATTCCAGATTCATGTAATTTCTCCAAGCTGCCATAGTGGGATTTGAATTCATGTCTCAGGAGTATTTGTCTTAGCCTTGAGATTGCAATCTTGTTACAAGACAGTGCAACTACTCCCAGTGCAACAATCTATTTAAAAAGAATTGGTTAGTGTCAAGATATGCAGAAATGCAGATAATGATATACAGACAGGCACAGACAGGCAGCTAATGAACACAGAGAACAGGACATTACCAATGAGCAGACAGGACACTCAGGGGTGGTATCTCACTATAAAACGCACAAGGCACTTACACTCCACCTCTTTCCACTGGTGAACATCTACAGAGTGAGTCAGGGTGTATTTATAGTATCACACCTCCAGCACGTGGCTAAGAGCTAGTCTGGTTCAGTCAGGCAGAGTAACCAGACTTGGGTTAGCAGAGAGTCAAACTCATAGAGAACTGTGCTAATTGTGCTACTGGTTCAATAAATCGGATTGAACTAACTTCAAGGTCTAGAGTATCTTTTGGTTGAAGCTGCATTCAGTTGCAGCCCGTTTTATCCCAAAGTACATAACACATCATGCTCCCAGGAGACTGCTTAGTCTAGGTGGTTTACCTCAGTCCGTTCTGTGACGACCAGCGAATGTATCCCGGCACCATGGAGAGTATCCAGGCTCCTCACCAGCTCAGGACCTCCGGCAATCTCAGTGCCAACTGGCGGATATTCAAGCAAAAGCTTCTGCTGTACATCGAAGCGTCGGACCTCGTGGGTGTGTCTGATGCAAGGAAGATCGCGCTTCTCCTCTCAACAGCGGGATCAAGCCATCAAACTCTTCAACTCTTTTCACTTCACTGAAGGTCAGGACAAGACAAAGTTTCAGACCATCCTGGACAAGTTTGACAGTCACTGTGAAGTGGACACCAATGAAATTTTCGAGCGCTACATATTCAAACAGCATCTACAAGGTAAAAATGAATCTTTCAACTGCTTCTTAACTAACCACCGCCTGCTAGCGCTGTCCTGCAACTTTGGTGATATTGCTGACTCCATGATCAGAGACCAAATCGTTTTTGGAGTTCACTCTGATCCTCTGAAAGAGCAGCTACTGAAAATCAAGCATATGACCCTGCCAGTCGCGATTGAAACATGCACAGTGCATGAGCATGCCAGAAATCGCTATGCCCAGTACAAATCGGCTGAAAATGAGAAACTTGCCTCCCACGAGGCAGAGAGTGTGCAGGCCATCTCCCGGATGCAGCGCCTCAGCATTGATGAAAGCGGCCATTTCGCACGCTTTTCCCGGGGCCCCACACATGCGCGATGCGAACGGGATGACGAAGCGGCCGACACCCGCACTGCGCATGTGCCATGACGCGCGGAGCGTCAGGAAGCCAACGTCATGATGTGCTCGAACTGCAGCAACGCCCACTGAAAGAAACACTGCCCTGCAAGAGGCAGGCGATGTTTAAACTGCGGGAAGCCTGGACACTATGCAGCCTTGTGCAGGTCTGCACCACCAGTCGGGCCAGTGCTCCCAATTCCGAGGACGGTGCTTTCAGAATGTGTAACAACGATTACAGGATTCTGATCCTGGCAGCACAACGGATCCAGAGGAAGAATGCCTGGCCTCCGCCTGCTGTGTGGGCATCAATACCAAATGTGAATATGCCACATCCAACTCATCACAAATTCAGTCCATCCTCGCTGTGGATTCTGCGGACGAATGGCGTGTGGTGATGCAGGTCAACCGCTGCTCCATCCAGTTTAAGCTGGACACAGATGCTTCTGCCAACATTCTCTCACAGGCAGATTTCAAACGCTCCATGAAGGCCCCCAAGGTCCTTCCAGCAGCCTGCAGGCTCCTGGACTACAATGGAAATGCCATCACGGCACTGGGATCCCGCCATCTACTCGTCTCTAACCAGAGCACTCATGCACGGTTACGTTTTGAAATTGTCAAGCCAGACAGGGCATCCCTACTGGACGTGCATGCCTGCAAGCAGCTGAATCTCGTGCAGCGAGTTTACACAATGACATCCTCCAATGGGGTTCTTCAGGCCGGCATTGACGACATCCTCGCTCAGTATCCAGATGTGTTCGAGGGGATGGGCATGCTGCCATATCGATACAAGATTCTGCTATGACCTGATGCCAAGCCAGTGGTCCACGCACCACGCCGGGTCCCGGCTCCGCTGAGGGAGCGCCTGAAGGCCCAGCTCAAGGATCTTCAGCAACAGGGCATCATTTCCACGGCAACTGAACCGACTGACTGAGGCAGCTCGATGGTATGTGTTAGAGAGCCTTCGGGAGACCTGTGCATCTGCATTGATCCCAAAGATCTTAATAAGAATATAATGCGTGAACATTACCCCATCCCGAAGCGGGAGGAACTCACCAGTGAGATGGCACACGCACATTTTTTCACCAAGTCAGACGCGTCACATGGATTTTGGCAAATCCAGCTGGATGAGTCCAGCAGAAGGCTCTGCACCTTCAATGCACATTTGGCAGATACTGCTATACTCGCATGCCATTTGGCATTGTCTCGGCATCGGAGATCTTCCATCGCATCATGGAGCAGATGATGGAGGGCTTTGGAGGGGTTTGTGTGCACGTGGACGACATCATCATATGGTCCACGACCCCTGTTTCCCATCTCCAGCAGGTATTCCGCCGTGTCCATGCCAATGGCCTGAAACTGAACAGGTCCAAATGTTGCTTTGGCATGTCGACACTCAAGTTCCTAGGTGACCAGATCTCTCAGCAGGGTGTGTGCCTGGACACAGACAAGGTCAAGGCTATCGAAGCCACGAACGTCCCTGAAGACAAGAAGGCGGTGCTGCGCTTCCTGGGCATGGTCAATTTTCTGGGCAAGTTCATCCCAAACCTGGCCTCACACACCACGGCTCTACGAAACCTGGTAAAATAGTCCATTGCCTGATGTGCTGCCTTCCACTCAAAGGCAGAGTGGTTGGAGCTGAAAGCCAAGCTCATCACTGCACCCATCTTGGCATTTTTCAACTCAGACAGGGAGACGAAGATCTCGACAGATGCGAGCCAGGATGGCACCGGTGCGGTGCTGCATCAACGCGATGACACTTCATCATGGGCACCGGTAGCCTACGCATCGAGGGCCATGATGGCCACCAAAACAAGGTATGCGCAAATAGAGAAGGAATGCCTGGGTCTTCTCACTGGCATTCTCAAGTTTCACGACTATGTCTACGGCCTGCTGACATTCATTGTCGCGACGGATCATAGGCCGCTGGTTCACATTATCCACAAGGACCTGAACGACATGAGCCTTGGTTGCAGCGCATCCTCCTCAAACTCAGAAGGTACGACTTTGACTTAGTGTACACGCCGGCCAAGGAGCTCATCATCGCTGATGCATTGTCCCGCTCCATCACATTGCCTAGTGAACCGCTGGAAATCATCCGGCAGATTGAATCACAGGTGCAGCTGTGTGCTAGCACCCTCCCAGCGTCTGATGAGAAGGTGGTTCGTATCCGAAAGGAGACAGCCAAAGACCCCCTCTTGCAGCGTGTCACGCACCACCTCGCCAATGGCTGGCAGAAAGGGCAGTGCCATCAATTTTACAATGTAAAGGACAACCTGACGGTGATTGATGGTATCCTCAAGCTGGGCCTGTCATTCCACTCAGTTTCCAGAGCTTGGTGCTCCGCCAAATCCATGAGGGACACCTGGGCATCGGAAAGTGCAGACGCAGAGCCAGGCAGGCTGTCTAATGGCCCGGTATTATCCAGGGCATCTCGAACATGGTCCTCAACTGTGCGACCTGACAACACTTCCAGCCAGCGCAGACCAAGGAGACACTCCAGCAGCATGAAATCGAGACCTGCCCGTAGTCCAAGGTTGGCATCGACCTCTTTTGTGCGAATGGTCGTGACGATGTGTGGATTATTGACTAGTTCTCCAATTACCCTGAAGTCGTGAAGCTCTCAGGCCTCACATCTCGGACCGTCATCAAGGCCTGTAAGGAGACGTTCTCCAGGCATTGTATCCCACTCACTGTCATGAGTGACAATGGCCCGTGTTTCAACAGCCACGAGTGGTCTATGTTTGCCAAGTCATACCATTTCAAACATGTCACTTCCAGCCCACACTATCCGCAGTCCAATGGGAAGGTTGAAAAAGGGGTGCACATTGTGAAACAGCTCATCTGCAAGGCCGTGGATTCTGCTTCTGACATCTACCTTGCGCTGCTTGCGTATAGGGCCACCCCGCTGTCCACTAGCATGTTACCGGCTCAATTCCTGATGAACAGGGACCTGCGGACGACACTTCCAGCCAAACACTTGTCCAACCTGGATCACCTCCCAGTGCTGCAGAAGCTGCAGCAGCTCCGAAACCAGCAAAAGCAGGGCTATGATGCTCATGCCACCGATTTGCCTGTGTTATCCCCGGCAGACACTGTCAGGATCAAGATACCGGATGGTGGCTGGTCTGCTCCAGCTGTCGTTGTTCGACAGGCTGCGCCCGGCTCGTATGTTGTACGTATGGCTGATGCTTCTGTTGTGCAACGAAACAGACGGGCACTGCGCAAAGCTGCATGCCCGCAACCGCTTGCTTCTCCGTTTCCATCTGTTGCTTTGCCACCTCCTGATACCTTGAACTACGAGGCCACCAGTCAGGCTTCCATCCCGCCTGTCAAGGCGCCGTCGTCCCCACCACCACCTCTCCGGCGGTCGACAAGGATCAGACGCAAGCCCCAGAGACTGGACTTATGAACACTTGTTTTGTTTGCTATGTTCTGTTTTCTCACATTAGACAGCTGTCTTCACATGTAAATACGTTCACATATGCCACCGCTTGTAAATATGTTGATATATGCCACCACATGTAAGTACGTTCCCATATGCCAACAAGGGGAGATGACATGATATGCAGACATGCAGATAATGATGCACAGACAGGCAGCTAATGAACACAGAGAACAGGACATGACCAATGAACAGGCAGGACATTCAGGGGTGGTATCTCACTTTAAAAGGCATGAGGCACTCACACTTTGCCTCTTTCCACTGATGAACATCTTCAGAGTGAGTCAGGGTGTATGTACAATATCACATCTCCAGCATATGGCTAAGAGCTAGTCTGGTTCAGTCAGACAGAGTAACCACACTTAGGTTAGCAGAGAATCGAACTCATAGAGACCTGTGCTAACTGTGCTACTGGTTCAATAAATCAGATTGAACTAACTTCAAGGTCTGGGGTATCTTTTGGTTAAAGCTGCATCCAGTTGCAGCCCGTGTTATCCCAGAGTACATAACACATCAGTTAGACGGCATGCAGATTGAGGGCAATCCATTTTTTTCCAGGGAGCTTCAAACATTCAGTCTGTACATTTTTCTGCCCCGATCTAATTCGAGGGTCATGTATTCTAGCTTGTTATCAGCAATCTTTCCAGCAATATTACTGAAGACTTGTGCTCCAGAAATTGCCACGCCCCTATCCAAGCTGTTCCAGTACAGCTACAACAGTGGCATTTACTTGGCAATGTGGAAAATTGCCCAGGTGTGGCCTGTACACAAGAAACAAGACAAATGCAACCTAGCCAATTACTGCCCTATCAGTCTACTCTCCATCATCAGCAAAGTGATGGAAGGGGTCATCAACAGTGCTATAAAGTGGCACTGACTCAGCAATAACCTGCTCTTGGATGCTCAGTTTGGGTTCCGCCAGGGTCACTCAGCTCCTGATCTCATTACAGCCTTGGTCCAAACATGAAGAAAGAGCTGAATGCCAGAGGTGAGGTGAGAGTGACTGTGTAGCGCACAAAGACTCCATGAGACGAATAGAGTGAAGTCGATGAGGCTTTATTAAGCGTGTCTGTTCCCCCGCAGCTCAATAGTAGACTGGCCTGCGGGGGAGGACTCCGGCTTCTTATACTCCGCCTTCAGGGCGGAGCTAGAGGTCAACGGCCAACCAGGACCCGGGATCTGTCAGCCAATGACATTAGGGCTTCCAGTCCCCCATGACCCCCAATACATACTACCACATTCACCCCTTGTCAAAAATGAACCCGGCGGGGTGATGCTTCGTATGGTGGTAAGGGTTTACAGGGCTGGTCCTGGGAGGAAAAAAACATTCACATGGCAATACAGTATTGTACAATTTTGTCCTGTTTCAACTATTTACAGAGAGTATAGGGAGAAAAGCAAAATGTTCTTGTGAAAAGTCCATATTTTGATTTAGATCGACGCCACGAGTCGGTCGGGCGGTCTGGTCGTCCGTGTCGATCGCCTCGGCCCCGGTGGTGGTGGTGGTGCTTGTATCGGTGTTGTCGTCTCCGGGAGCTTTACGGTTTCAGCTTGGGCTTTATTTTTGGTCGGGCCTGAGGGGAGGGGAACCGATCCTCCTGGGAAGGGGGCGGTCGCGGGGTGCGGCGGTGGCAGGAAGGGGGGGGTTGGGTGAATGGTGTCGGGGGGGTGTGTGTGTTGCCGGCGGGCGCCAGATCCCGCAGGGAGACCGTGTCCTGTCGGCCGTCGGGGTACTCCACGTAAGCGTACTGCGGGTTCGCGTGGAGGAGGTGAACCCTTTCGACCAACGGGTCCGCCTTATGTGCCCGCACATGCTTTTGGAGCAAGATGGGTCCTGGGCCGCCAGCCAGGTCGGCAGCGACGTTCCAGAGCAGGACCTCCTAGGGAAGACAAGGAGACACTCATGAGGCGTTTGATTAGTGCTCGTACATAATAACGACTGGATGGAGTGGAGAGCGTCCGGGAGGACCTCCTGCCACCGTGAAACTGGGAGGTCCCTGGACCGTAGGGCCAGTAGGACGGCCTTCCAGACCGTGCCGTTCTCCCTCTCTACTTGCCCGTTCCCCCGGGGGTTGTAGCTGGTCGTCCTGCTCGAGGCTATGCCCTTACTGAGCAGGAACTGGCGCAGCTCGTCACTCATGAAAGAGGACCCCCTGTCGCTGTGGACGTATGCGGGGTAACCGAACAGTGTGAAGATGCTGTTCAGGGCTTTAATGACTGTGGCCGCGGTCATGTCAGAGCAGGGAATGGCAAAAGGGAAGCGGGAGTATTCGTCCACCACATTAAGAAAATATGCGTTGCGGTCGGTGGAGGGGAGGGGCCCTTTGAAATCGAGACTGAGGTGTTCAAAGGGGCGGGAAGCCTTAATCAGGTGCGCTCCATCCGGCCTGAAAAAATGCAGTTTGCATTCCACGCAGATGTGGCAGTCCCTTGTGACTGTACGGACCTCCTCTAAAGAGTATGGGAGATTGCGGGAATTGATGAAGTGGAAAAACCGAGTGACCCCCGGGTGGCAGAGGTCCTCGTGGAGGGTTTGGAGGCGGTTAATTTGTGCGTTGGCACATGTGCCGCGGGATAGGGCATCGGACGGCTCGTTCAGCTTTCCGGGACGATACAAAATCTCATAGTTGAAGGTGGAGAGCTCGATCCTCCACCTTAAGATCTTGTCGTTTTTGATTTTGCCCCGCTGTGCATTATCGAACATGAAGGCTACCGACCGTTGGTCCGTGAGGAGAGTGAATCTCCTGCCGGCCAGGTAATGCCTCTAATGTCGCACAGCTTCCACTATGGCTTGGGCTTCCTTTTCCACTGAGGAGTGGCGGATTTCTGAGGCGTGGAGCGTCCGGGAGAAAAAGGCCACAGGTCTGCCCGCTTGGTTAAGGGTGGCCGCTAGAGCTACGTCGGAGGCGTCGCTCTCGACCTGGAAGGGGACGGACTCGTCGATGGCGCGCATCGTGGCCTTTGCGATATCCGCTTTGATGCGGCTGAAGGCCTGGCAAGCCTCTGTCGACAGAGGGAAGGTCGTGGTCTGTATTAGGGGGCGGGCCTTGTCTGCGTACTGGGGGACCCACTGGGCGTAGTATGAAAAGAACCCCAGGCAGCGTTTCAGGGCTTTTGGGCAGTGCGGGAGGGGAAATTCCATGAGGGCGCGCATACGTTCAGGGTCGGGGCCTATTATCCCATTGCGCACTACGTAGCCCAGAATGGCTAGCCGATTGGTGCTAAAAACGCACTTGTCCTCGTTGTACGTGAGGTTCAGGGCTTTGGCGGTCTGGAGGAATTTTTGGAGGTTGGCGTCGTGGTCCTGCTGGTCGTGGCCGCAGATGGTTATATTGTCGAGATACGGGAACGTGGCCCGCAACCCATGTTGATCAACCATTCGGTCCATCTCCCGTTGGAAGACCGAGACCCCGTTTGTGACGCCAAAAGGGACCCTTAGGAAATGGTATAATCGCCCGTCTGCCTCGAAGGCTGTGTACTTGCGGTCACTTGGGCGGATGGGGAGCTGATGGTAGGCGGACTTGAGGTCCATGGTGGAGAAGACTTTATATTGGGCAATCCGATTGACCATATCGGATATGCGGGGGAGAGGGTACGCGTCTAGTTGTGTGTACCTGTTGATGGTCTGGCTATAGTCTATGACCATCCTTTGTTTCTCCCCTGTCTTCACTACTACCACCTGCGCTCTCCAGGGACTATTGCTGGCCTGGATTATGCCCTCCTTTAGTAGCCGCTGGACTTCAGACCGAATGAAGGTCCGGTCCTGGGCGCTGTACCGTCTGCTCCTAGTGGCGACGGGTTTGCAATCCGGGGTGAGGTTCGCAAACAAGGACGGGGGTTGCACCTTGAGGGTTGCGAGGCCGCAGATAGTGACTGGGGGTATTGGGTCGCCGAATTTGAACGTAAGGCTCTGTAGATTGCATTGGAAATCTAATCCCAGCAAGGTGGGGGCACAGAGTTGGGGAAGGACGTTTAGTTTGTAGTTTTTGAACTCCCTCCCCTGCACCGTTAGGGTAACTATGCAGAGTCCTTGGATCTGTACGGAGTGGGATCCTGCAGCTAGGGAAATCTTTTGTGCGCTGGGATAGGTGGTCAAGGAACAGCGTCTTACCGTGTCGGGGTGGATAAAGCTCTCCGTGCTCCCGGAGTCGACTAGGCATGGCGTCTCGTGGCCGTTTATTAGCACCGTTGTCGTCGTCGTCTGGAGTGTCCGGGGCCGAGCTTGATCGAGCGTAATTGAAGCGAGACGTGGTTGTCGTAGTGGAGTGAGGTCCGTTGTTGCCGTCCAAGATGGCGTCGGGGCTGGACAAAATGGCCGCCCCCATACATCGCACGTGGCTGGGGGGTCACAAGATGGCGGCGGGGGTGGACAAAATGGCCGCCCCCACGCGTCGTACAGGTCTGGGGCGGTCCAAGATGGCGGCGCCCTTCCTCCCCTCGTGGTGGGCGGGACCCAAAATGGCGGCATCTGCGGGTCGCACATGGGGCGCTGGGGGGGCTGGGGAGCGCTAGGACCGCGCGGAGCTCCCTCACCGGGGACAGCGGTGGTCGGGACCCAAGTTGGTGGCGCCGGCGGGTCAGACGTGGGGCGCGGGGTGGGGGTTAGGGGGGGCGTTAGGGACGCGCAAATCTCCCTCTTCTCCGTGGAGAGTGGTGGCCGGGACCCAAAGCGGTAGCGCCGGTGGGTCATACATGGGGTGCGGGGAGGGGGGTTGGGGAGCGTAAGCGGCGTGCAGGGCTCCCTGTTCTCCTGGGTTCGCGGGGGTCGGGACCCAGAGCGGCTGCATC
Organism: Scyliorhinus torazame; assembly: GCF_047496885.1. Lineage (NCBI taxonomy): Eukaryota > Metazoa > Chordata > Chondrichthyes > Carcharhiniformes > Scyliorhinidae > Scyliorhinus > Scyliorhinus torazame. The sequence goes on from NC_092708.1 coordinate 93,716,364, forward strand.
TGCGGGTCGTACATGGCGTGCTGGGGGGGTTGGGGCGCGTAAACGGCTTGCAGGGCTCCCTGTTCTCCCGGGACAGCGTCGACCTCGCGGGACCGGCACACAACCGCGTAATAGCCCTTTTTCCCGCAGCTCTTGCAGATGACTGCGCGGGCCGGGCAGCGCTGTCGGGGGTGTTTCACCTGGCCGCAGAAATAACAGCGGGCGCCCCCGGTGCGACTCGGCGTTTGGACCGCGCAAGCCTGTGGTGTGTCCGGGGGGGGGGGGGGGGGTGGGTTTGTCGCGACGGGTACGTACGGAGCCCAATGGGCTGCCGCGCGGTCGGGGCCGTAGGCGCCGGTATTACGCGCAGCCACGTCTAGGGAGGCTGCTAGGGCCCGGGCCTCTGAGAGTCCTCGCGACTCTCTTTCTAGAAGTCTTTGGCGGATTTGGGAGGAAATCATACCTGCCACAAAAGCATAGCGCATTAACATGTCCATGTGTTCATTTGCGTTCACCGAAGGGCAGCTGCAGGCTCGTCCCAAAATCAGCAGCGCGGCGTAGAATTCGTCCATCGATTCTCCGGGACCTTGCCGTCTCGTCGCGAGCTGGTAGCGAGCGTAGATTTGGTTAACTGGGCGGACATAGAGACTTTTCAGTGCTGCGAACGCCGTCTGGAAATCCTCCGAGTCTTCGATGAGGGAGAAGATCTCCGTGCTCACCCTCGAGTGCAGGACCTGTAGTTTTTGGTCTTCTGTGACCCGGCCGGTGGCCGTTCTGAGGTAGGCCTCGAAGCAAGTCTGTCAGTGCTTGAAGGCTGCTGCCGCGTTCACTGCGTGGGGGCTGATCCTCAGGCATTCCGGAATGATCCTGAGCTCCATAGTCCTTTTTAGGCACGCTTAATAAATTGTAGCGCACAAAGACTCCGTGAGACGAATAGAGTGAAGTCGATGAGGCTTTATTAAGCATGTCTGTTCCCCCGCAGCTCAATAGTAGACTGGCCTGCGGGGGAGGACTCCGGCTTCTTATACTCCGCCTTCAGGGCGGAGCTAGAGGTCAACGGCCAACCAGGACCCGGGATCTGTCAGCCAATGACATTAGGGCTTTCAGTCCCACATGACCCCCAATACATACTACCACAGACTGCCCTTGATATCAAGACAGCATTTGACCGATATGACATCAAAGAGCCCTAGCTAAACTGGAGTCAATGGGAATCAGGGGGAAAGCTCTCCACTGGTTGGAGTCATACTTGGCACAAAGGAAGATGGGTGTGGTGATTGGAGGTCAATCATCTCAGCTCCAGGATATCACTGCAGGAGTTCCTCAGGGTAGTGTCCTAGGCCCAACTATCTTCAGCTGCTTTAACAATGACCTCCCTTCCATCATAAAGTCAGAACTGGGGATGTTCGCAGATGACTGTACAATATTCAGCACCTTTCGCAATTCCTCAGATAATGAAACAATCCATGTCCAAATGCAACAAGACCCGGACAATATCCAGGCTTGGGCTGACAAGTGGCAAGTTACATACACGTCGTACAAGTGCCAGGCAATGGCCATCTCCTACAAGAGAGAATCTAACCATCGCTGGGGGTCATCATGGAACAGAAACTGAACTGGACTAGCCACATTAATACTGTGGCTACCAGGGCAGGTCAAAGGCTAGGAATCCTATGGCGAGTAACTCTCCTCCTGACCCCCTAAAGTTTGTCCACCATCTAGAAGCCACCATCTAGAAGGCACAAGTCAGGAATGTAATGGAATACGCTTCACTTGCCAGGATGAGTGCAGCTCCAACAACACTCAAGAAGCTCAACACCATTCAGGACAAAGCAGCCCACTTGATTGCTTCCCCTTCCACAAACATTTAATCCCTTCACCACTGACAGTGCTATCTGTGTGTACCATTTACAAGATGCACTACAGTAACTCACCAAGGCTCCATAGGCAGCACCTTCCAAACCCATGACCGCTACCATCCAGACCATCTGGAGGGACAAGAACAGCAGATACCTGGAAACCCTACCACCTGGAGGGTCCCCTCCAAGTCACCCTGACTTGGAAATATATCGCCGTTCCTTCACTGTCGTTGGGGCAAAATGACTTGGAGGGAAACTTCCAAGTGGTGGCGTTCCCAGGTGTTTGCTGTTCTTGTCCTTCTAGGTGGTAGTGGTCATAGGTTTAAAGGTGCTTTCTAAGGGACCTTGGTGAGTTAATGCAATGCATCTTGTAGATGGTGCACATGGCTGCCACTGTTGGTCGGTGATGGAGGGTTTGAATGTTTGTGGAAGGGGAAGCAATCATGCGGCTTTAACTCCCTCGCTAACAACACTGTGGGACTGCCGCGGTTCAGGAAGGCAACTCACCACCTCCTTCTGAAGGTATCTAGGGATGAGCAATAAATACTAGCCTAACCAGTGATGCCCGCATCCAGTAAAAATGAATAGAAAATGTGCCTCCTGCCTGTCATATTGAAGGCTTCTGGGCCTGACAAAACATCACCCACAGCACCTTCTCTGTGCACATCAACATATTAGCTCCCAATTTTACTACCTGATGGTAGCCACTTCCATGCTTCACCACAAACAATATCTGATAAGAGCGAAAGTAACAGGGTATTTATTATGGGAGACTTTAACTTTCCAAATATTGACTGGAAAAGATATAGTTTGAGTACATTAGATGGGTCGTTTTTTGTACAGTGTGTGCAGGAGGGTTTCCTGACACAATATGTTGACAGGCCAACAAGCGGCGAGGCCACGTTGGATTTGGTTTTGGGTAATGAACCTGGCCAGGTGTTGGATTTGGAGGTAGGAGAGCACTTTGGGGACAGTGACCACAATTCGGTGACGTTTACGTTAGTGATGGAAAGGGATAAGTATACACCGCAGGGCAAGAGTTATAGCTGGGGGAAGGGCAATTATGATGCCATTAGACGTGACTTGGGGGGGATAGGTTGGAGAAGTAGGCTGCAAGTGTTGGGCACACTGGATAAGTGGAGCTTGTTCAAGGATCAGCTACTGCGTGTTCTTGATAAGTACGTACCGGTCAGGCAGGGAGGAAGGCGTAGAGCGAGGGAACCGTGGTTTACCAAAGAAGTGGAATCTCTTGTTAAGAGGAAGAAGGAGGCCTATGTGAAGATGAGGTGTGAAGTTTCAGTTGGGGCGATGGATAGTTACAAGGTAGCGAGGAAGGATCTAAAGAGAGAGCTAAGACGAGAAAGGAGGGGACATGAGAAGTATTTGGCAGGTAGGATCAAGGAAAACCCAAAAGCTTTCTATAGGTATGTCAGGAATAAGCGAATGACTAGGGTAAGAGTAGGACCAGTCAAGGACAGGGATGGGAAGTTGTGTGTGGAGTCTGAAGAGATAGGCGAGATACTAAATGAATATTTTTCGTCAGTATTCACTCACGAAAAAGATAATGTTGTGGAGGAGAATGCTGAGACCCAGGCTATTAGAATAGATGGCATTGAGGTACGTAGGGAAGAGGTGTTGGCAATTCTGGACAGGCTGAAAATAGATAAGTCCCCGGGGCCTGATGGGATTTATCCTAGGATTCTCTGGGAGGCCAGGGAAGAGATTGCTGGACCTTTGGCTTTAATTTTTATGTCATCATTGGCTACAGGAATAGTGCCAGAGGACTGGAGGATAGCAAATGTGGTCCCTTTGTTCAAAAAGGGGAGCAGAGACAACCCCGGCAACTATAGACCGGTGAGCCTCACGTCTGTAGTGGGTAAAGTCTTGGAGGGGATTATAAGAGACAAGATTTATAATCATCTAGATAGGAATAATATGATCAGGGATAGTCAGCATGGCTTTGTGAAGGGTAGGTCATGCCTCACAAACCTTATCGAGTTCTTTGAGAAGGTGACTGAACAGGTAGACAAGGGTAGAGCAATTGATGTGGTGTATATGGATTTCAGTAAAGCGTTTGATAAGGTTCCCCACGGTAGGCTATTGCAGAAAATACGGAGGCTGGGGATTGAGGGTGATTTAGAGATGTGGATCAGAAATTGGCTAGCTGAAAGAAGACAGAGGGTGGTGGTTGATGGGAAATGTTCAGAATGGAGTTCAGTTACAAGTGGCGTACCACAAGGATCTGTTCTGTGGCTGTTGCTGTTTGTCATTTTTATCAGTGACCTAGAGGAAGGCGCAGAAGGGTGGGTGAGTAAATTTGCAGACGACACTAAAGTCGGTGGTGTTGTCGACAGTGTGGAAGGATGTAGCAGGTTACAGAGGGACATAGATAAGCTGCAGAGCTGGGCTGAGAGGTGGCAAATGGAGTTTAATGTAGAGAAGTGTGAGGTGATTCACTTTGGAAGGAATAACAGGAATGCGGAATATTTGGCTAATGGTAAAGTTCTTGGAAGTGTGGATGAGCAGAGGGATCTAGGTGTCCATGTACATAGATCCCTGAAAGTTGCCACCAAGGTTGATAGGGTTGTGAAGAAGGCCTATGGAGTGTTGGCCTTTATTGGTAGAGGGATTGAGTCCCGGAGTCAGGAGGTCATGTTGCAGCTGTACAAAACTCTGGTACGGCCGCATTTGGAGTATTGCGTACAGTTCTGGTCACCGCATTATAGGAAGGACGTGGAGGCTTTGGAGCGGGTGCAGAGGAGATTTACCAGGATGTTGCCTGGTATGGAGGGAAAATCTTATGAGGAACGGCTGATGGACTTGAGGTTGTTTTCGTTGGAGAGAAGAAGGTTAAGAGGAGACTTAATAGAGGCATACAAAATGATCAGGGGGTTAGATAGGGTGGACAGTGAGAGCCTTCTCCCGCGGATGGAAATGGCTGGCACGAGGGGACACAGCTTTAAACTGAGGGGTAATAGATATAGGACAGAGGTCAGAGGTAGGTTCTTTACGCAAAGAGTGGTGAGGCCATGGAATGCCCTACCTGCAACAGTAGTGAACTCGCCAACATTGAAGGCATTTAAAAGTTTATTGGATAAGCATATGGATGATAATGGCATAGTGTAGGTTAGATGGCTTTTGTTTTGGTGCAACATCGTGGGCCGAAGGGCCTGTACTGTGCTGTATCGTTCTATGTTCTATGTTCTATATATAAGATAACTGTAGTTCCGCCGTAAGTCAAAACACAATACTCCAGGTGCTGCAAATCTGCAATCATTGCAGAAAAACCTGAAAAAACATTCATGTCAGGAAGCATCTTTTGAAAAATGAAAGATGTTAACATTTCAGTTCTTATAACTTTCTTTTATGGGCAAGACCTGAATGGCATCAATCCCAGAATTTAGCATCTTAACTTGTCCTGGAATGATCCCTCAAGCCTATTTCCTGCTCCTCTACTGCCACTCACACGTGCTGCTACTCATTCCTTATATTGTGTGCTCTCCCCATTGTTCCCTGCTTTAACTCTAACTTTACACCTTCTCCCAGAGTGGATATGAATAGGATGCTGAAACCGAAAAAGAAAATGCTGGAAAATCTCAGCAGGTCTGGCAGCATCACTAGGGAGAGAAAAGAGCTCACGTTTCGAGTCCAGATGACCCTTTGTCAAAGCTATTTATGAGTGGGATGCTACCTGCTCCAGGTATAATGAATGGAACAGAGGTAGAGCATTCAGCTCCTTAAGCCTATTCTGCCATCCAACTGGATAGAATATCCGCAGTGCAGAAGGAGATAATTCGGCCCATCGAGTCTACACCAACCCTCTGATAGAGTACCCTACCCAGGCCCACTCCCCCGCCCAACCCCCTACAACTCCGTAACCCCATCCCTGGACACAAAGGAGCAATTTAGCATGGCCAATAACATAACCTGCACATCTTTGGATCTATAGCTCAAAGGGAATAGATCAGCCATTAAAAGGACAGGTTCTCTCTCTAGGACTCCAATTCATCCAGCTGTTCGTCAGACAACGTTTTGGAAAAAAAAACATCTTTAATTCAGAGTCATATAGTAAGCAATAATTTCATATTGTAGTTGTCAGACTTAAAAGCAAAAAGGTCCTGCCTCAATCTTTGTACAATGAAGGAATAGTGGCAAATCATAAGAGAGTAGATCTGACTTTACATTTTGTAATGCTGCTTTTGTCTATCTTATTCCAAAGGTTTCAATGTGCAGCACCATTATTTTTATCTCAACTACTGTACAAATTTCTGTGAATGACAAGACATGCAAGACAAGGAAATCTTCACTCAATCAATATTCCCAAATGGAACCATGCTTCCTAATGAAATCATAATGTGTTTGATTAAGTGCCATTGGTATCTGCAGAGGATTTTGTTTAATTAATGTAAATGCAAGCTCTCTTCTGCTCAGAAATATTAAGCTAATTTGCCTCATTGGAGATTTGGAACAAAAAGTTTTCTGACAAAGATCAATTTCCTGTTTGCACAACGGCCAGAGGATTGAATTGAGTTGATTCAGGGTGCATCAGACCCATGGACTCGCTTTAGGCTTCCACCCTTACCGAGAAGTGGGAGCCACAGTGCGAGATAGTCTAGTATGACAGCATCCCCAGCATTTTAGCCACTTAGACAAGGAATTAATTAAAGAAAGTCAGCATCACCGATTAAAAGCAAATCATGTTAAACTAAGAATCATAGAACCATAGATTCCCTACAGTGCAGAAACAGGCCATTCGGCCCACCGAATCTGCACCACCCTCCAAAAGGTCGTGCCACCCAGGCCCACTTTCCCGCCCCCCTCCCCACAACCTCATAACCTAACCTGCACATCTTTGGACCGTGTGAGGAAACCGGAGCAGCAGAAGGAAACACCTGGGGAGAATGTACAAACTCCACACAGACAGTCACCCAAAGTTGGAATCATACCCCAGTCCTGGATTGAGGATTTTGAGGAGGTAACTGTAAGGGCCACGAAGAATCCAGCACGAGTTTTAAGGATACAAAATAATAACGTTTATTTACTATAACAATATATACATAACAGTAGCAGTACCTTCCCTTGCTACCTTCTCCTTCCTGCTGGTTCCTGAACTGGCCAGCTTATTTATACTAGGAGTTTCTCCGCCCCCCTCATTGGGGAAGTTCATACTCCCATAGGATTGTGGGATAGTCATTAGTCCCCAGCCAATCGTAAGTAGGCAGGTTATAACATCCCATCCTCGTCGCCAGTTTTGTAAGGGCCACGAAGAATCCAGCACGAGTTTTAAGGGTACAAAATAATAACGTTTATTTACTATAACAATATATACATAACAGTAGCAGTAACTTCCCTTGCTACCTTCTCCTTCCTGCTGGTTCCTGAACTGGCCAGCTTATTTATACTAGGAGTTTCTCTGCCCCCCTCATTGGGGAAGTTCATACTCCCATAGGATTGTGGGATAGTCATTAGTCCCCAGCCAATCGTAAGTAGGCAGGTTATAACATCCCATCCTCGTCGCCAGTTTTGTAAGGGCCACGAAGAATCCAGCACGAGTTTTAAGGGTACAAAATAATAACGTTTATTTACTATAACAATATATACATAACAGTAGCAGTAACTTCCCTTGCTACCTTCTCCTTCCTGCTGGTTCCTGAACTGGCCAGCTTATTTATACTAGGAGTTTCTCTGCCCCCCTCATTGGGGAAGTTCATACTCCCATAGGATTGTGGGATAGTCATTAGTCCCCAGCCAATCGTAAGTAGGCAGGTTATAACAGTAACATTAACTTCCAAAAGGCATTTGACAAAACAGACTTTTCAGCAAAGTCAAAACCCAGAGAATAAAAGAGATAGTGGCAGCGTGCATACAAAGTTTGCTGAGTGACAAGGAACAGAATTGTTTTTCAGTCAATTTTTTTTCAGGCTAAAAGAAGGTGGGGCTCCCCAGGGGTTGGTACTAGGAAAACTGAGAGTGTGGTGGAGGTACATCAAATTGTGGCTTCCAAAAGGGAATTAGATAACCGCGTGCAAGGAAACAAAATGAAGGGTTACGGGGAAAGCAAGTGGAGCTAGCTGAGTTTCTCTTACAAGGTGGTATCTTAAGCATTTTTAAAATAATTGTGCGTTGGGACCATTTCTATGTCCTGATCCCACAGTTGCTGCCAGTGTGGCCATCTGGAAGAACATCCAAAATGTGGTGAATTCATTGGTCCTTTCCTGGATCTGCCATTCAAATAAGGATGGTAGGTGGATTAATGATACTGTAGGCCCAAATAAAAAGCACGCAGCCTTGGCACCCCCTGTGGGCAGGTGTGGGTGCTGGCTGTGCAAAAGAAAACCAAGAGTGTGCCTCCATATTGAGGTATATTCTCCAAAGAGGTTTGAATTTTTAAAAATAAACTGGCCACTGCTGTGAGGGTAAACCCTTACACAGGATGGCCAGCGGCCGCACGATGGCACACCGATTCATGCTGCTCCTGAACAGGAGGCCTGGTGGGCTTCTGGCCATGTCCCAGGCAACCCATAGGTGAGTAATTAATTATTCAAGCTCTTCCAGCAAGTTTGGGGCAGATAATTCCCAGAATTGGGAATGTGTCAGACCATTGCCCTGACTCCCTCATATCTAAATTTGCTCCAGGTACTGCCATCAAGCCTGTCTCCACAGGAAGGCACAGAAAGCCGGGACAAAGAAGACGTGCTGAATAGGCTCTTCTGTGCTGCATAAAAGCATAAAATCCTATGATTCTATCTCTCTACCTTCTGCCAGTGGGCTGCCCTCAAGTCATACAATTTCCTGCCATATCCCACCAACCTCCTCGATAGAATGGGTAAAAAATTGTTCAACAGGATTTGAATACGGCCTTGGAATTAAAATCCCCTGGAACTCATCTTTGGAACAATAGGTAGGTTTCTAACTCACACTGTTGTTCACTCATCAAAAATAGGCCTGCAGTTAAAAGTAAAGCGTTTGTTTCTATGCGAGTAAATTTAACCTTACCTACCCCAAACTAATGTGATTCGATTCATTGTGTCTTTTTTTTTACTGCACTCTCTTTTACTTTCCAAATGTGAAGTAAAATCAGGTGGGCCACGAAACATCCAGACAATCTAACACTGGCGGTTTCCACGGGGTAGTAAGGTTAAAATTAGCCCTCCCCATTTGCAAGTTTGATTGCTAAATTGCTAGCAAGTTGAAAATTGCATTCTTGGCTTTGAAACTTATTTTGACAGTCTGAATGCCATGTTGTGCTTTCTGTGACGATTTTAACTCGGCAGTAAGTCCTCACCACTAGTGGACTAACAACAACAACTGAGCCAATTATTACAGAACGAACCCAAACAAGCAAGTAGAAAAAATAATCTTCCTTGTGAATGCTGAAAAGCCAATGTCAATGTGGTGTTGAACCTGTTATTTGCAACCGAGAACTGAGCGTGGAGACCGACTTTTATTTGTCCACTGAAACCATAAGAATTTTTGACCATTTAATATGAATGATTAGAAACTCACGAATGTGGCTCGTGTTGCTCTTCAGCCAACAATTAATATTTGTTAGCCAGTAATATAAGCAGGTACATAGATAAGCCTGCTGCAAGCTGGACCAACCCTTCCCTGTACTCAAAGCTTTAGGGTGCAATTCAAGGAAAATAACTATGTCCAGTTTTGGAGTGTTTAGTGGGGTGCTTCTCATTGGCTGCTGCCCCCCAGGTGCCATTATGACTGGTGAGGTCTCCCAGACACACTTGTTAGGTCCCGGACACTGGGAGAACCCTTTGGAACAATGGATGACTCAATTAATATACAGATCTGGATCACGCCCAGTGAGGGTGAAACCCAGTTTGCGACGTCTCGCAAAATTTTGTTAAATCCCGCGAGTCATTTCGAGCATCGCAAATCTTGCAAGAGGCCTCTCACGTGATTCACAGCCTTGTCCCGGCACTAAAACGGGCGCAACAAGGCTGCTAAATCATGCACTTAGTGTCTGGATCACTATTGAAAAGCCTTCCACTTTGAAACAATGAAGATTGTGATTCTATAGATGTGCAGACAGAAATAGGGCACTCAGCGTACCAAATGTATGCCAGTATTTATGTCTCACACAATCCTCCTCCCACCTTATTTCATTTTACCTTGGGCGTGATTTAAATGAAAAAAAAGAGTCCGTTCTGGGTGGAAATAGTGGGCACCGGGAATGACCCCATTATCTGATGGCACTTTGTTTTTTTCAAGCCGCGGTGGGAAGCACCCCGTCGAGGACCCACTAAGTCACATTTCCTGCACCGAGGAGCTCCAGTTAAGGGCTCCCCAATCTCCTGACCCCCCTGTCGTGACCCCTGGACACCCCTACTCACCCATAAGGGGTCTTTGGGGCCCTTCCCGCACCCCACCTCAAACAAGCAGGGCACCCCCCCGGACGTGATCCCCGGCACAGACAGAATTCAAGCATGGCACCCTGGCAGTGCCAACCTGGCAGTGCCCCTGACAGACTGGCATTGCCACCTGGACACCCTGGCAGTGACAGAATGGCAAACAGGTCGCACTGCCCAGGTGGCACTGCCGGAGTGACAGGCTGGCAGTGCCAAAATGCCCAGGTGGCATCAGCAGTGTCAGGGTACCACCCTGCCCGGAGGTCAGACACCCAGGGGCCTCTGTTCAACTGGGAGAACCCCCTCACTTAAATCAACCTGCTTTTGCAGCCACAACTGCACTTCAGGGGACAAGGGCCATATCACTGAAGATGGTGAAGGTAACTGTGGCAATGAACCTTAAAGCATCCATTCCTTCCAGGCCAGCTTTGGAGATATTTGCAATTTCTCGTAGTTTGCTATTCACTGTTGCGTCACTAATCATTGCAAGCTGAATACATTTCATGTTTAAGCAGTGTAGGCTTGCTTTAACTGATGCTAGCTACTCATGCCACTGACGCACGCACCCCCAATCCCCTGCTCAGGCATCCTGTGTCCAGTGATGGCTGGACACTGAAACCAAACAGCACAAAATTTGCGCACTGCTTGAATTACAGTCAGCAGTTTTGGGTTAATTATGCATTGCGATTTCCATGCTCCATGGGTTTTGGGGATTGGTGCGACCATCAATTCACGCGAGACAGTGAGTTGAAGTGAACAGTGGCTTTAATCGACTAGAACAGTGCCTGCCTGTGACTGCTCTGCTAGTGAGGGCCGCCTACAGGGCAGCTGCTCTTTATACCTCCCCTCAAGGGGGCGGAGCCAGGGGCAGAGCCCACAAGGGCAACAACATGATACATTCTGTGTAATATCGTACAATGGTCCATAGGTAGAGCCCAAATGGGCAACAGCATGATACAGTGTAATACAGTGGTGAATGGTTAGTACAATACGTTCACCACATTCACCCCCTGTTAAAAAAATGAAGTCCGGTGGTGGTGAAGGGTTCACAAGTTCAGTCTGTCCGGCGCCCTGATCATACGCTGCGATCGCTGGAGCTCTGGTATCACAGCTGACCCGGGTGTTGAACTCAGCGGTGCGGGCATGGGTGGTAAACTCGCCAATGCGGGCACAGAGTGGACTCCGGGAGCGTGTCTTCTGAAGCTTCGTTCCTGTGGGTAGGTGAAGGAGGAAGGGTGTGTAGGAGGGGGTGTGGAGGCCATGTAGGGGCGGGGGCGCTGGTCGGCATAGGTTTGGGGGGGGGTAGGTGGTGGTGGAACCTGCGGGTGCCAGGTCCCGGAGGGAAACCGTATCCTGTCGGCCGTCGGGGTGTTCTACGTATGCGTACTGGGGGTTGGTGTGAAGGAGCTGGACCCTCTCGACCAGGGGGTCGGACTTATGGCTCCTCACGTGTTTTCGGAGGAGTACGGGCCCCGGTGTCTTCAGCCAGGACGGAAGCGAGACCCCGGAGGTGGCTTTCCTGGGGAAAACAAACAGGCGGTCATGAAGGGTCTCGTTCGTGGCTATGCAAAGGAGGGGCCTAATGGAGTGGAGCGCGTTGGGGAGGACCTCCTGCCAGTGGGAAACTGGGAGATTCCTAGACCGTAGGGCCAGGAGGACAGCCTTCTGGACGGTCGCGTTCTCCCTCTCCACCTGTCCGTTTCCCCGAGGGTTGTAACTGGTAGTCCTGCTCGAGGCAATGCGCTTACCGAGCAGGTACTGTCGCAGTTCGTTGCTCATAAACGAGGAGCCCCGATCACTGTGGACATAAGTGGGGAAACCGAACAAGGTGAAGACACTATGTAGGGCATTAATGACAGTGGCCGCGGTCATGTCAGGGCAGGGGATTGCAAAGGGGAAGCGGGAGAACTCGTCAACGACGTTTATGAAATAAATGTTGTCGTTGGTAGAGGGGAGGGGCCCTTTGAAGTCGATACTGAGGCACTCAAAGGACCGGGGTGCCTTTACCAGGTGGGCCTTATCCGGTCGATAGAAGTGTGACTTACACTCCGCGCAGATTTGGCAGTCCCTGGTCATGGCCCTGACCTCCTCGGTGGAGTCGGGCAGGTTGCGGGCCTTGATGTAGTGGAGAAGCCGGGTGATCCCCGGGTGGCAGAGGTTATCGTGGATGGCCCGGAGTCAGTCATCTTGCGCGCTGGCGCACGTGCCGCAGGACAGGGCATCTGGGGGCTCGTTGAGCTTCCCAGGACGATACACTATATCGTAATTATAGGTGGAGAGTTCGATCCTCCACCTCAAGATCTTATCGTTCTTGATCTTGTCCCGCTGTGTATTATCAAACATGAAGGCTACCAACCGTTGGTCGGTGACGAGGGTAAACCTCCTACCAGTGAGGTAGTGCCTCCAGTGCCGCACAGCTTCCACAATGGCTTGGGCCTCTTTTTCGACTGAGGAGTGCCGAATTTCGGAGGCATTGAGGGTACGGGAGAAAAATGCAACTGGCCTGCCTGCCTGCCTGGTTAAGGGTGGCGGCGAGGGCGACCTCTGATGCGTCGCTCTCCACCTGGAAGGGGACGGACTCGTCCACCACGCGCATCGCGGCAGTGGCAATATCTGCTTTGATGCGGCTGAAGGCCTGGCGGGCCTCAGCCGCCAGTGGGAAGATGGTAGCTTTGGTCAGAGGGCGGGCTTTGTCCGCATGGTTGGGGACCCACTGGGCGTAATAGGAAAAGAACCCGAGGCACCTTTTCAGGGCCTTGGGGCAGTGGGAGAGGGGGAGTTGCAGGAGGGGGCGCATGCGGTCGGGGTCGGGCCCTAGAACTTCGTTTTCCACAACGTAGCCGAGGATGGCTCGTCTGGTTGTGCGGAAAACGCATTTCTCCTTGTTATAAGTGAGGTTGAGGCCTTGGGCAGTTTGGAGAAATTTCTGGAGGTTGACTTCGTGGTCCTGCTGGTCGTGGCCGCAGATGGTGACGTTGTCCAAGTACAGAAATGTAGCCCGCAGCCTGTATTGGTCCACCATTCAGTCCATCGTTGTTTGGCAGACCGAGACCCCGTTTGTGACGCCTAAGGGAACCCGGAGGAAGTGGAAGAGGTGGCCGTCTGCCTCAAAGGCCGTGTAGTGGCGGTCCTCCAGACAGATTGGGAGCTGGTGGTATGCAGACTTCAGATCCACCGTGGAGAACACCCAGTAGTGTGCGATCTGATTGACCATGTCTGCTATCCAGGGAAAGGGGTACGCATCGAGGTGCGTGTACCGATTTATGGTTTGGCTGTAATCTACAACCATCCGGTTCTTTTCCCCGGTTCTGACGACCACCACCTGAGCTCTCCAGGGGCTGTTACTGGCCTCGATGATTCCCTCCCGCAAGAGTCGCTGGACCTCGGACCTGATAAAAGTCCTGTCCTGGATGCTGTACCGGCTGCTTCTGGTGGCGACTGGCTTACAGTCGGCGGTGAGATTTGCGAAGGACGGGCGAGGGTCAACCTTCAGGATAGCCAGGCTACATACGGTGAGTGGGGGTAGGGGCCCGCCGAACTTCAGGGTTAGGCTCCTGAGGTTGCACTGGAAATCCAGTCCCAACAGGAGAGGAGCACAGAGATCGGGGAGTATATATAGTTTAAAATTGGCGTACTTGGCGCCCTGTATTGCAAGGTTTGCGACAGTGTACCCCCCGGAACTGCACTGTGTGATCCAGAAGTGAGGGAGATTGTTTGAAGTGCGGGGAAGATTTGGAGCGAGCAGCGCCTTACTGTGTCTGGGTGAATGAAGCTCTCCGTGCTCCCGGAGTCAAACAGGCAAGGCGTTTCGTGTTCGTTGACCCGGACGGTCATCATGGAGTTCAGGAGGTATTTTGGTCGTGACTGGTCGAGGGTGACCGCGCCGAGTTGCGGGTAGCCGGTGTGGTCGGAGGTGATGAGGTGGTCCCAAGATGGTTGCCCCCGTCGGTCGCACATGTCGAGCGGCGTTGCAGATGGCGGCCAAGATGGCGGCCAAGATGGCGCCCCCCCATGCGTCGCACATGGTGTGGGGGGTTGAAGATGGCTGCCCCACAGACAACACGAGGCAGATGACGCATCTGGAGGGGACGGAGCCGGTAGGCACGCAGCCACACTGCGGGGTCTGCGGGCCTGTGAGTCTGAGAGTCGGGCCTGCGACTTGGAGGATTTGGGCCTGGCCAGGCAAACTTTGGCCAAGTATCCCTTTTTGCCGCAGTCGCTGCAGTTCGCGTTCCGAGCCGGGCAGCGCTGCCTGGGGTGCTGGTGCTGGCCGCAGAAATAGCAGTGTAGCCCCCCGGTTTGGGCGGGCTGCCGCGCGGCACAGGCCTGGGGTACTCTCTGGTCGGGGACCCATAAGGGGGTCGCGTGATCAGACGGGAACGTGTCGAGGCTCAGGAACGCTACTTCTAGGGGGGTGGCTAGTTTTACCGTCTCTTCTAGGTCGAGGGCGTCTTTCTCGAGCCAGGCGCTGTCTGATGTAGTTGGACCGGACTCCAGCCACGTAGGCGTCCCGGACGGCGAGTTCCATATAGAACATAGAACATAGAACAATACAGCGCAGTACAGGCCCTTCGGCCCACGATGTTGCACCAAAACAAAAGCCATCCAACCTACACTATGCCATTATCATCCATATGTTTATCCAATAAACTTTTAAATGCCCTCAATGTTGGCGAGTTCACCACTGTAGCAGGTAGGGCATTCCACGGCCTCACTACTCTTTGCGTAAAGAACCTACCTCTGACCTCTGTCCTATATCTATTACCCCTCAGTTTAAAGTTATGTCCCCTCGTGCCAGCCATATCCATCCGCGGGAGAAGTCTCTCACTGTCCACCCTATCCAACCCCCTGATCATTTTGTATGCCTCTATTAAGTCTCCTCTTAACCTTCTTCTCTCCAACGAAAACAACCTCAAGTCCATCAGCCTTTCCTCATAAGATTTTCCCTCCATACCAGGCAACATCCTGGTAAATCTCCTCTGCACCCGCTCCAAAGCCTCCACGTCCTTCCTATAATGCGGTGACCAGAACTGTACGCAATACTCCAAATGCGGCCGTACCAGAGTTCTGTACAGCTGCAACATGACCTCCCTACTCCGGAACTCAATCCCTCTACCAATAAAGGCCAACACGCCATAGGCCTTCTTCACAACCCTATCAACCTGGGTGGCAACTTTCAGGGATCTATGTACATGGACACCTAGATCCCTCTGCTCATCCACATTTTCAAGAACTTTACCATTAGCCAAATATTCCGCATTCCTGTTATTCCTTCCAAAGTGAATCACCTCACACTTCTCTACATTAAACTCCATTTGCCACCTCTCGGCCCAGCTCTGCGCTTATCTATATCCCTCTGTAATCTGCTACATCCTTCCACACTATCGACAACACCACCGACTTTAGTATCGTCTGCAAATTTACTCACCCACCCTTCTGCGCCTTCCTCTAGGTCATTGATAAAAATGACAAACAGCAACGGCCCCAGAACAGATCCTTGTGGTACTCCACTTGTGACTGTACTCCATTCTGAACATTTCCCATCAACCACCACCCTCTGTCTTCTTTCAGCTAGCCAATTTCTGATCCACATCTCTAAATCACCCTCAATCCCCAGCCTCCGTATTTTTTGCAATAGCCTACCGTGGGGAACCTTATCAAACGCTTTGCTGAAATCCATATACACCACATCAACTGCTCTACCCTCGTCTACCTGTTCAGTCACCTTCTCAAAGAACTCAATAAGGTTTGTGAGGCATGACCTACCCTTCACAAAGCCATGCTGACTATCCCTGATCATATTATTCCTATCTAGATGATTATAAATCTTGTCTCTTATAATCCCCTCCAAGACTTTACCCACTACAGACGTGAGGCTCACCGGCCTATAGTTGCCGGGGTTGTCTCTGCTCCCCTTTTTGAACAAAGGGACCACATTTGCTGTCCTCCAGTCCTCTGGCACTATTCCTGTAGCCAATGATGACATAAAAATCAAAGCCAAAGGTCCAGCAATCTCTTCCCTGGCCTCCCATAGAATCCTAGGATAAATCCCATCAGGTCCCGGGGACTTATCTATTTTCAGCCTGTCCAGAATTGCCAACACCTCTTCCCTACGTACCTCAATGCCATCTATTCTATTAGCCTGGGGCTCAGCATTCTCCTCCACAACATTATCTTTTTCCTGAGTGAATACTGACGAAAAATATTCATTTAGTATCTCGCCTATCTCTTCAGACTCCACACACAATTTCCCATCCCTGTCCTTGACTGGTCCTACTCTTTCCCTAGTCATTCGCTTATTCCTGACCTATAGAAAGCTTTTGGGTTTTCCTTGATCCTTCCTGCCAAATACTTCTCATGTCCCCTCCTTGCTCGTCTTAGCTCTCTCTTTAGATCCTTCCTCGCTACCTTGTAACTATCCATCGCCCCAACCGAAACTTCACACTTCATCTTCACATAGGCCTCCTTCTTCCTCTTAGCAAGAGATTCCACTTCCTTGGTAAACCACGGTTCCCTCGCTCGACGCCTTCCTCCCTGTCTGACCGGTACATACTTATCAAGAACACGCAGTAGCTGATCCTTGAACAAGCCCCACTTATCCAGTGTGCCCAACACTTGCAGCCTACTTCTCCACCTTATCCCCCCAAGTCACGTCTAATGGCATCATAATTGCCCTTCCCCCAGCTATAACTCTTGCCCTGCGGTGTATACTTATCCCTTTCCATCATTAACGTAAACGTCACCGAATTGTGGTCACTGTCCCCAAAGTGCTCTCCTACCTCCAAATCCAACACCTGGCCTGGTTAATTACCCAAAACCAAATCCAACGTGGCCTCGCCTCTTGTTGGCCTGTCAACATATTGTTTCAGGAAACCCTCCTGCACACACTGTACAAAAAACGACCCATCTATTGTACTCGAACTATATATTTTCCAGTCAATATTTGGAAAGTTAAAATCTCCCATAATAACTACCCTGTTACTTTCGCTCATATCCAGAATCATCTTCGCCATCCTTTCCTCTACATCCCTAGAACTATTAGGAGGCCTATAAAAAACTCCCAACAGGGTGACCTCTCCTTTCCTGTTTCTAACTTCAGCCCATACTACCTCGGCAGAAGAGTCCCCATCTAGCATCCTCTCCGCCACCGTAATACTGCTCTTGACTAGCAGCGCCACACCTCCCCCTCTTTTGCCTCCTTCTCTGAGCTTACTAAAACACCTAAACCCCGGAACCTGCAACATCCATTCCTGTCCCTGCTCTATCCATGTCTCCGAAATGGCCACAACATCGAAGTCCCAGGTACCAACCCATGCTGCCAGTTCCCCTACCTTGTTTCGTATACTCCTGGCATTGAAGTAGACACACTTCAAACCACCTACCTGAACACTGGCCCCCTCCTGCGATGTCAAATCTGTGCTCCTGACCTCTATACTCTCATTCTCCCTTACCCTAAAACTACAATCCAGGTTCCCATGCCCCTGGAGATGTTGAGAGGCCGTGATGGCCTGGTAGTTGCAGCTTTGCGTGAGGACTTTGAGGTCGCGTAGGTACTCCTCCAGCAATTCCCCAGGGCGTTGGCGGCGAGTGGTGAGGAGATGCCGCGCGTACCCCTCGTTCACCGGCCTTACGTATAGGCGCTTCAGCATCGCGAGGGCATCCGCATATGTGGAGGCTTCCTCGAGCTGTACAGAGATTTGATGGCTCACCCGGGCGTGGAGGAGGCTCAGCTTCTGATCGTCGGTGACGGAAGGCAAGGAGGAGGCGGCGAAGTAGGCCTCGAAACATCGGAGCCGGTGTGAAAAAATCCCTTTGGCTTCCGCGGCCTGTGGGTCGAGTTCCAGTCGGTCAGGTTTGAGGGCCGATTCCATTGTGGTGTTGTAGTCGATTAAATTGATGTGACCATCAATTCACGCGAGACAGAGAGTTGAAGTGAACAGTGGCTTTAATCGACTAGAACAGTGCCTGCCTGCGACTGCTCTGCTAGTGAGAGCTGCCTACAGGGCAGCTGCTCTTTATACCTCCCCTCAAGGGGGCGGAGCCAGGGGCGGAGCCCACAAGGGCACCAACATGATACATTCTGTGTAATATCGTACAATGGTCCATAGGTGGAGCCCACATGGGCAACAGCATGATACAGTGTAATACAGTGGTGAATGGTTAGTACAATACGTTCACCACAGGGATATCAAATTTAGCCTCTTGCTACTCCTAGCCAATTTTTCTGCCCCTTTTTTATATAGCTATCACTGGAATATGGGGCGAGATTCTCCGACCCCCCGCCGGGTCGGAGAATCGCCGGGGACTGGCGTGAATTCCGCCCCCGCCGGTTGCCAAATTCTCCGGCACCGGATATTCGGCGGGGGCGGGAATCGCGCCGCGCCGGTTGGCGGGCCCCTCCCCTCCCGCTAAAATGCCTTTCCCGCCGGCGTAGATTAAACCACCTACCTTACCGGCGGGACAAGGTGGCGCGGGCGGGCTCCGGGGTCCTGTGGGGGGGCGCTGGCCGATCTGGCCCCGGGGGGTGCCCCCATGGTGGCCTGGCCCGCGATTGGGGCCCACTGATCCGCGGGCGGGCCTGTGCCGTGGGGGCACTCTTTCCCTTCCGCCTTCACCACGGTCTCCACCATGGCGGAGGCGGAAGAGACTCCCTCCACTGCGCATGCGCGGGAATGCCGTCAGTGGCCGCTAACGCTAACGCTCCCGCGCATGCGCCGCCCTGAGATGTCATTTCCGCGCCAGCTGGCGGGGCACCAAAGGCCTTTTCCGCCAGCTGGCGGGCAGAAATTCGTCTGGCGCGGGCCTAGCCCCTTAAGGTTGGGGCTCGGCCACCCAAGATGCGGAGCATTGCGCACCTTTGGGGCGGCGCGACGCCCGACTGATTTGCGCCGTTTTGGGCGCCAGTCGGCGGACATCGCGCCGATACCGGAGAATTTCGTCCATGATACTGACCTATAAAAGAACAGGGGCGAGATTCTCCGACCCCCCGCCGGGTCGGAGAATCGCCGGGGGCTGGCGTGAATCCCGCCCCCGCCAGTTGCCGAATTCTCCGGCACCGGATATTCGGCGGGGGCGGGAATCGCGCCGCGCCGGTTGGCGGGCCACCCCCCGCGATTCTCCAGCCCGGATGGGCCGAAGTCCTGCTGCTAGAATGCCTGTCCCGCCGGCGTAGATTAAACCACCTACCTTACCGGTGGGACGAGGCGGCGCGGGCGGGCTCCGGGGTCCTGGGGGGGGGCGCGGGCGATCTGGCCCCGGGGGGTGCCCCCACGGTGGCCTGGCCCGCGATCGGGGCCCTCCGATCCGCGGGCGGGCCTGTGCCATGGGGGCACTCTTTTCCTTCCGCCTTCGCCACGGTCTCCACCATGGCGGAGGCGGAAGAGACTCCCTCCACTGTGCATGCGCAGGAATGCCGTGAGCGGCCGCTAACGCTCCCGCGCATGCGCCGCCCGGAGATGTCATTTCTGCCCCAGCTGGCGGGGCACCGAAGGCCTTTTCCGCCAGCTGGCGAGGCGGAAATTAGTCCGGCGCAGGCCTAGCCCCTTAAGGTTGGGGCTCAGCCCCCCAAGATGCGGAGGATTCCGCACCTTTGGGGCAGCGCGATGCCCGACTGATTGGCGCCGTTTTGGGCGCTGGTCGGCGGACATCGCGCCCATACCGGAGAATTTCGCCCCAGGTTTGTAACAGTAAGAATGCGCTAGTGCTTGGAGAATCAGTGATGAAAAGTCATCAATTTAAATCTGTTATTAAGGGAGTAGGGAGAAAGATTTGTGCAGAGAATTGCTGGCAAATAGATTGCTTTGTCTCAAAGACTAATTGAAGCAGAGGAACTTGCATTGTTTCAGAGAAAAATAGATAAAATTTTGACGGAGAAGAAGAAGCAGTTCTCCCGGGAGAAAACAAGGCAGCGTGATTAATTATGGATTGTTCTATCAAAAAACCTGCACAGGCATAATGCGGAATAATTTCTAAAATGGCAGGCAGGAAGGACATGCACATTTCTAAGCAGAAATGTGCCACCCACCTTTATGGTTAAGGACAAATAAGAGACGTCCTTTTGCCAGCCATGAAGCATGTATTTTGCCCTCACATATGTAAATAAGTGTCCTGATGCCTGCTTATGGTCCCCAGTGCAAAATTGCTTTGTCTTGAAACAGCTGGTGCAGTTACTGTTTACATTTTCGGAAACCCACTGTACTGAATGCCCACAAGAAAAAGGAAAGTTACTTCTGAATATGGAAATGGAATGAGCATAAGTGCTCACAACCTCACATTAAAAGACTCAGTTGATCTCTACCTTTCCCAGCCCATCGCCCTGCTATCCTCGCTCCCAGTCTCCTCGCTTTGTGATTTCCTGATCCGTGACTGCAGGCACCCACACTGTGAACTCATGGGCTACTGTCAGTTGCAACTGCTTCTCCCTGTCCCCGATGATACGCCTTCCAAGAACCCAACAATCTCCCAACTGTGATCCGCAGAATCCCAAAGATCATGATCACCCCTCCCTCACATTCAGGAATCCCCAACTCCACCCACTGTTGGCTTTTATTCCCTCTTCACCTTGATTCATGATTCCACCCTCAAGACCCATATTGGCCCCCACACAAACATTCAAGTCCAAAAATACCCCAGCACTCAGGACTGCTGCAGGGGCTGCTCTTACCTGATCCTCTTCATTGGGCTCCTTCAGCAGTGCCAGCTTCACTGTAATGAGGGCCAATGTCCAACGTTCCTCCATCCTCTCAATTCTGACAAGGGCACACTATAATTTCTAGGACTATGCTATGTTTATTTATTTATTAATAATTTCAATGGGGATAATAAGGTCAGTAGACAATGAAAGTCCAGCCCTTAAGAAACGCAAAGGGAATTAAAATAGAAGCAATTTCGGAGCTGTCCTGGACATGAACACTTGATTACATCACATAGTATAGAATACTGTGAAAAAATATCCAGTGCTCTTTCTGGGTGACATATGCATTGAACTACTACCACATTTAATTATACTAAGTTGGAAATTTAATATCATTCATCCTGAGCAAATATATCTGAAGCCATTTATTCTAGTTAACATGTACAACCCTCATTTAGACACACAGGTCTCAATATTCAACATAGCTTGTTGACCTAGCATGAAATTCATTCTTTTAGCTTTAACCATTAAAGCTTCACCCTGTTTGACATTTTGATCAAGACTGGAGTTGCCTAATAGCAAATGAACTCTCTCAGCTCAGACCTCTAAGTTAACTGCCAGAGTAACATATCAACTATATTTAGAAGAAGATGGAAGTTCTGTACCTCTATACAAAATTAATTTTTGCACTGACAAAAACCTATTTATAGATCGGAAGAAAGTGCTCTGTATGCGTTGTGCTGTCTCATCCAGATTGCACTGCAATTTACATCTTGCATTACTCTGTAAATTAAGCAATCCAAGCAAAAATATAACAAAAGGAAGACAAGGCAAATGATCAAATAAATGCAAATACAGGTTTTCAACAAGCATAGCTAGAGTACCATACAAGCCTTTTGCATAGATACTGGATAATAAAGGATTGGCTGCAATAATAACACAAAAATTCCATGCATGACCTGATCAAATAATTCATGAACTTCAAAGTCATGATTGAGTTATAGTGTGTTCATGAGGTATATAAATCATAGCGATCAACGAATCATTCTTATTTTTACATAACGTTAAGTTATAATTCAACCTAACACACTTGAGAAAATTTGTTTGAATGCAACTTGTAATTAATGCACATTGCGGTGTTCACATTTCTCTATTATATCATTTAAGTTTTTGTTTGTTTCATTCAAACATCAACTCATCAGCTTGGCATAGAGGAAGAAGGCTTGTGTTCTCCATGCAGAAGATGAAATGACCGAAGTGGAAGTCTTCAGGCTATTTGAAGGAAATAATTCAACCATTGTTTTCTACTATGTTTCCCGGAGGACAGCACCCAAAATTTAAATGTTTTGCTTTGGCTTTGCAAGCATGGGCTGGTTGAGTACAATCTGTACTCTGCCTATTGTGAACAGGCAAAGGAACATGTTGTTTGATTCTACCAGCCAACCTTTGGGATATAAGGCCGATGTACCAGGCATCGGACCAGTACTGAAATTCACACACAATGTTGCTTAGTTGGAGGTAGACTGGGCGGCATCTCCGTTGCTCGACACCGAAATCGAGTTCGGTGATCAGGCGGTTAATGGGCTCCAACGCCGAAATCGGGGCCGGCGCTGGTTAGACGCTGGTCAGCCATGCTCCGCCCCTTCAGAAATGGCATCATCGCATCACACGCCGTTGCAATGGTGTTGCTGCGTCATCGGCCGGCCCTCTTGCGATGCTGCGCCCCTGATGGGCCGAGTTCCCGACGGCGCAGGATGATATAATCCTAACCGACTCAATCTCTCCTCATACATCAGTCTGGCCATTCCAGGAATCAGTCAGGTAAACCTTCACTGCACTCCCTCTGAAGCAAGAATATCCTTCCCCAGACTAAGG
The DNA here is from genome assembly GCF_047496885.1 of Scyliorhinus torazame. NCBI lineage: Eukaryota > Metazoa > Chordata > Chondrichthyes > Carcharhiniformes > Scyliorhinidae > Scyliorhinus > Scyliorhinus torazame. Next base: position 93,739,073 of record NC_092708.1, read on the forward strand.
AAACCAAAACTGCACACAATATTTCAGGTATGTTCTCACCAAGTCCCTGTATAATGATAATAAGAATAATCTTTATTGTCACAAGTAGGCTTACATTTACACTGCAATGAAGTTGCTGTGATAAGCTCCGGGTCGCCACACTCCAGCGCCTGCTCGGGTACACATAGGGAGAATTCAGAATGTCCAATTCACCTAACAAGCACATCTTTCGGAACTGTGTGGGAGGAGATTAGAGCACCTGGAGGAAACCCACGCAGACACAGGGAGAATGTGCAGACTCTGCACTGACAGTGACCCAAGCCAGGACCCTGGAGCTGTGAAGCAACAGTGTTAACCACAGTGCTACCATGCCGCCCACACAGCAAGACAGCCCTGCTCCCGTACTCAAATCTTCTCACTATGAAGGTCAACCTAAACTTTGCCTTCTGTTATGACATCTTGGGTGAGTGCGCGGTCAGTTTCACCCCCACTGACACCGGAGCCCCAACATATGTGAATTAGCCAATAATTTGTGTATTTCTCTTTAACCCTTGACTGCTCCAATGACTTACAGGCATCGGTTTTATAAGTAAAACATTAACAAACTGTTTATTTTGAACAAGAGTAAAATATGAACATATAATGGAAATAACGGAACAATGGTCTACTAGTCTACCTATTCTCAAAACCGATCCCAGACACACACAAGACACATACAGTAGGGGGTAGGGAAAGGATTAAAAATAACAGGGATTAAAAGGATATGAGCGATTCAAGTATTCGATCATGTAACCACCAGATAGACTCTAGGGATTCACGCCATGCCGGTCAGGGGCTGTTGGCAGCGGCCCCCCCCGGCAATTCTCCATGCCCCGATGGACCGAGCGACCGTCTGTTTTTGGCCAGTCCCGCCGGCGTGAATTACTCAACTCATGTACCGACGGGACCTGGCAGGCAAGTCGGCGGGGTCGGTCCTCGGGAGGGGGCGCGGGGGGATCCGACACCGGGGGGGCCCCCACGGTGGCCTGGCCCATGATTGGGGTCCACCTATCTGCGGGTGGGCTTGATCTGTGGGGGCACTCCTTCCTTCTGCACCGGACCCTGCAGGGCTCCGCCATGGCCGGTGCGGAGAAGAGAAACCCCGCGCATGCGGCAAAATACGCCAGCCAGTCTGCGCATGTGCGGAACCACGCCAGCCCTTTGGCGCATGCCCAAACTCGCGGCGGCCCTTTGGTGCATGGGCGAACTCGCGCCGGTCCTTCGACGGCAGCTGGAGTGGCGCCAATCCCTCCAGCATCCACCTAGCCCCCGAAAGAGAATTCCGCACTTTCGGGGGTTGTTGACGCTGGAGTGGTTGGCGCCAGTTCTCCCGCCGGTGTGGGGACTTAGACAAGGGAGAATCCCGGCCTCAGTCTCGCTGAGATATTACTGGAGTTCTGTCCTGTGAGTTTGCAGCAGATTTCATATCCACTCTGTCTTTCAACTGTTTGACTGATCTCTGTGCAGAGATTCTGGTTGTATCATGAAGAGAGTTCTCAGAATGGGCTTTTCCCAGCTATTCAGACGGAGGATTAAACTGTTACAGACCTGGTGGAAGAACCTGTTTGCAGTCTTTCCAACCGTAGTTCCCTTCACAGGTATGGCTAATATCTGCAATCCTTTAAATAGGAGTGCCTTCTTAAGGTCTGGCTGGAAGCCTCTTAAATCACCTATCAGAGAGAAAGGTGAGAGAGAGGGCCATAAATCTGCTTCAGACCTGAACTTTCACAGAACTTACAAAATGGGTCTTGCTTCTCCTGTTCCAGAGGTTTCTGAAAAGTTCCGCAATCCCAAATGAGAATTGTTCCATGGCCCGGATTTCAAACAAGCTGATTGGCTGCTTGCCAAGTCCATCAGCATGACATCATGGGCTATGCCACAGAGCATACTGAATCAGAGGGATCTGCTGGATTAGTCACATAGCAGTTTGCAGCATGGGTGTGGGGGGGGGGGGGGGGGGGGAGTTCAGTTCAAAACCAAAAGTTAGTGATTTTAAAAGCAGCCAGCAGGACAGGCATTAAACGAGAAACATGAAACAGACCAGGATTTAGCAAGTTCCTTATACTTCTTTATCGTCTGCTGCACCAGCATGCCTACTTTCAGTGACTGGTGTACAAGGACACACAGGTCTCATTGCACATTCCCTTCTCTCAATCTATAACTATTCAGCTAATAATCTACTTTCCTGTTCTTGCTACCAAAGTGGATAACCTCACATTTATCCACATTATGCAGCATCTGTCATGCATTTGCCCACTCACTCAACTTGCCCAACTCACACAGAGGCATCTCTGCATCCTCCTCACATCTCACCTTCCCACCCAGCTTTTTGTCATTTTTGGAGATATTACATTTGGTTCCTTCATCCAAATCATTAATATATATATTGTAATAGCTGCGGTCCTAGTCCTGATTCCTGCGAAATGAAAATGAATGAAAATCGCTTATTGTCACAAGTAGGCTTCAAATGAAGTTACTGTGAAAAGCCCCTAGTCGCCACATTCCGGCGCCTGTTCGGGGAGGCTGTTACGGGAATTGAACCGTGCTGCTGGCCTGCCTTGGTCTGCTTTCAAAGCCAGCGATTTAGCCCTGTGCTAAACAGCCCCTGTGGTACCCCATTAGCCACTGCCTGCCATTTGGAAGAAGACCCGTTTAGTCCTCTTTGTTTCCTGTTGGACAACCAGTTTTCCACTGGCTGATAACGCCAGTGGGACCAGAAGGTCTTGCTGTGGGTTTCCTGATAGAGGGGGTGGATTTAATGGGAAATCCCATTGACAGAGGTGGCACAAGAAAATCCCACCACTGAACAATGGTGATTCGCCCCCTGCCACTGAGTAACACACCACGGGGAGGCCAGAGAATCTCGCCTCTGGTTTTTGTTAATGAACTGTTATAAAGCCATGCCTTATATCAATAACAACTTTATGGATTTACTGTCTGAAAACTTCTGAGTTTTAAAGGACTGAAACCATATTCCAGGGATTTGAAAATGCAGTGTCTAAGATGACTGGATATTTGCATTACTGTACTTTACACATTGCAAAGCTATTAAAATGGAGTCAACCTGTCTAGAAAATCTGGCAGAGACAATTACCTTGAAAGAGTGTGAATGGTATAATCTCCTCACCCATTCACAGAAGATCCAGACAAGTACTTGGTGTATTCACTTAGGTGGGTGCTATGTATTAGATGTAATCACCTCAGAGAGTGAACTCTGACTGTGAAAAGAGCCCTTCCAGTCACAATCTAATCAGGTTGAAATGATCCACTTAGAATTCACTTGTCATAACCATAATTTGCACAACTACTCAGTTGGAGAGAGGATCATGTGACACACCAGCTAATTCTCTATTGCGTTTCAGAAACTGTTTTTCTCCAGGGCCACAAGGGTAGAGGTGACAGGAATACCAAAGAAGCAGGACCTCTGAGAGAGCCGCTCTCTTACTTTTTCTCTCTTTCCATCCCACATGCCTATTCGAGCCCTATCTGCTGATTGACCATCCACCCACAGTAAACAGTGATTGAGAATTAACCCAGCAGTTGCTGGCTCCACAAGAGCATACATAAATCATCTGTCAATATATTTAAATAAATTAATATTGGACGCTGGATCCAAAGGGACCACTGAGATCAGCCGACAGCTGTCCAAGTCCCGTATTGCTTTAACTTTCTTGAACTATAAAGCGACTGCTTAATCTATCCTCCCACTCTATAACGTCTGTGGTGTGTGTGTGTATGTGTGTGTGTGATGTGTGTGTGTGATAGCACCCGTTTATCAGAAACAAAAAATTTTGGGGAGGATTTTCCACCCCCCTTTTCAGTACACAGGTAAGCTGGAGAGTACACAGAGGGTAGTGGGTGCCTGGAACTCGCTGCCGGAGGAGGTGGTGGAAGCAGGGATGATATTGATGTTTAAGGGTCATCTTGATAAATACATGAATAGGATGGGAATAGAGGGATACGGACCCCGGAAGTGTAGAAGATTTTAGTTTAGATGGCAGCATGATCGGCGCAGGCTTGGAGGGCCGAAGGCCTGTTCTTTTCTTTGTTCTTTGTGTGGAGAATCGAAAGAGAGTCCCAAAACGGCTTTTACGCCAGTGGGATTTTGTTTAAAGATCGGAGCGCCCTTTAAAAAGGACATCCTGATCTGTCAGGGGCTGAGGTTGCAAGCGGGATAGGCGTGACATCTTGGGACCCACCTATTGGATTTCGTTTGAACATGCCGATGGGCTACACACCGCTTTTCCCACCTGAGTTGACACATAGGCCGGGATTCTCCATCCTGGAATCTAAGTGCTCCCGCCAGTGGAAAATAAGGCTGGTCTCTGCTGACACACTAAGAGCTCCCCTGATGTGTCATTCCATGGCACTTGGAAAAATATTTTGGGGAAATTGGGTTTCCGTGCCAATTCTATGGCACATTGGGATCCATGCTGTAACTTAGAGGGCTGGGGCCTAATCTCTCGGATAGGGCCCACACCTCTGAGAGTGCTTTGATCTCCATTAGCTGCTGCAACCCTCCCCCCCCCCGCCCCTCCACCCCATATCGCAGGCAGAGCACCACCCTACCTTAATCGTTGGAAAGGTTGCCCCCCTCAAAACCTCCTTACCCCCCCCAAGGCATCCACTCAGACTCCCTCAACCCCTCAGATTACCTCTTCTGCCCGCCCCTCCCACCTCATCCCCCCACCTCATATCTTTGTTTTCTAGTAGTTCATAGAAAGTGAAGAGGCAGCTCCCACAGCTGTTCTTTCCTCAAGAACAAAGATGCAGATTCGTTACAAAAATAAGGTTACTGAAACAGCTGCTAGCCTGATGTAACAGATCCCTACAGAGCTATAAAAATAAACAGTCTAATTCATCGCTCTGAAGTTCTAGCGAACTGTCAATCACAGTGCTTTTAGCAGGCGATGTAGTGTGAATTTCAATATAAACAATCCAATTCAAAGCATTCAGCCTCCTAGCCATACACATTGTCTTCAATACATCAAAAGGCAATAAAATTGAATATGTGGAAACCACTTCAAAGATTTTCACCACTTTAAAGGCATAACGTTCACCTTTACCTCACTGAGCTTTAAATTTGGCATACTGACAGACGTTTTAACTGGTTTAGGGGTGCAGATGAGAACATTTTCACTTTATTAATAGGGATATGCATTGATTAGATAATGAGTGACTGTCTAAATGGTATAGGGGTACAGATGAGCATATTTGCATTTTTTATGGGCAAATGCCAACATTTACATACTGACTGATTGTTTAATTGATTTAATAGCTGCAGATGGGGAGCGCAGCTGAAGGAGTCCCATTTCAAGGAAGACCACCAACCTGAGCCCCATCAGCCCACCACAACCCCCCCTAAACCCAATTGCGTAGGAAGGAAGCCATCGGCACTCTGGCGGTAATTGTTGTGAGGGTACCTACCATCTTGCCACTCCTCGGACAGCAAGCTGCCAGGTCCATACTCTGCAATACTTTCACCGATTCACACTAGTGGGACTCTTGGCTGGAGGTGCCGGATCATCCCACCTGGCTTGTGAATGGTGTGTCCTGCCCACCAGTGACATGCAAATTAATTCTAATGAGCTATTTGCACTGTCCTGTTGGGTCGGGTCAGGGGGGGAAGCCTGACTGGGCCATTGGGAAACTCACTATGGCTGGCAGGGTGGGCATGGAGACCCGTGACCAGTTTACCGCAAGGCGTGAGTCCCAATATGACCCCGCCATGGGATTCTCCGCCCGATTGGGATTCCCGATCATAGTGGCGGAGAACGGGTAATCCCGGCCACAGTCAAAAAATGATAAAATTCTGCCCATTGTGTTTCCCAGGCCTCGGGATATTTCAAAGCACTTTTCAAGCACATGGATTATTTTTGATGTGCTGTTACCTTGGCAAATACAGTAGCCAATTTGTTCACAGGAAGGTTCCACAAGCAGATCTGTTTTAGGTGATCTTGGTTGAGAAAATGCTCCCTGGTCTATTTGGAATGGAATGCTACCACTGATGTTCAAGTCAATAGAAATAAAAAGGCTATGACAGGTGGCTGATCTGCCAACTATTTGCCACTGCCAAAAGTTAAAATCAGTCTTTTTATATCCAAACAGTTGTGGTTTCAGTTTAACATCTCATCTCATCAAAAATATGGCACCCTGGGGAATGCAGCACTCCCCATTACTGCACCAATATCTATCCTACTATTATGTTTCAATAGTGACCAGTACTTCAAAATCATTTCATTGGCTATAAAGCACTTTGGAGTATCTGGTGGGCATGAAAAGCATATGAATGGGGGCGGCACGGTGGCACAGTGGTAGCACTGCCGTCTCACAGAGCCAGGGTTCCGAGTTCGATTCTGACCTCGGAGAACTGTCTGTGCGGAGTGAAATGAAATGAAATGAAAATCGATTATTATCACAAGTAGGCTTCAAATGAAGTTACTGTGAAAAGCTGCTGGCCTGCCTGGGTCTGCTTTAAAAGCCAGCTGTTTAGCCCTGTGCTAAACCAGTCCCGGTGTCTGCACGTTCTCCCCATGTCTGCGTGCGTTTCTTCCGAGTGCGACGGTTTCCTCCCACAGTCCAAAGATGTGCAGGTTAGGTGGATTGGTCATGCTAAATTGCCTCTTAGGGTGGGGTAGCAGGAATAGGGGGTGGGATGATCTAATCCCACGGCAGAGTGTGCACGCCATCGTAAACGCCGTCGCGTTTTATGACAGCGTGAACGGGCCGCTGCCAGGACTAATTCTGGCCTCTACAGGGAGCCAGCACTGCATTGGAGCGGTTCGCACCGCTCCAGCTGCCGATCCTGGCCCGAACTGTGCGATGCGGGATCCACGTATGTGCAGTGGTGCCAGCGCCAACGCGCATATGCATAGTGGCCTCCTTCAACGCGCCGGCCCCGACGCAACATGGCGCAGGGCTCCAGGGGCTGGCGCGTAGGAAAGGAGGCCCCCAGCTAGAGGGGCCGGCCCGCCGATTGGTGGGCCCCAATCACGGGCCAGGACACATCGGAGGCCCCCCCCCGCCCCCCCGGGGTTGGACCCCCCCTCCCCTCCCACAGGCCGCCACCTGACCCTTCAATGCCGAGGTCCCGCTGGCTCAGAGCAGGTTAGAACGGTGCTGGCGGGACTCGGTTTTTTTTCACGGGCCATACGGGCCGGAGAATCGGCGGGCTGGCCGCATAGAGCGACCGGCACTGCGCCAACCACGCCGGCGCTCTGCGGAGAATCGCGTGCCGGCGCGGGGCCCAGTCGCGGGGATTCTCCAGCCCGGTCCAGGGCTGGGAGAATCCCTCCCAGGACAGAGGGTTGAGCCGAGGCAGTGTGGTCGTTCAAAGTGTTGGTGTAGACTCAATGGGCGAAATGGCCTCCTTCTGCACAATAGGGATTCTATGATTCTAATCTGTTTTACAAGTCTTTCTATTTTATTGAACTTGTTTATGTTATGGAATTCTGTCACTGAGCAAAAAACCAATCGTTTTCCACAATAGTTTTTGGCAATTGAAATGTATTATTTACAGAGGGACATCGGACTATACTGATTGGAAAAACACTTTTCCATTCCTTCGATCAATCCTCAGCACCACAGATGTCCTACTTCCCTTTCCCCAATAATCTAGCCTATTAAAAAATGTCTCCATTACTCCGTTGTGTCTCTGGGAAGGCGATTCCAAATGCATCCATAACCTTTTGCATGAAGTACTATCGTTATATTTTAACCGTGTATTAACCTTATCTGGTCTGAGCTTAAAATATGTTTTTCCTTTTCCCAGAGACTGTGTAAACACTGAACATTGCTCTGAAATCCAGTCCATTCTTCCCTTCAAGATCTTAAAGTCATTAAGATGCATGGTAGCACGTGGGCAGCACGGTAGTATTGTGGTTAGCACAATTGCTTCACAGCTCCAGGGTCCCAGGATCGATTCCCGGCTTGGGTCACTGTCTGTGCGGAGTCTGCACATTCTCCCCGTGTGTGCGTGGGTTTCCTCCGGGTGCTCCGGTTTCCTCCCACAGTCCAAAGATGTGCAGGTTAGGTGAATTGGCCATGCTAAATTGCCCTTAGTGTCCAAAATTGCCTTTAGTGTTGAGTGAGGTTACTGGGTTATGGGGATAGGGTGGAGGTGTGGACCTTGGGTAGGGTGCTCTTTCCAAGAGCCGGTGCAGACTTGATGGGCCGAATGGCCTCCTTCTGCACTGTAAATTCTATGAAAATTCTATGAAAAGACCACAGCGTTGAATAATAATGTGGATTTCTAGTTCATTGGCTTTATAAAAACTTAAAGAGCAGTTTCCAAATTACTCTTGGACTTCATACAGAAGTAAAATTCACACCTAGACATCCGATTCAATGTAGCAAGACAGTAAGTATAGATTTAATGCATTGGCTGATGGAAAATTGGAAATCGCAGTTAATCTTTTTCATAATGACTCATGAAGTCAGAACAATCATACAAACTCGCAACCTAATATTTGAACAGGCGCTGCTGCCAGGTGAGTAAACCGATGCACTAAACAGCCAAGTATTTCCTGTCCCCCAGCAAATAATTCTGATTACCTAGCTGTGAAAATATGCTTTGTATTTATTCGATTCTCGGGCTTGCTCACAAGCAGTCTAAGTTATTCATTTAAAACAATTAACATTATATATGGGATTTGAATTATGTTTTGTCAAACCATAATTAGAACAGCTAGAATGATGTTTTAACTATCAAGTTCAATATTTACGGCAATGGTAGCCGAAGGGCTATATTACTAGATTACTAATCCAGAGGCAGATATTAATAATACAGAGAATGTGGGTTTGAACATATTACATTAGTTTTGAATTTGAATTCATTTTGAAAGACTAGGGGCGAAATTCTCCCTCAACGGCGGGATGCCCGCCGACTGGCGCCAAAGCCGGCGCCAATCAGACGGGCATCGCGCCGGCAAAAAGGTGCGGAAGTCTCCGCATCTTTGGCGGCCTAGCCCCAATATCGAGGGGCTAGGCCGACGCCGGAGGGATTTCCGCCCCGCCAGCTGGCGGAAATGGCGTTTGTTGCCCCGCCAGCTGGCGCGGAAATGCGGCGCATGCGCGGGAGCGTCAGCGGCCGCTGTCAGTTTCCCAGCGCATGCGCGGGAGCGTCAGCGGCCGCTGTCAGTTTCCCGCGCATGCGCAGTGGGGAGAGTCTCTTCCGCCTCCGCCATGGTGGAGGCCGTAGCGGAGGCGGAAGGGAAAGAGTGCCCCCACGGCACAGGCCCGCCCGCGGATCGGTGGGCCCCGATCGCGGGCCAGGCCACCGTGGGGGCACCCCCCGAGGTCAGATCGCCCCGCGCCCCCCCCCAGAACCCCGGAGCCCGCCCACGCCGCCTGGTCCCGCCGGTAAATACCAGGTTTGATTTACGTCGGCGGGACATGCAATTCCTGGGCGGGACTTCGGCCCATCCGGGCCGGAGAATCCAGCGGGGGTCCCGCCAACCGGCGTGGCCAGATTCCCGCCCCCGCCCAATCTCCGGGAGCGGAGACTTCGGCGGGGGCGGGGGCGGGATTCACGGCGGCCAACGGCCATTCTCCGACCCGGCGGGGGGTCGGAGAATGACGCCCATGGTGCGCGATTCTCCGACCCCCCACCGGGTCGGAGAATCGCCGGGGGCTGGCGTGAATCCCACCCCCGCTGTGTCCCGAATCCTCCACCACCAGAGATTCGGCGGGGGCGGGAATCGCACCGCGCCGGTTGGCTGGCCCACCCCCGGCAATTCTCCGGCCCGTGATGGGCCGAAGTCCGCTGTCAACCCTCTCCCACCAGCGTGGATTAAACCACCTTTTGAACGGCAGGACAAGGCGGCGCGGGTGGGCTCCGGTGTCCTGGGGGGGGGGGGCGCGGGGCGATCTGGCCCCGGGGGGTGCCCACGCGGTGGCCTAGCCAGCGATCGGGGCCCACCCATCCGCGGGCGAGCCTGTGCCGTGATGGCAGTCTTTTTCTTCCGCCTTCGCCATGGTCTTCACTGTGGCGGAGGCGGAAGAGACCCCCCTCCCCTGCGCATGTGCGGGGATGACGTCAGCAGTCACTAACGCTCCCGCGCATGTGTCACCCGGCGAAGACCTTTCGGCGCCGGCTGGCGTGGCGCCAAAGGCCTTTCCCGCCAGCCGGCGGAGCGGAAACCACTCCGGCGCAGGCCTAGCTCCTCAAGGTGAGGGCTTGGCTCCTAAACGTGCGGAGACTTCCGCTCCTTTGGGGTGGCCCGACGCTGGAGTTGTTCCCGCCACTCCATTACGCCGGAACCCCCCGCCCCGCCGGGTAGGGGAGAATCCCGCCCAAGATAACTATGGAAATACTCTGAATTGATTGAATTCTCACGGAGATCCAACTGGTCCTTTAAAGAAGTTGCTGACCAATGTGTTTGGCACAGTGGGTAGTTATGTTGCTTCACAGCCCCTGGTTCGATTCCTGGCTTGGGTCACTGTTTGTGCGGAGTCTGCACGTTCTCCCCATGTCTGCGTGGGTTTCCTCCGGGCGATCCGGTTTCCTCCCACAAGTCCCGAAAGACGCGCTGTCGGTGAATTGGATATTCTGAATTCTCCCTCTGTGTACGCGAACAGGCGCCGGAATGTGGCGACTCGGGGCTTTTCACTGTAACTTCATTGCAGTGTTAATGTAAGCCTACTTGTGACAATAAAGATAAAGGTAAAGACTAGACTAGCAAGTTTCAATACTCGGGCCTGAGTATTTACTCCTGATTTGGGCGTGCAGAGTAGAGACAATTCTTAGTTTTGCAAACTTGACTTAGGAGAAGGTGTAACAGAGTGTCTATTTTTGTTCCGAGGGTTCGTGTGTGACCTTGAGTCAGGCTGGCTTCCCATAGAAACAGTGGGGAGGCAGCTAGAGATGCTATCGGGTCTGGAGGCGGGCTGTGCAAAAGGCTCACTCGGTGATCTGGGAGTTTTTACCAGCTGTAAAAGAAAAGCAACGCCCTCGATCCTCACCCCTCACTCAATCTACATGCACCATCTACACAGACTTATGCAACTTCTTGCCCACCAACTATGGTCCCTTATACCACCTATGCCCCTCTACCCACCCCCTTGGTCCTTTATAGCTTCTGACCAACTTAGTGCCTACACATGCCCCTTGCCCACAACTCTTTCCCCTTCCACCCTCGATGTCACCTACTATCCACCATGGACAAATTTCAGGGCCCATTCTGAAATGGAATGAAATAAATTCTAAATGTTACTGCAGACTTTATTTTTACTTTTAAAAAACCTTCCATTCTTAAAAAAACTATTCACAACATTTACATTCATTGAACTACACAGTCCCTTATAAAGTCAAATATTTAGTTCACATGCTTAATCCCTTCTAAATCAAGCATTTGTTTTCATAGCCCCACATTAAAGACTTTGGTTGGAATTCTGTGGCCCCGTCATGGAGGGTGCAGGGTCATAAAATGTGGCAAGCTGTTCAAAGGTCCATTGACTTTGGCAGAACCATAAAATCCCCCAATCATCAAATTCCACCCTTTATAACCACATGGAGCTGTCAATCAAACTGAACTGACAGGTTCCGCACTGTGATAATATGTTGTTGTTATAACCTGCCTGTTTACCATTGGCTGGGGACTAATGACAATCCCACAATCCAGTGGGAGTATGAGCTTCCCCAATGAGGGGGGCGGAGAAATCATTAGCAGACTCCCTGTATAAATAAAGCTGGCCAGTTTGGAACCAGCAGGAAGGGGTAAGCAGCAAGTGAGGTTGCTGCTGTTGTGTACATATATGTTATTGTAAATAAATGTTATTTCTTTGTATCTTTGAAACTCGTGCTGGATTCTTCGTGGCCCTCACAAAAGTTGTGTAATCAGTCATGCAGTACAAATACTATAATGATATCCCACAGGCGTATGTCAACAGACAGAGTGAAAAAGCAAGCACTGTTTTGTTTTAAAACTACAGCATGTTTCCTTTTTAAATTTAATAGTCGGGATATTTAAATATTTTGACAGCTGAACAGTTCCCTTGACAGTTTGATAGTTCCAACCAGTTTAACATGTTCAATGAGTTCATACACTTTTTACACACATGCATGTCTATTTTAACAATCCCAAAGGGTACTTGACCTCTCCCAAAGGGCCCCTGACTTCTCCAAATAACTCCGGCAACTTTAGACTTTGCCCTGAAAGGTCTAAAGCCCACAAATCATGTTTTGAATATCCCAGTTACAAAAATTGGATTTGTTTGAAGGCAGTTGCGCTTTAACATGTGTTGCTGATTCCTGGAACCACAGATGTGCAAACTACAACCTGCCACCATTGAGAATGGTGGATACTGGGTTCATGGGTGGGACTTCCTGAATCAGGTCTCGGGCACCATTTTGGCTAAATCAGAGGCTCTCTATTTCTTAGCAAGATTTCACACCTCAGTTGCATCAAACCACTACAATCCCAGATCCAAAAAATGAATAAAAAGCAATTGTCATTTATTATAAATCAATGATTCAGCCACAAAATTGCATGCCAAGATATTACAGTAACACTAGTTGCAGAATGCAGCACCACTGTTGTAGGTCAACATTTAATTATTCCACAAAGCAATTGGCTGGCTGCACAATGATTTTTTTCTTCATTAAATTCCATTTTGCACAATGATGAAAGATCCTTGAATTTAAAGAGTCAGGAAAAGTAAACATAAATATATCACAGTTAAGTCCATGGATTTTATTGGAAAGTTAATGAATCCAAGTTACCAAATGTAGCCTGAGGAACATTTCTCCCAGTCTCCTCATAGGTAGCACAGTGAGGGCAGCACGGTAGCATAGTGAATAGCATTGTGGCTTCACAGCGCCAGGGTCCCAGGTTCGATTCCCTGCTGGGTCACTGTCTGTGCGGAGTCGGCACATTCTCCCCGTGTCTGCGTTGGTTTCCTTCGGGTGCTCCGGTTTCCTCCCACAGTCCAAAGACGTGCAGGTTAGGTGGTTTGGCCATGCTAAATTGCCCTTAGTGTCCAAAAAAGGTTAGGAGGGGTTATTGGGTTCGGGGATAGGGTGGAAGTGAGGGCTTAAGTGGGTCGGTGCAGACTCGATGGGCCGAATGGCCTCCTTCTGCACTGTATGTTCTATGTTCTAGGCCTAACTGGTCATAGGCAATTGAAGATATCTAATGACCTATTACGATCTGTTGTCAAAGGTAGATTGTAATTTTCCAGTCAGCCTGCAGCGCTCCCAGAAGGCATCGAGGACCAGGCCAGCTTCCTGAAGGCACCCTCCAGCAGCAAACCTGTTACCAGCGTTTCTGATAGGCTTTGAAGTTGTAATGACTTAGACCAGGCCTTTGAGATTGGCCAATTGGAATAAGAGTTCCCTGATTAGTGGGCCAATATCGGAACTTCTTTGTATCTAACAGGGAGTGTCAAATCCTCTGCACTCCCAGTGTAGATAGCAAGTTAAATGCACATGGCTGTACTGCTGTTGATTTTGTTAATAAAAGGGATTCGCGTGAAGGGATTCTGCCTCTGTGGACCTATTACAGAAACTGTCCCTATCAGTCTGTTCTAGCTGCTTCTCTGCGTAATGGTGGCTCAGCTGGTAAAGCCCTTTTTCTGATTTAAAAACATTAAAATGTGCAGAGAATTGCCTTAAAGTGGACCCCACCCACCCCAATCCCACCAGTTCCCAACTCTCACTCCCTTAACTGAACTGTAGGTTTCTTCTCCTTTTGAATTGGAGGCCTTCCTATTGGCCCTCCAGCTTTGAGGGGTCACCCTTTATCCTTTATCGGATAGTAAGTCCGCCCTATCCACTAATTATTCAATTTGTGGAAAATCAACTGACATGTTATGATTCCTGTTTGACCTCAACATCAGGGGCGAAATTCTCCCCCAACGGCGCGATGTCCGCCGACTGGCTCCAAAAACGGCGCCAATCAGACGGGCATCGCGCCAGCCCAAAGGTGCGGAATGCTCCGCATCTTTGGGGGCCGAGCCCCAACATTGAGGGGCTAGGCCGGCGCCGGAGGGATTTCCGCCCCACCAGCTGGCGGAAATGGCGTTTGTTGCCCCGCCAGCTGGCGGAAATGGCGTTTGGTGCCCCGCCAGCTGGCGCGGAAATGCGGCGCATGCGCGGGAGCGTCAGCGGCCACCGACAGTTTCCCGCACATACGCAGTGGGGAGAGTCTCTTCCGCCTCCGCCATGGTGGAGGCCGTGGCGGAGGCAGAAGGGAAAGAGTGCCCCCACGGCACAGGCCCGCCCGCGGATCGGTGGGCCCCGATCGCGGGCCAGGCCACCGTGGGGGCACCCCCCGGGGTCAGATCGCCCCGGGCCCCCCCCAGGACCCCGGAGCCCGCCCACGCCGCCTGGTCCCGCCAGTAAGTACCAGCTTTGATTTACGCCGGCGGGACAGGCAATTTCTCTGTGGGACTTCGGCCCATCCGGGCCGGAGAATTGAGCGGGGGGGTCCCGCCAACCGGCGCAGCCCGATTCCCGCCCCCGCCAATCTCCGGTACCGGAGACTTCGGCGGGGGCGGGGGCGGGATTCACGGCGGCCAATGGCCATTCTTCGACCCGGCGGGGGGTCGGAGAATGACGCCCCAGAGACCAGACCCAAAAGTCAAAATGCTGTCATACATTTCTCTTGAGACCCCTTCTCCAAATGATTTTCCATGAATGCTATGGAGAATGAATTCCTGCAGTGTGTACAAAATGGATTTCTGGAACAATACCAGCTTGGGATATAGCTATTTTAGATTTACTGTTATCTAATGAGTGAAGGCTAATTACAAGCTTGCTGTAGTGGAGCCATGAGGAAATACTGATCATAATATGATAAGTTGTATATTAACTTTGGAAGTGATATGGTTCATTGTGAAACTAGAGTCTTAAATTTGTGTAAAGGAATTTATGAATGTATCCGGGGTAGGCAAGTTAGCTGTGGTGGATTGGGAAAACGCATTCAAATATTTGTCAGTAGACAGTCAACATGGTCTACAACAAGGAAATTTATTCCTCTAAGACACAAAAACCCAACAGGAAATTTGTATCAACCATGGCTAACAAAAGCAATTAAAGATTGCATTAGATCAAAGGATGTGCTTATAAATTTGCCAAATAAAATAGTAAGCATGTGAGGCAGCACGGTGGCGCAGTGGTTAGCACTGCTGCCTCACGACGCTGAGGACCCATGTTCAATCCCAGCTCGGTTCACTGTATGTGTGGAGTTTGCACATTCTCCCTGTGTCTACATAGGACTCACCCCCACAACCCAAAGATGTGCAAGGTATGTGGATGGCCACGCTAAATTGCCCCTTAATTGGAAAAACAAGTATTGAAAAAATGAATTGGGTGCTCTAAATTTATTAAAAAGAAGAAAAAAAGAAAAAAAAAGTAAGCCCGAGGCTTGATAGAAATGTAGAATCCAGTAAAGGATGTCCAAGCAACTGATAAAGAAAGGGAAAAGAATATGAATGCAAACGAGCGAGTAACATAAAGACAGATATAACAAGCTTCCTTAGGTAAGTGAAAAGGAAATGTTAAAAAGGACAAAGGTGGGTCAGGAGACAGGAGAATTCATAATGGAGAATAGGGAAATGACAGAGAAACTAAACAATTACTTTGTGTCTGTGTTCATGAAGGAAGGTACAGAAAATCTCCCTCAGGAGCCAAGGGATTTACTGGGAAATATTAGAGAACCGAAGGAAAATAAATTAATAATAATAAAGAGTTAGTTACTCAAAATATTAATTAGATTGAAGGTTAGTCAATCTCGTGGACAAAATGAGCTCCTTTACAGAGTACCGAAGAATGTGGCAATAGAGATAATGGGCGTCATTCTCCGACCCCCCGCCGGGTCGGAGAATGGCCGTTGGCCGCCGTGAATCCCGCCCCCGCCCCCGCCGAAGTCTCCGCTCCCGGAGATTGGGCGGGGGCGGGAATCCGGCCGCGCCGGTTGGCGGGACCCCCCGCTGGATTCTCCGGCCCGGATGGGCCGAAGTCCCGCCCAGGAATTGCCTGTCCCGCCGGCGTAAATCAAACCTGGTATTTACCGGCGGGACCAGGCGGCGTGGGCGGGCTCCGGGGTCCTGGGGGGGGGCGCGGGGCGATCTGACCCCGGGGGGTGCCCCCACGGTGGCCTGGCCCGCGATCGGGGCCCACCGATCCGCGGGCGGGCCTGTGCCGTGGGGGCACTCTTTCCCTTCCGCCTCCGCCACGGCCTCCACCATGGCGGAGGCGGAAGAGACTCTCCCCACTGCGCATGCGCGGGAAACTGACAGCGGCCGCTGACGCTCCCGCGCATGCGCTGGGAAACTGACAGCGGCCGCTGACGCTCCCGCGCATGCGCCGCATTTCCGCGCCAGCTGGCGGGGCAACAAACGCCATTTCCGCCAGCTGGCGGGGCGGAAATCCCTCCGGCGTCGGCCTAGCCCCTCAATGTTGGGGCTAGGCCGCCAAAGATGCGGAGACTTCCGCACCTTTTTGCCGGCGCGATGCCCGTCTGATTTGCGCCGGCTTTGGCGCCAGTCGGCGGGCATCCCGCCGTTGGGGGAGAATTTCGCCCACAAGATGCATTGATGGTTATCTTTCAAAGTTCCACAGATGCTGGAAAGGTTCCTGCAGACTGGGAATTAGCAAATGTAAGAAGGCAGTGAGAGAGAAAGCTATGAACTAATGACCTGTTAGTTTGATGTTGGTCATAGGGAAAATATTGGAATCTGTCACAAAGGATGTAATAACTGGACACTTTAGAAAATAATGATCTGATTGGGCAGAGTCAACATGGAGTGATCAAAGTTAAATCATGTTTGACAAACCTGTTGGAGTTTTTGAGGATATTACTTGTAGCATAGATAAAGGAGAACCAGTGGATGAGGTGTACTTGGATTTTCAGAAGGCTTTTGGTAAGGTCCCACACGTGAGCTTAGTAAATAACATTAGAGCACATGGAATTAGAGATAATATATTGGTCTGGATTAAGAATTGGTTCACAGGCAGAAAACAAAGAGTAGGAATAAACAGGTCATTCTCAGGATTGCAGACTGTGACTCATGGGGTACTGCAAGGATCATTACCTAGGCCACAGCTTTTCACAGCCTATATAAATAATTTGGATGTGAAAGCCAAATGTATGGGCATAATCTACCAGCCATGTTGCGTCTGAAAGTCAGCGTGTCGCAAGCAACATGGCCGATAGATGCCACTCCAGGGATGTACAAGGCTTGCTACACCTCGCGAGATCTAATGGGATCTCACGAGATGTCACAATGTGAACCCGACCCATTGTGGGTGGAATCACTTTTTAGCAAATCTACATATTAAAGAGAGACAGCTACTCTCACTCTATAATATGTAGTTCCCTGAGGTAACTATCCCCTTTACCTCGGAGACCTCAGACAAGTGCTGTTCAGTACTCGTACTCACAAACAGGGACGAGGTGGAACATCACTCATTGGAGTCTCCCAGGGGACCGGAAGCCCCAGGTGCTTGCCCTCTGACCAGGGTGGCAACCTGGCACAGCTGGTGTCAGCTTGGCACCCTGGCAGTGCCACTTGGGTGCTGGCCTGGAACTGCTAAAGTGCTTAGGCGACATTGCCAGTTGGCAGGGGCACTGCCTGTGTGCCAGGCTGGCACTGTCAGTGCCAAGCTGGCATTTTTTTTTACTGATGGGAATCGGGCCTGGGGGTGGCATGTGCACATCGGTGGGGTGTGGGAGGCCCTGAGGACTCCCTTATATGTGTGTTGTCGCTTGGGGTGGTTCAGGGGCCGCGTCGGGGGGGTCGAGAGATCGGAACCCCTTTTTAAAATGTCAGGGCTCCTCAGTGCAGAAAATAGGACTAAGAGGCCGCACATTCCCCCTGAGGTCCCGCATCTAGCCAGAGTCGCGTTACATTGCGTTGTGTTTCTCGGCGCTGCGAGCACAGGGAAACATGCGGCTAAACACGTTCGCTATGGGACTCTGTCCCTGTTTGGTTTGATATGGGCCCAATATTTCCAAATTTGCTGATGACACAAAACTATGTGGAAATGTGAGTTATGAGAAAGATGCAAAGAGGGTTCAAGGGGATTTGGACAGTTTAAGTGAACAGACAAGAACATGGCGGATGGAATATAATGTAAATATATGTGAAGTTATCCACTCGGTAGAAAAAAATTGAAAGGCAGAATATTTCTTAAATATGGGAGAGGTTGGGAAGTGTTGATGTCTGTAATAATTCCAGGAGGTGCGAAGTGAAAGGCCAAACTGGTTTATACTGAAAATAAAGCCACTATTGTGGCATATCAAACAAATGTCCCAGCACAGGACTATCAGGTCTGGAACCTACATTTAAACGTCTCGCTAACGAGCCCCAGCCGGGACATCCTCCGCCTACTCACCGTGAGAACTCGTATTCTATGAAAACCACAGGGAGATCAATCAGCGATCCCCCATGGTCCTCGTGAGAGTTATCACATTAACCAAAGGGACCTGGGTGTCTAATGCATGAGTCACTAAACGTTAGCATGAAGGTGCAACAAAAAATTAGCAAGGTGAATGGTATTTCATCACAGGCGGATTTCAGTACAGGAGTGAAGATTATGCAGGGCCTTGGTGAGACCACACCTGAAGTATTAAATACAGATTTGGTTTCCTTATCCAAAGAAGGATGCACTTGCAATAGGAGGGACTGCAAAGGAGGTTCACTGAACTAATCCCTGGCTTGGCAAGATTACTTTATGAGGAGAGATAGAGGAATTTGGACCTGTGTTCTCTACAGTTTTGAAGGATGAGAGCTGATCTCATTGAAACTTCCAACGTTCTTACAGGGCTCAACAGGGTCTGTGTGGATAGGATGTATCCCCTGGCTGGTGAGTCGAGAACCAAGGGTCACGGTCTCAGAATAAGAGGACGGTCACTTAAGACTGAGATGAATTTCTTCACTCAGAGAGTGGTGAATCTTGGAATTCTCTACTTCAGAGGGCTGTAGAAGTTCAATGACTAAGGATGTTCACGGCATAAATTGATGTATTTCTAGATACTAATGACATCAAAGAATATGGGAAGAGTTTGAATGGTGGAACGGCCTGATGGCCAAATGTACTATTACTGCTCCTATTTCCTTTGATCCTATGTTCCTATAAATAACCCATCCCTATTAAGATAGGTTTCCTCTGCTTACCTCATTTTGCGCCAGTACAATACCCAAACATCCTCCCCCACCACCACACCTCCAGCCCTCCATCACCTCAGTGAGGATTATCCAGGTTTCATCCTCTCTCAGGATTTCCACAGTAACGTCAATGCAGTGTGAATGTAAGCCTACTTGTGACAATAATAAAGATTATTATTATCCTCTTCTTTGTCACTGTCATAGAACAGTGCAGCACAGAACAGGCCCTTCGGCCCTCGATGTTGTGCCGAGGTCCGAAACCAAGATCAAGGTATCCCACTCCCTGTCATTCTGGTGTGCTCCATGTGCCTATCCAATAACCGCTTGAAAGTTCCTAAAGTGTCCGACTCCACTATCACAGCAGGCAGTCCATTCCATACCCTAACCACTCTGAGTAAAGAACCTACCTCGGAAATCCCTCCTATATCTCCCACCCTGAATCTTATAGTTACGCCCCCTTGTAACAGCTACATCCATCCAAGGAAATGGTCTCTGAACGTCCACCCAATCTATTCCCCTCATTATCTTATAAACCTCTATTAAGTCGCCTCTCATCCTCCTCCGCTCCAAAGAGAAAAGCCCTAGCTCCCTCAACCTTTCCTCATAAGACCTATCCTGCAAACCAGGCAGCATCCTGGTAAATCTCCTTTGCACCCTTTCCAATGCTTCCACATCCTTCCTATAATGAGGTGACCAGAACTGCACACAATACTCCAAATGTGGTCTCACCAGGGTCATGTATAGTTGCAGCAGTACCCCGCGGCTCTTAAACTCAAGCCCCCTGTTAATAAACGCTAACACACTATAATCCTTCTTCACGGCTCTATCCACTTGAGTGGCAACCTTTAGAGATCTGTGGACATGAACCCCAAGATCTCTCTGTTCCTCCACATTCCTCAGAACCCTGCCATTGACCCTGTAATCCACATTCAAATTTTTTCTACCAAAATGAATCACCTCGCACTTATCAGGGTTAAACTCCATCTGCCATTTTTTGGCCCAGCTCTGCACCCTATTAATGTCTCTTTGCAGCCTACAACAGCCCTCCACCTCATCCACTACTCCACCAATCTTGGTGTCATCAGCAAATTTACTGACCCACCCTTCAGCCCTCTCCTCCAAGTCATTGATAAAAATCACAAATAGCAGAGGACCCAGCATTGATCCCTGTGGTACACTGCTGGTAACTGGTCTCCAGTCTGAAAATGTTCCATCCACCACCACCCTGTCTTCTATGTGGTAGCCAGTTACTTATCCAATTGGCCAAATTTCCCTCTATCCCACTCCTCCTTACATTCTTCATGAGCCGACCATGGGGAACCTTATCAAACGCCTTACTAAAATCCATGTATACGACATCAACCGCTCTACCTTCATCTACATATTTAGTTACCTCCTCAAAGAATTCAATCAAATTTGTGAGGCAAGACCTACCCTTCACGAATCCGTGTTGACTATCCCGGATTAAGCTGCATCTTTCCAAATGGTCATAAATCCTATCCTTCAGGACCTTTTCCGTTATCTTCCCGACCACCGAAGTATGACTAACTGGCCTATAATTACATGGGTCATTCCTATTCCCTTTCTTGAACAGAGGAACAACATTCACCACTCTCCAGTCCTCTGGCACTATCCCCGTGGACAGTGAGGACCCAAAGATCAAAGCCAAAGGCTCTGCAATCTCATCCCTTGCCTCCCAAAGAATCCCTGGGTATATCCCATCTGGCCCAGGGGACTTGTCGACCCTCAGGTTTTTCAAAATTGCTAATACATCCTTCCTTAGAACATCTACTTCCTCCAGCCTACCCGTCTGAATCACACTCTCATCCTCAAAAACATGGCCCCTCTCCTTTGTGAACACTGAAGAATAGTATTCATTCAACACCTCTCCTATTTCTTCTGACTCCATGCACAAGTTCCCACTACTGTCCTTCACCCCCCTACCTTCACCCTGGTCATTGTTTTATTTCTCACATGAGAGAGTACCTTTAAGAAATGGGTGTTTAAGAAATGTACCTTTAAGAAATGGCTGTTTATCAGTAATGTCAGAGTGTGGGTGGAGCTGGGCTGTCTGTCAGCATTTTACTTTCATTTTAGGCTGTTTGCTGCAGGGTGTGTTTTAGTTTCAATTTCAGTGTTGGAGCTGAAGCCAGACAAAGCAGGTGTACTGCTGTTCTCTCTGCCGTGAAAAGACTACCACTTGATCACTTGGTGAATTCAGAATTATTATTGTTCTCAGTAGTGAATGTAAACCTGATATGCTTCTGTTAAAAGGTGTTTCTTTTGTCTTCTGGATGTTGTTTGGGAAGTTATTAAGGATTACTTAGTGTTGTATTCTTTGGGGGTTGTATTTGAATTAATGGGTGCTAAGATGTTCACTGTATCTTTTAAAAAGGTAAACTTGAGTTCATAGAATAACATTGTTTTGCTTTAAAAAATACTTTTCCATTTCTGCTGTAGAATGGGTCATGTGCTCCCCATACCACAATCTAGTAAAAGTTGTGGCTCAGGTGAACTGCATGATACACTTTGGGGTTCTCTAAACCCTGGCCCATAACAAATTGGGGGCTCGTCCTGGATAAAAGTCTATCTATTGGATTGGCTTCGTGAAATAAAGACAGTGAGGGGTGAGCATATTGTGGTTGCTTTTCAGGTGTGGTATTCCAGTTTAAGTGGGGAGTGTGTTGTGGACAATAGCTCTTTCAGAGACTCTGAAGTTTTTGGGGGTGGAGACGGTCACACGCAGTTCCTTACGGACAGAAACTAAAAGCAGAATGTTAGATTTGGCAAAAACATTGCAGATAACATTACCTGACAAAATGCAAAAAGATGAGGTAATTATGGCAGTGGCTAAGCATTTAAAGTAGCCTTAGATACAGTTTGACTCATTGGAAATGGCAAAAATTCAGTTACAACTTAAACAAATGGAACATGAGAAAAAATTAAAACAGCTTGAATATGAAAGAGAGAGAGAGGAAAAAGAAAAGGAGAGCGAAGAAAGGAGAAAAGAAAGAATAGCCCTAGCAGAACAAAAAGAAAGAGAAAGGGAGATACAGATCAGGGAGAAAGATAAAGAGAAAGAGTTGGAACTTCAGAAAATGGCCATGAAACATTACAGTCAGTTAAAATTGGCAGACGTAAAGGGAAACGTACAGTTGGATGATAGTGATGAGGATAGTGAGAAAAAGCGGCATAGTCGAAGGCTTGGTGGGGATCTATTTAAATATGTCCAAGCATTGCCAAGGTTTGATGAGAAGGAGGTAGAAGCCATTTTCTTTTCATTTGAGAAGGTAACTAAACAAATGAAATGGCCAAAGGACATGTGGGTGTTACTGATTCAAACAAAGCTGATAGGTAGAGCTAGTGAAATGTTTGCATCACTACCGGAGGAGGTATCTGGGACATATGAAGAGGTGAAAAAATCCATCTTAGGTGCATATGAACTAGTGCCTGAAGCCTATAGACAAAGGTTTAGAAATTTAAGGAAAGTATTTGGTCAAACATACAGGGAGTTTGAAAGGATCAAACAGAGTACTTCTGATAGGTAGATAACGGCTTTGAAAATAGACCAAACGTATGAAGCTCTCAGAGAAATTATACTTTTGGAGGAGTTTAAAAATTCAATTCCTGGTGGAGTGAGAATTCATGTGGAAGAGCAGAGGGTTAAAACTTGAGGTTAACAGCAGAAATGGCAGATGATTATGAATTAGTTCATGAATCAATGTTTGGATTCCAACATCAGTTTCAGCCTGTGAGGGATAGAAACTGGGCACATGAGAAATACTCAAGTGGTAAAGATAAAGGTGATCTGATGGGAGACAATACGGAGAGTGTACCTCATTTTTTTTTAATCCAGGAGGGTGGAAGAGATATGAAAAGTTTCAAATGTTTTCACTGTAATAAACTAGGCCATGTAAAGTCACAGTGTTGGTGGTTGAAGAAAAGCACTGGGAAGGCTGATGTGGGAAAACAGGATAAGACAGTGGGGTTTGTTAAAATGTTAAAGGAAAGCCCAAGTGAAGCAAAGGAGGTGCAAAAGATTGTACAGCCTGATCAAGAGGTGATTGATAAGAAGGTGTCAGATCTGTTTAAAGAATTTACTTGTGTGGGTAAAGTTTACTCATGTGTAATCAGGAGGAGCAGGTAAAGAAGTCACAATTTTAAGAGGTACGGGAGCTAGTCAATCTTTAATGGTAAGAGATGAGGAGTTATGTAGTTTGGGAAGAATGTTGCCAGAAAAGGTGGTAATATGTGGAATTCGGGGTGAGAGGAGTAGTGTTCAATTATATAAGGTAAGGTTGGGAAGTCCAGTGAAGAATGGTGAAGTGGTAGTAGGAGTAATAGAGAAACTATCTTGTCCAGGAATTCAGTTTATCTTGGGTAATGATATAGCTGGATCGCAGGTGGGTGTGATGCCTACTGTGGTTGATAAGCCAGTGGAAAATCAGACAACTGAAGTGTTGGAAGGATGAATATCCTGGGATTTTTCCAGATTGTCTTGTAACAAGATCGCAAAGTCACAGGTTAAGACAAGAGGAGAAATCATAGAGTGAAGATGAAGTTGAAGTGCAATTATCAGAAACGATTTTTGATCAGATGGTTGAAATGAAATGAAAATGAAAATGAAAATCGCTTATTGTCACAAGTAGTCTTCAAATGAAGTTACTGTGAAAAGCCCCTAGTCGTCACATTCTCGCGCCTGTTCGGGGAGGCTGTACGGGAATTGAACCGTGCTGCTGGCCTGCCTTGGTCTGCTTTAAATGCCAGTTCTTCAGCCCTGTGCTAAACCAGGTTGAAAAAGAACAAGAACAGGTGGAGGATGAGGCGGATATTTTTATTTTCAGGAAAATTGGCGGAGTTACAACAGGAAGATATAGAAATAAACCGGATGTATCAGAAAGCATACACAGAAGAGGAATCTGAGTGTATACCATAGTGTTATTAAGGTAAAATTGATGTTTTGATGAAATTCCATTCGTACTGTTTGCAGTTAGGGATGCATGTAATGAGTCAACCAAATTTAGTCCTTTTGAACTAATTTTTGGTCATGAGGTAAGAGGACCATTTAAATTGATTAAGGAAAAATTGATGAGTGAGAAATCGGAAATTACATTATTAGATTACGTGTCAAATTTTAGGGAACGATTAAATAGAGCAGGTGAATTGGCTAGGCAACATTTAAAAGTTGCACAAAATGTGATGAAACGGGGAGCGGACAAGAAATCCAAAGTTCGTAGTTTTACCATTGGAGATAAAGTTTTAGTGTTGTTACCAGTGGTAGGTGAACCTTTAAAAGCTAGGTTTTGTGGACCTTATCAGATTGAAAGGAAATTAAGTGAGGTGAATTATGTGGTAAAAACACCAGATAGAAGGAAGACTCACCGAGTGTGTCATGTGAATATGCTTAAAAGGTACTTTGAAAGGGAAGGAGAGAAAAAGGAGGAGGTTTTAATGATTCTAACTCAAAGTGATGAACCAAATCCAGATGACTGTGAATTTGACATACCTCAAATTAAATTGGAAAACGAGGATGTTCTTAAAAATTGGGATAAATTGTTGAGTTACCTTCCAGAGGAAAAACGGACTTACCTGAAAGAGTTATTGATATCACGGGGGCAGGTTTGTAGAGATAAATTGGGAAGTACAAAAATGGCTATACATGATGTAGATGTGGAAAATGCTGTTCCAATCAAACAACATCCATACAGACTTAACCCTTTAAAATTGGCACAGGTTAACAAAGAGATTGAGAGTATGATTAAAAACGGCATAATTGAAGTGGGTTGCAGCCAATGGAGCTCACCCATAGTGATGGTACCAAAACCAGATGGTACCCAATGGTTGTGTGTGGTCTATAGAAAGATTAATGCAGTTACAAGAACGGACTCTTATCCTATTCCACGTTTGGAGGATTGCATTGAGAAAGTGGGACAATCAGCTTTTATTTCCAAACTGGATTTACTTAAAGGTTACTGGCAGGTACCTTTATCCGAAAGGGCGAAGGAGATTTCACCTATTGTGACTCCAGATGGTATATACCAATTCAAAGTTATGCCATTTGGCATGAAAAACGCCCCAGCCACATTTCAACGGTTAACTAACAAAGTTGTTTCAGGATTACCGAATTGTGCGGTATACATCGACAATCTGGTAATTTTCAGCCAGACATGGAAAGACCATTTAAAACATCTGATGGAGTTATTCGATCGACTTCAGGTGGCGGGTTTGGTGATAAACCTAGCCAAAAGCGAATTTGGAAAAGCCCAAGTCACTTTCCTTGAGTAGTTTCCGATACCCTCAAGACGAAGGGAAATAATGCATCAGTGGATTTGATCGAACATTTGTGCAAACGTTTTGTAGCATGATTGCTCCACTGATGGACTTGCTGAAGAAATGTCGAAAATTTCAATGGACAGCAGAGTTTCAACAGGCATTTGACGGCCTGAAAACTGTGATAACTAATGCTCATGTGTTGGAGAATTACAAGGAACTCTGGGATCAGATTGAACTAAAGTGTCTAACTTTAAAGAGAAATGCTGAGGCGTAGAGAAATGGATGGATCGTGCAGAGACCTTCTTGTTCAAAGAGACTGTCAATCGAGAAGGATTTAGAACATAGAACATAGAACAATACAGCGCAGTACAGGCCCTTCGGCCCACGATGTTGCACCAAAACAAAAGCCATCTAACCTACACTATGCCATTATCATCCATATGTTTATCCAATAAACTTTTAAATGCCCTCAATGTTGGCGAGTTCACTACTGTAGCAGGTAGGGCATTCCACGGCCTCACTACTCTTTGCGTAAAGAACCTACCTCTGACCTCTGTCCTATATCTATTACCCCTCAGTTTAAAGTTATGTCCCCTCGTGCCAGCCATATCCATCCGCGGGAGAAGGCTCTCACTGTCCACTGTCAGTTGGAGGAAGACGAACGGGAAAAAATGGACTATATTATTATACCTGTTTGCGTGTGTTGTTTTTTGCAACAAAAAAGTATATTTACTGTGTGCATTTCTTAAAGGATAGTGAAAAGGTGAAAAATGAAACCATCTTGAAGTTGAGGGTTTATTTTTTTTTCTTGGGCAGAGGTGTCATGTGAGAGTACCTTTAAGAAATGGGTGTTTAAGAAATGTACCTTTAAGAATTGGGTGTTTATCAGTGATGTCAGAGTGGGTGGAGCTGGATTGTCTGTCAGCTTTTTACTTTCGTTTTAGGCTGTTTGCTGCAGGGTGTGTTTTAGTTTCGTTTTCAGTGTTGGAGCTGAAGCCAGACAAAGCAGGTGTACTGCTGTTCTCTCTGCCATAAAAGACTTTCTCTTGATCATTTGGTGAATTCAGAATTATAAATGTTCTCAGTAGTGAATGTAAACCTGATGTGCTTCTGTTAAAAGGTGTTTCTTTTGTCTTCTGGATGTTGTTTGGGAAGTTATTAAGGATTACTTAGTGTTGTATTCTTTGTGGTTGTATTTGAATTAATGGTTGCTAAGATATACACTGTATGTTTTAAAAAGGTTAACTTGAGTTCATCGAATAAACATTGTTTAGCTTTAAAAAATACTTTTCCATTTCTGCTGCAACACACCTGTAGAGTGGGCCGTGTGCTCCCCATACCACAATCTAGTAAAAGTTGTGTGTCAGGTGAACTCCATGAGACACTTTGGGGTTCTCTAAACCCTGGCCCATAACAGTCACAAATCCAAGGACTTCTTCCCCATTCTTGTCCTCTCTATTCTCCCTATTCCCTTCTTGCCACCTTCAATTTCTCCCTTTTCCTGCGTTCCCAGCCTCTCTCACACCTTACCTTCCCCCTCTTCTGCTTTCTCCCCCTTCCCCTCTGTTTAATCCGATTAATTTACAGCCCTGCTTTTAACACGATTCAACACCAACAAAATTATTGAAGGATTAGTGGCGGATAAAGGTAATTTTACAGTGAAGTAAACACAGGTGAAAGAGATCATATATCATGTTATTTAAAGCTTGTCTGTTTTCTCCGATTACTCCACATCCTCAGACAGCACACCACCCTGATGAACTCTGATTTGTCAAATGAATCTACGCATAGTCTTCTGGTAAACAAATGCCTGCTTCCGTGCATCACATAACACAACAGTCTCATGGGCCTATTTCCAGTACACTGTCATCTCACCCTTCAGCAACCCTTAATAATATATTAAAATATATTTGAATATGAGCCATACAGGATCGTTGATATATTAAAACGTTTCTCATCAGATGAAAAGGATATAAGATTTGCAACAAACTCATAACCAAGGTTAGCTTTGAAAGCACCGTGCTGCGCTATATTTCAATCAGTATTCCTTGGCAGTTTACTAATTGATTAGCCATTGCTAACATTCAGCTCAATGGGTTGACATTGCTATTTTTAGAAAAATTAATCTTATAATGGCACTCCTATTACCAACCTAACCTTGGGTGGCTACAATGTGAACAATGAGAATTGAAACTTTTATACTCATCTTCTGATACATCACTTGTGGACATACATGTGTGTGCATTATGAGTGCGCATTTGCATCAGATGTAATTGTGAATGTGACAGAAGAATCATGGGCATCATAACTACAAACTATGAGCCAATTCTACAACGTTTCGAAGATATAGGAGCAGAATTAAGTCATTCGGCCCATCGAGTCTGCTCCGCCATTCTATCATGGCTGATATGTTCCTCATCTGTTACCTACAATGCTACAGACCAAGAGCTGGATTGCAAAATCAGCCTCTCCTCCCTAGAACACATGACCTAGGAGCAGGAGTAGGCAATTCAGCCTCCCGAGCCTAAACACCTTAAATGTGATCATGGCTGATCCCATCCTGGCCTCAACTCCACTGTCCTGCCCCTTCTCCATAATCCTTCAACCTATTACCAATTAAAAATCTGTCTAACTCCTCCTTAAATTTACTCACTGTCCCTGCATACACTCCACTACGGGGTAGCAAATTCCACAGATTCACAACTCTTTTGGAGAAGTAGTTTTTTCTCCAATTTATTTTAAATTTGCTATATCTTATTTTAAAATTATGACCTCTCATTTTAGAATGTCCCACAAGAGGAAGCATCTGCTCCACTTCTACTTTATCCATATCTTTTAGCATTCTTTATACCTCGATTTCATCTCCCCTCATATTTCTAAAATCTAGAATGTATAGGCCTGAACTGCCCAATCTCTCCTCATATGACAAACCCCTCATCTCTGGAATCAATCTAGTGAACCTCCTCTGAACTGCCACCAATGCCACTACATCTTTCCTCAAATAAGGGGACCAAAATTGTGCACAATTATCTAGGTGCGGTCTTACCAATGCCTTGTATAGTTGCAACAACACTTCTTTACCTGTATACTCAATTCCTTTTCCTATAAATGCCAACATTCCATTTGCTTTACTTATTATCTGCTGCACCTGCATGCTCATTTTCTGTGCATGCACAAGGACATCCAGATCCCTCTGCATTGGAGCATCCCAAAATCTCTCCTCTATTCGATAATAAGAAGTGTTCTGAATATAATCCAGAAAAGGAACAGATGTCAGCGGAAAAGTAGTTTTCCTTAAGCGAGTAAAAATATATATCTGGGGAAGTAAATGAACACCAATATAGGTACACAGTCAGACCTACAGAGGTCATGCAACTTGTCTATTTATTCATCTATAGGCTACAAGCATCTCATGCTATTTCCCAGTGACTTATCTCTCTGCCTCTTTTTCCATGGAGCTACTTTTCCATTCATAGATTTCTAAAGTTAGATTAAAAACAAAATTGTGAATAGAGAACTGTAAAATGGAAATTATTTTGTATTTCCTCCCAAGGCAATGTGGTGTTGCCTTGAGGAAAGATGGCAGAGTTTGCATATATTTCGTCCTTGTAAGACAAGTCATAGCATTATATTAGTAACTGCATGATGTTCTTCGCAATTTTATAGAAAACAGTAAACACAGAGAGCTTGCTGAAGACTCCTAAGCTAATTATGGCTTGGATCATTTAATTGATCCACTGTTGTTTTCTGTGGTCCAGGAAGGATGTCTGGGTTGTGCAAGATCATGTTGTATGGATTTAGAGGTCATGGCTCCTCATTTCTGTGAAAAATAATATCATTGATTAGTTTCCTCCTGGCAGCAATGATTTAAAGATTTTACTAGTACAGCTTGAGAGAGTGAATCAGGGTCTGATTCTTCTTCACATCTTAAGAACCACAAGGCCACTCTATCTTCTATCTGTTAGAACAGTTTAATCACCTTTTATATAGCATGTTCTTTTATTATGGCCCAGCAATGCAATTCCTCTATAGCCACATAGTCCCAGACTAATTAGAGCAAAGGTGCAACGGAACATAAATATATCATTTCTGACATGAATGAAGGAACAATGAGAATGTTTCAATTAAAGCTTAGTGCTGTACATTAATCATGTGGACAATTTGCAGTGAGAAAACAAACAGCACAGGCAGAGGAATGTCAGCCTGCACATTGTTACTGTCACTCTCCCTAAAACTCAATGCATTGTATAATAGAAATTACATAAAGTCGATATCACCCAGAGTATTCATTTTATAGAAATTATTCTTTATGCCAAACTATGTTAATCAGTCATTTACAGTAACTTTCAAAGTAAGTTGTATTGAAAACAATTTTCATATTTCATTAAATTAGTTATTGGTTTTATTATTGTTCCAGAAATTACTCTGTAATCCATTTGGCCTTTTTTGAAAATTACAACTTGGACACACAACCTAGTCTGATTCTTCAGTGTAGTTCTGAGAAAATACTATTAGTCATGCTGGGTGAATTCTGCACATACCCAAGCACACAAAAAGCTCCATTGTCAATTACCTTAATGCAAGAAGCAGTTAGCAGTGTAACCTGGGTTGACCAACTGGGCATCTGGGGCGGGATTCTCTGATCCTGAGGCTAAGTACTGACGCCGTCAGAAACACCATGGCGTTTCTCAACGGCATCAACACGGCCCCAGGATCAGCAATTCTGGCCCCTATAGGGAGCCAGCACGGCGCGGGAACGGTTCACGTCGCTCCAGCTGCTGATCCAGCCGTGGAATGGGCACCGGGGGATGCGCGCATGCACAGTGGGTCTGGCGCGAACCCGCACATGCGCAGACCCACCGGTGCGATTTCCGCGCATGCACGGTGTCTGCCTTGTCCGCTCCAGCCCCGACGCAACATGGCGCAGGAGTGCAGGGGCCGGCACGGAAGAAAGGAGGCCGGGAGACAGAGAGGCCGGCCCCCAATCAGTGGGCTCCGATCACGGGCCAGGCCACATCGGAGGCCCCCACGAGGTCGGACCCCCCCCCTCCTCTCCCACAGCCGCCACCCGACCCTTCAATGCAGAGCTCCTGCCGGCTGAGAGCAAGTGTGGACGGCGCCCGCGGGACTCTGCTTTTCCATGACAGCCGCTCGGCCTATCCCGGCCCGAGAATCAGCGGACTGGCCACGTAGAGCGGAGAATCTACTTGCCGACGTCGGGCGGCTTGCCGAAATTTGTGCCTGTCATGGGGATTCTCTGGCCCGGCCCTGGGCTGAGAGAATCCCGCCCCACATTCCTACAGGTCCCAGACTGAAAGTTGTTCTATAATAATGGATACAATTCAGCGGCCTCGTCGCACCCGACTTTGTCTCGAGACAAGATCGTTCAATCTCGCGAGTGGCCTCCAGCGAGATGTGCGACGCTCGAAACATCTTGCGAGATTCAATTGAAGCTCGCCAGCAGGAATTCCCTCGAAGTGCAGCATCAGTGGAGATATTCTCTACGAGGTAAAAAAAAGTGCCGTTCAAAAGCAAGATGTTTCTCGGCATCCATTCAGCAAACTATTCTTTTCCTTTTTTAAAATAAATCTAGAGTACCCAAGTATATTTTTTTCAATTAAGGTGCAATTTAGCGTGGCCAATCCACCTTCATAGAATTTACAGTGCAGAAGGAGGCCATTCGGCTCATCGAGTCTGCACCGGCTCTTGGAAAAAGTACCTTCCCCAAGCCCACACCTCCACCCTGTCCCCATAACCCAGTAACCGCGCCTAACACTAAGGGCAATTTTGGACACTAAGGGCAATTTAGCATGGCCAATCCACCTAACCTGCACATCTTTAGACTGTGGGAGGAAACCGGAGCCCCTAGCTGCCACATTCCGGCGCCTGTTCGGGTACACAGAGGGAGAATTCAAAATGTCCAATTCACCAAACAGCATGGCGCAATGTCCGCCGACCGGCGCCAAAAACGGCGCAAATCAGTCCGGCATCGCGCCGCCCCAAAGGTGCGGAATCCTCCGCATCTTGAGCGGCCGAGCCCTAACCTTGAGGGGCTAGGCCCGCGCCGGACTGATTTCCGCCCCGCCAGCTGGCGGGAAAGGCCTTTGGTGCCCCGCCAGCTGGCTGCGGAAATGACATTGCCGGGCGGCGCATGTGCGGGAGCGTCAGCGGCCGCTCACGGCATCCCCGCGCATGCGCAGTGGGGGGGGGTCTCTTCCGACTCCGCCATGGTGGAGACCATGGCGAAGGCGGAAGGAAAAGAGTGCCCCCACGGCACAGGCCCGCCCGCGGATCAGTGGGCCCCGATCGCGGACCAGGCCACCGTGGGGGCACCCCCCGGGGCCAGATCGGCCTGCGCCCCCCCCAGGACCCCGGAGCCCGCCCGCGCCGCCTTGTCCCGCCGGTAAGAGAGGTGGTTTAATCCACGCCGGCGGGACAGGCATTCCAGCAGCGGGACTTTGGCCCATCCGGGCCGGAGAATCGCCGGGGGGGGGGGGGGGGGCCAGCCAACCGGCACGGCGCAATTCCCCCCCCCCCGCCGAATCTCCGGTGCCGGAGAATTCGGCAATCGGCGGGGGCGGGATTCACGCCAGCCCCTGGCGATTCTCTGACTCGACGAGTGGTCGGAGAATCCCGCCCCTGGTCTTTCGGGACTTGTGGGAGGAAACTGGAGCACCCGGAGGAAACTCACGCAGACACAGGGAGAACATGCAGATTCCGCACAGACAGTGACCCAAGCCGGGATTCGAACCTGGGACCCTGGAGCTGTGAAGCAATTGTGATAACCACTATGCTACCGTGCTGCCGGACCTGTACCTAGGGCTGCACCTAACCTGCACATATTTGGGTTGTGGGGGTGAAACCTACGCAGACACGGGGAGAATGTGCAAACTCCACATTGACAGTGACCCGGGGCCGGGATCAAACCCGGGTCCTCAGCGCCGTAGGCAGCAGTGCTAACCACTGCACCACCATGCTGACCGCCATTCAGCGAACTTTAACTCAAGTCCACTGAATTGCCCCCTATAACTTTCGAGGAACAATAAATGCTGAAAATCTAAATCAAAAACAGTGTAGATATTGCACAGAAGGCTGATCAAAGTTGTACACAGTAAAGCCATTGAAGGTACTTCATAAGTTTTATTTTGATTTTTTTAAACTATAAATGTCTCGAATAAATAAGTAACAACAGGTAGCGTGAAAAGGGTTTTAGAGATCAGGGACGGGATTCTCCCCGACCCGGCGGGGCGGGGGGTCCCGGCGGGATGGAGTGGCGTGAACCACTCCAGCGTCGGGCCGCCCCAAAGGTGCGGTTTTCTCCGCACCATTAGGGGCCAAGCCCTCACCTTGAGGGGCTAGGCCCGCGCCGGAGTGGTTTGCGTGCAGCCGGCCGGCAGGAAAGGCCTTTGGCGCCACGCCAGCCGGGGCCGAAGGGACTGCGCTGGTCAGCGGAGGTCCGCGCATGCGCGGCTGCTGACGTCATCCCCGCGCATGCGCAGGGGGGGGTGTCACTTCCGCATCGGCCATCACGGAGGCTATGACCGAGGCAAAAGGAAATGAGTTCCCCCATGGCACAGGCCCGCCCACGGATTGGTGAGCCCCGATCGCGGGCCAGGCCACCGTGGGGGCCGGAACGCCCCGCGCCCCCCCTAGGACCCCAGAGCTCGCCCGCGCCGCCAGTCCCGCCAGTAAGGTAGGTGGTTTGATTCACACCGGCGGGACTAGCATGACAGCAGCGGGACTTCAGCCCATCGTGGGCCAGAGAATCGCTGGGGTGGGCCCGCCGACCCGCGCGATACCCGCCGCCCCCCGGCGATTTCTCCGACCCGTCGGGGGGTCAGAGAATCCCGCCCCATTTTACTAAAAAACTATTTTGTGGCTGTAGATTTCGAGCAGATCAAAAGTGCGGGGAAACTCTTTTATCAAAGTTTGAATTTTATTGATGTTTAAGTGGTTTGGAATAGAATTTCTTTCCTGTGGGCATGTCCATTCTAGTTCATATACTAGTACATACAAAAGGGTGGCACGGTGGCACAATGGTTAGCACTGCTGCCTACGGTGCTGACGACCCGGGTTTGATCCTGGCCCTGGGTCACTGTCTGTCTGGAGTTTGCATATTCTCCCCGTGTCTGCGTGGGTTTTACCTCCACAACCCAAAGATGTGCAGGTTAGGTGGATTGGCCACACTAAATTGCCCTTAATTCGAAAAAAATAATTGATACTCTAAATTTACTTTTTTTAAATGTGCTAGTACATACCAGAGTGTGACTTGGAAATTAGGTAATTTTAAAAACTATCAACTCATCGCTAAAAATGTATTGCTTAAGTTTCCTACATGGTCAATCTCTGATGTTAATCACGGTCATAAAGAATGTGAAAAGCTGCATTTTAACAGGCAATTTAATGCTAATGGAATGTTAATGAAAGCCCATTCTTCATGCTGGGATTGTATTGTGTGTTCAGCTCTGTAATGGGCATTAAAGGCCAGCCACATTCTGACCCTTCAGGAAATGATTCCTGAAAGTGGAACTGTTTAGTTTTTAATAAGTGACCAAAATTTCAAGCATGGTTCTTGGACATGAATGGACCTCATTCTTTCAGAAGGAAGGTGAAAGGGAGGATGGGTCCCCCCAGCAAAGGACTGTCCACCTGCACCATCTTTACAGGGAGAGGGGCATTTACCTGAGATTGTCAGGGAGACTTCTTCATAACAACAACAACTAGCATTTATACAGTTCCGTTAACATAGAATGTCCCATGTACTTCACAGGAACACATATGGAAATATTAGGCCAAATGAGTAGCTTTTAAGGAGTATCTTAAAATAAGGTAGAGAGGCAAAGAAGTTTAGCGAGGGAATTCCTGAGCTCCGGTAGAGCCGAGCAATTGATTAAAATTGTGAATGTGTAAGAAGTAAGAATTAGAGGACCATGGATGTCCCAGAGGGTTGTAGGGCTGAAGGAGGTTATAAAGATAAGGGGGAGGAGTGAGGCCATAAAGGGTTTGAAAACAAGGTTGCAACTTTTAAAATAGAGATGTTGCCGGAGTAGGAACCAATGTAGATCAGTGAGCACATGGGAAATGGATGATAGAGACTTGGTGCCAATTAGGAAATGGGCAAGAGATGTGGATGCGTTCAAGTTTATGAAGAGTGCAAGAAGAGAAAGTGAGCAAGAGACCAAAGTAATAGTTGAATTTAGAAGTTAAGAAGACATGGATGAGGGTTTCAGCCACTGGTAAGCTGAGGCAGGGTCAAATACCGACAATGTTTTGAGGTGGTATTTGGTGATGTGGATGATGGAGAAAATATAGGGGCAGAAGCACAGCTCAGGATTAAATAGGATAACTAAGGTGTGAATAGTCCGGCCTGGTTCATCCACAATCAGTGACCTGGGGCGAGATTCTCCGACCCCCCGCCGGGTCGGAGAATCGCCGGGGGCTAGCGTGAATCCTGCCCCCGCCGGTTGCCAAAGTCTCTGGCACCGGAGATTCAGCGGGGGCGGGAATCGCGCCGCGCCGGTTGGCGGGCCCCCCCCGCGCGATTCTCCGGCCCGGATGGGCCGAAGTCCCACCGCTAAAATGCCTGTCCCGCCGGCGTAAATTAAACCACCTACCTTACCGGCGGGACAAGGCGGCGCGGGCGGGCTCCGGGGTCCTGGGGCGAGGTGATCTGGCCCCGGGGGTGCCCCCACGGTGGCCTGGCCCGCGGGCGGGCCTGTGCCGTGGGGGCACTCTTTCCCTTCCGCCTCCCCCACGGTCTCCACCATGGCGGAGGCAGAAGAGACTCCCTCCACTGCGCATGCGTGGGAAGCTGTCAGCGGCCGCTGACGCTCCCGCGCATGCGCCGCCCGGAGATGTAATTTCCGCGCCAGCTGGCGGGGCACCAAAGGCCTTTTCCGCCAGCTGGCGGGGCAGAAATTTGTCCGGCGCCGGCCTAGCCCCTTAAGGTTGGGGCTCGGCCCCCAAAGATGCAGAGCATTCCGCACCTTTGGGGCGGCGCGATGCCCGTCTGATTTGCGCCGTTTTGGGCGCCAGTCAGCGGACATCACGCCGTTTCCGGAGAATTTCGCCCCAGAATAGAGTTGGTGGCTGGAGAACAGAGTTTTGATGGGACTATAGACGATGATTTCGATCTTCCCAATATTTAATTGGAGGAAAGTCCTGTTCAGCTAATTTTGGATGCCGACCAGACAGGCTATGTGAAAAGTAGAGACAGTGGAGGAATGAGAGAAAATTGGTGCCTGAAGTTGACTTGGGATGAGTGATGAAGTTGTGCTGTATAGTGACCTTTAGAACAATGCCATGATTGAGAGTTACTGCGAACAATAAGAGCTTCCATTCCATAATAGCCCATGTGATCATTCAACAGGAATGGATAATTGTGCAAGTTAATTCAACTTGCCAAACTTAAGTCACATTTTCTTAATATTTCAAGACCATTCTTAATTATTATTATTTGTGCTTGTATTATTTGAATAATAGAGCAAAAATTAAGAATGGCTCCCAGGAAATCAAGGCTACCCTCTGTAGCACTGGCTATTAACATCTCTATGAAGCACAAGATGTAAATGAATGCATGTATAATGAGGCCCTTGTATCTACCAGGGTGATAATAGAACAAACTAATGGCATTTGGAAGGATTGCTTCAAATGTCTGGACAGATTATGGACATCCTGTGATATAAGGCCATTAAACCATTAAACTATTCAAATTCTTTGCTGCCTAATTACCTCATGGTATCACAATCAATGGCTGCCTAATGATGGCAGAGGCCACCTACCTACATGGCAAGTCATATTGGGACTCTAACAATGATGCTCAGAAGGCCACCACTTAAATACCTTTGCATCATGTAGAGTAGAATACCAAGCTCCAATAAACAAGACAAAAAAGTTTAAGCATCTCATTTAACTAACCCTCCTGTCCATATCTGATAATGCCCAATGTACAATGAACAAAATCATTTTTGCAATATCTGTAGAATGAAATGGATACACCTACTCTTTGATTGGCACAATTTTATTCAATACCGACAAAGTTGAAATAAAGCGCAATAAAATTTTTGCCCTATAAATGTTCCATGGATCTTTTCCCTAGAGCCTGCCATGAGCTTCCATTGCCTATTTCAATGCTTATTCCATAAGCTTCCCTGTTAGGAAGAGAGAATGAGGTGACTTGCTGCTGGTTGTCAATGGGAGCCTTTGAGAATCGAAGTAGCCGTGTAATTTCTAGTTGACGCTGCAATTAATTAAATAGCGTTTACTTCTGCAATGGATGGCTTTCGAGCATATTTGCTGTCATTTGTACTGAGTGCTGGATGTGACATTTTTCTGATGAATACCAGCTATATTCATTTTTACATCAATGCCTTCACCTGCTGTGGACCATTTCCTCAGATTGACTGCTGATCGGCATGGAAGTCACTGAAACCTTACCTCCTGGCTTTCTCCATGAGAGCGAAAGGGCTGGACAGACTGAGTGCTGCCGCCAGCGTGGGAACAGTGGCGTTTTATGCCGGAAAAAATGGTGCAACAGATGCAGTGATCCAGTGGGGGGCTAGCAGCGGTGCAGTGTAAAGCCCCCGGTTTTACCTGCGGATATGGCCGGAGAATTGCCGGGTCTGTGGCCATGCATGCGCACGGCGGCGGCCTACGGCATGGCGCCGGTCGAACATGGACCCGGCCTGCCACATGCTGTCCTGCAGTAAACCCCCTCACCACCCCTGGATAACTCACCATCAGTGCCCCCAGCCCCCGCCAAAGCCCCCGCTGCCCGCGGAACAGCTCCCCCTCCACGACTGTGGCGGCGCTGGACTCAGTCCGCAGCCTGTTTCTCACCAGGAAGTCCCGCCAAAGAAATTAGGGTTCGGGTTAGAGTTAGAGTTAGGTTTAGGGTTGGCAGCTCTGTCACGTCAGCATCATCACTGGCAGCCACTGCTGGGACTACAAGCAGTCCCCAATGCTGAGAAGCCCAAACGGACAGGTAAGTCCATGTTGGGGGTCAGGCAGGAGAGGGTGAGTGGGGTTAAGGGGGATGGGTGGGTGGTGGGAGAGGTTGGTTGCAAGAGGCCAGATGTGGGTTAAATGGGGTGCCAAAGGAGTCCTGCCACCTTTCCCCAACACCAGCCCACACAGTTAAAACTGCCAGGTTTCCTGGGCATGGGGCTTCCCTCATCATGGGTAAAATACTGGTTACAGTGGGTCAAGGCCCTTAAGTGACACCAATTGACCACTTAGTAGGCCCAAGGGAAAGTGGACACCCAATGCCTTCCCCTCCCCCCTGGTAAAATTTCAGAGATTTCAGGAGCAGTAGAAGGTAGCGGGAAGGCCATATGCTGGATGTCACAAGCCTCCCTGTGTTCAGATTACAAAAGTTTCAAATCCCTAGATTCTACAACTGAAGAAGGGTGGAAGCCGGTTCTCCTGCCATCAAATTCCTGCAGTTTCCTAATTACTTGCTCCTCCTCATATACATTCAAGGATATATTCCCTGATGCTTACCACCAAATTGAGCCTACTCATCTTGGGTGGCATGAATGATATAGATGCTGTTTTTAATCCGATAGTATTTGGATCTTGAGCTTGTTTTGCGTGACCATACCTATTGACATATAAGGACATTTATGTTGGATCTTTGACTCGATGGTACATTTTCAAATAGTGATTGCGTAACAATGTATTGTGAATTAGCCTGCTGTTGTACTCAAATGTGTGACAGCGAGTGAATGGAGAGAAAATAACAAGACTGCACCAGTCTTTAACCTCCCACTACTTTATTCTATCACTTAAAAATAATTCAGTGTGACATTTATAAACTAAATCATGACATTCTATTTTTGGAACCCTTCTCAATGCATGCCGGCTCCCTCCTGTTATACGCTGTCTCATCAAGCAGGTTGAAAAGTAATCTTGAATAGTTTAAAGTGTCAGGAGTACATTAAATAATGCACAATGCTCACCCTGTAGCTCAATTTATGTGAGTAAATAAACATGAATCTTGAATCCAGTCATGTTCAAAGATATTTTATATATTGCACCTTTAAGATGCTGGTATAACAAAGGTTCTAGTTTTTAAATTTAATCTTGAATATATGCTCAGCCATGCAGTAAGGTGATTTGTGTGATTTGCATGGGTAATAATAACAGCAACAACTTGCAAGGGATTACTGGAGCATTCAAGCTTTGCACATTTACTTGGCACCGCATCCTGGCTGGTATCCTTGGCAATACTACTTGTTAAAAAAGATATTTTGCATCAATTATTAGGCTGATCATGTCTAAATGATTGAACATTGGACCTATGTACTTGCTAAGCATTATGCTGTGAAGAGGGTGTCCTGGAGTGTCAAACAGGACAACTCTACTCTCCAACACTACTTGGAGCAGTGGCTAACACTGCTGCATCTTTGACTCAGGGTCATCTGCTCCATTAGATTACAACACAAGTGATTTTGATCATTGAGAATTTTTGAGAATCAAAATCACTTTTCCAGGAAATGCTGCTCCCAAACCACAAGTTCCCCTTGATATGGAGATTGAATGCTGGAAGCTTGCATGGAATAGATAACCAGAAGTAGGAACCGGAATGACTCTATCGAGCACTTTGTGATCATACAAAGCCTCTTCTGCATGAGTGAATCCAGCTAACCAGCAAACCGATGTAATACTAGGCAGTGCCTATTTTGATTGGCTGCCGTCATAATGAAGAGAACATACAGCCTTCCCCAATGCTGTATAGTTTCATGTTTCCATTATCAAACGGTATTTTAGGCGGGAAATTATAACATTATATTCCTCGGCTGACTCACTAAGAACTACAATCCATATGATGGGAGTTCAAGAATCTGTTAGTCATAGTGTGGAACCAGCTCAGTTTAAAAAACTGATTTATTTGGTCTGTCAGGAACTCTACCATTAAAGAGACAATGGGTCACTGGGGACCTGTGTTCAGAAAGCAGAAAATACAGGGCTTGCTGGTAATATGGATTTTCTTGCTGAAACAGTTTGCCACTATCGCTTCTCAGTCACCAGCAATAGGAATATCATACCATAGTGTAGCTTTTGGTTGTTCTACAGAGTACTACAGCTATCAATCAGACACATAGAAACATAGATGATTGGAGCAGGAGTAGGCCATTCGGCCCTTCGAGCCTGTTCCACCATTTATTATGATCATGGCTGATCATCCAACTCAATAGCCTGTTCCCGCCTTCCCCGCATTTCTTTTGATCCCTTTCGCCTCAAGTATTATATCTAACTGCTTCCTGAAAATATACAGGGCGCAATCTAATGGTCTCATTGTGCCCGGCTCGGGATGTGACAACACCAGTAAATCTCGCAAGAGGCCTCAATTCCAGCCTTGGGTGTTTGTCTGTGTGGAGTTTGTACTTTCTTCCTGTGTCTGCGTGGGTTTCCTCCGGGTGCTCCGGTTTCCTCCCACAGTCCAAAGATGTGCAGGTTAGGTGGCTTGGCCATGCTTGATTGCCCCTTAGTGCCTAAAAAGCTAAGTGGGGTTACTGGGTTACGGGAATAGGGTGGGGACGTGGGCCTAGGTAGGGTGCTCTTTCAGAGGGTCAGTACAGACTCGATGGGCTGAATGGCCTCCTCCTGCACTGTAGGAATTCTATTCTATGATTCCCCTTAACAATGCCAACTCAGGTTTACATATGTATATTACTCTCTGCATAATCATACACCTTTCAGAGAAAAAAGGTGTCAATGAAGTGATGTCAGATTCTGTTGATGCCACCCCAGGGGCATTTGTGTTGCCAGGTAATTGCAAAGCCTGATGGGGTAAGGATCCTGAAGGGATTGAAGGCAGTTACTCATATTCCAGTGTTGTTTACTTTGCCAAATTTCATGCAGATATTAAATCCATATCAAATTTGCTCTCAGATAGAACCTGTGATAGTGGTGTGGTATAAACTATTGCAGGAAAACTGCGTTAAAGTGCACATTGAAGTAATTGCTTCAAAAAATATGTTTGCAGCCCCAACAAAATTATACTCTGTAACCTTGAGAAAGGAGATGGTATTGTCATACTAAGTGGGTGTACTGATGTAGTGAAATAAAAATGTGAGATTTGTGTGAAATTGTACAACAGAAATTATTTAGTTGAGTCTTTGAGGCTGCAGCATAGTCCAAAAGATTAAAATTCTTCCAAGAATATGCATTCTGTGTGGATCATAGAATTATACAGCATGGAAGGTGGCCATTTATTCCATTCTGCCTGTGCTGGCTATTTGAAAGAACTATCTGATTAGTTCTACACATTTGCTCTTTCCTTCTAGCCCTGCAATTTGTTTCTTTTCAAGAAGATATCCGGTTCCCTTTTGACATTGTTGAAGTTGCCTCCATTATCCTTTTAAGGCAACACAATAAAGAAGATCTTTTCTGGCACAGACAATTGCAATGGTCATGATCATAACGACAGCAAAGCTGATATAAAGACTACTTAAAGCAATTCTGAAACAGTGCAAAAAGCATGTTCATAAATGGAACAATTTGCCCAAGAGAGGAAAACATGGGCAAAAACCATCCATGAAGGTACCTCCCATTATGAGATCCATATTGCTGATGCTGAACGTATACATCTCCAGAGGTAGTCTTACACTGGATGATTTCAGCTATCAGAATCCACTGTTCAATCTGCAGATTCTCATTCCCAGCAAAAATGGGTCTCATCGGTCAAAGGACTTAGTGCAGAAAATGAGTGCCGAAATGAGATGATTCTCTGGCTGCACTCAAAGAATTTGAAAGACTTTCACGTTTCACATCATGGAAACTCGCTGCTGAAAAATAAAGTTTTTTCATCTCCCCTTTGATTCTTTAACAGACAAAGTTGTTCACTTTAAAAGTTCTGAATACTTTGGTCAATTTTATTACACAAAAAATGTGCCGTTACAAAGAAAAATGCTGAGAGCTTTCTATATAAATCAGTGCTTAACCCTTTTTATAAATGTTTAAAACTTATTTCACTCTACCTCTTTTATTTTCTTATTTTATTTAAATGTTGCTCCCTATTTTTTCTAAATATTTTAATTGAAATTTTAACAATTTTTATACAAAGTATCCAAAAACCAAATAATAACACATAATAACAGTAATACCCCCCTCACAACAATATACATCAAACAACCCCTCCCACCACCCATCCTATCCCACCCTCCCTGACAGCTAACCGTGACCAGCTTTTCAAAGTACATTATAAATGGCCGCCAACTAGGGTAAAACCCGTCCACTGACCCTCTCACGGTCAACTTGACCTTCGAGATGCGAAACCTCCACATCAGGTCACCCAGCCATGCCAAAGGGCTTGGCGGTGTCGTTGACCTCCAGCCAAAGAGGATTTGCCTCCTTGCCACATGCGAGGCAACCGAAGGTCTGCCCCTCCCACCCGTCCGGAGCTCCGGCACATTCAAAGTCCCCAAAATCGCTACCAGTGGGCAAGGCTCCAACCCAATGTTCAGGATTTGCCGACATGGTATCAAAAAGGTACTCCAGAAGCCCAGCAGCTTTGAGCATTATCATAACATGGGCTGGCCCCCTCGAACAACGATCGCACCTATCCTCCAGCCCATCCGAAAACCCGGCCCATTCTAACCTTCACAAGGTGTTCTCAAAACACTCCTTATTGCTGAATGAGACTCAGCCTCATTGTTCCCTATTTATGTGGATAATAATGCTGATGGAAATCAGGCTAACAGTGTGGTGTATTTTACTGCTGGATCACTGTAGCCAGCAAACAAAACCTGTTATTATTTCAGCTTATTGTCTGACAACAAAAACTGTAGTGTACTTCTGTGCAAGTCCATTTGGAATAATAATCAGGATTTGAAATATGGCAAAGCTAGGAATCATTTCTTAAATGCTTGACAGCATAATTAAAATAAAATTAGTTTGTTCTACTGATCAGTGCAATACAATTATCCCTGAAATGCTTAAACGTCAGTGTTAAGCCCCCCACCCAAACTTCCAACATACACAGCAAAAAGAACGCAGGAAGTTCGCCAGTAAGCAACTATGAAGCTTTCCGGATTTATTTTGGCAAAAGGGTTAAAACACACATTGTACTAAAAAGACATGCAATTTTGCTAATTGCTGATTGATTGATTGATTGTCACATGTACCAAAGTACAGTGAAAAGCATTTTTCTGCGGCCAAGGGAACGTACACAGTATGTACACAGTAGCCAAAAAGAATAAGCGACAAAGTACATCGACAAATAGTGATTGGTTGCAGTGTGGCACAAGGGCCAAGCAAAGCAAATACAAGAGCAAGAGCAGTATCGGGCATCGTGAATAGTGTTCTTACAGGGAACAGATCAGTCTGAGGGAGAGTCATTGAAGAGTCTAGTAGCTGTGGGGGTCTTCAGACTTCTGTATCTTTTGCCTGATGGAAGGGTCTGGAAGAGGGCAAAGCCTGCGTGTGAGGGGTCTCTGACAATGCTGTCTGCCTTCCTGAGGCGTAGACAAAATCAATGAGAGAGTGGCAAGCTTGTGTGATATGTTGGGCTGAGTTCACCACACACTGCAATTTGTTGCGATCTTGGGCTGAGCAGTTTCCATACCAAGCTGTGTCTTTTAGCGTCCCTGATGGCTTTCCGTACATCGTACCTGTATTTTTTATATAGGGCGGGGCCGTCAGGGAGTGACTCTTCGATTAAGCCAGGGATTCTGATTGGGAAACATCCGTATTGTCTTCTTTGGTACACTGTCCTCGACACACTTACTGCTGAAGCCTGTGATGGTAGATGCATACTCATCCAGGTTAGCTGCCTGGGCCTTGATTATCATAATTTAATCTTGTCTGAAGGTCCAAAATACAGAGACACCTGCAGGTTTAGTGCTGAAGCACTGATTATACACATTTTTGCACAGCAGTATATCTGGGATCCACACATCCACTTCCAGTGAGGGTGTGGAGTGACCTGACTGGCAAGCCTGTTTCAGCATGGTACAGGAGCTGGGTATGAAGGCCCATAGGTTCTCAGATATGATACTGGAGATGGTGGAGGGCGCCCAGGGAAGAGGGATATCCTATACCAAGGACGAAGGAATTCCCCTTGCTTTCCTTCTCTCTTTCAGTCGCCGCTATTGATCTTCCTGGCTGCATATCTTCCTCCCATGCAGACCAAGGAGGACCCCCAGCAAAATGCCAATGACCAATAATTATTATTTCCCTGGTGATTCTTGTAAGGTGTGAAATAGGTTGACTAACACGCTTTTTATACAAAGCTGTCAGATCATTCCCAGAATAAATGTTGATAGAGCTTTGATGAAGCCATGAAAAAGTATCCAAGAAAATTTCCCAACATGTTTCAAAAGTCCTCTTCAAATCTCCAGTGAATAGTAAAATGTAGTATACCTTTAAATATAACATGGAAAATCTTCGGCAATTACATTTTATGCCCAATCCGCTGTTAAAGGAAAGCTTTAGGTCAAGTGCTAGCATAGAATCCTTAATGAATGTTAGCAAACAGTTCAAGTGGCAATCACCTACTTAATGGTCATCCAAGTTTGAACTCCTTTTCAAAGATGGCAAAACATGTATTTTTACCACCTTGGAGGTTCGCTAGCACCTAAAGAGCCCTGTGAAAATTGTGCCTTTGTGACTTATTTCTTTTATATTTGAATCTGTTTGAATGTCCATTTTAACTTGGTGGATTTGCGAAAGATGAGGATGTGGGACGAGGGAAAGCCTTATGGGGAACATCCAGCCAAATTTGAACAAAGCGAGGCAGTCTTCCCCCAATAGTTGGGAGGTGAGAACAAATATTCGATTTGGGAGAGTAAAGGCCCTGGATACTAAAGGGAGCCGTCTCCAGCATTAATTCAGAACTGGGGGGGCTTGACTGTCAGGTTTGGTCCACTGTGACACTCGTAATCCA
This sequence comes from Scyliorhinus torazame, assembly GCF_047496885.1. NCBI lineage: Eukaryota > Metazoa > Chordata > Chondrichthyes > Carcharhiniformes > Scyliorhinidae > Scyliorhinus > Scyliorhinus torazame. The sequence goes on from NC_092708.1 coordinate 93,783,363, forward strand.
GAAATCAAGATGCTGTGTGGTGCCAATTGAGACATCAGCCACAACACTCCAATCTATAGTCTCTGTGCTTGTTCTAGGTCAAAACCTGCCAAACTCCAAGCCATATAAAAGTTCCAAACCCTATAATTAAACTAATGGATTTAGTGTCCTCAGTGAGCTATTCAATGCCTTCTCATGAATTCTTATCAATTGTAGCACAGTTATTCAAATAAACAGGTTAATGAGTGTGTTAAAGTAGTACAGGCAAGATTTTATGCTGATACGTTAATTAGCAAACTATAAGTGTTCAGAGGAAATTGAACCTTTGTTATTAATTACACTCGCTTCTCTGGTTCATCGAAATTAGTTTTCAGCAATTTAACAACGCTGTTAAAACTACTGTGTGTAGTCACATTGCAAAAGTTCCATTGTGGTAAATGATAAGGCATTATCAAATGTTCTCAGTGTGCCTCTCAGAAGCATTCCTATAATCCATTCCTCTCTCTACTTTTACATCCCCGGTTGAACATGTATACGTGTCAGTAATGTCACATGGTCTGCCTTTTCTTTGTAAGGAAGGATATTATTTATCATGCTGTTGTATCAACTCTTTACCATTGTTCTTGCTAATAATTTTCATCAGTTCTCTATAAAATGGATGGGTGAGGGGTGATTTCTTGGTGCAGTTCAGAGAGCCCTCTGGTGGCCGGAACCATGCCATTTTTGATGCAAGATGGTTTCTCCTTCAGGGGGAAAAAGTAACTGTAGCCAAGGAGCCTGTCAGAGGAGGAAAAACTACTTCCATGTTCCCAGATGAATCAATTTATTTAGTGGAATTTTGACTCCACCACAGTGCCTCTACCCTGATAGTAAACATATTGTGAGCCTTAAACATGTCAAACTTCCCAATATGACCATTTCTGTTGAGACTTTAAAGCTAGGATGAATTAATTTGTAGGCAAATACTCATATAATAAAGTTCAGTTACTGAGTGATACTTTAGTTTACTGATTTCACTTGAGACTTTGCACTTGCATTTTAATTATGTAGTTCTGCAAGGATCTGAATCAGGTTTGCCTTCTTTGGTTTCCCAGCATGGTAATGTCTCAATGCATCATTCTGTCAAAATTCATCCCATTATAAAGCTGAGGCCACTGAGCCATCTTAGTAAACAAACGGCTGGGGTTTCATTTCTGGCAGGCAGTAATGGACTGATACAAGTTTGTTTTCAACTACCCAACATACAAGAAACAACACCGCTTCTTACACAATCAAATCATTTGGCGAGATTTTCCATTTGAGAGACTAAAGGCAGGATTGTCCGATAGCCGACGCCAAAATTGGGAAATGCGATTGGGCGGCGATTGGCTTCTGATGCCAAAGACACAGCAGGCGACGATTTGACACCAAATTGCGATTCTCCGTCACCTCGAAAACGGCATCAATGCGTTTCACTCCACATGTACAGTAGACACCATTTACCTATCATTAGCGGGCCCGACCCGGTATTCTCCAGGGCCTCCGCGATTCTCCACCTCCAATGGGCTGAATTCCCGACGACATGGTTCACTTGTGCTTTTACAAATCGTGAAACCGGCATGGTGGTTGCTGAAGGTGAGAGAGGGCGAGCAGAACGTCTCCAAAATCACCATAGTTTGCTGACAGCTGTGCCGATGGTTGGGGGGCTTCTGCCAGGACTGGGGGAGGGAGAAGTGGGGGGCGGCCAAGAGGTGGGCTGTGGGGTCGGGGTAGATGGGCACGGAACACCATTGTCACAGCCAGCAAGGCAGCAATGCAGCTGTGCACGCCGCTGCAGCCTACTTTGAACTTTGGCCCATCAGCTGTATGGCCGCACTCCAGCACAACCAGTGCCATCGTTTTGGCTGAGATAAGTGGTGTGTGTGGGGAGTGTAACGTGCAGCTTGTCAGCCTCCTGAGTGTCAATCACAGACCCGGCAAATCTTGCACCGTTTTTTCATTAGAATTGATTGTGTTCCACCCGATACTGGTGCCAGCCCCGTGATAGTAGCAGAATCGATGCAGGTGTGGCGCCAGTTTTTCTGTCGTGAAAGTCCACGGATTCCCCGTTGGCATCAAACTTAAGGCAAGATTCTCCGATTGCTGACGCCAAAATCACATTCAGCGATTGGGCGGAGAATCTCTTTTGACCCCGAAATCAGGGGCAACGCCGGATTTCAGACGCTCTGCCTTCTCCAAAATGACATCATCGGTAAGTGCACTGCACGCCATTGGGTCGGCCTCAGGACGTCACCTGAAGACCCTCCCCCGATGCTTCACCCCTGATGGGCTGACTTCCCGACAGTGTGGATCACTTGTGGTCTGAGGTTTTGTCAACCTCGCGTGGCGGCTGTGGACTGTGGAGCTGTTCCGCTGGCTGGGGTGGGGGGGGGGGGGGGGGGAGGGCTTCGGCGGGGGCTGGGGGGACTGGTAGGGGGTGGTCCTGGGGTGGTGAAGGGGGTTACAAGGGGGCATTATCTGGCAGGCCGGGTCCGCGCGCAGCCGGCGCCATGTTGTACGGCGCGACTGCTACAGGTCATCGCCATGCGCATGAGCGGTCACGGACCGGGCAATTCTCCGGCTGTTTGTCGAAAATGCCAGGGGTTTTACGTGGCGCGGCTGCTAACCCCCCACTGGGCGGAGCTTCGGTGCGTGGGCGGCGCCCACTTTTTCATCGCAAGACTATACACATGCTCCGGACATAGCCTCAAAATCGGAGAATCCCGCCCTTAGTCTCAGAAACGGAGAATCCAGCCCTATGTTCTCTCGCTGGAGCTGAATTTCACAGAGCAATTCTGTATCCCTCGCTATTCAAATTTATGAGTGGCGAGGAAACGAGGAATTCGCAAGGGAATCCAGCCACAGGGCCGCAATTTCACGCCGGCGGCCCGAGATTGAAGTCCCGAGGCCGCACACCCGCACTGTAAATCGGCCCCCCACACCTACTCCCCCCTCCCCCACATTACAAAGCAGGCCCCCCACCCCCAGGTTTTCTGGGTGTCCCCTTCCCCGAGTAAGGGGGTAACCTGGCCCGCCCCACCCCACACCACCCCCAAAGGACCCCCTAAGTTGGGAGACCCCCGGGATGCCTCAATTAAAGAAACCCACCAAAGAGCCTACTAATTAGATAGATTCCCCACAGAGACCATCTCACTAGAGGGAGCTCCTAGAGGGACTCCCTAACTTGAGGGATACCCCACAAATTGCCCCTAACTAAAGGGAACCCCCCCTACAAGGACCCTCTAACAAAAGGAAACCTCACGGAGACCCCCTAACTACAGCAGCTCCCGCAGGAACCCCCCTATAGAGAGGGACCCCATACAGGAAACCCCTAATTAAAGGAACACCCCATAGAAACCCTCATGCTGGAAGGAACCCCATGGGGATCCCCTCATTGGACTGCCCCCCCCTCCCACAGGGCCCCCCTCACAAGAGGGACGCCCCCCACAGTGACCTGCTAACTAGAGGGACCCCCACAAAGGCCTACCAACTAGAGGGCCCCCCTCCCACAGGGACCCCCTAACTAGAGGTACCCTCCAAAGAGACCCCTTAACTAACGGGACTCCCAGAAGGACCCCTTAAACTAGGGGGACCCCTCATCGGGTGCGCCTAACTAAAGGCTGCCCCACAAGGACCCCTAACTAGAAAAGCCACCACACGTATCCCGTAACTAGAGGGACCCCTCACAGATGCCCCCAGAAAAATGACTCCTGTTTTTTTTATTCAGAAGGCAGAGGATTCGTAATATGCTGGGAAGAGATTTATGGGGAAAACTCAAGAAGGGAGAAATTAAAGATGACATGATTAGATGGAAGTGGGTGAAGTAACAGGGGAGAAAAGCCTGAGAAAGACCAATAAATTAAATGCAAAAAAAAATAGAAATAAAAGTTCTCGATTCTCCGACCCGCTGCACCCGTTTTCTGGTGGGGCGAGCCGCCACCGGCAACGGGATCCACCGTTCCAGTATCCGGCCAATGTTTTTTAAAATAATAATAATCTTTCTTAGTGTCACAAGTAGGCTTACATTAACACTGCAGTTAAAATCCCCTAGTCACCACATTGCGGCGCCTGTTCGGGTACACTGAGGGAAAATTCAGAATGTCCAATTCACCTAACAGCACGGGCAGGATTCTCCGAGCCCCTGCCGGATTGGAGAATCGCCGGGGGGGGGGGGGGGGGGGCGTGAATCCTGCCCTGCCACTCCGAAGCCAGCTGCCGAATTCTCCGCCGGCAGTTTTTTGACGGGGGCAGGGATCGCGCCGGTCGGGGGCCGTTGGCAGTGGCCCCCCCCCCGGCGATTCTCCGGTCCCCAATGGGCCGCACAGCCACCCGTTTTCGGCCGATCTGCGGGCGGGCCTGTGCCGTGGGGGCACTCTTTCCCTCTGCGCCGGCCTGTGTAAAGCTCCGCCATGGCCGGCGCGGAGAAGAAACACTCTGCGCATACGCAGGAAACACGGCAGCGGTTCTGCGCATGCGCCAGAACACGCTGGCGCATTCGCCAACTCGCGCCGGCCGGTGGAGGCCCTTCGGCGCCAGTTGGCGTGGTGCCAACCACTCCAGCGCCGGCCTAGCTCCCGAAGGTGTGGAGGATTCCGCACCTTCCGGGCGGCCCGACGGCGGAGTGGTTCACGCCACTCTTGGGCGCTGGTACGGCCCGCCCGCCGGTTGGGGGAGAAACCCAGCCCACGTCTTTCGGGACATGTGGGAGGAAACCGGAGCACCCGGAGAAAACCAACGTAGACGCCGGGAAGAACGTGCAGACTCCGCACAGACAGTGACCCAAGCTAGGAATCGAACCCGGGCTCCTGGTGTTGTGAATCAACAGTGCTAACCACTGTGCTACCGTGCTGCCCTTCCCATTGTGGGCACCCCCATGCTGTTGTATTCCAAGGTCCAGTGTGGCTGGCGATCTCCAAACTCCAGAAGCAGCTCCAGGCATTGTTCAGGCGAGTCCTGACAGCTGCAGGCCACTTTGTTCCAGACATGTTTTGCACCAGTGTGTTTTCAGACTGACGTTGTGGAGAATTGGTTGTGGGTGGAAGATTCTGGTTCAGCCTTCATCTGCATCCCATTAGCGGGATCCAAATCAGTTTCAGGCCAGCCTCCAGCAGGTTTCCCGATCCATCAGTGGAAGCGATCACAGGAAATTCACGTTAGCATGAAACTGACCTTTATACTCCTGCCAAATTCTCTCCACCCCTCCACCAACACCTGCCATTGAATCCGCCAGTGAGGCCAGTGAAGAATTCCATCCACGATGTCACCCTAAGCATTTGATTTTCTTTTAATATCTTCAATCAGGTTTTTCACAAATAGATTGATCCCGATTTAAACCATTGACTGAGTTCTGATAAATTAACAATGGGAAAACCTGACGGAGGCAGTGGTTAAAGAAAAAACACCGATTAAATCATCCAGACCTCCCATTTGGTCACAACTGTTGCATTATTCAATCAGTGTCTTTAAGGCCTGTGTCATCTAATGGTCACTTTGTAAATAAATTTGAGAAAGCACTGTCAATTATTAATTACAGAAGGAGCTGCCAAAGGAAACACAACCTAGCTTTGTCAGAGACACGGGCTCTGGAAGTCAGTGATAGAACAGTTAAACCTATCCTGCAAATGATATAAATTTTAATGGTTACAAGAATGTCTTTTGTGAAGAAGGATATGGAAATACAACACGTGAGCAGGCTCACCTGCCATTAACAGAGTGCGATGTAATTCAAGATGCTTTATCTATTGTGTCTTAGAGTGTTGTTATAACTGTGAAATTAACATTGTAATATTAATTCATCAATATGGTATGAAACAAGTGCTGTTCACTCACAAAACTTCGTTAATTTTAGTCAATTGTATTTAAGGACTGTGCTTCGATGGACATAAAATATTTATTTTTGAATGAGCTTTTCTGCTTGGGGAATCTTAATGATGAAAAATAGAACGTTTCCTTAGTTTTATACTCCAAGTGCCAATTTCTCCCTTTATTTACGTAGGGATGGTTTGACTAACTTCGGGCTAAAGCACCTTTTTTGTGATGGAATAATTTGCTCTTAATACATTTGAATTCGAGAGAATGATGCCAGTCAAGTGACCTTGTCCATTGGAAATCAATTCACCTATCATTTATTTGAAATCGAGTATGTTAGCCCATTGGTTATGTCATTGGGCTAATAGGACTAGTAATCCAGAAGCCTGGACTAATGACTCAGGGTTGAGTTCAAATTCCACCACAACAGCTGACAAATTTAAGCACAGCTATTTAAATAAATCTGGACTTAAAAAGTTATTTTCCGTATTGGTGACCATAAAACTACCAAATTGTTGTGAAACACCCATCTGGTTCACTCATATCCTTTCGGGAAGAAAATCTACCATCCTTAGCTGATATGACCCAGGCCCACGGCACTGTGGCTGCCTCTAACTACATTTTCGAAATGGCCTAGCAATCCACTCATTTTACACCAAATCACAATGAAAAACGGTGGCCCAAACCTTCCAGTCTCCGGATCATCGATGACTCAACATAGGTGGAAGAAACGCATCCAGATCCTCTGGAAGTCCTGGCGCTAGATAAATACGGGAATTGCCCAGGAATGTTAAATTTCTGATGGGCCGGTGCCCTGCTGTCCGGGATCCTCGATGATTGTCTCCGACCTTCAGCTTAAACTTTTGGATAGTCAGAGGCTTTTCCCCAGGGTAGAGGGGTCAATTACTAGGGGGCTTAGGTTTAAGGTGAGAGGGGCAAGGTTTAGAGTAGATGTACGAGGCAAGTTTTTTACGCAGAGGGTAGTGGGTGCCTGGAACTCGCTACCGGAGGAGGTAGTGGAAGCAGGGACGATAGGGACATTTAAGGGGCATCTTGACAAATACATGAATAGGATTGGAATAGAAGGATACGGACCCAGGAAGTGTAGAAGATTGTAGTTTAGTCGGGCAGCATGGTCGGCACGGGCTTGGAGGGCCGAAGGGCCTGTTCCTGTGCTGTACATTTCTTTGTTCTTTGTTCTTTGTTCTTAGGGTAAATACTTGGGCTCGATACACGGCACTTACTCACAAAACATTACATAGCTTAATACCTGGTCTAACAGCTGGGTAACTTCACAACTGACAACTGTCATGTGAGAGTACCTTTAAGAAATGGGTGTTTATAAATGGGTGTGTATATAAATATCTGCAGTGAGAGTACCTTTAAGAAATGGGTGTTTACTACTGCAGTGATGTCAGAGAGTGGGTAGAGCTGCGCTGTCAGCTTTTTACTGTCATTTTTGAGCAGGCTGCAGGGTGTATTTTAGTTCCATTTTCAGTGTTGGAGCTGAAGCCAGACCAAGCGGGTGTACTGCTGTTCTCTCTGCCATCAAAAGACTATCTCTGGATCATTTGGTGAATTCAGAATTATAAATATTCTCAGTAGTGAAGTTAAGCCTGATGTCTTTCTGTTTTGAAGGTTTTTTAAGCCTTATAGATGTTAAAAGGAAAGCTTAAAGGATGACTTAGTGGTGTATTCTTTGGGGGTTGTATTTGAATTGATGGTTGCTAAAATGTTCACTGTATGTTTTAAAAAGGTTATCTTGAGTTCATAGAATAAATATTGTTTTGCTTTTAAAAAAATCCTTTTCCATTTCTGCTGTACCACGCCTGTAGAGTGGGCCGTGTGCTCCCCATACCACAATCTATTAAAAGTTGTGGGTCAGGTGAACTCCATGATACACTTTGGGGTTCTCTAAACCCTGGCCCATAACACAACCCTAATCACCTGACTACCTCCTCCCCCCCGCCCCCACCGACTATCTTCCCAACAGCCCAACCAACTCCAACCACCCAATTACACACCTGACCACCCAACACTACTACCCCCAGACCATCAAACCACCCACCCCTCTACCACCAATCCAAATCACCTGAATATGCCCCGATCTGACCAACTAAAGTAACCACCTAATTATCCCCCCAATGAAAATGAAAAATGAAAATCGCTTATTGACACATGTAGGCTTCAAATGAAGTTACTGTGAAAAGCCCCTAGTCGCCACATTCCGGCGCCTGTTAGGGAAGGCTGGTACGGGAATTGAACTGTGCTGCTGGCCTGGTCTGCTTTAAAAGCCAGCGATTTAGCCCAGTGTGCTAAACCAGCCTCTACCCGCTCACACACTGGTTTATACATACGAGTTGGGAATAAATTTTGCAGGCAGTAGCAATGCATCCAACATCGGATGGACTGCCAGAATCAGTCTAGGCACTAGCCATGACAAAAGCACACACAGTGAAGTCAACCCTGCAAAATCCTCTTCATTAACATCTGAGGATGTGAGTCAAAAGTGGGTGAGCTGTCCCACAGATGTCAAGCATAATCATACTCAAAGAATCATTTCAGCCAACATCACAGGCCCTTCCATCACCATGCACTCCAACAACACTCAATACCATCCAGGACTGTTGAAAGAAACTCTACACATCACCTTAAATATTGACTCTTTCCACCACCAGCACACCATGGCTGCAGTGTATACCACATACAAGATGCACTATTTCAACTTGCAAAAACTTCTTCAACAGTACCACCCAAACCTGTGACTTCTGCTGCCTCAGTGAACAAAGACAGCAGATTCATGGGAATACCATCACCTGCAAGCTGCCCTCCAAATTTCCAAGCTCAAAGTTTCCACCTGAACTTGGAAATAAGTTGCCCATTCCGTCAATGCTGGTCAAAATCTTGGAACTCCCCCAACTCACAGCACCATGTTTATACATACATTAATCACAATAAAACAGCTCACCACCACCTTCTCAAGGGAATTAGGGATGGGCAATAAATGCCAGCTTTGCCTCTAGTGTCCACATCCCATTAATGAATAAATAAGGAAACGTTGTATGATGGTCTCCAGAGTGTATGGAAAACTGCATTTCACAAAGGATTAACATGTCTGAATGTGTTGTAAACCTTTGAAGTGCATTTTTAACAGTCAGTTTCATTCCCCCTTAACTTTTGGTAATGCTTGGAAGCCTAAAACCTTTGAACTGAATTGTTTACAGTCAATTTCAGAACAAAGAGACAGCTGCTTTAAAACAACTACAGTTATAAAGTACAACTGCTCAAATGTGGAAGCACTTCAAGGGTCCTGCAGAGTCTTGAAAACCACCAACAGTCACCCTCCTTTGAAATAGCCTGGACCTGTCAATCAAAAGGCTTGTAAAAGATAATGGACCGTGAAATTTAATGTAAACAATGCAGTTCAAAGCTTTTAAGTTTCTCAGCAAGCCCAAAGGCTTGAAAAAGTCAAAAGGGAATTAAAGTGACTGTGAAAAAGAAACACCTCAAAGGTTTCCAACACATTAAAGGGAAGGATTTGATCTTCATCTGACAGATCGTTGCTTTGACATGCTGGAAAAGAGTATAAAGGTTTTAAGCCTGCAGAAATAAGACTTTCACCTTTCTAACAGATAATTGAACTTGGCATGCTGGGAGAGCCATCAAAGGGATTCAAGGCTACAGAAGGAACAGTGTAAAATAAAATTTGACAAGCTGAAAGACAGTATAATGATTTTCAGAGCTCTAAAGGGGAGACCAGCTTCACAACCCCAATCCCAGCCTGAGCCCCTCCAGCCCTGCCAAAGCCCCCCCCATCTCCCATGAAGGACCCCCCCTGGAGGTAAGTGTAGAGAGGATGCTCGCCCCCTCCCCCCTCCTCAGGGTTCAAGGCACCAGGTTGGCACTGTCAAGGGGTTGGGCCTGAAGGGAGACTAAGAGGGAGGGTGAATCTGGTGATCCCATATCAGGGTGTCACTCATTGGCCAATAATTGGTGGGGGTGGGGGTGCCCTTGCCAGTGATTCTGGGGGGGCTTTGCCAGAAATAGAAAGGGGGGGGTCTGCAAGCTCATTCTAAGATTGGGGTGCCTTTTAAAATGAACGCCTCGATCTCTTAGGAGTGGGATCTGTCAGTGAGATTAGGCCTTATCCTCTCTCAAGGCCAGCAGAAAATACCACCCTCTCAAAGCAAGTTTCTGAGTGCCATTGAATGGTACCTAAGCAGTGCTCCTAGCGTCAGCGGAAACCACTCTGGTTTTCCCACTGACAGAAGCACTTAAAATGGGAAAATCGCACCCAATGTCTCAACCATAGCTGGAGTACATGGAGTTGAAAAAATAATTTTATCTGGAACCATGTGGGCCATGAGAAAAAGAACTGCAATCATTTTCGATCAAACCTCCTTTATTACATGCATAACAAAGGAGCATTTTCATTGGTCCCCTGTAACGGTCCGATCTCTGTCCTCGCACCTTCCCTCCATCTTTCCACTTCAATCAGCCAGAATTGACCTAATTTCCACCAGCCTTGGGTAAGAACAAACATCAGGGGCAAAATTCTCCGGAAACGGCGCGATGTCCGCCGACTGGCACCCAAAATGCCGCCAATCAGACGGGCATCGCGCCGCCCCAAAGGTGCGGAATGCTCCGCATCTTTGGGGGCCGAGCCCCAACATTGAGGGGCTAGGCCGGCGCCGGAGGAATTTCCGCCCCGCCAGCTGGCGGAAACAGCCTTTGTTGCCCTGCCAGCTGGCGCGGAAATAACACCTCCGGGCGGCGCATGCGCGGGAGCATCAGCGGCCGCTGACAGTTTCCCACGCATGCGCAGTGGAGGGAGTCTCTTCCACCTCCGCCATGGTGGAGACCGTGGCGGAGGCGGAAGGGAAAGAGTGCCCCCACGGCACAGGCCCGCCCGCAGATCGGTGGGCCCCGATCACGGGCCAGGCCACTGTGGGGGCACCCCCCGGGGTCAGATCGCCCCGCACCCCCCCCAGGACCCCGGAGCCTGCTCACGCCGCCTTGTCCCGCCGGTAAGGTAGGTGATTTAATTTACGCCGGCGGGACAGGCAATTTATCGGCGGGACTTCGGCAACCGGCGGGGGCAGGATTCACGCCAGCCCCCGGCGATTCTCCGACCCGGCGGGGGGTCGGAGAATGTCGCCCCAGGGTATTCTAATTATGCTTGAGAATTAAAGGGCCCAATTTTGAACCACTTTGATATCCATTAAATTGAACAGAAATCAGGCAGAATCTCCTGAGATTTAATTAATTTTTGATGATTTAATTTAATAATCTTTATTGTCACAAGTAGGTTAATATTAACACTGCAATGAAGTTACTGTGAAAAGCCCCGACTCGCCACATTCCAGCACCTGTTTGGGTACACGGAGGGAGAATTCGGAATGTCCAAATTACCTAAGAGCACATCTTTAAGGACTTGTGGGAGGAAACAGGAACACTGGATTTATGGTCTGGGAACCAGCCACATTGGTGCATTTTGAGGACCTGTTTGAGGGCATTGAGTTTTAAATTGGCAAGTCATGTTGCAGCTTTATAGACCCTTATTTAGGCTGCACTTTGAATATAGTGTTCAATTCTGTTCGCCACATTACCAGAAGGATGTGGGGACTTTGGAGAGGGTACAGAAAAGATTTACCAGGATGTTGCGTGGTATGGAGGACATTAGCTTTGAGGAGAGGTTGGAGAAACTTGGTTTGTTCTCACTGGAATGATGGAGGTTGAGGGGCGACCTGATAGAAGTCACAAGATTATGAAGGGCATAGACAGAGTGGATAGTCGGAAGCTTTTTACCAGGGAGGAAGAGTCAATTACTAGGGGGCATATGTTTAAGATGCGATGCTCAAGGTTTAAGGAGATGCACAAGGCAGGTTTTTCACACAGAGGGTAGTGGGAGGCTGGAACTCACTGCCGGGGGGGAGGTGGTGGAAGCAGATACGACTGTGACTTTTAAGAGGCATCTTGGCAAATACATGAATGGGATGGGAATGGAGAGATATCATCCCTGGACGGGCAGCATGGTCGGTGCAGTCTTGGAGGGCCGAAGGGCCTGTTCCTGTGCTGTAATTTTCTTTGTTCTTTGATTCCCTCCTCCATTTGTAAGTGGACCCTGATATTTCCTTTTCACACATCAACGAAACTTGTGATCACTTTGAGGAAGATTGTCAATTCATGCCACTGGAATCTCGTTTAATTTGGGACGTATACAATGCTGAACTTCCAGAGAATGAGGGATATGCTAACCCACAGAGCAAAGCGATAACTAAACTCCTGGAGGATTATTTTTCTCATGCTAAAATTGATAAAAACAAATGAATGCATTTCAATAAGACAAAGTGTCATCATGAACCAGCATAATAACAATCTGTTGTCTAATTATAACCAACAACTATATAAAAAGCAGCATGATGTTCTGGAACATGCAGGTTCTTTGTTTAGATTTCATCTCATTGACTTAAATGTAGCTTGGAACTTGGGCTCAAATTTTCACAAAGTCAGAAAGACTCCGTGGACCTTCAGAATTGCCGGCAGGTCCCAGATGCAGAGGTCCCGCTCCCATTCCAGACAGATCCAATTTTTGTCGGTGGATGAAGGTGGTGTGTGATGTGATTTAAACAGTAGGGAAACTAAACTCAGCATTTGAACTTAGTGCTGAGTTTAACCAGACCCCATTTGGTTGATGCAAAGGCTTTAGCCTGCCATATATATCATATTGATAGAGTAGATATAAATGCTCTCGAAAGAGGGAAGGGTCTGCTTAACTGTCATAATCTGAGGGTCTTAAATCCCAGCTCTTTCAAAATGAATAAAAATAGGCTAGCCAAGAAACTCAGATAAGTGTTTGTTCACAGTTCCCTCGGGTTTTTTTGAATGCTTGATTTATTACCAAAAATTACAATTATCTCTAACTGGGGGTCGAGGCGCCTGAGTTCACAGTTTGATTGTCAGGTTAAAGGGCCTATTAAAGGATTAGCTCTCTTTGAGGTGGGTTATGAGCAGCAGTTTGTGTGTTTTGACAAGAGGTTAAGCATTTAAGATTTTAAAAGTGTTCTCCCTGTGCTTGCGTGGGTTTTGTCCCCACAACCCAAAAGATGTGCAGAGTAGGTGGATTGGCTGCACTAAATTGCCCCTTAATTGGAAAAAAATTGGGTACTCCAAATTTATAAAAATAAAGATTTTAAAAAGCGGAGAATGGGCGTATATGAATGTTTTTTTTTTAACTACCAAGTTCAAGCTTTTATTGACCCCCAAGTCTAGTGGCACTAATAGGACTATATTTTATTTAATCTCAACATGACCCCTGAGGCCTTTCCAGGGTCGATACTGGGTGAGTTGGCATGGGGGAAATAAAGGCTTATGGGATGGTGGGATGAGTGATGGGGACACGAGTTGGCATTGAAGGTATAAGGGGTCATATGGTTCAGGTGATATATGAAGGTGTGTGGGAGATAGCAGGACTAGAGGGCCTAAAATCTTTCAGCACAAGTGTGACAAAGTCCCAAAGAACTGTGGCGGACCTTTTAATAAGCCCTCCTTTGCACTTGTCTGCCTCCATGGCTGCCTCCAATCTGCTTCTAGAGTCAGCAAGCACGACTATCCACCACTCACCCCCATGGATTTCCCGGCCACGTGGGGTGGCTTAAATGGGAAATCCCATTGACAAGCAGCAGGAAGAGAGAATCCCACCACCAACGAATGGTGTGCCACCGAAAAAAAACGCGGCTGGGGCACTGGAAAGCTCCGCCCTGTATCTCAGTTTGTATATTCACAGACAATCATTTTAATTTTATTGCATAAATTCCTGATGTTTGGAAAGTATTGAATGTATATTTGTGAGATTTTAAACAGTCGCTGAAGAAATAGCTGTCCCAATATAATTAACATTGTCAAATAATTATTTAATATGAAAAAAAGGTTTGAGAAAGAGAACCTATGGTTAAAGATCGAAGCTATTCTCTTTTACAGCTCAATGCAATTTGTGAAACAAAATACTAAAAATAGGCAATTCTTGGGCCAGACTATGATAAAGGTATTTAAAAGCATTGGTATTTCCTCTATGGACATAACCCAGAAGTTGCAGCCCAAATCGCACCCGGTGTGACTATTTACTGATGCTGAAAAATGTCAATGTCCAATCTGGTCAGAAATTAGCATGAATTAGCATATATCTGTCTAAACCAGTACAATCAGTGTGCAAGGAACCACTGAACTCACCTGTATATTCCTTCTTAGTACTTTCTAATTTAAAGATTCAATTAATTTAACCATCATTCATGCACATCAGGCACAGAAGGGTTAAGAACCTGTAAATGAGGAAACTATTCAATTTTTAACGTCACTCATACTTCATCAGAAAAATGCATTAAAAAAAGTGTAATCAGAGCAGGTCTCAGTGAGCATACATTTAAGAAACTGAAAAATTGCATCTAAAAGGCCAGAAAAATGATTTTCATGCTGTGCATGAGAATGTTACGATGTTGAGAGACCTTTGGCCTCAACGCCTGAATTAAGCATAATTGGAGAATACTTGCACTTGAGCAGCTTGTGGCCTGAAATTCAATTGGTTGTAAGATTTGGTGAGCACCCATAAATGATTGAGGAGATTTGAATGAATTCTAGTTACATGTGTAACTCACTCAGAACAAAACTTCTGACATCTTTCAAGCCACGTAATTGTTTTGGGCTTCCTGTTTGCCTGTGTCTCTGAGCATGAATGGTGAGAAAACTGCAGGTCACTAAGATTATATGCAGGTTAGACATGAGGATTATTATAAGATCTAACTTCAATAAAATTTGAGGCAGCATTCTATCGCCACTACTAGAGTTGGTGTTATCCCTGACACTTGGATTTTATTAACCATCACCATGCAATTAAACAATTCACCAAGTGAATGTGTAGTCTGTGATTCTCATTTCCCACCATATTCGGTCCATAAAAGTGTTGGAACTGATTTGCTGGGAATAATACAAGTTGCAAATAATACTATGTTTCAAAATTTAAAAAGTCAAAAAAGAAACAAGCCAAATAGTGTTTTGTGACCATATTCCATTCAAGACAAGGGCCCTTACACATCCCATTATTCTGCTCTATAAGATAGGGGACTGGATTCTCCGATCCACGACGGCAAAATCGCGTTCGGTGACGGGGCGGAGAATCCCTGATGACTACAAAGTCGGGGGCGGCGCCGCTTTCACGATGCTCTGCCCCCTGAAAAGCGGCGTACTCTAGGAGTATGCTGCATGCCGTATCCACAACCTCAGGCCATTGCCTGAGGCCAGCCCTGCGATGCTCCATCCCCGACCGGCCGAGTTCTCGACGTCGTGGGACTTTCATGGTCTCACTCGTCGGGAACTCAGCATGGCGGCTGCGGGCTCAGTCCAGCACCGTCACATTCGGGGCAGGGACGATCTGCGGGCAGGGGGGGCTTTTTTCGGGGCTGGGGGCACTGTGGGGGAGCGGTCCGGGGCGCACGAGCGGCCGAAGTGGGGGGAACTATTTTTGGAGTCCGGGTCCGCGGGCTGCATCCACCATGAAGCACGCGCGGCCGCTGCAGGCCGCTGCCGTGTATTCGCGCAGCCACGGGCCCTGCAATTCTGCTGGCCGTATCGGCAGCTAGAGCTGGGAGCTTTACGCTGCCTGGCTGCTAGCCCCCCCCAGAGCAGGGAGTCGGTGGCCTTTTTGCGCTAGTTTTCCTGGCATTAAGCACCACCATTTTCACACCGGCATGGGGATGATGTCTATTTTGTACAATTATCTGAGGAGTCCTATTAGTGCCACTGTACTTGGGGGTCAATAAAAGCTTGAACAATGCCATTGGTGCCAAATGAACACAGATTTCCTACTCACCATCTTCTTCCTAATAGAGCACTGTCAATGTGAGAGGGGTGATGAATGCAACCTTGTCTTTGTACCTCATGGAATCTTTTGGAAGGTGAAACGATCTTGCCGCTGAGTCTAGTTACTGGAGTAGAATGCCTGTACTACTTCTGCTGCTCAGTTAACGTCATGACATGTATTATGAAGAATGCATCATTATAGAAGACAATTTGTTCAACAGATTGAAAAGCATATTATAGAAATGACAGTAAATAAGAAATGTATTTTGTTTTAATCACAATTTGGACAACTGGTTTAAGTACCAATTTGATAGCGCAAATTATCTAGTCATATTTCATTTGTTGTCTAAAATCTTGATGTAAAATTAATCCACTTAATTGTTTATTTCTGGTTGCCTGAGCAAAATGTGCATTTTAATCAGTTAGCTTCCACCTAGAATAATTTACTGCAGTTTCATGAATACCTTTTTTCTCCTACTGTGAATCTTGTTATTCTATGGGCGCGATATAATGGCCACTTATAGCTGCACCTGAAAAGCAGCTCGCTGCAGTGCAGCGTGGCTGATGAAAGCAGGGAGACCCCGCTCCCGGGACCTACACGGCTCGCAACGCCTCGAGAGATCCAATGTGATCATTTTTTGGCAAATCTGCATATCACTCTAATGTGCAGATTCCCGAGGTACCCGAGACTTTGGGATTCATCCCCTTCGCCTCGGAGACCTCAGGCACGCCTCGTTCAACACTGGTCCCCACAAACGGGCAACAGGCGGAAAGGCACTCCTTGGGTTCTCCTAGAGGATTGGAGGCCCCCAGTTGTGGGCTCTTTCGGCATTGTGGTGTCCTGGCATTGCTGGTGACACTTGGGCACCTGGCAATGCCACCCTGGCACTGCCTAGGTGTCCAGGTGACATTGCCAACTGGTATGGGCACTGCCAGATTGGCTCTGCCAAGGTGCCAAGCTGGCATTTTCTGCGCACACACGAATGGGCCGGGGTGCCCTGAGTGGGTGTTGGGGGGGCTGAGAAGGGCCGAAGACCCTCCCATAGTGCGTTCGAGCTGGTGGGGGGGGGGGGGGGGGGGGGGGGGTGGAGGTCGGAAATCGCTTTAAAGATTTTAAACGGAGTCCCGATCTCTTGCTACATGAGTGAGCACCAGTTACAAAATGGGGCTATGTGTGGCCTCGGCCACGTGTTCCCCACTGAGGCCTCTGTACAACGCAAGGTGCATTGAATAGCCATGTGTTTTTCAGCGCTGCGAAGGCCAGGAAACACGCAGCTAAACTCGCTGGTTATGGGACTTTGTTCCCATTTGGTCGAATTGAGCCCTACATGTATAATATGCAAATTAAATTATATTAAATATATATATGTAGACCTATTTAAGGAAACTATTCATAATATACAACATGCTGATTACAAATTAATTCAAGATTTTTAAACTAGCTTCATAAATATAAATTGAGCAGATTATTGAGTTAAATATTCTATACATTTTTAATGAAATAACTACAAAATTAATTTCAATGAATTCATAATTCTTAATGTTTGGTATACACAATGTGGCATATTATTCCTAATATCTGTAAAATCTAATATAATTTAATATCCACTCAGGTTCTGAATTGATGTGATTTATCACAATGAACAATATGCATATCCTGTTGTCCATTGAGCAACATATTAAATGCGTACACATGCCAATAATTGAGCACAATCCCAAATCAATTTTATTCATTCTTATGTGATTATCGGATCAAATGTCAAATTAAGTATCAATTCATCATGTATAAGTAAAAGGATAGTATCCACAGCAAAAGAGATGTTAATATTGTTTGACTTAAATCAACTCTATTGCTCATATTGAGCTAGATCCTCTGGTCCCCCAGCCGTGTGTTTCTCAGCATGCACCATTCGCTGGTGGCGGGATTCTCCATTAAAGCCAGCCCACGCCACCAGGAAACCCACGGGCAGGGGTACACTGCTGGCGGGAAAAGAGAATTTCAACGGCCGGAGAAATCCGGGCATTATAAGATAAAGCCCAGTTTTACTTTTACATATCCGTTACATATTGCTTACTGAACCATTAGCTGTCATTAACACAAGGAGGGCCTATTTCGCTGCTGGTGCCACAAGCTCACTTTTCAATGGATGAAGTACGTCAGTGCTTGACACAATAGTACTAGAATACATGTTTAATCAATATTCCTAGTGGAGTATTGTCTTAACAGGATACATGATAAGACCTAATGACATTGGATACAAAACTTACAAGAGCTCATAAGATAAATTATGTAAATTGAGTCAATTCAGAAGCAAATCTAATTAAAATGCAACACTTTTTCACAAGTAACACTTAGCACAAAGCCAACTGAAAGACAGAAAATTACACATTTTAAGTACAAGTACTGTCTATTTATGTTTGTCATGAAAGGGGTGCTATTGAAATGTTGCCAGAGTCATTTTAGTCTAGGATCTTCATAGAAGCAGAGAGAAAAGACGCTCAACCCAGCAGCTCGACTTTAACTCAAACTCCAGAATTGAAAGTAGACTTCCCAGAAAATGGCTCAGGTTGAGATTCACTGGTCTTCCTGCAGCATGTTTCTCAGTGGTGGGATGCGGTTTGCCAATGGGCAGTGGGATCTTCTGGTCATGCCACAGTCAATGGGATTTCTCTTTGAATCCACCCGCAGCAGTGCAATGTTGGAGGGACATGAAGATCAGGCCAGCGTGAACATTCGGACGATCTCGCCCTATGTGTCATTTCAGACTCAAAAGTCAGTACGAATCGTGTCAGCTGTTCTGGTGCGATTACCAACGTGACCTTCACGCAATAGTCATTTTTTGAAGGCCGCATAATTTGCAATGGAATTAAGAGGGGCAGGGCATAAGCATGCCAGCAAGCCTAGCTTCACAGAGATAAAGGGCACCCCGATCTCAAAAAACAGTAAATAATCATAGTATCCCTACAGTGCAGAAGGAAGCCATTTGCCTAACGGGTCTGCATCAACTCTCTGAAAGATCACCCCACCCAGGCCCACTCCCCACCCTATATGTAATCCCACCTAACCTGCACTTCCTGGACACAAAGGGGCAATTTAGCATGGCCAATCATACTACTTCGCACTATGGCTTCACAGCGCCAGGTTCCCAGGTTCGATTCCCGGCTTGGGTCACTTGTCTCTGAGGAGCCTGCACGTTCTCCCCATAGAATCATAGAAGTTTACAGCATGGAAACAGGCCCTTCGGCCCAACCAGTCCATGCCGCCCAGTTTTTACCATTAAGCTAGTCCCAGTTGCCCGCACTTGGCCCATAACCCTCTATACCCATCTTACCCATGTAACCATCTAAATGCTTTTTGAAAGACACAATTGTACCCGCCTCTACTACTACCTCTGGCAGCCCATTCCAGACACTCACTACCCTCTGAGTGAAGAAATTGCCCCTCTGGGCCCTTCTGAATCTCTCCCCTCTCACCTTAAACCTATGCCCTCTAGTTTTAGACTCCCCTACCTTTGGGAAAAGATGTTGACTATCTACCTTATCTATGCCCCTCATTATTTTATAGACCTCTATAAGATCACCCCTAAGCCTCCTACGCTCCAGGGAAAAAAGTCCCAGTCTATCCAGCCTCTCCTTATAACTCAAACCATCAAGTCCCGGCAACATCCTAGTAAATCTTTTCTGCACTCTTTCTAGTTTAATAATATCCTTTCTATAATAGGGTGACCAGAACTGCACACAGTATTCCAAGTGTGGCCGTACCAATGTCTTGTACAACTTCAACAAGACGTCCCAACTCCTATATTCAATGTTCTGACCAATGAAACCAAGCATGCCGAATGCCTTCTTCACCACCCTGTCCACCTGCGACTCCACCTTCAAGGAGCTATGAACCTGTACTCCTAGATCTCTTTGTTCTATAACTCTCCCCAACGCCATACCATTAACTGAGTAGGTCCTGGCCTGATTCGATCTGCCAAAATGCATCACCTCACATTTATCTAAATTAAACTCCATCTGCCATTCGTCGGCCCACTGGCCTAATTGATCAAGATCCCGTTGCAATCCTAGATAACCTTCTTCACTATCCACTGTGCCACCAATCTTGGTGTCATCTGCAAACTTACTAACCATGCCTCCTAAATTCTCATCCAAATCATTAATATAAATCACAAATAACAGTGGACCCAGCACCGATCCCTGAGGCACACCACTGGTCACAGGCCTCCAGTTTGAAAAACAACCCTCTACAACCACCCTCTGCCTTCTGTCGTCCAGCCAATTTTGAATCCAATTGGCAACCTCACCCTGGATCCCGTGAGCTTTAACCTTCTGCAACAACCTACCATGCGGTACCTTGTCAAAGGCTTTGCTAAAGTCCATGTAGACAACGTCTACTGCACTGCCCTCATCTACCTTCTTGGTCACTCCCTCAAAAAACTCAATCAAATTTGTGAGACATGATTTTCCACGCACAAAGCCATGCTGACTGCCCCGAATCAGTCCTTGCCTCTCTAAATGCTTGTAGATCCTGTCTCTCAGAATACCTTCTAGCAACTTACCTACTACAGACGTTAGGCTCACCGGTCTGTAGTTCCCAGGCTTTTCCCTGCTGCCCTTCTTAAACAAGGGCACAACATTCGCCACTCTCCAATCTTCAGGCACCTCACCTGTGGCTGCCGATGATTCAAATATCTCGGTTAGGGGACCCGCAATTTCCTCCCTAGCCTCCCACAACATCCTGGGATACATTTCATCAGGTCCCGGGGATTTATCTACCTTGATGCGCTTTAAGACTTCCAGCACCTCCTCCTCTGTAATATGCACACTTCTCAAGACATCACTATTTATTTCCCTTAGTTTCCTAACATCCATGCCTTTCTCCACCGTGAATACCGATGAGAAATATTCATTCAGGATCTCACCCAACTCTTGTGGCTCTGCACATAGATGCCCTTGTTGATCCTTAAGAGGCCCTACTCTGTCCCTAGTTACTCTTTTCCCCTTTATGTATCTGTAGAATCTCTTTGGATTCACCCTTGCATTATTTGCCAAAGCAATTTCATGTCCCCTTTTTGCCCTCCTGATTTCCCTCTTAACTCTATTTCGACAATCTCTATACTCTTCAAGGGATCTACTTGATCCCAGTTGCTTATGTACGTCATATGCCTCCTTCTTCTTTTTGACCAGAGTCTCAATATCTCGAGTCATCCAGGGTTCCCTACTTCTACCAGCCTTGCCCTTCACTCTAAAGGGAATGTGCTTACCCTGCACCCTGGTTAACACATTTTTAAAAGCCTCCCATTTACCAGCCGTCCCTTTGTCTGCCAATAGTCTCCCCCAATCTACCTCTGCAAGTTCCTGTCTGATACCATCAAAATTGGCCTTGCCCCAATTAAGAATTTTAACTCTTGGGCCAGACCTATCATTCTCCATAGCTATCTTAAAACTAATGGAATTATGGTCACTTGTCCCAAAGTGATCCCTCACTAGCACTTCTATCACTTGCCCTTCCTTATTTCCCAAGACGAGGTCAAGTTTTGCCCCCTCTCTAGTCGGTCCATCCACATACTGAATGAGAAATTCCTCCTGAATACACTCAACAAATTTCCCTCCATCCAAACCCCTAATGCTATGGCTGTCCCAGTCAATGTTGGGAAAGTTAAAGTCCCCTACTACTACCACCCTATTATTCTTGCAGCTATCTGTAATCTCCTTACATATTTGCTCCTCAATTTCCCGCTGACTATTTGGGGGCCTGTAGTACAGTCCTACCAAGGTGATCTCTCCCTTCTTATTTTTCAGTTCCACCCATATAGACTCAGTGGGCGAACCCTCGGATATATCCCCTCTAAGTACTGCTGTGATGTTCTCCCTAATCAAAAACGCCACTCCCCCTCCTCTCTTACCTCCTGTTCTATCCTTTCTATAGCATCTGTACCCCGGAACATTGAGCTGCCAGTCCTGCCCCTCCCTTAGCCATGTTTCAGTCATAGCTATAATATCCCAGTCCCATGTGCCCGTCCATGCCCTGAGTTCATCTGCTTTGCCCGTCAGGCCCCTTGCATTGAAATAAATGCAGTTTAATGTAGACCTTCCTTGCTCTCTGCCCTGCTTTCTCTGGTCATGCTTTACACACTCTCCCTTCCTGCCTTTTGTTTCTGTCCCCACTGACTTCCTACATCGGTTCCCATCCCCCTGGCACATTAGTTTAAACCCTCCCCAACTGCACTAGCAAACACCCCCCCGAGAACATTGGTTCCGGTCCCACCCAGATGCAGACCGTCCGATTTGTACAGGTCCCACCTCCCCCAGAATCGGTCCCAATGTCCCAGGAATTTGAAACCCTCCCTCTTGCACCATCTCTCAAGCCACGTATTCATCCTAGCTATCCTGTCATTCCTACTCTGACTATCACGTGGCACTGGTAGCAATCCTGAGATTACTACCTTTGAGGTCCTACTTTTTAGTTTAACTCCCAACTCCCTAAATTCAGCATGTAGGACCTCATCCCGTTTTTTACCTATATCGTTGGTGCCTATATGCACCACGACAGCTGGCTGTTCACCCTCCCCCTCCAGAATGCCCTGCAGCCGCTCCGAGACATCCTTGACCCTTGCACCAGGGAGGCAACATACCAACCTGGATTCTCGTTTGCGTCCGCAGAAACGCCTGTCTATTCCCCTTACAATTGAATCCCCTATCACTATAGCTCTGCCACTCTTTTTCCCGCCCTTCTGTGCAGCAGAGCCAGCCACGGTGCCATGAACCTGGCTGCTGCCACCTTCCCCTGGTGAGCCATCTCCCCCAACAGTTTCCAAAACGGTAAATCTGTTTTGGAGGGAGATGACCGCAGGGGATCCCTGCACTGCCTTCCTACTCTTCCTCTGTCTGTTGGTCACCCTTTCCCTATCTGCCTCAGTAATTTTAATCTGCGGTGTGACCAACTCACTGAATGTGCTATCCACAACTTCCTCAGCATCGCGGATGCTCCAAAGTGAGTCCATCCGCAGCTCCAGAGCCGTCAAGCGGTCTAACAGGAGCTGCAGTTGGACACACTTCTTGCAGATGAAGTCTGCATGGGTTTCCTCGGGGTGCTTCAGTTTCCTCCCACAAGTCCCGAAAGATGTGCTGTTAGGCAATTTGGATATTCTGAATTCTCCCTCTGTGTACCCGAACAGGCGCCAGAATGTGGCGACTAGGGGCTTTTCACAGTAACTTCATTGCAATGTTAATGGAAGCCTACTAGTGACAATAAAGATGATGATGATTATTATTATTAATCTGCACACCTTTGGACTATGGGAGGAAACCAGAGCACCGAGAGGAGACACTGGGAGAACATGCAAACTCCACACAGACAGCCACCCTAGGTTAGAATTGAACCCAGGTTCTGGCACTGTGAGGTAGCTGTGTTAATCACTGTACCACTGTGCATGCCCCCCACCACCAGGCTCGCCGACATCGGGGCATCAGTGACCCCTCACCTCTCAACATTTCTGACATCGGGGCTTCCGTGCACCCCTACCTCACTACCATCCTCAATCTCCACATCATGGCTACCATCCTCAACGGCATCGTAGTTTCAGTACCCAACCCCCACCATAATCCTCGCCGGAATTGGTGCTTCTATGGCCTCCTCCAACATCGCTGGCAATGGAGCTTCAGTGCCCCCACCCCCAACATTGCCAACATGGGGGCTACAGTTTCCCCCTCCCCCACAACATCGCCGGCATCAGGTCATCGCTAACCCCCCCCAACCCCAACCCCAACATCGCCGGCATCAAGTCTTCAGTGCCATCCCCACTACCATCCTTACCGGCATCAGAGCTTTGATGCCCCCATCTCAATATCGCTGGCATTGGGGCTTCAGTGTACCCCCCCTCTCCCACCCTCCCCCACAACACCACTGGCATTGGGACTTCACATTGTGCCGGTGGGTACGGAATAGCAGGAGCTAGGAGAGTTCAGCTTAAAGCTGATTTTGAATATGCTCATGCTGGGCGTGAAGCAGATCATGTCAGCTGCAGCAGGCCTGGAGAATCGTGCATTGTTCGACAACCAAAGCAGATCCCATTTCGGACCTCTCCCGCTATTCTCCCGACTTAGCAGGATTTGCGCCGAATGCAATGTGGCTGGAAAATCGGCCCTTATATCAGCTTTGATTGACATATAATGAAAACAGGAAACACAGGCGTGGCAGCATCGTAACCCTGAACGTTCATCCACCCAAAACATTCTCTCTCAACAGATGCTGTCAGATCTGCTGAGAATTTCCAGAATCTCCTATTTACAGTTCAGATTTCCAGTGTTCTCAATACCTTGCTCACACATCTTTTGGCTTTCAACTCTTTGTATCTTTTTCAAATTGTCATTCAATATTTATTACAATTTTCAGACTTCCTCAACCCTGCTATCATCATAGATTATCATAGAATTTACAGTGCAGAAGGAGGCCATTCGGTCCATCGAGTCTGCACCGGTTCTTGGAATGAGCACCCTACCCAAGGTCAACACCTCCACCCTATCCACATAACCCAACAACCCCACCTGACACTAAGGGCAATTTTGGACACTAAGGGCAATTTATCATGGCCAATCCACCTAATCTGCATATCTTTGGACTGTGGGAGGAAACCGGAGCACCCGGAGGAAACCCACGCACACACGGGGAGGATGTGCAGACTCCGCACAGACAGTGGCCCAAGCTGGAATCGAACCTGGGACCCTGGAGCTGTGAAGCAATTGTGCTATCCACAATGCTACCGTGCTGCCCAGCCTTTCTGTTTCATCCTCTCCTCTTCTCTGCTCCTTTTCATCACCCTTCCCTCCTTCCTTCTGTTCCCACAATCCAGAGGTCTGATGCACATATACATCATGAATTTAAGAAGTTATGGAATGCACAAAATATGACCAGGAAATACCAAGATTGTAAGTGTTGTTGACAGATGTAAGTACTTAGCATGTGCCACAGTCACATTATATGCCTGTAAAATGTATTAAGAAGATGGACACTTTTAAAAGGCAGCATGGTGTATGGACAGTTTACATTGACGGCGAGACTCCAGAGAAGTCAGGTGACATATTTTGTGATTTCTATATTGACAGAGACTGATGTGTCTGAACAGATCTCTAGGAAGTTACTTAAAATGCAAATAGTCATCCCCAATGTTGATTTGATTGATTGCCCCTTGTCATTTCAGTGGAAGAGATTCAAAATGACAGTGGCTACCAAGCCTGATGCCCCCAAGGTGATGGAATTTCATATAAAGACATTTTTGAGTCTAATCATAGCTGGAATGTTGATGAGATTGCAAACATGCTCCATTATGTGATGAATTGTGTAGCCATCAACCCATTGTGGACAATGGAAAACATTGATGCTGTTGTCCATGTGGCATAAACTGGCTTGTGATCGGGAAATGTTATGATCTAAATGGGCAGCCCAGTGAGGCAGTCTAGGGCCAAAGCTCGGAGGGAGAGATCTCACCCAAAAGAAGGAAATAATTCTGCCTTAAAAAGACAGTGAGTTCCTGCAGTGAAGTGGAACTAATTTGTTTTACCTGCAGGATTATAAGTTTCCCTGCAGGAGTTTGACAGCAGTTTTGACAAAAGGAGCTTTCAGTGAACCAAGAGGCTGGAAGCCTTCAGAACTGCAACATTTCAACCTGCATCTT
Source organism: Scyliorhinus torazame (assembly GCF_047496885.1). Classification (NCBI taxonomy): domain Eukaryota; kingdom Metazoa; phylum Chordata; class Chondrichthyes; order Carcharhiniformes; family Scyliorhinidae; genus Scyliorhinus; species Scyliorhinus torazame. Next base: position 93,808,697 of record NC_092708.1, read on the forward strand.
TCATAGGATCTGGGTGTCAATTTTGAACCAAGTCTCTTGATAGTTCATTTCCGAGGCAGTTAATAGTCAAAGAGTTGCAGTGGGTCTGGAGTCACATGTAGGCCTGATTTGGAAAGGATAGCAGAATTCCTTCCCTAAAGGTCTTTCGTGAATGAGATGGGTTTTTACAATAATCAATTAAACTAGCTTGATATTATAGATTGATTATTTTAAATTACACCAGCTGCCATAGTGGGATTTGTGCCAATGTCTGTAAAATATTAGCCTGGTCCTCTGGATTACCCATCCTGTGAGATTACCACTATGTCACCATCTCTCCCTCTCCCTTGCAGCCCCCCCCCCCCCCCCCCCCACCCCCAAACCAAGTGCATGTTTCTCTTTAGAACATTGTGCATATATATATATATGTGTGTGTGTGTGTGTATGCTCATGTGTTTGAGGAGTGGGTGTTTATTGCGGTTACATTTCGGGAATTGCAAAAAATATATGTTCATCCTTTCTTTTGGTTTAAACTTACAAGAAAGCCTGTCTACTCTCTAAAGTCACAGCACCCAATGACTTAAAACACTCCCTTTCAAAAATTCAGCTTGTTACAGTCCATTAGGACAAGGGCAACAGATACATGGGAACACCACCACCTGGAGGTTGCACTCCAAGTCACTCACCATCCTGACTTGCAAATATATCACCGTTCCTTCACTATCACTGAATCAGCACACTGGAAATCCCTTTCTCAGAGCACTGTGGGTGTACCTCCACCACATGGACTACAGTGGTTCAAGAAGGCAGCTCACCACCACCTTCTCAAAGGCAATTAATGTTGGCCTCGCTGGCGAAGCTCAGATCCCTTGAATGAGTAAAAAAAACAGAGCCATCCTAACATTTAAGCACCTTTTTCCATTTTCTGGTTTATATTAGATAATGAGGGATAACGTGTACATCTTTGTAAGAAGCAGTGGAGATAAAAACATTCAGCTTCAGTAACTGCATTTATTTCTCCCTATATTTTTATTTACATACCCAGTCAGTAACAGCACTTATTGAACAAACAAAATATAATTCAGGATGATAATGTTCTCAGCTTTTGGTGTCCAATTATATGTAATTGTGTTTGAAGAATTAACCCATAGCTTGAAGCTAAATTTCTTAACGAAGCAAAGGTTTTGGAAACAGAATGAAAGCTCAGGCTGACATAATTGATTTTGAAAAGAGCTTTGTGCTGCACAAATGAAATTCTTACTGAAACAATTACAGTAATCTGTGAGCTGTTCACTTTAAGCAAGGATGTGCTCTTGAGCGTTACGGAGCACTCTTGCTGAGAAAGCAAACATTATTGATTTGGGTGAGACTGGCATGGAACTAATATGAGTGCTATTAATATATAGGTTGCAACATTTACCTCCTTGAAGCCTACTGCTTGGGTGTTATACGTGCCAGAATGGGCATCTGTGTCACGCACCCATGCTTCTGCAATGGAACATGCTGGATGCCAAATTGGCTGGGATATTCGGCTGGACAGAGGGAACGTATGCCGGAGGTTTGCACAGTAGCCAAATTGTAATGTCAATCAGCATTCAGCAGCAGGAAGAGCTGTAGGCTGCCCTATTGAGGCCCTCATTTGAGTCTTCAACAGAAGAAGCCTTGTATGGCTTGGCCTTCCAGGGAACTGGCTCCTATGCTAACCTTGTCTCCTGCTCAGATTGCATCCCCTGATGTCCAATATATCACCACTTGTGGATCTCGCCTCAAAGCTACCCCTTAAAATACACACAATGTCAATATCTGAACTGCTGGTTGCATGTTAAAGCGTGTAATTGCGTTGCTTTTTCATCTTTTACCTAACCACCAGAATATAGACTAGTTTAAATTCTTGGATATTTCAAAAGGAAAATGGCATAAGAGTAGTGTTGTTATGAGGGGAAAGGTTGAAAGCAAGAGGTGCATGTTTATCCCATTTTCAAATTGTAAATCAAGTGATGATTGGTGATGGCCATTCCCATAATGGCAAGCACTGTCTTCCACAGCATGGGTAAGGAAATGCCACCATGCCTGACCCTGTCCTGGTGCCTCCAATTATGCATCCCTTGATCTGCAGGGGAGAGGGAAGTGTGGCACATTGTGTTTGGCTGATGTGGCTGTCTTGAAATCTGACAGCCTTGGAGCATGCTCCCTCTCCTGTTGCATCATTAGTCACTGTCCTCCCCAGCATTCTCAAAAACCTGCCCCAGCCAGACCTTCCTTTTAAGAGTTGCAAGTTGGCTTCAAGACATGTTAGCCTCATACAAATTTGGGCCATCTGCTGAGCTATGCAGCCACTCAACAGCACATTTACTCTGGGCAACACAAAGTTTGTGTGTTGCCTGCATCAGATTTAATAGCAAAGTGTTATCATTGAGTCAAGTTCATAGAATACAGAGGGAGACCATTTGGCCCATCAAGTCTGCTGACTCTTAACAACCTAACCAATCCCATTTCCCCATTCTATCACTATAGCTCTGCTAGTTTGTTTCCCCTCAAGAGCCCATCCAACGTCCTTCTGAAATCAGTGTTTGTCTCCACTTCCAGGCAGTGAGTTCCATGGTCATTGTGACTTGATACGTAAAAAATTCTTCCTCAAATCCCCATGCATGATTTCCCCAAAACCTTAAATCTGTGCCCCTTCACCTTTGTACGATCAGTTAATGAGAGCAACTTTTCTTTGTCTTCCTTATCTGAATCTGTCATTATTTTGTACACCTTTAACAAATCTTCCCTCAATCTCCTTTGCTCCTTCTGCAGCCTTCTTCTGCAACCTAACTCTGTAGCTAAAATCTTTCAGTCCGAGAACCATCCCGTTAAGCTCTTGTATTCTCTCGAGGACACTCACAACCATCCCAAAGTGTGATGACCAGAACTGAATGTAATAATCTTGTTGTGGACAAAGCAGAGCATTGTAAAAGTTTAGTATAATTTCCCTGATTTTGTACTCAATATCAACCTGTAGTTATTAGGATTGTCCTTACACCCTTTCTCAAATAAGGGCACACTTGGCACTTCCAAACCTCTTGTACCTCCCCATTACTAGGGAAGATTATATAAATATTCTGCTGTCTCCGCCCCTCGCTTCCTATAGCAAGGTGGGATACAAGCCATCTAGACCAGGTGATTTATCCACACTAAGCATTGTCAGTTTTTCCAGTACAAGTTATCAGTGTTCACTCCATCCATTACCTCGATTATCTCCATTTCCTCCAATGTTTGCCAATGTCTTCTTCCTTAGTAAACACCAATACAAAGTACGAATTGAGCATTCTAGCCTTTCCCTGCACCTCTAGACATATATCCGATATGATCCACCCTGCTTCTGTTTACCTATTTCCCACTTATTACTAATCATGCATCACTATTTCCAGGCACGCTTCTGAGGGTTATTTAATTTTTTTTTCATATGTTCAAAAATGGCTGAGTGTATTTTCTAGATTTAAAAGCCATGCATCACAACTATCTCCTGCACTTCAAAGTACAAAACATTTGGTGACCCATGAGTGACGTCTCCATAGACCCAAGATTTTTTTTTTTCTGAAGCTGTGTGCATTGCTGGCACCAATACCTCAGCCAAGATGAGCCAACTCAGCTCAGTCTATAGACAACGTCTTAAATGTTCATGAACTGTATGGGTCGATATAATAACTCCAGAATATTTAAATTTTACCTAATGGTCAAATAACAAGTTTGCCATCAAGCATATTCCTAACTTGTAATAACACAGATCTTTGCAACATGCTTAATGGAAAAAGATCATAGCTGGGATTTTACGGCTCTCCAGTGGCTGGTTTCCCAACGGCAGAGGCAGCTTGTCATTGATGTGTTATGTACTCTGGGATAACACAGGCTGCAACTGGATGCAGCTTTAACCAAAAGATACTCCAGACCTTGAAGTTAGTTCAATCTGATTTATTGAACCAGTAGCACAGTTAGCACAGTTCTCTGAGTTCGACTCTCTGCTAACCTAAGTGTGGTTACTCTGTCTGACTGAACCAGACTAGCTCTTAGCCACGTGCTGAAGGTGTGATATTGTACATACACCCTGACTCACTCTGCAGATGTTCATCAGTGGAAAGAGGCGGAGTGTGAGTGCCTCGTGCCTTTTATAGTGAGATACCACCCCTGAGTGTCCTGCCTGCTCATTGGTCATGTCCTGTTCTCTGTGTTCATTAGCTGCCTGTCTGTGCCTGTCTGTATATCATTATCTGCATGTCTGCATATCATGACAGTCATTGGCCCGCAGGACCTCCTGGTCCCGCCAAAGTCAATGGCCATGTATATTGCTCGCTGGCCACACCACCAGGGGTTGCCTTCGGCAGGACAGGAAGATCCCCCTGGCTGGAAGGGCTGGAATTCATAGAACATAGAACATAGAACATAGAACAATACAGCGCAGTACAGGCCCTTCGGCCCACGATGTTGCACCGAAACAAAAGCCATCTAACCTACACTATGCCATTATCATCCATATGTTTATCCAATAAACTTTTAAATGCCCTCAATGTTGGCGAGTTCACTACTGTAGCAGGTAGGGCATTCCACGGCCTCACTACTCTTTGCGTAAAGAACCTACCTCTGACCTCTGTCCTATATCTATTACCCCTCAGTTTAAAGTTATGTCCCCTCGTGCCAGCCATATCCATCCGCGGGAGAAGGCTCTCACTGTCCACCCTATCCAACCCCCTGATCATTTTGTACGCCTCTATTAAGTCTCCTCTTAACCTTCTTCTCTCCAACGAAAACAACCTCAAGTCCATCAGCCTTTCCTCATAAGATTTTCCCTCCATACCAGGCAACATCCTGGTAAATCTCCTCTGCACCCGCTCCAAAGCCTCCACGTCCTTCCTATAATGCGGTGACCAGAACTGTACGCAATACTCCAAATGCGGCCGTACCAGAGTTCTGTACAGCTGCAACATGACCTCCCGACTCCGGAACTCAATCCCTCTACCAATAAAGGCCAACACTCCATAGGTCTTCTTCACAACCCTATCAACCTGGGTGGCAACTTTCAGGGATCTATGTACATGGACACCTAGATCCCTCTGCTCATCCACACTTTCAAGAACTTTACCATTAGCCAAATATTCCGCATTCCTGTTATTCCTTCCAAAGTGAATCACCTCACACTTCTCTACATTAAACTCCATTTGCCACCTCTCAGCCCAGCTCTGCAGCTTATCTATATCCCTCTGTAACCTGCTACATCCTTCCACACTATCGACAACACCACCGACTTTAGTATCGTCTGCAAATTTACTCACCCACCCTTCTGCGCCTTCCTCTAGGTCATTGATAAAAATGACAAACAGCAACGGCCCCAGAACAGATCCTTGTGGTACTCCACTTGTGACTGTACTCCATTCTGAACATTTCCCATCAACCACCACCCTCTGTAGTGGTTGATGGGAAATTCAGACTCACCTTTGTTCATTTTCTGATACCCATGATATTCTAAACTAAAATAGAATATCCCACACATGTCAAAAGGCAATAATACAACAAGTAGTTCAGAAAACCACATAAAACATTAAACATAACAATTTATGTAGGTGATTTGGAGTTGGGGACCAAGTGCAATGTGTCCAAGTTTGCAGACGACACTAAGATGAGTGGTAAAGCAAAAAGTGCAGAGGATACCGGAAGTCTGCAGAGGGATTTGGATAGGTTAAGTGAATGGGCTAGGGTCTGGGAGATGGAATACAATGTTGACAAATGTGAGGTTATCCATTTTGGTAGGAATAACAGCAAAAGGTATTATTATTTAAATGATAAGATATTAAAACATGCTGCTGTGCAGAGACCTGGGTGTACTAGTGCATGAGTCACAAAAAATTGGTTTACAGGTGCAACAGGTGATTAAGAAGGCAAATGGAGTTTTGTTCTTCATTGCTAGAAGGATGGAGTTTAAGACTAGGGAGGTTATGCTGCAATTGTATAAGGTGTTAGTGAGGCCACATCTGGAGTATTGTGTTCAGTTTTGGTCTTGTTACCTGAGAAAGGACGTACTGGCGCTGGAGTGTGTGCAGAGGAGATTCACTAGGTTAATCCCAGGGCTGAAGGGGTTGGACCCGAGGAGAGGTTGAGTAGACTGGGACTGTACTCGTTGGAATTTAGAAGGATGCGGGGGGCGGGGGGATCTTATAGAAACATATAAAATTATGAAGGGAATAGATAGGATAGATGCGGGCAGGTTGTTTCCACAGGCGGGTGAAAGCAGAACTAGGGGGCATAGCCTCAAAATAAGGGGAAGTAGATTTCGAACTGAGCTTAGGAGGAACTCCTTCACCCAAAGGGTTGTGAATCTATGGAATTCCTTGCCCAGTGAAGCAGTTGAGTCTCCTTCATTAAATGTTTTTAAGATAAAGATAGATAGTTTTTTGAAGAATAAAGGGATTAAGGGTTATGGTGTTCAGGCCGGAAAGTGGAGCTGAGTCCACAAAAGTTCAGCCATGATCTAATTGAATGGCGGAGCAGGCCCGAGGGGCCAGGTGGCCTACTCCTGCTCCTAGTTCTTATGTTCTTATGTTTTTATAAAGCTGAGTGTTAATGGGCTGGTTTAGCTCATTAATGAGATTGAAGACGAATGCAACGGCCCCCCTAGAATTACCGGACTCACCAGCGGGAAGTCACTCAGAATTAACTTAGTAACCCTTTTCAAAAATGAGAACCTGGCGCAATGGGCATTGAGGGGAAATGAGGAGGTGAGTAGACCTGTCCATTTTTCAACATATAGTTCAAGGGCACCGGAGTTGCTGCCTCAGTGCTCGGAGGGGGTGGGGGACCCCTCTGGGGCTTTGAGCTTGGTCGGGGGGCTGAAGCGTTCCAGGTCGGGGGTCACCTCTGGGTTGATGAGAGGTGAGTGGCTTTGCATCTGTGAGACCTTCAAGACATCTTTAAGTATTATGGAGATGCATAACAGGGAGAGCCACAGCTGCAGCCTGTTTGTCCTACTACACACTTCCCTGCTGAAGCTTCTATCCTGAATATCAAATTCACCCCCCCCCCCCCTTGACTTTGAGCAGATTTAGCTTCACAGCAGAAGGTTATTTCAAATGAGGAACTAGCCTTGTTAGTTGTGAGTGCACTTCACAGCTTCAGGTTGTATTTGGTGGCTGCAGATACCCGAAGGCTGCTGTTGCTGTTTCCTTCCTTTTCCATAGCCAGAAAGAAGGCCAATTTTTTCTAAGATACCTAGGTCCTGGAACAGCGGGCTCAGGAGGATGAATGAGTCCAGAAGCCAATCTGGTTTGAAGCAAGAAGATGCTGTGGGACCTTGTGCGCAACACTGATCCAAATGGGCCACTTGATGATGCCGTTGAAGAAATGCTTTTGCAGATTGCTGATGCTTTTGTTGCATGTGAGAGCTGCATGTAACTGACACATCACCGTGGGTTAAACACGCTGGAAGTCAAACTTGTTCAGCTGCACCTTGAGTGCCAGTGGAATATGTGGATGTCAGGATTTGGTTACGGTGAGATTGGGCCGTGTGGGAGGGCCTGCACAACTGCAGCTCCTGGACGGAGAATGAAATGAAATGAAAATTGCTTATTGTCACAAGTAGGCTTCAAATGAAGTTGCTGTGAAAAGCCCCTAGTCGCCACATTCCGGCGCCTGTTCGGGGAGGCTGTTACGGTAATTGAACCGCGCTGCTGGCCTGCCTTGGTCTGCTTTCAAAGTCAGCGATTTAGCCCTGTGCTAAACAGCCCCTACTGATACATGGAATAAGTCGCACATTGCTGGATAGATCATATCTACGACAAAGTTCTGGACATGACACCATGTTCTCGGGCTCATCCTCCAGTGCGAGAGAGGTGATACCGTGTGTTTTTCTTTTGTAAAAGTGAGCTGACATAGCTTTGTCTTGGTACCAATATGGAACAATGCCATTTCCTTGTTGTTTAATGGTGAGTGTGATATATGGAATGTTATGTAGTTGATTTTCAAACCTTTGTTACTGTTGACTGTTTAATAAACAAAATATTCTCAACTCTCAAGTGCCTCCTCAAGGGCATACGTGCCATGCCTCAGAGGGTGATTAATGCACTGCATGTCCAGCAAACTTTGATGCTTGAACACTGCCTGAACTCTGAGTGCCAGCACCATAGAGGCAGTTGCCAACAATCAAACACCAAAGAGCAGGGCCTCACCACTGTGGATCTTCCCACGATCAAAGGATGACGTGTGGATGAGTGGAGAGTGGCTGAACACGGCCTCACTAATGTTCCTGGCAGAGGTTTAGGGTCGAGGGGCTCGTGATGAGGCCAGGAGTGAGTGTGCAGAGCATGCTTTGCCAACACAACTGTCTTGCTCTATGGCACTCTGAGAGAATGCGGGACAGGTAAGGGTGAGGGAGGCTTGCGAGATTTTAGGGTCCTGGTATAAAAGGCCTAATTGATAATAATAATCTTTATTATCACAAGTAGGCTTACATTTGCACTGCAATGAAGTTACTGTGAAAAGCCCCGAGTCGCCACCTGCTGGGCACCTTAGGGAGAATTCAGAATGCCCAATTCACCTAACAGCATGTCTTTTGGGACTTGTGGGAGGAAACCGGAGCACCTGGAGGAAGCTCACGCAGACACGGGGATAACATGCAGACTCTGCACAGACAGTTACCCACTGCAACCCACTAAACACTGTGCTACTATGCCACCCATGAATTAGACATAACCACGCAAGGCACGGTCCAGGTTTTACACTGGACCGTGTCTTGCGTGGTTATGTCTAACACCCTAGCAGTGTTGATCTCGGTGCCACGCATTGTCAGCACTATCTCCTGCACCTACCACTTTTAGGACTCCTCTAATCAAACTTGCAGTCACTGGAATGACGCTGACACCCCCTCCTGAATCTCATGGCTGTGTCCTCATCAACATCAGCTCTGGGAGAACCTTGTTCTCAGAAAATGACTGGAACACAGCTGTGTCCTGCAGCCCAGCAGACCTCTGACTGCTGCCTCCACCAGGTGCTCACCAGATTGTGCTCCAGAAGCCTGTCCACCAATGTCGCCCACCAAGATGTGTGTCTCTGCGCTGGTGGAAGGTGCGGGTGAAAGCTGTGATGCATCACCCGTAGTCTCCTCAGAACTCTCCTCTGAGGTGTTCTCTTGGGTGGCGGCGGTACGGCTCCAGATGGCCCAGCATCATCAGATGGTGATCCTGGAAGACAATGGACATGTGGTCAGTGAGAGGGAAGAATTATTTTGTCTGACATGAACAACTTACTTGAGACAGGTCATCTGGGTAGAGAGTCAGTGGATCCTCACCTCTGCGGCATAGGACAACCTCGCTTTTGGTAACTGCTCTCTCCTCGGGCAGCCCCACGATTTCCAGGGCCCGTTCCTCATAGAGGGCGTGGAGTTGGATGCCTGGGATTCTGTTACCCTCATCTTGGCCCTTTCCCACTTATTATGGGCTACCTTCTGATGTGAGAACAAAGAGAGGGCATTGTGAACCACACGCTTGATTAGTCAGGAGAGTCTATAGCAGCTGGCATGTATGGGCACTGCACTGGACATGAAGGGGTTGTGCTGGTGGGTGCCATGGGGTTCTGAGGAACTAGCACAAATATTGGATGTGGGGTGGGTGCAAGGTGTCAGCCAATGGATTGGGGAGAGGAGGGGGTTTGGGGAATTTGGATTGGATTGGATTGGATTTGTTTATTGTGGGGTGGGAGGCAGAAATGATGCCAAGAGAGAGGTGGTAACGTACCCTTGCACCAGCTTGGTGAAGGTCGTTGGTCTCCTTCTGCATTGGACGATGGTCCTCCTTGTCATACTGCCCGCACTGACAGCCGCTACCACTGCCTCTTCAAGCAGCATTGCTGACCCTGCTGCTGGTCCTCTGACCCCCTCGGGGGAGCAGGGTGCACCGCCTCTCATCCACAGCATCAAGAAGCCTTGTGAGGTCAGCATCCCCAAAGCGAGGAGCAGGTCTGCGCACTGCCATGCTTGTGTGATGACTGGGTGTGAGTAGTGAGGAAGCGCTTAAAAGCAGCTCCCCCTTGTTAGCGATGAGCTACTGAGGCATGAGCCGGATAAGTAAGATGGTGAGACAGCCAGTAATGGCGAGAATCTCGTGGTAGCTCATTTTTGGCACCAAGTGCGTTGAATATGGGTCCCGATCTCACCAACGCGTCCGTCACAGAACATCCTGCCAAACACGCTCAAAACTGGATGTTAACATTTTTCCGTTGAATCACGCCCTGAATTTTCATTCAACATTTGTAGCAAACGTCGATGTTTCCAATGTTTAGTTAAGCCAGCTTCATGCAGATACAGCATGACCTTGATTTAAAGATTCTCTCTCTTTAATTGGAAATAGCATTATTTTGTTGTAATTTCTGAAAGGCATTAATTGGCGATTCAATATGTTTATATTGTCAGATGATGTAACTCAATTATTTGTAAATAGCGTTCTTTGGCGATCACTCGCTAACGAGTATGATTGTCCACCCACGAAACTCCGGGTTACTGAGCTCTGTGAGTCCTTACTTGGTTGATGAGCCCAATCCTAGAGCCACATCTCCAACTGCACACTTGGCAGGTGTTTCTGGGAGAAGGGATCGATCCTTGGACTCTGGATTCCTGGTAATCCTTTCTCAGGCTCTTTTTCCAGGCCTGGATTAATAAAATTATGCTCAAGCTAAAATAGCAAGACTGCCATTAAATAACTGATTGTACAGGTAGCATTGTGCAAAATGAAAATGCTGTGATTTATGATTCACCAAGATGATCCTATGAAATCCATAGAATCCCTACAGTGCAGGAGGACACCATTCAGCCCATCTGGTCTGCACTGGCCCTCTGAAAGAGCCCATTCACCTGCCCCATCCCCGTAACCCCACCTAGCCTGCGCACCTTTGGACGCTAAGGGACAATTTAGCATGGCCAATCCATCTAATCTGCACACCTTTGAACTGTGGGAGGAAACCGGAGCACCCAAAGGAAACCCACACGGGGAGAACGTACAAACTCCACACAGTCACCCCAAGGCTAGAATTGAACCAGGGTCTCTGGTGCTGAGAGACAACAGTGCTAACCACTATGCCAATACCGATCACCAACTGTTAGCATGTCTTATGGACAGTAAAAATTCCAAATCTTCTGCTTCCTCTCAAATCCTAAACAAAGATATACAGTATGCCGCTGAAGAAAGTACTCTTAAAACTAAAGGAGAACTTGCAAATCATTGACATTTGAGTAAAAAGTGCTGAACTCTGAATCAAGAGATTATTGTATTTTACAAACACTCTGTTGCATTTTGATAGTGTAAGTCACATGAATGTGACCTTCAGGCATATCTTTGAATTCACAATGAGCATGAAGATCGCCAAGTCTAGTACATATCAGTCAGACATGCAATTAATGTGATTCTCACCACACATTTCAAAGGCGTATCTGCGTTAACAAGGTCTCAGTATAACAGGATAAGATTTTCTGAAAGCATGAGAAATTATGTCCAAATTCATATTTTTACAAAAGCAGTTTAAGATTGTAACTGAAATGTTTTCATGTGCATCTTTTAGTGTTTAGTTAACATTACTGTCAAGTACAGTTCTTAACCATTTTCTCAATGAGGAGATTAGTTAGACAAACATAACTTACCATTCATGAGCTAAAAATGGAGACGAGTCTGAATTTTTTTTGCACTATTATTCATTTTCATAGATTATTTTCAGTCTTTCTTAAAGAAATTAACCCCCTTTTTCCTTTTTATTATTTAGGTTCAACATTTTTGTGCAACACCCATATAATTCCAGTGAAAAATGAAGAAGGGGTGGTCATAATGTTCATTATAAACTTCGAATTTGTGGATGAAGAGAAATGCTTGCTGTCTCCAGACAGTTTAAATCACATGTCACCAGTCAAAGACTCACGTAAGTATCTCTTTAATTTGCCTACTGTATTAGACAATAGTATTTTACTCTACAAAACTTATGCAGAATCATATTTCTGGGATTTTTTTCTATCTGTTTCACTGCTCACTGTTTGTCTCTATAACGGAGCTGGATGAAGCAATTTGCCCCTACTTTTAACTAATGTAACAATTTTACTTTTCAAGTTATTTCCACTCATTTCCTAAAGACGCTGACACTTGCTGGATGAGATTCAAAGGGGTGCTCTCGGCCTGAAAGCATTTTATTCTTCAAATGTGAGTCCAGACAATGAGTGTTAGCTGGTTTCACAATCATAGAGGACCTTTACTCTGTCGTCCACATACACACACATGAAGTTCATATCTGGCGGTTGCGTGTTCAAAATCAGGATCAGGAGTCTTGGCTGATTTTCCATGTCCCTGTGTTAAGACCAATGAAAACAATTATACTGCTTCACTTGAACCCCCCTGAGGCACGATCAATTGAACAAAGACTAGAGTTGGATACAACTGAAACTTTATTGCTCTAAGATGTGTGGCCTCCCACAGCAGCTGGCAAAATGGATGCTGAATGGAGGACACGCATATTTATACTCCGCCTACTGGGTGGAGCCAGCAGGCAGGGACTACCGGAAAACCTGTAGTACAGGTCCTACCTTACATCACCTAATATAGGTGCAACAGTGGTTCCCCACATTCACCCCCTGTTAAAATTGAGTCCGGCAGGGCTGGTGGAGAACTATATACAGCAATGAATCTATATTTACAGTATTTGAGCAGGAAAAAAAAATCTTTTGAAGTCCGGCAGATCAGTTAGAGGTTTAACCGGTCCGTTGCCTTGATGTTCCGCTGGGAGCGACGTAGTGGTGGCGGCGATATCGATGCTGGCCCGATGTTCGGCGACTCCGGGAGCATGCCAAAATCCTCTTCCTCCTCGGGCGTGGGCAGGGAAAGGACAGATGGTCCTGGTGGGGTTGATGCTGGGAGCGCCGGGGGAGGGGATGGTGGCACTGGGCCAGAGGGGTGTGTGTGTGTGTGGAACCTGCTGGTGCCAGCTCCCTGAGGGAGACAGTATCCTGACGGCCGTTGGGGTATGCCAGGGTACTGGGGGTTTGCATGGAGCAATTGCACCCTCTCCACCAACGGGTCCGCCATGTGGAGTCGGACGTGCCTACGGAGCAGGTCTGGTCCTGGAGCCGCGAGTCAAGGCGGGAGTGACACCCCGGATGTGGACTTCCTGGGGGGAGGCAAAAAGACATTCATGGGGTGTGTTGTCAGTGGCGGTGCACAGCAGTGACCGAATGGAGTGGAGTGCATCAGGGAGGACCTCCTGCCAGTGAGAGGCTGGGAGGTTCCTGGACCATAGGGCCAGTTGGACGGCACTCCATACCATCCCGTTCTCCCTCTCTACCTGCCCATTTCCCTGGGGGTTATAGCTGGTCATCCTGCTGGAGGCGATACCCCTGCTGAGCAGGAACTGACGCAGCTCATCGCTCATGAATGAGGATCCCCTGTCACTGTGGATGTAGGCTGGGAAGCCGAACAGACCGAAGATAGTTTTTAGGGCTTTGATGATGGTGGCAGACGTCATATCAGTGCATGGGATTTCATAGATTATCATAGAATTTACAGTGCAGAAGGAGGCCATTCGGCCCATCGAGTCTGCACCGGCTCTTGGAAAGAGCACCCTACCCATGTTCAACACCTACACCCTATCCCCATAACCCAGTAACCCCACCCAACACTAAGGGCAATTTTGGACACTAAGGGCAATTTATCACAGCCAATCCACCTAACCTGCACATCTTTGGACTGTGGGAGGAAACCGGAGCACCCGGAGGAAACCCACACACACACGGGGAGGATGTGCAGACTCCGCACAGACAGTGACCCAAGCCGGAATCGAACCTGGGATCCTGGAGCTGTGAAGCAATTGTGCTATCCACAATGCTACCGTGCTGCCCACTGGCAAAGGGGAATCTGGAGTACTCATCGACCACACTGAGAATATACGTGTTTCGGTCGGCGGAGGGGAGGGGCCCTTTGAAATTCACGCTGAGGTGTTCAAAGGGGCGGGAGGCCTTCACCAGGCGCGCACGGTCCGGCCGGTAGTAGTGCGGCTTGCACTCCACACAGACCTGGCAGTCCCTGGTGATTGTCCGTATTTCCTCGACGGAATAGGGCAGATTGCGAGCCTTGACAAAATGGTACAACCGTGTGACTCCCGGGTGACAAAGGCTGTCGTGCAGGGCCCGGAGTCGGTCTACTTGTGCGCTGGCACATGTACCTCGGGATGGGCGTCTGGGGGCTCGTTGAGTTTGCCGGGGCGATACAAAATCTCGTAATTATAGGTGGAGAGCTCCATCCTCCACATCAAGATTTTATTGTTTTCGATCTTGCCCCGCTGTGTGTTATTGAACATGAAGGCTACCGACCGTTGGTCAGTGAGGGTGAATCTCCTGCCGGCCAGGTAATGCCTCCAATGCCGCACAGCCTCAACAATAGCTTGGGCCTCTTTTTAGACGGATGAGTGCCGAATTTCTGAGGCATGAAGTGTGCGGGAGAAGAATGCCACGGGTCTGCCTGCCTGGTTGAGGGTGGCGGCTAGGGCGATGTCCGATGCGTCGCTCTCTCCTTGAAAGGGCAGTGCCTCGTCTACTGCGTACATCCCGGCCTTGGCGATATCGGCTCTGATACGGGCAAAGGCCTGTTGTGCCTCGGCTGCCAGGGGAAAGTGTGTGGACTGTATGAGTGGGCAGGCCTTGTCCGCATCGTTTGGGACCCACTGGGTGTAGTATGAGAAGAACCCCAGGCAGCGTTTGAGAGCCTTGGGGCAGTGGGGAAGGGGGAGCTCCATGAGGGGCCGCATGCGGTCGGGATCGGCCCCAGAAATCCGTTCTGGACCACATAGCCAATATGGCTAAGCGGGTCGTGCTAAACATGCACTTCTCCTTGTTGTAGGTGAGGTTGAGGAGAGTGGCGGTGTGGAGAAATTTGGCAAGATTGGCATCGTGGTCCTGCTGGTCATGGCTGCAGATGGTGACGTTGTCTAGGTATGGGAAGGTGGCCCGCAAACCGTACCGGTCGACCATTCGGTCCATCTCCCTTTGGAAGACCGAGACCCCGTTAGTGACGCCGAAGGGAACCCTGAGGAAGTGACAGAGACGACCGTCCGCCTCGAAAGCAGTGTGTGGACGGTCCGATTTACGAATGGGGAGCTGGTGATAGGCGGATTTGAGGTCTACCGTTGAGAAGACCCGGTACTGTGCAATCTGATTGACCATATCAGAAATGCGTGGGAGGGGGTACACGTCGAGCTGCGTGTACCGATTGATGGTCTGGCTGTAGTCCACGACCATTCTGTGTTTCTCCCCAGTTTTAATGACTACCACTTGGGCTCTCCAGGGGCTGTTGCTGGCCTCGATGATGCCTTCCCGAAGCAGCCGCTGAACCTCAGACCCGATGAAGGTCCTGTCCTGGGTGTTGTACCATCTGCTCCTGGTGGCGACGGGTTTGCAATCCGGGGTTAGATTTGCGAAGAGAGAAGGCGGATCGACCTTGAGGGTCGTGAGGCCGCACACAGTGAGGGGTGGTAAGGGCCTGCCGAATTTGAGGGTTAGGCTCTGGTGATTGCACTGGAAGTCCAGGCCTAGTAGTAGAGCAGCGCAGAGGTTAGGGAGGACGTAAAGGCGGAAGACACTGAATTCTGCGCCCTGGACCGTGAGTGTGACCATACAGTACCCCCGGATCTTGACGGAATGGTATCCGGAGGCCAGGGAGATTCTTTGATTGGCGGGGTGTGCCGCGAGGGAGCAGCGCCTTACCGTATCCGGGTGTATGAAGCGTTCGGTGCTCCCTTAGTCCAGCAGGCAAGAGGTCACGTGGTCGTTGATTTTCACACTGGTCGATGCGTCATTGAGGCGAGTCGTGGTCGGTCGTCGCTGGCGTCGGATGATGGGGAGCCTGAGGGGCCCAGGTCCTGGAATGCTGTCAGTGTCCATGCCCCGTGGGGGAGACAAGATGGCATTGCCTGAAGATCCTGTGGGGGAGAAAATGGTGGCGCCCAAAGGCCGCACGTTGCGGGGGTTGGACAAGATGGCGGCGCCCATGGGCCGCATGTGGACTGAGAGGGAGAAGGTGGCGGCGCCCACTGGCCGCGCGTGATCCGGGGAGATGAAGATGGCGGCGCCCATTGTGTGTAGACTAGGGTGGTGAGGGTGATAGCGGCGACTGCGCGGGCCTGGCACACCGCGGCGAAGTGGCCCTTTTTGCCACAAGCCTTTCAAAGGGCCGTGCGGGCCATGCAGCGTTGGCGAGGGTGTTTCTGCTGGCCCGGGGTGCACGGGCTGGCACGTGGCGCAGGCGTACTGGCTGGGTAAGGCCCCCACTGGGGCGGCCATCTGTGGGGTCCACAATGCGTAGGAGGGGTGGGCCGTGCGGCTGGGGGGGGTTGGCCTGACTGTTATGTGAGGCGACCGTCATAGAGAGCGCTAGCTTCTTTGTCTCAGCTCGATCGAGCGTGGCCCCTTCTAACAGTCTTTGGCGTATGAGGTCCGACCCAATCACCGTAACGAACGCGTCCCACATAAGGAAGTTTGAATGTTCAGTGGCCATAACGGCCTGACAATCACAGTCCCGGACGAGTGGGATTAGGGCCCACCAGAAGTCTTCTATGGACTCACCAGGGAGTTGAGAGCGAGTGGCAAGTACGTGCCTGGTGAAGAGCGTGTACGTCTTCTGTGCATAGTTTTCTTTGAGAAGCGCCATGGCGTCGGCGTAGTTCGGGGCTTCCTGGATCAGCGGAAACATGTTGGAGCTCAACCTTGAGTACAGGATCTTTATCTTCTGAGCCTCCGGAACAGGGGTGGTCGCTGAGTTGATATACAACTCGAAGCAAGCTAGCCAGTGATTAAAGTCCTTTTCGGCGTCGCTTGATTGCGGATCAAGCTGCAGGCGATCTGGCTTGATACGGAGGTCCATCTTTTAGAAAATCTTAGAGCAATAAATTGAGACACGATCAATTGAACAAAGACTAGATTTGGATACAACTGAGGCTTTATTGCTCTAGGATGTGTGGCCTCCCACAGCAGCTGGCGAAATGGCTGCTGAACGGAGGACACGCATATTTATACTCCGCCTACTGGGCGGAGCCAGCAGGCAGGGACTACCGGCGAACCTGTAGTACAGGTCCTACCTTACATCACCTAATATAGATGCAACAGTGGATTTTCCATGTCCCTGTGTTAAGACCAATGAAAATAATTATACTGCTTCACTTGTACCCCACCAACCACCACAATCCCCAGCTAATTCAGCACTTGAACGTGGCCTCACTTTCATACGAGACTAGATGATGTCTTTACTTAACAGGCCAGATAGGACAGTTCTGGCTCAGAGGCTGCACTCTCCTCAATAGCTGACATTTTCCAGCTCTGTCAGCAGAAGGTATTGTCACAGGTGGCTTGGGAAAATCAGGAGAGCCGTTGACATTTAACGGCTCCCCAAATCTCCCCTCCACCCTCAACAGATACCCATCCGAATCAGAGCCAGAAAATCCCATCCAATAAATGAGAAAGTTGTGGGTTCAAAAGCCACACTGTTAAAGGTACTGTCTATTGGGTAAGACATTTTAAAAATAAATTTAGAGTACCCAATTATTTATTTTCCAATCAAGGGGCAACTTAGTGTGGCCAATCCACCAATCCTGCACATCTTTGGGTTGTGGGGGGTGAAACCCATGCAAAAATGGGGAGAATGTGCAAACTCCACACAGATAGTGGCCCGGTGCCGGGATTGAACCCAGGTCCTCAGCGCCGTAGGCAGCAGTGCTATCTACTGCGTCACCGTGCCGCCCAATTGGATAAGATTTTAAACCAAGCCCCCATCTGACCACTCAGGCACACAAAAACAAACCTCTGGTACTATTTGAAGGATGTCATGGGTGTTATTCCCTAGTGGCCAACATTCATCTTGCAAACAAAATTGATAAGGAAAAGGTATTGGACTGTCTTTTCTTAAAGTTGATAAGGCATCAGGATTGAATGATTTGAATCTAAGGATACTGAGGGAAGTGGGAGTGAAAATTGCAAAGGCACTTGCCAAATTTTTCCAATCTTCCTTTGACTCAGGGATAGAACAGAAGAACAAAGAAATGTACAGCACAGGAACAGGCCCTTCGGCCCCCCAAGCCCGTGCCGACCATGCTGCCCGACTAAACTACAATCTTCTACACATCCTGGGTCCGTACCCCTCTATTCCCATCCTATTCATGTATTGGTCAAGATGCCCCTTAAACGTCACTATCGTCCCTGCTTCCACCACCTCCTCCGGTAGCGAGTTCCAGGCACCCACTACCCTCTGCGTAAAAAACTTGCCTCGTACATCTACTCTAAACCTTGCTCCTCTCACCTTAAACCTATGCCCCCTAGTAATTGACCCCTCTACCCCAGGGAAAAGCCTCTGACTATCCACTCTGTCTATGCCCCTCATAATTTTGTAGACCTCTATCAGGTCGCCCCTCAACCTCCTTCGTTCCAGTGAGAACAAACCGAGTTTATTCAACCGCTCCTCATAGCTAGTGCCCTCCATACCAGGCAACATTCTGGTAAATCTCTTCTGCACCCTCTCTAAAGCCTCCACATCCTTCTGGTAGTGTGGCGACCAGAATTGAACACTATACTCCAAGTGTGGCCTAACTAAGGTTCTATACAGCAGCAACATGACTTGCCAATTCTTATACTCAATGCCCCGGCCAATGAAGGCAAGCATGCCGTATGCCTTCTTGACTACCTTCTCCACCTGTGTTGCCCCTTTCAGTGACCTGTGGACCTATACTCCTAGATCTCTTTGACTTTCAATACTCTTGAGGGTTCTACCATTCACTGTATATTCCTTACCTGCATTAGACCTTCCAAAATGCATTACCTCACATTTGTCCGGATTAAACTCCATCTGCCATCTCTCCGCCCAAGTCTCCAAACAATCTAAATCCTGCTGTATCTTCTGACAGTCCTCATCGCTATCCGCAATTCCACCAACCTTTGTGTCGTCTGCAAACTTACTAATCAGACCAGTTACATTTTCCTCCAAATCATTTATATATACTACAAACAGCAAAGGTCCCAGCACTGATCCCTGTGGAACACCACTGGTCACAGCCCTCCAATTAGAAAAGCAGCCTTCCATTGCTACTCTCTGCCTTCTATGACCTAGCCAGTTCTGTATCCACCTTGCCAGTTCACCCCTGATCCCGTGTGACTTCACCTTTTGTACTAGTCTACCATGAGGGACCTTGTCAAAGGCCTTTTTGCCAATGTCCATATAGACAACATCCACTGCCCTACCTGCATCAATCATCTTAGTGACCTCCTCGAAAAACTCTATCAAGTTAGTGAGACACGACCTCCCCTTCACAAAACCATGCTGCCTCTCACTAATATGTCCATTTGCTTCCAAATGGGAGTAGATCCTGCCTCAAAGAATTCTCTCCAGTAATTTCCTTACCACTGAAGTAAGGCTCACCGGCCTGTAGTTCCCTGGATTATCCTTGCTACCCTCCTTAAACAGAGGAACAACATTGGCTATTCTCCAGTCCTCCAGGACATCACCTGAAGACAGTGAGGATCCAAAGATAGGGGACAGAGGACCAGAGATTTGCAAATGTTATACCTTATTCAAAAAATGGTGTAAAGACAAGCCCAGCAAGTTCGAGCCAGTAAGTTGAACTTTGGTAGTGGGAAAGCTTCGCAAAACAATAATTTTGGATAAAATTAAGTCACTAGGACAAATGCAGGTTAATTAAGGAAAGCCAGCATAGATTTTTTGAGGGAAAATTGTGTAAGTTGCTGGAGATTTTGGTGAGGTAATAGAGAGAGCGTTGATGAAGGTAATACTGTTAATGTGGTTATACATAGACTTCCAAAAGGCATTCGATAACACGACTGACTTGTGAACAAAGTTAGAGTTCATGGAATAAAGGGACAGTAGCAACATGGATATTAAATTGGCTGAGCAATGGGAAACAGAGCGTAGTAGGCAATGGAGTTCTCCATGGGGTCAGTGTTGGGACCCCTGCTCTTCAGGATATATATGAACGACCTAGACCTTGGAGTACAGGGCACAACTTCAAACTGTGTGATGAAACAAAACTTGGAAGCGTTGTGAAGTGTGTGGAGGATAATGAAGAACTTCAAAAGTACATAGTCAAGTTGGTGCAGTATACATGGACATGTGGCACCTGAAATTTAATGTGGAGAAGTGTGAAGTGATTCCATTTTGGTAGAAAGAACTAGAGAGTCAATGGGCACGATTCTCACCAAACATTTCAAAGTTATTTTGTGGTGTTTTTTTCAGGGAGTTTCCTGCCACCTCTGCCGGTGAGTCCTCCACTGCTATTCAATGACACTTAATCACTTTTTTGGGCTCTGAGGAGTTTTTCACCTGTTTAGCCCGCACTGAGAATTTTTTTTAGCACTGGGGAGCTGAACTCAGAGATCAGGCCGCCATTTTGAAAGGGTGCACCGATCTCTAAGTGAGCTGGTGGGTCCCTCACACACATGGGCAATGTCACCCCCCATACACATAGACACTACCCCACACCCCCTAACTAAGAACACCCCTATTCAGGCCACCCCAAGCCCCCTTACAGCAGCTTTCGCTTTCAGGACCCCACCCATCACCCCACCAATCTCTCTGAGGCCCCTACTTACCTGCCCTGCACACACCTACCCTTCAAACCTTCCCTGCACCCTCATTTCATGGGTAATGCCCCCCTCACCCTTGGCAGTGCCACCCTGGCACTCAGGCACCCTTGCACTGCCACCCTGGCACCAAGGCAGTGCTCCTGCTAGCTGGCAGTGCCAGGGTGGCAGTGCCAAGGTGCCAGATGGGCAGTGCCAAGGTGCCTGCATTCCAGGGGAGGGCCAGGGGGCCACCCTGCACTGACTCTGACCACCCAGGGATCCCCGATAGCCCGGGAGACAGCCCCCCCCTCCCTGGTGCCATTCTGCCTGGTCCATGTTAGTGTGGACCAGCACTGATCGCACCCAGCTGCAGCCTCCCTGGGGAGGCCAAGGAATCGTAGGAGGCGGCTGGATCCCACGCAGGTAGGTCATAAGTATGGCTATGACCTAATTCAGCGAGCGTCATTCGCACATTTAGGGAATTTAGAACCAGAGGGCACAGGTTTAAGGTATTTGGCAAAAGAAGCAGTGGCTTAGATCTGGACTGCATCGCTCGAGTGTGTGGTGGAGGCAGATTCAATCGAGGCTTTCAAGGAAATTGGATTATTTTCTAAAACGGGAAGGTGGATTGACCATGCTAAATTGCCCCCAGGTGGGATTACCCCGATCGGATGAGTGATTGGGCCTAGATAGGGTGCTCTTTCAGAGGGTGGGTGCAGACCTAGTGGGTTGAATGGCCTCCTTTTGCACTGTAGGGATTCTATGATTTGAAGAAGACAAAGAGAAGGCTGAGGGTGTCACTAGGTGAACCATTCCTTCAGAAAGCCAGCACAGACAAGATGGGCCAAATGGCCTCCTTCTGTACTTTAACCATTCTATGATTCTTTGATAACACATGAAAGAAAAAGTGGATTATCTGGTCATTATCGCATTGCTGTTTGTGAAAGATTGATATGTATAAATTGGTTGTCACATTTCCTATATTTTAAGTGTTTATTCTTCAGCAACTTAATTTGATGAAAAATGTTGTGCGTGCACTTAGCATATGAAGTGTACTACATGAATGCAAGTTTTCTTTTACAGCTGCACCATTAACATTTTATAATTAATGATTCTCTCTTAAATTCTAAACTATTTTGACTTATTCCATGCTATTATACCCAATTCCTGTTATAAGTCAGTCTGTTGAAAAGTATTGTTTGTGTCTGTCCATGTCTCTTGAATATACAATGGATCCTGCACTGAACTCTGATGAAATTGTGTCCCAGTCCTTTTCCGTGCAATTCCCTTCATTTTCAGGCTGATGATGCAATTAATTATTGCCAAACCTTTCTTGTCATTTGCTTTAAAGTATCTGTTTGGGTCAGTTCTTGTATTCCTGGTTAAAACTCCACTTCAGGTCCTGAGCGTATTAATATAGACTGATTCTTCAGGGCAAAACAGAGGGGGTGCTGCACTGCCAGAGATACCTTTTGGAATAAGAAGTTAAACTGAGGTCCCATCTGCCTGCTCAGAGCTATATATAAAAATTTGCAAGGTTCCATCCAAGCAAATGCAGGGAAGCACTCCTGGTGTCAAGGCCATTATGTACTCCTCAACCAACACCAAAAACTAGTCCATTTATGGCATGTTTTTGAGTGAGCACTGTAATCAAAGATTACGGTAATGGTTATCAGAAAATGACAATTATTTAACATGTAGTGATTTATTTCAAAAGTTGCTCTCTGAGCAAAATTATATTAAAAGTGTCATTTGGTCTCTCCTAGCTAAGAAGCTGAAACTGGCAGTAAAGAATTCCACTTTTGTCAGCATTTCTGTCCAAGCAATTTAAGTTAGTAGCAGGTTCAGGCACCACCAAATTGACTTTTCAATAAAATCTCGGGATCTAGCATCACAAGAGTTAAACTCGCTGCAGTAAGTGTCACTGCGACTGTTACTTTTGTAACAAAATCTTCAGAAGATACTGTCGATTCAAAAAACAGTGGGCAGGATCCTCTGCTCCTCGCTGCTGGGGGTGGAGTTCCTGATGCAGCCCAGAATCCAGCGTCGGGAAGAAGATGTGTGATTCTCCTGTCCTCTGTGCCGGAAATCACGTTGGTGAGGATTACTACAGATACGAACAAGCGTGTACCTGATGGGTTAGACCTTTTGGTGGCCAAGGGGATAACTGTTTAAGGGAGTTGCCCCCAAAGTCCATCCGAAGGCCATCCTCCATAATGCAAGTCCTGCCCACCGTCCACCCCAGAGACCCCCTAAATAAAGAGCTTTCCCCAGAGACCCCCAATGAAATTCTATTCAAAACAGTTTTCCATAATCCTGTCCTATTGTAATCAATAGAATCATAGAATCACAGAATTCCTACAGTGTAAAATTAGGCCATTTGGCTCATTGAGTCTACACCGATCGTCTGAAAGAGCATCTGCAGACATGGGGGGAAAGGGAGAAACTTGAACTGAGTATTGTAACTGGAAATTATATCAATAGTGCAGTGAGTTTATCAACACAGGTACTTGCTTCTGAAACTTTACTATGTCACCATGAATTTTCCTGGGTGGATTGGGGATCAGGAAGAGGTGGCAGGGGGACGTTGGAAGAAATCTGCCAATTAAAAATCCATCTCTGGGAGATGTGTCCAAAAAGGGACGACGTTTGGGTCGGGTGCTCCGGTTTCCTCCCACAAGTCCTGAAAAACTTGTTAGGTGAATTAGACATTCTGAATTCTTCTTCAGTGTCGCCAAACAGGTGCCGGAGTGTGGTGACTGGAGATTTTCACAGTAACTACATTGCTGTGTTAAAGTAAGCCTACTTGTGACACTAATAAAGATTATTATTATCATTACAAGGTACCGTTTAGGTGGCTACTAAATAAGAGCCCATAGGGCAAGGTACTGGCATGGATAGAGGATTGGCTGACTGGCAGAAGGCAGAGAGTAGAGATAAAGGAGTCCTTTTCAGAATAGCAGCCAGTGACGAGTAGTGTTCTGCATGGGTCAGTGTTGGGACCACAGCTATTCATGATGTACATTAATGATCTGGAAGAAGGAACTGAAGGCACTGTTGCTAAGTTTCCAGATGATACAAAGATCTATAGAGGGGCAGATTGTGTTGAGGAAGTAGGGAGGCTGCAGTAGGCCCTGGCCAGAATATAATGTGGAAAAGTGTGAGGTTATGCATTTTGGTAGGAAGAATAGAGGCATAGACTATTTTTCAAATGGGAAAAGGCTTAGGAAATCAGAAGCACAAAGAGATTTAAGAGTCATAGTTCAGGATTCTCTTAAGGTTCAGTCAGCAGTTAGGAAGGCAAATGCAATTTTAGCATTCATGCCGAGAGGGCTAGAATACAAGACCAGGGATGTACTCTTGAGGCTGTATATGGCTCTGGTCAGACCCCATTTTGAGTATTGTGAGCAGTTTTGGGCCCCGTATCTAAGGAAGGATGTGCTGGCCTTGGAAAGGGTCCAGAGGAGGTTCACAAGAATGATCCCTGGAATGAAGAGCTTGTCATATGAGGAACGGCTGAGGACTCTGGGTCGTTGGAGTTTTGAAGGATGAGGGGGGGGGAATCTTAATGAAACTTACAGGATACTGCGAGACCTGGATAGAGTGGCCATGGAGAGAATGTATCCACTAGTAGGAGAAACTAGAACCTGAGGGCATAGACTCAGACTGAAGGGACGATCCTTTAAAACAGAAATGAGGATGAATTTCTTTAGCCAGAGGGTGGTGAATCTGTGGAACTCATTGCCACAGAAGGCTGTTGAGTGATTTAAGACTGAGATACATAGGTTCTTGATTAATAAGGGGATCAGGAATTCTGGGGAGAAGGCAGGAGAATATCAGCCACGATTGAATGGCAGAGCAGATTCGATGGGCCGAATGGCCTAATTCTGTTCCTATGAAGTTTTGAGCAAGTCAAGGAGACACAGCCAGAGTGAGAAACATCCAGAGTGGGAATTTGGAACTTGGTAATTTGGCGCAGTGAGGTAATTCGGTGCAGAGTGGGAGAAGGTGCATTCAGTGCAGAGTGGAAGAAGGTGCTTTTTCCCTACTGTTTTGTTCTCTCTCTTTCTTCTGGCCTGTAACTTTTAATCTGCAGGGAGAGAACCAGAGAGCACCTGAGACACTCGGAAGGTAAGTAAGTGATTTTTATTCAGTTTTACTTTTATTACCTTTTCAAATTGTGTGGGGGGGGGGACAAAACTGAAGTGACATCACAGTAAAGCTGTGGCCTGATTGGCCGGTTGGGAAGCTACACTAAATTAAAAAAATTAAGCATTGTCAAACTAATTAAACATAATTACTTATTACTTAATTATAATTCAGAGGGACATCTAAGCCAGAGATCGGAGAGTACTGTATTTAGCTTTCGCATTTATAGTAGAAATCTAGTGCTAGGAAACATATAGTTAACAGTAACTTTTTTAAAAAACTTTTGAATTTAATTCACTACTCAAATGACGCAATGTCAATTAGAGGGGTGCAGTGCTCTGACTGTGAGATGTGGCAGGTCCGAGAGGCTTCCAGCGTCCCGGATGGCTTCATTTGCAGAAAATGCACCCAACTGGAGCTCCTCACAGACTGCATGGTTCGGTTGGAGCAGCAGTTGGATGCACTTAGGAGCATGCAGGTGGCGGAAAGCGTCATAGATAGCAGTTATACAAATGTGGTCACACCAAAGGTGCAGGCAGAGAAATGGGTGACCACCAGAAAGGGCAGGCAGTCAGTGCAGGAATCCCCTGTGGTTGTCCCCCTCTCAAACAGGTATACCTCTTTGGATACTGTCGGGGGGGGATAGCCCATCAGGGGAAAACAGCAGCAGCCAGAGCAGTGGCACCACAGCTGGCTCTGATGTTCAGAAGGGAGGGTCAAAGCACAGAAGAGCAATAGTCATAGGGGACTCTATAGTCAGGGGCACAGATAGGCGCTTCTGTAGACGTGAAAGAGACTCCAGGATGGCATGTTGCCTCCCTGGTGCCAGGTCCAGGATGTCTCAGAACGGGTAGCGGGCATCCTGAAGGGGGAGGGCAAACAGGCAAAGGTCGTTGTACATATTGGTATGACCGACATAGGCAGGAAGGGTCATGAGGTCCTGCAGCAGGAGTTCAGGGAGCTAGGCAGAAAGTTAATAGACAGGACCTCGAGGGTTGTAATCTCGGGATTACTCCCTGTGCCACGTGCCAGTGAGGCTAGAAATAGGAAGATAGAGCAGCTAAACACGTGGCTAAACAGCTGGTGTAGGAGGGAGGGTTTCCATTATCTGGACCACTGGGAGCTCTTCCGGGGCAGGTGTGACCTGTATAAGAAGGACAGGTTGCATCTAAACTGGAGAGGCATAAATATCCTGGCCGCGAGGTTTGCTAGTGTCACACGGGAGGGTTTAAACTTGTATGTCAGGGGGGTGGGCACTGGAGCAATAGGTCAGAAGGTGAAAGCATTGAGGGAGAACTAGGGAATAGGGCCAGTACAGCTCTGAGGCAGAGCAAACAGGGAGAAGTTGCTGAACACAGCGGGTCTGGTAGCTTGAAGTGCATATGTTTTAATGCAAGAAGTATGACGGGTAAGGCAGATGAACTGCTTGGATTAGTACTTGGAACTATGATGTTGTTGCCATTACAGAGACCTGATTGAGGGAAGGGCAGGATTGGCAGTTAAACGTTCCAGGATTTAGATGTTTCAGGCGGGATAGAGGGGGAATGTAAAAGGGGTGGCGGAGTTGCGCTACTGGTTAGGGAGAATATCACAGCTGTACTACGGGAGGACACCTCAGAGGGCAGTGAGGCTATATGGGTAGAGATCAGGAATAAGAAGGGTGCAGTCACAATGTTGGGGGTTTACTACAGGCCTCCCAACAGCCAGCGGGTGATAGAGGAGCAGATAGGTAGACAGATTTTGGAAAAGAGTAAAAACAACAGGGAGTTGTAATGGGAGACTTCAACTTCCCCAATATTGACTGGGACTCACTTAGTGCCAGGGGCTTAGACGGGGCAGAGTTTGTAAGGAGCATCCAGGAGGGCTTCTTAAAACAATATGTAGACAGTCCAACTGGGGAAGGGGCTGTACTGGACCTGGTATTGGGGAATGAGCCCAGCCAGGAGGTAGACGTTTCAGTAGGGGAGCATTTCGGGAACAGTGACCACAATTCAGTAAGTTTTAAAGTGCTGGTGGACAAGGATAAGAGTGGTCCTAGGGTGAATGTGCTAAAATGGGGGAAGGCTAATTATAACAATATTAGGCGGGAACTGAAGAACCTAGATTGGAGGCAGATGTTTGAGGGTAAATCAACATCTGACATGTGGGAGGCTTTCAAGTGTCAGTTGAAAGGAATTCAGGACCGGCATGTTCCTGTGAGGAAGAAGGATAAATACGGCAAATTTGGGGAACCTTGGATAACGAGAGATATTGTAGGCCTCGTCAAAAAGAAAAAGGAGGCATTTGTCACGGCTAGAAGGCTGGGAACAGACGAAGCCTGTGTGGAATATAAGGAAAGTAGGAAGGAACTTAAGCAAAGTGTCAGGAGGGCTAGAAGGGGTCATGAAAAGTCATTGGCAAATAGGGTTAAGGAAAATCCCAAGGCTTTTTACACGTACATAAAAAACAAGAGGGTAGCCAGGGAAAGGGTTGGCCCACTGAAGGATAGGCAAGGGAATCTATGTGTGGAGCCAGAGGAAATGGGCGAGGTACTAAATGAATACTTTGCATCAGTATTCACCAAAGAGAAGGAATTGGTGTTTGTTGAGTCTGGAGAAGGGTGCGTAGATAGCCTGGGTCACATTGAGATCCAAAAAGACGAGGTGTTGGGCGTCTTGAAAAATATTAAGGTCGATAAGTCCCCAGGGCCTGATGGGATCTACCCCAGAATACTGAAGGAGGCTAGAGAGGAAATTGCTGAGGCCTTGACAGAAATCTTTGGATTCTCACTGTCTTCAGGGATGTCCCGGAGGACTGGAGAATAGCCAATGTTGTTCCTTTGTTTAAGAAGGGTAACAAGGGTAATTCAGGGAACTACAGGCCGGTGAGCCTTACGTCAGTGGTAGGGAAATTACGAGAGAATTCTTTGAGACAGGATCTACTTCCATTTGGAAGCAAATGGACGTATTAGTGAGAGGCAGCATGGTTTTGTGAAGGGGAGGTCATGTCTCACTAACTTGATAGAGTTTTTCGAAGAGGTCACAAAGATGATTGATGCAGGTAGGGCAATGGATGTTGTCTATATGGACTTCAGTAAGGCCTTTGACAAGGTCCCTCATAGTAGACTGGTACAATAGGTGAAGTCACTCGGGATCAGGGGTGAGCTGGCAAGGTGGATACAGAACTGGCTAGGTCATAGAAGGCAGAGAGTAGCAATGGATGGGTGCTTTTCTAATTGGAGGGCTGTGACCAGTGGCGTTCCACAGGATCAGTGCTGGGACCTTTGCTGTTCGTAGTATATATAAATGATTTGGAGGAAAATGTAACTGGTCTGATCAGTAAGTTTGCAGACGACACAAAGGTTGGTGGAATTTCGGATAGCGATGAGGACTGTCAGAGGATACAGCAGGATTTAGATTGTTTGGAGACTTGGGCGGAGAGATGGCAGATGGAGTTTAATCCGGACAAATGTGAGGTAATGCATTTTGGAAGGTCTAATGCAGGTAGGGAATAAACAGTGAATGGTAGAACCCTCAAGAGTATTGAAAGTCAGAGATATCTCGGTGTACTGGTCCACAGGACACTGAAAGGGGCAACACAGGTGGAGAAGAAAGTCAAGAAGGCATACGGCATGCTTGCCTTCATTGGCCGGGGCATTGAGTATAAGAATTGGCAAGTCATGTTGCAGCTGTATAGAACCTTAGTTAGGCCACACTTGGGAGTATAATGTTCAATTCTGGTCGCTACACTACCAGAAGGATGTGGAGGCTTTAGAGAGGGTGCAGAAGAGATTTACCAGGATGTTGCCTGGTATGGAGGGCATTAGCTATGAGGAGCGGTTGAATAAACTCGGTTTGTTCTCACTGGAACGACAGAGGTTGAGGGGCGACCTGATAGAGGTCTACAAAATGATGAGGGGCATACACAGAGTGGATAGTCAGAGGCTTTTCCCCAGGGTAGAGAGGTCAATTACTTGGTGGCATAAGTTTAAGGTGCGAGGGGCAAGGTTTAGAGTAGATGTACGAGGCAAGTTTTTAACACAGAGGGTAGTGGATGCCTGGAACTCGCTGCCGGAGGAGGTGGTGGAAGCAGGGACGATAGTGACATTTAAGGGGCATCTTGACCAATACATGAATAGGATGGGAATAGAGGGATATGGACCCACGAAGGGTAGAAGATTATAGTTTAGTCGGGCAGCATGTTCAGCACGGGCTTAGAGGGCCGAAGGGCCTGTTCCTGTGCTGTACTTTTCTTTGTTCTTTGTCTTATGGCCTTACGGTCATGACCTGTTTCTGTGGCTTATATCCTGTTTAATCTTATGCTTCACAAATACAATGGCAGGAATACAATGCCAGCTCAGGGAGTTGAAAGGCAAGAAGTACAAGAAAAATAAATCCTCAAGTCATAAAGAAAGAAATGAAGCACCATGCTTGTAAAAGTAACATATAACATATGGGGCTGGTTTAGCCCAGTGGGCTAGACAACTGGTTTGTGATCCAGAAAAAGGCCAGCAGCGTGTGTTCAATTCCCATACCAGCTGAGAATTCTGAATTCTCCCTCTGTGTACCCGAACAGGTGCCAGAATATGGCGACTGGGGGCTTTTCACAGTAACTTCATTCCTCAGTGTAGCCAAACAGTTGCAGGAGTGTGGCGAGTGGGGATTTTCACAGTAATTAAATTGCAGTGTTAATGTCAGCCTACTTGTGATAATAAAGATTATTATTATAGAAGGTAAAATTTGATACCCCCGAAAATGGACACAGGGATCACGATGTGTGATAGACCGATACGTCTTGCTTCCTTTGCAGGCAACATGCCAACTTTGTTATGCCTGCTAATTTTTATGATTGCTAGATGTAGCCAGCGTTAAGTGTACCATTGAGTGTCTAATTGCCTCAAACAGGATGTAAATCTGTGGAAGACAATCTAAGTAGGAATTAGGTGGCATTTTGGCTCAACAGGGGACATAGTGTGCTCCAAGGTTCTCTCACCCTGCACTGGATACCTTGATGGAAGACGTGGGAAAGAGAAGAGGTATGATCGATCCACCGGGGCCATGTGACTTTCCAGACAAACTTTACAAAGGCAGTGGACCAGATAAGCATGGAGATCAAAGCCATGAGGCAAGCCCTGAGAAACTAGATGTGTGCTGCGAAAAATGTGTGCTGCAAAAAAATGTATTGACCTCACAAGGTCAGGGGACGTATCTTCAAATGTCATATTCCACCAACTGCACCTCAAGCCTCACAGACTGCTCGAATCAACATTGTCCCATCTCCCAACAACCTCCATCAATAATGGCACATACCAAATATTCATAGCTTCATCTCACCCTCCCATAGTTAGCACAGCTGCAAACCTCACAGCCAAATCTCGCAGCTTGCATAAACTGCCAACTATTCAACCATGACAGCCGCCACCCAAACATGTTGCACCACACTCAATGACACACATCCCTCTCCCTTGCAGGGTAACGTGTTGCATAACTGAAGGCAGGAGCACCTAATTGAAAAGGAAACCCATACTCTCCAGAGTGGAAATAGTTTGCAACTTCATTAGCACACCTGCGGTCCCAGACATGATGCAGCATCTGGTAGCTGAAGTCTTAGCTTCCATTGCAGCACAAGCAGAAACCAGTCAATGCCTAAGTGCTGCAGTAGCTCAGACATCTGTAATGCAAAATCAGCTTGCTATCATAACTGCTGCCGTGATAACTACGGATACTAATCTTGAAAGGTGTTTGCACGGTGTCCCTGCAGTCCTGCAATGTGTCCTCTGACAGATTGTTAGGATTGCTGAAACACTGCCGCCAGTTGAGTATGAACTTCAACAACAACAAAGAACAAAGAAAAGTACAGCACAGGAACAGGCCCTTCGGCCCTCCAAGCCCGTGCCGACCATGCTGCCCGACTAAACTACAATTTTCTACACTTCCTGGGTCCGTATCCCTCTATTCCCATCCTATTCATGTATTTGTCAAGATACCCCTTAAATGTTACTATTGTCCCTGCTTCCACCACCTCCTCCGGTAGCGAGTTCCAGGCACCCACTACCCTCTGTGTAAAAAAACTTGCCTCGTACATCTACTCTAAACCTTGCCCCTCTCACCTTAAACCTATGCCCCCTAGTAATTGACCCCTCTACCCTGGGGAAAAGCCTCTGACTATACACTCTGTCTATGCCCCTCATAATTTTGTAGACCTCTATCAGGTCGCCCCTCAACCTCCGTCGTTCCAGTGAGAACAAACCGAGTTTATTCAACTGCTCCTCATAGCTAATGCCCTCCATACCAGGCAACATTCTGGTAAATCTCTTCTGCACCCTCTCTAAAGCCTCCACGTCCTTCTGGTAGTGTGGCGACCAGAATTGAACACTCTACTCCAAGTGTGGCCTAACTAAGGTTCTATACAGCTGCAACATGACTTGCCAATTCTTACACTCAATGCCCCGGCAAATGAAGGCAAGCATGCCGTATGCCTTTTTGACTACCTTCTCCACCTGTGTTGCCCCTTTCAGTGACCTGTGGACCTGTACTCCTAGATCTCTTTGACTTTCAATATTCTTGAGGGTTCTACCATTTACTGTATATTCCCCACCTGCATTAGACCTTCCAAAATGCATTACCTCACATTTGTCCGGATTAAACTCCATCTGCCATCTCTCCGCCCAAATCTCCAAACGATCTAAATCCTGCTGTATCCTCTGACAGTCATCATCGCTATCCGCAATTCCACTAACCTTTGTGTCGTCTGCAAACTTACTAATCAGACCAGTTACATTTTCCTCCAAATCATTTATATATACTATAAACAGCAAAGGTCCCAGCACTGATCCCTGCAGAACACCACTGGTCACAGCCCTCCAATTAGAAAAGCATCCTTCCATTGCTACTCTCTGCCTTCTATGACCTTGCCAGTTCTGTATCCACCTTGCCAGTTCACCCCTGATCCCGTGTGACTTCATCTTTTGTACTAGTCTACCATGAGGGACCTTCTCAAAGGCCTTACTGAAGTCCATATAGACAACATCCACTGCCCTACCTGCATCAATCATCTTTGTGACCTCCTCGAAAAACTCTATCAAGTTTGTGAGACACGACCTCCCCTTCACAAAACCATTCTGCTTCTCACTAATACTAACTTATTTCCTCTATCAGCATAACAACATTCATCTCCCACCCCTGTCACACCGTCAGTGCATTGGCTGCCATGTGTTTGACAGCCAACACAGAATGCTGCCAATGCCAAGATGATACAGTCCAAAGTTCAACATTTAGAGCTGGAGCCATTTGAGGTTGTCCGGCAGCCTCCTCCATTGAAGCTCAGCAGCCTGACTGCAGCACTGGGGTTGCATTGTGAAACATTAGGCATTAATCCACTAATTGATGGGTTTAATGCCTTTACTGAAATAGCAAAGAAACCTCAGACAAAGATATTAAATATTCATACCTTATTATCACACAGAGTAATTCTACAGCCTACAGATATATAATATCTGACACTATGCATCATTCATTGTGTAATACTTTACATCATTTGCAAATTGGACAAAATCTTGATAATGACCATTTCAGTTCATTGGGATTGATTTATTGGTCATTCTTGGACCAATTCCCAGATTTGACCAATCATTGGATTTATTACAGACATTATCAGAGTCATTAATCAACCTCATCATCCGTTTTATCACATGGTCATATTACTGAATGTGAATAAAATTCAACAGTACACTGCAATATCATAAGGGAAAGCAATTGCAGGTGTTTCATTGATGTGCATGTTTGGAAAAGCTTTCCTGCCTTCTATTGTTTACAGCATAAACAAACTACTCTCAGTTCATCTGCAATAAGATAATTTAACACAATGCTTGTTTGTTTGCTCTTAAAATATGGCAAACTGGTACCAACAGAGGAGGAACTTGATAACAAGTTCAAGGACATTTATTTTAGTCTGAAACTGAGTAGCAGCTTTCATCTGAGTCAGACATGACCAGCTGTCTGAGATTTGAGCATACATATTGATGCCTCAGAATAAAGCAGAAGGTCAGTATCAGATCCTGATGATGAGCTGACCTTAACAAAGATCACTGCAGTAGTTTCAGGAAAGGCACCATGATGCGTACCCTTTATAAAGTCCTATTGATATTGTCACCATTACCACCCACAGATAGTGCTACACAATGACGTTTCTTTATGGGCTCGTTCAAAGTGGCCATTTTCTGCTAGTCTTTCACACAGCAAAATGGGAAAGTGCTAGTTTATCACTGCGATGAAGGTGAAATTGTCTCAAGAAAGTTATGTAACTTCATCCCAGTTTTCTCAATTTTTAAAGCTGGGTTGAAGGTGACATTTTTCAAAATAATCTATGTAACTTTCTCTCAGTGTTCAACAAGCAAAGTCAGAATTGCGACAGACATGATGATGAAGAATCAGTTCACAGGGTCGTGCAATGAGAGAACTTTGATTCAGTGGGAACTACTTACAGATTGCATGGCCGTCAGGGAGAATGGCGACGCAGGCACAAAATAGTGAGAATTGGGAAACGTGGGGCGGAATTCTCCAATCCCACGCCGGGTCGGAGAATCACCGGCGGGCCGCGCGAATCGCGCCACGTCGCCCCGATGCCAGGCTGTGATTCTCTGCAGAGCGGAGAATCGGCGCCACTGGGGCCGGCATGGTCGGCACGGCGCTGTTCGGGGTATGCGGCGACTCTCCGGCCCGGGCTAGCATGCCGATTCTCCGGCCCAAATGTGCCGAGCGGCCGACACCAAAAAGCCGAGTCCCGCCGGCGCCATTCTAACATCCTCTGAGCCGGCGGGACCTCGGCGTTGAAGGGTCCGGGGAGGGGAGGTCCGACCACAGGCGGGGGCCTCCGTAGTGGCCTGGCCAGCGATTGGGGCCCACCAATCAGCGGGCCAGCCTCTCTGTTGAGGGGCCTCCTTTCCTCCGTGTCAGCTCCTGTAGCCGTGCGCCATTTGGCGTCGGGGCCGGCGCGGGGAAGAAGGCCACTGCGTATGCGTTAGTTGACGCCAGCCCAACTGCGCATGCGCGGACCCTGCTGGGAGCGGCAGCTGGAGCGGCGTGGGCCACTCCAGCGCCGTGCTACCTCACTGTGGCCCGGAGAATCGAGTCTCAGAACGGGCGCCGACGCCGGAGTAAAACACTCCCGTTTTTATGCCGGAGTCAGCCGCCCGGTGGGAGAATCGCGCCCCTGATTCTTGCTGGTGAGATCGCGTTTTCCAATTTTCCAGACCCCTCGACACTGGGGTTACGAAAATGCCACCACGAAAGGTTGGGAACCTCATTTAAATACATTAGCATCTTATTATTGGGACTCCTGCTGGAACTTCCCGCTCACTGAATATTCATCGAGCGCCAACATCATGTATGGTGCCATGACATGATACCTTGTATGGATAAACACAATTACTTTTATTACAAATGAGTTATTATAATCTCTATTAGTGCCTAGGTTCACCCATGCCCACTAGGTGCCTATTGTTTCTTACTCTTCCTCAACCTCCCGCTATGGCTAGGTGTATCCCTCAGATCTGCAGCTGGGGTTGGGACGACCTCATAGAATCATAGAATCATAGAAGTTTACAGCATGGAAACAGGCCCTTCGGCCCAACCAGTCCATGCCACCCAGTTTTTACCATTAAGCTAGTCCCAGTTGCCCGCACTTGGCCCATAACCCTCTATACCCATCTTACCCATGTAACTATCTAAATGCTTTTTAAAAGACACAATTGTACCCACCTCTACTACTACCTCTGGCAGCACATTCCAGACACTCACTACCCTCTGAGTGAAGAAATTGCCCCTCTGGGCCCTTCTGAATCTCTCCCCTCTCACCTTAAACCTATGCCCTCTAGTTTTAGACTCCCCTACCTTTGGGAAAAGATGTTGACTATCTACCTTATCTATGCCCCTCATTATTTTATAGACCTCTATAAGATCACCCCTAAGCCTCCTACGCTCCAGGGAAAAAAGTCCCAGTCTATCCAGCCTCTCCTTATAACTCAAACCATCAAGTCCCGGTAACATCCTAGTAAATCTTTTCTGCACTCTTTCTAGTTTAATAATATCCTTTCTATAATAGGGTGACCAGAACTGCACACAGTATTCCAAGTGTGGCCGTGCCAGTGTCTTGTACAACTTCAACAAGACGTCCCAACTCCTGTATTCAATGTTCTGACCAATGAAACCAAGCATGCCGAATGCCTTCTTCACCACCCTGTCCACCTGCGACTCCACCTTCAAGGAGCTATGAACCTGTACTCCTAGATCTCTTTGTTCTATAACTCTCCCCAACACCATACCATTAACTGAGTAGGTCCTGGCCTGATTTGATCTGCCAAAATGCATCACCTCACATTTATCTAAATTAAACTCCATCTGCCATTCGTCGGCCCACTGGCCTAATTGATCAAGATCCCGTTGCAATCCTAGATAACCTTCTTCACTATCCACTGTGCCACCAATCTTGGTGTCATCTGCAAACTTACTAACCATGCCTCCTAAATTCTCATCCAAATCATTAATATAAATCACAAATAACAGTGGACCCAGCACCGATCCCTGAGGCACACCACTGGTCACAGGCCTCCAGTTTGAAAAACAACCCTCTACAACCACCCTCTGTCTTCTGTCGTCCAGCCAATTTTGAATCCAATTGGCAACCTCACCCTGGATCCCGTGAGCTTTAACCTTCTGCAACAACCTACCATGCGGTACCTTGTCAAAGGCTTTGCTAAAGTCCATGTAGACAACGTCTACTGCACTGCCCTCATCTACCTTCTTGGTCACCCCCTCAAAAACCTGCTGACTTCCATGCTCTGTTGCCTGAGATGGCCTGCGTGTGCCCTCGGGGCCTGGACCTTGAGTGTCCAGGCCTACCTTCAGGCTGCACGGGTGTGAGGTGAACGGGAGCGGGGATGCGAGGAGCAAATTAGCGAATGGGGGGACCATGGGGAGTGGGAGGGCGGCATGATAGGTGTTGGGAACCTGTGAGGTGGCAGGGATAGAGATCATCGTGGAGGTGTGATGGATGTATTAAAGGGTGCAGCAGGAGACATGAGGAGGCAAACTTACCCTGGCTGCACGAAGATAATTCATCTTCTTTTTGCACTGTAGCCCCGTCCTCTTTGGAACGAGCTGATATTCACTATTGCGGCCACAGCCTCCCTGGTGGTGTTGGTCACCTTGCTTGCTGGACGTCTGGCCAATTGCGGGTACAGGATGTCGCGCCTCTGCTCGACACCATCCAGACATTTGGTGAGGGCTCCCTTAGTAAAAAGTAGTGCTGTCTTCCTGGCATCCAACCCCCCTGACTGGACTTGGAACAAGTGCAGGGGAGGCGTTTAAAAGGTGTGCCCCACTGATTACAGAGATAGGTTTACTAGGGCTCGTGAATCAGACGCAAGCTGCCACGAGCACGGTGTGAATCGTATTGGGAAAAAAAACTTGTTTAAGAGCCTGGATATGTGGTGAATTTTCCCACCAGCTCCCCGGTTTTCTCGCTGGGACCGACAAATGGGAAAATTCTGCCCCCATCTCCTTTCCAATTCAGGTCTTCATTTGAGAATTGCCATGAGTAGAAACAAT
Organism: Scyliorhinus torazame; assembly: GCF_047496885.1. Classification (NCBI taxonomy): domain Eukaryota; kingdom Metazoa; phylum Chordata; class Chondrichthyes; order Carcharhiniformes; family Scyliorhinidae; genus Scyliorhinus; species Scyliorhinus torazame. Next base: position 93,845,015 of record NC_092708.1, read on the forward strand.
GATCCCCCTGTAGAAGAAGTTAAAATCACTGGTTAAAATCATGCAGATCATTTGCCTAATGTGTTAGCAGCAGGACCGATAGAACAGAATAGACTTGGAAAATACCGTGGAAGGCTTGGGCATGTGCCTTTTGATGTAGAATAATTACTGTTGGAAAGAAGAAAAGAAAGGGGGGAAAAAGTACTATTTAACAGATCTATACTTGTTCCGTGGGTCTTGGGAAGTAGTCAGAGATTATTGATGCAAGTAGCTGACAGTTTAGTGATATCATCTGAGGGTTTTCTACCAATTTTTGTTTTAATCTCAGATTTTGAGCAACCACAGTATTTAGCTTCAATAAGATGAAGTGTGGTTTGGAGCTGTGTGCGTGTTGGACAGTAGTAAAATATCTTCTCTTCAACATCTCTCAATACGTTATTGTTACCAAACCTTGTCAAACCTTTATCAGTAGCTCATTTTACCGTTTATCCTTCAAAGCTATAACCACTGGTAAAATGGAGCTTAATCGTCAATATCTGCCAAGTGTGAAAACAGTAACTTCTGTACACAGTTGATAAGTCATCAATTGGCCCCATAAGACCATGAGACATAGGAGCAGAATTAGGTCACTCGGTCCATCGATTCTGCTCCGCCATTCAATCATGGCTGATATTTTCTCATCCCCATTCTTCTACCTTGTCCCCATAACCTCTGATTCCCTTATTAATCAAGAACCTGCGAGGGATTCTCTGATCCTGAGGCTAAGTGCTGACGCTGTCGTAAACACCGTCGCGTTTCCCGACAGTGTCAACATGTCCTCAGGAGCAGCAGTTCTGACCCCTACAGGGGGCCAGCACGGCACTGGGGCGACCCACACCGCTCCAGCTGCTGATCCCAGCATCAGATGGGCGCCGCGGGTCTGCGCATGCGTGGCGTCTCCCTTCTCCGCGCCAGTCCCGATGCAACATGGCGTTAGGGCTACAGTGGCCGGCGCGGAAAAACGGAGGCCCCCAGCCCGAGAGATCGGCCCGCCGATCGGTGGGCCCAATCGCGGGCCAGGCCACAGCGGAGGCCCCGCCCCCCCCCTGGGGTCGGCCCCCTCACAGGCCTCCCCCAGATCCTTCCACGCTGAGGACCCGCCGGGTAAGACCAGGTTAGAACAGCACCGGTGGGACTCAGGTTTTTTTGTACGGCCGCTCGGCCAATCCCGGGCGTAGAATCGCGGGGAGCCCCGAAGAGCCGACCCCGACCGGCGCCACGCCAATAGCGCCGATTCTCTGCTCTCCGGAGAATCGCGTCCCGGCTTCGGGGCGGCGTGGCGCGATTCGCATCGGTCGTGGCGATTCTCCGGCCCAGTCCTGGGGTGGGAGAATCCTGCCCAGATCTATCTCTGACTCAAAAACTAATCAATGAATTTGGGAACATAGCGGTTGATTTTAACTCCAGGTGGGTTTCATAAGAATCTCAGTGAAGAAAGTTTCATACACCTACCACCAGACTGTTTTAAGCCCAGGGCATAATTGACTTGGCACCCATAAAATCCCTACAGTGCAGAAGGAAGCGATTTGGCCCATTGAGTCTGTACAGACTCTCAGAAAGAGCACCCTACATAGGCCCATAACCCCACCTAACCTACACACTCCTGGACACGAAGTGGAAATTTTAGCACTGCCAATCCATTTAACCCGCAAATCTTTGGACCATGGGAAGAAACCGGAGCACCCGGAGGAAACCCAAGCAGGCACAGGAAGAACGCACAAACTTCACACACATTCCGAGGCCGGAATTGAACCCGGGTCCCTGGCACTGAGAGGCAGCAGTGCTAACCACTGTGCCCTTGTCAAGTGAAGGGACCTCCAACCTGATGTTGACCACTGGGCTGAATAGAAACGCACAGGACAAAGCGATGTGAAGTGGGATTGTGATAGGGGCGAACTTAATTCTTTATGTTCTTCAATGCAGCTTTTCATATTCTGGTGGGACATGTTCCATCCACAATGACTCTAAAGTCTACCTCTGTGGATGAGGAAGACTAAAAGGATGCATGTTTATATCTGTCCCTCAAACTATTCAACAGCACAGACACAGTACCTCGATGGCAACATCCTCATGATTCAGCTCAAGGTCACAATCAGTGAGCATATCACAGACACATTCAGAATACCTGATGGAAGCTGTGACAGCCAAGTGACCTTATATTCAGAGGACTGTTGGAGATGAGCTTGATGCTGATGACGGATCCCTACTCATACAAGAAACCTTCTGGAAATGCAGAAACAGGCAGTGACAGAATGTAGGCCCAAGCACATATCTGGCATGGACTGCGTTAGTTGCTGAACCTGGCTCTCCAAAGCAGTTGCCAACCTTTCTGTGCAAGAAGCTAGGCTTAAGGTATGACAGAACTCATGGCCTGGATGGACTCCTCACTTGACTGTGCATAGCATTTGACATCATTGCCAGACGTTCTTCTTCATGTTCCCGCATCTCCAAAGTTGTCCAACTGCTGACTCCCTTGAATGTTTCTGCATCCACCTGATGTGCATTAGCAACTGTGTGCTGCTCGCCAAATTGTGCCCCAGCAGCCTGTCCACTAATGTCGCCCACTGAGGTATGTGTGTCTGCACTGGTGGAAGGTGGGGGTGATAGGTGTGGGGTGAAATTCTCCGGAAACGGCGCGATGTCCGCCGACTGGCGCCCAAAACGGCGCTAATCAGACGGGCATCGCGCCGCCCCAAAGGTGCGGAATGCTCCGCAACTTTGGGGGCCAAGCCCCAACATTGAGGGGCTAGGCCGGCGTCGGAGGAATTTCCGCCCCGCCAGCTGGCGGAAACGGCCTTTGTTGCCCCGCCAGCTGGCGCGGAAATGACATCTCCGGGCGGCGCATGCGCGGGAGCGTCAGCGGCCGCTGACAGTTTCCCACGCATGCGCAGTGGAGGGAGTCTCTTCCACCTCCGCCATGGTTGGGGACCGTGGCGGAGGCGGAAGGGAAAGAGTGCCCCCACGGCACAGGCCCGCCCGCGGATCGGTGGGCCCCGATCGCGGGCCAGGCCACCGTGGGGGCACCCCCCGGGGTCAGATCGCCCCGTGCCCCCCCCCCAGGACCCCGGAGCCCGCCCACGCCGCCTTGTCCCGCCGGTAAGGTAGGTGATTTAATTTACGCCGGCGGGACAGGCAATTTATCGGCGGGACTTCGGCCCATCCGGGCCGGAGAATTGAGCGGGGGGCCTGCCAACCGGCGCTGCGCGATTCCCGCCCCTGCCGAATATCCGGTGCCGGAGACTTCGGCAACCAGCGGGGGCGGGATTCACGCCAGCCCCGGCCATTCTCCGACCCGGCGGGGGGTCGAAGAATGTCGCCCGTGGTGTTTCGATTGTGGTTTCCTTAGAGCTCTCCTCCAGAAGGAACACCTGTATCTCCTATGCCATAGGCCAAGGTAAGCAAGGACAAGACAGAAACAGATATTGCAGATACTACAAGTTTCCTTAGGATCCTTGGAGTCATTGGTGGATCTGCACAGTCCTGCATACTCCCATCAGCAACCTCTTCCTGAATAGAATTGAAATCGCTCCCTCAGCATGCAACTTGCTTGTGATCAGAGACAACACCCACCTTCCTGGTAGCAGCTGAGATGATTCACAGTGTGGCTGCCATCATTTTTTCAAAAATATTCTTCATTGTCGGAAGGTTTTGAGTAATAATAATCTTTATTAGTGTTGCAAATAGGCCTACATTAACACTGCAATGAAGTTACTGTGTAAATCCCCTAATCACCACAATCTGGCGCCTGTTTGGACACACTGAGGGAGAATTCAGAATGTACAATTCACCTAACATCCACGGGCTGGATTCGCTATTTTTGCGACGAAGTGCGGAGGAACAGTCGTGACCTGTGAGGGGCTAGCAGCCGCGCCGAATAAAACTCCCGGCTCCCACGATAAAAACAGCTGGAGAATGACCAGGTCTTTCGTCGCACATGCACACGGCAACGTCCTGCAGCAGTCGTAAAACATGGCGACGGCCGTGTGCGGACCCGACCTGCCAGATAGTGCCCCCCTGGCCATTCCCTGGCCACCCTCCACCAGTCTCCCCAGCCCTTGCGGTAGCCCCCACCCCAGCCAGCAGCACGACTCCTGCCCCACTGTGGCGGCGTGGACCACACGTCAACTGCGCGGTCGGGATCTCGGCCCATCGGGGATGGAGCATTGGGGAAGGGCCTTCAGGTGACATGCTAATGCTGTCCCAACGGTGTTCGCCGCACAACGCGATGACACCATTTCGGAGGGGTGGAGAATACAAAACCTGCGTCAAACAGGCACCGCCCCCGATTTCTGCGTCAGAAGGGATTCTCCTCCCGATCGCCGATTACGAACGGTGAATCCTGCCCCACCTCTTTCGGGACTTGTGGGAGGGAACCGGAGCACCCGGAGGAAACCCATGCAGACACGGAGAGAATGTGCAGACTCCACACAGACAGTGACCCAAGCCGGGAATCGAAACTGGGACCCTGACGCTGTGAAGCAACAGTGTTAACCACTGTGCTACCGTGCTGCCCCTGTACTACAAATTACAAAGTGCTCCAGCTTTAAAATGTGTCCTCCTTCTACCATCGCTCTTTGCATCGCACAAAGAAATTACAAAATCTACAAAAATGTAAACAAACCTAATTGGCTGGTTTTCTTATAGACCAGCTGGCAGGATCGATCTGGCATGGAAGTCATGATGAAATCGCTTTCGGGTATCTGGGGCCATTTTGTAACCAACTCCCAATTACTGCAGCATCTACTACAATTCGTAAGACATTGTCGGTAGTGTACCACAAATATTTTCTTGAACAGTTCCACCATCCGAATGATTGTGGCAGCGGCTGTCAATGGACTGCTCACTCATGTTTCTGATGACAGCACAGCTCACATTGTAGGCCTGATTTGTGTCCAGGTTCCTGACAGGAATTGTAAGCTATATCTGTTGGGATAGCCCTTAACATCTGACAGTTGGTTGGAATAGTGGTGGCACCAAACAGAATGTTTATGAATAGAGAATGGTTCACATCGAGAATATCGAGAAGGCACACACTGCATTCACAGGAATAATTTCACATGTTTAAGTACAAAAATCTCCTCTAGTTATTGTCTGGAATGCAGAGTAGAAGTAAATGGGTTTTGCAAATTATTTGTGAAGATGTCTCATGCTGCTTGATACCTGCCCCCTGCCATTATTCAAGTGTGATTTCTGGGGGTTGAAAAGAAGGGAAAGAGTGGTTGGTGCCTGTGACTCAAGTGCAGCATTTGTCCCTATTTGTCATGGTTTATATTATCTTGCCCCTTCAGAACCCTGAAAACAACGATTATATTGCATCTCCCCCATTTTTTCCACTGAGAATTTACCCAGTTCACATAATTGTTCTTCGAAATCCATCACTGACCAAAGATTTTCCTTTTCTTTTTGAAAGCTAGTTTGCATAATTGACTATGCAATAATTGCATAGTCTACAAGAACATAATAAAATAGAAGCAGACCCAGGTCATTTGGTCCCTCAAGTCTACTTCCCATTCAATAAGATAATTGCTGATCTAACTGTGGCTTTAACCCCACTCACCTACCCTGTCCGATTGTCTTTGAGTTATGTATCCAAAATCTAACCGAAGCATTCAATGACCCAATCTGCACTACTCTCTGGGGTAGAGAATTCCAAAGATTAATGTTCCTCTGAGAGAAGAAACTCCTCCTCATCTCTTTTTTTAAAAAAATTGTGTCCCCCCAATTCTAGATTCCTCTACAATGGGCAACAGCCTCTCAGCATCGACCCTTAGAATCTTAAATGATTCACATCCCACTCTTTGAAATTTCAAAGAGATTATGCCAAACTACCCAGCCTTTCCTTCATCAGAGTGAACCCAGTGAATCTTCTCTGAACTGCCTGCAATACATGTACATCGTTCCTTAAGTAAGGTAACGAAAACGATCTGCAGTACTCCAGGTGTGGTCTCGCCAATGCTTTGTGCAGCTGCAACAAGACTTCCCTATTTTTATGCTCTATTCTCTTTGGAACAAAGGCCAACATTTTATTAGTCTTCCTAATTACTTTGTGTACCTGCATACTAACCTTTTGATTCATGTATGAAAACACCAAATCCCTCCATACAACAATATTCTGCAGTCTCTCTCCAAATGGGGGAGATGGAGCCATTGCAGTAACGTTACTCGACTAGTAATCCAGAGGCCCAGGCGAATACTCTGGGGACAGATGGTTCAAATCCCACTCTGGCAGCGGGCAGGAGTTAAATTCAGTAATAAATCTGGTATTGAAAATTATAGGGAGGGATTTTCCACCCCTTCCTCCCACTCCCATCCGTGATATGTTTTGCAGCTGCAAAGGTTGTGGAAGAAGTCCACCATTGGCCAGCAGCGGGATCTTCTGGTCCAATCACCGCCAATGGGTTTTCTCATTGTTTGCACCCTCTGCCGCTGGGGGAAACCATGGTAGGCAGGCGCCGTCAGCGAGACCAGAAGATCCCATTGCTGGAAACGGCCAGGATATTTCAGCTACAGTCGCAGAATTAGTGACCACAAAACTACCATCGATTGCTGAAAAAACCCATCTGGTTCACTACCATCCTTTAGGGAAGGAAATCTTCCATCCATACCTGGTCTGGCTTACATGTGACTCTAGACCCACAGCAATGTGGTTGACATTTAACTTCCCTCTGAAATGGCTTAGCAAGCCACTCAGTTCAAGACTGTTGAGAGATGGGGGGTGTTCTGTTTGTGAGCAGGGTGGGAGGAGGGGGTCCTTTGGGGCAGGTGTCAGGGATAGGGGGCTCCGAGTTCTGGGGTTATAGGGGGCTTGCGTGATGAGGGAGGGGGTGTGCTGTGTTGGGGGTTGGGGGAGTTCTGTGGTGGGAGTTGTTTCCATTTCTATTTTTTTTAAATCAGGGCACCCTGATCTTTTCAAAACCGAAGATCCTGGGGTGGGGGGGGGGGCTCATTCAGAGTCCATCTCACCAGCGTGACATCGTGGGACCCGCCCCTTCACTTTCTTTTGGCAAAGTGTTTCGGAATCGGGCGGAAAAATCCAGCAGTGCCGCCAGCAGGCTACCCTTCGCTTTTCCCGCCTGAGATGTTACTTCCGCCCATGGATTGTAAATAGCTGAGGCCCCAGCAATGGTCCATGCAGCACTCCTCTATTTACTGCCGGTCAAATCGAAAATGCCCCATTTATTCTTACTCTCTGCTTCCTGCCGACTAACGAATGGCCTGTCTATGCTAATATGTCAAACCCAGCTCCATGGGCCCTTATCTTGTACATTAACAAAATTGTACACTATCCACCTCATGATTCACTATTCTTTCAAGTTTTATATCATCTGCAAATTTTGTAATTGTGCCCTGAGCACCACAAAATTAATAGCTATCAGGAGGAGCAGGGGTTCAAACACTGACCCTGGAGAACTGCACTATAAATCTTCCACCAGTCCAAAAAATAACTGTTATCCACTACACTCTGGGCGCGATTTAATGGTCACGCTGCGCCCGGAAAAACAGCTCACCGCGACGCAGCATAGCCGATAAAAGCCAGGAGACCTTACTCCCAGGATATACCCAGCCCAAAAAGCCTCGTGAGATCTAATGTGATCCCGCGAGATGTTGTGAAGTAAATCTCGCCCATTGTCGGCGAGATCACATTTTAGCAAATCTACATATTAGAGCACGACAGCTAGTCTCACTGTAATGTGCAGATTCCCAAGTTACCTGAGGCGTGGGATCTATGTCCTTTGCCTCGGAGACCTTGGATGAATGCCGTTCATAACTGGTCTCCACAAATGGCAGGCCCCCAGGTGCATGCCCTTTGGGCAGGTTGGCACCCTGGCACTGCTGTTGCCACCTGGACACTCTGGCATTGCCAGCCGGGCATCTGAGCCGTACCAGTCTGATGCACTGGCAGTGCCACCTGGGTGCCAGTCTGACACTGCCAAGGTGCTATGCTAGCATTTTCTGTGTGGGTGTGATCGGATTGGGGGTACCCTACATGGGTGTTGGAGGGGGTGGGGATGGGGGGGGGAATGGAAGGGGTCAGGAGTTGATACAGGGACTTCAGAGATTGGGACGCCATTTAAAAATGGCGTCCCAATCTCTCACTACACTGAGGAATTCCGGTAAGCAGAGCTCCTTAGTGTACAAAACGGGGCTATGTGCAGCCTCAGGCGCATGTTCCCCATTGAGGCCCCTTATCAAACGCGAGTTGCATTTTATAGCCTTGTATTTCTCAGCGCTGCAAGTGCTGCGAAACATGCGGCTAAATGCGTTCGCTCTGGGACCTTTTCCTATTGTTCCCAATTAGTTAAATCTGTTTCCCGTCACTCAGCTAATTTCATATCCATGTTGCTACTGTCCCTTTGTTCCATGAACTCTAACTCTTCTCAGAAGTCTATTGGACAGCACTTTATCAAATGTCTTTGTGAAATGAATGTAGACCACATTGATACAATTACCCTCATCAAAAAACTCGAGGAAGATAGTTCAACATGACTGTCCTTAAAAAATCCCTCCTGGCTTTACATAATTAACCTGCATTTGTTATTAATTTTATAATTTCTAGAAGCTTCCCACCAGCAAGGTTAAACTGATTGGCTTGGGCTTATAATTATACCCGTTTTTTTGAACAAGAGTATAATATTTGCAATTCTCCTGTCCTCTGCAACAACTCTTGAGTCCAAGGAAGATTTGAAAATGATGGCCAAATTATGGCCAATAAGAGGTCCAATATCATACACCATACAGATGGACGATGAAAGAATCTTTCAACGTGATGCTGATCAGTTACTTGCTGCATGAAGTGAGTTTGCAGAAACTTTGCAAGTGGTTCTACCTTCAGAAGATCTGGAGAGCTTTACTTTGGAACACAGACCAGAGACAGTGACGAGTTCAGATTCTATTTCAGAGGACTTTTCAATGCCTATAGTGACAGATACTGAAATAACTGCTCAAGAAGTATCATCTACAAAAATGAATGAGGACACATTGTTAAACTAGAAAGAGTGCAGAACAGATTTACGAGGATGCTACCAGGACTTGATGGTCTCAGTTATAAGGAGAGGCTTGATAGGCTGGGACTTTCTTCCCTGAAGCGTAGAAGGCTTTGGGGTGATCTTCTAGAGATCTATAAAATAACGAGGATCATAGATGAGTCAACATCTTTTCCCAAAGGTAGAGGAGACTAGAACTAGAGGGCATAGGTTTAAGGTGAGAGAGGAGAAATACAAAAGAGACCAGAGGGGAAATTGTTTTCACACAGAGGGTGGTGAGCATCTGGATCAAGCTGCCAGAGGCAGTGGTAGAGGCGGATACAAATTTTTCTTTTAAAAAACAGTTACATGGGCAGGGTGGGTATAGAGGGATATGGGCTAAATGCGGGCAAGTGGGACTAGCTTAGTGATAGAAACTGGGTGGCATGGAGAAGCTGGGTTGAAGGGCCTGTTTCCACGCTGTAAACATCTATGATTCTATGACTCTATCTGAAGTCATAAGTAGCCGAGTTCAAGAACACCGAATACTACCAAAAAGGAATAGACGTCCACCACGTAGACTGTCTTATTAAATTGTGTATGTGTATGGAAATAAAAAATATGAGGATCTGTTGTTTCAATGTTAATTGTTGTTGTTGCACGAATGAAGTAAAGCGGGAGGAATGTTATGTGTCTGGAATACATCCTTGCTGGTTCTGTGTCATGTGATGTGTAGTGACACCAGCAGAATGTTTGTGTGGGATTTGGCCACATCACCATCTTGATTGTATTGAGCAACACCCATAATGAACTTCTCATCTTGTTTTACATGAATTCTGATTATGGGCACCTCCATAAGTTTTCTCTTTGTGGCAACAAAGAAATGTAACAAACCCCAGAGAGGAACTGGATGTCAGACCTCTCTGTTTCACGAGGTACTTCTTCGCATGAATCCTTCCACCTATTGCAGTCATAACTACAACCTCAGAGCAGTGCGACAATGGCATTGCCAGTATCAGTGACCATGAGCATTTATGCAGCTGATAGCTTCCAGGCTTGAGCAGGTGACATGAAATGAAATGAAATGAAAATCGCTTATTGTCACAAGTAGGCTTCAAATGAAGTTACTGTGAAAAGCCCCTAGTCGCCACATTCCGGCGCCTGTTCGGGGAGGCTGTTACGGGAATCGAACCGTGCTGCTGGCCTGCCTTGGTCTGCTTTCAAAGCCAGCGATTTTGCCCTGTGCTAAATCAGAGGTCACTGAGGTTCTGTTTTCCAAGTTGATTTGTTATGTTGTAGGTGTAACATAAGCAGCTTCCTTGTGGTGCACTTGACAAAGGAAGGTTCAGACGTGGAGATTACTTCAACACGTTTATTAAACTATTTACACTTCTATTACTCGGGTTTGACACTACTGCTAATCCTACTATAGCTACCCAGACTGACTAACCAGTTGCTGCAATCCACGTGGTGGGTGTAATATTGAATCAAACCTGTGTCTGTTCTCACTGACTGTCTCCACTGGAAAGAGGCAGATCATGTGCGTGGTGTCCTTTATATATGGGTTGGTGTAATGCCCCCCTGTGGTCGTGTCACCTCCTTGTGTATCGTGAATGTCCATTGGTCGTGTCCTATCTACCTGATCTATTGGTTGAGTGTGTGTGTGTGATGTCACTGGTGCTTCCTCTAGTGTCTAGCTAGCCTATATGCATTTACAATGATGCACATCACCACACTAGTGATCTGAATACATTTAATTTTCTCCCAAGAGAAGTAGACAAAATAAGCATAAGGCTTTGCAATGATTGCATGCTTCTCTATGGTGTCAGGTGCCATTGCTTTGCAGGTGCCACATGCCCATTCTGGTAGGGACTGCACTGAAATGACTTCCACATACTCAGTGTCTAACAGATGTGTGAGCATATGCAGAGAATCACTGCACAGTATCATCGGAGCAGTCTTGATGCCTTCATTTTGGGATAGTCCACTAGACATACTGCATTTATGCCACTATGACAAGTCAGTGGATGGTACCAGGTGAAAATAGCCATTTTCTGGCAACATGACTCATGATATTAATGCACAACCCATTCAAATATGGGGAGAATAAAGTTAAAGTAATGCACAGTAGTGAGAAACAATCTTAGCTCAGAAGTTCATGATGTAGAATTACTTTGGGTAGAGATCAGAAGTAGCAAGGGAAAAGTTATTGGTGGATGTAGTTTTAGTCCTCCGACTTAGTAGCTATGTGATAGGACAATGTATACATCAAGAGATAATGGGGGCATATATGCAACAATTGTGACTGATTTTATTTTTATACAGATTGTACAAATCAAATTGGCAAATATATTCTTGAGGATAAGTTTATAGTGGATATTTTGGATAGTGTCTTGGAACAATGTGTTCTGGAACCAGCCAGGAAAAAAACCATTTTAAATGTAACACTGTAATGAGACAGAACTGATTAATGATCTCATGCTAAAGAACCCTTGAGGCAACAGTGAGCTTGGCATGATAGAATTTCACATTGTGCTTAAGCGTGGGTCTGGAACTAATGTCTTAAAATTAAGTAGATGCGATTACAAACAGCGTAGGCAGAGTTGCTATATTAGGCTGGGAAAATAGGTAAAACGGTTGAGATGGCATAAGCTGTGGCAGACATACAACACTCATAACTCTCAACACTGATTAGCTCTATTGAAAAAGAAAGATTGCAAGAAGAATTTTAAAATCTGTTCTAGCTAAGGATGGTTTCAAATTGAAAGGAAAGACATAAAATGATGCAAAGATTAGTGGTAGGTCAGATGGGCACATTTTAGAAACTAACAAAGAATCACGAAAACATATCAAGCGAGAGAAATTAGAATATGAGGGTAAATTGGCAAGGAATATAGAAACAGACAGTAAGAGTGTCAGCAATTAGATAAAAAGGAACAGAGTAGCTAAAGTAAGCATTGATTCATTAGAAGATGGGACATGGGAATTAATAATGGGAAATAAAAAGTGGCAGAGACTGAATCTGTTTTGTGTCTGTCCTCATGGTAGAAGGCACAGAAAACATTTCAAGAATAGTAGAAAATCAAGGGACAATAAGGGAAGGAGAAGCTTGAAACAATAATTATCACTAGAGAAAAGATACTCACAAACCTAATGGATCTAAAACCTAACAGGTTCCCTGAACCTGATGGCCTCACTCTCCTAGAGTCTTAAAAGAAGGGACCACAGATATTGTGGATGTGTTGGTTGTAATCTACAGAGCTCTGAAGAAGAGTCATACAGACTTGAAATATTTCTCTCTCTGCAGATGCTGCCAAATCTGCTGAGTTTTTCTCGTATTTTCTGTTTTTATTATTAATGTAGAGACGTTTTGTTCGATCTGTGGAGCATTCTGATAAGGCTGCATACAGCTTAGTCTCCTTATTCAAGATAGGATATACCTGCATTGGAGGCAGTTCAGGGGAGGTTCAGTGGATTGATTCCTGGGATGAAGGTTTTTGTTTTTTTACAACCTTGGTTGAGCAGGTTGGCCCTAAACTCATTGAAGTTTCGATGAGCGAGAGGTGATCTTGTTGAAACATATAAGATTCTGAGAGCATTTGACGAGGATTTGATGCTGAGACGATGTATCCCTTCGTGGTGGAATGTGGAACTAGGGGTGACGGTTTTAAAAATATGAAGAGGGCAATCAGAAGTGTCCATACCTCTGCCAGCTGTGTTAACCCATCATTATTACAATTTCTGTAGCACTTCCTTGAGACTTTTCACCTTCTGGTTGATGTTCTGTAACTACAAAACTGAAAAAGAAATATTGAGCTTCCATCTTACTGAGGAAACTTACGCACAATCCACATCTAACACAGAATCCACATCTAACAACCTCTAAAAACTCTGCTTATATTATGGAGGGAGGCAGGAAAGTGGAATTAAAATCTGTCATGTGAGAGTACCTTTAAAAAATGGGTGTTTACTACTGCAGTGATGTCAGAGAGTGGGTGGAGCGGTGCTGTCTGTCAGCTTTTTACTTTTTTTTAGGTTGTTTGCTGCAGGGTGTGTTTTAGTTTTGTTTTCAGTGTTCAAGCTGAAGCCAGACAGAGCAGGTGTACTGTTGATCTCTCTGTCATGAAAAGACTATCTCTTGATCATTTGGTGAATTCAGAATTATGTTCTCAGTAGTGAATGTAAACCTAATGTGCTTCTGTTAAAAGGTGTTTCTTTTGTCTTCTGGATGTTGTTTGGGAAGTTATTAAGCATTACTAGGTGTTGTCTTCTTTGGGGGTTGTATTTGAATTAATGGTTGCTAAGATGTTCACTGTATGTTTTAAAAAGGTTAACTTGAGTTCATAGAATAAACATTGTTTTGCTTTTAAAAAATACTTTTCCATTTCTGCTGTACCACACCTGTAGAGCGGGCCGTGTGCTACCCATACCACAATCTATTTAAAAGTTGTGGGTCAGGTGAACTCCATGATACACTTTGGGGTCCTCTAAACCCTGGCCCATAACAAATTGGGGGCTCGAGGGAGATAAAAGTCTATCTATTGGATTGGCTTAGTGAACCTAAAGTCAGTGAGGGGGTGAGCATATTGTGGCTGCTTATCAGGTGTGGTATTCTAGTTTAAGTGGGGAGTGTGTTGTGGACAATGGCTCTTTCAGAGGCCCTTATGTTTTTGGAGGTGGAGACGGTCACACGCAGTACCTTGCGGACAGAGACTAAAAGCAGACTGTTAGATTTGGCAAAAACATTGCAGTTAACATTACCTGACAAAATGCGAAAAGATGAGGTAATTATGGCGGTGGCTAATCATTTAATGTTGCCTGAGATACAGTTTGACTCATTGGAAATGGCAAAAAGAGACTTCCGGTTGCGGCTATGCCTAGATAGGCCGCACGTTCGGCAGCTCCCGCCGGGAACGGACTTTTGGGCTCTCCAGAGGGGCCCCAACGGTAATTGTTCGACGGCTTCCAGTGTGGCAAGGTGACAGCAGGGTCCCCCCAACATTATATGGATTGGACCAGGAGTGGAGTGGTGAAAAAAGTGATCTTGGGGCAGCGAAAAGTGCGAGGGAGGAAAAGCAAGATGGCGATGGGTGGAGACCAAGCAGCATGGGCGCAGTGGTCGCAGGAGCAGCAGGAGTTTCTTAAACGCTGCTTTGAGGAGCTGAAGACAGAAATGCTGGGGCCAATGAAGGCGGCGATTGAGTAGCTTGTGGAGACCCAGAAGGCCCAAGGGGCTGCGATCCGGGAGGTGCGGCAAAAAGCCTCGGAGAACAAGGACGAGATCTTGGGCCTGGCGGTGAAGGTGGAGGTGCACGAGGCGCTGCACAAGAGGTGGGCAGAAAAATTCGAGGACCTGGAGAATAGGTCGAGGAGGACGAATCTTCAGATTCTGGGTCTCCCTGAAGGAGTGGAGGGGCCCGATGCTGGGGCAAATATGAGCACGATGCTCAATTCGCTGATGGGCGTGGGAGCTTTCCCGAGGCCCCTGGAGCTAGATGGGGTTCATCGGGTCCTGGCAAGGAGACCCAACGCCAACAAGCCGCCAAGGGCTATAGTGGTGCGGTTCCACCGCTTTATGGACAGAGAGTGTGTCCTGAGATGGTCCAAAAAAGAGCGGAGCAGCAGGTGGGAGAACACGGAGATCCGAATTTACCAAGATTGGAGTGCGGAGGTGGCAAAGAGGAGAGCTGGTTTCAATCGGGCTTAGGTGGTGCTCCATCGGAAGGGTGTGAAGTTCGGGATGCTGCAGCCAGAACGATTATGGGTCACGTTCCAAGATCGGCACCACTATTTTGAAACGCCCGATGAGGCATGGAACTTTATACAGACTGAAAAGTTGGACTCAAATTGAGGGTTTGGCGTGGGGGGATGTTTACTGTGTTCACTGTGTTTATTACGTTTGGGGAATGTTCTTTTGGTTTGACTGCTGGGTGGGGATGGGTGAATGGATTTGATGTGGGAGCTGTGGGAGAGTGTGGGTATCGGTGTTGGAGGAGCAGGCCCTCACGGAGGAAGAGGGGGAGCGGAGGCCCGGGGATGGGGAGTTGGGGTAAGGCCGCAAAAAGGAGCTGCGCCAGAGGGGGCGGGGCCGGCTCAGGAAAGCGCGGGCTTTTTCCCACGTTAGGGAAGGATGGGGGTGGGGCCGGGGGGGGGAAGGGCGATGCTGGAGAGGAGCGCACACTGACTGCCAAGGGGAGGGGGGATTCTCGCACTGGGAGGTCGATGGAATGGCGGGAGAGGCCGGGGTCAGCATGTGTCAGCTGACTTATGGGAGTGTTATGGGGGGAGCAAAATGGCTAGATGTGGATCTAGCGGGGCGAGGGGGAGGGGGGGAGGGGGGGAACAGGGTTGCTGCTGCATTGGCCAAAGGGGAGCTGGAAGTAGGAGAGGTGGTCAGGGCGGGGGGCCGCCGCCTGGGGGACTGGAGGGTGCGGGAGGCGCGGGCACGTGGCTGGCCTAGAAAAGGAGATGGCCAGTCAGCGGGGGTGCGGAATAGCCCCCCAATCCGGCTGATAACTTGGAATGTGAGGGGCCTGAACAGGCCGGTCAAGAGGGCCCGGGTGTTCGCGCATTTAAAGAGACTGAAGGCAGACGTGGTTATGCTCCAGGAAACACATTTGAAGGCGGCAGATCAGGTTAGGCTGAGAAAGGGATGGGTAGGGCAGGTCTTCCATTCAGGGCTGGATGCAAAGAACAGAGGGGTTGCAATACTGGTGGGGAAGCGGGTGTCATTTGAGGCAATGAATACTGTAGTGGATAATGGGGGTCGATATGTGATGGTGAACAGTAGGTTGCAGGGGGTGCGGGTGGTACTGGTGAACATATATGCCCTGAATTGGGATGATGCCGGATTAATGAAATGCATGTTGGGTCAGATTCCGGATATGGAGGTAGGAAGCTGGATAATGGGGGGGGGGGGGACTTCAACACGGTGCTGGACCCAGCACTGGACCGCTCTAGGTCCAGGACGGGTAAGAGGCCGGCTGCGGCCAAGGCGCTCAGGGGGCTTATGGACCAGATGGGGGGAGTGGACCCATGGAGGTTTGTCAGGCCGCTGGCCAGGGAATTTTCCTTCTTTTCCCACGTCCATAGAGCCTACTCCCGGATCGATTTTTTCATTTTGAGTAGGGCACTAATCCCGAAAGTGGAGGGAACGGAATATTCGGCCATAGCCATCTCGGACCATGCCCCGCATTGGGTGGAGCTGGAGTTGGGAGAGGAGAAGGACCAGCGCCCGCTGTGGCGCCTTGATGTGGGACTGTTGGCGGATGAGGAGGTGTGCGGGCGGGTGCGGGGGTGCATTGAAAGATATTTGGAGGCCAACAACAAAGGGGAGGTGCAGGTGGGGGTAGTCTGGGAGGCGTTGAAGGCGGTGGTCAGGGGAGAGATAATCTCTATTAGGGCCCCCAGGGAGAAGAGAGAGGGGTGGGAGAGAGAGAGGTTGGTGGGGGAGATTTTAAGGGTGGACAGGAGGTGTGCAGAGGCCCCCGAGGAGGGGCTACTCAGGAAGCGATGGAACCTCCAGACGGAGTTCGACCTGTTGACCACAGGGAAAGCAGAGGCACAGTGTAGGAAAGCGCAGGGGACGACGTATGAGTATGTGGAGAAGGCGAGGCGGATGCTGGCACACCAGTTAAGGATAGAGAGGGGAATACGGTGCAGGATGCGGTGAGAATAAACAAGGTATTTAGGGACTTCTATGGGGATCTGTACAGGTCTGAGCCCCCAGCGGGGGAGGAGGGGATGCAACGATTCTTAGATCAGCTGAAGTTCCTGAGGGTGGAGGAGGAGGAGGTGGCTGGTTTGGGGGCGCCGATTGAGCTGGAGGAGCTGGTTAAAGGATTGGGGAGCATGCAGGCGGGGAAGGCCCCAGGGCCAGATGGGTACCCGGTTGAATTCTACAGGAAATATGTGGACCTGCTGGGCCCATTGCTAGTGAGGACTTTCAATAAGGCGAGGGAGGGGGGGACCTTGCCCCCGACAATGTCCAGGGCGCTGATTTCTTTGATCCCGAAGCAGGACAAGGATCCACTGCAATGTGGGTCGTATAGACCGATCTCGCTCCTCAATGTTGATGCTAAGTTGCTGGCTATGAGAATTGAGGACTGTATCCCGGGGGTGATCCATGAGGACCAGACGGGATTTGTGAAGGGTAGGCAATTAAACACAAATGTGCGGAGGCTCCTCAATGTGATTATGATGCCCCTGGTGGAGTGGGAAGCGGAGGTAGTGGCAGCTATGGACGCGAAAAGGCCTTTGACCGGGTGGAGTGGGAGTATTTTTGGGAAGTGTTGCGGTGGTTTGGGTTCGGGAAGGGGTTCATCAGCTGGGTCAGGCTGCTATATACAGCCCCGGTGGCGTGTGTGGTTACGAATCGGCGGAGGTCGGAGTACTTTCGGCTGTACCGGGGGACAAGGCAGGGGTGCCCCCTGTCCCCCTTGTTGTTTGCACTGGCAATTGAGCCTCTGGCCATGGCACTAAGGGAGTCCAGGAAATGGAGGGGACTGGTCCGGGGGGGGAGAGGAACACCGGGTGTCGTTGTATGCCGATGACCTGTTGTTGCATGTTGCGGATCCAGTGGAGGGGATGGCGGAGGTCATGCGGATCCTAAGGGAGTTTGGGGACTTTTCGGGGTATAAACTCAACGTCGGGAGGAGTGAGCTCTTTGTGGTGCATTCAGGGGACCAGGGAAGGGGGATAGATGAGCTACCGCTGAAGAGGGCGGAAAGGAGCTTTTGGTACCTAGGGATCCAAGTAGCTAGGAGTTGGGGGGCCCTGCACAAGCTCAATTTGACGCGGTTGGTGGAGCAGATGGAGGAGGATTTTAAAAGATGGGATATGCTGCCACTCTCACTAGCGGGTAGGATGCAGTCGGTCAAAATGACGGCCCTCCCGAGGTTTCTCTTTGTGTTCCAGTGCCTTCCCATTATGATTCCAAAGGTCTTTTTCAAACGGGTAAGTAGGAGCATCATGGGTTTTGTGTGGGCGAATAAGACCCCGAGGGTGAAGAGAGTGTTTCTGGAGCGTAGCAGGGACAGGGGGGGCTGGCGCTGCCGAATCTGTGCGGCTATTATTGGGCAGCCAATGTGGCGATGATCCATAAGTGGGTAATGGAGGGAGAGGGGGCAGCGTGGAAGAGGTTAGAGATGGCGTCCTGTGTGGGCACGAGACTGAGTGCGCTGGCGACGGCACCGCTGCCGCTCTCGCCGACAAGGTACACCACGAGTCCGGTGGTGGCGGCGACGTTGAAGATCTGGGGGCAGTGGAGGTGACACAGGGGCGAGGTGGGAGCCTCGGTTTGGTCCCCGATTAGGGAGAATCATCGGTTCGTCCCGGGAAGGATGGATGGGGGGTTTCGGAGCTGGCATCAGGCAGTGATTGGAAGAATAGGGGACCTGTTCATCGATGGGACGTTTGCGAGCCTAGGGGCATTGGAGGAGAAGTTTGGGCTACCCCCAGGAAACGCTTTCAGGTACATGCAAGTGAGGGCGTTTGTGAGGCGGCAGGTGAGGGAATTCCCGCTGCTCCCGGCACAGGGGATTCAGGACAGGGTGATTTCGGGTGTATGGGTTGGAGAAGGCAAAGTTTCGGCGATTTACCAGGAGCTGAAGGAAGAGGAGGAGGCCTCGGTCGAGGAGTTAAAGGGCAAGTGGGAGGAGGAACTTGGGGAGGAGATAGATGAGGGTCTGTGGGCTGATGCCCTGAGTAGGGTTAATTCTTCCTCCTCTTGCACCAGGCTCAGCCTAATACAGTTCAAAGTTTCTCACAGAGCGCATATGACAGGGGCGAGGTTGAGTAGGTTCTTTGGGGTGGAGGACAGGTGTGGGAGGTGCTCGGGAAGCTCGGCAAATCACGTCCATATGTTCTGGTCGTGCCCGGCGCTGGATGGGTTTTGGAGGGGTTTTGCGAGGAGTATGTCCAAGGTGGTGAAAGCCCGGGTCAAGCTGAGCTGGGGGTTGGCATTATTTGGGGTAACGGACGAGCCGAGAGTGCAGGAGGCGAAAGAGACCGGTATTCTGGTCTTTGCGTCCCTGGTAGCCCGGCGGAGGATTTTGCTGTTATGGAAAGATGCGAAGCCCCCTAGTGTGGCAGCTTGGATCAATGACATGGCAGGGTTCATCAACTGGAGAGAATAAAGTTTGCCTTGTGAGGGTCTGCGTAGGGGTTCCTCAGGCGGTGGCAACCGTTCCTAGCCTATCTTGTGGAGCGTTAGGAGGAGGTCAGCAGCAGCAGCCCAGGGGCGGGGGGGGGGGGGGGTGCGGGGGAGGTGGGGGTTCTTTTGGGGGGGCGTTTGGGTGGGAGGGGCTTCCCTATTGGTGCTTTTAAATGTTATATGGGGGGGTTATTATATATGGGGGAAATCCAATGTATAATTTTTATATAATTTTTGATTGTTGTGTTCTCGTTTCTTTCTTTTTGTTGGGGGGGTTTGTTGAAAATCTGTTGAAAAATTTGAATAAATATATTTTTTTTAAAAAGGAAATGGCAAAAAATTCAGTTACAACATAAACAAATGAAACATGAGAAATAATTAAAGCAGCTTGAATACGAAAGAGATAGAGAGGAAAAAGAAAGAGAGAGAGAAGAAAGAAGAAAAGAAAGAATAGCCCTAGCAGAAAAAAAAGAAAGAGAATGAGAGATACAGATCAGGGAAAAAGATAAAGAAAGAGAGTTTGAACTTCAGAAAATGGCCATGAAATTGGCCTGATGATAGTCAGTTAAAATTAGCAGGCATAAAGGGAAACGTACAGTTGGATGATGGTGATGAGGATAGTGAGACAGAGCATCATAGTCGAAGGCTTGGTGGGGATCTATTTAAATATGTCCAAGCATTGCCAAGGTTTGATGAGAAGGAGGTAGAAGTGTGTGCTGGGTTTCCTCCGGGTGCTCCGGTTTCCTCCCACAGTCCAAAGATGTGCAGGTTAGGTGGATTGGCCATGATAAATTGCCCTGAGTGTCCAAAATTGCCCTTGGTGTTGGGTGGGGTTACTGGGTTATGGGTATAGGGTGAAGGTGTTGACCTTGGGTAGGGTGCTCTTTCCAAGAACTGGTACAGACTCGATGGGCCGAATGGCCTCCTACTGCACTGTAAATTCTATGAAAAGGTGGTAATGCATGGAATTCAGGGTGAGAGCAGTAGTGTTCAATTATCTAAGATAAGGTTGGAAAGTCCAGTGAAGAATGGTGAAGTGGTAGTCGGAGTAACAGAGAAACTATCTTGTCCAGGAGTACAGTTTATCTTGGGTAATGATATAGCTGGATCGCAGGTGGGAGTGATGCCTACTGTGGTTGATAAGCCAGTGCAAAATCAGACAACTGAAGTGTTGAAGGACAGATTTCCTGGGATTTTTCCGGATTGTGTAGTAAAAAGGTTGCAAAGTCACAGGTTAAGACAAGAGGAGAAATCAAAGAGTGAAGATGAAGTTGAAGTGCAATTATCTGAAACGAGTTTTGATCAGATGGTTGAAAAAGAACAAGAACAGGTGGAGGATGAGGCGGATACTTTTAGTTCAGGAAAATTGGCGGAGTTACAACAGAAAGATATAGAAATAAAACGGATGTATCAGAAAGCATATACGGAAGAGGAATCTGAGTGTATACCAGAGTGTTATTACCGTAAAAGTAATGTCTTGATGAGAAAATGGAGACCTTTACATATGCAGGCAGATGAAAAGTGGGCAGAAGTTCATCAAGTAGTATTGCCGGTAGGGTATAGAAAGGTGGTGTTGCGAGTTGCACATGAGGTGCCAGTGGGAGGTCATTTGGGGATAAGGAAAACTCAAGCTAAAATCCAGAAACAATTTTATTGGCCTGGACTACATCAAGATGTAGTTAAATTTTGTCAATCATGTCACACATGTCAAGTGATAGGGGAACCTTAAGCAGCGATAAAACCAATGCCCTTAATACCCATTCCAGTATTTGAGGAGCCTTTTACAAGGGTCCTAATTGATTTCGTCGGACCGCTTCCTAAAATGAAAAGTGGGAATCAATATCTTTTGACTATCATGGATGTGTCTACTCGGTTTCCAGAGGCCATTCGAGTACGTAATATTACAGCTGAAAAGATTGTGGAGGAGTTACTTGAATTCTTTACTAGATATTGACTACCCACAGAAATACAATCGGATCAAGGATCAAATTTTACCTCAAGGTTGTTCAAAGAAGTTATGGATAGCTTAGGAATAAAACAATTTAAATCAACTGCATACCATCCAGAATCGCAGGGAGCGTTAGAAAGGTGGCATCAGACATTAAAGACAATGTTGAGGGCTTATTGTCAAGATTATCCAGAGGATTGTGATAAAGGAATTCCATTCGTACTGTTTGCAATTAGGGTGCACGTAATGAGTCAACCAAATTCAGTCCTTTTGAACTAATTTTTGGTCATGAGGTAAGAGGACCACTTAAATTGATTAAGGAAAAATTGGTGAGTGAGAAATCAGAACTTGCATTATTGGATTACGTGTCAAATTTTAGGGAACGATTAAATAGAACAGGTGAATTGGCTGGACAACATTTGAAAGTTGCACAAAATGTGATGAAACGGGTAGCGGACAAGAAATCCAAAGTTCGTAGTTTTGACAGTGGAGATAAAGTTTTAGTATTGTTACCAGTGGTAGGTGAGCCTTTAAAAGCTACGTTTTGTGGATCTTATCAGATTGAAAGGAAATTAATGAGGTGAATTATGTGGTAAAAACACCAGATAGAAGGAAGCCTCACTGAGTGTGTCATGTGAATATGCTTAAAAGGTACTTTGAAAGGGAAGGAGAGAAAAAGGAAGTTTTATTGATTCTAACTCAAAGTTACGAACCAAATCCAGGTGACTGTGAATTTGACATACCTCAAATTAAATTGGAAAATGAGGATGTTCTTAAAAATTGGGATAAATTGTTCAGTCACCTTCCAGAGGAAAAACGAACTGACCTGAAAGAGTTATTGATATCACATGGGCAAGTTTGTGGAGATAAATTGGGAAGTACTAAAATGGCTATACATGATGTAAATGTGGGAAATGCTGTTCCAAACAAACAACATCCATATAGACTTAACCCTTTAAAATTGGCATCAGTTAACAAAGAGATGAAAGTATGCTTAAAAATGGCATAATTGAAGTGGGTTGCAGCCAATGGAGCTCACCCATAGTGATGGTACCTGAACCAGACGGTACCCAACGGTTGTGCATGGACTATAGAAAGGTTAATGCAGTTACAAGAACGGACTTTTATCCTATCCCACGTTTGGAGGATTGGATTGAGGAAGTGGGACAATCAGCTTTTATTTCCAAACTGGATTTACTTATAGGTTACTGGCAGGTACCTTTATCCGAACGAGCGAAGGAGATTTCAGCTTTTGTGACTCCAGATGGTATGCCATTTGGCATGAAGAACGCCCCAGCCACATTTCAACAGTTAACTAACAAAGTCATTTCAGGATTACCCAATTGACGATCTGGTAACTTTCATCCAGACATGGAAAGAACATTTAAAACATCTGATGAAGTTATTTGATCGACTTCACGAGGCAGATTTGGTGATAAACCTAGCCAAAAATGAATTTCAAAAAGCCCAAGTCACTTTCTTTGGCCTTACAAATGGACAGGGTTGAATGGTCACACGGGATGTAAAACCAAGTTATTGAGGAGTTTTCAATTCCCTCAAGACGAAGGGAAATAATGCGATTTCTTGGCAAGAGTGGATTTGATCAAACATTTGTGCAAAGGTTTTGTAGAGTGATTGCTCCACTGATGAACTTGCTGAAGAAACGTCAAAAATTTCAGTGGACAGCGGACTTTCAACAGGCATTTGACGGCCTGAAAGCTGTGATAACCAATGCTCATGTGTTGGAGAATTACAAGGGACTCTGTGATCAGATTGAACTAAAGTATCTGACTTTAAAGAGAAATGCCGAGGCATGGAGAAATGGACGGATCGTGCAGAGACCTTCTTGTTGAAAGAGACTGTCAATCAAGAGGGATTCCAGTTGGAGGAAGAAAAAAAAAGAAATGGACTATATTATTATACCTGTTTGCGTGTGTTGTTTTTTTGAAACGAAAACATATATTTACTGTGTGCATTTCTTAAAGGATAGTGAAAAGGTAAAAAATGAAACCATCTTGAAGTTGATGGTTAATTTTTTTTCTTGGGGGGAGGAGTCATGTGAGAGTACCTTTAAGAAATGGGAGTTTATTACTGCAGTGATGTCAGAGAGTGGGTGGAACTGGGCTGTCTGTCAGCTTTTTACTTTTGTTTTAGGCTGTTTGCTGCAGGGTGTGTTTTAGTTTTGTTTTCAGTGTTGGAGCTGAAGCCAGACAGAGCAGGTGCACAGTTGTTCTTTCTGCCATCAAAAGACTATCTCTTGATCATTTGGGGAATTCAGAAATATAAATGTTCTCAGTAGTTAAAAGGTGTTTCTTTTGTCTTCTGGATGTTGTGTGGGAAGTTATTAAGCATTACCTGGTGTTGTATTCTTTGGGGGTTGTGTTTGAATTAATGGTTGCTAAGCCATTCACTGTATGCTTTAAAAAGGTTAACTTGAGTTCATAGAATAAACATTGTTTTGTTTTTAAAAATACTTTTCCATTTCTGCTGTACCACACCTGTAGAGTGGGCCGTGTGCTCCCATACCACAATCTGTTAAACGTTGTGGGTCAGGTGAACTCCATGATACACTTTGGGGTTCTCTAAACCCTGGCCCATAACAAATCCAAAACAAATAGCCAAGATCCTATTAAATGGTGGAGCAAGCTTAAGGGGACAAGTAGCCTACTGCTGCTCCTATTTCTTATGTTTTTGTAATGAAAGTCTGGCTGCCATAAAATGTGATGCGATTGGTTGTTGAAGCAATGACTTTGCTGCCTGGACCACACTGGTGGAGTCCTGCAGTACTTGGCAGAGTGCAGGCAATGACTTGTCTTTGCTGTGTAGGCTTATATACAGTATATATACAGTAGAATGTGAACATATTCTACTGTATAAGTTCAGTAGAATGAGGACATGACTCTTGCTGCCAGCAAGGTAGTAACTAGTTGAGGAGAAAGAAGGGTGAGGTAACCAACACAGCCCTTTTTTGCTGGGCTGTCCTTGATGGATTTATCTGACTTAGGTACCAGTTATTATTGATAGAGATTGTTAGTAGATAAATTATGGAGTGCAGTGCTTTGAGCAGTGTCTGAGGCTTGTGGTACAGTTGGCGGGATACAACATTTGAAGATGCATTTACTGACCTTGTTCATGCATGCGATGTGATTGAGCTTCATGGAGCACAGCATCCAAGTCCTTGGATCTAGACTCCTGACATTGATTGCCAAGGCTTTCTAGTCTCATTGCCTTTCTCAAAGTTTTTGCAGAGGGCTGCTGTCGCTTGCAGACAAATTACATCTCCCCTGCTCTTCACCTCCCGCAACATGTCCTCCAAGACAGAACCTGCAGATCTTGGAGTCCGCTTCTGTCCTGTGTCTTTCCCAGGTCACACTCTTTTACAATGACGTTCAGCACCTGCTCCGCACACGATGCACTTCTCCTTCAACAGATCCTGGTTTTAAGTAGTGCTGGCTGCCTTAAACTCATGCAAATTTTTTGTGGTGTTGCAGCCTTTGCTCAGGTCTGCAGCCAGGCAACTGGACACATATAGCATCATAGATTTAACACTGTAATTATTTCAATGCAAAGGCAGCACAAAGTTTGTGTATGTATTACATTTGCATAGTTATTACCTGTTGCAACGGACTACCTAATTATTTTCAAATGCTGGCTTCATTCCAGGTTACAATGATACTACATCACATGTAAAGACCACATTTTGTGGTAGAACTGCCTCCAGTTATATCAGAATTTTCTAGTGCTATGCATCTGATACGGACATACGAACATACAATACCACTTTGTTCAATGCGGACATGATAGTATGTTGCTGGTTATGAGGAGTACAAAGGTGTATGGAGTATAAAATAAACTGCATCACAAGCTGTGAAAGTATATACAATAATGTGTATCCTCTGCCCATTCATTATTCTTAATGTTAAACTCTTAATGGGATTTCATGATACAGTACAGATTAATAAAAGTAGTATCACATTAAGGCATGGGAAAATGCCTTCCACAATTGCATTACATGTGACAAAAATAAAACGATCTTAAAAAATAGAATATTTTTTGTTTTAGTTGTAGATCATATGCCCAGTGCAAACAAGATAAGCTGTTCAATATGAAATTGATTCCACTCACAAATGGGACAAAGAGAATTCACTAGACCCTGACACACCCCTTAGACTCATAACAAAATTATCTGTCCTGCCGCACCCGTTTTCTGAAGCGGCACGCCCTCGCCAGCAGCGGGAACCTCCGTCTCGGCAGCCGGCCAGTGGGCTTTCCCATCGTGGCACCCCCATGCTGTCGACAAATCCGCGGGCGTGAATGCACTGCCGTCGAAGAGGAGGATCCCTCCGACAGGTAGAATCCAGCCCTCTGTATTCTTACTCTTTTTGTATCTGGTAGAATCTACTTGCTCTCCAAAATTTTCTATTCTAGTTTTGTAAAATTGTAACTGAATGACAACATTATTTATTCAATTTTCTTCCTCCGCTGTTTTTTGAAAGTGAAAACACCTTTGAGAGGATTGTCATTTTACTCCGGGACATGGCCACATTCTTTTTTTTAAAATGTATTTCATTCCAAACATTTTCAAAAGTACAAAATCACAAATCAGTAACGTTGTCAACACCCCCAAAGTTCACAGTTTGGGTAATTTTTCCCCCTATTCACCCCCTCACCCCTCCCTTTCCTCCTCCCCACCTCCCCCCCCCCCTCCCCCCACGACATGCAATTCCTCAAAGATTGTCAAGAACAATCACCATCGTGTCTCAAAGCCCTCCGCTGATCCCCTCAACACAAATTTAATCTTTTCCAGCCGCAGAAAGTCAAACTCGTCTCCCAGCCAAGCCGCCACCCTGGTGGCACTGCTGACCCACCAGTCCAACAATATCCTTCTCTGGGCAATTAGAGACATGAAGGCCATGACACCAGCTCTCCTCCCCTCCATCAGCTCCAGCATTTCCGATACCCCAAAGATAGCTACCATTGGGTCCGGCCTGACCTCTACCCCCACAATCTTCAATAGTGTCCCGATTACCACCTCCCAGTATCACTCCAACTTCAAGCAGCCCCAGAACATGTGTGCGTGATTCACTGGTCCTCGCCCACACTTCTCACACTTGTCCGTCACCCCCTGGAAGAACCCACTCATCCTTGCCCGGGTCATATGCACCCTCTGCGCCACTTTGAACAGAATCAAGCTCATCCTCGCGAGGAAGCCAAATTTATCGTTTACACCGCCTCACTCCACATTCCCCATCCTATCCCCTCCCCCCAGCTCCTCCTCCCATTTATTCTTGATCCTCACCATCTGCACTGCCCCTTGCTCCCCCAGCCAACCATATCTATCACCAATCCTGCCCTCCACTTCCACATCCAGGAGCAGCAACCGTTTCAACAGGATAAACTCCGGCAGCTTGGAAAACCCTCTCCATTCTTTCCACGCAAAGTCCCTCACTTGCAAATACGGGCTGGGATTCTCCGACCCTACGCCGGATCGGAGAATCCCCGGGGGGAGGTGTGAATCCCGCCCCACAGCCGGCTGCCCTATTCTCCGGGGCCGATGACAGCGGCCTCCCCGGCGATTCTTCGGGCCCCGATGGGCTGAGAGACCGTAAGGTTTTGCCCAGTCCCGCCAGCGTGAAATACTCACCTCACGCATGGTGGGACCTGGCAGGTAAGTGTGCGGGGATGGTCCTGGTGGGGGTGAGGGGGTACGAGGGGGTCCGACCCCGGGGAGGCCCCCACGGTGGCCTGGCCTGCGATCGGGGCCTACCATTCTGCGGGTGGGCTGGTTCCGTGGGGGGCTTTCTTTCCTCCTTGCCGGGCCCCTGTAGGGCTCCACCATATTGCCCGTGGCCTGACGCAGGGAAGGGAACCCCCACGCATGCGCGGAAATACACCAGCCATTCTGCGCATGCACGGAAATACGGCGGCTGGTCCACACATGCGCGAACTCGTGCCGGCCCTTCGGCGCCGGCTGGAGGAGTGGGGACAACTCCAGCAGCAACCTAGCCCCCTAGGAAGATGGGAATTCCTCACTTTGGGGTGCGTTGACGCCGAAGTCGTTGGCGCTGGTTTTCCCACCGGCGTGGGGATACAGCCCCATTTTCAGAGAATCCCGCCCTTGAACTCACGTTCCTTCAGCAACTCCACCCTCTGCAGCTCTTCCAGACCAGCAAGCCTCTCTTCCAGGTACAAATCCCTCGCCCTCACCAGCCCCGCCTCTCTCCACTTCCAATACATGCCAGCCGTCTCCCCGGCTTAAACCTGTGGTTTCCACACAGCAGTGTCAGCACCGATATCCCCTCCATCCTGAAGTGCTACCCCACTCTAATCATGGGCTGTACCACCGGGCTCAGCATGTACCTCCCCGGCACCAGCGGAAGCAACGCCGTCCTCATGACCCTCAGGCTGGACCCTCTACCAGACTCCTCCTCCATCCTAACTCACTCTAACCCCTCTCCTTCCGACCACCATCTCACCTTCTCCACATTCACCGCCCAGTAGTAGTGCAGCAGGTTTGGTATCGCCAACCCCCTTTTCTGCCTCTGCCTCTGTAACTGGGCCCTCTTTACTCTTGGTACCTTCCCCGCCCATGTAAACTCCAAGATAGATAGCTGTATCTAGTTTCCGGTAAAAGGCCTTAGGGATAAAGATCAGGAGGGTCTGGAATACAAACAAGAACCTTGCCAGCACGTTTATCTTAACTACCTGGACCCACTCCGTCAGTGTCAGGTGCAGCGTATTCCACCTCCTAAAATCCTCCTTAACCTCTTCCACCAACGTTGTCAGGTTCCACTTGTGCATCGTCAACCACTCCCCTGTCACCTGGACCCCCAGATACCTGAACCTGTCCCTGGCTATCCTAAATGGCAATGCCCCCAGATTGGCTCCCGACCCGCCGCATTCACCGGAAACATTGCACTCTGCGCGACATTTAACTTATATCCCAAGAAGGCCCCGAACCTTTCCAGTATGCCCATAATTCTCCCCATACTCTCCAGAAGTTCCGACACGAATTACAACAGGTCGTCTGAGTACAGCGACACCCCATGTTCCCTACTCTCTCTCACAATCTCCCGGCATTCCACTGACCCCCTCAGGGCCATCACCAAGGGCTCTATCATCAGCACGATCAACAGTGGTGACAGCGGACACCCCTGCCTCGTTCGCCTGTGCAACCCAAAACTCCGTGAACTCATCTCATTCGTCCATACCTCACCACCGGGGCCACATACAACACACGGACCCACGCCACAAATGTTGGGCCAAACCCAAGCCTTCCAAGGATCTCAAACAGGCACCTCCACTCCACCCTTTCTCTTTGTCCATAGAGACCACTATCTCTGGTACCTGCCCCTCCAACAGGGCCATAATCACATTTAATAGCCTCCTGATGTTAATGGAGAGCTGCCTTCCCTTTACGAAGCCCATTTGATCCTCAGCGACTACCCCAATCCATTCTCCCTGCCACTAATGTGGCCTAAGCTTTTCACATCCATATTTAGCAGTGCAATGGGCCTAAAAGACCCACACTCCAACAGGTCCTTTCCTTTGTTTGGGATTAGCATAGTCAGCATAACCTGAGTCAATGTCTCCGGTATATGCCTTCCCCAGCACCTCGCTCAACATCCCCAGCAAGTGTGGTGCCAACTGCGTCGCAAATTCTTTATAGAACTCCGCCGGGTACCATCTGGCCCTGGGGCCTTCCCTGACTTCATTCCCCTTATACTATCCATCACCTCCCTCAGCCTTAATGGCTCCTCTGTTGCCTGCCTCCTCTCTTCATCCACCCTTGGCAACTCCAGCTCATCCAAAAATTGCCCCATATCACCTTCCTCACCATCTAGCTCAGCCCTGTACACCTTCTCATTATACTCCCTCAATACTTCATTAATCTTCCCCGGCTATGATGCTACCTCCCCCCTCCCTGTCTGCACCCTCAAAATTCCATAGATGCGATCTGCTTCTGTAGCTGGTGGGCCAACATACTCAAAATTCATATTGCACCGACTTCGTACTACGTAGCTGCTCCACTGCCTTTCCCGTCGTCAGCTCATCAAATTGACCCTGTAACCTTTTTCTCTCAGTCAACCCCACCTTGGTGGGAGCTCTTGAATACTTCCCATCCACCTCGATTATCTCGTCCAACAACCGTCCACACTCCCCCCTCCTCCCCCTGTCCCTGTGCGCCTTGATTGAGATAACCACCTTGTCACAGAGCCCCTTATCCGTCAAAAGCTCCAAATCCAGCCTCCATCCCAGCCTCTGCTCCTGCCTCGAGCTAAGTGCTCCAACGAGTGTGGCACATGAGCAAAGGTTACGATTCCCGCATACTCTTCCCACACCACTCCCACCAACACCGCTCGTCTCACTACAAAATATCAATTCTGGAGTATACCTTGTACACATGCAAGAAGAAGGAGTACTCCCTCTCCCCTGGGTTGCTTAACCTCCATGGGTCCACCTCTCTCATCCGCTCCAAAACCCCTCCCAACTTGCTCGCCGTCCTCAACCTTCCTAGTGACCTAGGGCTTGATCTATTCACCCTCAGTTCCAACATACATTTGAAAGCACCCGCCATAATGAACTGATGCGTGTCTAAGTCCAGAATCATTCCCAACAACCCTTACGGGCCACACGGTAGCACAGTGGTTAGCATTGTTGCTTCGCAATGCCAGGGTCCCAGGTTCGATTCCTGGCTTGGGTCACTGTCTGTGCAGAGTCTGCACGTTCGCCCCGTGTGTGCGTGGGTTTTCCCAGGGTGCTCCGGTTTCCTCGCACAAGTCCCGAAAGACATGGGGCGGGATTCTCCTACACCCCGGCGGGTCGAAAAATCGCCGGGGGGCAGCGTGAATCCCGCCCAGCCGCCCTGCGATATTCTCCGGCCCCCCAAAAATCCCGTCGACGTGAATCCGCGCGCCTCGGAGAATGTCGAGGACCGGCGCGACGCAACAGGCCCGGGGCCGCCCCAATTCTCTGGGCCGGATGGGCCGAAGTAAATTAAACCACCTATTTAACAGCGTCAGCCAGCGCGGAGGTAGGGGTCGGCGTGAGGCGGCCGGCAGAGAAGTGACGGCCGCAGGTGGTGGGAGGTGTCGCAGGACCCATTGGAGTGTGCGTGCCGCGGGTGGGAGCAGGGGACAGAGGAGCGGGGCGGGGGGGGGGGGTGAGGAGCTGGGGGGGAGGAGCAGGGGGGAGGAGGAGGAGCTGGGGTGGGAGGAGCTGGGGTGGGAGGAGCTGGGGGGAGGAGCTGGCGGGGTTGGGGAGGGTGCGTGCCGGGGAAGAGGAGGAGGGGGGTTGGGGAGGAGGAGGGGGGGGTTGGGGGGGGTTGGGGAGGAGGAGGGGGGGGTTGGGGAGGAGAGGTGGCGGGGTTGTGAGGAGTGGGGGGGGAGCTGGGGAGGGAGGAGCTGGAGGGGTTGGGGAGGGTGCGTGCCGGGGAGGAGGAGGGTGGTTTGGGGAGGAGAGGTGGCGGGGTTGGGGAGGAGAGGGGTGGTTGGGGAGCAGAGGGGGGGCTAGGTTGGGGAGGAGAGGGTGAGGTTGGGGAGGGTGCGTGTCGTGGAGTGGTGGGGGTGGGGGGGGGGGGCGGTGTTCACCTGGCCATGTGCCAGCTGGCAACAGTTGTGACTGTCGCAGCTGTGGGGAGGAGGGGGGGGTTTGGGGAGGAGAGGGGTGGATGGGGAGTGAGGGGTTTGGGGAGGAGGGGGAGGCGAGAGGAGTTGAGGCGGGGAGAAGGGGGTTGAGGAGGGGGGGTTGTCGAGGAGAGGAGGGTTGAGGAGGAGATGGGGGTTGGGGAGGAGAGGGAGAGTTGGTGGAGGAGAGGGGGGGTTGGGGAGGAGGGGGGGTTGGGGAGGAGGGGTGGGGTTGGGGAGGTTGCGTGCCGGGGGGGGAGGTGTCCGCCTGGCCATGTGCCAGCTAACAACAGCCACGACCCTGCAGCCCATGGCATCTGGCTGCGGGGGGGGCGTATGGTCAATGATGACATGTCGTCTCTCCCTCCCACCCCGCGGAGGCCGCAAAGGAGCGTGCCGCAGGGAGGCAGGTGGTAGCCGCCCAGGCTGGAGGGCCGCCCGCATGACAGGACAAGGAGGAGGAGGTGGTGGTGGTGGTTGTGCCACATCGACGGAGACGCCCAATGAGGCCCCGTGTGGACCAGCCCCGCTTGTCGTACCAGCACCTCATGGACCGGGCATGCAGGAGGGGACTCCAGATGAGCCGGGAAACCGTCGTCCATGTCTGCCACCTGATGGCACACCTGGCACTGCGTGGCACTGGGTGAGGACACCAACGGCACCAGCCTACCACCCTCACCCCACCCATCCACCCACCCAACACCAACCACCCTCCCACCCACCCAACACCAACCACCCGCACCTCACCCGCATGCACACCACCACTTCATTGCACATCCACCTGCGGCACAACGGGCCGGGCTCACACAGTCGCCGGTGGAAGCGTGTCTATTGGAGGTCATGGAGGATGATGACAACGCGCCCTGCGATGAGCTCTGGGCTCTACATCATTGGACAATGTCTGACCCATGGCCACAGTACCACCCTCCACCCGGACCGTCCCTGCATGCGGCCGTGGCACAGCAGCGCTCGGTCCCGTCGTCTGCCTGGGGGATGGCGAGGGCGACTCGCGGGGGGGGGGGGCACGCGCACCTGAGGCCAACGTTCTATCACCCCTCACACATCCACTGGCGCTCACGTCACACCACACCTCCGCACGCATCGGACAGAGCACAAAGGCAGCTTCTGTAGGTGTGAAAGTGATTTTAATAACAAACAGTTCATACACATGCCCTTGCCCCAGAACTAATCTGTGCCCTGCACCCGTGCCAACTTACTCAGTGTCAACTTACTCAGTGTCTAATTTTTTGTCCTTACGGGCCCTATGACTACATCTAGGTGGTTCCCCAGACGGTACAGCAGAACTGGAGGTGGACTCCTGTGATTCCTGCCCTGTGACTAGGGACTCCTTTGGCGGCCGTTTCCTGGGGCGGCGTGGCCTAGATGGGCCAGGCTGCGGCTCGGGCGACTGGGATGGCGAGCTGATAGCCTGTGCTGCCCGTTGCCCACCAGATGCACCTGGGGCGGAAGCGGGGGAGTCCGAGATGTCGTAGTGTTCCGGGACCTCCCCTACAGGGGGACCCGGAACGGGCCCCAGCACCTCCTCCTCCCTCAGGGTGCCCGATGGCCCCTAGGCCTCTATATGGGTCAGGGATGCGAACGGACCGAGCACCCGAATCCATCCCAACACCTGGCGCTGCAAGTCCTGGAGGCCCGCCCTGGTATCAATAAGGGTCTGCAAGTTTGCAGCTATGGAGCTCAGGGAGTTGGCCATCCCTCTCTGTGTGTGGGCGATGCTAGCCAGCACCTGGGCAATACCGTCAGCGATGACCTGCAGAGACTGGGCCATTGCCTGCTGAGACTGGGCCACGGCGTTGAGCGCCTCCGCGATCTGCTGCTGGCTCTGGCTCATGCCTGCCTATGAGAGGGCAGTCATGTCCTGGGCCACGAATGCCTCATACCTCACATACTGCGACCCATGTCTGACACCGTCGCACCCATTGCCTCCACTGGGGACACCACCCGTGCGGTGTCAGCCTGGATGGCACGCATGACCGGCACCACTACCTGCTCCTGCACGCGGGTGGACTCCTCCACCTTCGTCTGCAGTTGCCACAAGCCGGCCGTCACCCCCTTTGGTCGTCCCTTGGTCCGTGACTGCATCCGGTTTATGGTTGGGTGTGGTAACTCCAGGAACCCGGGACCCGTCTGGGCGGCAGATGGTTGCCTGCGCCAGGCTGCCCTCCGACTGCCTGGCCCCTCGGCTGCTCCTGCCTCCACCTGCTGTACCGGGACGGCTGTGTTGTGCACACCAGTTAGTGTCCCAGATGCCTCATCGCGAAAGTGCCCAACCGAGGTGAGTGTCTCTGCGATGGTGGAAGGTGTAGGAGATAGCAGTGGTGTAATGGCGTGCTCCTCATCCGACCCGAAGTCCATGGTCCCCTGGAGTGGTGATTCCTGTCCACCCATCCCCTGTGTGTGGGTGTCGTGTGCGTTGGTGTCCTGTGTGTTAGGGTATGTGTGTTATATATATATATATATATGTTGTCTTGCCTTATTATGTATTTTCTTTTATTCCCTTTTCTTCTCACGTACTTAATGATCTGTTGAGCTGCTCGCAGAAAAATACTTTTCACTGTACCTCGGTACACGTGACAATAAACAAATCCAATGCAATCCTGTGTGTTAAGGCCCTGTGTGTTAGGGCCCTGTGTGTCGGTGTCCTGTGCTTCAGTGTCCTGTGAGACAGTGTCCAGTGCGTCAGTGTCCTGTGCGTCAGTGTCCTGGGTCGGCTGCGAAGGGGGCCTGTTCTGTGGTTGCCCTCCTCGTCGCTGGGTGTGGCCCGCCGGCGTCGCCGCACTCGCACTAGATGTGGGCGGCGACCGCCTGGTGCTCAGGGTCTGTCCCTGGCTCGTGGCCGCCCTGGAACGTCCTGGGGGCGGCGTCCTCCTGATGCTCCGGGTCTGTCCTGTCATGATATGCGGACACACACATAATGATATACAGACAAGCAGCTAACGGACACAGAGAACAGGACATGGCCAATAAGCAGGCAGGACACTCAGGGTTGGGATCTGACTATAGAAGACACGAGGCACTCACACTCTGCCTCTTTCCACTGATGAACATCTAGAGAGTCAGTCAAGGGTGTTGTTATAATCTGACACCCCCACCACGTGGCTAAGAGCTGGTCTGGTTCAGTCAGACAGAGTAACCACATTTAAGTTAGCAGAGAGTCGAACTCACAGAGAACTGTGCTAACTGTGCTATTAGTTCAATAAACCTGATTGAACTAACTTCAAGGTCTGGAGTATCTTTTTGATCTATGCTGCATTCAGTTGCAGCCAGTGTTATACCAGTGTACCGAACATGACATGATACCAGGAGACCACTAACTTAAGGTGGCTTACCTCAGTCCGTTCCATGATGACCAGCAAATGTATCCCAGCACCATGGAAAAGATTCAGGCTCTTCACCAGCTCAGGACCTCGGGCAATCTCAGTGCCAACTGGCGGATATTCAAGCAAAAGTTTCTGCTGTACATCGAAGCTTCAGAACTCAAGGGTGCGAAAGATCGCGCTTCTCCTCTCGACAGCGGATGATCAAGCCGTCAAACTCTTCAACTCGTTTAACTTCACCGAAGGCCAGGACAAGACAAAGTTTCAGACCATCCTGGACAAGTTCGATAGTCACTGTGAAGTGGACACCAATGAAATCTTCGAGCGCTACATATTCAAACAACGTCTTCAAGGTAAAGATGAATCTTTCAGTGCCTTTGTAACTAGCCTCTGCCTGCTAGCGCTGTCCTGAAACTTTGGTGATATTGCTGACTCCATGATCAGAGACCAAATCGTGCTTGGAGTTCACTCTGATCCTCTGAGAGAGCAGCTCTTAAAAATCAAGCCTATGACCCTGCCAGTCGCGATTGAAACATGTACAGTGCATGAGCACGCAAAAAATTTGGTATTCCCAATACAAAATCGGCTGAAAATTAGAAACTTGCCTCCCACGAGGTAGAGAGTGTGCAGGCCATCTCCCGGATGCAGCGCCTCAGCATTGAAGACAGCGGACATCTCGCGTATGCGCGATGCGAACGGGATAACGAAGCGGCCGACACCCACACTGCCCAAATGCAGATGTCTGCCGACCACACTGCAGCCTTGTGCAGGCCTGCACCACCAGTCAGAGGCCAGCGCGCCCAATTCCGACGACGGCACGTCCAGAATGTGCAACGACGATTACAGGATTCTGATCCTGGCAGTACAACGGATCCAGAGGATGAGTGCCTGGAGTCCGCCTACCGAGTGGGCATCATTACCACACGTGAACATGCCACACCTAACTCATCTCGCATTCAGTCCATCCTCGCTGTGGATTCAGAGGATGAATGGCGTGTGGTGATGCAGGTCAACCGCTGCTCCATCCAGTTCAAGCTGGACACAGGTGCTTCTGCCAACCTCCTCTCACAGGCAGACTTCAAACGCATTAAGAAGCCCCCCAAGGTCCTTCCAGCAGCATGCCAGCTCCTGGACTATGACGGCACTGGGGTCCTGCCAGCTACTCGTCTCCAACCGGATCACCCATGCACAGCTAAGGTTTGAAATTGTCATGCCGGACAGGGCATCCCTACTGGGCGCGCATGCCTGCAAAACGCTAAACCTGGTGCAGCGGGTTTATTCAATGACATCCTCTAACGTGGATCTTCCAGCTGGCATTGACGACATCCTCGTTCAGTATCCAGATGTGTTTGACGGGATGGGCACTTTGCCATATCGGTACAAGATCCTACTGCGACCTGATGCCAAGCCAGTGGTCCATGCATCACGCCGGGTCCCGGCTCCGCTGAAGGAGCGCCTGAAGGAACAGCTCAAGGAGCTGCAGCAGCAGGGGATCATTTCCAGTGTAACCGAACCGACTGACTGGGTCAGCTCGATGGTGGTGGTTAAGAAACCCTCTGGAGACCTGCGCATCTGCAATGATCCCAAGGATCTCAACCAGAATATAACGCGTGAACACTACCTCATCCCAAAGCGGGAGGATCTCACCAGTGAGATGGCACATGCAAGGTTTCTCACGAAGTTAGATGTGTCACATGGATTCTGGCAAATCCAGCTGGATGAGTCCAGCAGAAGGCTCTGCACCTTCAACACACCGTTTGGCAGGTACTGCTATAACCGCATGCCGTTCGGCATCGTCTCGGCATCAGAGATATTTCATCGCATCATGGAGCAGATGATGGAGGACATCGAAGGTACATCATGTGTACGTGGACAAAGTCACGGGGGATCGGAGAATGACGCCCCAGGTCTCTCAGCAGGGCGTGTGCCCCAACACAGACAAGGTCAAGGCCATCGCAGCCATGAAGGTCCCGGATGACAAGAAGGCAGTATTGTGCTTCCTGAGCATGGTCAATTTTCTGGGCAAGTTCATCCCAAACATGGCCTCACACACTACGGTCCTACGAAACCTAGTGAAGAAGTCCACTGCCTTCGAGTGGAAGGCAGCACATCAGGCAGAGTGGTTGGAGCTGAAAGCCAAGCTCACCACTGCACCCGCATTGGCATTTTTCGACCCAGACAGGGAAACGAAAATCTCAACAGATGCGAACCAGGATGGCATCGGTGCGGTCCTGCTGCAACGCAAGGACACCTCATCCTGGGCACCTGTTGCCTATGCATCAAGGGCAATGACGCCCACCGAACAAAGATATGCACAAATCGAGAAGGACTGCCTGGGCCTTCTTACTGGCATTCTCAAGTTTCACGACTATGTTTACTGCCTGCCAACATTCACTGTCGAGACGGATCACAGGCCCTGGTCCACATTATCCACAAGGACCTTAATGACAAGACGCCTCGGTTGCAGCTCATCCTCTTCAAACTCAGAAGATACGACTTTGACCTGGTCTACATGCCTGGCAAGGAGCTCATCATTGCCGATACACAGTCCTGCTCCATCACCGTGCCTAGTGAACCACTGAACATCATCCGGCAAATTGAGTCACAGGTGCAACTGTGTGCTAGCACCCTCCTGGCATCTGATGAGAAGGTGATTTGTATCTGTGAGGAGACAGCCAAAGACCCCATCTTGCAGCGTGTTATGCAACGCCTCGCCAATGGCTGGCAGAAAGGGCAGTGCCCTCAATTTTTCAATGTAAAGGACGACCTGACGGTCCTCCTCAAACTGGGCAGGATTGTAATTCCACACAGTCTCCAGAGCTTGGTGCTCCGTCAAATCCATGAGGGCCAGCTGGGTGAGGAAAAGTGCAGGCGCAGAGCTAGGCAGGCTGTCTACTGGCCCAGGATCAGCCAGGACATCGCGAACATGGTCCTTAACTGTCAATGCTTCCAGCCAGTGCAGAGTAAGGAGACACTTCAGCAGCGTGAAATCGAAACCACTCCGTGGTCCAAGGTTGGCATCGACCTCTTTCATGCCAATGGTCGTGATTACGTGTTAATCATTGATTACTTTTCCAATTACCCTGAAGCCGTGAAGCTCTCAGACCTCACATCTCGGACCATCATCAAAGCCTGTAAGGAGATGTTCTCCAGGCATGGTGTCCCACTCACTGAGTGACAATGGCCCGTACTTCAGCAGCCATGAATGGTCTCTGTTTGCCCAGTCGTATCAGTTCAAACACGTCACTTCCAGCCCACACTATCCGCAGTCAAACAGAAAAGTTGAGAAAGGGGTGCACATAGTGAAGCAGCTCATCTGCAAGGCCGCGGATTCTGCGTCTGACATTCACCTTGCGCTGCTTGCGACAGGGCGACCCCACTGTCCACTGGCATGTCGCCAGCTCAACTCCTGATGAACAGGGACCTGCGAACGACACTTCCAGCCATACATGTGCCCAACCTGGATCACCTCCCGGTGCTGCAGAAGGTGCAGCAACTCCAAGACCAGCAAAAGCAGGGCTATGATGCTCATGCCACCGATTTGCCCGTGTTATCCCTGTCAGACACTGTTCGGATCAAGATCCCTGATGGAGGCTGGTCAGCTCCAGCTGTCGTTGTTCGACAGGCTGCCCCCCGCTCGTATGTTGTGCGTCTGGCTGATGGTTCTGTTGTGCGACGAAACAGACGGGCACTGCGCAAAGTTGCCTGCCCGCAACCACATTCTTCTCCGTTTCCTTCTGTTGCTTTGCCACCTTCTGATACCTCGACTCACGAGGCCACCAGTCAGGCTTCAATCCCGCCCGTCATGGCGCTCTCGTCCCCACCACCACCTCTCCGGCAGTCGACCAGGATCAGACGTAAGCCACAAAGACTGGACTTATGAACATTTGTTCTGTTTGCTATGTTCTGTGTTCTCGCATTAGACAGCTGTTTTCACATGTACATATGTTCACATCCACTGCATGTATATATGTTAATATTGGCCTATTCTTGTAAATACATTCACATATGTCATCCAAACATTAAAAAAAGGGGAGATATCATGATATGCGGACACACACATAATGATATACAGACTAGCAGCTAATGGGCACAGAGAACAGGATATGACCAATAAGCAGGCAGAACACTCAGGGGTGGGATCTGACTATAAAAGACACGAGCACTCACACTCCACCTCTTTCCACTGATGAACATCTAGAGAGTCAGTCAAGGGTGTTGTTACAATCTCATACCTCCACCACGTGGCTAAGAGCTAATCTGGATCAGTCAGACAGAGTAACCACACTTAAATTAGCAGAGAGTTGAACTCATAGAGAACTGTGCTAACTGTGCTATTATTAGTTCAATAAACCTGATTGAACTAACTTCAAGTTCTGGAGTATCTTTTTGATCTATACTGCATCCAGTTGAAGCCAGTGTTATACCAGTGTACCTAACACGACATGTCTCTGGTTCGTGGCCGCCCTGGAACATCCTGGGGGCGGCGTCCGCCTGGTGCTCCGGGTCTGTCCCTGGCTTGTAGCCGCCCTGGAATGTCCTATCTAAGTTTAAAGAGTTGATTTGCTAACTATAAGGGCATTGTGAAAATCTGATAAATGGAGTTTAGCAATAAGAATAATGAGCAGACCAAATGACTGCAGATGTTCAATGTTACAGCTACTCACAATAGAGTGGTACAGTTACTTCTCACCGCATCCTTTAACTAGCAAAGGTCTACCATTTTTGCATTGAATCAAGGAGTCACCCGTCACGGACAACAATGTATTTGGACAAATTCCTTACCCTCATTTTCAAATATGCTTTTCCCTTTAAAGAGGCAACGTCCATGCTCAGAGGAAGAAATTGTCCCCAGATTCATGCTCTTTTCTGTGTCTCGCAATTAATTTTCCATCATTCTGCTTAGCAAGTGACTGCCATCTGTGCAACACATGCAAATTGAGACTGACTGGGAATAAACGACAAACTGCTCCTCCATGAATACCTATCCCAGATGAATACCGACCATCATTCCAGCTAACAGCTGTCACTTCTAACTGGAAGCACTGGTACACAAGCGTAGGTTGGTTTTACATCTACCCGCTGGTCCAATCGGCTGTACATACAGTGAACGTTTATAGATTGATCTAGTTCATGTTCTCCAGCAAGGCTGAGGGGGAATTTTGTGTCCTGCTGTCACCCGCCTGGTGTTAAGTGTGCATGTATATATTCTGTCAGTCTAGGGAAACTCAAGTCT
This sequence comes from Scyliorhinus torazame, assembly GCF_047496885.1. Classification (NCBI taxonomy): domain Eukaryota; kingdom Metazoa; phylum Chordata; class Chondrichthyes; order Carcharhiniformes; family Scyliorhinidae; genus Scyliorhinus; species Scyliorhinus torazame. The sequence goes on from NC_092708.1 coordinate 93,884,297, forward strand.
TAGGCAGCAGTTCCCAGTTCCCAGTATTGAGATGTGTCTCTTGGAAAATGCGACACTTTAACAAATAGAAAGCTGAAATCTGAAAATAAAAGATTTCATACCTGTTCAACATCTTGTCTAATTTTACTGTATTATTGTTATTTATTGTAGCCAATGTGAAAATCAGGAAATGTATTAATAGAAACTCGTAACTTCCTCAGAGTGGCAATCTCCGATGGAGTGTCACTCTCATTGCAAAGCCCCTGTTTCGCCCAACCTTCCTCACTGAAGCTGGGTGAGACAGGAGCAGCGAAGATGCATCAGCGTGGATCAACTGGGGCACAGGGAATAAAGGAACTCACTGGCTGCTGTAAAGGAGGTTTTTAACAGGACAATTTAAAGGGAGAAGGTAAGTTTCAAATGTAAATGGTTCAGACACTCGCGGGGAGACCGAAAGATTTGGGGGGGGGGGGCAGGTAGATGGGTGGGGCAGTGAGGGTGGGAGGAGGGGTTTACGTTGGGGGACTGGAAGGGTCGAACTGGAAGGATGGGGGAGTGTGGGTTCAGAGCAAGGGAGGGGGAGATCAGGTCAGAAGGGGAATCAGACTGGGGGAGTGCGGTTATGGGGTGAAGGCAGGAGAATGGGGATGAGAAACATAACAGCCATGATTGAATGGCGGAGCAGACTTGATGGACCGAGTGACCTAATTCTGCTCCTATGTCTTCTGGTCTTTTGGGTGGGGAGTGTCTGGTTGGGTCAGACCTAGAGGAGGGGGTTGGACTGGAAAGGTGGGCTGATGGTGGTCAGACTGGGGCAGGGCTCAGGCTGGAATAGGGGTCGGACCTCGCCTGGGGGTTGGAGCACATCATTGGGGTACTCCCTAAATGCAACGCTGGGAACAAGAACATTTTGGGCCTAATTATAAACTCATTTTATAATTTATTTACCAATCTGGAGGAAATACACAGTTATAAATCCTGGGGCCTGTATTCTAATTACTGCTCTTTTTCGTATGTATTAATGACCTGGACCTGGGTATCAGGAGCATAATTTCTAAGTATACAAATAGCATAGAGCTGTAAATTACAGTAAAGAGTGGTGAGGATAATAGCAGCTATCAGAAAGACGTGGACAGATTGGTGAAATTAGCAGACACATGACATTTAGCAGAGAGAAGTGTAAAGTCACTCTGAATGGAAGAAGCAAAATTCAAGGTAATATAAAGAAAATGCTATAATTTTAAAATGGGCGCAGGAGCAGAGAAAGGTGAGGATTAACATACACAAGTCTTTGAAGGGAGCAGGACACGTTTGTAAGGTTGTTAAAAGGCATACAGGATTCTTGATTTTATAAATAGGAGCATAAATTATAAAAGCAAAAAAGTTACATTGAGCATATATAAATCACTGGATGGCTTTGGCATAATTAAATTAGTGGGCGCGATCATACGGCCTCATCACACCCGACCAGGTAAGCAATGAGTCGGTAAATCTCACGAGAGGCCTCTCATGAGATTTACGCCGCTCTGGACACCTCGCGAGATCTAACAGGATCTCGTGAGGTGTTGTGATCTGGATGCCACCCTCACTGAGTGGGATCCAGATTTATGCCGCCATCACTGAGCGGGATCCAGATTTACATATTCAAGTGACCAGGTGGCCTGGGGAAGCATGGTGACACAGTGGTTAGCACTCTTGCCTCACAGCACTGTTCAGTTCCGACCTTGGGTGACTGTCTGTGTAGTGTTTGCATTTTGTGCCCATGTTCACGTGGTTTTCCTCCGGGTCCTCCGGTTTCTTTTCACAGTCCTCCCACAATATGCAGATTAGATGGGGTTACGGACATAGGACACGGATGTGGGCATACGTAGGGTGGTCTTTCAGATGGTCGGTGCAGACCCGATGGGCTAAATGTCCTCCTTCTATGAAGGAGTTCTATGGTTCGATGGGATATGTCCACATCAGAGGCAAGACCGAACCCCCGTGACTGGGAGACCCCTCCATGGCACTGTTTAGCACTGGTTTCCACAAACCCGGGGGTGCCCTGCCCTTATGAGATGGGGTGAGGGGGGGTGCTTGAGGATCCCCCAAACCGCTACATTGGGGCATTGGGGGGGGGAGGGGGGTCGAGAGATCTTTGCCTGCACTAGCGAGTGGAGGTCATTGTGTTCAATACACCATACTTGAACAAAACTATTGAGGACTTGGAGAGAATGCAAGGAGATTTATCAAAATAGTACCAGAGATGCAGAATTACTGTAAAGTGGGGAGATGAGAGAATCCGTGATCGTTTTCTTTAGAACAGGGAATGTTAAGATTTGATGGAGGTGTTCAAAATTATGAGGGGTTTTGAGAGAGTAGAGAGGGCTTAACTATTTCCATTGGTAGAAGGGTCGGTTAACATAGGGTGCGGATTTATAATAATTGGCAAAAATGCCAGACAGAAGATATGGAGGATTGTTCCTGAGCAACAAAATGTGATCTGGAATGCAGTTCGGGATTCAGCAAACAACTCCAAAAGGAAATTTCAAAAGGTAATTGGATATATATTATATAGAAAAAATACATATTATATATATATAAGGAAAGGAAAAATTGAAGGGCTATGGGCACAGAACAGGAGAGTTAGGCTAATGGGTGAGCTGTTCAAAGAGCTGGTAGAAAAACAATAGGCAGAAAGCCTCCTGTGAATGAAGGTAATTATCACAATCTTCCACGGCAGTCACAGAATACAGAAATTCATGGAAAATGTGCCTCAACTTAAAGTCAGTCTTTCAAAATAATAATTTGGCCAAAGAAAAGGATGAATTTCTCAATACAACTGAAAAGTATTATTACAACAAAAAAGAAAAATCAAGCTGGATTTGAACCAGCTTATTTTTAAAGAATGTAATCTTTTAAGAGAAACAATTTTATCAGAGCTGATAAGAGATATTCTGAGTTGCACATTTTTCTTGCACACTTGACAAAGACAAACTCACGGGAAGTTCTCACACTGAAAAGGGGAGAGATTCAGCTCCTAAACCGTGTATGAACAAGCCTCTACATGAGGAATAATGGACTACAATGAATAACATGACCCAGTCGATCCAGGGCTGCCTGTAGGAGCAAACATGCCCAGTCCAGCTGCAGATAAGAAGACAAAAACTCCCCAAGGTTCTTTTCAAGGTTTAGTCCCATTGAGGATGACAGTCCTGTGCTACAATGCTGGAGAATTCACCTTCAGTGCCACAAGTTACAGGTTCAGAGTCTTCTAGCTATTCTGCTGACGATGTGTGTGCGTGTGTGTGCGAGGAATTTTGAGAGCTCCCTTGCTACTGGAGTATCTCAGCAGTGAAAGAAATTAGCTTTGACTCCTGGTTATGGCCAGAGTCCAGTTTACCTGTGCTTACCAACATATATTCCATAGTTCTTTCTGTGTGGCGAAAGCGTAAATCTCGATAGTGCTGTGCAACACTGGAGGGTCAGAGCAGTTGCCTGATGGGGGTCAATTGAAAAGGTAAGTAAAAATTATCTCTAGTTTGATACAATTACAGGACTGATCTCACCACTTAAGATAAATAATTATGGATTCACAATGTGCTTTACATGCCCTAAGCATTTGTCGAGGTTAATAGAACAAAACGCCTTTGAATACTATAAATCTTGCTACACGTTAGTGTTGTTGAATTTTCACTAATAATGCTGCTTTCAACAAATGTAGTTCAATTGTATTTCAGATGGCAATCCTATCTCCAGTGACTCTTCTGCAGGTAAAGTTCACAGCTGTCAGTCCTGATATGTTCTGTATTTAAGTTTTATTATATGGTACAAACTGGATCTTTCTAGACACAGAAAGAAACTCCATATTCAAAGATTATTTGTATAACATTCCTGCTCTAATTGGAACAGATGGTAGACTGTTTAGAAAGTAGCTGTTACTATTTTTGGAAACATTTATGTACAAATACAAATCAACCATTTTATGTCCAGGAGCCCCGTCATTTTCTATTCAAATAAATTTCCATCAAGGAGACATCTAGGGGGTGATTCTCCAATATGGAGCCCAAGTGTTCGCGCCATCGTGAACGCCATCGCGTTTCACGACGGCACGAACCGGGCCCGGGTACGACTGATTCTGTCCCCCACAGGAGGCCAGCATGGCGCTGGAGCGGTTCATACTGCTCCAGCCTCCTTTCCCGGCGCCAAATGGGCACCGCGCCAACCCGCACATGCGCAGTTGGGCCACGCCAACTTGCGCATGTGCGGGGGACTTCTTTAGTGCGCCGGCCCCGACTCAACATTGTGCCAGTGTTCAGGGGCCGGCCGCGCCAGAAAGTAGGCAAGGTGGGGGAGAGGCCGGCCCACTGATTGGTGGGCCCCGATCGCGGGCCAGACCCCATCGGAGGCCCAACCCACAGGTCGCCCCCCGACCGTTCGCGCAGAGTTCCCGCCAGCAGCGACCAGGGGTGAACGGCACCGGCGGAACTCTGTCAGATCCACGCGGCCGCTCGGCCCATCTGGGCCGGAGAATCAGCGGCTCCGCCGATTCCAGCGGCCTGCGGCCAGCGCCGGTGCAAATGGCGCCGATTTTCCGCACCTCGAAGAATCGCGCGCCGGCGTCGGAGCGTCGTGACAGGTGCCGATTCTCCAGCCCGGCACGGGGCTCGGAGAATCGCCCCCCTAATTTCCTGCTCCTTTTCATTCGTTCAGATGTATATTTTTGGTGAATACTTATTAAAGTTAGGGATAGCAGTACTTCACATCCAGAATATTTCCACCCAATATCAGATCAGAAAACTTCGCTTGAATGAAATGAAAAAATGTAAATCGCTTATTGTCACAAGTAGCCTTCAAATGAAGTTACTGTGAAAAGCCCCTAGCCTCCACATTCCGGCGCCTGTTCGGGCAGGCTGGTACGGATGCTCCATTTATACTGTTCTGAGCTTTAATAATGAGCTCCACTATTTTCTACTACTTCCAAAATTCCAAAGGTTTATTTTGTGCTGCTTACAGCAATTTTAGTGTCTGTGGAATATTTTCAAAACACAAAGTTGCCTTTAAAAAGGGGATAAGGAGAAATGTACAACAGTTGCATTTTTTATGTAACTTGAACAGTAAAAATAAATTGCATTGGAGTCAGTTGTTCAAATTACAAGTAGCATTTCAATTGCCAGGCTTTTTAATTGCTTCCTTTACTATAAATAACCATTGTGTCACTTTATGTATGCATATCCAAATGTTCAATTATTTGCCTGTCATAGTGGGTCCGACTGCGTATAAGCGCCTGTCTCTCGGGAAATCTTGACAAAGGAAGGGTTTCCCCACCAAAGCAGCTGGTCGGGAACAAATAATGTCAGTATAAATGTGGCTGCAGCCAACCTCCACTATGATTTGAATTTGCAGATTGGAATTTATTTCAAGCCTGACTGAGTCGTGTAAAATTTTAACACATCGGGGATAGATGATTGCTTGCTTTGAAGTGCATTCATTCTTTGAATATTCTTCATATATTGTGTGGCTGTCAAAACAGGAGAAATTCATGTTTCATTTCCAACTGAGTGGTCCTCAAAAAACGGCATCAATAATAGACTTTAGCATGTTCATATTAAGGCAGTGAAGCATAATAGATCATGTGTACATACAATGGATCGGAGGGGGGAATAATATTTTGCATTCAATCAGTCAGGCGGTATTTGTTATTTATAACTTAAAAACAAATCTCTCTCTCAAAAACTACCAAAATTACATATGTACAATCTGTGTAAGTGATGGGCTGCAATTCCTAAAGTTCACCTGACAAATATTGGAAGAAGTAGATTACTAAGAAAATGCAGAATAAATCACAAGCATTATTATTGTTATAGTGTTATATAGCACATCAACAATGTCCATTTTACTTATAAAACAAGTATTTGATCAATTTATTTTCAAAATCCAGAATATGTAGTCCCTCATTTAAATTAAATGATATTGATTACCTTATGGGAAGTGACATGAATCATGCAATAAAAGGCGTGTACAATCTTGCCAGAAAACCCAGAAATGAGTATAGGAAACGCTGCATTATACTAACAGCAATTGTGTAGGTGGAATTTGGAAAATTAACAGTTTGAAGTTTCTGCATTTCGCGCCTGTTACAAAATGCTGCATGACTTTTCAGTGAGCGGTCTGCTTTTCCATTCAAATTGTGTTAAGTTTATGCCCATGCAAATCTGGTCATTATTGACACTCACAGAGGGAGTTTGCAAAGTTGTTGTGCTCATTCCCACATGTACAATATGCTCATCATTACCCATGTGAAATGGGTGGTCAAACTCAGCCAAGTTTAAGCAGGTTGGGAATTGTAACAGTCACACCGTCAATCACGTTTTGCTGGCAGATGGTACTCAGTGATGGGGATTCCTTTCAGTACTCCCCTGTCACTTGACGTAATAGATGAGGATGGGCAGGATCAAAGGAGGATGGCCAAGGAAGTCAAATGCCATCAGATGTGTACTGTCAGCACTGTGTAAATGACACCCTCCATATCTATGTTTTACATGGAGAGACAGTGCTTTGGGTCTGGCGTCTACTTGTCAGGGTTTGCAGCCAAAATCCAATAGGTATTTAAACTTCATGGAGGTCACCCATCAAGCCATTACACATGAGTTCCATACCCAGCTCTGAAATTCTGCTTCCATCACTTAACTTGGAGCCTGAACTCTAATGCATAGTGAAAACAGCGAAGGAGAATGACAGAAACTGGTGTGGAATGACTGTGACCTATCAACCAACAATAAATTATAAAATAAACTTCAACAGTACCTGAAGTGGTGGAGGGGTGGTTGCGGGGGAAGGAATGAGTGGGAATTTCTGACCTCACTGTAGCCTTTTGAGATTAGGCATTCCAACTTACAGTGAGCAACTGAGTCTGTTCCATTTGAACTGCAGCAACAGATAAGAGCAGTGAGAACAAGTTGGAACAATGAGAACGGGGAGGGAGAGGAAAAGAAGACTTCAGAAATTAAAAGCAGCGGGTGTTTAATAAAGTGTAAACGGAAGGGATGATGGGGAGAAGAGGGCCGATATGAACTGAAAGAAAGAAGAATGGAAGAATGCCAGGTTCAGCTGAAGAAACAGAAGTAGGATATGACATACACTAGGGTGGAGGAGGAAAAAAAGTATCATCATAAACTGAAGAGGAAGAAAGATAGCAGCGTGATCTGGAGGTGAACCGAAGGAGAACTGAGGAAAGTGGGGCGAGAAGAATGCCAACATGTGCTGGGAGGAAGGCATTTTAAAATACAATTAAACACTTGCAAACAATTGTTAAAACTAACTCAGAAACAGAGATTGCAAATACATTGAGAAAGTGATGGTGAGCTGCCTTCTTGAACCATTGCAGTGCATGTAGGGGTGGATTCCCCATTTTGGAGAGTCTCCCGCTGAAGCAGAATTGCAATCGATTTACGTTTGCCCGGGAGCACAAATCGGGAAGCAATTCCATATCCCCCGCCATACAAATTTATGCATGGCAAGGAATACGGGTCGTTGTATTGAGTGGGCAGCACGATAGCAAAGTCCTGCGGCCGGCCACACCCCCTGCACCACAAAGCAGCTCCCCACTCGAGATTGCCTGGGTGATCCCTCCTCCCCCAAGTACAGGGGTGCCCCAAACCCCACCCCCCCAGAACTCCTTAACAAGGGAGACCCACCCAGGCACCGCCTTAATAGGGAGATGCCCACAGGGACCCCATGAACAGCTTGATCCCCCTGACCCCCGAACTGAAGAAACCTCCCACAGGGACCCCCGAACTAAAGGGACCCCCACAGAGACCCCCAACAGAGGCCCCCTATGAGAAGGAAACCCCCACAGAGACCCCTAACTTGACGGCCACTCCCACAGAGACCTCGTAATTAAAGGGACCCCCACAGAGATTCTCTAAATAAAGGAACCCGCCACAGGAACATCCTAACTAAAGGGACCCCCAGAGGAACCACCTGACTGGAGGGACCCCCCATCCCCACATATCACCCCCCGTATCCTCAGAAAAGAGACCCTTGTGTGGAAGCTAAAGGGCAGTCCAGACAGGGGTAGTTAAAAAAATTATAGCTGTAACACTTACCTGGAAGCTCCACGTGTGCATTCCTAGAAGAAGGAGAACAGTTGTGACCTATGTTTCAACCCTGCAGATCCATTAGCTGCAAGCCATTCATTCCTTTCTAGTCGTGGATTGGGATTGACAGTTTCCACAAACCAGCAGCTGCCTTGATTCATTCATCTCCCTTCATGGATGAGTGACTCTAAGTGCTGAAACCCCGATGTTTACAAACATCATTCACATCAAAGAGAGGTAAGTACATTCAAATCACCAAGAGTATTACAATCGCTTTAGCTTCCAACAGGAGTCTCTTATCTGGGGCGGTGGGGGGGGGGGTCTGTGGGGTTCCCTTTAGCCAGGGAGTCCCTGTGGGGTCCCTTTAGTTAGGGGTGCTCTGTGGAGGTCCCTCTAGTTAGCGGGTCCCTGTGGGGCGTTCCTTCAGTTAGGGGGTCCCTGTGGGGGGGGGGGGGTTCCATCAGGGATCACATGTGATCCTTCACATCGGGAAATAGGGGTCCTGGAAGGATCTCCTTCTTAAGGTTACCACTGGGGGGTCTCCCTATTAAAGTGATCCTCAGTGGGGGTCAGGTAGAGGAGGGATGGGCAGGTAGTGCATTGTGGATGGGGGAGGGTAGCCCTCAGATGGACAATGGGGGAACTCCCTCCCCTAAGGGGTTACCCCTTAGCCCACCGTGACATCCGCCATGTTAGGGCAACGCTAGTAAATATCAGATGTGGTCCGGGGCCAAGTGATTCCAGGCTTAGGGAATCGGAGAATTCGGGTGCCGGGCCTGCTATGTGGTCTTAATGACCCATTTGCATTCGTTTTTATCCTCCCGCTGGCAAGCTGGCGTGAACCTAAATTCCAACGGCAGCAGGGGGTCGGAGCATTGCGTTTGGATCGGTATCCGGTGCCAACCCAAATTTCTGCTGGCTCCTGATTCTCCATCACATCGGGAAATGCGCTTCGGGTGTCGCTGGATGGAAAAACCAGTCTGTAGTGTCGGTACATCCACAGTGCTGTTAGGAAGGGAGTTCCAGAATTATGACCCAGCAATAGTGAAGGAACAGCCATTATAGTCCCACTCCAGGGTGGTGTGAGACTTGGAGGGGACCCTGCAGATGGTGGAGTCTCCATGCATCTGCTGCCCTTCATGTAGAGTATCTTGTAGATAAGTCACATTGCCTCTGCTGTGTGTCAGTGGTGGAGGTAGTGATTGTTTAAGACGGTGGATGTGGTGTCAATCAAGTGGCTGCCTTGTCCTGAATGACATCAAATGTCTTGAGTGTTGTTGGAGCTGCACTCATTCAGGCAAGTGGAAAGAATTGAATCACATTCCTTCCTTGTGCCTTGGAGATGGTAGACAGGGGGCGGGATTCTCTGCTGGCGTGATTCTCCGTTTTGCCGGTGCCCAAGAATTTCCCGACAGCGTGGGGCTGCCCCACAATGGGAAACCCCATTGATCAGCCGGCATAATGTAGTATCCCACTGGCGGGTCGAGGCTGAAAAGTGGCATAGCGGGGCGGAGAATCCAGCCAAGGGTTTGGGAGGTCAGGAGGTGAGTTACGCACCGCAGAATTACCTGTTGTAGCCACAGCATTTATATAGCTAATCCAGTGAGATTCTGATCAATGATCACCACCAGAATGTTGGGTATATTTGAAACTTACTTATAACCCACACATGCCCCGCTCAGTTTTTAGTATAACTACCTACCTATAGTCCAGAATAAGTCTGAGTTAATGGATTGGATTTGTTTATTGTCACGTCTACCGAGGTACAGGGAAAAGTATTTTTCTGCAAGCAGTTCAAACAGATCATTTAGTGCATGAAAAGGAAATACACAATAGGGCAACACAAGGTACACAATGTAAATACAGGACTCCGTTATCGGGTAAAGCATACAGAAGTGTAGTATTCATCAGGTCAGTCCATAAGAGGGTCATTTAGGAGTCTGGTAACAGCGGGGAAGAAACTGTTTTTGAATCTGTTCGCACGTGTTCTCAGACTTTTGTATCACCTTAGGATTGGAAGAAGTTGGAAGAGTGAGTAAGCCGGGTGGGAGGGGTCTTTGATTATGCTGCCCGCTTTCCCAAGGCAGCGAGAGGTGTAGATAGAGTCAGTGGATGGGAGGCGGGGTTGTGTGATAGACTGGGCTGTGTTCACGACTCTCTGAAGTTTCTTGCGATCTTGGGCCGAGCAGTTGCCATACCAAGGTGTGATGCAGCCAGATAGGATGCTTTCTATTGTGCATCTGTAAAAGCTGGTAAAAGCTGGTAAGTGTGGACATGCCGAATTTCCTTAGTTTCCTGAGGAAGTAAAGGCGCTGTTGTGCTTTCTTGGTGGTAGCATCGACGTGGGCGGACCAGGACAGATTGTTGGTATGTGTACACCTAGGAATTTAAAGCTGTCAACCATCTCCACCTCAGCCCCGTTGATGCAGACAGGGGTGTGTATTGTATTTTGCTTCCAGAAGTCAATGACCAGCTCTTTAGTTTTGCTGGCATTGAGGGAGAGATTGTTGTCGTTACACCACATAGTTAATGGACAATGTTTTTATATTTGTATGTATGAGGCTCAACTTCATAAAAGTCAGTTGGAGAACTTTGCCATTAGTTTCAAGGGGACCTCAAATACAGGGGATACGCCCAGTTCAGGTCAAGATGACCTGAAATTTTAGGGGCGCGATTCTTTGTCCCGCCACACCAGTTTTCTGGTGCAGCCGGCCAATGGGTTTCCCATTGTGGGCACCCCCACACCACCAGGAAATCCGCATGCATCAGTGACTGCCGGTGAAACGGAGGATCCCATTAATGGAGAATCCAGCCCTGTGTTTCTGCCTCTTCCAACAAAAAGAATATCAGCCAATCTACTGACTACAAATACATCAAACACTGGTAAAGTTTATTTTGCCACTTATTGCTGGTTAACAGGTCACTATCATTCTACACCAGATCCTGTTATGTATTTAACAGACTCAGTGCCCATACCTCCTTTCTCACTAACCAGTAACAGTAACCGGAACACAGCTGCTGCATTTCCTGGAAGATGATGGAACCCATGTAATCACAGGAAATTGCCCCCATGATCAGAAAGGGATTTACTCCATCAAGTACAGATAATCAAAGACTCCAGACATTATGGGTGCAATCAAACGGCCACAATGCACCCAGAAAGCAATACGGCGCGATGCAATGTGGCTGATAGAAGCCGGGAGACCCCACCCCCCGGATCTACCCAGCTCGTAACTCTTCGTGAGATCTAACGCGATCTCGCGAGACGTTGTAATGTAAATCCCGCCAATTGTGGGCAGGATCACCTTTTGGAAAATCTGCATATTAGAGCGAGGCAGCTTGCCTAACTCTAATATGCAGTTTCCTAAAGCACCCAGGGCATTGGGATCTATGCCCTTTGCCTCGGAGACCCCGGGTGTGCGCCGTTCATTACTGGTCTTCACAAACAGGGACCAGACGGCATGGCACTCGTGGGGATCTCCGAGGGGATCCGAGGCCCGCTGGTGCATGCCCTTTAGGAAGGGTGGTAATGTGGCACTGCTAGCGTGGTACCCTAGCAGTGCCATCTGGGTGCAAACCTGGCATTGCCATGGAGCCCAGGTGGCACTGCCAGTTGGCATGGAGATTGCCAGGGTAGCAGATTGGCACTGTCAAGGTGCCCTCAGTACTGGGTGCAGGGAGGCCTAAGGACCCCCTCATAGTGAGTTAAGGCTTGGGGAGGGGGTCGAGAGTCACATTGGGGCTGTCCAGATCTCTCATTATACGGAGGAGTTCTGGCGAGTGGAGATCTCAGTGCAGATAACAGGGCTATGTGTGGGCTCGGCCACACATGTGTTCCCCGCTGAAGTCCCCTATGTAACCCGAGTGCCGTTCGATAGCATTGTGGTTCTTGGCACTGCGAGCGCCGGGAAACATGTGGCTAAACACGCTCGCTATGCGACTTAATTCCCATTTAGTTAAATCGTGCCCTAAATGTAAGTCTATGCGTGTTTAAAATATTGCAAACTACTGCAGATGCTGGAAATCTGAAATAAAAACAGAAAATGCTCTAAATACTCAGCACGTCTGACTGCATCTGTGGAATGAGAAACAGAGTTGTTGGGTGGATTTTCTGTTTTTGTTTCAGTGTGTTGTCTTGGGTAGATAAAGCGGTGTGTAGCCCACAAGTTATGCTGCCAGCTTTTCCTGCCAAATGTTTAAACACTTGGGGGAAAAAAGGTACTGGAGGCAGGACCCATGCCATCACCCTGGAAAAGGCAGCCTTCCAGAGAACCTTGCCGACATGACACCATGTCAGAGAGGAGGACATCCGTATGTGCCGGGACGATACAGTAAGGAAGGGTGCGAATGATATTAAAATATATTTAAATGGAGTTCCTGTCATTGCATGGCACGAACCCCATTACATCACTGGTGGAGGGATAGGAACGATCGCATCACGTGACCACACCGGCACAAATCTCTTTTAGGTCGCGAGCGTGATTTTGCGCCCTTGTCACCATTTACGGCCATGGCAAACGGGAGCACAAAATAACCCCCAGTGTTTCAGATAAACCCAGTTCTTTTTCTACAAATGTTGCCAGACCTGCTGAGCAGCCCTCATTTTATATAGCTGTATGTGCCTGGCCTACTTAAAAATGAAGGGAGGCTAGAAGGATATTTTCATGACCTAAGTGAATGATATCCTTCCTGCAACCATGGACAAAGATACAGCACACATAGAATAAAGACCATACAACTATCAGGAACTTCATTGGCATCTGGTAGTATGGCTTTACAGGACAGCCTCCCAGGAACTTCAAGATCATGGTCACTTGATGCACACTTCAAAGATAATCATGTAAAACTCTCAACCAAGCATTGTTTTCCTTACTGGGCACCTGTATCAACTAGGTGAAAGCTCTTTCGAGGGTCTGGACTCTCGGTGAAGCATGCATAATGAGATTTGACTGAGAGGTTTTTTTATTTGTTCATAAGAACAAAAGAACTAGAAACAGGAGTAGACCATCTGGCCCCTCGAGCCTGCTCCACCATTCAATGAGATCATGGCTGATCTTTTGTGGACTCAGCTCCACTTTCCAGCCCGAACACCATAACCCTTAATCCCTTTATTGTTCAAAAAACTATCTATCTTTATCTTAAAAACATTTAATGAAGGAGCCTCTACTGCTTCACTGGGCAAGGAATTCCATAGATTCACAACCCTTTGGGTGAAGAAGTTCCTCCTAAACTCAGTCCTAAATCTACTTCCCCTTATTTTGAGGCTATGCCCCCTAGTTCTGCTTTCACCCGCCAGTGGAAACAACCTGCCCGCATCTATCCTATCTATTCCCTTCATAATTGTATATGTTTCTATAAGATCCCCCCTCATCCTTCTAAATTCCAACAAGTACAGTCCCAGTCTACTCAACCTCTCCTCGTAATCCAACCCCTTCAGCTCTGGGATTAACCTAGTGAATCTCCTCTGCACACCCTCCAGTGCCAGTACGTCCTTTCTCAAGTAAGGAGACCAAAACTGAACACAATACTCCAAGTGTGGCCTTATACAATTGCAGCATAACCTCCCTAGTCTTAAACTCCATCCCTCTAGCAATGAAGGACAAAATTCCATTTGCCTTCTTAATCGCCTGTTGCACCTGTAAACCAACTCTTTGCGACTCATGCACTAGCACACCCAGGTCTCTCTGCACAGCAGCATGTTTTAATATTTTATTATTTATATAATAATCCCTTTTGCTGTTATTCCTACCAAAACGGATTACCTCACATTTGTCAACATTGTATTCCATCTGCCAGACCCTAGCCCATTCACTTAGCCTATCCAAATCCCTCTGCAGACTTCCAGTATCCTCTGCACTTTTTGCTTTACCACTTATCTTAGTGTCGGCTGCAAACTTGGACACATTGCCCTTGGTCCCCAACGCCAAATCATCTATGTAAATTGTGAACAGTTGTGGGCCCAACCCTTATCCCTGAGGGACACCACTAGCTACTGATTGCCAACCAGAGAAACACCCATTAATCCCCACTCTTTGCTTTCTATTAATTAACCAATCCTCTATCCATGCTACTACTTTATCCTTAATGCCATGCATCTTTATCTTATGGAGCAACCTTTTGTGTGGCACCTTGTCAAAAGCTTTCTGGAAATCCAGATATACCACATCAATTGGCTCCCCGTTATCTACCGCACTGGTAATGTTCTCATAAAATTCCACTAAATTAGTTAAGCACGACCTGCCCTTTATGAACCCATGCTGCGTCTGCCCAATGGGACAATTTCCATCCAGATGCCTCGCTATTTCTTCCTTGATGATAGATTCCAGCATCTTCCCTACTACCGAAGTTAAGCTCACTTGCCTACAATTACCCGCTTTCTGCCTACCTCCTTTTTTAAACAGTGGTGTCACATTTGCTAATTTCCAATCCGCCGGAACCACCCCAGAGTCGAGTCAATTTTGGTAAATTATCACTAGTCCATTTGCAATTTCCCTAGCCATCTCTTTTAGCACTCTGGGATGCATTCCATCAGGGCCAGGAGACTTGTCTACCTTTAGCCCCATTAGCTTGCCCATCACAACCTCCTTGGTGATAACAATCCTCTCAAGGTCCTCACCTGTCATAGCCTCATTTCCATCAGTCACTGGCATGTTATTTGTGTCTTCCACTGTGAAGACCGACCCAAAAAACCTGTTCAGTTCCTCAGCCATTTCCTCATCTCCCATTATTAAATCTCCCTTCTCATCCTCTAAAGGACCAATATTTACCTTAGCCACTCTTTTTCGTTTTATATATTTGTAGAAACCTTTATATATTTGTAGAAATTCATGCGACATAGGCATCACAGGCTGTGCCAGCATTAATTGCCCATCACCTAATTGCCCTTGAGGGGCAGTTAAGAGTCAACTGCTTTGCTGTGGGTCTGGGGTCACGTAAAGTCCAGACCAGGTAAAGATGACAGATTTCCTTCCCTAAAGGACACTAGTGAACCAGATGGGTTTTTACAACAATTTCACGGTCATCACTAGACTTTCAATTCCAGATTTTTAAATTAAATTCAAATTTCACCATTTGCAATGGTGGGGTTTGAACCTGGGACCTCAGAGCACTCTGGATCTCTGGATTACTAGTCCAGTGACAGTACCACAGTCTCCACTAGCGCTACGCCACTGCCTCCCCCAGTTCTGCGGTTGTAGTAATAGTTTTTTAAAGGAAATTCTGAATGTTATTTTAAAGCAGTTCCACAAGCCGTTGTTCATTGGAGCCATTAGGTCTGTGAAGTGTATAGATGAAGTGGTTGATCATAGAACTGTCTTCAGTTGTAAGAGGCAATGGGAGGAGGTAGTTCGGGAGGAGGTTAGGGGCATGAATTGGCATTGAGTTAGAGAGCAGTGCAAAAAGGCCCGCATGGGTGAGTGAGAGGCATGAATGGGTAGTATGTTGTCAAGGGGGTGAGAAGGGACCATGGAGGTGGGTGGAGGACATGAATGGGCATGGAGGGTACGAGAGGCAATGCGGAATGAGTGGGGGGGGTGAGGGAATGTGAAGGATGAGGGGTACAATGCCTAATATTTCAAAAAAGCAACTGAGATGGAGTTCCAGGGAGCCAAGGCGGACCTTTTGAAAAGCCTGCCTCGGCACTTAGCAGCCCCTGAGACCACCTCCATTCTATATCCGGGGTTGGCGGGCCAGCCTGCATCCTGCACCTGCAGTGCCCTGGCCAGAAGGAATGAAAGTCCCCCATTTGGGGCAATTTGTCCTGAGCTGGGCAAGGTAGGAAACTTCCAGACTGCTACCTGACTCTGGAGCAAAAGTCCAGCCCTAATGTGTCAGATTCCCAGACAGCTGGAGTGAGATCATCATTTAATCCCACATGGACTTCCCGGCCCTTGACCTATACTTAACCCATCTCTAACTTCTCAAGCTCATTATGGAGTATGTGTGGCTGTGCAGATGCTTACTTAAGTTATTGATATTTTTATAAGATACTGTGAGGTGTTGTTTTGCCTTAGGATCTGAAAGTATCACACTATTTTTCCAATCTATTGAAATTGTAATGCGAGCTTGAAGAAAAAACTAACTATGGGCAAAATTCTCCACCTCGCACCATCGGTAGCAGAGTTACCAATGAGGCGAAGAATCCAGTGCCGTGGCAACCCTTAACGGTCCGGGCACCATCATGTTCTCCAGGCCTGCGTGATTTTCAGGTCCTCTGGGCCGGGAATCTTGTGGGTGAGAATCACTACTGCCCTTGACAAAAGTGGCCCTGATGGATTGGACTTCACACTGGGCCAAGGGTGTAACTCTTTGCGGGGATTGCCGCCAAAGTACATGGACCCCCACCAGACCCACCCCTACCACCCCCCAAAGACCCTAATTAAGGAGACCCCCACAGAGACTCCCTAAATAAGGAACACCCCAGAAAACCGTTAAATAAGGAACCCCCCAGAGATCCCCTAAATTAGGAGACCCCCACAGAGACCCCCAAATAAAGAGACACTCCCACATGCCCCCCAGAAAAGTGACCCCTGTCAGGCAGGCCCCCAGAAGAAAGAACCCTGTCAGGAAACCCCCCAGAAGAGAAATCCCTTTCAGGAATCCCCCAGAAAATAAACCCCTGTCTGGAAGCTAGAGAGCAGTCCAGACAGAGGCAGTGAAAATAATCATTGCTTTAACACTCGCCTGGGCAATACACCTGCTGGCTCAGACACAGGAAGCACCATCTATCAATTCCTGGAAAGAGAAAACCAGCTAGTTGTGTTTAAACCTCCTCAGATCTTCCATCTGCAAGCCAATTATTGATTTCTATTTGATATTGATTTTACTAGGCTGTGATTGACAGCTTCCACACACAGCCCAGCTGTCAGCATTGTTCCATTCATCTTCCTTCACGGTTGAATAGCTCTAAAGGCAATGTTTATAAACATCAAGCTTTGATTGACAGATCCTGGACCACTTCAAACAGAATTAAGTGCTGTCAGTTTCTAGATGACCACTTCAAAATCACTCAACCATGAAGGGAGGTGATTGGAAAGCAATTAATTCTGTAATTCTGTTTGAATTGGTCTTCCTTTTGCGTGGACAGTACTAAACGGCACCCGGCTGGTGTACCCCTGAGGAGGGCGATAGATGCTGGGAGCTGGTTAGATCTGGCATCAGCACGGTTATGTGGGTTTTTAAGCACCGTGCAAGATTATTGGCGGACCCAGATCGCAACAACTCTCGATATCTGGTTAGATCTCCCGAGGTGCAATGGCTGTCAGGAAGACTGGGAGAGGCCCGTTCCATTTCCTGCAGGATGCAGCCGGTAGATCGCGCTCTATATTTGCATTGCAATATTCCATATGTAATGCTACGTTGGTTAAGTCTGTACCTGTGTGTCAACCAGGATATTATTAGATCTGAGTTTAGTGAATTGTTTTGGTTTAATCCCAGTCCTCTTATTCTCTCAGTATCTCAATAAATGCAGAGTGATATTCTCAAATAGAGTCAAGTGCTTCCTGTTCTAGTCAGTTCTCTTATATTATGTGCCAACTGGCCCTGCAAGCAGTGGAATGTTAGTACAGAGCCATATGCAGTGACATATGTCTGCCTCACTTGCAGTCTACCAAATTTGTCAATAAATGATAGGCATCCTACAGCTGACTTATAAGGGTTTCCTATTTGAAGCCCCACTAACATTTCAGTGTGTCCATTCAACAGTTGTGTACTCATATGATTGGGGTGAGGCAACAATAAATCTCACATTGGGAAGGAAAGCTTTATGACGTGCAGACTTGGATAGTCAATTAGCGTTGAAAGTTGTTTTTTAGGGTTATTGGCAACTTTCTTCAGGTCAGTTATCTTCTTCCTTACCTATATCAATGTTCCCTCAGACGTGCAGAAGTATTGATCCTTTCTGTTATCTCCTGAATGTCTTACCTTGCCTGCCACATTTGATGAAAACATTCCTGTGTCCATAACAGGGCAGTCCTCAAACGTTGCCTCATAGAATTGAGAAATTTGAAGTCAAGAAGCCTCCCTTTTCCTGGAATTTCACAATGCTAATCACTGTCCTGCTTTCCCAGTGTGAAAATTAATGATTTTAATGGTTGCTGATGTCATTTGAATGATGCTTTATAGGGGAAGCTATTTCACTGGTCAGCCTGCTATGTTTATGGAAGCCTGCATCACTTACACATAGCAATATCAGAGATTAGCGGGAGGAGATCATTCTTGAGAAACCCACCAGGGGTGGACAATAATGCACCTATAATGTAGTAAATGCCTCAAAGTACTTTGTGTATGCGTTATCAAACAAAGCTTAACACATGAGGAGATATTAAAACAGTAACCAAAAACTTGGTGAAAGAGTTAGGTTTGAAAGAATATCTTAAAGGGAGAGAGGCAGAGAGGGAGGGAGAGAATTCCAGAGTTTAGGCCCGAGGCAACTAAAGGAACGGTTGCCAATGGCGGAGAAGCTAAAATTGAGAATGTACTAGAGGTCAGAATTAGTGGGGTGCAGAGATGACAGAGATTTGGAGGAGGGTAGGAAGGTGCAAGGCAATGGAGAGATCTGAAAACAAGGATGAAAATTTTAAAATTGAGGCATTGCCAGATGAGAAGCCAATTTAAGTCAGTGAGCACAGGAATGAAGGATGAATGGGACCTGGTGCAAGTTAGGATAAGAGCATTCGTTGATGAGTGGATAAGCTCACGGTAATTGAGGGAGAAGATAGGAGGCTAGCAATGGGCGGAAACTTTTGCTCCCGCCAATGGTCTGGCAGGGGGGATAATACATTTGATGTGAATCAAAGTATCAGTTTCTCGCCAGTGAAAAAATCATTTGGGATTTTGTTCTCCTAATTTTCAAGGCGGGTAAAAGGTGGGTCGAGTTTCCCGCTGATCAATGTCGGGAACCCATTTGCATTAATTTAAATCTCCTGAATGCTCATAAAGAGGCCAACTCACCGGCTAAATTTGTCGATGATACAAAGATAGGTGGAGGGGCAGGTAGTATGGACGAGGTGGGGAGGCTGCAGAAAGATTTAGACAGTTTAGGAGAGTGGTCCAAGAAATGGCTGATATAATTCAACATAGGCAAGTGTGAGGTCTTGCACTTTGGAAAAAAGAATAGAGGCATGGACTATTTTCTAAACAGTGACAAAATTCATAATGCTGAAGTGCAAAGGGACTTGGGAGTCCTAGTCCAGGATTCTCTAAAGGTAAACTTGCAGGTTGAGTCTGTAATTAAGAAAGCAAATGCAATGTTGTCATTTATCTCAAGAGGCTTGGAATATAAAAGCAGGGATGTATTTCTGAAGCTTTATAAAGCATTAGTTAGGCCCCATTTAGAATACTGTGAGCAATTTTGGGCC
Source organism: Scyliorhinus torazame (assembly GCF_047496885.1). Taxonomy (NCBI): domain Eukaryota; kingdom Metazoa; phylum Chordata; class Chondrichthyes; order Carcharhiniformes; family Scyliorhinidae; genus Scyliorhinus; species Scyliorhinus torazame. The sequence continues at coordinate 93,903,711 of NC_092708.1, forward strand.
CCACACCTCAAGAAGGACATACTGGCACTGGAGCGGGTCCAGCGGAGATTCACACGGATGATCCCAGGAATGGTAGGCCTAACATACGATGAACGTCTGAGGATCCTGGGATTATATTCATTGGAGTTTAGGAGGTTGAGGGGAGATCGAATAGAAACTTACAAGATAATGAACAGCTTAGATAGGGTGGACGTAGGGAAGTTGTTTCCATTAGCAGGGGAGACTAGGACCCGGGGGCACAGCCTTCGAATAAAAGGGAGTCACTTTAGAACAGAGATGAGGAGAAATTTCTTCAGCCAGAGAGTGGTGGGTCTGTGGAATTCATTGCCACAGAGGGCGATGGAGGCCGGGACGTTGAGTGTCTTTAAGACAGAAGTTGATAAATTCTTGATTTCTCGAGGAATTAAGGGCTATGGAGAGTGAGCGGGTAAATGGAGTTGAAATCAGCCATGATTGAATGGTGGAGTGGACTCGATGGGCCGAATGGCCTTACTTCCGCTCCTATGGCTTATGGTCTAATCACATTCCCCCTCCAAATTAAGTTCCCTGCCAGCAAATGATTAGAAATGTCTGTTTTACGATTGTACATAAGTAGTACGCACCTAATGGGCTTCGCTTCATCCCTGACTTGGAGGTCAGTTGGCGTTGCTTTCAACTTCCTTTAATGTCATCACTGCTACATATCGGGTGCCTGCAGCACAAGCTGTGCCAAGGCTGAGCACAGAAGGCATGGCCAGTGAGGAAGGATGGGATGGAGTAAGGACTAAGGGGGCCATGGAACAGAGGGGAAGGATGAGACAGAACCAGGGCCTAAAAGGAGGGTGATGAGATGGGAGGGTGAGGTGGGGACAGGACTGGGGGTGGGCAAGGATCAGAGGGAAAGAGTGAAAAACTGTTCCAGGGCAAAGGTTAAAAAACTGTACATGGCAGAGTGGAGAAATGGGAATGAGGAGGCTGTGACTATGGAGGAACTTGATGGGTGATAGGGGGAGATTGGAAGCCATTCACACTCACCCTTAATTGAACGTGGGACATTTAATCACACTAATATCAATTAATTCCATGAGACTTGGAGAACGGTTAATGGAACACGTATTTACAGAAGTGAAAAGTTGAAACAATGAGTGATATCTAGTGTTACAATTATGCATTCAAAATGTCTTAAATTTTCTGATGATACCACTAGGTCTAGGTGCAGCCCCAACATTTACAGCAGAGATGAAGGCAGCCGACTGACTGCTATGCCCTGCTGTCTGAGAGGACTTTGGCAGATTTCTCTGGTAGCCCAAGGCCTTGAAGAAACTGCTAGACCTGGGTCTCCCCTGCCTGTCTCTGCATCTCTCAGGGCTGATTCCAAAGGCCCGTCATCAAACTCAGTCTCAGTGGGGGTCTGGTCTCTGAGTGATCGAGACTTTCTCTGTCACTGCATCCCCCTGCTGTGGATCCATGTCTGTGGATCACTAGGTTATGAACCCGACCTGAATGTAGAACAAGGACCCACCAAAGTGTGTGTACCAGCACTGGTGGAGGATGTAGGTGAACGCAGTGACATTTCTTCATCTGAAGATAGGTCTGCATCCTCTTCAAAGGTGCTCTGGGGGCTGGAGCTCTGTGCCCTTCTCAGGACATCCTCCCCTCTTTTCGTGCTGGTTTCTGAAATAGAGGGAAAAGAGAATTAATGATTGACTAAGCAGGTTAACACATTAAAGATCACTCGCAGTCATTGGCCACATGTGGATGATGTATACTGACTGCACCCTCCCCGAACAAGCGCCAGAATGTGGCGACTAGGGGCTTTTCACAGTAACTTCATTTGAAGCCTACTTGTGACAATAAGCGATTTTCATTTCATTTTCTTGGGGAGTGACTCCTCTCCTCACCCGCCTGCTCAGTGATCAACACTACGGCAGGCAGGGGTTCCATGATGTATTGCTGGTGAGTAGCCTCTGATTTGCCAGTCCCACCATCAATTCAGCGCTTCTATAATCCAGGTGGCATTTTTAAAGATCATGCCAGTGCAAAGCAAGCACATCAGGTAGCATTCTTCACTCAGAAGCACCCCATAGCACCAAACCCCCATCCCACCCTGGCACTCCCTGGCATCAAATTGGCACCCCAAAATTATCCTGGCATTACCCTTGCATGACCGTCTCCCCCTGAGTTCTGCGCTCATGTCCGAGCTCCCCTCGGAATACTGTTTGCCAGGTGCCACCTTCTAAGACCATTTGTACATCACGCTGCTTTGTACATATTTTCTGATGTGGGGGTATGATTCTGGTGGAAGGAGGCTGGTTTAGCACAGGGTTAAATCACTGGCTTTGAAAGCAGACCAAGGCAGGCCAGCAGCACGGTTCAATACCCGTCCCAGTCTCCCCGAACAGGCGCCGGAATGTGGCGACTAGGGGCTTTTCACAGTAACTTCATTGAAGCCTACTTGTGACAATAAGCGATTTTCATTTCATTTACATAGATGATTTGGAGTTGGGGACCAAGGGCAATGTGTCCTAGTTTGCAGACGACACTAAGATGAGTGGTAAAGCAAAAAGTGCAGAGGATACTGGAAGTCTGCAGAGGGATTTGGATAGGCTAAGTGAATGGGCTAGGATCTGGCAGATGGAATACAATGTTGACAAATGTGAGGTTATCCATTTTGGTAGGAATAACAGCAAAAGGGATTATTATTTAAATGATAAAATATTAAAACATGCTGATGTGCAGAGAGACCTGGGTGTGCTAGTGCATGAGTCGCAAAACATTAGTTTACAGGTGCAACAGGTGATTGAGAAGGCAAATGGAATTTTGTCCTTCATTGCAAGAGGAATGGAATTTAAGACTAGGGAGGTTATGCTGCAATTGTATAAGGTGTTAGTGAGGCCACATCTGGAGTATTGTGTTCAGTTTTGGTCTCTTTACTTGAGAAAGGACGTACTGGTACTGGAGGGTGTGCAGAGGAGATTCACTAGGTTAATCCTAGAGCTGAAGGGACTGGATTACGAGGCGAGGTTGAGTAGACTGGGACTGTACTCGTTGGAATTTAGAAGGATGAGGGGGATCTTATAGAAACATATAAAATTATGAAGGGAATAGATAGGATAGATGCGGGCAGGTTGTTTCCACTGGCGGGTGAAAGCAGAACTAGGGGGCATAGCCTCAAAATAAGGGGAAGTAGATTTAGGACTGAGTTTAGGAGGAACCTCTTCACCCAAAGGGTTGTGAATCTATGGAATTCCTTGCCCAGTGAAGCAGTGGAGGTTCCTTCATTAAATGTTTTTAAGGTAAAGATAAATAGGTTTTTGAAGAATAAAGGGATTAAGGGTTATGGTGCAAGGGCCGGAAAGTGGAGCTGAGTCCACAAAAGATCAGCCATGATCTCATTGAATGGTGGAGCAGGCTTGAGGGGCCAGATGGCTTACTCTTGCTCCTATGTTCTTATGTTCTTATGTTCTTATGTAAGGACCTGATAATGACATGGAAATGTATTACAATGAGGTTCCCAATGTTGATCAACGGGAAACACCGCTTGCCTCTGCTGGGGGAGGGGATGATTCCTTCCTGCTTTTACACCAATGTGAAATGCGACTTTGGCCGTCTCGCTATATTTTCCGCTCTCGTCGTCAAACCCACCCGATGCGAACGAGAGCGGAAAATCCTGGCCTCAGTCTCCAGAATGGAAAATTCTGCCCCATGTTTGTGTTGCAATAGCCAAGTCTAGAGATAACAAAGGCGCTGTTGACAGTTTCAGAAGCAGATAAGCTGAGGCAGGAGCGAAGTCGGTGATGTTGCAGATGTGGTGGTGAGCAGACATGTGTATATGTATATAGTTCTTATGATGTTTGTATATTTCGCATATTAAGCATTATGCATAAATAATTGGAATAAGGTACAAGTCCTTTGGGAATCACAGAGTCAAATATTCAGACTTTAAGCTTATTGCGTGTGGTGTTTTATTTCTTTTTTCACTGAGTTGGAGGTTTGTAAAAACCATGATGGTTCAACGATACACATCGTGCTATTTAAGTCCTCGGAGATAAACACATAGCACACTGTGAATTCCTCAGAAGGCTGTATGTTGTCTTGTTAATATTGGAAAAGAAACATTTTTCATGATTAAAAATGTGTGCTTGGTCGCATTTTTCATTCTGGTTTTGGCATTTGCATTATTAATAGGTCTTTCTGGACAAAACTGGTTTCAGGGGTATAATAATATCACTGAAACTTTTCACACATGTCAGGCTAGGATTCTCTATGGATTTTACTGGCATTAGCAACTTTACCATAGATTTCAACATTTCAGCAGTGTGCCCTCGGACTCCCTGTGGAGAAACTGCAACCAATGGGAAGACAAGTTGGAGTTACGGCTAAAATGTTTGGCGTCAATTCTCAAACCCATAATCTCTGTGAACTCTGCTTCCCCTGAGAGTGCAGGATCACCGAATTACCTCTTGGTTTCTTTCTACCTTTCAAGTGAGCTGAGTTTGTTTTTAGAAATGAAGCACAGAAGTGTCACAGAAGTGACTGAAATTAATGTGAGCAGAAGAATGATTAAGAGGTTTGAATGAAATTCCGTTCTCTTGTTATTTTGAAAGGTCTGTCAATCTGTGTAAGGCAAATGAATTCATTCCTGCGTTAAAATAATGGACAGAGGAAGGTCATACGAGCACGTTGAGCATTCATTCAATAATTTGTCAGCAGTCATTATTTTTCTTGACAAACGCCTTTCCTGCAGACGATAGCATTAAGTGCAACAATAATTTGTCAGATGAAAGGACCATCAAGACAAAGATAATCAAAGGCTCCTGCAAAATGAGAATACTTGTAGGTACTAAGCTCCTGTAGCAGCACAGATCTTAAATATCCAAGGGCCACAAATATCAAATTTATCGTTGCACTCACTCAACCCTCAACATGTGTTACAGCCATTGTCAAAGACAATCTCTGAATAATGAAAGGTGGCAGTTCTGGAATCTGAAGTGTTTTCCCAGTCTGCACGTGCACTTTCTTCATTCTGAAAAATGATGGTTCAGAACATTGTGAGCACAATGATCAAGAGTGTGAATGCTCAACTTCCTGTAGACTTACCACTTCATCAAGAGGCTGACAAAGGTGATTCATCAGTCACTGAAATTGTTTGGCTCTCACAACGCTCAATCTAAAAGTGTGAAATTAAATAGAATGTCAGTATCATCAAGATTAGAATCTCAATCCCAACTGTTTGTCAATTCAGTGCAGGTTTTCATGATGTAATGTTTGTGTTTCGCCTCAGGTTTTCTTTAAAAATTTAGGTTCTCAGCACAGCAAAACATACTGAGGAATGTTTTTACTTCCTTGTTAGTAGCCAGTTTTAGTTGTACACATGAAGAATGGTGGGCAGGAATAGACTCCATGGTCCAACCAGCCTTTCCTGCACAACTGTGATACCTTGTACATGACAATATATAAGCTCCGTCATTTTCGTAATTTATCCCAGTGTCCACAGTGTGATTTGTTCCCTTTATTTGTCAACGCACTTGCCCAGAAAATGATGTCAACATTATATACTGTGAAATGCAATCCAAAATCAAAATTGCACTTTATGCTCAAAAATGTTCGTCAGTGCGCACAGAACTCTTAAAACCGTTCCCTGGCATATCAATTAAACATTTGTGAATATTTTCAATGTTGATCAGATTGCGATTTTATTGTTTGTGCATATCAACCCTATATTCCTTGTCAAGGAATAGTGATTTCTGTTTTAAATGTAGTAGCAGATGGAGAGATATGGCATGTGTTTGCTATTGTCAGTGTCTGCTTTTGTTTTCTGTGCGTTCTTATTATTGGGTATTTTAGTATGAGTAAACAAATGGTTGGTATTCCTTGTTCATGTTCATTTATTTCATTTACTGTAGGCCGAGGAAGGTTTTTCAGACTAAAGCTGCCTGCAATAAGACTTCTCACATCTAGCAAACAATCACTTCCCCAAGAGGATCCAGATGTGGTTGTAGTGGAGCCGTCTCAAGTAAACGATGATTCCTTGGCCATGAAAGACCTGAAATCCCCCACAAGTGAAAGCTGCGGCCCTTCAGAGTTTGAAGACACTAAAGCATTGACAGAGACGGGTAGCTCTCCGCCATTTGTAAATTTGCCAGGACCACTGGATCATTCTTCACCAAAGCGACACTGGGATGGACTGAATCCCGATACGTTGCAGTCTACCTCTGGTCTCACGTACAGTCAGTCAAGAGAAAGTGTGTGCAGTATGAGGAGAGCTTCTTCAGTCCACGATATTGAAGGATATCACGTTAACTCTAGGATTATATTTAGGGATCGACATGCAAGTGAAGGTAGGCATTTTAGTGCTTTACAAAGGATGGTTTTCTGTGAGTTTCAATTTGGCTATATTGCTACTTCAGGATAATTTGACTTGCAAACGATTTAATCACATGGTTAAAAAGGTTAATGTTTCAATCATTCCGTCCACAAATCCTGATTTTCAATATCCAGATCCTACTGCCTTCTGGGGAATATGGATGGACAACAAATGAAATTGTCAGTTAAAAAATTGTGCCTTGAAATTTCCACAGTTTCCTATAGTGATGTTTCGTGAGTCACTGCTGCGGCATTTGGTGATCAAAATTAGACAGACCCTTTGCACAGGGTGAATCATTGTACTGTGTGTAGGATATTCACAATTGGTGGTCTCTTAATACAGAAAAAGCAACAAAACTAATGCCCTGAAGAGAGTTGATTCCTATAGATGGTCTCTATAGAAAATGAGTCAGTAGATAGGCCTTTTGTGCAATGAGTCAGGTATCGGTTGAGTCATTATAAATAGCCATTTGTGAATTACTATAGAAAGTAATTTTATATAGTATGAGTCACTCTTAACAGCATTTTTACACGTGACAGCATTTTTACACATGTGTCATACAGACAATCACTATATTCAGGGTGAGTGCTTTAGGACCTTATATATTTATAGTGAATCACCTTTTTTATGAGTTACCAGAGGAAGCCCAGTAAACGTAAAATAAATGATAGTTTATATGGAGTGAGTTACATTAGGTTGCCCCTTTAAATCCATCAACAATACAGCTGTACAATATTTCACCTCCTCAATATTACCCACATACAGATTTGAGTCAATTCTAACCGCAGAATATTGACCGTGGGAGATTCAGTGATAGCGATGCCATGGAATGTCAAGGAGAAATGATGAGATTTTCTCTTATTGGAGGTAGTCGTTGCCTGGCATTTATGCGCTGTAAATGTTATTTGCTAATTCATAGCCCCAGCCTGAATGTTGGCCAGATCTTGCTGCATGTGGACAGGTACTGTTTCAGTATCTGAGGAGTAGCAAATGGCACTGAACATTATGAAATCACCAGTGAACATCCCCACTTCTGGTCTTTGTTGGAGGGAAGATCCTTGATGAAGCAGCTGAAGATGGTTGAGTCGAGCAAGTCCTGAGGAAGTCATGCAGTGATGTCCTGGGACTGAAATGATTGACTTCTAACAATCACAACCACCTTCCTTTGTGCTAGGTATGACTCCAATCAGTGGAACATTTTCCACGTTATTCCCATTGACCTCAATTGTACTAGGGCATCTTGATGTCACACTCGGTCAAATGCTGCCTTGATGTCAAAGCCAGTCACTCTCAGCACATCTCCTGAGCTCAACTCTTTTGTTCATGCTTGGATCCAGGTCTGGAGCTGACCTTGGTCCGGGCAGAACCCAAATGGAGCATCATTGAGCAGGCTATTGATGATTAAGTGCTGCTTCAGAACACCGTCAATGACACTTCCCAGGGCAGCACGGTGGCACAGTGGTCAGCACTGCTGCCTCATGGTGCCGAGGTCCCAGGTTCGATCCCAGCTCTGGGTCACTGTCCGTGTGGAGTTTGCACATTCTCCCCGTGTTTGCATGGGTTTCGCCCCCACAACCCAAAGATGTGCAGGGTAGGTGGATTGGCCATGCTAAATTGCCCCTTAATTGGAAAAAATGAATTGGGTACACTAAATTTTTTTTCTTTAAATGACACTTTCCATTACTTTTCTGATGATTGAGAATAGACTAATGGAATGGGAAACGGCTGGATTGTATTTGTCCTGCTTTTGGGGACAGGATATACCTGGACCAATTTCCATATTGTCAGGTAGATGCCAGTGTTGTAGCTGTACTGGAGCAGCTTGGCCAGGGGTATGACTAGTCCTGGAGCATAAGTCTTTAGTAGTACAGTTGTGATATTGACAGGGCCCTCAGCCTTTGCTGTATCCAATGTGTTCATCCACTTTGAGATATGACGTGGAGTGAATCAAAATGGCTGAAGAACAGCAAACGTTCTGTCTGCTCTCATGTACAATCAACTTGTTGCCATAATGCTGTGGATTACAATATGCAAAGGGGATTGCAGGGTGTTGCCAGTCTGTCTTCCTGAACTGGTGGCTGAATATGGGAAATAAAGGCCCAAATCTTCCAGTCTCCACATCAGCGGAATCCAGACACACAACCCAAATGCAGGCTGGGACCCTGCAGATGTCCTAGTGCACTGACTCCATGGGAATTGTCTGAGAAATTTTAACTACAGATGGGAAATTCACCTGCTGCCCAGAACCCTTTGAAGAAGTCTCAGACTTGAGCTACAGTTTGGACAGTTCTGACATACTTAGCAAAATAATTGCCCAGGAAATGTTAGATGGAAAAATCCTAGTCTAGTTCCCGGGAATCTTTGCAACTGACCCTCCAAACACTCGCACTGAACTCCCAGCTAACCTCCCCCCCCCCCCACCCCAATGACCACTCCTGACTCCCACCCCAGACACAACCCAAACCGACTACCCTTGACAATCCAACCCAACTACCCCCCCCCCCCCCCCCCCACCACCTGACCATCCCCTGAATTGGCATGACGAGTCCCCAACCTGGCTAGCTCCCAAACCACCTACCCACCTGCCACCCTGATTACCTGCCCAACTGCCCACTGCCAACCTTGCCCCTTGCCACCTGACATCAACCACCTTATCACCTGCAACCCTGCCTAACACCCTGATGACCTCCACCTCCCTTACCCACCTGCAACCCAACCTGCCACCTTACAAACCTGCTTCCTTACCACCCTACCCATCAGCTACCCTACCATCTTACCCACCTGCTTCCTTACCACCTTACCCACCTGCTACCCTATCACCTTACCCATGTGCTACCCTACCATGCTACCCACCTGCCACACTACCCACTTGTGCAATTACCTTACCCTTACCGCCCTGCCCTTTCCATCATTTATCCATTCACTAACATCCATCCATTATCCAGTCACTGACATTCACAGTGAATATTTAAACTTACCTTAGTGAAATAAAACAGAGGGTGTGGCTTCTGTGCACATTCTCATTGCTGCCCTCTGCATGGATTCCTGTACTGAGGGAGTTCTTCTGCATCATGGATCAGAGGTCTGGCCTTTTTAACGTTCATGTAAATGGGTAGATTTTGGTCTGATCATCGTCAAACGCAGCGACTCCACCGCTGATCAGAAGATTTGGGCCAAAGTGATTGTGTAACAGTGAGTGTGGTGCAATGCATTTTGCTGGTGTGGTTGTCATGGTTAAATTGTTCGCTGAGTATACAGTCTTTGAGGCCTGCAGCACACAAACATTGAGCAGGAGCAAGTCATTTAGCCATCAAGCCTGTTCTACTATTCAATGAAATTGTGGCTGATCTGCAATATAACTCCATATGCCTCCCTATGTCCCATATACATTAATACCTTTGGTTAACAAAAATCTGTAAATCCTAGTTTAAAAATTAACAATTGATCTGAAACCAATTGCTATTTGCCATACAGAATTCCAAACTTTTACCACTGGTTACTGTGACATTATAGAAATGTACAGCATGTGAAGAGTTAATGTTGTGTTACAATTAGCCACTAGATGGAGCTAGGGACAGTACTATGAAAGGCACTGACTCTTCTCTTAGGCTTCTGGGAGAGAGTGGAGTAAAGAAGAGGAGACTGGAGTGAAGTGCCCAGTAGAGCTAGAGAGGATAGAATATAGGTATAGTTAGAGTATAGAGATAGTGTTAGTGAGTGTAGTTTAATATAATCTATTTGTTTACTATAGGAATAAGTGTTGAACTTTAATTTAAGTAATGTAAATAAATTTAGCTTTGTTGAACCTAGCTTCAAGTGCCTTTGTGGACACTATGCTTTCCATCCTGAAGTCAACCTCACAAAGATCACCAGAGTTACATGTAGAAACTATTTCTAATTTCATTCCTGAAAGGTCCAGCTCTAGACTCCACAGCCAGCGGAAATAGTTTCTTCCCATCTGCCCTATCTGTTTCCTTTAATAGTTTGATCATGTCACCCTTAGCCTTCTAAATTTCAGGGAATACAACCGTAGTTTGTGTAATCTTGCCTCATAAGTCCAGATATGCAGGCCCAGCATCACGGGACTCACCATGGGCGATGAGGTGGCCCAGCCAAAAGTCCACTGACTTTCCAGCGGCAGGCTGTACCTGAAAATCCCACTCACAGTAATGGTTCAAGTCTATCACAGTTTTTCCTCCTTGAGTATTTAAATAGTGTTACTAAACTCTGCCATTTTACATGTAGCAGATATTACAGGTTTAAATTAGAAAACCAACTTTGGGCAAGATTTTCCCTCCCTTCCCGCTGCTGGAATCTTCCATTCCCACCAAGGGCATCCCCCGCAATAGATTCCCAGCTAGCGGGACGGACAAGCCACGCAAAGTATCGTAGACATCGGCAGAACCAGAAGATCCTGTCGACAGCCAATGGCGAGCAACCTCTGTCGCCGGAAAACATGCTGCAGGGGGGCCAGGAAATCCCGCCCGCCCTTAAAGACTGAAACATTAAACATCAACCCATTCATCAGCAATCTTTGATGTATATTTGAAACCAGCCAGCAGAAAAGTGTATGAATTTAATGGGTGTAGTCAAGCCCCTGGTTCTTTATACCATTCTTCACAGCAACTCTCCATTCTCATTATAGCCCTATCTTTGAAAAGGAATTATTTCACATGCTGTGATGGGATTTGTTCTGCATAAACTTATTGCAACTTATAATGAGGTTCCCTTTGAATGCATACCCCATGAAATAGCACAAAATGAATCATGAAAGATTCAGACCCAAAGGCTGTGTGGCCCCATTGCAGATATGATAACCATGGAGGCCCTTACAGTAAGAGTTTGGAGTATTTGTAGGACTGTGCACTTACATTTAAGCTCGGAAGTAAAATGATTTCGTTTTTAAATTTACACTTTAGTATTTTGTGCCTTTCTTGTTTCTTTTTTCTTACTTGTCACTGTGGTGCAACATAGACAACGGACGAAATATTAAAGGTAATATTTTCAACTAAACTTGCATGTTCTTATTTAAATAATGTTACTTCAATACATTAATCTGCGTGTTTTTTGACTGGAGTAGATGAATATATTATGTTGCTGCAAGATCAGGAAGGTTTGACTAATGCCAATAAGATGAGTAATGAATTGTTTAGATCTGAGAATTTATACTTCTTTGGACTTTTATCAATTATTATAGTGCCTTAAATATTTGTTACTTATCTTCATAAAAGTGTCCACCTTTTTCTAGGATGCAGCATTGTAATTTGAAATTGATATCAGGGTAATGAACTGAAATACTTGTCTAATGTCAAATAATTCTGGTAATTATTTAAAACAAAGTAGATTGAACAGGCAAAATTTAACACATTTGCAGTCACAGATCTAAGTGTTAACATTTTTACTTCTCTTTGGACTGATATCACAATGTAAAATATTAATGTACAACTATTTACTTGAAATCCCTTTATGCATGAAGAGTTGTTAACCTATTTATACTGAACAGGTTAATAACAGAGAAGGGAATTTTGACCATTTACTGCTATCTTGCAATAGAAATTCAGGGTTACTGTTTTCTCTATCGCTGACAACAGTGCAAAGAAAATAAATCACATATGTAATTGAAATGATGATTTGAAAAGGAGGAATGTTCGAGCAAATTGCTGCTGGCTGTCTTTACCACAGTAAATCAATCAGAAATTGTTAACTTTAGTACATCACTGAGACTCACAGACAAGTTTGAGAATTTTGACTTAGCATGAAGAGAATATAAAGCTAAGACCAAAAGGTGTAGAAAGCTCCATTCTAATCCCTGATCTCCATAAGAAACTTTGACAACAGCACATCAAGAGGAACAAAGAGCAAAGAACAAAGACAATTACAGCACAGGAACAGGCCCTTCAGGCATCCAAACCTGCACCGATCATGCTGCCCGTCTGAACTAATACCCCCTACCTTTCCGGGGACCACATCCCTCTATTCCCATCCTATGCATGTATTTGTCAAGATGTGGAGATGCCGGCATTGGACTGGGGTGAGCACAGTACGAAGTCTTACAACACCAGGTTAAAGTCCAACAGGTTTGTTTCGATGTCACTAGCTTTCGGAGCGCTGCTCCTTCCTCAGATGAAGGAATATACCTCTTCATTCACCTGAGGAAGGAGCAGCGCTCCGAAAGCTAGTGACATCGAAACAAACCTGTTGGACTTTAACCTGGTGTTGTAAGACTTCGTACTGTATTTGTCAAGACGCCCCTTAAAAGTCACTATCGTATCTGCTTCCACTACCTCCCTGGCAGCGAGCTCCAGGCTCCCACCACCCTCTGTGTAAAAAACGTGCCTCGTACATCTCCTTTAAACCTACGCCTCTTAGGAATTGACTCTTCCACCCTGGGAAAAAGATTCTGACTATCTATTCTGTCCATGGCCCTCATAATCTTTTAGACTTCTATCAGGTCGCCCCTCAACGTCTGTCGTTTTAGTGAGAACAAACCAAGTTTCTCCAACCTCTCCTCATAGCTAATACCCTCCATACCACGCAACCTCCTAATAAATATTTTCTTCCCCCTCTCCAAAGCCTCCACATGCTTCTGGGAGTGTGGCGACCAGAATTGAATACTATATTCCAAGTGCGGCCTAACTAAGGTTCTATAAAGCTGCAACATGACTTGCCAATTTTTAAACTCAATGCCTCAGCCAATGAAGGAAAGCATTTAAACAAATTTAATTGCACTGTTATCACATGTATTGTGGTAAACCTCCTCTTTTACCATCACAGAATGATTATTTGGAAGTCAGTCCACCCTTTCTTCAAAAAATAAAACTTTCAAAATTGGTGACTGACTCCAACAAAACTCTACTGGCATACGTTGGTTGTCCTGTGTATTGTTACATCCTCTCTAATTTTACATACATTATTGTACATTTAGTCTATGATAGTGTTGATTGTTCCTGTAGAACGCAACTTAAGCATATTACGACCACGCCAAGCACATCATAGCTTAAATCTGTATTTATTCAGTTGAAAAATATATTTATTTTTGGGGGAGCATGGTGGCACAGTGGTTAGCACCGCTGCCTCACGGCACCAAGGTCCCAGGTTCGATCCCGGTCCTAGGTCACTTTCTGTGTAGAGTTTGCACATTCTCCCCGTGTTTGCGTGGGTTTCGCCCCACAACCCAAAGATGTACAGGGTAGGTGAATTGGACACGCTAAATTGCCACTTAATTTGGAAAAGCTAAATTATGAAAAAAAGGAATATATTTACTTTCATGATGTCATATCGGTTTATAGAAACAGTATCTGACACTTTCAGTCCCTTACTGGAAAAACCTACCTGCAGTAGGCCTTTCACTAACAACCCTGATTAACATCAGAACATAAATGTATAGTTTTCCCCTTTGGCTATGCAGAGACAATTGTGAATATTTAATTTATAAGTTAATTTTAAAGACAGCTAGGCAGATTTTGCAGTATCCACCGTTATTCTACTGGTTCATGAACCTTTTTTGTGGACAGATGGACGTTTACAGCTCCCGCCCTAATCGGGACTCAATGCCATTAGTCAGAGAGCTTGAGTGTGAATGTGGGGGGGGGGGGTGCCTTTAGAAGCTGATGGAAGAAAAATTAGATTGAAGTAGGTCCATCACCACCTTCTCAAAGGCAACAAGGGATAGGCAATAAATACAGATCTTGTCCACGTCCTGATATTTTTTTTAAGAAAGAGATAACTCCAATGTTTATGGATCTGTTTCCCAGAGACTGATAAGGGAAGAGCCTGTTAAATTAACCTGCAAGCCCTTTGTACTGAGCCCAGCAATGCCATCCTGCCTCCAGTGCTCAAATGATGGGAGAATTTAACTGTTCGCACAGCAAACATTGGGGGTAATTTGAATCTGAGCTGCCTGGTAGGAAACGGGGTCAGATTAGCCAGCTGTTCTACACCCTGCCCAATTATATCTTTAATTATAGAATAGTGTGGGCTGTAAAACAGGTGGCTGACCGGAGCCCCCTCAGTTTCCCATTCGGTAGGCTAGGTTAAAAGGAACCCCATGATAAGCAAAAAATTAGACCAAATGTTTATTTTTAAAATTTAACAGAAACCTTAGTCCCCAATGGTTTTATTTGTGATGTTAAAAAATAGTTGGGTGGCAAAGATGTAGGTCGACATTATAATTTTCACAATCTCTGTTATTAGTAGGTCAGACTGTTACAAATTGTGACTGATGAAACATAATAGGTTATTACTACAATGTTTGTTTATAGCAGACTATTCTTACAACTTCCCTTCTGTGTTTCTTTCTAATAATAGTTTCCCGCTCCTGGATGGCAGGGGGTATGCTTCCTCTAATTTTGAAATAAGATGCATGCGTGCAGATCACATACTTCATTCCATTGAGTCTAATTTCCGATTCTTTTGATTACTTATTTTCATAATTTTAAAAAAGATGTTTTGTCTGCAGTTTTTTCACGGTCACACTTTAACACATTCATCCATTTGTGAGGAGAAACTAAAATGTGACTTCAAATATTCCAGAGCGTTTTGTTCTCATAATTTTAGACTGCAAACCATGAGGTATTATGTACAACATAATTGACCTCCTTTACCTTTTTACTTGCACATTTTTACACAAGTGCGCATATTTATCTGAGCAGTGTCCTTCACGTGACCTCCACTCATGCTGTTAATATTTGTACAGAATTTATGTTTAGACCCATATTCTTCCAAACAGAATAGCTTGTTACTATATGGTTTTTGCACAAATAGAAGCAATTAATTAATTACAACAAGCGTACTCAAAATGGTCACTGCCTTTTCAGCATCGTTGTCTGAGATCATGCTTACGTATCAGTCAAACCTCTCAACCCTTTCAATTTATTTTAATATATTTATCTCGCAAAATTTTAATTAGTAACTGTGTGTGAACAGTTTACTGGGTCAGTGTTTTTGAAGGAAAGGACCAATCAAATTACATTTATTTATTTTTTGCGTCAGCAGTTATAATTCCCATTCCAAATTCCACTTATCCCACCAGCTGTGAAGAAGATATATTAACCTGTCAGGTCAAAATGATGTCAGCAAGTGCAAGCAGATTCCTGGCAGCATTAGGTGCTGTAGGTCATTGGCTCTGTCGCGTACGTAAATTAATGGCCATTGTTGCAGAAACATAACACCAAGACCTTGCGCAGTGAATCACTTAAGAATTCAAAATTTAACATGCATTTTAGCACGAAAGATCAATTGACGGGCCTTTTATTTTTGCTGACAAATGCGACTTTAACATACAGCACAAGAGCTTTTTTTAAACGCTTGCTGCTAAATTCTAGAACCCAAACAGATTTAACAGAAGAACTGGCATTTAGATATCGTCCAATATCACATTGTTGGCTGAAGTGATTGTGTCACTGTTGATCACTGTATCTTGCCTTGATGATTAGGTGTTGAAAGCATTAATAGAGCTAAATGTGATACATCATTACACAAATAGAATATTATTCCTGCCATTGGAGCCAACCTTTCATTCATTTTATAGCAGCAGAAGAGGTGGATTTTTTTCAAGGCTATAGAGACTAACAGATGATTAAAATGTCAATTAGGAGCAATGCAGTTACATTGAAAGACCGTAGCATTTTATTGGAACTAATCTTATGGATCCACATTCTCAATCCATTCTAACTATATTGGAATCAAATGAGCAAAGTCTGCTTTTACAAAAACACTACAAAGTCTTGAAAACATTCACAACATTTTTGTCTATAGTGCTTTTATTTTTCTTTTGCCATCATTTCAGCTTATTCAATCATTCTTTTTTCTTTGAAATCCTGTGGAGTATTTAGCTGAGAAATGTGTCCATTTGTCAGGCATTAACCAGCCTACTCCATCCCTTACCATGTTGGATAAGGTGGATAGGTTACTGTAAGAGCATTGTGAGATTATTTAAAGGGAAGAACTTTGTTATTTAAATTGAATTTTTGAGTATCGAGCACCTCATTCACCATGTGCTAATTGGTGGGAAGTCTACCACACCAGCACAATATTAAGCACTTGTATATTAAGTACTTATGGGTTAGTTGCTGGTTTCTTATTTCAAACTTCTTTTGCAAATTCTAGGTATTTTCCACTGTACTTTATCACTCTAGTAAATTCATTTTGTGCAAATGGAGAAAGATATTGCAAGGGATCAGGGGTTATGGGGAGAAGGCAGGAGAATGGTGATGAGAAAATATCAGCCATGATTGAATGGCGGAGCAGACTCGATGGACTGAGTGGCCTAATTCTGCTCCTATGTCTTATGGTCTTATGAATGTATTGCTATAAACTGACTCCAAAAATAATTGGGCTACAACAGCAAGTTATATTCTGAAACATCCCCAGGTGCTTCACAGAAGTGTTATAAAACAAAGTATGACACTGAGCCAAGTAAGGGGATTTTAGGTCAGATTGTCAAAAACACGGTCAAAGAGGAAGGTTTTAAAGATCGTCTTAGCAAGGTAGCAGGCGGAGAGGTGTAGGGAGAGAAATCCAAAGCTTGGTGCCTAGGCAACTGAAGGCATGGCCACTAATGGTGGAGAAATTGGGACTGCAGAAGAGGCTAGGATTAGAGAAGCCCGAATACCTTAAAGAGTTTTGGGATTACAGTGATATGGAGGGGCAAAGCCATGGAGCATTTTGAAAACAAGATGGTGATTTTAAGGTCAAGACCAGAAGCCAGTGTAGGTCAGTGAGCACAGGGATGAAAGGGGAATGGGACATGCTGCAAGTTAACATGGATGGTCTGCTCGGGCCAGTGTTTGAGGGAGGTCAACAAGGTTGTCTATCCCAGAAGAAACATTTGCAGCTTCTCCTCTATGAACAGAGCAAAGCAGGTTGATAGGGCATACGGCTTCATCCACATATTAGATATCTCCAGATCACAAAATGCCATATTGCACACAAATTGCGATCTCCTTGTTACCAGCCAGGCTTCCTTACCAATTGAAAGGGATGCAACTCCCTCTGTGTACTGCTGGTTTGCAACCACAGGCAGCGCATCATGAATGTCTGTGCTCATTACCCCAGCAACAATCATGACCCTGTCATCCTGCACCAGTCCTCTGAGCTTAAACTTAGGAAGAAAGCAGATAAAAATAGATCATTTCCAGCAGTTGAGGGATGTAAGATAATGGAGTATAATTTTCATCTGATTACAATACTGCAAAGCACCATGAGATGTTTTATGTTAAAGGAGCTAGATAAATGCAAGTTGTTGTCACTTTGGTAATGAACGCATTAGCAGAGTTAATGATTGAAGCAGAGACCAGTTCAGCTTCTGAGAACCATGAAGTTAAGTTGTTAAGGGGAAAGGAGAGAAAGGGGAATAGGGCAGGCACATGAAATTAATACTGCTGTTCCTGTCGACAATGAACACCAACACAGGCTGGATTGGGTTTATACCCCAGCCTTCATCTGAAGGTATTCTTTAATCAAGTTGTTACATACGTACACCCGAGCAAAGGCTTTTCATAAAATGTTACTTCTTGTATTAATTGTAAATATTTCCACTGTGGGGTGTACGCAGATTCTTGGCCACAAAATCTATCTCTGTAACACCTCAGTTTCTCACTGTCACCTTGGGTACAAAATGCTGACTGTGATTCTCTGTCCCTTCTCCGTCCCTTCAAACCAGCGGGATTCTTCGGTCCCGCTGCAGTGAACGGAGATTTGGCTGAGCGCCACATTCTCCGACCTCGCTGGCAGCGGCAGCGAGCCGCATTCTATTCCATGCTGTCTATTCCATGCATACATTGCCACTTATGGCGTCGGTGATGCCTAATGTTATTTTGGTGTGGCATTAGGAGCACATGTCGGAGTGTGCAGAATATGGAGATCATGACGTCAAGCAGTGTGTAACATTGATTTATACTAGGTACCACTTTCGAACTCTAAACCCTAGCCTTCTAATCAATTGGTTGTATAGAACTTGAATATTGATGAAAAAATAAACACAGTGGCAAAGGTTTCTGTCTTCCACTTATTCGGGCAATTCCAAAAAATACCAACCCCCAATCAACATCATGGGGGTGACCATTGATCAGAAACTGAACTGGACTGGGCATATTGTTACTGTGGCTAGCCGGGCAAGTCAAAGGCTAGGAATCCTGCAGCGAGTAACTCACCTCATGATCCCCCAAAGCCTGTCCACCGTCTACAAGGCACAAGGCAGGAGTGTGATGGAATCTACTTGCCTGGATGAGTGCATCTCTAACAACCCTCAAGTAGCTCAACACCATCTAGGACAAAGTAGCCCGCTTGATTGCTCCCCCTTCTACAAACATTCAAACCCTCCACCACCGACAAACAGTGGTAGCATTGTGTATCATCTACAAGATGCACTGTAGTAACTCACCAAGGTTCCTTGGACAACACCTTCCAAACCCACAATCACTACAATCACTACCATCTAGAACGACAAGAGCAACAGATACCTGGGAACCCCACCACCTGGAGATTCTCCTTCAAGCCACGCGCCAACCTGTGTTGTAAATATATCACCGTTCCTGCATTGTTGCTGGGACAACATCCTGGAACTCGCTCCCTAACAGCACAATGGGTGTACCTATACCTCAAGGACTGCAGGGGTTCAAGAAGGCAACTCACCACCACTTTCTGAAGGGCAACTAGGGATGACCAGAAATGCTGTCCTAACCAGCAACACCCACATCCTGTAAATTAATTTGAAAAAATATAAGGGGAAACAACAAATTTATACTACAGGAGAAGAGATGGGTGATTGGTTGGCAAGTATGTATTTCAGTGCCAGTGTGACGCCTATGCAGACCTTGGGTGGGATTCTCCTCTACCCAGCAGGGCGGGCAGTCCTGGCGGGACGGAGTGGCGTGAACCACTCCGGCATCGGGCCGTCCCAAAGTTGCGGAATCCTCCGCACCATCAGGGGCAAGGCCCGCTCCGGAGTGGTTTGCGCCCCGCCAGATGGCGGGAAAGGGGCTTGGCGCCACGCCAACCAGCGCCGAAGGGCCTCCGCTGGCCGGCGCAAGTTGCCGCATGCGCGGGAGTGCCAACGCGTTCTGGCATCATTCCCGCGCATGCGCAGAGGGCTTCGCTTCCGCACCGGGAATGGCAGACCGGTACAGCCTCCAGTGCGGAAGGATAGTGTGCCCCCATGGCACAGGCCCACCCGCGGATCGGTGGGCCCCGATCGCGGGCCAGTCCACCGTGGGGGCACCTCCCAGGGCCAGATCCCCCCGCGCCCCCCCAAGAACCCTGGAGGCCGCCCGCACCGCCAGGTCCCACCGGTAAGGGACCTACTCCGATTTACGCCGACGGGACCGGCAAAAGACGGACGGGACTTTGGCCCATCGCGGGCCGGAGAATTCGGGCAGCCCAGGGGCCCATTGAGTCACGCCGGACCCCGCCATTGTCTGAGGCGGGTGGCGCGACTCACGCCGGGCTGATTTCTGTGCGCCCGAAAATTTGGAGGACGGCGGGGGCGGGCTTCATGCTGAACCCCGGCGATTCTCCGACCCGGCGGGGTGGTCGAAGAATCCCGCCCCATATGTCCCAAAGATCGGGAGATTGTATCAAACATGCCCCTTCCACTGTTCACAATGGGCAAGGTGCAGATTTTACCCAACCAGCCCGTGCTTGGAAAACTTAAAACACAATGCCCAACATTAGATGTTATTCTGCAATTGGGCAACATTTACTCAATAATCTTTAGTGATGTAAGAATTATGCTGACAACCAATTTGAGATTGCCAGTCAGACTTGCAGTGTGGCACCTTTGCATTCACTGGAAGCTACATATATCTTAGTACATGGGGCTCTGTTCTTTGCAGACAGAAACAATATGTGCACACATTGTGCCTGTTTCAGCTAAACAAAATAAGTGATAGCCATTCACTTTTTCATTCCTGAGGTCAATGCTTTGATTAATCAGAGTCAAGCTGTCTGCTTTAAGTTTCAAACAATGCTTGGCAGTTAGCTATCAGTCACCATAAACTGGGGCATTCTGCATGGCAACACCTCTGCCAATCAGAGTCCATTTGCCAACCAATTAGCACTCTCTTCTCATACAGTTGCTTTCCCCTATCAATGGTATTCTTGTGAATTGACCTGACGGGTGCAAGATGAAAAGCTTTGCCAAAATGTCTCTTTTCTCAACTATAGCAAGGCCTTCTTTAAAAAATACACACACGTTCAGTAGCAGGAAGGATCCTCCACCAGCAGTATTTACAGGGATCATCAATTATTTTCTCATTAGTTGCTGGTTGATTTCTACTGGCTGTTGTTGATTTTAAGTGCAGAATTTCCTATTGCTGTTAAAGTTGATGAAATTTACAGGTAGTGAAGGCCTTGGTTCAGACTTCAAGGATTCTGCTCAAAGCCAGCTATGTGGCGATACTCAAAAGCAATGGGGTTTCACCTGCCAGCTGGCAAGGCACGCCATATTAAATGCCTTGCAGACACTTAACTGAACAGTGGCGGGCCTTCCACATGATCAAGAGCCTGCTGAGAAAAGCCAGCCAATCAGAGGTCAGTAGCTCTTTTTAATCGCAGTGCTACTTGGGAGGTAGTGGCTGCTGCTGCTGTGACACTCACTTGCGATCTAGTATTGTCACTGGATCCCAGAACACAGGTCAGTGACGGCAGAAGGTGGTCACAGAGTGAGGGTGTGGGGCGAAAGGGAGGGGGTTCAGCAGCAAGGGCAGGGGTAGGCTCTCAGCGCCCACCCCCCCTCCCTTTACAATGCCAGGTCCCTCAATTAAATTCCACCCATGGGAGCTGTAGTTAACATCCCCCTTAGCTCGAAAGAGAAAGAAGCAAAAGAGAGAAGGAAAAGGTGCTGTCAGACAGAGAGGAGAGGGGTGGGGGGGGGGCTCACAACAGGAGGCCATATTTTTCCAGGGTCTCCAGTAGGGTAGCAATTGCTGTACCTCTAGAATACAGGACACTTCCCTGCCAACTCTCACATTGCATCTCTTCAAGGAGGCATCTCCTTTAAGGCTGAGAGGCTGATACTTTACTCCACCCCCATGATGTAATCAAGGGTTGAGCTGGGGCAGAGACTAGGACAGAGACTATGGTCAGGGATCCAGGTACTGGGGAGGCCGGGGAGGGGGATGAACAAAGAACAAAGAAAAGTATAGCACAGGAACAGGCCCTTCGGCCCTCCAAGCCCGTGCCGACCATGCTACCCGACTAAACTACAATCTTCTACCCTTCCTGGGTCCATATCCCTCTATTCCCATCCTATTCATGTATTTGTCAAGATGCCCCTTAAATGTCACTATCATCCCTGCTTCCACCACCTCCGGTAGCGAGTTCCAGGCACCCACTACCCTCTGTGTGAAAAAACTTGCCTCGTACATCTACTCTAAACCTTGCCCCTCGCACCTTAAACCTATGTCCCCTAGTAATTGACCCCTCTACCCTGGGAAAAGCCTCTGACTATCCACTCTGTCTATGCCCCTCATAATTTTGTAGACCTCTATCAGGTCGCCCCCTCAACCTCCATCGTTCTTGTGAGAACAAACCGAGTTTATTCAACCGCGAGCAGAATTGAACACTATACTCCAAGTGTGGCATAACTAAGGTTCTACACAGCTGCAACATGACTTGCCAATTCTTATACTCAATGCCCCGGCCAATGAAGGCAAGCATGCCGTATGCCTTCTTGACTACCTTCTCCACCTGTGATGCCCCTTTCAGTGACCTGTGGACCTGTACACCTAGATCTCTCTGACTTTCAATACTCTTGAGGGTTCTACCATTCACTGTATACTCCCTACCTGCATTAGACCTTCCAAAATGCATTACCTCACATTTGTCCAGATTAAACTTCATCTGCCATCTCTCCTCCCAAGTCTCCAAACAATCTAAATCCTGCTTTATCCTCTGACAGTCCTCATCGCTATCCGCAATTCCACCAACCTTTGTGTCGTCTGCAAACTTACTAATCAGACCAGTTACATTTTCCTCCAAATCATTTATATATACTACAAACAGCAAAGGTCCCAGCACTGATCCCTACGGAACACCACTAGTCACAGCCCTCCAATTAGAAAAGCATCCTTCCATTGCTACTCTCTGCCTTCTATGACCTAGCCAGTTCTGTATCCACCTTGCCAGCTCACCCCTGATCCTGTGTGACTTCACCTTTTGTACTGGTATACCATGAGGGACCTTGTCAAAGGCCTTACTGAAGTCCATATAGACAACATCCACTGCCCTACCTGCATCAATCATCTTTGTGACCTCTTCGAAAAACTCTATCAAGTTAGTGAGACACGACCTCCCCTTCACAAAACCATGCTGCCTCTCACTAATACGTCCATTTGATTCCAAATGGGAGTAGATCCTGTCTCGAAGAATTCTCTCCAGTAATTTCCCTACCACTGACGTAAGGCTCACCGGCCTGTAGTTTCCTGGATTATCCTTGCTACCCTTCTCAAACAGAGGAACAACATTGGCTATCCTCCAGTCCTCCGGGACATCACCTGAAGACAGTGAGGATCCAAAGATTTCTGTCAAGGCCTCAGCAATTTCCTCTCTCGCCTCCTTCAGTATTCTGGGGTAGATCCCATCAGGCCCTGGGGACTTACCTACTTTAATATTTTTCAAGACGCCCAACACCATCTTTTTGGATCTCAATGTGACCCAGGCTATCTACACACCCTTCTCCAGACTCAACATCTACCAATTCCTTCTCTTTGGTGAATACTGATGCAAAGTATTCATTTAGTGCCTCGCCCATTTCCTCTGGCTCCACACATAGATTCCCTTGCCAATACTTCAGTGGCCAATCCTTTCCCTGGCTACCCTCTTGCTTTTTATGTACGTGTAAAAAGCCTTGGGATTTTCCTTAACCCTAATGGTCAGGGCCTTTGCAGGTACAGTCCAGGTGTTCATCCGCCATGGTGGGAATCACAAACACCAAGTTCATTGGCTTTAGGGGCTATCATCCACGCCAATGAAGGTAAACAATCATGGTTCTTAGCTGTAGTTCAAATTAAATGCAGGAGGGTGTAACGAAAGTAATTTTGGCACTGGTCAGACCAGCTGAAAACCAAGACTGTCCAGTATAAAACCAAACCGATTGACTTCAGAAAGCATTCTCTTACCTCAACCTCTGCAAGAAACAGGATGTGCGACATCTGCATTTTATCAAGGAGGTGTCTCTGAAAATTGCCATCTCTTGCAGACAGATATGACCCACAAAGCAGAGCAAGGACAGTGCTGTCATTGACTGTGAAGACATAGCCATGAACTTCATTACATTGGCTTCCTTCTAGGATGGAGCAGATGATATCTGTACCATCTCCCAGTTTACTGACCACTGCTGCATGTGTGACAGTCACCCTTTTTGCCAGGAGAGGGGTGGGAGCTATTCATGGTGCTGTCCCTGAGAGAGTGTCAGATGAAACATGCATGTGGCTTTTTCAGGATAGCAGGTTTTCCCATGGTACAGTGTGTCATTGAAATTACACACATGAGATGTACAACACGGATAAGCATTTCAGTCACTAAATATGCAGTTGGTGTGTGACCTTGCTCAGCACAACATGTAGGTGGAAACCATTTAGCAGCAGTGATGATGCATTCATTCTGCTGCAGTTCACTGTACCAACAGTATTTGAGCTACGACTGCAAACCAGAGGGTGGCCATTGGGAGAGGAGTACTATTCACTCACCCAAAGGGTGCTCAAACAATGTTTCCACTTCCTGGATCACTCCACTCCAGAGGAGGACTGCAACACTCTCTAGAGTTTGTGCCAAAATTCATGGTGGTCTGCTGAATCCTGCATAACCTCACCATCAGGAGGCCACAGTCCTTGCCACCAAGTAGATTACTGTAGAGCAGAGACAGAGGAAGGGGAAGAGAAAGGGGCGAAGGGGAGGGAAAGAGGAGGGGGAAGAGCAGGGGGCAAAGAGGAGAGGAAGGAGAAAGGGGGAATGGAGGGAAAAGAGGAGGAGGTAGAGAAAGGGGGAAGGAGGGGAAAAGAGGAGAGGGAAGAGGAGGTGGAAAAGGAGGGAGAAAGAGAAGGTGAAGAGGAGGAGAAAAGAGGAGGGGAATAAGAGGGGGAAATAGAAGGGGGAATGAGGAGAGGGAAAAGAAAGGGGAAAAGAGGAGGGGAAGAGTAGGGAGATAAGGAGGGGGAAGAGGAAGGGGAAAAGGTGACAGTGAAAGGGAAGAGGCAATCAACATCTCCCTGGTCCAGCTGGAATGTCCTTGATTGGTTCAGCTAAATGCATTATCAGTTGATACAATCCCAAACCACCAGCTACACTTGCCTTCTCTATGTTACTGACCATCATTGTGGTCTCTTGACCACAATGGTGAAATAAAAGACACCCTAAACAAACATTCCAATCCAACTTTATAAATGAGACCATCTAATATTCTATACAAAAGCGAACATTCATCCATATCCATTTTCTCACTGCCAATGTATTCGATGTGTCTTTATCTGTCCTCGTGCTCCTACACAGTTCTACCCCAGTGTGTGGGGAGTGAAGTGTGTGTATGCGGCTGCAGCTTATCAGCCTCTTGAGTGTCAATCGTGAAACCGGTGAATCCAGCACCGTTTCTCATTCGAATCAATTGTGTTCCACAAAGCGCTGGTGTTAGCCCCTAAACAGTAGCAGAATCGGTCCAGGTGTGGCGCCAGTTTTTCTGCCATGAAAATCGTCAAATTCTTTGTTGTGTCAACACAGTCTCAGAATTTTTTTTTTTGGAACATATAGTGCAGAAGGAGGCCATTCGGCCCATCAAGTCTGCACCGACCCACTTAAGCCCTCACTTCCACCCTATCCCCGTAACCCAATAACCTTTTTGGACACTAAGGGCAATTTATCATGGCCAATCCACCAAACCTGCAAGACTTTGGACTGTGGGAGGAAACCGGAGCATCCGGAGGAAACCCACGCAGATACGGGCAGAACGTGTACACTCCACACAGACAGTGACCCAGTGGGGAATCGAACCTGGGACCCTGGCGCTGTGAAGCCACAGTACTATCCACTGTGCTACCGTGCTGCCCAAATGGAGTGGTTTTTTTCATAAAAGATGGAGGAACAGAGCCACAGGACCACTAGTTCATTTTAACAACAAGAAAACGACATTTATCAAACAAGAAAAGTTAGATTACTATACGAGGTCCACCACGTCAGGTTCACGATTGCTGAGACCACAAGTAATCTTTGCCAACGTGATTCCCGGCCACGTGGACAGGATAATCACAGGAGGCCGGAGCATAGGCTGCCGCGCCTGCTAAATAAATGTGAATATGTCATTAAGACCTATTTACATTTATTTACACCCCCACCGGCGTGCATCATGGACTTTGTTCCCATCGCCAGTGGGGGTCGGAGCATTGCCCGTGCTCCGATCCAGATTTTCCCCAGAAGCCCGATTCTCCGTTCCATCGGGGAACATATTCCTGGCATCCGGGATGGAGAATCCCGCCATATGTATCTAGTAATATGCATTTTACAATCTCACCTTTGTGAAATATTTCTCTCAATGCTTCCCTTCTAATTAGTTTCTATTTCTAATGCTTTGCACAATCACATATAAAAATTGAATACATGGGGCTACATTCATACTCTAGCTATTCTCTTTTTCCCTTCACTACCTGGCCTAAGGTGCACCTTTTCATAAATTCTCCTGAGATTATTTTAAACGGCTTTGTCCCTTCACCATAATTTTAGCAACACCACATCTGTTCTAAGATTTGGTGCTCAACCACTGCCTCACCAGTTTATTTTCTTCCCCACTTCTTTATTTCCCCTTGCTAAGTAAACATTGCTCTAATTTGGTTTTGGAGTTCTGGCTGTGTGAAGACTGAGGGGGTAAAGCAGGTGAGGGGAGGAGTCAACTCAGGCCAAATTAAAAAGAGCAAGTATAACTCACTCCTAGTGAGTTCGCCCAGTGAGCCAGAGAAGACACAGCCAGAGTGAGACACAGCGAAGAATGAGTTTGGGAATTTGAAGCTAGGTGGGAATTTGAAGCTGGATGGGGAGGAGGTGCTTTTTATCCAGGGTAAGTGACTGGTAAGTAGTTTTTCTTTTCATTTGTATATTGATTTATTTTGTCTTTCGTTTTTTGGAATTGTAGTTGTATAAGTTAACCTACGGTTTAAGATATGGCAGGAGATCCCAGACCCATGTCATGCTCTTCATGTGCGATATGGGAGCTCAGGGACACGTCCACTGTCCCTGGCTCCTTCACGTGCCAGAAGTGTGTCCAGTTGCAGCTCCTGTTAGACCACTTGATTGCTCTGGAGCTGCGGATGGACTCACTTTGGAGCATCCGCGATGCTGAGGATGTCGTGGATGGTTTAGCGAGATAGTCACACCGCAGGTGAAAGTTACTGAGGGAGATAGAAAATGTGTGACCAAAAGACAGAGCAAGAGTAGGAAGGCAGTGCAGGTGTCCCCTGCGGTCATCTCCCTGCAAAACAGATATAACGCTTTGGATACTGTTGAGGGAGACGGCTCACCAGGGGAACGCAGCAGCAACCAGGTTCATGGCACCATGGCTGACTCTGCTGCGTAGCAGGGCAGGAAGAAGAATGGCAGGGCTATAGTGATAGGGGACTCAATCGTAAGGGGAATAGACAGGCGGTTCTGCGGACGCAATTGAGACTCCAGGATGGTATGTTGCTTCCCTGGTGCAAGGGTCAAGGATGTCTCGGAGCAGCTGCAGGACACTCTGGGGCGGCGGGGGGTGAACAGCCAGCTGTCGTGGTGCACATAGGCACCAAGGATATAGGTAAAAAACGGGATGAGGTCCTCCAAGCTGAATTCAGGGAGTTAGGAGTTATACTAAAAAGTAGGACCTCAAAGGTAGTAATCTCAGGATTGCTACCAGTGCCACGAGCTAGTCAGGATAGATAGGATGAATACGTGGCTCAAGAGATGGTGCAATAGGGAGGGATTCAAATTCCTGGGACATTGGAACTGGTTCTGGGGGATCCGGTTCCAATGCCCCAGACAAGCCGGACAGTCTGCACCTGGGCAGGACCGGAACCTATGTCCTAGGTGGGGTGTTTGCTAGAGCTGTTGGGGAGGGTTTAAACTAATGTGGCAGGGGGATGGGATTCAATGTAGGAAGTCGGAGGGAAGTAAAACGGGGCCAGAAACAAAAAGCAGTAAGGGGGAAAGTGTAAGGCAGAGAAGCCACAATCAAAAATCTGAAAGGGCCACAGTACAGCGTACAGTGACTGAGGAGAGTGTGATGAGGGAGGTGTCCAATGCAGGATTGAGGGTGTTGTACCTAAATGCGCGCAGTACACGGAACAAGGTAAATGAGCTTGTTGCGCACATTAAAATTGGCCGGTACGATTTTGTCAGCATCACAGAGACATGGCTGCAAGGGGATCAGGGCTGGGATCTAAATATCCACCGAACAGGCGCCGGAATGTGGCGACTAGGGGCTTTTCACAGTAACTTCATTGAAGCCTACTCGTGACAATAAGCGATTTTCATTTCATTTTTCATTTCTATGTCCTATCGAAAGGACAGGCAGATGGGCAAAGGAGGCAGGGTTGCATTGTTAGTAAGGAATGAAGTTAAATCGATAGCAAGGAGCGATATAGGATCAGAAGGCATAGAATCGCGGTGGATAGAGTTGAGGAATCGCAAAGGTAAAAAGACCCTGATGAGAGTTATGTACAGGCCCCCAGCAGTAGTCAGGATGTGGGGCAGAAAATAAATCAGGAGATAGAAAAGGTATGTAAAAAAGGCAATATTACAATAATCATGGGGGACTTCAATATGCAGGTGGTCTAGGAAAATCAGGTTGGTAGTGGATCCCAAGAAATGGAATTTGTGGAATGACGAAGAGATTGTTTTTTTGGTGCAGCTTGTGATAGAGCCTACTAGGGAACAGGCAATTCTGGATTTGGTGATATGTAATGAGGCAGACTTGATTAGGGAACTTAAGGTGAAGGAATCCTTAGGGAGCAGTGACCACAATGTGATAGAATTTACCCTGCAGATTGAGAAGGAGAAGCTGCAATCAGATGTAACGGTATTACAATTAAATAAGGGTAACTACAAAGACATGAGGGAGGAGCTGGCCAGAATTGATTGGAGAAGGAGCCTTGCAGGGAAGACAGTGGAACAGCAATGGCAGGAGTTTTTGGGGGTTATTAGGGAGGCACAACAAAAATTCATCCCAAGGAGGAGGAAACATGCTAAGAGGAGGACAAGATATCCATGGCTGACGAGGGATGTCAAGGACAGCATAAAGGCTAAGGAAAAAGCATACAAAGTGGCATGAATTAGTGGGAAACCAGAGATTGGGAAGCCTTTAAAAGTGAGCAAAGGACAACTGAAAAAGCAATAAGGGGGGAGAAGATGAAGTATGAGTGCAAGCTAGCTAGTAATATAAAGGAAGATAGGAAGAGATTTTTTTCAATATATAAAAGGTAAGAGAGAGGCAAAAATAGACATTGGACCACGAGAAAATGTGGCTGGAGAAGTAATGATAGGAAACAAAGCAATGGCAGATGAACTGAATAGTTACTTTGCATCAGTCTTCACAGTGGAAGACACCAGTGGGATGCAAGAGCTCCAGGAGAACCAGGGGGCAGAGGTGAGTGCAGTGACCATTACTCAGGAGAAGGTTCTGGGGAAACTGAGAGGTCTGAAGGTGGATAAGTTACCTGGACCAGATGGACTACACCCCAGGGTCCTAAAAGAGATAGCTGAGGAAATTGTGGAGGCATTAGTGATGATCTTTCAGGAATCACTGGAAGCAGGAAGGGTCCCAGAGGGCTGGAAGGTGGCTAATGTAACACCACTGTTTAAGAAGGGGGG
Source organism: Scyliorhinus torazame (assembly GCF_047496885.1). NCBI lineage: Eukaryota > Metazoa > Chordata > Chondrichthyes > Carcharhiniformes > Scyliorhinidae > Scyliorhinus > Scyliorhinus torazame. The sequence continues at coordinate 93,932,878 of NC_092708.1, forward strand.
GAGGCAGAAGACGGGAAATTATAGGCCGGTTAGCCTGACTTCGGTCATTGGTAAAATTTTAGAGTCTGTTATTACAGATGAGATTGCGAAGCACTTGGAAGTGCATGGTAAAATAGGACTGAGCCAGCACGGCTTTGTCAAAGGGAGGTCGTGTCTAACAAATCTGTTAGAGTTCTTTGAGGAGGTAACAAGCAAGTTAGACAAAGGAGAATCAGTGGACCTGATTTATTTAGATTTCCAGAAGGCCTTTGACAAGGTGCCGCATAGGAGACTGTTAAATAAGTTAAAAGCCCATGGTGTTCAGGGTAAGATCCTGGCATGGATAGAGGATTGACTGACTGGCAGAAGGCAAAGAGTGGGGATAAAGGTTTCTTTTTCAGGATGGCAGCCGGTGACTAGTGATGTGCCTCAGGGGTCTGTGCTCGGTCCAGAACTTTTTACAATATACATTAATGATCTGGAAGAATGTACTGAAGGCCCTGTTGCTAAGTTTGCAGATGATACAAAGATCTGTAGAGGGACAGGTAGTGTTGAGGAAGCAAGGGGGCTGCAGAAGGACTTGGACAAGCTAGGAGTGTGGGCAATGAAGTGGCAAATGAAATACAATGTGGAAAAGTGTGAGGTTATGCACTTTGAAAGGAGGAATCTAGGCATAGACTATTTTCTAAATGGGGAAATGCTTCGGAAAGCAGAAGCACAAAGGGACTTGGGAGTCCTTGTTCATGATTCTCTTAAGGTTGATGTGCAGGTTCAGTCGGCAGTTAAGAAGGCTAGAGGGCTAGAATACAAGAGCAGGGAAGTACTTCTGAGGCTGTATAAGGCTCTGGTCAGATCCCATTTGGAGTATTGTGAGCAGTTTTGGGCCCCATATCTAAGGAAGGGTGTGCTGGCCTTGGAAAGGGTCCAGAGGAGGTTCACATGAATGATCCCTGGAATTAAGAACTTGTCATATGAAGAACGTTTGAGGACTCTGGGTCTGTACTCATTGGAGTTTAGAAGGATGAGAGGGGATCTTATTGGAACGTACAAGATACTGCGAGGCCTGGATACAGTGGACGTGTCGGAAAAACTAGAACCAGAGGATACCATCTCAGATTAAAGGGACGATCCTTTAAAACAGAGATGAAGAGGATTTTTTTCAGTCAGAGGGTGGTGAATCTGTGGAACTCTTTGCCGCAGAAGGCTGTAGGAAAAACTAGAACTAGAGGACACCATCTCAGATTAAAGGGACGATCCTTTAAAACAGAGATGAGGAGGAATTTTTTCAGCCAGAGGGTGGTGAATCTGTGGAACTCTTTGCCGCAGAAGGCTGTGGAGGCCAATTCACTGAGTGTCTTTAAGGCAGAGATAGATAGGTTCTTGATTAATAAGGGGATCAGGGGTTATGGGGAGAAGGCAGGAGAATGGGGATGAGAAAATATCAACCATGATTGAATGGCGGAGCAGACTCAATGGGCCAAGTGGCCTAAATCTGCTGCTCCTATGTCTTATGGTCTTATGGTTCTGGCAGGGGTTCTTGGACGTAATATCCAAAGTGCTGGGTGTGGAGGTAGTTCTGAGTCCAGAGGTGGTGATATTTGGGGTGTCGGAAGATCCGTGAGTCCAGGGGGTGAGAGAGGCCGATGCTTTGGCCTTTGCCTCCCTGATAGCCCGGAGAAGGATTTTGCTAGGGTGACGGGACTTGGAGCCGCCAAAAGCGGGAGTGTGAGTGAGCGACCCAGCAGAATTCCTGAGTTTGGAAAAGGAAAAAGGTTAAGTTCGCTCTGTGAGGGTCGGCAGAGAGGTTCACCCAGAGGTGGAAGCCTTTTATCAATTTCTTTAAGGAGCATTGAGGGGTCAGCAAGGGGGCTGCTCACTCCTAGTACAAATGTGCAGAGTGCAGAATCAGCCATTTTGTCCTTGAAAATTGCAAACGTGTTCCTCTGACTAGAGTGGAATTATTTTGCATATTTAAGCTGCTGCTTCGGGCAGATGAGCAGCTTCCGTATTTATATGAAAATTGCAAATGTCAGGCCCATGACATCCCAGGAGAAACCAAAATCACTCTCCCCTCCACCAACCGCCACCCCCCCCCCCCCCCCCCCCCCCCCCACCACCACCACCACCACCACCACCACCAACACGAGCACCTCAATTATTTATTGCTGCCATCCATTTTTCATGTGAGAGGCAGCTGTTTAAAATTAAATTACAGGCTGGATTTTTTTTGCCCATCGCTAGTAGCGGAGTTTCAGATGCGGCAGAGAATCCAGTGACCAGTAAAAAAGTCCAATCCTCCGGTCCCCCGCTGGCGGCAGCATCAAAGTACCCACCCCGCGCCAGAGGGAGGATGCAAATGTGTCAATTTGACCGATTTGCGTCCCTATTAATGGACCGGGCACCATATTCTCCAAGCCTCTGGGCTGCGATACATGTGAGTGAGAATTGGTGCAGGTATTTACAAACTGGGCCCTGACACGTTGGATCTCGCAGTGGGCTAGGGGGATAACTCTTCAAGCAAGTTGCCTCCAAAGTCCATTGGAGTGCCACCCTACCCCTCCACAATGCAAATCCTGCCGATGCCCACCAGACCGCCCCAAGCCCCCCACCAGAGGCCCCCCATGGGAGAGAGACTGCCACCAGTGACCCTCCCCATGAGAGAGACCCCCACCAGAGACCCCCATAAAATAGACCCCTGCCTGGAAGCAAGCGCCAGCTCCCAGACCACATCAAAGGCAGTTAGGTGCCCTTCACAGTGGGACTTGTTTCAATAGCCTACTACATATTGTTCCTTATTTATTGGCTATGCTACTGTGGATATATACTTCGGTCACTATGTTTAATTGGATGAATTTTTGAAGATCTATAGTTGAATGATTGACAGTGATTGGAAAAGTGATCTAATCTGCTGCATGTACAACATTCTTTGCCTTTTTCTGGACAATCATCACTATGAGGTTTGTTTCCATCACATTAATACATTTGACTGGACATTCTCTTGTCTGGCTATGATTCTCTGCAGTGGTTTGTGTTTGTCACTTCTCCATTTGATACAATTGTTGCTCAGATTCTTCATCCACATTGTGACATTCAGGTACATGATGTGCCATGGCTAGTTACAGCAGTTCATTTTAATCGCATTTTCTCTTCTGGATTTTGTAGTGGGCATCCTATGCCTGATCAAGGAATACAGCATCGGGAAGAGGGGACCCACTGAGAGTCATACCCCTCCCCTTGCTGCTAAACACCACCACACCCCCTCCCTCCCCTCCCCCACTTGCTAGCCACTCACCACCACCTTCTCAAGGACAATTAGGGGTGGGTTACAAATGCTGACCTTGTCAATGCTCACATTCCAGGAATGAATAATAAAAAGTTGCTGTCAGTTGGTGAATTAATAGGAGAAGACAGTTATTTCCCCCAGTTCTTCTCCAAGATCCAGCCTGACCACATAATTTCTGGAACAAAAGTAACAACAATTGCCCATCACAATTGGTCATAATGTACAGAGTTATTAAGCTCTACAATAGCTCTGGAATTCACTCCCCGAAAACCTTTCCATTCTCCATCTTTCTCCCCTCCTTTAAAATATCCGTCTTTAAACTTCCTGCATTGACCAAGGCTTTTGTCAATCTTCTTAAGTTCTTATTTGTGTCTGCTTACACCCCTGTGAAGCCCCATGGGGGCGGTACGGTGGCATTGCTGCCTCACAGCTCCAGGGCCCCAGGTTCAATTCCAGACTCAGGTTACTGTCCACGTGGAGTTTGCACTTTCTCCCTGTGTCTGCGTGGGTTTCCTCCGGGTACTCTGGATTCCTCCCACAGTCCAAAGATGTGCAGGTTAGGTGGATTGGCCATGCTAAATTGCCCCTTAGTTAGGTTGGGTTACGGGGATAGGGTGGAAGCCTGGGCTTAAGTAGGGAGCTCTTTCCAAGGGCCGGTGCAGACTCGATGGGCCGAATGGCCTCCTTCCACACTGTATATTCTATGATTTTATGATTTTCTTCCATTAAGAGAACTTTATAAATGCAAGTTATTGTTGTTATTGAGTTACTGGGTTGTTATTGAAGAGCATAGTTTTGACAAGAATCCAAATGTACGTAAAGCCTATTATTATACAATCTCAGTTCCAATTATTTCATTAATCTGCATTGTTTCTATTTGCTACCAAGGTTATAAAATGAGTTGCAGTCAACAACTCTGAATTCAACGCAGCCATAAAACTAGCAGTAAAGTTGGATAATTTATCGAATAAATGCTGCGGCCAAAATATAATTGAGGTTCTGTGGTGCTATTATTTTGAATTGTATTAGCCAAGTAGAGGTCCACAAAGTATTTCAAAGTGGGTGAAAGATTAGTATTGTTATCCTAGTTCGAACCGAAATTGGAAACCCTTTACATAAATAACCATGTTTGAGCAGTCTCCACTTGCTTTCTTCTCTGTCTGCAGCTTCCACCTACGTGCACGACACTGAATACCATTTTTCACCTCAATTATCTCTACTAGGCTCATGTGTGCAAATAGCTACATGCTGAAGCACATCACCATCATTCAGAATAAACATAGGTTTCCCTCATTTTTCAATGCAAAATACAAGCCGATTCAAAGTAGCAAATGATTTGGGTAATACATAGTACAGAAGATATCAGAGGAGAAATCGTTTGTTGCAAAGTGACATTTTCCAAACAATAGCGAGTTCTTCATTGTTCGAAGTTTTGAATCTTACCGCACACATGTCCAATGGTGCTTGTCACTCCAGTCAGCAGTGCAATGTTTATTGCTGGGCCCAGGTGGCCCATTACCTAAATAAAAATAATGGGCCTCTTTCTAGCAATTCCATTCTGCCTAGAGAGATGGAAAGAAAAGATCTGGACAAAGAAAAGTACATTTTATGGCGGGTGCTTCAAGTTTTGGGCACACAAAGCCTATGGCACCTGAAGAACTAAGGGTAGAGTGACAAGAGTTAGGAAATTAAGGTAGGGTAAACAATGGTAGATGGCGGGTAATCTCAAGTCGACATATGATCGTGTGAGCTAAATAATAGAGTTACTATCTCCAATGGTGCATGTCCTCCCTCTCACAATGATTTTGATGGTAGCACCCTAGACTGAAGTCAAACTTTTGTGGATGGCAGGATCTTTTCCTGCTCTTCAGCTCTCCTTCCCATTAAGTGCTAGTTGCTTCTGCAATAAATCGGAACTGGGTTAATGTTTTCCCCGTGTGACGTGGCTTGGCAGAGTGTTCTTGGAAGAAGTAGTAGGTTTGAATAAGTAAGTGAAAAAGTCTTGGTGGGGTCTGTAGCTGATGTTGAATGTGTGAGGTCAAGCAGATGTAATAAATTACCCTGTTGATTGGATTGGGGGAGGGAAGGATTTTTAATGCGGGGTCTAGATTGCAGGGCAGTGGAGCATTGTGAGGAGTCTTATCTTGGGCGGAATTTAGTTGCCCACACGTCAGCTGAGAATCAGTGGAAATACTGTGTCGCCTTTCCATGGGAGGCCTGACAGCAATCAAGCAGTTACTGGCACAGCGCCGGGCCTCCCACTCAATCAAGGCCTCACCCCTGGATATCCCACCCCTGAGAACGATCAGAGGCCAGAAGCTCTCCATTACCAACAGCGCCACTGGGAGCTCTGGCTGCACGGTAATACACTGATGGCTTCATCAGCAATTGTTAATGGATCCCTGGAAAGAAGTAAGTGAAGCAGGAAAGGGGTCATGGGGAGGGAGTCGCTAATAAATGGAGGAGAGTGGGGATGGAGGGGTGGTTTTCAGAAGCTCCTCCTTCACAATGCTAGATTCTCAATTGGGCACTGAATGCCTGTGAACAAAAGAACTCCCCTATGAGGCTGCAGGCAAACTCAACAGTATTTGTTGGGTGGCTATGGGAGGCAAGGGAGACCTCTGTGAGTCCCGTTAAGTCCCCAAACCCAATTAAATTCCACCAGGCTCAGTGACGATTGGTCTCAAGTGGCTTGTTAATGCGCCTAATTGACATCCTGCCTCCAAGAGGGAACATTTTTCAGGTAATTTCCGCCACCAAGAATTAGACCCAGGGACTCCCACCCAATTCTACCTCTACACATGCACACGCACACACACCAGGCTTCATTATATACCGCCAATTAAATTCCACACTACAATGCAACCTGTCATAGGAACCATGCTGCTGGCATTGACCTTCATAGCCATTCCAGTATACCAGTTCACTGTTGCTGATTAATGGGGCACCAGTTATCAATCTGAAAGGAAGGTTTCTTTCTGGTTCTCAGATGACACAAGGATCACCACAGCTCTATCTGAAAATCATGGAGTATGATTCTCACAAAAGGGAACAAGGTCCCTTAGCAAGCACGTTTAGCCACCTGTTTCCCAGCGTTTGCAGTGCCAAGAAACACATGGTATATGGGGTCTGAACGGGAGCCCAGTTTTGTATAGGGAGAGCTCCTCTCACCAGAACCCCCCATGTAGCGCGAGATCCGTACGCCATTTTTAAATGGCGTCCCAATCTCCGAGCCCCCAAAACGATTTCCGACCTCCCCCCAGCCCGAGCGCAGTACAGGGGGCTTCATGCTCCCCCCATATCAACCCCAGCCCAATTGAGCATGCACAAAAAATGCCAGTTTGGCACCACCAACCTGGCACCCAGCAGTATCCCTGCCAGCTGGCAGTGCCAGGCTGGCACTGCCTATAACCAATGTGACCAGTACCAACAGTTCTTCTCCGATAATTTCTGAGGTCTGATCATAAAAATCGGATAGAATGGATTTCCCATTCATCACCCTGTCAAACTGCGTTGAATATCAAGACGGCCCTCACTGCATCATTCTTTGCATTCCTAATGGAAAATGATTTTTAAATAATGGCGGGGAAATTAGTTTCAGATTTCTGCGGGATCTTTGTTCCCTCCAATTCAATTCCTACCCCTCATAACCACCAGACCTGATGGAGGGCCAAAGAAGGACATAAATAAATCTTTTCACAGTGATTATCAATCAGGGAAAAAATGTATTTCTCTTCTATAACAACTGCCTAATTGACTGTGTTCACGTAACACAGTTTGGTGAAATATACAATTCTTTGGATTTTAAGGGGCGTCATGATCCCTGGCTGCCCAGCTAAAAGGTAGGTGGCAAACTTGCACTCAAGCAATTTAACACTGGGAGAAATTTTTATTGCTTCAAGGTGAGACTTCTGCTCCAATCACAGCAGAAAGTTCCACCTTCGATGCTGCCTGTCATCCAATTGGCCAGCAGCTCTGTATTCCCAGCAGCCTCAAGTGGGAGCAATGGCTACAGCCGGCTACAGGCTAGCCCGATGAAGGGGAACCTGGACATGCGGTAAGTCCGGGGTATCGCTGGGGTCAGGCTCGCAGGCCCCAGCAAGGAAGCTGAAGGGACTTGGGGACTGAGTTTCAGAGGTCTGGGGTGGGTAAAGGGTGTGACACCAGCTTGTGCAGCTAAAGCTGCCACGTTTCTGACATGGCATGGTACAAAGTTAGACATTCTCGGATCCTCTAGGATCACTCCTGTAGCTAAAGAAGATTGGAAAATTCTGGTCAGAGCTTCTGTTATTTCTTCTCTTGTTTTCTCTAGCAGCCTAGGATATACTTCTTCATTCCATTTTCAAGGGGGCTAAACACCTTAACATTTCCTCCCTCACTGTATCTATGCCATCTAATATTTCACATTCCTCTTCCCTAACAATGTCCCACTAGGCCCACGCCGGAGTGATTTCCGCCCCGCCAGCTGGCGGGAAAGGCCTTTGGTGCCCCACCAGCTGGCGCGAAACTTTGCCGGGCGGCGCATGCACGGGAGGGTCAGCGGCCACTCACAGCATCACCACGCATGCGCAGTGGAGGGGGTCTCTTCCGCCTCTGCCATAGTGGAGACCATGGCAAAGGCGGAAGGAAAAGAGTGCCCCCACGGCACAGGCCCGCCCGCAGAGCGGTGGGCCCCGATCGCGGGCCAAGCCACCATGGGGGCACACCCCGGGGCCAGATCGCCCCGCACCCCACCCCAGGACCCCGGAGCCCGCCCGCGCCGCCTTGTTCCGCCGGTAATAGAGGTGGTTTGATTCTCGCCGGCGGGACAGGCATTCCAGCAGCGGGACTTCCGCCCATCGCGGGCTGGAGAATCGCCGGGGGCCCCGCCAACCGGCACGGCGTGATTCCCACCCCCGCCAAATATCCGGTGCCGGAGAATTCGGCAACCGGCGGGGGCGGGATTCATGCCAGCCCCCGGCGATTCTCCGACCCGGCGGGGCGTCAGAGAATCCCGCCCGTTATAATAGTGTTTAGTAAAGTGAATATTGACATGTATAATCCAATACTGACAATCAGATAATGAGCTGAATATACCTGTTTGCGTAGGTAGTGACATAGTGCAGTGGAGCTCATAGGGCTACAGAGGTACAATCTGTAACACTCCGGACCTTTGGGAATCAACCTGCTGTATAACATTGCTGAGCCCTGTCATGTTCCTGTTGGTTTTCCATGGAAATGCAACTGCTTGCTCAAGCCTGTGAGGCAACTGTCACTCGCTTGTCCGTGGATTACTGATTGGTTTATGTTACCAAAATATGAAATGATCCCAAATTGCAAAATTCCAGCAAGATTGTGATGTCAATAACCACAGGCTGTATCTTACCTATGGAGCAGCTTGTTGGCTAGTCTGCTTGAAATATGACATACTTAGTCATATTTTCCTACTTAACTTCTCTGCAGGTCCTGTTTTTATGACAATTAATGATATATTTCTCTAGAGTCTGGGGCAGGTGAGTGAACAGGAACTTAAGTAGAACTTGACCTGATCCTCCAAGTAGAGATCTCCAGGGAATCCCCACTATGGCATTGTGGGGAAAAAGTGCCATAATGACCCCTCAAAGCCTCAGAAACAATATGGGGCAGCAATGGGCTGGGAGGGTGGGTGGTGGAAAACAACTTGAACAAGCAAAATGGTTGAGGTTTGATTTTACAATTTGGCAATCTGCTTGAGGACTAAAGTAAAGACTTGCATTTATATAGAGCCTTCCACGTCCTCAGGATCTTTCAAAGAACTTCAGAGCCAATGAATTATTTTTGAAGTGTTGACATTCTTCTCCATCGGCACCGTGGCATGGCATTTGCACAACAAGATCCCACAAGCTGCAAAAAACAACAAATCATCAGCTGATCAAAGAGACTCAGCATGGATGAGTGAACTCTCGAAGTCTGATATTTTGAGAAGGTCACTAGTATGATACATTGGGGAATTTCAATGAATTTTGTCAATAAGGGCTTTCAAAAGATATCTGATAAGGTTGTCATAAAAAGATTATTAGGAATTACTAAAACACATGGAATTGGAAGTAGCCTTATGATATTTGGTAAATCTAGGCTTAGGAATTCAATGTTGGATTTACTGAATCAATAATTAAGAACAAACTAAGGGCAGCACACTGGCGCAGTGGTTAGCACTGCTGCCTCACAGTGTCGAGGTCCCAGGATCGATCCCGGCTCTGGGTCACTGTCCGTGTGGAGTTTGCACATTCTCCCCGTGTTTGCATGGGTTTAGCCCCCACAACCCAAAGATGTGCAGAGTCGATGGATTGGCCACGCTAAATTACCCCTTAATTGGAAAAAAATGAATTGGGTACTCTAAAATTAAAAAATAATAATAATTAAGAACAAACTGGAAAATGTAACCATTTGCCCCTTTGGTGTGTTTACCATGCTTGTAAACATTATAGAAGTTGACATTTATTAACTGTGCTTGTGTGATCTGTGGAATTAATATTTATCATATTGACAGGCAGAATGATACAAATATCCTTTGTGTGGTGTGTGTCAATTGTCCATTATTCACTGGGACTATGGTTGGATCTAACACTGATTCTAGAATTGTAACTGTCATCCATTTTAAGTGATTTCCCACAATTTGATGCATTCAAATTGTTTTTTTGATCAGATTGAAAATGGAGGGAAATTGTACAGCAGAGCCTTGGCATCAGCCATGAGCTACAATGCAAAAAAACGCCACTGATTGTTTTCATTTATTTTCTCTACAATATTAGGTCATGCTTGTCACTGTCAGATGCCACATAATGTTTGTTATGCTTCCAGAATTTTAGTAATATCTTCCTTAACATAGTATGACACCTGATATCATCAGAGTTCTGTCCACATTCCTTAAAGGTCAAGCAACAGGATTCAAATTTTTTGGAAGAACTGTAGAAAAGAAAACAATTTAAGCAAGTGCTAGCTTTATTTCTGCAAGTACATATTACATTATTTCATGATTTACTATAGTTTTCCATTTAAATATAGGTTAAAAGTGCTGTTTCTTGACTAGTAGGGTCAGGTTGTTTCATTATGTGTTCAATAGTCTGGTCATTAACAAAGACCTTAGATGGTTAGCATTACAATCAATCACTGCAGAACTATATCAATGCACCCAGCTGTTACACTGTTAGTAAACTTCTTGGCCGGATTCTCCGGTTTCCGGTGGGCAGGCCGTACTGGCGCCAAAGAGTGGGGTGAAACACTCCGGCGTCGGGCCGCCCGGAAGGTGTGGAATCCTCCGCACCTTCGGGGGCTAGGCCGGCGTTGGAGTGATTGGCGCTGCGCCTGCCGGCGCGAAGGGCCTCCGCCGGCTGGCACGCGTTGGCGCATGCGCAGGAGCGCCAGCGTGTTCCCAGAACCGCTGCCTTGATTCCTGCATATGCGCAGGGGGATTCTTCTCCACGCCGGCCATGGTGCAGCCTTACAGCAGCTGGCGTGGAGGGAAAGCGTGCCCCCACGGCACAGGCCCGCCCGCAGATCGGTGGGCCCCGATTGCGGGCCAGGCCACCGTAGGGCCAGATCCCCCTGCCCCCTCCCCTCCGCCCCCCCCCCCTCCGGAGGACTCCGCAGGCTGCCCGCAGAGCCAGGTCCCGCCGGTACAAACTTTGTGTAATTTATGCCTGCGGGACAGGCCGCAAATGGGCAGCTGCTCGGCACATCGCAGAGCGGAGAATCGATGGGGTTGTTACCAACGGCCCCCGACCGGCGCAACACGATTCCCGCCCCCGCCAAAAAATCGGCGCCGGAGAATTCCGCAGCTGGCGTCGGAGCAGGATTCACGCCGCCCCCCCCCCCCCCCCCCCCCCCCCCCCCCCGCCGATTCTCCGGCCCGGCGGGGGGTCGGAGAATCTCACCTACTGCCTCAGAATGTTACTGGAACTGTTATGACTTCGTGTAAGTTGTTTGGAAACAATCCAGTTTGGCAATTGGAGGATTAGGCATTTAAAAAAAGTGATATTGATTTTCACTGAAAGTTCAAAGACCTACAAGGTGATAATGAACTTCTGCATTTTATGATTTTTGTCCTTGCAGTATTTATTTTGATACTCATTTCATCTTTCACCAAAATAAGTTAAAATATTGGGCGGAATTCTTCGCTCCCCGCCGTTCAGATCAAGGGCGAAATTCTCCTACCCGCCCCGCCACATTTCTGCCCCGACCGGCCGGCGGGAGTCTCCGTAACACCGGCCGGTCAATGGGGTTTCCCATTGTGGGGCAGCCCCACGCCGTCGGGAAACCCCCGGGCGCCGGCAAAACGGAGACTCCCGCCGGCGGAGAATGACGCCCCAGAATTCCGATCGGGTGGAGAATCCCATGTCAGTCCAAAAATGGGATCGGCAGTGGGTGGCAGACCCATCCCCAGTCTCTGGTCCCGCCCTGCCAGCCAGAGCGGACTACCCGCCCCGCGGCGGGAACATGCAAAGTGCTCATATGCATTTATTTGGACACCCAAATCTCCACCCTCACCCCTTTTATGCTCCGACCTCCCCCAGTGGGAACTCTAACGGCCATGCTTTGGCGCAATGGACCACAATGGGGTCAAGGGGGTTAGCCCATTGGTCATGTGGCCCTCTGCCGCTAGCAGGCTGCAGAGGGAGGGTCCCCTCAAGAGTCCCGGAGGTTGGATGGCCTCGGGCTGTGGATATGGGGTTGACCTCGGATCAACGGAGGGTACTTCAGATGCAATCAAGTGTGAAGGAAAATATTTTTTTTTCAAACTCCAGCCTGCTGTGTTTAAACCATTAAGCTGTCAATCAGAGGCAAGTTAAAGGTACTGCATTATGAAATTGAATGAATGCTAAGCATATCAAAGAACAAAGAACAATACAGCACAGTAACAGGTCCTTCAGCCCTCCAAACCTGGCCAATCACATGAGCTATCTAGACCAACCGCCTGTATCCTTCTATACCCATTCTGTTCATGTGCCTATCAGATAAGTTTTAAAGGGTGCTAACGTATCTCCCCCAACCACCTCACTTTGCAATGCATTCCAGGCCACCACCACCCACTGTGTAAAAACCTTCCCCCGCACATCTCCACTGAACCTTTCCCCCCTCACCTTGAACTTGTGCCCCCTTGTAATTGTCATTTCCGCCCTGAGAAAAAGCCTCCAGCTGTTCACCCTACCTATACCCCAAATAATTATATAAACTTCTATCAGGTCACCCTCAGTCTCCGTCTTTCTAGGGAGAACAATCCCAGTTTATTCAATCTCTCCTCATGGTGAATACCCTCCATACCAGGCAACATCCTGATAAACCTTTTCTGTACTCTCTCCATAGCCTCTACATCCTTCTGGTAGTCAGTGACCAGAATTGGTCACAGTACTCCAAATGTGGCTAACCAACGTTCTATATAACTGTAACATCATTTTCGAGCTTTTATGCTCGATACCCCTTCCTCTGAAGGCAAGCATGCCATATATTTTCTTTACCACCATTTCCACCTGTGCTGCCACTTTTAAGGATCTGTGGACCTGCATGCCCAGATCTCTCTGTGTCTCTATTCTGCTGATGGTTCTGCCATTTATTTTATAGCTCCCACCTGAATTAGATCTACCAAAATGCATGACCTCGCATTTGTCTGGGTTAAATTCCATCTGCCATTTCCCTTCCCAATTTTGCAGCCTATCTATATCCTATTGTATTCTCTGACAATCTTCATCACTATCCGCAACTCACGCAATCTTAGTATCATCCGCAAACTTACTAATCAGACCCGCTACATTTTCTTCCAAGTTATTTATATACACTATAAAGAGCAGAGGTCCCAGTACTGATCCCTGCGGAACACTACTAGTTACAGACCTCCTTTCGGAAAAACACCCTTCCACTGCTACCCTCTGTGTTCTATGGCCAAGCCAGTTCTGGATCCATCCAGCTAGTTCACCCCTGACCCCATGTGATCTAATCTTTTACATCAGCCTGCCATGAGGGACCTTATCAAATGCTTTACTAAAGTGCATATGGACAATCATTTTTGTCACTTCCTCAAAAATTTCAACTAAATTAGTGAGACATGACCTCACTCATACAAAACCATACTGTTGGTCGCTAATAAGACCATTCACTTCCAAATGTGCATAGGTCCTATCTCTGAGAATCTTTTCCAACAATTTCACTATCACTGACCTATCAAGTTGACTGGCCTATAATTACCTTTAAATAATGGTACAACATTGGCTATCCTCCAATCCTGTGGCCAACGAGGACACAGAGATTTCTGTCAGCGGCCCAGTGATTTCATCTCTTGTCTCCTCATGAATCTGGTATAGATGCCATCTGGCCCTGGGGATTTGTCTACCTTAATGCTTTCACACACCTAATACTTCTTGCCTCGTAATAACGACCTGTTCTAAAATGTTTACACATCCCTCTGAGATACCACCAATCAACGTGTCCCTCTCCTTTGTGAATACCAATGCAAAATATTCATTAAGGTCCTCACCTACTTCCTCTGGTTCTACACATAATTTTCCTTCTTTGTCCTTGAATGGACCAACTCTTTCTCTAGCTACCCTCTTGTCCCAAATATACGTATTAAATGGCTTGGGATTCTCCTTAATCCTGTCTGCCAAGGACATTTTGTGACCCCTTTTTGTCCTCCTAACTCCCTGCTTGAGCTCTTTTGTACTTTCCTTCCTCGAGTGCTTTATCTGTTTTTAGTATCCTGTACCTCACATATGCATCTTTTTCTTTTTGACAACATTCTCAATTTTCCTTATCATCCATTGTTCCTGAACCCTGCCTGTCCTGTCCTTCCTTTTTACCGGCACGTGCTTGTCCTGCACTCCCATCAACTGCTGCTATAAAGACTCCCACATGCCAAATGTGGATTTAGTCTCAAATAGCCGCTCCCAAACAGCAGCCTCCAAATCCTGCCTAATCTGGTTGTATAGCTCCCTAAATTGCCGTTGCAGGACCTCGCTACTCTTTCTACCCAAGACATGTGTGCCAATGTGGACAATGACCTCTGTCTGATTTCCCTCCCATTTTAGGATACTTTGTACCCGCTCAGAGACATCCAGGACCCTGGCAGCAGGGAGGCAAACTACCATCCTGGAGTCTTTTTCACGGCCACAGAAGCACCTATCTGTGCCCCTGACTATTGACTCCCCTACCGCTAATGCTTTTCTACGCTTTGAAATCCCCCGTCTGTGCAGTAGGGCTAGTCATAGTGCCTTCGCTCTGGCCACTGCTGCTGCTGTTCCCTGATGGACCTTCCCCCTCATCAGTATCCAAAACGGCATACATGTTAGATAGGGGGACAGCCATAGGGGACCCCTGCACTGTCTGCCTACCCCTTCTGGCGGTCACCCATCTACCTTGGGTGTGACCACATCGCTGAATCTATTACAAAGAACAAAGAACAAAGAAATGTACAGCACAGGAACAGGCCCTTCGGCCCTCCAAGCCCGTGCCGACCATACTGCCCGACTAAACTACAATCTTCTACACTTCCTGGGTCCGTATCCTTCTATTCCCATCCTATTCATATATTTGTCAAGATGCCCCTTAAATGTCCCTATCGTCCCTGCTTCCACTACCTCCTCCGGTAGCGAGTTCCAGGTACCCACATATCTACAATAATTTCAGATAATTGTGTGCTCCTCAGTGCTTCCAGCTGCTGCTCTAACCGTTCCATGCATTCGGTGAGCTTTTGCAACTGAATACACTTTCCACAGATGTAGCCCTCAGGGACACGAAGTATTCATGATGCCCCACAACGTGCAGGAGTAGCACACAACCCCGCCAATTGACATCTCTCCCTCTTCTGGTTGTTGGATTTTTTTTAAACGAAATACTAAGGCCCTTAATAAACATTTACTGCTGCTGCTTTCACAAATAGGCCCCCCAAAATTTAGTGTGTCTTCTGGTTACTACAGGTTGTTATTCAATATTAAATCTAGCTTGCTACCCTCAAATAAGTGTGAGAAGAAAAAAAAAGAGAAACCCTTATCTTATAAAATGTAACTCAGAGGACCTCACGGGATTTCAAGGATTTTCAATGTTATAGGCTTTCTAGGGAGGGTTGGACATTTCAAAAAGCAGCAGTTTTAAAAGCATAGGGCTGAGGGAGAAAATGTTTGAATCTTCAATGAACTGTCTGATCTGTTCATCGGCAGTTCCGAGTGAGAAGGTAATTTAAGGGTCTAAACATGTCAGACAAGGATAGTGATTTTGAGCAGAGGGCTGCCTAAGTTAACCATGCCCAGGGCTGGAAGAGGCAGTCCAGATACAGGAACCTCATCCCAGTGGACGGTCCCAGTGTTAACCCTTTAAACGCGGCCCAAGCCCACCCAACCCCCAGAACCCTTGGAGGTCCCTCCATCTGCAACCTTGCAGTGACAGAACGGCATAGGAGCAATGGGCTAACCTCCTTGACCCCGTCCTTGGGGTCCAGCGCGCGGGACTAGGGCATCACTGACAGGATGTCAGTACCATGGTGCCAAGGGGCAGTGCACCATTGGCAATGCCAGAGGGTGGGGCCTGAAAGGGGATCATGAAGGGGAGGGGCTGAAGGGGGTTGGCTTGGGGATCACACTTATGCATGCGTGGTGTGTGTGTGGGGGTGGGGGGTGACTAATTATTCCTGTGGTGGGCGGGAGGATGCCCCTCCCTGATGAGGGCCTGTGGGGTGCCCACCTTGTCACCGGGGTGTCGACATTTGTATTGTGGGAGCGAAGTGGACCTGTCTCTGGCTGCTGAGATTAGGGAGCCCGTTCAAAATGGCAGCCAAGGCCAGTAAGTGCAGGGCAACCAGCATGTTCGCTGTTATGCATAATTTTGCATGGTAACAGTATGAGAATACCATCTCGGCGATGCTCCTTGTGCAAGTAAGGTGTGGTCTTGATTCTCCACTAGTGGGAGCACTTTGTTTTTAAACCGAGAATCCTGCCCATTGTAAAACATGCTTGTCATTATCTGATCGTTATTGAATAACTGTTGTTAAACTAATGGTCTAATTGTCAGGTAACTGGGTGTTATTTACTGAAACATCCAATGCTGTGGAGCCTGTAAATACACAGCACTCTGACATGGTCCACAGAGAGTTCTCTCCTGTGAATTCTCCATTGCAGTCAAATCAGAGATTTCTTCCAGGTTTGGAATGATTTTGTGGAGACTCCTTCCAGCCTCCTTGTCAATGAAACCAAAAACAGATTTGAAATAAAATAAGAGCATATAAAAATGCGAAGAGGAAGTATACAATCAAATGACACTGTCACTTCAGTTAGCACAAATGGAAAAATGTCATCTGGTTATAATTTTGTACAAAATGTACTTGGGTTCCACAATAATGAAATGAAACAGAGGAAAGTTCAAATAGAAATAATGATGTAAAATGCATTTTAGTGACAAGATGTCACTTGACCTTTAAATAGTAACATGGCTTCATTCGTGGATCATAGCTAATGACAGGAAATTACTTTTCCAAAGCATATGTTTTTGAAATACCATTAACTTGTGCTGGTTATTTTCAGAAACTTGTTACACAAAAGGCTGTACTGTTTTTGGAAGCACTGAGCTGTTTGCATCAACTTAGCCATTAAAAGTATCAATATATATTGAAGCTGTAAACATGGCAAATATTTTCTGTATCTAGCAGAAATACATGTTCACCTGTAATTCATCAATCAATGACCATTAGCTGACTGTTAATCGAATATGTAATTATCTGTTCATTAGTTCTTTTTTGCTGAACTGCCAGATGATGGGCTGGATCCTCCGGCCCCCCAGTCGCGTGTTTCTCGGCGGTGCGCTGTTCGCTGGTGGCGGGATTCTGCCCTCCCGACGCTTGTCAATGGGATTTCCCATTGAAGCCACCCCATTCCACCCGGAAACCCACGGGCGCAGGAAAAGTAAATCACAATGGTTGGAGAATTCTGGCCGATATCTGAGTTGGGCATTTGTGCTATCAAAAAGGTGTTTAGCTCGCATGCAATGTACTCGCATAATTAACACTCTCTGTGTGTGATGTAACTGATCCTATTCCCTGAGATTGCACTACGTACATTAGGAATGTCCATATTTTGAGCAGATATAAATAATCATTCAAAAATATCATGAATGTATTTGTTTAGTTTATGTATTTTTAAAATTCATTAAGGGCAGCACGGTGGCTCAGTGGGTTAGCCCTGTTGCCTCACGGCGCCGAGGTCTCAGGTTCAATCCCGACTCTGGGTCACTGTCCGTGAGGAGTTTGCACATTCTCCCCGAGACTGCGTGGGCTTCGCCCCCACAACCCAAAAAAAAAGATGTGCAGGGTAGGTGGATTGGCCACGCTAAATTGCCCCTTAATTGGAAAAAAAGAATTGGGTACTCTTAAAAAAAAATTTTTTTTTTTAAATAAAAAAAATCATTCAATTGCAATAACAGAAATTAGTAATTTATGGATTTATCAATATTATAAAATGGTCTTTCCTATTCTGATAATCAAAAAGCTGAGAACATAATATGAAATGTGAACTTGTGTAACATACCGAGTGCGCACCTTACATATTTTACTGTGAATTTTCTCCAGGACCTTTTCATCATATCAAGTCAAGCCTACTGGGCTCCACATCTGATTCTCATCTCAACAAATATAACACAATTAGCAAGATTCCTCAAATCACCCTGAACTTTTCTGATTTAAAAGCTGAAAAGAAGAGCTCATCCCCACCTTCATCAGAGAAGACTATCATTGCACCAAAAGTGAAGGAAAGGACACACAACGTGACAGAAAAAGTAACACAGGTAAGACATTTGGCCATGGGACAAAACACAGTTAACAAAAGGTTACTTTCCTAAAGATTGTTTTCATTCATAATTATTATTGTTAATTTTGCAAACCCATTTGCTGCACTTGTCACTCCCACAAACACTGACTGTAATCACGGAGATGCTAATTATTGCACTTGTTTTGTAAACTAATAGTATTGCAATGGCATGTACAATTCTGAGAAAATAATAGATTGCAGAAAATTCTGCAGACTGCATAACAAGCAAAGAGAATGAATGAACCATTTGGCTTTATTCGGTACCACAAGCTCCGATGTATCTCAATTTTAAGAATTAATCTCAAAGTAAACAAAGATGAAAAGATACTATTCTCATCAATTTATAACAGTCACCATTTTGTTTAGCATCTATTTTCTTGCCTTTTGGATATTATGTGAAACGAGCAAGTCCAACTCAGTTTGGCTCAAAGTAGTTTTGGAACTATTTACAAAAAGTTTGTGTGAGATGCGACTCGTTGCTGGGAGGCGTGTGACTGGCCCAATCATGTGCCCAAATTTCAACTTCCA
This sequence comes from Scyliorhinus torazame, assembly GCF_047496885.1. Classification (NCBI taxonomy): domain Eukaryota; kingdom Metazoa; phylum Chordata; class Chondrichthyes; order Carcharhiniformes; family Scyliorhinidae; genus Scyliorhinus; species Scyliorhinus torazame. Next base: position 93,951,466 of record NC_092708.1, read on the forward strand.
GGCACACAGGTAATCTAAGTTCAGGCAGTCACACAACTCAAACACTCCAGGCAGGATTATCCTTCCCTGCTCACCACTGGGATTGCCGGGTCCTGCCGAAAGTGTCAGGTCCCACCATAGTGGGATCAGGAAATCCCAACCTATATCTATGTAGAACTATGTGCATATGCACAAGCATCTTTTGTGGCATTCTAGAGCGACGTAGAGAGAATTGCCTTAAAGAAATAGGACATGTTAATTGCATATGAATATGTAAATTAGGAGCTGGAGGCCATTTGGCCCTCAAGCCTGCTCTGCCATTCAATATGATCATAGCTTATCTGACTGTGCCTCAACACCACGACCCGGCGGGGGGTCGGACAATCCCCGCCCCACATTCCCATCTACCCCTGATATTTTTTGACTCCCTTGCTATAGATGTACCTACCTACCTCCGTCTTAAAATATGAATTGACCCAACCTCCACCTCTCCCTGAGGAAGAGTGCTCCAAAGATTCAAGATCCCCTGAGAAAATAATTCTCTTATTTTAAAGCTGTGTCTCCTGGTTCTCATCTCGCCCACAAGGGGAATCATCCTCCCAGCATACGCCCTGTAAAATTCTCCAAATATCTTGGGCGGGAGTCTCCCAGCCCGGGGCCGGGACGGAGAATCCCCGCAACCCGGCCGACGCCGGCACGCGATTCTCCACTCCATTGGCGCCAGTGTGTTTGGCACGGCGTTGGTCGCGTGCCCCGCCGATTCTCCGGCCCGGATGGGCCAAGTGGCCACTCTAAAACGGCAGAGTCACGCCGGCGCCGTCCACACCTGGTCGCAGCCGGCGGGAACTCTGCGCGCAGGGTCGGAGGGCGGCCGGTCGGGGGGGGGGCGGGGGCTCCGACCCCGGGAGGGGGCCTCCGATGGGGCCTGGCCCGCAATCGGGGCCCACCAATCGGTGGTCCGGCCACTCGCTCCCCGGGTCTATTTTCTTCCACGCCAGCCCCTGAACTCCCGCGCCATGTTGCGTCGGGGCCAGCGCGTTGAGGGAGGCCACCGCGCATGCGCGGGTTGGCATCGGCACCACTGCGCATGCGCAGATCCCACGGTGCACAGTTCGCGCCGGGATGGGAGGCCCTGCTGGCCCTCTGTAGGGGCCAGAATCGATTCTCCCAGTGGCCCGTTCACGCCGTCGTGAAACGCGATGGCGTTTCCGCAGCTTGGACACTCTGCCGCCGAATGGGAGAATACCGCCCCTTATTTGTTTCAATAAGATCACTTTCTATTGTTCTAAACATCAATGGATACGTGCCCAGATTGTCCAACCATTCCTCACCTGCTGTTGGGAATTTCTGTTCCCCCCGGCACTGCACATTCGCTGGCGTGTTGCCCTGCGGCGTGGGGTGTCTTCAAAGGGCATTCCCATTGTCAAGCGGCGGGAGCGGAGAATCCCGCCGCCAGAAAACAGCGCGCCGCCGAGAAGCACGCAGCTGGGGACCAGAGAATCCAGACCTGGGGCGAAATTCTCCCGAAACGGCGCGATGTCCGCCGACTGGCGCCCAAAACGGCGCCAATCAGACGGGCATCGCGCCGCCCCAAAGGTGCGGAATGCTCCACATCTTTGGGGGCCGAGTCCCAACATTGAGGGGCTAGGCCGACGGCGGAGGAATTTGTTGCCCCGCCAGCTGGCGCGGAAATGACATCTCCGGGGGGCGCATGCGCGGGAGCGTCAGCGGCCGCTGACAGTTTCCCACGCATGCGCAGTGGAGGGAGTCTCTTCCGCCTCCGCCATGGTGGAGACCGTGGTGGAGGCGGAAGGGAAAGAGTGCCCCCACGGCACAGACCCGCCCGCGGATCGGTGGGCCCCGATCGCGGGCCAGGCCACCGTGGGGGCACCCCCCGGGGCCAGATCGGCGCGCGCACCCCCCAGGAACCCGGAGCCCGCCCACGCCGCCTTGTCCCGCCGTTCAAAATGGGTTTTAATCCACGCCGGCGGGACAGGCAATTTATCGGCGGAACTTCGGCCCATCCAGGCCGGAGAATCGAGCGGGGGGGCCCGCCAACCGGCGCGGCCCGATTCCCGCCCCCGCCGAATATCCGGTGCCGGAGACTTCGGCAACCGGCGGGGGCGGGATTCACAGCAGCCCCCGGCGATTCTCCAACCCGGCGGGGGGGGGTCGGAGAATGACGCCCCTGTTTCTTATGCGGTTCTTGTCAAATATTTATATATTGTTCTGTGTTGTGGCCGTGGTAAAGATGCACACAGATCTAACTCTTTACTAGTAAGATAGTTTATTGACAAAATGAACGCGTGCAAAGATAACTAAAGAAACTATAATACAACAGGTAACTATTAGTAAATTATCCTGGAGCTACTTCTAATGTGACTGACCTCTGATGCCACTTATCACCAACTGCCCGATCTCTCGAGTCACATGGTGGATACCGGTCGCCTCCTGCTGGTCAGAGGTCGTGTATCTAACTATATGCATTACTATGCATGTGCATATCACCACATTTATAAAGTATTCAACAGTGATTTTTTTCTGGCTGGCTGAGCATTAATATGGGAGATACAACTCCCCAGCTATAATCTGAAATTAGGCAAGCAAAATGTTTACATCATTTCAGTGTTTAGTCCAAAAATAATTATTTCTGAAATTTTATAGAAATGCTTAGGTGCAATAACATAGCATTATTTTAGGAAACAATATGAAAAACATTGGGGTGGACATAGGCCCATGAGAGGGAAGACATACTAAAATGATAACAGCGGGATTTACCGACCAACCCGCCACATGTTTTTCAGTGGCGGAGGCAGCCTGCCAGTGGGATTTACTGCTCCCGCTGTTGCCAACGTGATTTTCCGTTGACTGCACCCTTCGTCTTGGGACCAGAATATCCCGCCGGCATGAACAGCCGATAAATATCGCCCAAGAAATTAGACAAAGTTAAGTATACATTTTATGTAACAGATTATAGAAGTCCATAGAATACCTTCAATGCAGAAGAAGGCCATTTCGGCCCATTGAGTCTGCACTGACCCTTCAAAAGAGCACTCTAGCCATGTCAACTCACCCATCCACCCAGTCCTATCGCCGTAACCCAATAACCTAACTGATACATCCCTGGACACTAAGGGACTCCACACAGACAGTGACCCAAGGCCTGAATTGAACCTGGGTCCGTGGCGCTGTGAGGCAGCAGTGCTAACCACTGTGCTCCCATATAGGTTAGAGAGAATCCCAACAGAAACAATGGTTTTGAGTATATTTCTTTTGATAAACAATTTTATTGAGGCATTTTGGCATAGTAAACAACAACAATACAAAACAGTGTGCAAAGAACAATCAACATAGTGCAAAAACCAGCTCCCCCCCTACAAGGACCCGCCTAACTACTCCCCTAATCAACGTTGCTCTAGCCCCCCCTCCCGCTGACGATTAATTTTCCTCGAAGAAGACGATAAATGGTTGCCACCTCCGGGCGAACCTTGACAGTGGCCCTCTCAGAGTGAACTTAATTTTCTCCAGACTGAGAAAGCTCGCCATATCCGATATCCAGACCTCCGACTTCAGGGGCTTTGAGTCCCTCCATCCCAGCAGAATTTGTTGCCGGGCTACCAGGGAAGCAAAGGCCAAAACATCAGCCTCTCTCTCCTCCTGGACTCCCGGGTCTTCCGAAACCCCCAAAATTGCCACCTCTGGACTCATCACCACCCTTGTTTTCAGTACGCGGGACATAACTTCCACAAATCCCTGCCAGTACCCCCTGAGTTTTGGACATGCCTAGAACATGTGGACATGGTTTGCTGGTCCTCCCGAACATCTGGCGCACCTGTCTTCTAATCCAAAGAATTTACTCATCCGGGCCACTGTCATGTGGGCCCGGTGGACGACCTTGAATTGAATCGGAGTTTTGAGTATATTTATTTGTCAGAATGACTCCACGGGTGCGTCCAATGGCCACGCTGCACAGGAAAAGCTTGCCGCGGCGCAGCATGGCTGATAAAAGCCCGGCTCGCAATGCCTCGCCAGACATTGCAATGTAAATCATGTCCATTAGGGGCGGGATCATCTTTTGACAAATGTGCATATTAGAGCGAGACAGCTAGCCTCACTCTAATGTGCAGATTCACAAGGCTTTGGGATTCATCCCCTTTGTCTTAGAGACCTTGGGTGAGCACTGTTCAACACTGGTCTCCACAAATGTGGACCAGACAGAATGGCACTTGTGGGGGTCTCCCAGGGGAATTGTAGGCCCCCAGCTGCATGCCCTTTGGGCAGGTTGGTACCCTCGCATTGGTGCCATCTTGGCATCCTGGCAGTGCCAGTCTGGCACCGTGACAGTGCCTGTGAACAAAGGCACCTAGACAGTGCCACCTGGTTGCCAGCCAGACACTGCCAAGGTGTCACTGACAGGTAGGCACCGCATGTGCAATTGGGCTGGGGATACCCTGTGTGGGTGTTGGAGGGGGGTGGAAAACATGTGGCTAAACGTGCTTGCTATGGGATTTGGTTCCCTTTTGGAAGAATCACGCCATAAGTATGATGTGTTTATTTGGCCTTTATTTTTTTAAATCTTTTATAAATTTAGAGTACCCAATTCAATTTTTCCAATTGAGGGGCAATTTAGCGTGGCCAATCCATCTACCCTGCACATCTTTTGGGTTGTGGGGGCGAAACGCATGCAAACACGGGGAGAATGTGAAAACTCCGCACGGACAGTGACCCAGAGCCGGGATTGAACCTGGGACCTCGGCACCGTGAGACAGCAGGGCTAACCCACTGTGCCACCATGCTGCCCGCCTTTATGTGGCCTATGCAGTATTTGCATTTGTACCAAAGGCCTTTGGGAGTCTTAAACATGGAGGCACAATGCCAGGATATGGAGCCAATCATTTGGGCCTGAGATGCAAAGTGATTATTTCACTCGAAGGGTTGTGAATCTTTGGAATTCTGTCCCCCAGGTGGTTGCGGATGCTCCAACATTGTGGGACAGATAGATTTTTGGTTTCATAGAAATGAGGGTATTTGGGAATTGGGCAAGATAATGGAGTAGAAGATCAGTTAAGATCAGATTGAATAGCAGAGCAGGCTTGACAGGCCATATAGTCTTCTCCTGGTCCCATTTCTTGTGATTTGTGTACCCATTACACTGTAATGCCATATTTTGCCCTAAATTTGGAGAGAACATGTTTTTAATTAAGCAATCCACTGTAACCCTAAGTTTTCAGTCCTATCAAAAATGTCTTTACACATGCTGTTGGCACGTATGGTTCACTCCACTGAATCATGCAAAGCAAGTCCACACTGCTCTTAGAATGTTTCCAGTACCTAAATTAATGATGTGGAGATGCCGGCACGTTTTCTGAAGCCTCAGAGCACAGGTTACATTTGCTAACCATCTGCATAATGTGTAATTCGCTTTATGATCTTAGCTATCTTGCAAATCATTGGCTGAATTTTTTTTTAAATTTAGAGTACCCAATTATTATAATTTTTTTTCAATTAAGGAGCAATTTAGTATGTCCAACCCACCTAACCTGCACATCCTTGGGTTGTGGGGGTGAAACCCATGCAGACACGAGAAGGACTCCTAAATGACCCTCTTATGGACTGATTTCATTAACATTACACCCTGTATGCCTCATCCGATGCCAGTGCTTATGTAGTTACATTGTATATGTTGTGTTGCCCTATTATGTATTTTCTTTTATTCCCTTTTCTTCTCATGTACTTCATGATCTGTTGAGCTGCTCGCAGAAAAATACTTTTCACTGTACCTCGGTACACGTGACAATAAACAAATCCAATCCAATCCAATATGTATGTAGGCACACTCGTGGAGCTGTTTTGACTTATTGGGTTGGATACTCTGGTCCCCCAGATTCATGTTTTTCTGTGGCGCGCCGTTCCCTGGCAGCAGGATTCAGTACTCCCGCCGCTTGTCAATGGGATTTCCCATTGAAATCATCGCATGCCACAGGGAAACCCACAGGCGGGGATGTGCTGCCAGTGGGCAAAGAGAATCCCGACGGCCGGAGAAATCAGGCCATCGTTTTCACTTATTTTGCAATTCTCTGTTGTGATAGTAAGGCAGTCTATAATTGCTACTCAATTTTCCACATTTGATCGAAACTGTCCACAGAATAATCCATGTATCGAGTGTGCAAGCTCAAAGCACACTCCACCATTCCAAGCAAGAAATGTGCCCAGGCCCCTGTTTGCTTTGTTGCTAAATGCTGTTAGTATTGCATAGATAGGTGAACGTAAATACAGCAGGCCACACACTGACATGTGGTACTCTCACTGCTGCTCCATCTGCTTTCACTTAATTTTTGACTTAGCAAAGTCATTAGTCTAAAGGCAAGCCAACTGAAACCTGATCGCAAGTCTGTGCAAGTGAAGGCGGCCAAACTGAAAATGGCATCACTCAGCAACAAATATAATTTAAATAATTAAAAGTGAGTTATATTTTAAAAGATTTCTTCAGACATTCAAGGACATAAGCTGACTAATGGGGGCTGTTAAGTACAAGAAAGGCATTACATTGGTCTGAGGAAATTTTACAGAGAATGAAAATGAATGCTGGAAATCTGAAATAATGTTTTCCTTTAAACGCTGGAAATGCACAGTCAAGATGGGACAGAAATTCTAACTTTTATAACTTCAGGGAGGACTGCTCTCAGGCGAACATAAAAGTCCCATGGCACAACACTAAAAAGAGAAAGGACATTTTCCTCACATTTTGGTCAACATTAATCCACCAACCAACAGCATTTTGTTTGTGAGTGTTATGTATCTGGGAATACATTCTAGCTAGTTCTGCGTCACATGATGTGTGGTGACATTAGCAGAATACTTGCGCAGGATTTGGGCAGATCACCATCTTGATTGAATGAGAAAAACCCATCATGTTTTCCAAGAATCCAAAGATGGGCACTCTCATACCTTTTCTCTTTGCGGCAACAGAGAAACAAAGGAGAGAAAACTAGCGATTGAGGGTTGAGGCAAAAAAATCACTTGAAAGAAGATTTTTCGTTGACTAATTGCATGACAACATCAGAAGTTGTGGGGAATGGGGATTTCAAAGTCTGCCGACTGCACGGGCCACTATTCGGGCGAAAAGACAAAATATATTCAGGCAAAAAGGTCAAAAATTCCTAGTTGCTTGTTCAAGGAGTTGTTTATGCCATACTTTCCAACACAGTCAGAAGGGAGAAAGTGTAGACCCTAGAAACCAGAATCCCAAAATGGCGCCATGGATGCGTTTGATGAGGACTTGAAACATGGAATTCATACAAAGAAAAATTCCAATTGTTTTTCGTAGCTAATCAGAGGACACCGGAGGACCTAAAGATTGCAACATTTATCAGTTCAGTTAGATGTAAAACGTTTATGCTATGACAGAAACTTGTTCACCCAGCAAAACCAGTAGACAAGTCCTTCAGTGAATTAATGATAACTTTAGAGGGACATTTCTCTCCTAAACCGTTATTGCTGCAGGAAGGTTCTGATTTCACCACAATAGTCAGGGAGAAGGTGAAACCATTTTACAGTTCATCGTGTCTTGATGAAGGTTTGCTAGATATTGTGAATTTGGTACAACACTTGTTGATACTCTTCAAGGCAGGCTGGTTTGTGGATTACACAATAAAGCAATTCGCAGGAAAACACTTACTGTAAATGGTTTAACTCTGAAAGCTGCTGTCGAAGTTTCCACATCCATGGACCTTGCTACAGGAGAAACATTGCAGATAGGGGCTGGAGTGAATATCCACATAATGGATGCCTCAAGGGACAGGGCAGCAAAGGTGCAACCATGTCACTGTTGTACACAGGTTGGACAACTCAACGGGGCTGGAGTAAATCAAATACATGCAAGATGTGTGGCAAGAAAGGCCATGTTGCCAAGGTGTGTTGGGCTCAGAAAATTTCTCCTACACCAGAAGGTGCAAGAAGAACAACATATGTGAACAATCTAGTCATGTCTACAAATTTGTGGATGGAGCTCAAAATCATCCTTAAGACAGCAAAAACAAGCTACTGCAAGAGCTAAAGCTAGGTGTCTTGTCAATGCTGGGCGATCAAAACATTTTTAGGCATATCTAACAGCTGAAGGTCATGAAATTGAAATGGAAGTGGATATGGGCGTAGCAATATTCCTAATACCCGAGACAATTCATCATCAAGAGCTGAAGCATCAGTCTTTAAAACCGTCAATGGGATCCTAAGGATGTACACTGAAGATGTTGTATGCCTAAAATGATACATTATGGTGAAAGTAGAAGCAAATGGGCAGACAGCCAAGTTACCTCTTCACGTTGTCCGTGGAAACCTTCCTGCTCTATTTGGCAGATCATGGTTGGCTAAGATTAGGCTTAACTGGGAAACAGTCAGTCATTTAGTGGATTCAAGGAGTAATCTGCAGCAACTTCTTCTGAAGTATGAGAAGATGTTCAACAAGGATCTATCACTGAAAATCAAGCCACACAGCATACCCAAATGTCTTAAAGCTAGAACCATACTATATGCCATCAAACCGAAAGTTGAAGAAGAACTAGGCAGATTAGAGAGGGAAGGAGTCATTGAACCTGTGCTTCAAGTGATTGGGCAACACCAAACGTTCTGGTGTTAAAATGGATTGACTCAGTGAGAATTTGTGGAGATTTAAAAACTACTATTAACACAGTTGCGTGCAAATCATTATCTACTGCCAAGATTGGAGACTTGTTTGCTGGACTTTCTGGAAGATAGTCCAAAGGTGTGCAAGTTAGGTGGATTGGCCATCCTAAATTCTCCCTTTCTGTCCAAAAGGTTAGGTGGGGTTATGGGGATATGGTGGGGGCGCGGGTCCAAGTACGTTGCTCTTTCAGAGGGTCGGTGCAGACTCAATGAGCCAAGTGGCCTCCTTTTGATTTTGTGGCAGAAATACAGTAAAATTGATCTCTCACAGACATATCTGCAGATGAATGTGGATGCTGAATCACAGCCGCTACTCACCATCATGATGCACAAAGGTCTGTTTCATTGCGGAAGACTTAGGTTTGGAATAACATCTGCACCTGCTCTTTCCCACAGGTCTGTGGATCAAATTCTAGGTGGATTGAAAGGGGCGCAATGTTATTTAGGGGACATACTCAGCACCACTGGTTCGAGCAAACAGGAACATTTGGAGAATTTGGAAGCTATTCTCAAGCAGAGCCACAACCCGAGAGTTAGGAAGGAAAAATGTGACTTTTCACAAGTCACCCATAAATTACCCAGGCCACATCAACAACAAAGGTGGCTGACCAAAGAACCAAAGATAATGGCAGCAATCTTAGAAGCACCACATTCTCAAAATATGAAATAATTAAGATCATTTTTAGGATTAATCAATTATTATGGTAAATATTAGCAACACGATTGAAGCCTTTACAACATTACTATGGGGCTGGTTTAGCACACTGGGCTAAATAGCTGGCTTTTAAAGCAGACCAAGGCAGGCTAGCAGCACGGTTCAATTCCCGTACCAGCCTCCCCGAACAGGCGCCGGAATGTGTCGACTAGGGGCTTTTCACAGTAACTTCATTGAAGCCTACTCGTGACAATAAGCGATTTTCATTTTCATTTTCATGCATCAAACAGGCATGGCACTGGTCAGAATAATGTGAAAATGCATACAATGAAGTGAAAGAAGGTTTACTGAAGTCAGAGCTGTTGGTTCATTATAATCCAAAAATGATGTTACAATTGCGATGCCTCACCCTGGATTTGTGCAGTCATCTTGCATATTGTGCCTCCAGTAGAGGAAACAACGATAGCATTTACTTCACGCACTCTAACTAGCATTGGAATGAATTACGCTCATCTAGAAAAATATTTGAGTATAATTTTCAGTGTAAGAAGGCTCCACCATTACCTTTATGGGCATTATTTTACCCTTTTGGCGGATAATTAACTGTCTGTGTGGAGTTAGCACATTATACCTGTGTCTGCGTGGATTTCCTCCGGGTGCTCAGGTTTCCTCCCACAGACCAAAGATGTGCAGGTCAGGTGGATTGGATATGCTAAATTGTCACTAGGTGGGGTTGCAGGGATAGGATGGGGAATTGGGCCTAGGTTCAGCTGTTCTTTCAGAGGGTCGGTGCAGACTCGATGGGCAGGATGGCCTCTTTTGTTATGCTCTTGTTGCTGCATAAGCTGCTTCCTTGATGTGCACTCTGACAAAGGAAGGTTCAGACTTGGAGACAGCTTTCAAACGTTTATTAAACTATTAACAATTCTCCTACTTGGATTTGACGCTACTGTTAATCCTATAGCTACTCAGACTGCCTAACCAGTCTGCTACAATCAGGTGGTGGGTGTGATGTTGAATCAACCCTGTGTCTGCACTCACTGAGAGTCTCCACTGGAAAGAGGAAGATCATGTGTGCTGTGTCCTTATTTATGGATTGGTGTAATACCCTCCTGTGGTAGTGTCACCTCTTGTGTGTATTGTGACTGCCCATTGGTCGTGTCCTATCTTACTGACCTATTGGTTGACTGTCTGTGTGTTATGTCTCTGGTGTTCCCTCTAGTGTCTAGCTAGGTGTAGTGTATGTACATTAACCCTTTGTGTACTTACAGTGATGTAGATCACCACAGCCTCCTTCTGCATTGTGGTGATTCTGTTCTATTCTATAATTGTTACACTAATAAAGAGGGAGGGGCGTTATGTATCTGGGAATACATCCTTGCTGGTTCTGTGTCACATGATGTGTAGAGACACCAGCAGAGTGTTTGCGTGGGTTTTCAGCAGATCACCACCTTGATTGTATTGTGCAGCACCCTTAATAAACCTCTCATTGTGTTTTACAAGAATCCGGAGTGTGGGAACCTCCATACTTTTCCTCTTTATGGAAAGAAAGAAATATAACAGTGAGGCCTTGGTCCATGAAGATGGCCTGCTTCATCTTCGCACTAGTAGAACAGTGACTATACTTCAAAAATACTTTAGTGGCTATGAAGCACTTTGTGATGCCCTGTGATATTGTAAAATTATTCATAAAGAGTTAGGAACTAACTATTATTTGAATGTAGATCCAGGGTGCCACATTTGCTGTCACAGTGCAATCATGCGCTCAGCAACAATGTATCAGCCCATCAACCACATGGGGGCTGCATGAAACACACTCATTTTAAGTTTATATGTGTGATTCTTTCTAACTGCAAAGGGATATAGATAGGTTAAGGAGTGGGTAAAAAATTAAGATGTAGTGTAATGTGGAAATGTGAGCTTGTTCACTTTTGGTAGGAAGAACAGAGAAGCAGCATATTGTTTAAATGGAGAAAGATTGCAGAATTCTGCTGTCCAAAGGAATGTGGGTGTCCAGGTACATGAATCAGGAAAATCTAGCATGCAGCAAATGATTAGGAAAGCAAATGGAGTGTTGGCTGTTGCAAGGGGAATGGGATATAAAAGTAAGGATGTTTTGCTACAGTTGTAATGGTGAGACCAGATCTGGAGTACTGTGGACAGTTTTGGTCTCCTTATTTAAGAAAAGACTCCCCCGCCGTATCCCCATAACCCCACCTAATCTATACATCCCTGGACACTAAGGGGCAATTTTATCATGGCCAATCCACTCAATCTGCACATCTTTGGATTGCGGGAGGAAACTGGAGCGCCTGGAGGATACCCACGTAGACACAGGGAGAAAATGCAAACTCCACACAGACGATCACCCAAGGTTGGAATTGACCCCGGGTCCCTGGCGCGTTGAGGCAACAGTGCTAACTTCTGTGTAACCTTGCAGCCCTTGGACAGATCAGGCCTATATCTACCAGAGTTTAGACGATTGAGAGGTGATCTTATTGAAACATACAAGATCCAGAGGGGACTTGGCAGGGTGGATTCTGAAAGGATGTTTCCCCTTGTGAGAGGGACCAGAACTAGGGGACAGAGTTTAAAAATAAGGGGCGGGATTCTCCATTTCCAACACGAAGGCCTGCAATTTTGAGGCTATGTCCAGAGCATGTGTTTAGTATTACGACCATAAAGTCGATGGCGCCCCCGCACCGATGCTCCGCCCGGCAAATACGGACGAAGAATTGGCAGGACCGTGGCCGTGCACGAGCATGGCGGTGACCTGCAGCGGTCGCGCCATATAACATGATGCCGGCCACACGTGGACCCGGCCTGCCAGATATGGCGGTGACCTGCAGCGGTCGCGCCATATAACATGATGCTGGCCACACGTGGACCCGGCCTGCCAGATAGTGCCCCCCTGTAACCCCCCTCGCCACCCCTGGACCATCTCCAACCAGTAACCCCCAACCCCGGCCAGCGGAACAACTCCCACCCCCCCAACCCCGACTGTGGCGGCGCTGGACACAGTCCACAGCCGCCGTGAAAAGTCGAAGAAACCTCAGACCACAAGTGGTCAACCACAAGTGATCAAAGGCATCGGGAAGTTGGCCCATCGGGGCAGGGCCTTCAGATGATATCCTGAGGCCGTTCCAACGGCGTGCGGCATACTCCCCAATGACGACGTTTTGAAGGGGACGGAGCATCTGAAAAATGTCGCCACTGCCGAACAAGATGGCACTGGTTGTGCTGGAGCACGCCCATGCAGCTGATGGGTCGGCTGGGACAGACGGAATCTAGTGGGGGGCTTGGGAGGACACCCATACAACCTAAGTTCACAGTGGGCTGTCAGCAGCATGCAAAGCTGCATGGCTGCCTTTCCGGCTGTGGCAATGGTGTTCCGTGCCCATCCACCCACCCCCACAGCCCGCCTCCTGGCAACGCACCCGCTACACACCCTGGCCCTGACAGAAGCCCCGTGGCCAGCAGCAAAACTGTCAGCAAACTGTGGCAATGTTAGACACTTTCCTTACCCCGTCTCTCTCCCTCAGCAGCCATGGCAGCGGTATCACTATTTTTAAAAGCACAAGTGAACTGCTACATCAAGACCTCGGCGCATCAGAGGCGGAGAATCGCAGAGGCCCTGGTGGATACCATGTCAGGCTCGCTAATGATATGCAAAGGGTGTTTCCTTCAAGTGCATGCCTCATTATATTGATGCCGCTGTCGAGGTGGTGGAGAATTGCGATTTGGCTTCAAATCGCACACCACGATTAATTTTCTTGAAATATTTTTATTCTCCTTTTTCACATTTTCTCCCAGATTCACACCCACCAACAATAAACAATAATCAGTAACAAATATGTCAATCCCCATGTCAATAACAACGCTCCCATCCTCCCTCCAAACCCCAAACATTAGCCCGCATGTTCACATAAACAGATGATAAAAAGGAATCAGGGGCGGGATTCTCCCGTACCCGGCGGGGTGGGGGGTCCCAGCGGGACGGAGTGGCGTGAACCACTCCGGCGTCGGGCCGCCCCAAAGGTGCTGAATCCTCCGTACCTTTCGGGGCTAGGCCCGCCCCGGAGTGGTTGGCGCCCCGCCGGCTGGCGTGGAAGGCCTTTGGTGCCAGGCCAGCCAGGGCTGAAGGGACTCCGCCGGCCTGCGCGGGGGGGGTCACCTACGCGTCGGCCATCGCGGAGGCTTACACGGCTGGCATGTAGGAATAGAGTGCCCCCACGGCACAGGCCTGCCCGCGGATCGGTGCACCCCGATCGCGGTCCAGGCCACCGTGGTGGCACCCCCCGGGGCCAGATCGCCCTGCACACCTCCCCCCGAGGACCCCGGAGCCCGCCCGTGCCGACATGTCCCGCCGGTAAGGGACCTACTCCAATTTATGCCTGCGGGACCTGCATAGAACGGGCTGGACCTCGGCCCATCGCGGGCCGGAGAATCGCCGGGTGGAGCCCGGCAACTGCTGCAATTCCCGCCCCCGCCAAATCTCCGGCGCCGGAGAATTCGGCAGCTGGCGGGGGCAGGATTCACACCGCCCCCCAGCGATTCTCCGACCCGGCTGGGGGGTCGGAGAAGACTGCCCCAGGAATAACACATAGTCACCATTAACACACACAGTCCCCCTCCCCCCAATGCCCCCCCCAACTAATGTTCGATGTTATCCAGTTCTTGAAAGTGCATAGTGAATAATGCCCATGAATTGTAGAACCCCTCCATCCTTCCCCTCAGTTCAAACTTAACCTTCTCAAGAGTCAAGAATTCCAACAGCCCCGCCACGCCAGGGCACAGGGTGGAGAGGTTGCTCTCCAACAAATCAGGATTCGCCCTCGGGCGATCAACGAGGCGACGGCTACAACATCTGCCTCCGGACCAGTTTCCAACCGCGGCTGGTCCGACACCCCGAATATGGCCTCATGAGGGCCCGAGTCCAGTTTCAGGTGCGCCACTTTAGAGATTACCCTAAAAACCTCCTTCCAGTAATCCTCCAGCTTTGGACAGGACTAAAACACATGAACGTGATTAGCGCCCCCCCCCCCCCCCCCCCCCCCCCCCCGGCAACGTTCACACATATCTTCTACTCCTTCAAAGAATTGGCTCATCCTCACCCTTGTGAGGTGTGCTCTGTATACCACCTTCAGCTGTATCAACCCCAACCTCACGCACGGGGTGGAGGCATTCACTCTCCGGAGCACCTTACACCAGAACCCTTCCTCCATATCCTCTCCCAACTCTTTCTCCCACTTTGCTTTGATCCCTTCCAGTGGTTCCTTTTCCTCTTCGAAAATAGCTCCGTAAACCGCCGACACTACCCCTTTCTCCAGTCCCCCTGTCGTCAGCACCACCTCCAGCAATGTGGAGGCAGGCTCACCAGGAAGCTCTGTATCTCTTTTCTGGCAAATTCTCGAACCTGCATGTATCTAAACATTTCCCCCTGCTCCAGCCCATACTTTGCTTCCAGCTCCTTCAATCCTGCAAACCAACCCCTAAGAAACAAATCTTTCAGTGTCTTAATCCCCTGCTCCTCCCATTTCCGAACATTTCCATCCCACTTCCCTGGCTCAAATCTGTGGTTCTCCTGAATCGGCATTTCCCTTGACCCTGCCCCCAACCCGAAATGTTGGCAAAACTGGCTCCAAATTCTCAATGAAGCTACTATTACCGGACTCCCTGAGTATTTCCCCGGGGACATCGGGAGCGGTGCTGTCGCTAACGCCTTCAATCCCGACCCTCTACACAAACTCTCCTCCATTCTGACCCACTGGGAATCAACCCTTCTGACCCAGCTCCGCACCTTCTCCACATTCGCCGCCCAGTAATAATACATCAAGTTCGGAAGACCCAAACCCCTTGCCTGCCTTCCCCTCTGTAGCAGCACCTTTCTCACTCTGGCCACCTTCCCTACCCATATGAACAAAGTAATCAATCCTTCAATGTCTCTGAAAAATGCCTTTGGCAGGAAAATCGGCAGGCATTGGAAAATAAACAGAAATTGCAGCAACACGTTCATTTTAACCGCCTGTACCCAACCCGTCAGTGACAATGGGAGACCATCCCAGCTTTCCAGATCAGCTTTCACTCTTCTCACCAACTAGAAATGTTGTACCTGCGGAGCATCCCCCCCACTCCCGGGCAACCTGCACCCCCAGGTATCTAAAGTGAGTCCCTGCCCTACGGAATGGCAGTCCTCCCACCCCTGCCCCCACCGCCAGCCGAGACACAACAAAATACTCACTCTTGTTTAGATTTAGTTTGTACCCCGAGAAAGACCCAAACACCCGAAGCAGCTCCAATATTCCCCCGATTGACACACTCGGTTCCGATACGTATAACAGCAAGTCATCAGCATATAAGGACACCCTATGCTCTGTTTCCCCCCCCCACCCCCCGCACTATTCCTTTCCATACCCCCAAGCTTATCCTTGAATTTTTTATAATATTCCACCGGAAACCCATCCGGCCCTGCCACCTTCCCCAACTGCATCCTCCCAATCGCATCTTTTATCTTCTGCTCCACTATCGCTCCTTCTATGTAGCCCTGTCTCCCCTCCCCTAACCTCGGGTACTCCAACCCATCTAGAAATTCCTGCATCTCCCGGTCTCCCCCACATGGCTCTGACCTGTACAACCTGTGGTGATGTGCATCAATGTAAATGCATGTAGGCTAGCTAGACACTAGAGGGAGCACCAGAAACATCACACACACTCAGCCAATAGATCAGTTAGATAGGACGCGACCAATGGACATTCACGATGCACACGGAGGTGACACGACCACAGGGGGGCATTACACCGACCCATATATAAAGGACACCACACATATGATCTGCCTCTTTCCAGTGGAGACAGTGAGTAGAGACACAGGGTTGATTCAATATTACACCCACCACGTGGATTGCAGCAACTGGTTAGTCAGTCTGGGTACCTATAGTAGGATTAGCAGTAGTGTCAAACCAGAGTAATAGAAGTGTAAATAGTTTAATAAACGTGTTGAAGTTATCTCCACATCTGAACCTTCCTTTGTCAAATGCACCACAAGGAAGCCGCTTATGTTACACCTACAACATAACAAATCATGATACCAGGAGTGAACTGTTTCAATCCACATAGCCATACCTCAGCGTACAGTGACAACCAGCAACGATACCCAGGCAAGATGTTTGAGATCCGGGTTCCACAGCAGCTCCAGTGCCACAGCGATCTCCGCGAAAACTGGCAGGCATTCCGGCAAAAGTTTGAAATCTTCCTGGTGGCAGCTGAACTAGAAGACCTGGCCGATGCTGAAAAACCAGAGCTTCTCCTCACCATCGCCGGTGCCAGAGCAGAAGAAATCTTTTAAAAATTCAAGTTCTCCAAGGGGCAAAACAGGAGCGACTTCCAGGCAGTCCTGGACAAACTTGGCAAATACTGTGAGGAAAACACACTCCAACCAGCATGAAAAGGTAAGAGAAGCGCCAGTACTCACCACGATGCCGAGATCCCGGAGCAGAGAACAATTTTGATCGGCGGCCATCTTTCTAAAGGGTCTGCACTTGCATAGTTGCGCGAGAAGCGCGCAGAACGGGAAGGTCCGTTTGCACATGCGCAATCACGAAAACAGCCATCGGTAAAGGACCAGCGATCTGCGCATGCGCAATCGCTTCCTACGCACTACGTCACATGCGTCATGACGTCAGTGGCCCCGGACCACGCCCATTTAAAGGGGAAACATCCCAAATCAAAGAAAAAATCTTTTAAAGCCGTAAAACAATCTTCCTTCATCTGGAATGACAGCACAATGCCTCACATTGAACCAGGAAATTAAATAAACCTCCGAAGAACCCTGCAACAACAGTTACCTACGCCCAAACCGATGATTCCGACCTTGAATACTTCGATACTGACCTTTACATTTTCTCTGGACCTCGGGAGCCCAATGCCAGCTCCGACGCAAACAGTGATGATATGGTCCTAGAAGACAACGACTCAAACAAACCTTTCACCTTGGGAGGCTACCCCAGCACCAAATCCGAACCGCAACTAGAAGTGTTGCACATTGGCGACCCCCGTATTGAATCCGACGCAGATGCGGATTCGTTCTTCGGATTTGAGGATCTTCAGCCCAGCAGATATAACATCCCAACTTGTGAGTGCAAGATGATGCTGCAGCCTGAAACCAAGAGACAGAGAGCAGTACAAGTCCAGAGTGAGCGGCCTGCTGTCACACAGAGCGTGGTCCTTGCACCGCTCAGGGTTCCCGACTCTAAGAAAAAAGACACGCAAGACTCCACACCGCAGTCCTTGCACGAACAAGTAGTGACTCCAGTGTCACAAGCCTCCACAGCGAGCTTGTGGACAGACTCCACGATAGAAGAAACGCAAGACTCCAGAGCGCAGTCCTTGCACACACAAGATGTGACTCCAGTGTCACAAGCCTCCGCAGCGAGCTCGTGGACAGCCTCCACGATAGAAGCAACGCAAGATTCCAACGCGCAGTCCTTGCAGGAACAAGACCATGAGGGTCTAGCAACCTCTTCTGACCAACTAGCGGCAGACGATGCAAGTCTGCCATGCTCAAGTAAACAGCAAGAAGACTACGACAGTCTACCACGCTCCAGTGCACAGCAGGACGACCATGAAGGATCTATCATGCTACAGTGAAGAACAAAGCGACGATGACAGTCCAAGCCCAATTGAAGGACAACAGCAAGACAATGACAGTCCACCCACATTGTTTGCACCACCAGATGAAGACTCTGACGATTTACCCAACCCAAGTGAACAACAAGCATCTCCTGAGGATCTACCCACGGTATGTGAGACGAGTGACGACAGCATCCCACTTCCCATGCAAGATGTGCAAAGTGACAGACCTCAGCTAGTGTGTACAGAGGCACTCGACGATCACTGTGAGACCACTGGTGACTCCGGTGACACCACGATACTTCCACCCTCATTCGCTCGAACCTCTCCACAAGTCAATGAATTCCTGCATGTTCCGACTCCAGACGTGCAGCTTCAAGAAATCTCAGCTGACTCCAGTGAACCTGTTAAGACTCCGGATGGGGAGCATCAACAAATCAACACTGACTCAGTTAAAACAGACCAGACTCCAGATGGGGAGCAACCAAACGCCGACTCTGATTCACGTAAGCCGGACTTTACTCCAGACAGGGAGTGCTGCAACCTCAGTGATGGCACGCTCAGGGTGACAACAGATGCCACAACGACAGGATATGGATCACTTAACAATTACACTGGGTCAGTAATAACAAGCAGCAGCTACAGTCCAAGAGGAATACACCAAAAGTCACCACAGCCAAATCCACACATTTCTTTTCCACACCAGCAGTGCAGCCAATGACAGCTCATGCTGGACAAACCCAGTTTTCAGGCATGCAGCAGCAAGCAGTCGATGCAGCATATTCCCAAACAGGCCAGCATTACGGATTGCCCACTAATGGAATCAAGACCGTAGGAGGACTACCGCAAGCGCAATCTGCACTACAGACTGGATGCTTTAGTTACTGCCCAGGATTTGCTGCACCCCAGCCTGGCCAGATGGCATATTCCTATCAGATGCAAGGTTCTAGTTTCACACCATCACCAGGTATTTATGCGAGCAGCAATTCTGTTTCCAATTCGACAAGCTTCAACAGTTCTCAGCAGGATCACCCTTCCTGCACAGCACGTGGCCAGAACCAGTATGTACAGACTTATCCAACTTCAACATATGGCACATCCATGACCTTGAATGATACTGTTAATGGTACCTCTTCAACGTCAACTCCTTATCAGCTACAAGATGCCATCCGACAGCACCATCACAAACATTAAAAGAAAAGGACTCCAAATCAGACAGCAAAGTGATTTATTTGACCACTTCTTGGTTCCTGTGGCACAGGGACGTTGATGGCGTTCATAACCAAGAGAGACATTTGACCATGATGATTGATGGTTTATGGACTCACACAAATGATTTGGACTTATTGTTTAATCACTGTTCCCATGACTTGTATATACCTTAACTTGTCTACCTGTTTTTTGTTCAATTTTCTCAAAGTGTGCAGAAAATATGTAACATATAAAAAAAAGGGGGGTGAAATGAAATTCGCTTATTGTCACGAGTAGGCTTCAATGAAGTTACTGTGAAAAGCGCCTAGTCGCCACATTCCAGCGCCTGTCCGGGGAGGCTGGTACAGGAATCGAACCGTGCTGCTGGCCTGCCTTGGTCTGCTTTAAAAGCCAGCGATTTAGCCCAGTGAGCTGAACCAGCCCCTAATGTGGTGATGTGCATCAATGTAAATGCATGTAGGCTAGCTAGACACTAGAGGGAGCACCAGAAACATCACACACACACACTCAACCAATAGATCAGTTAGATAGGACGCGACCAATGGACATTCACGATGCACAAGGAGGTGACATGACCACAGGGGGGCATTACACCAACCCATATATAAAGGACACCACACACATGATCTGCCCCTTTCCAGTGGAGACAGTCAGTGAGTAGAGACACAGGGTTGATTCAATATTACACCCACCACGTGGATTGCAGCAACTGGTTAGTCAGTCTGGGTAGCTATAGTAGGATTAGCAGTAGTGTCGAACCAGAGTAATAGAAGTGTAAATAGTTTAATAAATGTGTTGAAGTTATCTCCACGTCTGAACCTTCCTTTGTCAAGTGCACCACAAGGAAGCCGCTTATGTTACACCTACAACATAACAAATCACAACCTCTCATAGAATTCATCAAAGACCTTGCTAATCAGATCCGGAGCCACCACCAACATCTCTGCCCTGTCCCTCAACTGAACAATTTTCCTTACCGCTGCCTCCCTCCGAAGCTGACCTTCTAACATACTCTCCCCTTATCTCCATGCTCGTAAACTGCACCCCTTGCTTGCCTCAGTTGGCGCCCACCACGATTTTGGCGCCGTAACCTATTCTCCGCTCAATCACGTTTCCTGATTCTGGGGTTAGCCAACGGAGAATCCCGCCCAAGGAGCCTCCCATTTCAGACAGAGAAGGGAAGAATTTTTTTCTCTGAGGGTTGTGAATCTTTGAAACCCTCTTCCCCAAGAGAGTGGTGGAGGTAGGATCAATAAACATTTTTAAGGCAGAGGTAGACAAATTCTTGACCCAACAACGGAGTCTTAGGTTGCCGGCAGTAGGCGATATATGGAGTTGAGGCCACAATCAGATCAGCCATAATCTTGTTGAATGGCAGAGCAGGCTCCAGGGATCGAATGACATACTCCTACTCCAAATTCATATATTCATATGTATGGGAACCAGAATACACGACGTGGTGGCAATTAATGTCAGTGAGTAAAAACCAAAACATTTTAATGAATTTAATGCTGGATTAGATAGAGTAAAGGCAAGCCAAATTAGTGTCAGAGAGAGTGAGAAAAATTGAGTGCCATCGTGCGAACACAAAATGGCCGCTGCCACAGCAATTAATGCATAGCTCCAACCCATGATGAATTAGGACGCTGACCATGTTTGAGAAGTTTTTAAAATATTGAAGACTAACTTTTAATAACTTTCCAAAAGGCTCGAGCAATTAGGAAAGGGTCAGCTACGTCTTCTTGTGGCCAGGAGAGAGGGGGTTAAATTGGTTTAATAGCTGGGAGATGAGTGAGGATGACAGTAAAGGTCCAGATGAAATTTTTGAAAAATTCAGCACACATCTCCAGCCAAAGTCAAATCACGGGACCCACCCATCTCAGTTGCCAAGCCGGAATTAGTGAACCCGTCACAATTTCCCAACAAAATTGAAAAATACAGCCAGAAAATATAAATTCAAGGCAGCAGATCAAAGGCTGATAGATCAGATCGTCTGGGGCTTTGCAAATTCTGAATTTAAAAAAAAGATTTGATTGGAATGGACAAGCTCATAATATCATAAGCTGTGGTCATGCCAAAGCTCATGAAGTCACAAATAGACAGAAAAAATGCCGACTGCCCAAACAGCTTCAGTTAAGTCAGGAGAAAGGCAGCAGAATTAATGCAGTGAAACAGCAATAAAATAATTCACACCAGTCATAGAGTAGGATGTGCAAGAGCTTTGGACAAACACAAGTTCACAGACAGAGGAAATGTCTCACATATGGATCAAACTGCAGAGCCTGCGGAAAGCCTAATGACTGGCGCAAGATGTGCAGAACAAAGGAAGAATTCAGTAAAGTAGTTTTCAAAGAGTGAGTGACATGGAAAATGAGAAGGAAAAGAGCAGAAACATCCATGCCCTGGAAGATGATGAGGTTGAGGACACACTAGGCATAGGCACCATACAATTGCATAAAATAGCTGGATGTGACAGTTCCCAGAGAAACTAAATTCATACAACCATTCAGGTCAGGAATAGGGTGGGAAATAAGCTCACAACCATAAATCTGAAGATTGATACCGGACGGGCACAAAGTAAGATCACCCCGCTGAGACTATACCCAAAAATCTTCCCTCCAAATTTGAAAGAAAATAGTTTTCCATGGAATGATCCTCTAAAACTGAACAACGTCAGCTACTATCTACTATCTAAGGGGTGGCACAGTGGTTAGCACAGCTGCTTCACAGTACCAGGGACCCATGTTCGATTCCGACCCTGGGTGACTGTATGGAGTTTGCACATTCCCCCCATGTCATAGAATCATAGAATTTACAGTGCAGACGGAGGCCATTTGGCCCATCGAGCCTACACTGACCCTTCCAAAGAGCACCCTACTGAAGCCCACACATCTACCCTATCCCCATAACTCAGTAACCCCCACTTAACATGTTTTGGACACTCAGGGCAATTTAGCATGGCCAATCCACCTAACACGCACGTCTTTGGACTGTGGGAGGAAACCGGAGCACCCTGAGGTAACCCACGCAGACACGGGGAGAACGTGCAGTCTCCAGTGACCCAGCCGGGAATCGAACCTGGGACCCTGGAGCTGTGAAGCAACTGTGTTAACCACGATGCTACCCTGCTGCCCACATCCAGGACATGTGTCCTCTGGAGCTCTGGTTTCCTCCCACAACCCAAAGATGTGTGCGTTAGGGAGATTGGCCATGATTAATGTGGGGTGGGGGGATAGGGCACGAGAGTGGGCCGAGGTTGATTGTTCTTTTGGCAGTTGGTGCAGGCCCGATGGGCTGAATTGCCTCCTTCTGCACTGTAGGGATCCTTTGGATTCTGGCTACATGAAACAATGGAGAGAATTAGTGAGCCTGGGATCGAGAAAACACTGGAAAATGCATTGTGAAGGTGACAGAATTGCAAACCCTCCAAATGTGTCCGCATCTGACCGAGTCAAGCTGAAATCGGAGAAAGTCACAGTCATCTAAGAGATGAAAGCTGAAAGAGACAAGAAAGGGTTGAGAAGTTTACTTGGTTTGATCCAGTACATGAGTTGTCTTATTCCTCACATGTCAGAACACACAGCACATCTGCAAGAGCTGATGAAAGAAGATGTTGAACACCAGTGGTCAAAACGAGTTTCAACAAATTGAAAGAAGTAATATACCAGAGACAGGTCTATCATACAATAACAGAAAGAAAGGTGTCACGCTGCAAGTCGATGATTCTATGAAACAAATGGGAGCAGTGTTGCTACAAGAAGAGAACTGAGAACTGATAGTGCTTTGGATGGGAATGCTGAGACCAGTTATGCAAACACGCAAATTAAACTTTTGGCTGTCGTATGTGGATGTGAGAAATTCTATACATATCCTTATGGGAGAAAGTTGATAGTGGCAAGTGATTATCGTCTAATAGAACAGATCTACAAAAGAATCCACGTGGAAATCCAGCAAGAATGCTGAGTTTACTCTGGAGGCTTCAGAGTTACAATTTCACTCTGAAATACTGGTCAGGAAGAGAAATGTTGCTCAAAGATACCCCATCTCAGCTGTCATCACAGGAGAAACACAAGCGAAAAGATGTAAGTAAACAAAGAGCCATCTCCGAGTGAAAATAGCACCACTGAAACGGAATCAAATTAGAGATGATTTAATAATGTCCTCTCAGCAAGTGGTCCAGGGATGACTTGATAGGATACAGCAAGCACAACCAGCAATACGCAGTACTGGTCTCTCAGAGATGGCATATACTGGAAGATAATGGTCTGCTTGTCAGATCTAGAATATTCATATCCAAAACAACACCGGAAGAACTTCTGAAGAAGATACATGAAGGCCACATGGGAATGGCGAAGTGCAAGCTCACAGCCAGATCGGTTTTTATCATAGATTATCATAGAATTTACAGTGCAGAAGGAGGCCATTCGGCCCATCAAGTCTGCACCAGCTCTTGGAAAGAGCACCCTACCCAAGGTCAACACCTACACCCTATCCCCATAATCCAGTAACCCCACCCAACACTAAGGGCAATTTTGGACACAAAGGGCAATTTATCATGGCCAATCCACCTAATCTGCACATCTTTGGACTGCGGGAGGAAACCGGAGCACCCG
Source organism: Scyliorhinus torazame (assembly GCF_047496885.1). Lineage (NCBI taxonomy): Eukaryota > Metazoa > Chordata > Chondrichthyes > Carcharhiniformes > Scyliorhinidae > Scyliorhinus > Scyliorhinus torazame. Next base: position 93,975,235 of record NC_092708.1, read on the forward strand.
GAGGAAACCCACGCGCACACGGGGAGGATGTGCAGACTCCGCACAGACAGTGACCCAAGCCGGAATCGAACCTGGGACCCTGGAGCTGTGAAGCAATTGTGCTATCCACAATGCTACTGTGCTGCCCATACGGTGCTGCCGGTTGTGTACTGAGTTGACCGTAAAATGACATTGAAAGAATCTACATGTTGCCTGGCACAGGGTGCCAGAAGTATAGAAATGCAAAGCAGAAAGAGGAGATGATAGCTACTGAAACATCACCTAGATAGACCATGGCACACTGTGGGAGCTGATTTATTCACACACATTCAAGAATGATATCTCATAGCCAAAGACAGTTACTCTAAGGTTGCCCTTTACCTGAAAGGTGAAAAATTTGAGAGGTACATAAATCCTCTCAACAATATGGGGCAGGATTCTCCATTATTGGGACTATGTCCCCATGCCGGCATAAAAACGGTAGAGTTATACGCAAGAAAACCTGGCATTAAAGGGACACAAATTCCCAGCCATGCAGGGGGCTAGCAGAGGCCGGAGTAGATCTTGCAGCTTTTGGGCAGATACGAGCACCCGCACTTCTAGGTCAGACACCGCGCATGCACACGGTGGCCACCTCCAGCGGCCGCACAGTGCTCCATGTGAGACATCAACAATACCAGCAACATCACAAACCAGTGAGACAATATCAACAACACCAGTACCAACACTAACCAGCGGGATATCAACAACACCAGCAACATCACTAACCAGTGAGGGAACATAAACAACACCAGCAACATCACTAACCACTGAGACAATACCAACAACCCAGTAACATGACTAACCAGTGAGACATCAACAACACCAGCAACATCACTAACCAGTGAGACAATATCAACAACACCAGCAACATCACTAACCAGTGAGACATCAACAATACCAGCCACATCACTAACCAGTGAGACATCAACAATACCAACATCACAAACCAGTGAGACAATATCAACAACACCAGCAACATCACTAGCCAGTGAGACAATATCAACAACACCAGCAACATTACTAACCAGCGACATATCAACAATACCAACAACATCACAAACCAGTGAGACAATATCAACAACACCAGCAACATCACTAACCAGTGAGACAATATCAACAACACCAGCAACATCACTAACCAGTGAGACAATATCAACAACACCAGCAACATCACTAACCAGTGAGACATCAACAAAACCAGCAACATCACTAACCAGTGAGACATCAACAAAACCAGCAACATCACTAACCAGTGAGACAATAGCAACTCCACCAGCAACATCACTAACCAGTGAGAGAACATGAACAACACCAGTGACATTACTAACCAGTGAGACATCAACTCCACCAGCAACATCACTAACCAGTGAGAGAACATGAACAACACCAGCGACATTACTAACCAGTGAGACATCAACAACACCAGCAACATCACTAACCAGTGAGACAATAGCAACAACACCAGCAACATCACTAACCACTGAGAGCACATCAATAACACTAGTCACATCACTGACCAGGAAGACAAAATCAACAACACCAGTCACATCACTAACCAGTGAGGGAACATCAACAACACCAGCAACATCACTAGCCAGTGAGGGAACGTCAACACCACTAACCAGTGAGGGAATGTTATGGGTCAGGGTTTAGAGAACCCCAAAGTGTATCATGGAGTTCACCTGACCCACAACTTTTACTAGATTGTGGTATGGGGAGCACACGGCCCACTCTACAGGTGTGGTACAGCAGAAATGGAAAAGTATTTTTTAAAGCAAAACAATGTTTATTCTATGAACTCAAGTTAACCTTTTTAAAACATACAGTGAACATCTTAGCAACCATTAATTCAAATACAACCCCCAAAGACTACAACACTAAGTAAACTTTAAGCTTTCCTTTTAACATCCATACGACTTAAAACATCTTTTACCAGAAGCACATCAAGTTAAAGTCACTACTGTTATTAGTTTTAAATCACCAGTATCAATTTAGAGTCTTTAGATTACAGAGAGAGATTCATACACCTTCTGGCTGTGACTGCAGCTATCCAGCTCTGAAAATGAAACTAAAACACACCCTGCAGCACACAGCCTAAAACAAAAGTAAAATGCTGACAGACAGCCCAGCTCCACCCACTCTCTGACATCACTGCAGTAGTAAACACCCATTTCTTAAAGGTACCCTCACTACAGATATTGATATACACACCCATTTATAAACACCCATTTATTAAAGGTACTCTCACATGACAGAAACATCAACAACACCAGCATCACTATCCAGTAAGACAATATCAACAACACCAGTCACATCACTAACCAGTAAGACATCAACAACACCAGCAACATCACTAACCAGTGAGACAATTGCAACAACATCCGCAACATCACTAACCAGTGAGACATTAACAGCACCACTAGCATAACTAACCAGTGAGAGAACATCAACAACATCAGTCACATCACTGACCAGTGAGACATCAACAACACCAGTCACATCACTGACCAGTGAGGGAACATCAACAACACCAGCAACATCACTAACCAGTGAGGGAACGTCAACACCACTAACCAGTGAGGGAACATCAAAAACACCAGCAACATCACTAACCAGTGAGGCAATATAACCAAAACCAGTCACATCACTAACCAGTGAGGCATCAACAACACCAGCAACATCACTAACCAGTGAGCCAATTGCTACAACACCAGCAACACCACTAACTAGTGAGAGAACATCAACAACACCAGCGACATTACTAACCAGTGAGAGAAAATCAACAACACCAGCGACATCACTAACCAGTGAGACATTATCAATATGAGCAACATCACAAACCAGTGAGACATTAACAGCAACAGTAACATCACTGACCAGTGAGACATTAACAGCAACAGTAACATCACTGACCAGTGAGACATCAACAATGCCAGTAATATAACTAACCACTGAGGGAACATCAACAAGACCACTAACATCACGAACCAGTGAGACATTAACAGCAACAGTAACATCACTGACCAGTGAGACATCAACAATACCAGTAACATAACTAACCAATGAGGGGAAATCAACAACACCAGTAACATCACTAACCAGTGAGGGGACATCAACAACACCAGCAACACCACTAACCAGTGAGGGAACGTTATGGGGCCAGCGTTTAGAGAACCCCAACGTGGATCATGGAGTTTTACGCAAGAAAACCTGGCATCAAAGGGACACAAATTCCCAGCCATGCAGGGGGCTAGCAGAGGCCGGAGTAGATCTCGCAGCTTTTACTGCAGATACAAGCACCCGCACTTCTAGGTCAGATGCCACGCATGCGCACGGTGGCCACCTCCAGCGGCCGCACAGTGCTCCATGTGAGACATCAACAATACCAGCAACATCACAAACCAGTGAGACAATATCAACAACACCAGTACCAACACTAACCAGCGGGATATCAACAACACCAGCAACATCACTAACCAGTGAGGGAACATAAACAACACCAGCAACATCACTAACCACTGAGACAATACCAACAACCCCAGTAACATGACTAACCAGTGAGACATCAACAACACCAGCAACATCTCTAGCCAGTGAGACAATATCAACAACACCAGCAACATTACTAACCAGCGACATATCAACAATACCAGCAACATCACAAACCAGTGAGACAATATCAACAACACCAGCAACATCACTAACCAGTGAGACAATATCAACAACACCAGCAACATCACTAACCAGTGAGACAATATCAACAACACCAGCAACATCACTAACCAGTGAGACATCAACAACACCAGCCACATCACTAACCAGTGAGACATCAACAACACCAGCAACATCACAAACCAGTGAGCAATGCAACTCCACCAGCAACATCACTAACCACTGAGAGAACATTAACAACACCAGTCACATCACTGACCAGTGAGACATCAACAACACCAGCAACATCACTAACCAGTGAGACATCAACACCATTCACATCACTGACAAGTGAGAAGTCAACAACACAAGTAACATAACTAACCAGTGAGAGAACATCAAGAACACTAATCACATCACTGACCAGGAAGACAAAATCAACAACACCAGTCACATCACTAACCAGTGAGGGAACATCAACAACACCAGCAACATCACTAACCAGTGAGGGAACGTCAACACCACTAACCAGTGAGGGAATGTTATGAGTCAGGGTTTAGAGAACCCCAAAGTGTATCATGGAGTTCACCTGACCCACAACTTTTAAAAGATTGTGATATGGGGAGCACACGGCCCACTCTACAGCTGAGGTACAGCAGAAATGGAAAAGTATTTTTTAAAGCAAAACAATGTTTATTCTATGAACTCAAGTTAACCTTTTTAAAACATACAGTGAACATCTTAGCAACCATTAATTCAAATACAACCCCCAAAGACCTCAACACTAAGTAAACTTTAATCTTTCCTTTTAACATCCATACGACTTAAAACACCTTTTACCAGAAGCACATCAGGTTAAAGTCACTACTGTTATTAGTTTTAAATCGGCAGGATCGATTTACAGTCTTTAGATTACAGAGGGAGATTCATACAACTTCTGGCTGTGACTGCAGCTCCAGCTCTGAAAACGAAACTAAAACACACCCTGCAGCCTGCTCAAAACCGAAAGTAAAAAGCTGACAGACAGGCCAGCTCCACCCACTCTCTGACATCACTGCAGTAGTAAACACCCATTTCTTAAAGGTACTCCCACTACAGATATTTATATACACACCCATTTATAAACACCCATTTCTTAAAGGTACTCTCACATGACAGAAACATCAACAACACCAGCAACATCACTAACCAGTGAGACAATAGGAGCTCCACCAGCAACATCATTAACCAGTGAGACATTAACAACACGAGCAACATCACTAACCAGTGAGACATTAACAGCACCCAGTAACATCACTGACCAGCGAGGCATCAACAACACCAGTCACATCACTAACCAGTGAGACATCAACGACACCAGCAACATCACTAACCAGTGAGCCATTAGCAACTCCACCAGCAACATCACTAACCAGTAAGCCAATAGCAACAACACCAGCAACATCACTAACCAGTGAGACATCAACAACACGAGCAACATCACTAACCAGTGAGACATTAACCGCAGCAGTAACATCACTGACCAGTGAGGCATCAACAACACCAGTAACATAATTAACCCATGAGAGAACATCAACAACATCAGTCACATCACTGACAAGTGAGACATCAACAACACCAGTCACATCACTAACCAGTGAGACATCAACGACACCAGCAACATCACTAACCAATGAGCCAAAAGCAACTCCACCAGCAACATCACTAACCAGCGAGCCAAAAGCAACAACACCAGCAACATCAGTAACCAGTGAGACATTAACCGCACCAGTAACATCACTGACCAGTGAGGCATCAACAAACCCAGTAACATAACTAACCCGTGAGAGAACATCAACAACATCAGTCACATCACTGACAAGTGAGACATCAACAACAACAGTCACATCACTAACCAGTGAGACATCAACGACACCAGCAACATCACTAACCAGTGAGCCAATAGCAACAACACCAGCAACATCACTAACCAGTGAGGGAACACCAACACCACTAACCAGTGAGGGAACATCAACAACACCAGCAACATCACTAACCAGTGAGAGAACATCAACAACACCAGTCGCATCACTAACCAGTGAGACAATATCAACAACACCAATCGCAACACTAACCAGTGTGACAATAGCAACAGCACCAGCAACATCACTAAGGAGTGAGACAATATCAACAACACCAGACACATCACTGACCAGCGACACTATATCAACAACACCAGACACATCACTAGCCAGTGAGAGAACATCAACAACAATAGCAACATCACAAACCAGTGAGAGAACACCAACAACACCAGCGACCTCACTAACGAGCGACACAATATCAACACCAGCAACATCACTAACCAGTGAGACGTCAACAACATAAGCAACATCATTAACCAGTGAGAGAACATCAACAATACCAGTAACATCACTAACCAATGAGAGGACATCAACAACATCAGTAAAATCATTAACCAGTGAGACATCAACAACACCAATAACATCACTAACCAGTGAGACATCAACAACATAAGCAACAACACTATCCAGTGAGAACATCATTAACCAGCGAGACATTAACAGCTTCAGCAACATCACTAACCAGTAAGAGAAAACCAACAGCAGTAACATCACTGACCAATGAGACATCAACCACACCAGCATCATCATTAGCCAGTGAGGGAACAGCAACAACACCAACAACATCACTAACCAGTGAGACATTAACAACACGAGCAATGTCACCGACCAGTGAGACATCAACAACACCAGCATCATCACTAACCCCTAAGAGAACACCAACACCAGTAACATCACTGACCAGTGAGATATCAACAACACCAGAATCATCACTAACTAGTAAGAGAACAACAACACCAGTAACATCACCAACCAGTGAGACATCAGCAGCACTAGTAACATCACTAATCAGTGAGACAGCAACAAAACCAACTCTGTCGTTCAATAACATCATACCTGATCTCTTTGTGTTTCGAGTTCTACATTTCCATCTACCCTCGATAACCTTTGATTCCCTAGCCGAAGAAAGATCTGTCTACCTCCACCTTAAAAATATTCAGCGACCCTGGGCGCGATTCTCCGACCCCCCCACCGGTTCGGAGAATCGCCGGGGGCCGGCGTGAACCCCGCCCCCGCCGTGTCCCGAATTCTCCACCACCGGAGATTCGCCGGGGGCGGGAATTGCGCCATGCCGGTCGGCGGGCTCACCCCCTGGCGATTCTCCGGTCCACGATGGGCCGAAGTCCCGCCGCTGTCAACCCACGCCAGCCGGCGTGGATTGAACCACCTTCGAACGGCGGGACAAGGCGGCGCGGGCGGGCTCCCGGGTCCTGGGGGGGGGGGGCGGGGCGATCTGGCCCCGGGGGGTGCCCCCACAGTGGCCTGGCCCGCGATCAGGGCCCACCGATCCGCGGGCGGGCCTGTGCCATGGGGGCACTATTTTCCTTCCGCCTTCGCCATGGTCTTCACTATGGTGGAGGCGGAAGAGACCCCCTCCACTGCGCATGCGCGGGGATGCCGTGAGCAGCCGCTGATGCTCCCGCGCATGTGCCGCCCGGCGAAGTCATTTCCGCGCCAGCTGGCGGGGCGGAAATCAGTCCGGCTCGGGCCTAGCCCCTCAAGGTGAGGGCTCGGCCCCTCAAGATGCCGAGAATTGCGCACCTTTGGGGCGGCGCAATGCCGGACTGATTCGCGCCGTTTTTGGTGCCGGTCGGCGGACATCACGCCGATTGCGGAGAATCCCGCCCCCTGTCTCCAGTGCCTTCTCTGGCAGAGTGTTCCGAAGTTGCACAACCCTCTGAGAGAAACAAAACTTCTCGCCATCTCTGTCCTATAAGAGAAACCCCTAATTTTAAAACATTACTCCCTAGTTCGGGACTCACCCACAAGAGGAAACATCCTTTCCACGTCCATCTTGTCAAGCCGTTCAAGATCTTTATATACTTCAATTCCTTTCACTTATTATTTCCAGGTCAGGTCACTAGCCTATTACCAGAGTCCATAGTTTGAGGGGCACCATTCCACATCAAACATAGCTGACCAGAAGACCTCCCGCATTTACCCCCTGCCATGGGCTTATTGAAAGGATGTAAAAATTAATCTGCTTGGCCACACCATGAACACATCTTCTGTGGCCATCATGTCCTGCAGTAGAACTTGAATCCAGAGCTTCTGGATCACTTTATGCAATGCGCCACAAAGCCCCCTCTCCCCCATGCTGACCTGAACATTCGAGATCTAAAATTGTATTATTGCCTGTTCGGACTGGATCATGAAAGGCAAAAATATCCAGATTTCTAGTTGTAAATGGAGAGGTCTGCTTGCAGAATCTACTAATAGACCGTTTGAATAAGGAAGTGGCATTTGAAAAGCTCAAGCAGTAGCAGTGCTATAAATTAACATTAATTGGGATATACACTGGCATTTGGGCTAAACTTTAACAAGGGGGAGAGGCAGCGGTGCATTTAATTCACATTATACCAACAGTGTCATTCTCAGTTCTCAGAAGGGATTTCTAAAGCTTTGTATATGAGAAGTAGCAGCCAACTGGATTTTCATTTGTGTGTGTTTTTTGTGTATAAATCAACTGAAATCCTGTTAGTGAAGACATGGATTCCAATCTAATTCTTTCCCAATTTGCTCTAGTTTCAAATAACTGCTTGTTAGTGCACCACTAAGGTTATGTTTGAACTTGAGTTACCGAATGGACTATTTCTAATTTATAGTTTTATAACAGCTCATTAAAATTCTGAAAAGGTCAGAAACATTGTAAAATACATTTGAGCTGTGAGTAGATGGAAGGTAGCTTAGTAATGAACTTGTATTTCCATACTGCATGGTCCTTCTGGCCAGAGAATGCAAGTTTACAAATCATTTAATTGATCATTTTAAAATGGTGATGTCATTTCCCTTAAACATGCTATTGTCTCTGTGTTGCAGCTGAAACATTGCAAAATCTCAATGCATTTTATTGTTCATCAATTTACTTTCACAATTAATCAGATTCAAATTATTTAATTAAACCTTTTTTCTACTTTTGTCAATAATCTGCAAGAATAGCATTTCTAATTTGTAGAAAATGGAATTTTGTTCCACATGAGGATTACCCCTAGAAGAAGCTAAAATATTCCAATTTTTCCTGAAGCTACAATTTTACCATCATTGTAAACTGATTATGACCTCCGTATTGAATTTGCAAGAGGGATTTTGTCATCTTTTTAATGCATCTACACAAAACATACGAATTAGCAGGAGTAGGTCATTTGGTCCTTCGCATCTGCTGCACCATTCAATAAGATCAGGACTGATCTACTTATAACGTGAAGCCCACATTCCTGCCTATCAATACCCTTTCACCCCCTTGATGGTCAAGAATCTATCTAGCTCTGCCTCAAACATATTCAAAATATTCAAAGACTCTGCTTCCACCACCTTTTGAGGAAAAGAGTTTGAGCAAACAATCCTCTGAGAGAACATATTCTGATACGATCCCAGTTGATGTTATAGCTGATGTGTTAAGTTAGTTGGTTCAACGTTGACTGCAACTGGATGCAGTGAAACTAGGAACAGGCTTCTGACACAGGAGATGGTCCAACACTGTTTTATTGAACTTCCTGATTGCTGTACATAGTCTGCTGTGAGTTGACATTATCAGTCCAACTGATAACCTCCTACGGAAATGAAAATCACTTATTGTCACGAGTAGGCTTCAATGAAGTTACTGTGAAAAGCCCCTAGTCGCACATTGCGGCACCTATTCGGTGAGGCTGGTACGGGAATTGAACCATGTTGATGGCCTTCCTTGGTCTGCTTTAAAAGCCAGCAATTTAGCCCAGTAAGCTAAACCAGCCCAGTCTGGCTTGACCAGACTAATTCTCTACCTCATGGTGATGGTGCTCACTGGCTTGTACATTCTTACTATCTCAGTAGTTGTATCCTGTAGAGAGAGGGAGAGTCTTAATGCCCTGTGTGCTTTATAGTGGTGGTGTCCTGTCTGGTGATTGGTTGTTATGTGTTGTGTGTGTTCATTGGTTATCCTGTGTGTCAGTCACTGCCTGTCTGCATCTCATTATATACATGAGTGGATATTATGACAATAACTAGACGGGAAAATCCCAGAATGAAACCTTGGTCGAAAGAACTTTTCTTTGATAAAATATGGAGCAACAGTCACAGGATCACTAATTACTTTTAACAAGAAAAAAACATTTATTACACATGAAAAAATTAGATTATGATGCAATACGCTTTTACTACCCCCTTAGTTTAACAGCAACACACAGATTTTAAGATTACAATGGATTACAAAGAGCACCTTAGGGTGGAATTCTCTCAAAAAAATACTGTCATTTTGGATGGGAAAACCGATACAAATCGCACAGGCTGTTCTAGCATGATTCCCATCTCAATTCTCCCACACCGTTATTCTTTTGGAGCCAGGGGTGAAACCCGCTTAAAAAGTGATGCGTGGAACCTGATGACACTGGCAAGGCCGGCCTCACAGTGATCCTTTTTAAAGGGCATTCCAATCCTTAAGTGAGAGTACATGCCCTCCCCCAACAGGATCGCTAGCATCAGGGCATGAGGGCCCCCCAAAGGATCTCCCCTCAGGCCCTGCCCCCTTCTAGCCTTATCAGTCCTCCCAGCCAAACGTCAGCACCAGAGGCCCTCCCCTCCTCCGGCCAGGTGAACGGAAACCAGCTATGGAGTTGCCAAATGGCCCCCTTCATGCCTCGGCCCAATCCCCCCCCCCCTTCCTGGTGATACCCTCTTCATCGCCATGTCCCTTTCAGGCCCCGTCCTTGGCAGTGTCCCATGGCATCGTGGCACTGCCTGCATGGCACATGGCAGTGCCCATCTGCTACCTGGCAGTGGCAACCTAGCAGAGCTACCAGGGGACTGAACCAGGTAATGAACCATATTGTGTCAGGTGCCATGGAGTGGCTGTTCGTGACCAGCACAAAACCACTTTCGGGGCTCTCCTGCTATTCTCCCAGAAATTTTTTTTCAAAACAATGAATCCAGTCCAAGATTTTACACCACCCGCTTTTAGGTTTGCCTCGTCTTAACTGCTTTTACACAAACTCCGAGATCCAGCCATCGATCTCCATAGTTACTTCAACTCATGTTCCACAGGCTGCAGTAAGATCTCACAAACCTGAAAATCACTCCAGGTATCTTCTGGCATTTCAGCCTTCTTCTCAGCTCTGTCTGACTTTACTGAATGGTTCTCTGTTCAGACTTCTTTGAAAGCTCTCTTCACTCTTCTAGTTTCCTTAACTTTTCAGATCTCTGCTCTTGTATTAATCATTACTCCATGGTATGACTTTTATTCTCACAAAGCTGATAGAGACACTCCCTCTCTCGCCTTCTAAACCAATTGCTTCTAGCAGAGCTTTGAAAGCTGCTTTCTCTCTCACACCGATCTCCAACTGCAATCAAATCAGCTAACTAAAACTTAAAAGCTTCTCCATCTTACAAGTCTCCAGTTGCTAAGCAACACCCATATGCTTATGCCTTTTCTTTATTCTTCATGCTAGAGCCCCCTCTAAGCACAATAGAAATACAGTTGGAACTTAACCAACCCCCACACATACAAACATCTTTGTCCAACATGAATCTAACTGTAGGTTTTACTCTTCCAGGTGCAGAAACATTAAATTAAACCCACTTAAAAGTATACCTTCTTTCTAGTGCCTCATAGAAATCTAATTCCATTAAAACTACCTTTGTCTTCCCAATGATTTTTCCACATCTCTGTCTTAAATGAGCGACCATTTATTTTTAAAAAGTGATCCCTATTTCTAGATCATTCTACAAGAGGAAACAGCCTCTCCACATTCCCACTGTCAATACAGTTCCGGATCTTAAAGTTTTCGATCAAGTTGCTTTACACTGCCCAACTCTAGTCGATACAAACCTAACCTCTCTAACCTTTTCTCCTAAGACAACCCACTCATTCCTGGTATAAGTCTAATAAACCTTCTGTGAACTATTTTGAATACATTTACATATTTCTTTAAGTAAGGAGAACACTGTTCACAATATTCCAGGTGCTCCTGCACAACTGAAGCATAACCTCCCAGTTTTGTAATTAATTACTCTCACAATAAACAATAACATTCTATTAGCTTTCATAATTACTTGCTGTACCTGTATACCAGTCTTTTCTGATTCATACACTCGGACTAAGATCCCTCTACACCTCAGAGATGTGCAATCTCTCTCTCACCATTCAGATAATAAGCTTCTTTTTTGTTCCACCTGCCAAAATGGACAATTTATCATTTACCCACTTTATACTCCATTTGTCAGATCTTTGCCCCCCCACTCATTTAACCTATCTATGTCTCTTTGTAGCTTCTTTGCCCCCTTCACAATTTTCTTTCCTACCTATCTTTATGTTGTCAGCAAATTTAGCAATCCTATCTTCAGTCCTTTCATATATAAATTGTAAAATTTGCAGCCCAGCACTGATTCCTGTGGTACGCCCCTTGTCATATCCTGCCAATTAGAAAAATACCCTCTGTTTCTTGTTCGCTAACCAATCTTCAATCCACATCTGTATGGCACTCCCTACAACATGAGCTTTTATTTTACACAATAACATTATCAAATGCCTTCTGGAAATCTAAGTACAGATCATCCACCAATATATCCTTACACATGTGACTCCTTCAAAGAACTCCAATAAATTGGTGAACCATGATTTCTCTTTTACAAAACCATGATGACTCTGCCGCACTGTTTTCTACATGCATCAATCCATCCTTCATTTTCAGAAGAATAACTGTTCTATCTCAATGTTGTACATGAGTGCTGAATAAGCAACAGACCCAGTGGTGGTGAGTCTTTGTGCTCATACAGTCCATGCTCATGTTCCAGGAACACGCTTCACTAAATTGGATGAAGGAGCAAGAAAGCCACTCATGTCAAACCAGCAACTTACAGTTTTCTAACATTTGGAAGCTTCACACATGTACATAACTCAATCACCTTCCAAACCCAAGACCACTACCATCTAGAAGGACAAGAGCAGCAGATACATGGGAACCCCACCATCTGGAGGTTCCCCTCCAAGTCACTCACCACACTGACTTGGAAATATATTGCCGTTCCTTCACTGTCGCTGGGGCAACATCCTGCAACTCCCTCCCTAACAGCACAGGGGGTGTACCTACACTGCAGCGGTTCAAGAAGGCAACTCACCACCACCTTCTGAAGGGCAACTAGGAATGGGCAATAAATGTTGGCCTAACCAGCGACGCCCACATCACATAAATGAATTTATTTTAAATTCCACTGCATAATTCCGCATAAAATGGCCTCATTCTGAAATATGCAGGTGGAATTTGAACTCGGTAGCAATGGGCAGGCCAACAGTTTAAATATTAATCACTCTGCTCCTGCAGATCTCCAGTTTTAAGAATTTGACTTCGCCCACCAGATATTAATGTCATGCAAAAATGCTAATCACGGTTCCACTCGTAAGGTCCAAATAGCATTTTAACTGTTGTCTGGGTGGGGAAGCTTTCCCACTAAGTTCATCAGTTTGAGGGGAAGACAAAAGGTCCCTCCAGATAAGGAAGCAGGAGTGATCTTCTTGACCCTTTACAGGATGTTGCAGCCTTCTCTACCTGAATTACAGCCCTTCTTTTCTTTAAAACCATCCTTAAATCCTCTCCCACCACTCATCTCAATGAGGTCGCAGCCCTTGGTAGTATGAAGCTTTGTGCAGATGAAGGAGACACATCCTGAGTAAGTGAGACAATCCAGAGTGGGAATTGGAATTTGGTAATTTGGTGCAGTGAGGTAATCAGGAAAGGTAAGTGGTAAGTCTAATTCTGCTGTTTTTCAGCTAAAAGTAGAGGGGGATGCAAAAAGGGTGGCGGAGTTGCACTACTGGTTAGGAAGAATATCACAGGGAGGACACCTCAGAGGGCAGCGAGGCTATATGGGTAGCGATCAGGAATAAGAATGGTTTACTACAAGCCTCCCAACAGCCAGTGGGAGATAGAGGAGCAGATAGGTAGACAGATTTTGGAAACGAGTAAAAACAACAGGGTTGTTGTGGTGGAGCCTTCAACTTCCCCAATATTGACTGGGACTCACTTAGTGCTGGGGGCTTGGGCGGGGCAGAGTTTGTAAGGAGCATCCAGGAGGGCTTCTTAAAACAATATGTAGATAGTCCAACTAGGGAAGGGGCTGTACTGGACATGGTATTGGGGAATGAGCCCTGCCAGGTGGTAGAAGTTTCAGTAGGGGAGCATTTCAGGAACAGTGACCACAATTCAGCAAGTTTTAAAGTGCTGGTGGACAAGGATAAGAGTGGTCCTAGGGTGAATGTGCTAAATTGGGGAAAGGCTAATTATAACTATATTAGGCGGGAACTGAAGAACCTAGATTGGGGGCAGATGTTTGAGGGTAAATTAACATCTGATATGTGGGAGGCTTTCAAATGTCAGATGAAAGGAATTCAGGACCGACATGTTCCTGTGTGGAAGAATTTCTGGAACCTTGGATAACGAGAGATATTGTAGGCCTCGTCAAAAAGAAAAAGGAGGCATTTGTCAGGGCTAGAAGGCTGGGAGCCGACGAAGCCTGTGTGGAATATAAGGAAAGTAGGAAGGAACTTAAGCAAGGAATCAGGAGGGCTAAAAGGGGTCACGAAAAGTCATTGACAAATAGGGATAAGGAAAATCCCAAGGCTTTTTACACATACATAAAAAGCAAGAGGGTAGATAGGCAAGAGAATCTATGTGTGGAGCCAGAGGAAATGGGTGAGGTACTAAATTAATACTTTGCATCAGTATTCACCAAAGAGAAGGAATTGGTGGATGTTGAGTTCGGAGAAGGGTGTGTAGATAGCCTGGGTCACATTGAGATCCAAAAAGACGAGGTGTTGGGCATCTTGAAAAATATTAAGGTAGATAAGTCCCCAGGGCCTGATGGGATCTATCCCAGAATACTGAAGGAGGCGAGAGAGGAAATTGCTGAGGCCTTGACAGAAATCTTTGGATCCTCACTGTCTTCAGGTGATGTCCCGGAGGACTGGGGAATAGCCAATGTTGTTCCTTTGTTTAAGAAGTGTAAGAAGGATAATCCAGGGAACTGCAGGCCGGTGAGTCTTACGTCAGTGATAGGGAAATTACTGGAGAGAATTCTGCGAGACAGGATCTACTCCCATTTGGAAGCAAATGGACGTATTAGCGAGAGGCAGCATGGTTTTGTGAAGGGGAGGTCATGTCTCACTGACTTGATAGAGTTATTCGAAGAGGTCACAAAGATGATTGATGCAGATAGGGCAGTGGATGGTGTCTATCTGGACTTCAGTAAGGCCTTTGACAAGGTCCCTCATGGCAGACTGGTACAAAAGGTGAAGTCACACGGGATCAGGGGTGAGCTGGCAAGATGGATACAGAACTGGCTAGGTTATAGAAGGCAGAGAGTAGCAATGGAAGGGTGTTTTTCTGATTGGAGTGCTGTGACTAGTGGTGTTCCGCAGGGATCAGTGCTGGGACCTTTGCTGTTTGTAGTATATATAAATGATTTGGAGGAAAATGTAACTGGTCTGATTAGTAAGTTTGCAGACGACACAAAGGTTGGTGGAATTCCAGACAGCGATGAGGACTGTCAGAGGATACAGCAGGATTTAGATCATTTGGAGACTTGGGTGGAGAGATGGCAGATGGAGTTTAATCCGGACAAATGTGAGGTAATGCATTTTGGAAGCTCTAATGCAGGTAGGGAATATACTGTGAATGGTAGAACCCTCAAGAGTATTGACAGTCAGAGAGATCTAGGTGTACAGGTCCACAGGTCACTGAAAGGGGCAACACAGGTGGAGAAGGTAGTCAAGAAGGCATACAGCATGCTTGCCTTCATTGGCCGTGGCATTGAGTATAAGAATTGGCAAGTCATGTTGCAACTGTATAGAACCACACTTGGAGAATAGTGTTCAATTCTGGTCACCACACTACCAGAAGGATGTGGAAGCTTTAGAGAGGGTGCAGAAGAGATTTACCAGGATGTTGCCTGGTATGGAGGGCATTAGCTATGAGGAGTGGTTGAATAAACTCGGTTTGTTCTCACTGGAACGACGGAGGTTGAGGGGTGACCTGATAGAGGTCTACAAAATTATGATAGTCAGAGGCTTTTTCCCAGGGTAGAGGGGTCAAGTACTAGGGTTTTTTTTTAAGGTGCGAGGGGCAAGGTTTAGAGGCAAGTTTTTTAGACAGAGGGTAGTAGGTGCCTGGAACTCGCTGCCGGAGGAGGTGGTGGAAGCAGAGACGATAGTGATATTTAAGGGGCATCTTGACAAATACATGAATAGGATGGGAATAGAGAGATACGGATCCAGGAAGTGGGGAAGATTTTAGTTTAGACGGGCAGCATGGTCGGCACAGGCTTGGAGGGCCGAAGGGCCTGTTCCTGTGCTGTACTTTTCTTTGTTCTTTGTTCTTATGGGATCTTTCTTTGCCAGCTGCCACTCTGCAGCCTATACCTTACAGGTTAGGGCACACCTGTAGTTGTCCATTGTGCCTATCTGAAACTGGCAGTGGGCACATTGCTGTGCTAACTGCAATATACATTGAGCGGGATTCACCGTTTCTGAGACTAAGTGTTGACCCCAACACAGAATTCGTGGACTTTCACGACAGAAAAAATGCCGCCAAACCTGGACCAATTCCGCTACCATTGAGGACTAGCACCAGTACCGGGTGGAACACAATCAATTCCAATGGAAAACGGTGCAGGATTCGCTGGGTCCATGATTGACACTCAGGAGGCTGACAAGCTGCAGCCGCATATACACATTACATTCCACACACATACGTATCCCAGCCAACAGGGTGGCACTGGTTGTGATGGAGTGCAGCCATACAGCTGATGGGTCGGCTGGAGCCAGAGGGTACAATGGGGGATACCCTGGGGGACACCTATATGACCTGTGGCACTAAGTTCAAAATGGGCTGTTAGCAGTGTGTGCAGCTGCATGGCTGCCTTGCCGGCCATGGCAATGGTGTTCCATGCCTGTCCACCCCGACGCCACAACCCACCTCTTGGCCACCACCAGTTCTCCCTCCCGCCCCCCCCCCCCACCCCCCGGACCTGGAAGAAGCCCCCCGGCCAGCGGCACAACTGTCAGAAAACTATGGTGATGTTGGACACCTTCCACACCTGTTATCTCTCCCTCAGCAGCCGCCACGCCAGTTTCACGATTTTTAAAAGCACAAGTGAACCATGCCACCAGGAACGCGGCCCACCAGAGGCAGAGAATCGCGGAGGCCCCATAGAATACCGGGTCGGGCCCACTAATGATATGCAAACGGTGTCTAATGTACTGCGTTCTGGTACGCATTGACGCCACTGTTGAGGTGATGGAGAATTGCGATTTGGTGTCAAATTGGCGCCTGCCGCGTTTTTGACATCAGAACCAATTCTGCGCCCAATCGTCTTTCCCGATTTTAGCATCGTCTCACGGAGAATCCCGCCCATTATCTTTAAAAAGACCAGTGGAGACTACCGCCAAAGGCAAGTTACCTGAATGTGGAGCCCGAAGGAACACAAGTCATCGGGTAGTGTCCTCCCCCACGAGATTTATTTGTGTTATGGGCCAGGGCTTAGAAACTCCAAAGTGTATTCTGAAGTTCACCTGGCCTACAACCTTTGTGTTGAATTTGGCTGGGATGAGCACAAAACCCTTCACTGCAGGTGTGATTCATCAGACTTCCTAGACACTTTAATCCAAACAAGGTTTGTTCTAAGAATGTAGTTAACATATATATATAAACACAGCAATATTTTTTATCAATTATAAATGTAATAATAATAATCTTTATTGTCACAAGTAGGCTTACATTAACACTGCAATGAGGTTACTGTGAAAAGTCCACACAGCTACAGTAATCTATGTATAACGCTTAATGAATTTCCCCTTAGCTGTTCCAATTCAATAACAAAATCCAATTAAGCCAAACCTCCTTTTCAAGGGCGTCGCCCAGCACACTGTATTCTCACTTGAATGGGACAGGTCTTTTTCCTGAAATTCTGATCAAGTTCCGAACAACAGATTCAAACTTCTTCTGGAAAACAACTGTATCTTTCAAGTTACCAAGGCAGTTAACGACATCCAATATGCTTTTTACTGGAACAACTTTAAAAATGGAAACAGCGGAAAACAGGCAAAACACTTCTTTCTCCTTCTGAGTTCACAGCAGTCAAACTGAAACTGAAACTCCCTCTCACCTCACAGCCACAGCCCAATGTGCTACAAGTCACATGATAAGAGATTGAACCTTTCTTAAAGGGACACTCACATGACACTTGTTACCCCTAGTTGGCATTCCAGTGGGTGGTTGCCCTCCTCCCTTGGTAGGCAAGCTGCTTTGGGGGCCATGACTTGCATTCACAGTACACTGAGGATAGCAATTCAATTACCAGTGGTTTAGCTACCAACTTCTTTTGTAGATTACAGTGATTCAATTTCCAGACATTTGTGACCAGCTTTGGGAGCCTTAGGACAAATAGGGCTGGGCAAATAAATGCTAGTCTAGCCAGCGGCACCCACATCCTAAAAGAAAGTAAGGCCAGGAAGAGGGTGAGGAGAGATTCACACGGAAATTTTCATTTGGAGTATTTTCAATTGGGCAATTTGCAGGGCCGAAGAGGAATCAGCATGGGGCTATACATTTTGTTTCCAGATCTTTATTATAGTGCATTCGAGAAATTGATGCCCACATTCCTGATTGGCAGCTTTCTGATCTGGGAATGGGAAATCAAACAGGGGAGCTTGAAAGATGAGGGGCATCAGGAGCAAGAACAGACTCTTTTACTGACGGCAACAAACATCTGTCTGCAAGACATAAATTACATCTGGAAGCCTTGAAATCTCAATACCCACAAATATCAGAAAAAATGTTTCCTAAGCTCCAGGCGGATTTTCCTAACCTCAGCTGAAAACGCCTTTAATTTTCGTTAAAAATTGTCACCTCCTAACTTGTGCCACCCATATTTGGGAACAAATGCTGACAGCATTCCGGCAGGCTGAGAAAGAAATTATGTATCAGGTCTTAATTGTGCTATCGGACTCCATTTGGCATATTTATGTGTGCCTCCAACGTGTTTCAACCCCTTTTCTTTCTAACCTCCTCCAACTTTATAAGATATCTGCACTCCTCCAATGTTGACCTCTTGTTCATCCTCAATTTTAATAATTCTACGACTAGCAGGTGGGCCTCCAGTGACCAAGGCCCTAAGCGTTGGAATTTCTTCCCTACACCTCCTGGTCTCTACTTCCTTTACCTCCTTTATGATGCTCCTTTAAAACCAACCTTTTCTTTTTTTGGTCAGTCGTTACGTGACTCAGTGTTAAATTATGTTTGATAATGCGCCTGTGAAAGTTGTTTTTGATGTTTTGACTACTTGAAAAGTATAAGTACAAATTGCTGTTGCTGAACTCTAGTCGTTAAGATGGATGTCTGCCCAAAATCGCAACAGTCGGGGGAACTCACCAGTGAGCTAGCACTATAACCAGTTGTTAAATCTTTGATCTGTCACCATCCTGTTCATAAGTGGCAATCTGCACTGCAGAGGTGAGAGGCTTCACTTATTAAAAAAATATTAGAAAACCTGGGGTCTTATCTTTGACAAAGGTGAAAAGGAGATCTGCTAGATTTGCTGAATATTATGTGGGATTTTGCAAAAGTAAATCAGGAAAATCCATTTCCATTAATTGGTGGATTAGTACCCAAGACTTATACATTATTCATCGCCAAAAGAGCAAAGGGAAAGGTTTGAACATTGTTTTAAATGCAGAGGATTGTTTGACCATGCTCTACTCGAAACAATAGTCAATATGGACTCAATAATAGTTTTTAAAGGAGAAGTGGATCCATTTTTTTTAAGTACATGGGGCAAGAAGAATAGGACTAAGTGAAAAGCTTTTAGGCACAGTGGGTTGAATGGCTTCCTTCTGTGCTGAATCATTCAATGATTTTAAAAGCTCAACATCTAACCAATCAAGACCAGGTGAAGGCACCCTGTGAATTGGGATGCAAAGTTTAAATTGTTGCAGTTACACTTTTCATCAGGGGATCTATGTTTATGGTTTGGAACTCTCCCTCAGGGGGCTCTCATGCAGCTCTCTGTGAAGTTGCTACCAGTTCTATATTGATCTGCAGATTTTCTAATGTCCCTCAGATATGAGAGTAGCAATTCTGCAGATGATCTGACACACTATGTTTGGAAGGTCTTGCTGAAGAGGCTCAATGGATTCTTCTGTTCTATTGAATTCTCCTCGAGCCAGGGCTGTACCTGTAAAATAAGAATGTATGGACACTGCAGCAGAAAATACCTGGGACTAGACTTTCATTTAGATTGTTTCACCTCAACTTGCTGTTTTTCACTTGCACTAAATGCACCATTGGGTATTGCTTTCTGATGCTCTACTAGTGATCCATGGTGCATAGATCTGAACTGGTGCCTACATGCATGTGCGTGAAGGATGATAACAAGAGGCATGTATATCTTCTTGGACAGCTCCTAACACAACAAAATAAGGAACATATGCTACAAGCTGCCTGCATGAAAGGGTTGAGTGCACAATATCAAAGTCAATTCCCCTGAGTGCCAAGCTCTTGCTGATCAAATATGTCTGCATGTCAATGATGTATGAGTTTCAAAGGAAAGTAAGAAGAAAGAATTAAAAAGGATGCTAAATGGGTATAAAAGGCTACAAGTGCTGGATTTAAAAACACAAAACATTGGAAATACGCTGCAGGTTCATCAGAGTCTGTTGACAATAAAGACATTAGAAACATTTCTTGGAACTGAAAACAGAAAGAAAAGCAAGCTCCCCGTAGAACAAAAATAAGGAAAAAAGGGAGAGAACACAAGATGTAAAGATGAACTTGGTTTAGTGTTAACAGAGTTCCTTCAGAGTTGTGGGTTCAAACCCTAATTGATGACTTCAACATACAATCTAAAATGGCACTTCAATGTAATACTGAGGGAGTTTTAAATTGTAAAAGAAGATTCCGGCCTTGAAATTTAGCTCCATGACACCCAGTTTTGCCTTCAAAATAGGGCCAACAATGTGCAGGCTCACTTCTGGTGCTAGCCACACCTGACATAATAGTGATGATGTTCGCATGCACACAAAAAGAGCATCTGCCAGAGTATGCAGAGGAATTGGATTATAGTGCAGCATGGTGGCGCAGTGGTTATAGGTTGTAGGTTCCCGCCGAGTCTGAGTTGGTTTCCTCCAGGTGCTCCGGTTTGCTCCCACAGTCCAAAGATGTGCAGGTTAGGTGGGGTTACAGGGATAGGGTGGGGGAGGGGTCTAAATAGGGTACTCTTTAGAGGGTCGGTGCAGACTCAATGGGCTGAATGGCCCCCTTCTGCTCTGTGTGGAATCTATGGATTCTGTGAACTCGGTCAGCCTGTAATGCTGATTTGAAATCAACACTGCCTTTTTGGAGTTCAACACAGCAGCTACATATGAAGCCCTCTTAACTTCTCACAGCTAAACATGGGTATGGCAGCAGGATGAAACCCCCCCATCCCTGACCTCAGTACAATTTGCAGGATCATCAACTACAAACAAGTTAGTTGCTGATTCTTGCCTCAATTGTAAAAATGTTTGGTGGTTTCCAGAGTTGCTTAAAGTACTGAAGTCTACAGGAGATGGTGTGGCACAAGTTGTAGGACTTTGTTCTGACACCAAGGATTTGCACAAACCAATCACTCCCTGAATATGGGTGTAGTAGTCCGTACCCAGCTTGGACTACAAGAATACAAGGAGAATAAGTAGAGTTGCTAGAAGAGGAAGGAGGAGGAGAAGGCCTCTCAGCAAGAGACTATGTCAATCCAGGTAGTTTAGGGAGAAATTCTCACATCTGAACCTCTGCAAGGACCAATGTGTCAGCCTTCTGCACTTCACAAAGGACATCCTCACTGAAACCTGCCTCTCTCTGCAGCTCCAACTGACTACATGCAGGGCAACGAAAGGAAAGTATTACTCATGGATGGGAATGTGACCGCGGGCATTAACTTTTATGCATCTGGCTCCTTCCAGACTGGAGCGGGTGGTATTTTCAGTGTCTCCCAGTTTCCTGTCCACTGTTGCATAAGGGAGATCACTGAGCCGCTAAATTCCAAGAGTGTTGTGATGCACTATTAATTACCACAAAGACGAGAGTAGTGGAATAATCAAGGCTTTATTGAGCAAAGATGTTGTGCCTCCTGTAGCTGGAACCAGAATGGCTGCAGCACCGGCGAGCGCACACATTTATACACCGCCTATTGGGCGGAGCCAGCAGGCAGGGATTTACCCATGTACCTCTATTATACGTGTCTTACCGTAATACATATAATACTGCTAATGGCGACTACCACATTCACCCCTATTAAAAAAAAGTCCAGCGGGGGCGGGTGGAAAAAAGAATTACAAGTTCAGTCTGTCGGAGGCCTAGACCCTCCTCTGCGATCGCCTCAGTCCTGGTGGTGATGTAGACGCCGACTTGGTCACCTGTGACTCCGGGAACGAGTTGACGTCGCCTTCGTCACCCCTGAGTGGAACCAATGGGAGGACAGATCCGCCTGGAGTGGGGGCTGCGGTGAGGTTCGCTGGGGGGAGGGTGAGTGGTGCAGGGGTGAATGAGGCAATCGGGGGGTGGGGGGGGGGGGGGGCAGTGTCAGGTTGGGGCCTTGGGTGGGGATCCAGCGGGTGCCAGGTCCCGAAGGGAGACTGTGTCCTGGCGCCCGTCGGGGTGTGCCACGTAGGTGTATTGCAGGCTTGCGTGTAGGAGGTGGACCCTTTCGACCAAAGGGTCCGACTTAGGGGTCCGCACATGCTTGCGAAGAAGGTCGGGTCCAGGAACTGTCAGTCATGTTGGGAGCGAGACCCCGGAGGTGGACTTCCTGGGGAAGGCAAAGAGACATTCATGAGGGGTCTCATTAGTCGCGGTGCAGAGGAGCGATCGGATGGAGTGGAGCGCGTCGGGGAGGTCCTCCTGCCAGCGGGAGACCGGGAGATTTTTAGACCGCGGGGACAGCAGGCCGGCCTTCCAGACCGTCCTGTTCTCCCTCTCCACCTGTCCGTTTCCCCGGGGGTTGTAGCTGGTCGTCCTGCTCGAGGCGATGCCCTTGCTGAGCAGGAACTGACGCAGCTCATCACTCATAAAAGAGGATCCCCGATCGCTGTGGACGTAGGTGGGGAAACCGAACAGTGTGAAGATGCTGTGGAGGGCTTTAATGACCGGGCAGAAGTCATATTGGGGCATGGGATGGCGAAAGGGAACCGGGAGTACTCATCGACCACGTTTATAAAGTACGTGTTGCGGTCGGTGGAGGGGAGGAGCCCTTTGAAGTCCATGCTGAGCTCAAAAGGGCGGGAGGCCTTCACCAGGTGTGCTCGATCTGGCCGGTACAAGTGCGGCTTGCACTCCGCGCAGATCTGGCAGTCCCTGGTGACAGTCCTGACCTCCTCAATGGAGTAGGGCAGGTTGCGGGCCTTAATGAAATGGAAGAACCGGGTGACCCCCGGGTGGGAGAGGTCATAGTGGAGAGCCCGGAGTTGGTCCACTTGTGCGCTGGCACATGTACCACGGGATGAGGCGTCAGGCGGCTCGTTGAGCTTCCCCGGGCGATACAAAATCTCGTAATTATAGATGGAGAGCTCGATCCTCCACCTCAAGATCTTGTCGTTTTTGTTCTTGCCCCGCTGTATGTTATTGAACATGAAGGCAACCAACTGTTGGTCAGTGAGGAGGGTGAATCTCCTGCTGGCCAGGTAATGCCTCCAATGTCGCACAGCTTCCACAATGGCTTGGGCCTCCTTTTCGACAGAGGAGTGCCGAATTTCGGAGGCACGGAGGGTGCGGGAAAAGAAGGCCACGGGCCTGCCCACCTGGTTGAGGGTGGCGGCCAGAGCCACGTCTGGTGCATCGCTCTCGACTGAAAGGGGAGGGACTCATCAAACGCGTGCATCGTGGCATTGGCGATGTCTGCCTTGATGCGGTTGAAGGCCTAGCGGGCCTCAGCCGTCAGGGGAAAAACTGTGAACTGAATGAGTGAGCGTGCCTTGTCCGCATAGTTAGGGACCCACTGGGCATAGTAGGAGAAAAACCAAAGGCATTGTTTCAATGCCTTGGGACAGTGGGGGAGTTCCATGAGGGGGCCCATGCGGTCAGGGTCGGGCCCTATAACTCCATTTTCCACGACATAGCCAAGGATGGCTAAGCGGTTGGTGCGGATAACGCATTTCTCCTTATTGTACGTGAGGTTAAGGAGTTTGGCTGTCTGGAGGAATTTTTGGAGGTTAGCGTCGTGGTCCTGCTGATCGTGGCTGCAGATGGTGACGTTATCTAGGTACAGGAAGGTGGCCCGCAGTCCGTACCGGTCAACCATTCAGTCCATCTCACATTGGAAGACCGAGACTCCATTAGTGACGCTGAAGGGAACCCTAAGGAAGTGATAGAGGCGCCATCTGCTTCAAAAGCAGTGTATTGGCGGTCCTCCGGGTGGATGGGGAGCTGGTGGTAGGCGGACTTCAGGTCCACTGTGGAACAGTCCCGATACCGCGCAATCTGATTGACCATGTCACATATGCGTGGAAGGGGTTACGCGTCGAGTTGCGTGTACCGATTGATGGTCTGACTGTAATCAATGACCATCCTGTGCTTCTCCCCAGTCTTTACTACTACCACTTGAGCTCTCCAGGGGCTGTTGCTGGCCTCAATGAACCCTTCCCGCAGAAGCCGTTGGACCTCCGACCTGATGAAGGCCCTGTCCTGGGCACTGTACCGTCTGCTCCTGGTGGCGACGGGTTTGCAATCCGGGGTGAGGTTCGCAAACAAGGAAGGTGGATCGACTTTAAGGGTCGTGAGGCCACATACGGTGAGGTGGGGTAGGGGTCTGCCGAATCTTAAGGTTAAGCTTTGGAGGTGGCACTGGAAGTCCAGGCCAAGTACAGGACATAACTGGGACATTTTCCACATTGCCGGGCAGCGCAAAGGTGGGGGAGAACGTAGAGCCGGAAGTTGCTAAACTCTATGCCTTGGACGGTGAGGGTCGCGATGCAGTACCCCCGGATTTCCACGGAATGGGATCCGGAGGCCAGGAAGACTTTCTGGGTTATGGGGTGTACCGCGAGGGAGCAGCGGTTTACCGTCGTGGGTGGATGAAGCTCTCTGTGCTCCCAGAGTTAAAAAGGCAGGTCGTCTCATGCCCATCGATTTTCACCGTCGTTGTTGCGGTCGCGAGATTTCGGAACCGGGCCAAGAAATTTCGGGATCGAGGCGAGCTGCGGCAGATGCTGGAAGGTCCCGGGCTGGTCAGCGGTGGTGGAGGTAGCGGCAGGCGATGAACGGCCAGATGAGCAGGGGTCCTGAGGCGCCGTCCAAAATGGCGCCGAAGATGGCGGCGCCCACGGGGCGCACATGGCGGGCGGCATCAAAGATGGCGGCGCCCACGGGCCGCACGTGGCTTGCGAAGATGAAAATGGCGGCGCCCCTGGGTCGCACGTGGGGGGTGCAGGAACACCGGGCCTGGAAACAGCGGTGACCGACCGGGCCTGGCAAACAGAAACAAAGTGTTCCTTCTTTCCACATCCGTTGCAGGTCGCGCTCCGTGCCGGGCTGCGCTGCCGGGGTGTTTGTTCTGCCCGCAAAAATAGCACTTGGGCTCCACAGGGTTGGCTGGCTGCTGCACGGCGCAGGCTTACAGTGAGCTGGAGTCGGCAGCTGGTGGGGCCCACGATGCCCACGAGGGTGCCGCGCGGTCGGGGGGGGTACGATTGGATGTTACGGGAGGCCACTTCTAACTAATTCGCGAGCTGCCTAGTTCCCGCAAGATCAAGCGTACCCCCTTCCAGTAGGCGCTGGCGGACGTACGCAGACCTCATGCCCGTAATAAAGGTGTCTCGGATTAAAACTTCTGTGTGCTGGACTGCCGAAACTGCCTGGCAGTCACAGTTCCTCCCCAGGATGTGCAGGGCACGCCAGGAATCGTCCAGAGGCTCACCGGGGAGTTGCTGTCTTGTGGACAGGAGGTGCCTGGCTTATAGTTGG
Organism: Scyliorhinus torazame; assembly: GCF_047496885.1. NCBI lineage: Eukaryota > Metazoa > Chordata > Chondrichthyes > Carcharhiniformes > Scyliorhinidae > Scyliorhinus > Scyliorhinus torazame. Next base: position 94,000,982 of record NC_092708.1, read on the forward strand.
TTGACTGGCCGAACGTAATGTCCCTTCAGGAGCTCCATCGCTTTGGAGTAAGTGGGCGCATCCCGGATGAGAGGAAAAATGTCAGGGCTCACCCGTGAATAAAGGACTTGGAGCTTCTGCACGTCCGAGGGTTCCTCAGCGGATGTTCAGAGGTAGCTTTCGAAGCAGGCTAGCCAGTGGTCAAAAGCGGACGTAGCGTTGGCTGCTTGAGGGCTCAGCTGTAGTCGATCAGGCTTGATGCGAAGATCCATCGTTTTAAAAATCTTTGCTCAATAAATTGATGCACTATCAATTACCACAAAGACGAGAGTAGTGGAATAATCGAGGCTTTATTGAGCAAAGATGTTGTGCCTCCGGTAGCTGGAACCAGAATGGCTGCACACACATTTATACGCCACCTACTGGGCGGAGCCAGCAGGCAGGGATTTACCCATGTACCTCTATTATATGTGTCATACCGTAATACATATAATACTGCTAGTGGTGACTACCACATGTTGAATACATTGTATTCCCTCTTGAGAAGCAGGAATAGTGAACACATGTCTTTCTGAGGATTTCAGACTTCCCCATGGTGCACAGTGCCAATGACTCATACACATTACTGTGTGAGTGCCACATGTTGACGCTGAAAGTACCAGAACTGAAAGACATTCCAGTCACTCAACATATAGTTCCGGTGTACCCATGTCCCGCCATGATTGGTGGTGAACAATTAAGCAACTCACTGGAGGAGGACAAAGCTCCGCAGATATCCCCATCCTCAAAGATGGAGGAGCCCAGCAGGGTAGTGCAAAATAGAAAGCTGAAGCATTCGTAAAAATCTTCAGTCAGAAATGCCAAGTAGGTGAGCCATCTTGATCTCCCCCAGAGGTCCCCAGCATCACAGATGTCAGTCTTCCATGTGATATCTAAAAACGGCTGAAAGCATTGGACACTGCAAAGGCTATGGACCCTGACAATATTCCAGCAATATTACTGAAGACTTGCGCTCCAGAACTTGCCGCACCCCTAGCCAAGCTATTCCAGTAGATCTACAACACTGGCATCTGCCCGGCAATGTGGAAAATGTCCCAGGTATGTCCTGTACACAGGAAACAGGACAAATCCAACCCAGCCAATGAGTGCCCCATTGGTCTACTCTCGATCATCAGTAAAGTGATCAAGGGTCACCGACAGTGAATTCAAGCGGCACTTACTCAGCAATAATCTACTCATGGATGCTCAGTTTGGGTTCTGCCATGGTTACTCAGCTCATTACAGCCTTGGTTCAAACATGGAAACGAGCTGAACTCCAGAGATTAGGTGAGAGTGACTGCCCTTGACATCAAGGCAGCATTTGACTGAGACTGACAATCAGGAGCCCGAGCAAAACTGGAGTCAATGAGAATCAGAGGGAAAACCCTCCGCAGGTTGGAGTGATACTTGGCACAAAGGAAGATGGTTCTGATGGTTGGATGTCAATCATCTCAGCTCCAGGACATCAATGCAGGAGTTCTTCAGGATAGTGTTCTAAGCCCAACCATCTTCAGCTGCTTCATCAATGATGTTCCTTCCATTATAAGATCAGAAGTGGGGATGTTTGCAGATGACTGCACAATATTCAGCATCATTCATGACTATTCAGATACTGAAGCAATTCATGTCCAAATGTAGCAGAATGTGGACAATATTCAGGCTTGGGTTGACAAGTGATAAGGGCGGCATGTGGCTCAGTGGATAGTACTGGGACTGCAGCGCCGAGGACCCAGGTTCGAATCCTGGCCCTGGGTCACTGTCCGTGTGGAGTTTGCACATTCTCCCCATGTTTGCGTGGGTTTCGTCCCCACAACCCAAAGATGTGCAGGTTAGGTGGATTGGCCACGCTAAATTGCCCCTAAATTGGAAAAAAAAATAATTGGGTACTCTGACAAGTGATAAGTAACATTCACATCACTTCAGACAACACGGTGGCGCAGTGGTTAGCACTGCTGCCTCACGGCGCCAAGGTCCCAGGTTCGATCCCGGCTCTGGGTCACTGTCCGTGTGGAGTTTGCACATTCTCCACATGTTTGCGTGGGTTTCGCCCCCACAACCCAAAAGATGTGCAGGGTAAGAGGTTGGCCACGCGACATTGCCCCTTAATTGGAAAAAATGAATTGGGTACTCAAAATTTATTTCAAGAAACATTCACAGCACACAAGTGCCAGGCAATAACCATCTCCTACAAGAGAGGATCTAACCATCACCCCATGGCATTCAATGGCATTACCATCGCTGAATCCCCCACTATCAACATCCTAAGGGCATTATTGATCAGAAACTGAACTGGACTAGCCACATTTACACTGTGGCTACCAGGGCAGGTCAAAGGCTAGGGATCCTACGGCAAGTAACATCCCTCCTACATCCCCAAAGCCTGTCCACTATCTACAAGGCACAGACAGGAATGGATGGAACACTCTCCACTTGCCTGGATGAGTGCAGCTCCAATAACACTCAAGAAGCTTGACACCATCCAGGACAACACAATCTGCTTAATTGCTCCTCCTTCCACAAACATTCAAACCCTCCACCACCGATGAACAGTGGGAGCTGTGTGTACCATCTACAAGATGCACTGCAGGAACTCACCAAGGTTCCTTCAGCAGCAACTTCCAAACACATGACCACTATCATCTGGGAAGACACGAGCAGCCTGGGAACACCACCACTTGGATGTTTCCCTCCAAGTCACTCACCATCCTGAAAAATATCGCTATTCCTTCACTGTCACTGGGTTAAAACCTGGAACTCCCTCCCTAATAACACTGCTGGTGGAACTACAGTGCTTCAGGGGGCAGCTCACCATCACCTTCGCAAGGGCAATTCGGGGTGGGCAATAAATGCTGATCGAGCCAGCGACGCCCACATCCCATAAACCCATTTATTTTTAAATGTGCAATATACAATATAGACCAGTGCCTGGCATCTTGCACCAATCATGATGACTCCATTCTGCAGTGGTCCACTGTGCTATCTGCATTAGAGCCACCAAGTCAAACCAGAAGATGGCTCACAGGTGCCAATGGCAATCCTTTGGAAATATGGCTCAATACTCCGTTTTGCAATTCTTGCACACATGGGAGGCATGAATATAACGAATGCCATTCTGCCACATAAACTTGATAAAGCAGACCACTGGGGCGTTGAAAAAATCCTTCCATAACCTAAACCACACTGGATGAGTCTTGCAATACTTGGCAGAGCGAGTGTCCGGATTTGTGGTGATCTGCTGCATCCTGCACAATCTCACCATCATGTTGACACAACCCTTGTCGCCAGCTGGTGATCTTGTGAGGAGGAGAAGGAGGAGGAATGGCTATCAGCACAGTCCTTTTCTGACAGGGCTGTCTGTGATTGATCACCCAACTGCAATTCCCCCCATGTCCCATTCATGAACAAACCCGCACCTTAGCTTCCTTCTGTTGCTGATCATCACAGGGTCGACTTGACCACAATTCAAAAAGAAAAGTCACCACAAAATAAACAAATTGTCTCATTCGAGCCATGTCATATGGTATAAAATATCAACTAATCACTCTTGTATAATACCTCAGTGTGCACTCCTGTGCAGTACTACACCAGAGACTGCAGCAGATCATCTTGCAGGATGGCCTCCAGCTGTTCAGGTCCTCAAAGACCCAGTTTAGGACTGCACCATTTTGACATTGGTGGCAGAAATCTGAGTTGGTTGACTGACAGGCATCCTGAGAGAGGACAGCAAGTGCATAATCCATGAAACCACTGCCACTTCCCCAGGCCGGCCCTCAGCAATCGTAGGCTGAGATATCCTGGCCCTGGCCCTGCCCACTGTCGGTATCATCCGGTCCTTCTGCAAGTCAATGGCCCCGCCATGGCGGGGTTGGAAAATGCCGGTCCTGGTAATCTGCTGGAGGAAAAATTGCTGCATTGCCGTGACACTCTGCCAGCCAATTTGAGAACTGCTATCCACAGATGTGATTGCCGCGGTCTGAGACTGCATGGCAACAACCAAGCTTGCTTCCACTGCGGCACCCAGACATTTGGTAGCTTCTGATTACCCTGCAATGGAAACTGAGACATCAACCATCAGATGTTGCACCATGGGGATTGGATTCATAAATGCTATCATGTGTTTGAGCACCACTTCCACATGTAAATGATGGACGCTGGGCAGAGCCCTGTGCTAATTTGAAGCCAGACTCTTCCATGCTCCTTAACATTGAGAGCAGATTTTCTGGCCGGCCTGTCAATGCGCAAAGCATTTCACCATGCATAACCTTCAACCTTCTTCTATAGGCTGTCTCTTTCTGGGCCTGAACCTGACTGTGTCACCAGAAGGGGGCGGGGATGAGCTCAACCTGAGATCCCGCCAGTACAAATCCTGTTTTTGGCTACTTCAAGACTTCCTGGCCATCACGGGGTTTGCGCCCGTGACTAACAGGGCTGCTCGGTCACAACTTTGGTCTGAGTCCTCTGCAACAGAACTCATGTATAACCTTGAACTCCAGGGAGCTGGGAACAATACTATCCTTGAGCCCTGGTGCAGGTCTCTCCTGACTGATATCTCATCAAGTGTTGATCCCATCTCTAATCTATTCCCTCTAGTATTATGTTGTCACTAACCATGCTGGTGATTACAAGTGTTAAATCAAGTGACCATTTTTGCCCTTATAAGAACATAAGAACTAGGAGCAGGAGTAGGCCATCAGGCCCCTCGAGCCTGCTCCGCTGTTCAATGAGATCATGACTGATCTTTTGTGGACCCAGCTCCACTTTCCGGCCCGAACACCATAACCCTTAATCCCTTTATTCTTAAAAAGACTATCTATCTTTATCTTAAAAACATTTAATGAAGGAGCCTCTACTGCTTCACTGGGCAAGGAATTCCATAGATTCACAACCCTTTGGGTGAAGACGTTCCTCCTAGACTCAGTCCTAAATCTACTTCCCTTTATTTTGAGGCTATGCCCCCTAGTTCTGCTTTCACCCGCCAGTGGAAACAACCTGCCTGCATCTATCCTATCTATTCCCTTCATAATTTTATATGTTTCTATCAGATCGCCCCTCATCCTTCTAATTTCCAACAAATTTATTCTAATAATGTAATCCTTGGGTTTATAGTCTGTACAAGACACAATGCACCAATCCCTCAAAAGGGATTTAGTCACATGTTATGGATACATTTATTAAAATTAGGCATATGTGAAGAGTTATACAGAGATATAAAGCTTGACGACATCAGAGCTGTATGTGCTCTGCTCAAATCAAAAGTCAACAAAAGACTGGCTCTCATGACATGTTTCCCTTCTAGTAATGTCATTCTGGTAACCCTTAAAGGCATATTACAACAGTTTTTTGTCTATATCATTGACCTCCTAGGTTGCAGTCTTTGGATATCTGAAAGGCATGAAGGAAACTTATAAAGAGGGGAAGGATAGAAAGAAGGAGATGCATGCTTACACAAAGTGAAAGAGGGGAAGGATAGAAAGAAGGAGATGCATGCTTACACAATCTGCATCTTGTAAATCAGAAGAGAGTGTGGGATGAGAAGAACATGGGACATGCCAGATATAAGGATACTGTCGTCTTCAATGATTTTATGCCCTTTGCTGTCGATGTTCTTTGTCATGGTCACTCCAATGATAGTGACAGTTGTTTCCTCCATTGGGCTAAGGATATGCAGCCATGACTTGCACCTGCTGATTCGGTGTGGCTTCTTCTGGTTATGAACCATCTTGTCCTGCAAGAAAAAGGACGTGTATTCACGTGTGTGGTGTAATACATTTATCTGATATGGCTGCCATAGTTAAATAGCTGGAAATCTGTTTAAGCTACAAGATGTAGGTATGAGGCTTGCAACAGTGTGGAGTGTATGGGTGTGAGATGAAACTATGAATGTGAGGTATGAGTCATCATTGAATGAAACCTTTAGTCGGCGAGTGATGTGGTTATCATGCATTGAATAGTCTTGGTAGAGTATGGCATTTTAAAATTTCAAAAATCTTGATGTGAGGTCACTGAACTTTTGTGGCAATACATCCAGGTAATTGGGGTTAAATTCTTGGCATTGATCACGATGGCCACCCCATCCCACTTTTTGTTTAGTGGGTCTCCTGGCTCCCTGAGAATAGATTACATTTCTCATTTTTGCCACTCCTGCACCAAAACATCAATGCGACATTGGAAAGTCTTGAAACCAGAATTAGTTGCAAACTGACTTCTAGCACTGCTCCAGTTACCATGCATCACCCCTTTATAAGGTGAATCTGCCACTAACTGGTAGAGGCTAACTTTAACTGATGCCAACTATTCAAAGTTGTGTACCCTCACCTCAGTCACTCAACTTCATACTGGTTGTACACTATAATCTTTCAATTCGCAGACAATATGAAGTTTGTGCGCTGCCTAAATTTGAAACAACGGATATGGGGTAATCTCATATCATGACCGTTGCCCATTTTCAGGCCTGTTCAATTTTGCACAATCACAGAATTGTTAGAGCACAGGAGGAGGCCATTTGGCTCATCGTGTCTATTCCAGGTCTCCAAACGAGCATCGTGACTTAGTATCATTTCCCTGCCTATTCCCCCGTATCCCTGCACATTGTTTCTATTCACATAATCATCTCATACCCTCTTGAATGTCTCAATTGAACGTGCCTCCACCATGTGGTGGTATGTATTAGGGGTAATACGGTACACCATGATGCCGACAGGCTATTGGTAGATGGATACCGGGTCCTAATAGGATCTGCCGCCTACTGGGCTCCACCTAGAAATGCCGGTATAAGAACCTGGATTTCCCCCAGCAGCTGCATTCTGTAACCAAGCTGCTGGGGAACAAGTTCTGCTGAATAAAGCCTTTAATTGATGTTACCTCAACCTGCCTTGCGTCATATTGACGGTCCAACACACCACACTTTCAGGCAGAGCATTCCAGATCCAAACTACTCGTGTGAAAAAAAACTCCCCTCACATTTGCTTCAAACCACTTTAAATCTATGCCCTCTTGTTCTTGATCCTTTTACAATGGGAACAATTTCTCCCTATCTACTCTGTCTACTCCCTCATGATTTTGAACACGTCAATCAAATTTCCCCTCAGTCTTCTCTCCAAGGAGAACAGTCCCAACCTCTCTAATCTATCCTCATAACTGAAATTTCTCATCCCTGGAACTATTCTTGCAAACCTCTCCAGTTTGTCTAATCCTTCCAATAGTGTGGCACCTAGATTGGACACAATGGCCGGGATTCTCCGACCGCACGCTGGGTCGGAGAATCCCCAGGGGTTGGCGCGAAACCTGCCCCGCGCCGGCTGCCCTATTCTCTGTTGCTGTTTATCGGGGGCCGGCAGGATTCCCGTCACGCCAGTCAGGGGCCGTTGACAGCGGCCCCCCCCCCCCGCCCCAGCGATTCTACGGGCCCCGATGGGCCAAGTGGCCGTCCAGTTTTGGCCCAGTCCCGCCGGCATGAATTACTCACCTCACGCACGACGTGACCTGGCAGGTAAGTGTGCGGGGGCGATCCTGCGGTGGGGGGGGGGGATCCAACCCCGAGGGGGTCCCCACGGTGGCCTGGCCCGCAATCGGGGCCTACCGATCCTCTGGGCGGGCTGTTTCCATGGGGGCCTTCTTTCCTCCGCGCCGGGCCCCTGTCGGAGCGGCGCCAAACACTCCAGCATCAAACTAGCCCCCCAAAATTTGGAGAAGTCCTCACTTTCGGGGGCTGTTGACACCGGAGTGGTTGGCGCCGGTTTTCCCGCCGGAGTGGGGACTTAGTCCCCAGAAGGGAGAATCCCGCCCAATATTCCAGGTGAGGTCGAACTAGTGTCTTGTATTTTTCACTCTATTTCAGAGGAAACATTCAACTGAGGCTCCACTGTCTGCTTAGGTTGATGTAAATAATCGCTAGGCTTGGCCACACTTTGAGGAGAGTGAGGAGTTCTTCTTTGCACTGACCAATGCCATGTTTTTATCAAGCCTTCCTGAGGCAGAATAACTGTTCATCCATCACATTGCTGTTTGTAGGATGTTGCAGGGTGCAAGTTGACTGCTTTCAGACATGTCATTAAATCAAGGCCCTTTCTCGCCTCTCAGATCTTTCTGTAATTTTGTTACATTAAGGCAGGCAAAATATACATTGTTAACATTTGCAAGAACATAAAAATGTAATTTTAGCTCCCAACCTACATCCTAGCTTGTGCAAATGGGTGATTCAGTGGTATTCAAGATGTTTTAGGTGTCCTTGTAACTTGACAGTGCATCATGTTTGACATTGAATCAAATATGGAATTGGAATTGTACTAATGGTTCCCTTACTGCACCTCTGGTGCTGCCCCAGGTTTAGGGCACAGTCTCTGCAATCGACATGCAATGTATATAGACTATTTGAGTTGTCAAAACTGTAGGCAACCTTATCTTATACTTCTCTTCAACTCCGAGAGTGTTAGACACATTTGGTTACACATCTAAACAAACAAATAAGGAGTTGGAGTAGGACATTCAGCTACTCGAGTCTGCTCCGCCATTTCATAAGATCATGGCTAATTTGATAGTCACCTCAAATCTATATCCCGCCTACCTCGATGATGTCACCAAGAATCTATCCATCTCTGCCTTAAAAATATTCAAAGACTCTGCTTCCACCACCTTTTCAGGAAGAGAGTTCCAGAGACTCACAACCCTCTGAGTGAAACAATTTTACCTCATCTCCGTTTTAAATGGGCGACCCCTTATTTAAAACAGTGACCCCCCTCGTTCTAGATTCTCCCACAAGAGGAAACATCCTCTCTACATCCACCCTGTCAATACCCCTCAGGATCTTATATGTTTCAATCAAGTCGCCTCTTACTCTTCTAAACTCCAGTGCATACAAGCCTAGCCTGTCCAACCGTTTCTCAAAAGACAACCAACCCATTCCAGGTATTAGTCAAGTAAACCTTTTCCGAACTGCTTCCAATGCATTTACATCCTTCCTTAAATAAGGGGCTGAATTCAACTTATTGGGAACAAAGTCCCATAGCGAGCACGTTTAGAATGTGTCTCTCGGTGCCCGCCCGGAGCGACTTGCATTGTATAAGGGGCCTCAGCAGGGAACGTGCGGCCGAGGCTGAACATAGCCCTGTTTTGTACACTGGGCAGCTCTGCTTGCCGGAAATCCCCAGTGTGGCTAGAGATCGGGACGCCATTTAAAAATAGCATCCCAATCTCCGAGGCCCCCGAAGCCACACCCCGACACACCAGCCTGAACGCACTACGAGAGAGTCCCTGGAATGCCAACCTGCCAGTGCCCATGTCACCCAGTGACACTGCCAAAGTGCTAGGCTGGCACTACCAGAATGCTATAATGGCACCAACAGTGCCAGGGCACCACCCTGCTCAAAGGACATGCAGCTGGTGGCCCCTTATCCTCTGGGAGACACCCACAAGTGCCGTTTTGTCTGGTCCCTGTTTGTGGGGACCAATGCTGAAGGTCGCTCACCCAATGTCTCTGAGGCGAAGGGGATGAATCCCATAGCTTCGAATATCTGCACATTAAAGTGAGACTAGCTGTCTCACTCTAATATGCAGGTTTGCCAAAAGTGATCTTGCCCACACTGGCCGAGATATACATTACAACATCTCGGAAGATCGCGTTGGATCTCACGAGGCATTGTGAACTGATAGATCCTGGGAGCGGGGTCTTCTGGCTTTAATCGGCCATGCTGCACTTTGCAAGCTGCTTGCAGGCGCAGCATGACCATTGAATCGTGCTCAAGGTAAACAATACTGTACACCAGTACTCCAAATGTGGTCTCAGTCGTGTCCCGCACAACTGAAACATAACCTCCCTACTTTATATTCAATTCCCCTCACAATAAACTTTTACATTCTATTAGCTTTCCTAATTACTTGCTGTACCTGCATCCTAGCCTTTTATGATTCATGCACTTGGACACCCAGATCCACCTGCACCTCAGACCTCTGCAATCTCTCACCATTTAGATAATGGGCTAGATTCTCCATCGGCGTGATCCTCCATTTCACCAGCATGCCCGTGGAGAATCCTGCTGCCGTGACGTGCGACGTTCCCGAAAACAGGTGCGGCGGGATGGCATGAGAAAATCCCGCCCAATATGTTTCTTCTATTCTTCCTGCCAAAATAGACAATTTCCAGATTTGCTCACATTATATTCCATTTGCCAGATCCTTGCCCACTCACTTAACCTATCTATATCCTTTTGTAGCCTCCTAACATCTCCTTCACAGCTTATCTTTCTTCCTATCTTTGTGTTATCAACAGATTTGGCAAATTTATGGGGCTGGATTCTCCGTTATTGGGACTATGTCCCCACGCTGGCGTTAAAACTAGTGTGAAAGGGCCCCATATTCCCAGCCCTGCAGGGTCTAGCAGGGACCCGCCGTAAATCTAGCAGCTTTCGCTGCAGATATGGCCCCTGCACTTCTGGGTCAGAGGCCGCGCATGAGCACAGCACCAGCCTCCAGCCGCCACGCCGTGCTCCATGGCAAACTCGGACCGCGGAGCTGAACCACAAAAATAATCCCCCGATCGGCCGTGCGCCCGACCCTGACTGCCAGCACAAACATTCCCCGGCCGCGTATAAGCCCCCCTTCCGATCGGCCTGCCCCCGACCAGGGCGGCCGTGTACTGGTTCTGCAGCCGCGACGCGAGTATCCCGACCGGCTGGACCACATTAGATCCACACCATTGGGACTTCGGCCGTCGGGGTTGGAAAATGGCTGAGCAGGCCTCCAGCAATGGCCCCAGGTAGGTACTAGGCAGCGCGGCGTACTCGGGGCCCGCAGAATCGGCGAACCGGTGTCGTGTGGGAAAATTCATTCTCCGCCCCCGCACCGGCCGCGATTTCAGCGTCGGGGTGCAGAGAATCCAGCTCATGATCTATGGAGGTAAGTGGCAGCAATACTTGATCAACCATTTTCTATGCTTACAGCACAAATCTAGCTACCTTCTTTCTCTGTGTTGAACCTCTTCCAACGGAATATACAACTGTCAGAAAATTGATTTTTTTCGGCATGTCCTTGCCGATCTTCCATAGTTGCTCCTTAGTGAAGCAGAACAACCTGCTCAATTAGAATGGAGATGCACCTATTAGGAGTCACAGTCCTTATGGTACCCTGCTCCCTTTTCATTCATTGGATTTTCTATGCTTGTGAGCACATTCAAATTAAAATAATGAGCTGACCTCCCTGAATCCTGCAAGGTCAACATCCATGTCGGCTTGCACAAAGAATTGTCACAGCACAATATTCACAGCTCACTCTTTGGCAAGATGACAGAATCAGCCTTACATTAGGTCAAATTCAGACTTGTATCCTGCACACGTTTCTGAGTGGCTAAATTATATCCAGTGCCAGCACATGGATGATTAGATTTCACTACTGAGAGATTCTTCATACAAGATTAAGTAAACATATCTACGGAGCTCCACGCCAAAGATTTGCAAATTAATCAAAACAAAATCTAAAACAAAAGCAAAATTCTGCAGATGATGGCGACCTGGAAGCTGTTGGGAAACACTCAGTAGTTCAGGCGGGGCTGTGAAGGTGGAAACGTTCCTGATGCCGAACTGCTGCATGTTTTCCAGCATTTCATGTCAAAATGGTCTTGTTAAAACTAGAATAAAAGTATATAAAGTAAATGTAAAATAGTTATGTATTTTTTAAAAATCTGAAAAATAAAATTAAATATAAAAATCCCTCTAATGGCAAGTCAAAACTTCAAACTGGCTGGGCCAGCCATGCATCTGTCTACAGGATAGATCATGGGTGGGTTTCTACATTCCCTGGCGCAAATTTCATAATTGGCGATAGGGCGGAAAATCCCTTTTAATGCCGAAATCGGGGGTGGCGCGTGTTTGACGCAGGTTTCGTATGCTCCGCCCCGTCTGAAACAGCGTCATCGTGGCACGCGCCGCACGCCATTGGAACAGCCTCAGTGCGTCACTCTGGAGCGCCGCTGTAATGTCCATGTTGTCCTGGTACATGGCTGCCTGTGACATGGCCGCATTGTCCTGTGCCTCGGCCACCACCCACACAGAGTGCCCCAGGCCTTGGAAATCCTTACCCATGGCCAATACCGTTGATCCAAGGCCACCACGATGTTCGCCATCTGTGCAGTGTAGGCCTGAGTAGCACAAATGTTGGCACCACATCCTGCACCTGCAGGCGATTGGACTCCTGCAACTGCACCTGCAGGTGCTGGATGGTTGCTGACAGCCCGTCCTGTATTCCCCGGCATTTTGCCTGCATCTCCAGCATTGATGAGAGCGCCCTTTTCAGAAGCCTGTGACCCATCTGGGCGGCAGCTAGTCTCTGGGGTCGGCCGCCCTCAGACCGTTCGCCCTCTCAGGAATTCGTATCTCCACTAGCTGTTCTCCACACGTGTGTAGTGCACGCCATATAGTGCCCCAGGAGCCTCTTCACTAACATGCCCAACCCAGGTGAGTGTCTCTGGGATGGTGCAAGGTGTGGTGTCGGTGACAGCAGTGCCGAGAAATCAATGTCATCTCCAGAAGTGTGCTTCGGAGTGACGCAGGGTCGCGGCTGGGGCGCAGGTCACCAGCACGTCCCACCTCGTCACTGGATAAGTCTCGGGGTTGCGGAGGGAGTTGGGGATCCCGGATGGACTTGCTTCGTCACCAGGTGACCCTGCAAGACAAAAGAGAAGATGAAAGGTTCGAGCCTAGGTGGGGGTTGGGTGTGGGGGCATGGGGGGACGGGGGCTGTTGGGGGTGGGTGCTTAACATGCCATAAGGACATCGGTATTCACCGGGGTTCTCCAATGCCGACCTCCACCTCGGCGACTAACCGCTCTCTGACCCCACTGACCAGGTCCAACCCCGTCTGCTCTGTGACGGTGAGGGTTCGCAGGTCCAGCCCCTGTGGTAATACCAGGTATTGCAGTACCTGAGAGGTGGATGCCCATTGGCTAGACCTAGGAGTCTACCATTGGCTAACGTACATAGCTCTGCCCTGAGAGGCGGGGTATAAGAACCAATGCCGTCCCAGCAGCCTTCACTTTCTGTATCGAAGCTGCTGGGTACAGTTCTAGCTGATTAAAGCCGATTAGCTATGACTCACCTTGTCTCGAGATTAATTGATTGTGCATCAATTTAATCAGCTATTACTTCTGAAAAGATGGACCTCCGCATCAAGCCGGAGTGCCTTCAGCTCAGTCCCCACGCAGACAACTCCGCTGCTATCTTCAACACTGGCTGGCGTGTTTTAAGAGCTTCGTCGACACGGCCGCCGACACCCCCACAGAAAGGCAGAAAATGCACCTTCTCCGCTCCCGAGTCAGCCCTGCAATCTACTCTCTGATCGAGGAGGCGGAGAATTATGCTGCAGTTATCGAGCTGCTAGAAGAACACTACATCCGTCCCCTGAACCAGGTCTACGCCCGTCACCTGCTGGCAACCAGAAGGCAGAGCCCTGAAGAAACACTGGAAGACTTCTATCGGGCTCTACTAGTGCTAGGCCAGAACTGTGGATGCCCAGCGGATACGGGGAACGAGCACACGGAACTTTTAATTCAGGACGCTTTTGTGGCAGGTATGACTTCCCCCGACATCCGCAGAAGGCTCCTTGAAATGGACACACTGGGCCTCACTGAGGCCCGGGCCCTGGCAGAGTCCATGGACGTTGCGTACAAAAACGCACTGGCTTTTGCCATCGGATGCACGGCGCCCCCCTGGGCTGCGTGGCACCCCGTCGCGGTGGCCCCCAGACTTTCCCGCTAACCCCGCAGGCCTGCGCCACTAGACGACCCGTTTTCACCGTCGGCCAACGCTGCTTCTTCTGCGGACAGGCGAATCATCCCCGCGCGCGCTGCCCGGCCCGCACCACCACCTGCAAAGGGTGCGGCAAGAAAGGCCACTACATCGCGGTCTGCCAGGGCCGCGCCATGGCAGCAGTCACCAGCGACTATCAGCAGCCTTTGTTCCAGGTCCCGGCCGACCAAGGCCCACCGCCGCCCTTCTATCCCCAGGCAACGTGCGACCCACGGGCGTGGCCATTTTGCCCCCCCCGGCCACCACGCTGGATGGGTGGGCGCCGCCATTTTGTCACTCGCCGACACCATCTTCTGCATCCCCGGACTCAATGTGCGACCCGTGGCTGACGCCATCTTGGATGGGGCCTCAAACCCCCAGCACTGCCGACTCCACGCTGCCTGACCAGAAGTCCCCCTTGCTGCAGCTGGCCTCCGTTACCCTGGACCAGAGTTGGCCCCGGACCCTAGCGAAAGCCACCACAATGATCGCCATCAACGGCCACGTGACGTCGTGCCTGATCGACTCTGGGAGCACGGAAAGTTTTGTCCACCCCGACATGGTAAGGCACTGTTCTCTTGTCACCCATCCCGTAAACCAACGGATCTCCCTGGCCTCCGGGTCACATGCAGTGGAGATAAAGGGGTTCTGCCTATCGAACCTCACTGTCCAAGGCAGGGAATTCCGCAATTTCCGCCTGTACGTTCTGCCACACCTCTGCGCAGCCACCCTTCTTGGGCTGGAATTCCCGTGCCACCTACAAAGCCTGACCTTTAAATTTGGTGGCTCTATACCCCCCCTTACTGTCTGCGGCCTCGTGACCCTTAAGGTCGATCCGCCTTCCCTGTTTGCGAACCTCACCCCGGATTGCAAACCCGTCGCCACCAGGAGCAGACGGTACAGTGCCCAGGACCGGACCTTCATCAGGTCCGAGGTCCAACGGCTGCTGAAGGAAGGGGTCATCAAAGCAAGCAACAGCCCCTGGAGGGCTCAAGTAGTGGTGGTAAAGACCGGGGAGAAACATAGGATGGTCATCGACTATAGCCAGACCATCAACCGGTTTACGCAGGTGGACGCGTACCCTCTCCCCCGCAGAGCCGACCTGGTAAACAGGATTGCGCAACAGGAGATTCCACGGTGGATCTCAAGTCTGCCTACCACCAGCTGCCCCTCCGTCATGGGGACCGCCAGTACACTGCCTTCGAAGCAGATGGGCGGCTCTATCACTTTTTAAGGGTTCCCTTCGGTGTCACGAACGGGGTCTCGGTCTTCCAGCGTGAGATGGACCGAATGGTTGACCGGTATGGCTTACGCGCAACGTTCCCGTATCTTGATTACGTCACCATCTGCGGCCATGACCAGCAGGACCACGACACCAACCTCCGAAAATTTCTCCAGACCGCGAATATCTTTAAACTGACCTACAATAAGGATAAATGCGTGTTTAGCACCGACCGTCTAGCCATCCTAGGCTATGTAGTGCGAAATGGAGTCATAGGCCCTGATCCTGAACGCATGCGCCCCCTCATGGAGTTCCCCCTCCCTCACTGCCCCAAGGCCCTAAAGCGCTGCCTCGGCTTCTTTAGCTATTATGCACAATGGGTCCCTAATTACGCAGACAAGGCTCGACCCCTGATCCAGTCCACAACCTTCCCCCTGTCGACGGAGGCCCGCCAAGCCTTCTGCCGGATCAAAGCGGACATCGCAAAAGCCACGATGCGCGCCATCGACGAGTCCCTCCCCTTCCTGGTCGAGAGCGATGCGTCCGACGTAGCTCTGGCGGCCACCCTAAACCAAGCGGGCAGGCCCGTGGCTTTCTTCTCTCGCAGTCTCCATGCTTCCGAAATTCGTCACTCGGTCAAAAAAGAGGCCCAGGCCATAGTAGAAGCTGTGCGACACTGGAGGCATTACCTGGCCGGCATGAGATTCACTCTCCTCACGGACCAACGGTCGGTGGCCTTCATGTTCGATAATGCACAGCGGGGCAAGATTAAAAACGACAAGATCTTGCGGTGGAGGATAGAACTCTCCACCTACAATTACGAGATCTTGTACCGTCCCGGGAAGCTGAACGAGCCTCCTGATGCCCTGTCCCGCGGCACTTGCGCCACCGCGCAAGTGGACCGCCTCTGAGCCCTCCACGAGGACCTCTGCCACCCGGGGGTCACTCGGTTCTTCCATTTCGTTAAGACCCGCAACCTGCCCTACTCCATCGAGGAGCTCAGGACAGTCACCAGGGACTGCCGAATCTGCGCGGAGTGCAAACCGCACTTCTACCGGACAGAGCGAGCGCATCTGATAAAGGCTTCCCGTCCCTTTGAACGCCTCAGCATGGATTTCAAGGGCCCCCTCTCCTCCACCGACCGCAACACGTATTTCCTGAACGTGATTGACGAGTACTCCCGGTTCCCATTCGCCATCCCCTGCCCGGACATGACCACGACCACCGTCATCAAGGCCCTCCAGGGTATTTTTACACTGTTTTGTTTCCCCACCTACATACATAGTGATAGGGGGTACTCCTTTATGAGCGACGAACTGCGTCAATTCCTGCTCAGCAAAGGCATCGCCTCCAGCAGGACGACCAGTTACAACCCCCGGGGAAACGGGCAGGTAGAGAGGGAGAACAGAACGGTCTGGAAGACCGTCCTGCTGGCCCTTCGATCCAGGAATCTCCCAGTCTCCCGCTGGCAAGAAGTCCTCCCAGTGGCCCTTCACTCCATTCCGTCGCTGCTCTGTATTACCACAAACCAGACACCTCACGAACGTCTCCTTGTTTTCCCCAGGAAGTCCTCCTCGGGACTTCGCTCCCAACCTGGCTAGCGACACCCGGACCCGTCCTGATGCGGAAACATGTGAGGGTGCACAAGTCGGACCTGTTGGTCGAGAGGGTCCACCTGCTGCATGCCAACCCCCAGTACGCCTACGTAGTGTTCCCCGACGGCCGCCAAGACACGGTCTCCCTTCGGCACCTGGCGCCCATCGGAGCCCCATGCGCACCCGCACCATTGCCCCCACCCCCACCCTCCCCGCCGCCCCTACCCAGCGCCGAACAGGCACCGACGCCCCCTATAGGCGCCCCTCCCCCTGCGCCCATTTTTCACCCAAACAGCGCCGCCTTGGGGTGACGAAGCTGCCAGGGAGGAAGACACCACGGTCCCGGAGCCACAACAGCCGGGACCCTCATCAGAATCACCGCCGAAGCCCAGACGCTCCAGAAGGACGACCAGGCCACCCGATCGTCTGATTGCTGCACTATAAAACAATAAAAACTTTCTCTGTTACCCTCGACATCACAGTACCTGCAATACCTGGTCCTACCATGCAAAAGGCGACAGTAACACTGGCCATCACCCCGCTGTGTTCTTTTTAACAGGGGGTGAATGCAGTACCTGAGAGGTGGATGCCCATTGGCTAGACCTAGGAGTCTACCATTGGCTAACGTACATAGCTCCGCCCTGAGAGGCGGGGTATAAGAACCAATGCCATCCCAGCAGCCTTCACTTTCTGTATCGAAGCTGCTGGTTACAGTTCTAGCTGATTAAAGCCGATTAGTTATGACTCACCTTGTCTCGAGATTAATTGATTGTGCATCAGCCCCTTCCAGTCTTTTCCCCTCCCAGTGGTTGTAGGCCGCCTTCTCCTGGGGTGACAGATAATGCACAGTATGAGACCCTCAGATATGGGCAGCACAGGGGGTCCCCAGCTGATGGCCTGTGTGTGCAGGGCACCCGGCCATGGCAGCGGAATGGGTGTTGGTATGTGGTGTGCGGACTGAAGGCAGGTAGGATTGGATCACCCTCTAGATGTGGGTGCTATTGGTTTGTGGGATGGGACTTGATGCCCGGGGCACGATGGCCTGGGGGATTGCTCACGCTCAGCCAGCACTGCCTACCGGTCTGCCTGGTGGAGGCATCATGGGGCTGGGGGGGGAATTATGAGGGTAGGCGGTGTGGTTCGTGGGTTGTTGCCAGGGGCACGGTGGCGGTGTCTCACCTTGGCCGCCCTGAGGAGGTTGTGCAGCTTCTTTCTGCATTGCTGGCAGCTCCTGGCACTGGTGCCCAGGGCGCTCACGACATCTGCCACCTGTGCCCAGGCCCGGATGACGTCCGCAGGTGATAGCCTCCTTCCCATCCCGGGGAAGTGTCCCACGTCATCTCCACGGCATCCAGTAGTATCTCCAGCTCGGCATCAGCAAACCTCGGTGCTGCTCTTCATCTTCGGGGTGGCATCTTTTTGGCTGCAATGAGAGTCTGTGGGGAGTGGAGTGCTTATTGCGGCTGCAGCTTGGCAGACTCTCACTGCCAATCCTGACCTGGCAAATCACAAACCAGCGTTCGTTGGAATTGCACTAGTTCCACTTGGCATCTGTGATAGCCCATTAGGGTGCCTTGCATCGCTCCGCGACTGGCGCGCTTTCGTGGCCGTCAAACTCACGTGATTCAGTCCCAGAGTCAGCACTTATATTCTCCGCCCCTGTGGCTATGTCTGCAGGATCGGTCTGGTCTTACGACCAGAAATCGGCGCTGCCCCCGCAGCGTTCCTCCATCCGGTGGGGGGGCTAGCAGCTGCGCAGTGTAAAGCCAGCTTTACCGTGGATACTGCCGGAGAATGGCCGGGTCTGCATGCGCACGGCGAAATCACCCTGCCAAAAACTAGCCCCCTGAGACCATCCCCTCCCCACCCACGGACCATCTCCACCTGTCTCCCCAGCCCCTGACGAAGGGCCCCTGCCAGCAGAATGGCTCCCCCCCTGATTGTAGCGCCGCTGGACACAGTCCGCAGCCACCTCGTGAGATCCCCGAATGGTGTGAGCACACGTGTCCCACGCCGTTGGGGACTTGGCCCATTGAGGCCGTCCATACAGCGTGCCGCGTACTCCCCGAGTATGCCGTTTTTGAGGGGGTGGAGCATCGCAAAAATGACGCCACCCCTGATTCTGGTGTAATTGGGGATTCTATGGCCGATCGCTGAACGCGATTTCGGCATCGGCGATCGAAGAATCCCACCCCCAGTCTCTCAAATGGAGAATCTCACCGAAAGTCTCCCAAATGGAGAATTCACTCCCACATGATTGCTTTATTGATGGTGAAGCTCCTTCGTGCTCTTTTTCCATACATACCGGGCGGGATTCTCCAGTCGCCGACCCCGAAACCGCGGTCGGCGGTCGGCCGGAGAATCCCTGTTTGCGCCGCTTTTGCAATGCTCCGCCCCTTTGTAAATGCCGCACGCGTCGGGACGGCCTCAGGACGTCACCTGAGGCCCTTCCCGATGCTCCCCCGCCTGATGGGCCGAGTTCCCAACGGCGTGGAACACATGGCGGCTGCGGATTGAGTCCAGTGCCGCCACAGTCGGGGTGGAGCCGTTCTGCGGGCAGGGAAGGGTTTGGCGGGGGCTGGGGGCACTGGTGGGGGGTGGTCCGGGCGTGGCAAGGGGGGTTACTGGGGACCAAATGTGGCAGGCCAGTCGCTGCACATGCATGGCCACGGACCCAGCAATTCTCTGGCCACATCCGCAGGTAAAGCCGGGGACTTTACGCTGCGTGGCTGTTAGCCCCCAACAGATGGAGGGTCGGTGCAGCTTTTGCGCCGTGTTTTCTGGCATGAAACGCCATTGTTCCCACGCCGGCGTCAGCACTTAGTCTTCGAATCAGAGAATCCCCTTGAGCGGGATTCTCCGACCCTCCGCGCCGGAATCCGCCCGGCGCGTGGGTGGAGAATAGCCGTTCACGGTGGAAATTCGGCGCTTCCGCGATTCTCCTCGGACCTGCCAGTCCAGCGCGCATGGGCAACGTGGCGCTGGTCGGAGGACGCTGGAACAGGCCCCCACGGCGATTCTCCGTGGTTGACCGGCCGAACTCCCACCGGCGTGGTTTACATGTGGTACCATGCAGGGACCCGTGGCCGCGGTGGTGGTCCTGGTGGGGGGGCGGGGTTATCTGCCTCCAGGGGGCCTCAGCAGTGGCCAGGCCCGCGATCAGGGGCCACCGATCGGCGGGCCATCGCGATCTGTGAGGGACCTACTTTCTTCTGCGCAGGCCCGCTATGTGGCTCCGCCATGTCGACGGCGCCCACGCCGAGGTGGGCCACGGCGCGCATGCACGGACCCGCTTGCGGCCACCGTTCGCATACGCGGCCACACGGTCTGGATAGCAGGGCCCCGTCGGCAGCCAGAGCTGCGGGACACATGCCGGGGCTCTATGAGCCCCCTGGAAAATGGAAAATCATCCCAGCCTTCGAGGAAAATGTCCAGAGTGATTCTCGCCTGTTTTCCAGTGAGCGTTAGGAGCGTCTCCAGTAGGGAGAATCCCGCCCAAGAAACCAGTAGAAGATTGGAAATAGGGACTGGTTTAGCACAGTGGGCTAAATAGCTGGCTTGTAAAGCAGACCAAGGCCAGCAGCATGAGTTCAATTACCGTACCAGCCTCCCTGAACAGGCGCCGGAATGTGGCGACTAGGTGCTTTTCACAGTGACCTCATTTGAAGCCTACTTGTGACAATAAGCGATTTTCAAGACTGTTAAGAGTTGATCAATGACACAGAGACTCTGAGACCTGCCAACTTCCTCACATTATCTTATTTGTCGGATATCAAAAATAAACCTGGAAGAGCAGATGGACACACAGGTCACCTCCTCTGTGAACCAGATCCTTTTTGTATATGACCACTGAGAAGCAGCCCAACTATTATGGCTAATTAGCTTAATTAAATTACATTTGCCAGTGGCATAGAAAGGAAACACGCCATCTGTTAATTGTACAGTCGGAATATCCTTCAAAAGTTTTAGAAATCTTACTAATTTGCAAAACAAAGGATTTCATTAGCTGTGGTTAAGATAAAATTATTATTATCAATTGGATGTGGGTATAAAATCGATCCCAGTGTGAGTTCTTTTCTAGTTCCCACATCAGCCAAGAGCAAAGAAAGGCAATGTGGGGATAGATTTTCTCTATTCGATCACAACCACAAAGAATTAATGTGATTACCAAGCATATTTCATTTAAAAGTCTTAACTCAGTAGAGAAAAGAGACTTGCAGCTCATTATTTCAAGCTTGAATTGAACTTGGGTCCCAAGGGTATGAGGGCAATGTTTAAGCTTTCCATTCAGTTTTTCATTAAAGCATTCACTTACATTGAAAGTTCATCATTTCTACTCAACATTTTCTAATTTATAGCTCATCATGAATCCAGGTAAAACCCAGCCTGAATGTTTATAGCTGGCTCATATTTGTAACATTCTTCTGCTTATTAAAATGATGCCCCCTTCATGAATTTCTTTAACCAACAGCCAAACGTTGTTTTGATGATGATGTCGCATGCAAATATTTCAAATTGTTTTTAAACATAGTCATCAAAGACACCTTCATATTCCTTTCCCTTTTAAATATTTGTTTGCAATATTTTCCTCCCGTTGGAACTCTCTATCATGATCTTCCGATCTCCGGGTTGTCAGAGACCAGACATACGACGGGAGATATGCATCGAGATGCATCGTCCTGTCATGACGTGAGTGGAAATTGCCCAGAATGTTTCAACTTCCAATGGGCAATAATAAACTGGCTCCGTGGGATCCTCCATGAATGTCTTGGACTTTGAGGTAGAGTCAGAGATTTTGGACAGTTCCAGTTTAGTTACCTGCGGCTTTACCTGCGGAAACGGACGGAAAATGGCCAGGTTCCTGGCCGCGTATGCACACGGTGGCGGCCGCGCCATGGCACTGGCCGCATCCGGACCCAGTCTGCCAAAAACTGCCCCCCTTTAACCAGCATCGCCACCTCAGGACCACCCCCCACCAGTCCCCCCAGCCCCAGCCGAACCCCCCCCCCCCCCCCTGCCAGCGGAACGGCTGTCCCCTTGACTGTGCCAGCCTGGACTCAGTCCACAGCCGCCAAGTGAGGTCCCCGAAAGGTGTGAACACATGTGTCCCATGCCGTCGGGGACTCGGCCCATCGGGGACGGAGCATTGGGGCAGGGCCTCAGGTTACGCCCTGAGGCCGTCCATATGCCGTGCGGTGTACTCCCCGAGTACGCCGTTTTTGAGGGTGCGGAGCATCGCAAAAATGGCGCTGCCCCCGATTCCGGCGTAAGCAGGCATTCTCCAGCCGATCAATGAACGCGATCGGAGAATCCCGCCAAAGATTTTCCAGATCTCGGTCGAGATTCTCCCCTACCTGGCGGGGCGGGGTTCCCGGCGGGATGGCGTGGCGTGAACCACTCCAGCGTCGGGCCGCCCCAATGGTGTGGATTTCTCCGCACCTTTAGGGGCCAAGCCCTCGCCTTGAGGGGCTAGGCCTGCGCCGGAGTGGTTGGCGCGCCGCCAGCTGGCGGGAAAGGCCTTTGGTGCCACGGCAGCTGGGGCGGAAAGGACTTCGCCGGGCAGCGGAAGTCCGTGCATGCGCGGGGGCGTCAGCAGCTGCTGACGTCATCCCCGCGCATGCGCGGGGGGTGTCTCTTCAGCGTCGGCCATGGTGAAGACTGTGGCTGAGGCAGAGGGAAAACAGTGCCCCCACTGCACAGGCCCGCCTGCGGATCGGTGGGCCCTTATCGCGGGCTAGGCTACTGTGGGGGCACCCCCCGGTGGCCAGATCACGCAGCGCCCCCCCCCAGGACCCCGGAGCCCACCCGCGCCGCCTAGTCCCGCCAGGAAGAGAGGTGATTTGATCCTCGCCGGCGGGACAGGTATTCCAGCAGCGGGACTTCGGCCCATCGTGGGCCGGGGAATCGCCGGGGGAGGAAGGGGGGGGGTGCTCGCCGACCGGCGCGGCGCGTTCCTGCAACCCCGGCGGGGGGTCGGAGAATCCCGCCCCTCATTCTTGTCACATTTAGAGGAGTGGTAGCCTCACTTGCTTTGAGCTGACTGTGCTGTTCCAGTTGAAATCATAGTATTCTGTTTTTCCGGTACTTTGGTGTCACGATTCAATTTGCATTCGAGTTGCATTTCTCTCGATCAACAATCCATCTTCTTTGATTGGATACCATGGGCTTATCCCAATCCTTCTGAAGAGAACATTCACTCCGTTCATTCATAGAGCCAACTCAGCTTTCCTTTGTCCATGGGTTTGCCGTGTTCTTCTGGAAGTTCATGTTTCAGAAATGGAATCTTCATTTCCACTTGTTTCACAATTTTATCCAAATATTTGGTTTACTCTCTTATTTTCCAATTCATTTTTGCATTTAGCTCAGCAAACATTTTGGTGGATTTGTTTCTTTTTGTTTCAGAGTTATCTGTGGTATTCTTATATATGTTTAACAACTTAACATAGACATTCAATTCTTTTCCGAACCTTTCTTCCATGACTGTTCCTTAAGGCTCATTCAGTTCACTCATTAAATCCTCAATCTGTTTCTTAGAATTTTTCTTAATTGCTTTAAAAGTCCAGATTTGCTCTTCCAAACTGTGCATTTCATCTTTCATGTTCTTCAAATTGGATTAAGGTTCAGGAATTTCTTCAGCGTTGGTTGTTAATTCTGCATTCAACCAACTGTTCTGATTGATCAACAATTACTTTTCCTGTTCCAGCATTGACTTCATGCTGTTTGTATTAGCTTGAAACTCAACATTTCTGAATTTCCTTTTGCTGGTTGTTTCCAAGCCTCTTCACACTCCTTTGTGAGAACTCCAACTGTCCTTTGCAATTGTTCAACTTTTTTTTAACATTCTAGGTGCTTGATTTTCATTTCAACCATGTCATTTTTCAATAACTCAATGTTCTCGGTATTTTTGAGGCATCCATTGTTTTTTCTACGAGTTCCTTGAGCTTCAGAATCAGATTTACAGTTTCTGATCTTATTTCTGTCTTTTCTTCCTCCATCTGCAGTAGTGTTTTGTCCTTGTCCTTCACTTAGGTTTCACTGTTAGCCAGGTCTGACCCTGGTGAAGTCTTACCTTGTTTCAGTTCTGTAATTATGCTACTTATGGTTTCAGTATCCACGCAAACTTGACAAGTTCTATGGCTATTCCTTTCAATGCCTCCTCTTTTCCATTCGGCTTGTTCTTCAGTCTCTTCCTTCTATCTCTTGGCTTCATTCTGGAATATCGAACATTGCCGAATCTTCTCTGTCAATTGGTCCTTCAGTTTGGAGTGACATTAAATTCATCTTTCTTCTCTTCATAATTTTACAGAGGAATAAGCTTTGACCTGAGGGATCCTTGTAGTGGTTGAAGGTCCTTTAATAGGTTTCCCTTTTCTTTGCAAAGCTTAATTGCTTCATCTTGAGTTTTCTTGTAATTTAACAGAGTGTCCTCAACGTATTTCTGTTCTTCCATTCTGCTGTTCAATCCAGTCTCCATTTCTTCATGTTTCCCAAGGGTTATGTGTTCCTTTTGCATTTGATTTTGATGGACAATCATTGTTCTTTCAACTGTTTATCTTCTTGTTGACATCTTGCCAACCCACGCCGCACTTGAATGCAGTGCTTTTTCGCTGCTGATAGTTCCAATTCATCTTTTTCTGAAGTTGTATTCAACATCTTTTTTAACTTTTCATGTTTTTTCAAGGGCATGTATTGATTCTTTAAAGAGTCTTTCAGGGCAACAACATTTTTCTTTGTGCCTGCTGTTGTGCCTGGCAAAACTGGTAGAACTCTTCTAACTCAGCTTTGACATGAACATTTTCCTGTGGAACAGCCTCATTTTATGTTTGCAGGCTTTGTTTCTTTTAGATTATATCAGATAGCCTTCCTTCATTCACGGCTGGCTGCGTTTGCAGTTTGAGTAAAGAGTTGGCATTCCCTAAAAGTTCTATTTTTAGTCTATTGGTTGCTTCTCACCCTTTTCTTTGTTCTACACTAAACTCTCTAGCTTGTGCATTTCTTTGCACTGACATGCACTCTGAACATATTGTGGTTTGCTTAGGTATTGTCCCCCTCAGCTTGGGGCCCCCTGTTTCTCTTGGTCTGGGGTCTCCTGTCTCTCGCACCCATGGGTAGCCTGTCCCGCGTGCCCTAGGGTTTCCATACCTCTTCAGTGCGTTATTAGGTGTGTTTGTTAAGGTCTGCATTCTCCACAA
This sequence comes from Scyliorhinus torazame, assembly GCF_047496885.1. Taxonomy (NCBI): domain Eukaryota; kingdom Metazoa; phylum Chordata; class Chondrichthyes; order Carcharhiniformes; family Scyliorhinidae; genus Scyliorhinus; species Scyliorhinus torazame. The sequence continues at coordinate 94,025,781 of NC_092708.1, forward strand.
CTTGGGAGTTTAAAATATTTGTCAAAGGTTTTTAATATCTCCCGAAATATGGTTGAGGATTCATCTGTAACTTATTTTAGAATTACTTCATCTGCAAATACACCAAACAAGCATAAAAATATATAGCATGAAAAAACATGTATTCCTTCAGAATTCTGACTTAATCCTGATGTACTCCTGCAATCTAAACATTTTCCATTCCATGGTGCCCAATTTTGAGTCTGGTTTGACTCTTGCCTTAGCTTTAGTTTGTCTGGTAACGTCACTTTGCGACCCCTGGTTGTTGTTCCTCACTGAGGATAATAGTTTAACATTTTGTTGCCCTTTTAAAAGCGGCTGTGCAGGAACCATTTCTTTCCTTCTCATTATTCTTTCTGCATCTGTTGGGTTTTGGCAAGCTCCTGTTGCGGTGACAGGACCATTTTTTCCAACCTATTTGCTCAGCAGGAAACCTTTAAAAAAATAAGTTTTTGCCATTTTGTGAACTTTTAATTTGGGGAAAATGTACTGGAAGGCAATTATTCAGTGCTGCCATCTGTTTTTTTCATTCATTCATTCATTCGAGTTCTGCCATCACATGTTATGGAGCTGCTGTGGACCCTTGCTCCAGCTTTCATCCAGCTGCAGTCTGGAATGCTGATCCTGAATGCTTCCTATTTTACAAGGTAAATTCTGCCTTTTTACTTTACTTTTCTCACCCCTGCTAGGTCCTTTGACTCTGCAATCTGTGGGTATGCACAACGGACCTCCAGGGAGTCCTCAGCTGCACAGTGGATTCTTCTGTTGCCTTTCAACCTTTTTTTAGAATTTTGCTCAGCCTTTTGTGTTCTGGCTAGGCCTCGTGACGGCTTCTATGATCAATCGGGTCTGGCAATGGAAATTCTTTCTCCGATCTCCAGCTGTGTCTTCGATTTAGTTGCACTTCTCGCAAGTGAAACTGCAGTTTCTTTACTTTTTCATGCTTTCAGGATTCCGGGGTCCGTCCTTCACTGCCACCATGTTGTAAGGGTTGTTTGCTATCTCACTGAGAGATCTGGAGGCTTGTATAGTTGAACATTTAGTGTTCGTTAACAACGTATAACTACATACATCTCTGGTGCAATGTGTCCATGTTTACTTCTTCCAGACTCCTCTACATACAGTCTACTATTACGTGACTCTCTACATCACTATGTGGAAATACTGTTTCCCTAGTCCCACATTAACCCTTGATTTGCCCAAAACACCCTTATACTACACCTGCCACCTAACTCACCTATCACCCCACCAACCTGCTACCTCACCTATCTTCCACCTCACCCACCTGCAATCCTACACAGCTACCATGCTACCCACCTATCACCCAACCGTCCTACCACTTCACTGTCCACAAGCTCACCCAACTGCCACCTCACTCACCCTACCCATCTACCCACTAACCCACTTACCTCACCCACTTACCCTACCATTCACTCATTTGTCAACTCAGTCATTCACTCACATTCAAATGGACCTTTAAATTCACCATACCACAGCTAGTTCCATAAAAAGGCAGCATGTCCTGTCTTCCCCGACTCTGCACTCCGTATATCTGCCAATGCCAGGTTCAGAAGACCCAGCAAGAAATGTGGAACAGCATCAAAGTAAGGGGAAAGATCAATTGGAAAGACACAGTGGTTAGCATTGCTGCCTCACAGCACCAGAGACCTGAGTTCAATTCCGGCCTTGTGGGCTGTCCGTATGGAGATTCTACGTTCTCCCTGTGTCTGCGCGGGTTTCCTCCAGATACTCCAGTTTCCGTCCACAGTCCAAAGATGTGGAGGTTAGCTGGATTGGCGACGTTAAATTGCTCTTAGTGTCCAGGGATGCTCAGGTTAGGTTACGGATATATGGTGGAGTGGATCGGTGCAGAATCGATAAGCTGAATGGCCTCCTGCTGCAGTGTCAGGATTCTATGATTCTATCAATGGGTAGGATGGCAGCACGGTAGCATAGTGGTTAACACAGTTCCTTCACAGCTCCAGGGTCCCAGGTTCGATTCCCGGCTTGGGTCACTGTCTCTGTGGAGTCTGCACGTTCTCCCCGTGTCTGCGTGGGTTTCCTCCGGGTGCTCTGGTTTCCTCCCACAGTCCAAAGATATTCAGGTTAGGTGGATTGACTAAGCTAAAATTGCCCCTCGTGTCCAAAAAAGGTTAGGTGAGTTTACGGTGATGGGGTGGTGGTATGTGCTTAGGTAGAGTGCTCTGTCCAAGGGCCGGTGCAGACTTGATGGGCCAAATGGCCTCCTTCTGCACTGTAAATTCTATGATTCTGTGAATCCAACAATGATTGCCACTCTTTGGAAAATCAGGGCCAATGACTCATGCTGTTGTACAATCCCACGGAGACTCGCAACCCAATGATTTTTTTTTTCATTTTTCATTTATAAGGCAAGGCAGTCAGCAAGTTGTTCAACCGTTAAGGCCATTGCAGCTTTGTCTGATCCATGTTTAACCAATAATCACATGTCTGCCTTTTTCCATTCGGATCACTGAAAGCAAATAGGGACTGAAATGTTGACTGATCCTTTCCTCCGCTCACACTAGAATTGTTGAGACCAGTTGATTAACTTCATCCTGGCTAAGGTCAGCTAACTCAGCATCAAGCCTTGAATTTTATAAGGCACATGATCTATTTACTCAACAAGTTACCAGGGGAGCCAATCTATATTTTTTAATTAGAGTATTTCTCATTATACAGCATACTTAAAGAAAGCGTGCTGCTTTACAGTTCATAAGAGCAGTCTTGTTTCAACAATAACCCACACCTATATAATTAATATTGATCAGTAGTAAGCTTAGAAACAATTAGAAAAATGAAATTGCAGGATTCTTTCAAGCTTAGGTGTTTCCATCTCTGCAATCTGTCTTGTGAATCTGTAGACTATGATGCATATGTACCTTAATTACACTTCACTGATGTAACTAGTTTAATCACTTTAAAAATTAAATTGTTGCGATGAAGTGGGGTGGCTGTGAATTTTACGTACACAAGTCAAAAAGTCTCCAGGCAGGACACTAATGTAATAAATTGCCTTGAACCTGACAACTGCATTGAATGATGTCAAAAAAATCCAGTCCGCGTTGTGTAAAACACATTGGGTTAGATCCTTCAAAGAAGTTTAATGTTTTTGGGCAAACAGCAAATTTTATTGCAGCTTGCATAAACGACAACATTTGGTTAGTCAGCATCTCCTCAATGAAGCGCACTGGATTTGAATTAGTCTCGGTTCCACTTTGCGTCTAGTGCATCACCAAGGCCCAAAAACAGAAAGGAAAAAGGTCAAGCAGAAAAGGTAAATCAAGAAGTTATGATTAAGTGCCTTGGTTTTTATAAGCTCTAATTAGGGCAAGTGGTTTGTTGTGGTGAGGCATCTGCACAAATCCTGCAGATTTATATATTGAACTGTGGTGTGATTTTGTGCACAAGCCAGCCTGTGGTTTTTCCAAGTGTCCAAGTGAGATTGACTGTTGCTAGTGAATTAGAAACAGTCTCATCCTTTAGGACTGTGCCCATTAGCAAATAAGTTGAGACTTCTCAAGTTCATTTAACAGTGAATACTCACACCAAATGGATATGGGAGGAGCTCCTTCCAAACCTTTCCAATTTTCGACCGTGATGCTACAACTGTGTAAAGGACATGGGATTTTATGAATGCCATTGTGAACTGGCTGCTAGAAGACATGTCTGAGACACTTGTTGCATGTTATCTGCCTCGTGAAGATCAAATGCTCGCTTGTTAGGATTTCGGAAGCAGTTGGACAAAAAGGTTACGGGAAATTCAGATCCAATATCATATGCTGTGCCAAGTGAAAGGGAGCCAATTTAAGCACAATCTTCTGATATGTTAGAAGTGTCAGGTTTCAGTATTTCATTTATAGAATCTGATCGCATTGAAGGAGATCATTCAGCCAATCATACCTTAGTTTACTCTTTGATAGAGCTACCCAATTAGTCCCGCTATCTCATTCTTTCCGATTTTTGACAATTTTACCATCAAAATGCTTCAGTAAGGTGTCTCATTTTAATGTTAGGTTTTTAAGGTACTAAAATGAAAGATGGTAAAATTGCAAATAAGCTATGATTTGAACTTGTTTCCTGAAAGACTGAAAACAGCAAGTAATTAATTAACCTTTCCCGATAATTAACGATCATTATCATACCAAAGCGTGATAGGCTGAATAATCTCAACTATTTTTTGTTCAGAAGTTCTTGATTCTCAGTGCTGGCAGGCATTGACGCTTCCATAGACAAATAGAGATAATAAGAGGACAAAATCATTCCCTGACAATCAAGTTTTCCAATGGAAAGTGGCTAAGTTGGGCTTTTGCCATTTCAATAGGTTAGAATCAAGACTCATAATTGGGAGTTTTATTTTAAATCAAACATGGTAACCTAATGATGTCTAGATTGTATTTATTTTAACTATTACATGAATAAATTTTCCCTTGATTGAATGGAACAGGCCCTATCATAAATTGCTTGTATGAACACTTACTATCCAAGAAATAAAATTGTTTTGTAATTAATTTGTGTTAGGTATCATCCAACCAGGTATTTTCTTTGTATGTCTTGGAAAAGATTTGAGAGCGGCATCGAGAAACAATGGGCGGGCTCTTGTGCCACCACGGTGGGAATTTAATCAGGCAAAATGGTGGGGGATAGTGGCATGCCACCTTCCTGCCTCTGCAATGAATAAGTCCAAACCAGGAAAACCTGTGGACGGCATTCCCACCCCACCACCAATCAAGGCCCTTAAATGGCAATTAATGCCCTGTTGAGGACCTCATTCCACCTCCTGCCTACTGACATTAATCAAGCAGTAGGTGGGGGGGTTCATCATTCAACAGGCAAACTTGTGCAAGATTCCATAAAGGCTTCTGGGACCAAGTGCCTGGTCAAGGGACCTGGCATCAGGAAGAGGAGAGCTCACAGAGAGCTCTCCTTATAGGTTAGAATCAAGATTCATGATTGGTTAGAATCAAGACTCAAAAACCCTGCTCTTGATGCCAAAACCCTTCCCCACAGCTCCCCCACAACTCAACCTTCCACCCCTCACCCCCCCTCCTTCAACCCCAATCCCCCACCCTCATTCATCTCGAGTGACAATTGTAGATCTTTGCTAGGAGTCAGACTGGCAGCAGCCATTGCCTACCCTGTTGCACTGCTGTTTAATAGAGTTGCTGCCTTTGACTCGTCAACATCTTTTCGCAGGCTGTGGTAGTATGTATTGGGGGTCATGTGGGACTGGAAGCCCTAATGTCATTGGCTGACAGATCCCGGGTCCTGGTTGGCCGTTGACCTCAAGCTCAGCCCTGAAGGCGGAGTATAAGAAGCCGGAGTCTTCCCCCGCAGGCCAGTTTACTATCGAGCTGCGGGGGAACAGACATGCTTAATAAAGCCTCATCGACTTCACTCTATTCATCTCACGGAGTCTTTGTGCTCTACAATTTATTAAGCGTTTCTAAAAAGGACTATGGAGCTCAGGATCATTCCGGAATGCCTGAGGATCAGCCCCCATGCAGTGAACGCGGCAGCAGCCTTCAAGCACTGGCAGACTTGCTTCGAGGCCTACCTCAGAACGACCACCGGCCGAGTCTCAGAAGACCAAAAACTGCAGGTCCTGCACTCGAGGGTGAGCACGGAGATTTTCTCCCTCATCGAAGACTCGGACGATTTCCAGACGGCGTTCGCAGCACTGAGAAGTCTCTACGTTCGCCCAGTTAACCAAATCTACGCTCGCTACCAGCTCGCGACGAGACGGCAAGCTCCCGGAGAATCGATGGACGAGTTCTACGCCGCGCTGCTGATTTTGGGACGAGCCTGCAGCTGCCCGTCGGTGAACGCAAACGAACACATGGACATGTTAATGCGCGACGCTTTTGTGGCAGGTATGCAATCCTCCCAAATCCGCCAAAGACTTCTAGAAAAAGAGTCGCTAGGACTCTCAGAGGCACGGGCCTTAGCAGCCTCCCTAGACGTGGCCGCGCGTAATACCCGCGCCTACGGCCCCGACCGCGCGGCAACCCATTGGGCCCCGTACGTACCCGTCGCGGCAAACCCCCTACCCCCCCGCCCGGACACCCCACAGGCTTGCGCGGTCCAAACGCCGAGTCGCACCGGGGCACCCGCTGTTATTTCTGCGGCCAGGCGAAACACCCCCAACAGCGCTGCCCGGCCCGCGCAGCTATCTGCAAAAGCTGCGGGAAAAAGGGCCATTATGCGGTTGTGTGCCGGTCCCGCGAGGTCGCCGCCGTCCCGGGAGCACAGGGAGCCCTGCAAGCAGTTTACGCGCCCCAACCCCCCCAGCATGCCATGTACGACCCGCCGGCGCCGCCGACTTGGGCCCCGACCACCGCTGTCCCCGGTGAGGGAGCTCCGCGCGGTCCTAGCGCTCGCGGCCCCACGCCTGACCCGCCGGCGCCGCCGACTTGGGCCCCGACCACCGCTGTCCCCGGTGAGGGATCTCCGCGCGGTCCTAGCGCTCGCGGTCCTAGCGCTCGCGGTGAGGGAGCTCCGCGCGGTCCTAGCGCTCGCGGTACTAGCGCTCCCCAGCCCCCCCAGCACACCATGTGCGACCCGCAGACGCCGCCATTTTGGGTCCGACGACAACGGTACTAATAAACGGCCACGAGACGCCATGCCTAGTCGACTCCGGGAGCACGGAAAGCTTTATACACCCAGACACGGTAAGATGCTGTTCCTTGACCACCTATCCCAGCGCACAAAAGATTTGCCTAGCTGCAGGATCCCACTCCGTACAGATCCAGGGATTCTGCATAGTTACCCTAACGGTGCAGGGGAGGGAGTTCAAAAACTACAAACTAAACATCCTTCCCCAACTCTGTGCCCCCACCTTGCTGGGATTAGGTTTCCAATGCAATCTACAGAGCCTTACGTTCAAATTCGGCGGCCCCATACCCCCACTCACTATCTGCGGCCTCGCAACTCTCAAGGTGCAACCCCCGTCCTTGTTTGCGAACCTCACCCCGGATTGCAAACCCGTCGCCACTAGGAGCAGACGGTACAGCGCCCAGGACCGGACCTTCATTCGGTCCAAAGTCCAGCGGCTACTAAAGGAGGGCATAATCCAGGCCAGCAATAGTCCCTGGCGAGCGCAGGTGGTAGTAGTGAAGACAGGGGAGAAACAAAGGATGGTCATTGACTATAGCCAGACCATCAACAGGTACACACAACTAGACGCGTACCCTCTCCCCCGCATATCCGACATGGTCAATCGGATTGCCCAATATAAAGTCTTCTCCACCGTGGACCTCACGTCCGCCTACCATCAGCTCCCCATCCGCCCAAGTGACCGCAAGTACACAGCCTTCGAGGCAGACGGGCGATTATACCATTTCCTACGGGTCCCTTTTGGCGTCACAAACGGGGTCTCGGTCTTCCAACGGGAGATGGACCGAATGGTTGATCAACATGGGTTGCGGGCCACGTTCCCGTATCTCGACAATGTAACCATCTGCGGCCACGATCAGCAGGACCACGATGCCAACCTCCAAAAATTCCTCCAGACCGCCAAAGCCTTGAACCTCACGTACAACGAGGACAAGTGCGTTTTTAGCACCGACCGGCTAGCCATTCTGGGCTACGTAGTGCGCAATGGGATAATAGGCCCGACCCCGAACGTATGCGCGCACTCATGGAATTTCCACTCCCACACTGCCCAAAAGCCCTGAAACGCTGCTTGGGGTTCTTTTCGTACTACGCCCAGTGGGTCCCCCAGTACGCAGACAAGGCCCGCCCCCTAATACAGACCACGACCTTCCCTCTGTCGACAGAGGCTTGCCAGGCCTTCAGCCGCATCAAAGCGGATATCGCAAAGGCCACGATGCGCGCCATCGACGAGTCCCTCCCCTTCAAGGTCGAGAGCGACGCCTCCGACGTAGCTCTAGCGGCCACCCTTAACCAAGCGGGCAGACCCGTGGCCTTTTTCTCCCGGACCCTCCACGCCTCAGAAATCCGCCACTCTTCAGTAGAAAAGGAAGCCCAAGCCATAGTGGAAGCTGTGCGACATTGGAGGCATTACCTGGCCGGCAGGAGATTCACTCGCCTCACCGACCAACGGTCGGTAGCCTTCATGTTCGATAGTGCACAGCGGGGCAAAATCAAAAACGACAAAATCTTAAGGTGGAGGATCGAGCTCTCCACCTTCAACTATGAGATTTTGTATCGTCCCGGAAAGCTGAACGAGCCGTCCGATGCCCTATCCCGCGGCACATGTGCCAACGCACAAATTAACCGCCTCCAAACCCTCCACGAGGACCTCTGCCACCCGGGGGTCACTCGGTTTTACCACTTCATCAAGTCCCGCAATCTCCCATACTCTTTAGAGGAGGTCTGTACAGTCACAAGGGACTGCCACATCTGCGCGGAATGCAAGCCGCATTTTTTCAGGCCAGATGGAGCGCACCTGATTAAGGCTTCCCGCCCCTTTGAACGCCTCAGTCTCGATTTCAAAGGGCCCCTCCCCTCCACCGACCGCAACGCATATTTTCTTAATGTAGTGGACGAATACTCCCGCTTCCCTTTTGCCATTCCCTGCTCTGACATGACCGCGGCCACAGTCATTAAAGCCCTGAACAGCATCTTCACACTGTTCGGTTACCCCGCATACGTCCACAGCGACAGGGGGTCCTCTTTCATGAGTGACGAGCTGCGCCAGTTCCTGCTCAGCAAGGGCATAGCCTCAAGCAGGACGACCAGCTACAACCCCCAGGGGAACGGGCAAGTAGAAAGGGAGAACGGCACGGTCTGGAAGGCCGTCCTACTGGCCCTATGGTCCAGGGACCTCCCAGTTTCAAGGTGGCAGGAGGTCCTCCCGGACGCTCTCCATTCCATCCGGTCGTTATTATGTACGAGCACTAATCAAACGCCGCATGAGCGTCTCCTTGTCTTCCCTAGGAGGTCCTCCTCTGGAACGTCGCTGCCGACCTGGCTGGCGGCCCCAGGACCCATCCTGCTCCGAAAGCATGTGCGGGCACATAAGGCGGACCCGTTGGTCGAAAGGGTTCACTTCCTCCACGCAAACCCCCAGTACGCCTACGTGGAGTACCCCGACGGCCGACAGGACACGGTCTCCCTGCGGGATCTGGCGCCCGCCGGCAACACGCACACCCCCCCGACACCATCAACCCAACCCCCCCCCTTCCTGCCACCGCCGCACCCCGCGACCGCCCCCTTCCCAGGAGGATCGGTTCCCCTCCCCTCAGCACCGACCAAGAATCAAACCCGAGCTGAAACCGTACGGCTCCTGGAGGCGACAACACTAGTACAAGCACCACCACCACCGCCGGGGCCGAGGCGATCGACACGGACGACCAGACCGCCCGACCGACTCGTGGCGTCGATGTAAAACAAATATGGACTGTTCACAAGAACATTTTGCTTTTCTTCCTATACCCTCTGTAAATAGTTGAAACAGGACAAAATTGTACAATACTGTATTGCCATGTGAATGTTTTGTCCTCCCAGGACCAGCCCTGTAAACCCTTACCACCATACGAAGCATCACCCCGCCGGGTTCATTTTTGACAAGGGGTGAATGTGGTAGTATGTATTGGGGGTCATGTGGGACTGGAAGCCCTAATGTCATTGGCTGACAGATCCCGGGTCCTGGTTGGCCGTTGACCTCTAGCTCCGCCCTGAAGGCGGAGTATAAGAAGCCGGAGTCTTCCCCCGCAGGCCAGTTTACTATCGAGCTGCGGGGGAACAGACACGCTTAATAAAGCCTCATCGACTTCACTCTATTCGTCTCACGGAGTCTTTGTGTTCTACACAGGCATAGTCCTTTTCCCGGGGGAAGAACCCCTGCTGGCCTGTCAAGTGTTTGGGTTCAACAAGATGTAACGGTCCTGCCCAAAAAAAGGCAACACTGGCCTCTTTTAGCTCTCCATCTAGAGGCCAAACCCCCTGTTGCTTCCACAAGTTCTGACTAATGTGTAAAATATAAGAATATCCTATTTAAATTAATGTAACATATTTGTTGCACTATTTTATTTGGAAATTGGGAGTTTGGTTACAGCCACAAATAGAACCATAGAATGCCTACAGTGTAGAAGGAGGTCATTTGGCCCATTGAGTCTGTACCAGCCCTCTGAAAGACCACCCTACCTAGGCCCACTCCCTCGCCATGTCCTATGTATTTATCGTGTGGTGTAAGTTTTCATGAACTGTATCTGCCTGGACTGTGTACAGAACAATACTTTTCACTGTACCTCGGTACATGTGACAATAAATCTAAATCTATCCCCGAAACCCCACCTAACTTACACATCTTTGTGACACTAAGGGGCAATTTAGCAATGCCAATCCACCTAAGCTGCACATCTTTGAACTGTGGGAGGAAACCGGAGCACCCGGAGAATAACCCATGCAGACCCGGGGAGAATGTGCAAACTCCACACAGACAATCACACAAGGCGGGAATCAAACCTGGGTCCCTGACACTGTGAGGCAGCAGTGCTAACCACCATGCCGCCCCTCTGTAAATGTAAAAATATTTGCAGTAGTCGCAAATACCATTGGATTTATGGAGTTGGGTTAATATCTTACCTAGAATTGAGGATTGGTTAAGAGACAGAGAACAGAAAGTGTGGGCAAATGGGACATTTTCGGGTTAGCAGACTATAATATCACAGAATTTACAGTGCAGAAAGAGGCCATTCGGCCCATCGAGTCTGCACCGGCTCTTAGAAAGAGCACCCCACTTAAGCCCACTTAAGCTCTACCCTATCCCCGTAAACCAATAACCCCACCTAACCTAAGGGCAATTTAGCATGGCCAATCCACCTAACCTGCACATCTTTGGACTGTGGGAGGAAACCGGAGCACCCGGAGGAAACACACGCAGACAAGGGGAGAACGTGCAGACTCCGCACAGACAGTGACTGTGGGAGGAAACCGGAGCACCCGGAGGAAACATACGCAGACACGGGGAGAACGTGCAGACTCCGCACAGACAGTGACTCAAGACGGGAATAGAACCTGGGACCCTGGAGCTGTGAAGCAACTGTGCTAACCACTAGGCTACCGTGCTAGTGGGGGAGCACAAGGATCATCGTCTTTCCCTCAGCTGTTTACAAACTATGGGCGTCATTCTCCGACCCCCCGCCGGGTCGGAGAATGGCCGTTGGCCGCCGTGAATCCCGCCCCCGCCTCCACCGAAGTCTCCGCTCCCGGAGATTGGGCGGGGGCAGGAATCCGGCCGCGCCGGTTGGCGGGACCCCCCCGCTGGATTCTCCGGCCCGGATGGGCCGCAGTCCGCCCAGAAATTGCCTGTCCCGCCGGCGTAAATCAAACCTGGTATTTACCGGCGGGACCAGGCGGCGTGGGCGGGCTCCGGGGTCCTGGGGGGGGGGCGCGGGGCGATCTGACCCCGGGGGGTGCCCCCACGGTGGCCTGGCCTGCGATCGGGGCCCACCGATCCGCGGGCGGGCCTGTGCCGTGGGGGCACTCTTTCCCTTCCGCCTCCGCCATGGTGGAGGCGGAAGAGACTCTCCCCACTGCGCATGCGCGGGAAACTGACAGCGGCCGCTGACACTCCCGCGTATGCGCCGGGAAACTGACAGCGGCCGCTGACGCTCCCGCGCATGCGCCGCATTTCCGCGCCAGCTGGCGGGGAAACAAACGCCATTTCCGCCAGCTGGCATGGCGGAAGTCCCTCCGGCGTCGGCCTAGCCCCTCAATGTTGGGGCTAGGCCGCCAAGGATGCGGAGCATTCCGCACCTTTGGGCCGGCGCGATGCCCGTCTGATTGGCGCCGGCTTTGGCGCCAGTCGGCGGACATCCCGCCGTTGGGGGAGAATTTCGCCCTATATCTGTAACTTGATGGGCGAACTGAGTGTCACATATCCAAGTTTGCTGCTGAAACATAGTCAGTGGGAAAGTAGGTAATGGGGAGGATACAAAGAGACTGAAAGCAATGAAGATAAGTTGATGAGTATAGGCAATAACATATACAATATGGTAATGTGTGAAGCTTTCCACTTTAGTAGGAAAATTAAAAAACAGAATATGTTTTGAATAGTGAGAGACTGGGAATATTTGCACTCAGAGAAATTTGGGTGTGCTTATGAATCACAGAAAGTTAACATGCAGCTCCAGCAACAAATTAAGAAAACAAATGATACGTTAGCTTTGTTACAACGGAATTGGAGTACAAAAATAATAAGAATTTTTTAAACTATAAATATACAAGGTCATATTTGGGGCATTGTCTGCAGTTTTGATTTTACCTAAGGAGGGATATGTTTGCTCTCGAGGGAGTGCAACAAAGTTTCATCAGAGGAGCCTATATTTCTTGGAATTCAGAAAAATGAGATGTGATCTTATTGGAACATAAAGGGTTAAAACTGTAAAATGCTTCCCTTGGCTGGAGAATCTAGAACAAGGGGTCAATTCTCAGAATAAGGGATTGCCATGTAGGGCTGACATGAGAGAAACCTCTTCACTCGAAGAAATGTGAATCTTTAGTAATTTCTACCTCAGAGAGCTGTGAATGCTCAATTATTGGGTGCATTCAAAGTAGGTCAATAGAATTTTTGGCAGGAAGAGGATGAAGTGATTTGTGAATAATGAGTGGAGATGGATTTGAGGCAGACGATCTTCCATGAACTGGTTGAATGGCAGAGCAGGGCTCAAAGGGCCAATGGTCTTACTCCAGCTCCGATTTCTTATGTTCCTAATGTATCTGAGACTTACAACAAAGACGTTATCGGGAGAAAGCCTCAGCTCGTCTAATAACATTGAACCCATTTAAGTTTGAAAAATATCGCTTTGAAACAAAGGATTTCTCCTCTGATATCCTCTACGCAACTTATTGTGGGAACTATTTTGAATCTGCAAGTATTTGGATTGAAAAGTTGAGGGAATCCCATGTTTATTTTGAATGATTGTGATGTACTTCAGCAAGTAACTATTTGCACACATGTGACTCGTTGAGATAATTAAGGTGCAAAATCTTTTAGTGTTGTATATGTAGGTGGAATCTGCATAGGGAGAGGGAGAGAAGTGGAGTGTGTTGAGGGCTTCAGCCTTAACCAGCATAGCAATACAGTTCAAATCCTTCATCCACTTTGCAATACGTTTGACATCTCGCCTTGGCAAAATATTATCAACACAAAGCTCTAGTTATATTTTGGCCACAACATTCATTTGATATATTATCCAATTTTATTTCTGGGTTGCTGACTGCATTCAACTCAATGTTACTCGCAACAGCTCACTTAATAATTCTGGTACCAGATAGGAATCACTTAGATTTTGGCTTTAATTCAGAACCAAGAATACAGAATAAATTACCTTTAAATGCTTTTGGATTCTAATATAGGCCAGAAGTTTACAACCTTACAGGAGCAGGCCAGCAAACAAGATTGCTGGGGGGGTGTATTTGGTGGATATTAGGTGGGCTGGTGATTGGTGCTATGCCCCTACTGACATTTCAGCTATTTTATCAATGGCAGGGGAGATATTGGGCGGTCTGTCCGCTTTTAGGCCAGTTAATTACAAATTAAGGGCCTTCTCTCATTATCACTGGTATTTAAGCAGTAGTGGGGGGTGCACATGCCGCACTGAGAGGCCACCACATTGGCAACCTATCTGTGGCTTGGTTGTGAGATGGGCAAGGTTCAGAAGGCTCTTCTCCCAGGAGTGCTGCTGGGACCTCAGTGCTGCCGGCCATCTGATAGGGGATGAAATCATGACCGGAGACTTGAATTCAGGTCAGGGCTTCCCAGCCCTGTGGAGGTGGGCTCACACCCTAACTTTTCAGCTCGGGTGGAGCCACTGCCTCTATGAAAAATTCTGACCATAAACTCGGTCCTTCAACTTTAACAACCTAGTATGCTTCAGAAAGGATGTGTTAAGTTCAAATGAGAGGATGGCAGTGTAGTGGTTCTATTATAGGACCAGTAATCCAGAGAATGGACTAGTATTGAGGGAGTGAGAGATCTTACTGTGGCAGTGGGAGAATTTGCACATTCAAGTTAAAAAATGTGGGGAGCAAATTGTTTACAGGAAAAGTCATCATGGGGTGTTTGAATGGTTGTAAAAACTCACAAATGTGGGGAAGGAGTGGAATGGAAGGAAGAGGTGAATAGTGGGAAGGAGGAGAATGGGGGAAGGTGGGGAATGGGGAATGGAGGGAAAGGAGGGGAATGGAGGGAACGGGGGTTAGCTGCCAAATAAAGCCTTGTCCTATGAGAAGCGAGCAAGGTTGAGGGCCTCCCTGGTCCTCAGGCATGCCGGACCCTTGCCGCCGCCTGTCCTCCACCCTCCGGCACTTCCTGCGGCTCGTCCCTGGGCTCGTCCCACCATTCTCTCCTGGTCCGACTCCTTCTCCTCCTCAGGCAAGGCCGCATGTCCTTCCTCCTACTCCTCTAGCATCTCACTCCACTGCTGTGCCAGGTTGTGGAGAGCACAGCAGACCACCACAAAATGGGAGATCCGCAGGGGGTGCACCACCAGAGTGGTCCAGGTATCGGAACCGCATCAGCAATCCGATGCACCACTCAATGAAAGGATGGGTGGCAGCATGGGCCTTGCTATATCAGGTCTCCGCCTCGATCTCTGCAATGGCATCAACAGCCAGGACCTCAGCGGGTAACAGTTGGTTTAACACAGTGGGTTAAACAGCTGGCTTGTAATGCAGAACAATGCCAGCAGCGCGGGTTCAATTCCTGGACCAGCCTCCCCGAACAGGCGCCGGAATGTGGCGACTAGGGGCTTTTCACAGTAACTTCAGTGAAGCCTACTTGTGACAATAAGTGATTATTATTATTAGTTATTCCCCAAGAGCTAATCCATCATCCTGGGGAGGTCCTCGAAAGCACCGGGGACCTCTGAATGTCCCAGAATGCAGCTGTCAGGCATGCTCTCTGGGATGCATGCTCACATTTGCATGATCTGGAGGTGGTGGGCATACACGAGTTGAACATTCAGGGAGTGGAACCCCTTCCTGTTAATGAATGGCACTCTCTAATGCCCCGGTGCACACAAGGCAACATGCGTGCCACCAATTACCCCCTGGACCTGGGGCAGAGAATCCTGCTGTCCAGGCAGTTTGATTGAAATGTGGTGCAATAAACATCGCCTGAGACATGGCACGTGTACCCACGAAAATCCACTTGAGAATATTTTGTTTATTAAACGATCAACAGTCCCTCGATGCAAAGAAATGAAAACCAACTGCGCAACAGTCCATATATCACACTAACGATTAATCAACAAGGAGAAGGCACCGTGCCATTCAAAAACAAGCACTCTCTCGCTACAGAATATTGGTACAGACACAAAGTTGCAACAGTTCATTTGTACAAAGAAAACCTAAGCACACTGTATCACCCCTCGCAAGTCCTCACCAGAAATAAATGATACTTGCTGTTCGGAGGTTTCCCGGAGCAGTCTCTGCCCATGAGCCACCATTGTACAGGCCATCTTATACAGCCTAATTTCATCGCAACCAAAGCTCGGTATCCACATGTTCCACTGGCGTTCAAGTTGCAGTAAAACAGCCTCGACGTCCAGCATGTTAGACTCATAGCAACATGCCAGTCGACATGCAACACTCACCACACCCACAATAAAAGCACCACAAATCTACAAAAGTATTTCTTCAACACCTTCATCAAGTTACTCATTTGGATCAATCCTCCTGTGTCCCTCCTTTCTGCAGGTCCCAACAGTAAACCCCTCAGCAGTGAAAAGTTACACCAACCCAGAGCACGCCAGAAGAGAGAGAGAGAATTGCTCTACTCCAGCCCAGGCAGCAGGTCATCTCACATCCTCCCTTTCCTTACTCCAGGCCACAGAAGCAAAGAGGTGGCAGCAAGCAAGCATGCAGCCTCCAGGCAGCTGCAGCTGCGAGCAGCAAACATCACCGCCGGGATTCTCCGAAATCCCGGCCAAGTGTTGAGGCCAGCGTAAACACTGGAGTGGTGTACGCCGGCGTCAACGGGCCTCCTGGCCCAGCAGTTCACCGGTTGTTAGGGGGTTAGCACGGTGCCAGAGTGCTGCGCGCAGGTCCACGCATGCGCGCGACGGCCATCTCCACCTATTTCAGCGTCCCCCGACCGGCGCCGCGGAGACCGGGCGGGCACGATTGCCGCTGATTCGTCAGTCGCCGAAGAATCGGCGGCCCGGCGTTGGAGCGGCGTGGCAGGAATTTCCCGCACTCCCACTGATTCTCTGACCCGTCACGGGCTCGGAGAATCCCGGCCCCCTTGTTCAAATCAGTCTTCCTCTCTCTCCCTCTCTTGGAGCTCCCAGCAATAGAGTCCTCAGCAATGGAGAGTGTGGTGAACCACTGTATTAGGGGATGTAAGGTAGGACCTGCACTATAGGTTCGCCGGTAGCTCCTGCCGGCTGGCTCCGCCCACTGCGAAGTGTATAAATATGCACGATCAATTGCACAAAGACTCAAGTTGGGTACAACTGTGGCTTTATTACAGTCAGATGCGTGGCCTCCTGCTGCAGCTGGCGAAATGGCAGGGCACTGGAGGTCATGCATATTTATACAGTTCTCAGTGGGCGGAGCCAGCCGGCAGGAGCTACCGGCGAACCTGTAGTGCAGGTCCTACCTTACATCCCCTAATACACTGGTTCACCTTAGAGAGTCACATCGATCCAGAGCAAGCCAGAAAAAAGAAAGAGCTCCCCTTCCCTCTCTCCAGCCCAGGCAGCAGGTCATCCCGTAATCTTCCCTTTCCTTACTCCTGGCTACAGAAGCAAGCAGCTGCAAGCAGCAGCAATCACAATCTACAGCACCACTTGAGAATATTTTGTTTATTAAACGGTCAACATAACAAAGATTTGAAAATCAACTACGTAACATTCCACATATCACACTAACCATTAAGCAACAAGGAAACATTTCCGATCCATATTGGTACCAATACAAAATTATAACAATCATTTTCACAAAAACAAAACTCATGGTACCATCCCTCGCAAGTTCCTCAATAGAATCAGGCTAAGCCTAAGAATGTGTTATCATGTCGAAAACGTTGTCGTAGAAATGATCTGTCCATCAATGCCATACTTGTTCCACGTATTAGTGACATTTTCCGTCCAGGAGCTGCAGCTGTGCAAGCCCTCCAACACGGCACAATCTCACCGGTACCAAATTCTGGAATCCACATATTCCACTGGTACTCAAGGTGCAGTTAAACATAATAATAATAATCTTTATTAGTGTCACAAGTAGGCTTAACACTACAATGAAGTTACTGTGAAAAGTCCCTAGTCGCCACAATCCGGCGCCTGTTCGGATTCACAGAGGGAGAATTCAGAATGTCCAAATTACCTAACAGCACGTCATCCGGGACTTGTGGCAAGAAACCGGAGCACCCGGAGGAAACCCACGCAGACACGGGGAGAATGTGCAGGCTCCACACAGACAATGACCCAAGCCGGATATCGACCCTGGGACCCTGGAGCTGTGAAGCAACAGTGCTAACCACTGTGCTACCGTGCTGCCCCATCCTTGACTTCCAGTGTGTTTAAACCACACTGGTTTAAACGCACAGCAATCTGCAAAAGCATTTCTTCAACGGCATCATCAGGTGGCCTATTTGGATCAATGCCGCGCACCAGATCCTGCAGCATCTTCTTGCTTCAAAACGGATTGCTTTCTGGACTCATACATCCCCCAGAGTCCAGTGTTCCAGGTCCCAGGTAAATTAGAAAAAATTGTCCTTCTTTCCAGCTACAGAAACGGAAGAAACAGCAACAGCTGCCTCCAGGCATCTGCAACCACCAGCAGGAGCAAGCAGCAAACACAACCCAGCTGTGCAGCTCTCACAAATAACAAGGCCAATTCCTTAATAGCAATAGCCTGAAGCTAGAGGCTGCTCACAATTAGAGGGAGTTAAAGTGACCTTCATCATATAACCAGGAGCAAGGCTCTGTCCTGGTAGGACAGACTGGCAGCAGCTGTAGTTGTCCCTGTTATGGCTGTGCACAATATTTAGAAATGGCTTGAAGGCCACACAGATGGAAATACCCACACCTTCCCCCCTCCCCACCAGCCCAGAGGCGACCCTCGACCTGGAATGCTGCAGCCCCCCCGACCAAGCCCGATTCCGCCCACCCCCCCCCCACCCCCCACCACCACCACCACAAGCACTGCAGTAGCAACCCCGGTGCCCTTGAACTGCATGCCTGAAAATGGGAAAGGCTACTCGCCTCCTTAGTTCCCCTCAGCAGCCATTGTGTCAGCTTCACATTTTTAAAATATGTACTAAACGACACCCGCAAGATTTCTCGCTGGGGAGCTGCTTAATTCCCGGGAGACCATTACATTCAACTTTAATCTCGCGAATGAGATGGAAATTAATGCAAATTGAGGTTAATGGCATGCTCGCCATATTTGGGTGTGATCCAGAACTCGCCATCGGGAGCTGGCAAACTGATTCTCACCTGGCACGAATCTCGATTTTGACCTTTCCCGCTATTTAACCGGCATAACCAGATCCGCGCCGGGTGCAACACTGTGGTTAAATGGCGGCCCCTGTCTTCTATACCGGGTGGACTGCAGCAGTTCAAAAAGGTCATCATCTACTCAAGGGCAATTAGGAATTGATAACAAACACTGGTGCTCAGATCCAATGAAAGAATCAAAGGGAATTATTCGTAGAATAAGGGAGTTATCCCTGGTGTTTTGGCCAAATAACAAGCCAGAAAGGAAAAGCAGATTATCTGGTCATTATTGCACCTTGAGGAAAATTGCTGAGTGCAATTGGCCGTGCTGTTTAATACTTTTTTAAAAAGTGACTACACTTCAAAAGTAGTTAATTGGCTGTAAAGTTCTTTGTGAAAGGTACCATATAAATTGCATTGGATTGGATTGAATTTGTTTATTGTCACATAGATACATAGATACATAGAAGATAGGAGTCAGATGAGGCCTTTTGGCCCTTCGAGCCTGCTCTGCCATTCATCACGATCATGGCTGATCATCCAATTCAATAGCCTAATCCTGCTTTCTCCCCCTAGCCTTTGATCCCATTCTCCCCAAGTGCTATATATTCAAAGTTTTAGCATCAACTACTTCCTGTGGTAACAAATTCCACAGGCTCACCACCCTTTGTGTGAAGAAATGTCTCCTTATCTCTGTCTGAAATGGCTTACCCTGAATCCTCAGACTGTGACGCCTGGTTCTGGACACACCCATCATTGGTAACATCTTCCCTGCATCTATCCTGTCTAGTCCTGTTAGAATTTTATAAATCTCTATGAGATCCCCCCTCATTCTTCTGAACTCCAGCGAGGACAATCCCAACCTAGTCAATCTCTCCTCATATGACAGTCCCGCCATCCCTGGAATCAGTCTGGTAAACCTTCGCTGCACTCCCTCGAGAGCAAGAACATCCTTTCTCAGAGAAGGATACCAAAACTGCACACAATATTCCAAGTGTGGCCTCACCAAGACCCTGTACAATTGCAGCAACACATCCCTGCTTCTATACTCGAAACCTCTCACAAAGAAGGCCAACATACCATTAGCCTTCTTTACCGCATGCTTACTTTCAGCAAATGATGCACAAGGACACCCAGGTCCCACTGCACACTCCCCTCTCCCAATTTACAACCATTCAGGTAGTAATCTGCTTTCCTGTTTTTGCTTCCAAAGTGTATAATCTCACACTTATCCAAATTCTACTGCATCTGCCATTGATTTGCCCACTCGCCCAACCTGTCCAGATCTTGCTGTAGGATCCCTGCATCCTCGTCACAATTCACCCTCCCACCTAATTTGGTATCATCTGCAAACTTTGAGATGTTACATTTTATTCCCTCATCCAAATCATTAATATATATTGTGAATAGCTGGGGTCCCAGCACTGATCCCTGTGGTACCCCAGTAGTCACTGCCTGCCAATTTGAAAAGGACCCATTAATCCCTACTCTTTGTTTCCTCTCTGCAAACCAGTTTTCTATCCACCTCAATACATTTCCCGCAATCCCATGTGCTTTAATTTTGCACAATAATCTCTTATGCGGGACTTTGTCAAACGCCTTCTGAAAGTCCAAATATACCACATCGGCAGGTTCCCCCTTGTCAGCTGTACTGGTTACCTCTTCAAAGAATTCAACAGATTTGTCAAGCATGATTTTCCCTTCATAAATCCATGCTGACTCTGACTGATCCTGCCACTGCTTTCTAAATGTTCCGTTATAAAGTCCTTGATAATGGATTCAAGCATTTTCCCCACTACCGATGTTAGTCTTACTGCTCTATAATTCCCTGCTTTCTCTCTACCTCCTTTTTTGAATATCAGAGTGACGTACTCTCCAATCTGCAGGGACAGTTCCAGAGTGTATAGAATCCCGGAAGATGACCACCAATGCATCCACTATTTCCAGAGGAAATAGCATTCTTAAGCACTCTGCGATACAGATTCTCAGGCCCTGGGGATTTATCCGCCCTCAATCCATCAATTTTCTCAGCGCCATTTCTCTACTAATGTTGATCTCCCTCAGTTCTTCCCTCTCACTAAACCTTTCATTCTCCAACATTTCTGGGATCTGGGGCGTCATTCTCCGACCCCCCGCCGGGTCGGAGAATGGCCGTTGGCCGCCGTGAATCCCGCCCTCGCCCCCGCCGAAGTCTCCGGTACCGGAGATTGGGCGGGGGCGGGAATCGGGCCGCGCCGGTTGGCGGGACCCCCCGCTGGATTCTCCGGCCCGGATGGGCCGAAGTCCCGCCCAGAAATTGCCTGTCCCGCCAGCGTAAATCAAACCTGGTATTTACCGGCGGGACCAGGCGGCGTGGGCGGGCTCCGGGGTCCTGGGGGGGGCGCGGGATGATCTGACCCTGGGGGATGCCCCCACGGTGGCCTGGCCCGCGATCGGGGCCCACCGATCCACAGGCGGGCCTGTGCCGTGGGGGCACTCTTTCCCTTCCGCCTCCGCCACGGCCTCCACCATGGCGGAGGCGGAAGAGACTCTCCTCACTGCGCATGCGCGGGAAACTGACAGCGGCCGCTGACGCTCCCACGCATGCGCCGGGAAACTGACAGCGGCCGCTGACCCTCCCACGCATGCACCGCATTTCGGCGCCAGCTGGCGGGGCAACAAACGCCATTTCCGCTTGCTGGCGGGGCGGAAATCCCTCCGGCGTCGACCTAGCCACTCAATGTTAGGGCTAGGCCGCCAAAGATGCGGAGCATTCCGCACCTTTGGGCTGGCGCGATGCCCGTCTGATTGGCACCGTTTTTGGCGCCAGTCGGCGGACATCGCGCCGTTGGGGGAGAATTTCGCCCTTGATTTGTGAAGACAGAACCAAAGTATGTATTCAATTGCTCAGCCATTTCTTTGTCCCTTATTATGCATTCCCCTGTTGCTGTCTGCAGTGGGCCTACATTTCTCTTTACCAATCTCTTTCTCTTCACATATCTAGAAACTCTTAGTGTCAGTCTTTATGTTCCCTGCAAGCTTCCTTTGGGGCAAGCTTACTTTCCCCTTCTTAATTAATCCCTTCATCTTTCTTTGCTGAATTCTAAACTGCTCCTAATCCTCAGACCTTTTGGGCAGGATTCTCCTTCGGGGGACTAAGTCCCCATGCCGGCAGGAAAACCGGTGCCAACCACTCCGGCGTCAACAGCCCCCGAAAGTGCAGAATTCTCCACACTTCCAGGGGCTAGGTGGACACTGGAGGGGCCGGCACCGAAGGGACTGCGCGAGTTCACGCATGAGCCGAAGGGCCGGCTTGATCTCGTGCATGCGCGGAACCGCCGGCGTGTTTTGGCGCATGCGCGGGGAGGTTCTCTCCTCCGCGCCGACCATGGCGGAGCTCTACAGGGGCCAGCGCGGGAGGAAGGAGTGCCCCCACAGGCCCGCCCGCAGATCAGTGGGCCCCGATCGCAGGCCACGCCACAGTGGGGGCCCCCCTCGGGGTTGGATCCCCCGCCCCCCCGAGGACCGCCCCTGCCAAATTACCTGCCAGGTCCCGCCATGTGGGACCATGCCTAACCCACGCCGGCGGGACTGGCCAAAAACGGACAGCCGCTCAGCCGATCGGGGCCCGGAGAATTGCCGGTGGGCCGCTGCCAACGGCCCCCAACCGGCATGGTGTGAACCCTGCACCTGCCTGAAAAATGGTGCCGGAGAATATGGCAGCCGGCGTCGGGGTGACAGGGCAGGATTCCCGTCGCCCCCAGGGATTCTCCGACCCGGCGGGGGGGTCGGAACATTCCGCTGATTATTTATCTTGGCCAATCTGTATGCTTCTTTGTTGTATCGGATACTATTTCCAATTTCCTTTGTAAGCCATGGATTGGCCCTCTTACTCCCTTTGCTTTTGTGCCAGACAGGAATGAACAGTTGCTGTAGTTCCCCCATGCGTTCCTTGAATGTTTGCCATTGTCTATCCACTGTCGTCCTTTAAGTAATTCCCCAATCTATTAAGACCAACTCACGCCTCATATCCTCATCGTTCCCTTTATTTTGGTTCAGCACCCTAGTCTCCGAATCAACTACTTCACTCTCCACCTTGATAAAAAATTCTATCATGTTATGGTCGCTTATCAACAAGGGGTCTCGTATAGCCAGATTGGTAATGATTCCCTTCTCATTACACAGTACCCAGTCTAAGATGGCCTGCTCTCTAGTTGGTTCCTCCACATATTGGTCAAGAAAACCATCTCTTATGCACTCCAGGAATTCCTCCTCTACGGCATTGTGGCTAATTTGATTTGCCCAATCTATGTGAAGATTAAAATCACCCATGATCACCGATATTCCCTTGTTACATGCATCTCTAATTTCCTGTTTAATGGAATGTGTCAGGTGCAATGAACAGTATTGTTCTGCGTACAGTTCAGACATTTCATTCCATATATGAAAAGAAAATACATCGGGCAAACATAAAAAAGAATAGATACATAGACACACCAATCAGGTGAAGCATAGAGGAGCGTAGAACTACTCAGTAGAGAAGATGTGTGAATAGATCAGATCTGTCCATCAGAGGGTCATTTAGGAGTTTGGTGTCAGCGGGGAAGCTATTTTTGAATCTATTAGTGAGTGTTCTCAGCCTCTAGCATTTCCTGCCCGATGGAAGAAGTCGGAAGGGTGAATAACCCGGGTGGGAGGGGTCTTTGATTATGCTGCCCGCTTTCCCAAAGCAGCGGGAGGTGTAGATAGAGTCAATGGATGGGAGGCGGGTTTGTATAATGGACTGGTCGGTGTTCACGACTCTGTAGTTTTGTACGGTATTGGGCCGAGCTGTTGCCATGCCAGGCTGTGATGCAGCCAGATAGGATACTTTCTATGGTGCATAGGGCAAGTTGGTAAGAGTCAATGTGCACCTACTGAATTTCTTTAATTTCCTGAGAAAGTATTGGCACTATTGTGCTTTCTTGGTTGTAGAGTCAACGTGGGTGGACCATTTGTTTTGTTATTAAAAATCACAATAAAATTTTGCTTTAGAAATTCCTACGGGTTATGGTATCTATCCGAATCTAACCTGGACCAACACACTCCATAGCAGGCAATGCATTAATTCTTTTAAAATCTAGGTGGAAGGTCAAAGCCATAATATAGCACAGAATGTCAGCAAGATTGAAAACAGCAAGAGTACACAATAAAACAAGTAGCGGTAAGGTGGTGCCAGGCTTACGTTTTTGAAGTTTGGAAGGGAAATATAGTGGGTAATCAGGGGTGAGATTCTCCGACCCCCCACCGGGTCGGAGAATCGCCGGGGGCTGGCGTGAATCCCGCCCCCGCCAGTTGCCGAATTCTCCGGCACCGGAGATTCGGCGGGGGCGGGAATCGCGCCGCGCCGGTTGGCGGGCCCCCCCCCCCCCGCGATTCTCCGGCCCGGATGAGAAGTCCCGCTGCTAGAATGCCTGTCCCACCGGCGTGGATTAAACCACCTACCTTACCGGCGGGACAAGGTGGCGCGGGCGGGCTCCGGGGTCCTGGGGGCGGCGCAGGCCGATCTGGCCCCGGGGGGTGACCCCACGGTGGCCTGGCCTGCGATCGGGGCCCACCGATCTGCGGACAAGCCTGTGCCGTGGAGGCACACTTTTCCTTCCGCCTTCGCCACGGTCTCCGCCATGGCGGAGCCGGAAGAGACTCCCTCCACAGCGCATGCGCGGGGATGCCGTGAGCGGCCGCTAACGCTCCCGCACATGCGCCGCCCGGCAATGCCATTTCCACGCCAGCTGGCGGAGCACTTCCGCCAGCTGACGGGGCGGAAATCAGTCCGGCGCCGGCCTAGCCCCTCAAGGTTAGGGCTCGGCCCCCCAAGATGCGGAGGATTCCGCACCTTTGGGGCGGCACGATGCCCGACTGATTTGCGCCGTGTTTGGCGCCGGTCGGTGGACATCGCGCCGATACCGGAGAATTTCGCCCCAGGTTTTTGAGTTTTAAAATGCTGAAACAATAAATGTCAGTAGGAGACAATGCAATAAATCACAAAGTTACAGAGACAAGGAGGCGAAGTGGGTACAATTGTGTCTTTTAAAAAGCATTTAGATAGTTACATGGGTAAGATGGGTATAGAGGGTTATGGGCCAAGTGCGGTCAACTGGGACTAGCTTAATGGTAAAAACTGGGCGGCATGGACTGGTTGGGCCGAAGGGCCTGTTTCCATGCTGTAAACTTCTATGATTCTATGATAAGTGTGTTAGCCCAGTTTCGGCCCTGATTGAAGCCAATGTAGAGGGTGAGGTGGAATGTGGGTGCACAGCAGGGCAGACCCAGAAAAGTAAGAACGAGCCATGGCATAGAATTGGAAGGGATTGCAGTGGCCGAGTGCAGCAGAGCCACGAAAATGTAACAGGCTCCCTGTCCACCTCCCTCTCCCCCGCTCATTAAGTTCGGGAACAGTTGATTTTAGCAAGCAGAAAAGCGATAAGTGAGTTGAACTTCAATCAGGATAGGAGATGGGATGCGGGGTCCTGGATAAATAAGAGATTGTGTGGGACAGAGCTTGGGAAGCCAGTCTAGAAGGTATTGGAAGAATTGAAGCAACATAATGCAGATGCTGGACTCCTGAAACAAAAAGAATCCTGAAGTAATTCCAGCACCTTCTGTTTTTGCTTTAAGTTATTGGAAAAGTTGGGTTTAGCGGTGGGTGACAAATGATTAGATGAGAGTTTTGGTGACAGTGGGGGTGAAGCACAGATGAGTTTTGTAAATGGTGGTGGAAATAGGCCGCCTTGGTGACAAATTAGACATGCCGTTTGAAGCTCAGCTCGGAACCAAGCAGGACGCCATTGTACACTGGAGACAGCTTTAGTGGGCAGCCAGGGAAGCAGGGAGGCAGTGGGGAGGGTGGGTGGAATTAGGACAATGGGGCTGGACTTGAAGTTAAATCAAAATGTACAGCAATGTTAACTCAGGAAAAACCTCTGAAAACTATTCCAAGAGCAAGTGAAAACAAATGTTAAAAACATAGAGAGGAAGACAAATAAATGAAAGAAAATGAAAGGAAAGTATTTTTGTCTAATAGCAGCACCATTGGAGATGAACTTGTATATTTTTAATTCACAGAAATGTATAACATCGGAAGGTTTGCATAAAATTTTGATGATTTGCAGTCTGATTTTTTTAAAACTCTGAATGTCAGAGTGGCTTTACTGCCACCCTGAGGAAAATAGTATTATTTTTCACTTCCTTCAGAAAGTACACATGAAAAGATGAATAAATAGCATGTTGTGGAAGGACCTCGATCTCCCTCACTGAGGTTGACACCCAAGGGTGGAGATTAATTTGTGGTGGGAAGCCAACAGGAATGGGAAGTGGGAGTGGGAACATCTAAAGTGGGAATGGGCATTAGTCTGTTGTGGGATTGTGATTTGAGGCTGCGCCTGTTTTAACTGCCAAGCCCCAATTGAAATTGAATGCCACCAATCATTTGCCCCGCTGTTTCTGGTGGGAACGGGTTGCTGCTTGTCAGTAAGGCTGGAAAATTGAGATTTTCATAGGCCGGCTGACAAAAATAAGGTAAATTCAGGGGGCTGCTCCAAAAGTTGGGTGGATGGGTAGGGGTATGAAATGTACAATTGAAATCTTATGGCACCTGCTATAAGCACTGTTGTCTTTGTGCACTGCTGACTTTTGTGTAATAATCATAATAATAATCGCTTATTGTCACAAGTAGGCTTCAATGAAGTTACTGTGAAAAGCCCTAGTCGCCACATTCCGGCGCCTGTTCAGGGAGGCTGGTACGGGAATTGAACCCACGCTGCTGGCATTATTCTGCATTGCAAGCCAGCATGTGATCTTTGAGGACCCGGCCTGCCAGATAGTGCCCCCCCCCTCCCCCCCTCCCCCGGGGTCAGTGGAACAGCTCCCCGCCCCCGACTGTGGCGGCGCTGGACACAGCCCACAGCCACCACATGAGATCCCCGAAAACTGTGAGCACACGCGATTGATGCCACCGTGAACAAAGAACAAAGAACAAAGAAATGTACAGCACAGGAACAGGCCATACGGCCTTCCAAGCCGGTGCCGACCATGCTGCCTGACTAAACTACAATTTTCTACACTTCCTGGGTCCATATCCCTCTATTCCCATCCTATTCATGTATTTGTCAAGATGCCCCTTAAATGTCACTATCGTCCGTGCTTCCACCACCTCCTCCGGTAGCGAGTTCCAGGCACCCACTACCCTCTGTGTAAAAAAACTTGCCTCGTACATCTTCTCTAAACCTTGCCCCTCTCACCTTAAACCTATGCCCCCTAGTAATTGACCCCTCTATCCTGGGGAAAAGTCTCTGACTATCCACTCTGTCTATGCCCCTCATAATTTTGTAGGCCTCTATCAGGTCGCCCCTCAACCTCCGTCGTTCCAGTGAGAACAAACCGAGTTTATTCAACCGCTCCTCATAGCTAATGCCCTCCATACCAGGCAACATTCTGGTAAATATCTTCTGCACCCTCTCTAAAGCCTCCACATCCTTCTGGTAGTGTGGCGACCAGAATTGAACACTATACTCCAAGTGTGGCCTAACTAAGGTTCTATACAGCTGCAACATGACTTGCCAAATCTTATACTCAATGCCCCGGCCAATGAAGGCAAGCATGCCGTATGCCTTCTTGACTACCTTCTCCACCTTCACTGCCTGTGTTGTCCCTTTCAGTGACCTGTGGACCTGTATACCTAGATCTCTCTGACTTTCAATACTCTTGAGGGTTCTACCATTCACTGTATATTCCCTACCTGCATTAGACCTTCCAAAATGCATTACCTCACATTTTTCCGGATTAATCTCCATCTGCCATCTCTCCGCCCAAGTCTCCAAACAATCTAAATCCTGCTGTATCCTCTGACAGTCCTCATCGCTATCCGCAATTCCACTAACCTTTGTGTCGTCTGCAAACTTACTAATCAGACCAGTTACATTTTCCTCCAAATCATTTATATATACTACAAACAGCAAAGGTCCCAACACTGATCCCTGCAGAACACCACTGGTCACAGCCTTCCAATTAGAAAAGCATCCTTCCATTGCTACTCTCTGCCTTCTATGACCTAGCCAGTTCTGTATCCACCTTGCCAGCTCACCCCTGATCCCGTGCGTCTTCACCTTTTGTACTAGTCTACCATGAGGGACCTTGTCAAAGGCCTTACTGAAGTCCATGTAGACAACATCCACTGCCCTACCTGCATCAATCATCTTTGTGACCTCCTCGAAAAACTCTATCAAGTTCGTGAGACACGACCACCCCTTCACAAAACCGTGCTGCCTCTCACTAATACGTCCATTTGCTTCCAAATGGGAGTAGATCCTGTCTCAAAGAATTCACTCCAGTAATTTCCCTACCACTGAAGTAAGGCTCACCGGCCTGTAGTTCCTTGGATTATCCTTGCTACCCTTCTCACAGAGGAACAACATTGGCTATTCTCCAGTCCTCCGGGAGATCACCTGAAGACAGTGAGGATCCAAAGATTTCTGTCAAGGCCTCAGCAATTTCTTCTCCAGCCTCCTTCAGTATTCTGGGGTAGATCCCATCAGGCCCTGGGGACTTATCTACCGTAATATTTTTCAAGACGCCCAACACCTCGTCTTTTTGGATCTCAATGTGACCCAGGCTATCTACACACCCTTCTCCAGGCTCAACATCTACCAATTCCTTCTCTTTGGTGAATACTGATGCAAAGTATTAATTTAGTACCTCGCCCATTTCCTCTGGCTCCACACATAGATTCCCTTGCCTATCCTTCAGTGGGCCAACCCTTTCCCTGGCTACCCTCTTGCTTTTTATGTACGTGTAAAAAGCCTTGGGATTTCCCTTAACCCTATTTGCCAATGACTTTTCGTGACCCCTTCTAGCCCTCCCGACTCCTTGCTTAAGTTCCTTCCTACTTTCCTTATATTCCACACAGGCTTCGTCTGTTCCCAGCCTTTTAGCCCTGACAAATGCCTCCTTTTTCTTTTTGACGAGGCCTACAATATCTCTCGTTATCCAAGGTTCCCGAAAATTGCCGTATTTATCCTTCTTCCTCACAGGAACATGCCGGTCCTGAATTCCTTTCAACTGACACTTGAAAGCCTCCCACATGTCAGATGTTGATTTGCCCTCAAACATCTGCCCCCAATCTATGTTCTTCAGTTCCCGCCTAATATTGTTATAATTAGCCTTCCCCCAATTTAGCACATTCACCCTAGGACCACTCTTACCCTTGTCCACCAGCACTTTAAAACTTACTGAATTGTGGTCACTGTTCCCGAAATGCTCCTCTACTGAAACTTCTACCACCTGGCCGGGCCCATCGGGGGCAGAGCATCGGGGGAGGGCCTCAGGTGACGTCCTGGGGCTGTCCCACAGGCGTGTGGCGTACTCAGAGATTACGCCATTTTTGAAGGGGTGAAGCATCCGATAAATGGCACTGTCCTCGATTTTGGCGTAAAAACGGATTTTCCGGCCAATCGCCGAACACAATTTCAGTGTCGGCAATTGGAGAATCCAGCCCAAAGAGTAGCAACTCTGTTATCGGTGCTAGAAGCTGTATTGTACCCTAGAGCATACTTGCGAAGTTTTGAGACCTTTTTAAAAAATATATATTTATTAAAGTTCTTGAACACACTTTTTCTCCCTTACAAACAATAACCCCCACCCCTCCTAACAAAAAAAAACGAGAAATCGCGCAGAGCAAGATATATACATGGCAAAATGATATATTTACACAGCTTTGTGCACTGGTCCTCACCAGTACGTGCCAGTTTCCCCAACCCTTCATGTTATCTCTTGCTCATCCACCCTCCCAGGCAGTCCCCCCTTTCCCCCCCCCTCCCACCCCCTCCCAGGACATCCCCTCCACCGCCCCCCCCCCCCCCCCCAAGGTTGCTGCTGCTGCTGACCAACCTTCCTCTAACGCTCCGCGAGATAGTCTAGGAACGGTTGCCACCGCCTGTAGAACCCCTGCGCAGACCCTCTCAAGGCGAACTTAATCCTCTCCAACTTTATGAACCCAGCCATATAATTTATCCAGGCCTCCAGGCTGGGGGGCTTCGCCTCCTTCCACATTAGCAAGATCCTTCGCCGGGCTACTAGGGACGCAAAGGCCAGAATGCCGGCCTCTTTCGCCTCCTGCACTCCCGGTTCGTCCACTACTCCAAATATTGCTAGCCCCCAGCTTGGCTTGACCCGGGCTTTCACCACCTGAGATATTGCTCCCGCCACTCCTCTCCAGAACCCCTCCAGTGTCGGGCATGACCAAAACATATGGACATGGTTCGCCGGGCTCCCTGAGCACCTTCCACATCTGTCCTCTACCCCAAAGAACCTACTCAACCTCGCCCCCGTCAAGTGCGCTCTGTGGACCACCTTAAATTGTATCAGGCTGAGCCTGGCACACGAGGAGGAGGAATTAACCCTACCTAGGGCATCAGCCCACAGACCTTCCTCGATCTCCTCCCCCAGCTCCTCCTCCCATTTACCCTTCAACTCTTCTACCAGCGCTTCCCCCTCTTCTTTCAACTCCTGGTGTATTTCCGACACCTTCCCCTCCCCGACCCATACACCCGAGATCACCCTATCTTGAACTTCTTGTGCCGGGAGCAACGGGAATTCCCTCACCTGTCACCTCACAAAAGCCCTCACCTGCATATATCTAAAGGCATTGCCCGGGGATAACTCGAACTTCTCCTCCAGTGCCCCTAGGCTCTCAAACGTCCCATCAATGAACAGGTCCCCCATTCTTCCAATCCCCGCCCGATGCCAGCTCTGAAACCCCCCGTCCATCTTCCCTGGGACAAACCGGTGGTAACCCCTGATCGGGGACCACACTGATGCTCCCATTGCGCCCCGGTGCCATCTCCACTGGCCCCAGATCCTTAGCGTTGCCGCCACCACCGGGCTCGTGGTATAATTTGTCGGCGAGAGCGGCAGCGGTGCCGTCACCAACGCCCCAGGCTCGTTCCTTTACAGGACGCCATCTCCATCCTCTTCCATGCCGCCCCCTCTCACTCGATAACCCACTTGCAGATCATCGCCACATTTGCTGCCCAGTAGTAGCTCCCCAGGTTTGGCAGCGCCAACCCTCCTCGGTCCCTACTGCGTTCCAGGAACCCTCTCCTTACTCTCGGGGTCTTATTCGCCCACATAAACCCCATAATACTCCTGCCTACTCTCTTAAAAAAGGCCTTAGTGATCACGATGGGAAGGCACTGAAACACAAACAGAAACCTCGGAAGGACCACCATTTTGACCGACTGCACTCTACCCGCCAGCGAGAGCGGTAACATGTCCCACCTTTTGAAATCCTCCTCCATTTGCTCCACCAACCTCGTCAGATTCAGTTTATGTAGGGTCCCCCAACTCCTGGCTATCTGGATCCCCAGATACCGAAAGCTCCCCTCCGCCCTCCTCAGCGGTAGGTCCCCCATCCCTCTTTCTTGGTCCCCCGCCTGTAATACAAAGAGCTCACTCTTCCCTACATTGAGCTTATAGCCCGAAAACTCCCCAAACTCCCTTAGAGTCTGCATGACCTCCACCATCCCCTCCATTGGATCCGCCACGTACAGCAACAGGTCATCCGCATATAGCGACACCCGATGCTCTTCTCCCCCTCGGACCACCCCCCTCCATTTATTAGACTCCCTCAATGACATGGTCAATGGTTCGATCGCCAATGCGAACAACAGGGGGGACAGGGGGCACCCCTGCCTAGTCCCTCGGTACAGTCGAAAGTACGCCGACCTCCGCCGCCATCGGGGCTCTGTAAAGGAGCTTAACCCAATTGATAAACCCTACCCCGAACCCAAACCAAGCAGCACCTCCCAGAGGTACTCCCACTCTACTCGGTCAAAGGCCTTCTCCGCATCCATAGCTGCCACTATCTCCGCCTCTCCCTCCTCCGATGGCACCATTGTCACGTTTAAGAGCCGCCGCACATTGGTGTTTAGTTGCCTGCCCTTTACAAATCCCGTCTGGACCTCATGGATTACCCCCGGGGCACAGGCCTCGATCCTCGTGGCCAGCCCTTTTGCCAGCAACTTTGCATCCACATTGAGGAGCGAGATCGGCCTGTACGATCCACATCACAGTGGGTCCTTGTCCCGCTTTAGGATCAAAGAAATTGTCGCTTCCGACATTGTCGGGGGCAGGGTCCCCTCCTCTCTTGCCTCATTAAAGGTCCTCACCAGTAGCGGGGCCAACAGGTCTGCGTACTTCCTGTAGAACTCCACCAGGAATCCGTCCGGTCCCGGGGCCTTCCCCGCCTGCATGCTCCCCAAACCCTTGCTCAGGTCCTCCAACCCAATTGGTGCCCCCAAACCAGCCACCTCTTGCTCCTCCACCCTCGGGAATCTCAGCTGATCTAGGAATCGTCTCATCCCCTCTTCCCCCGCTGGGGGCTGGGATCTGTACAGCTCTTCATAAAAGGCCTTGAATACCTTGTTTATTTTTGTCGCACTCCGAACCGTGGCTCCCCTTCCATCTTTGACTTCCTCCTCTGCCATCCTCTTACAGAGCTGGTGTGCCAGCATCCGACTAGCTTTTTCCCCATACTCGTAGGTCGCCCTCTGTGCTTTCCTCCACTGTGCCTCCACCTTCCCTGTGGTCAACAGGTCAAACTCCGTCTGGAGCCGTCGTCTTTCCCCAAGTAATCTTTCCTCCAGGGCCTCTGCGTATCTCCTGTCCACTCTCAAAATCTCCCCCACTAACCTCTCCCTTTTCATACCCTCTGTCTTCTCCCTATGAGCCCCTAATGGAAATTAGCTCCCCCTGATCACCGCCTTCAACGCCTCCCATACCACCCCCACCCCCACCTCCCCATTGTCGTTGGCCTGCAAGTACCTTTCGATACACCCCCTCACCTTCCCACACACCACCTCGTCCGCCAGCAGTCCCACATCCAGCCGCCACAACGGGCGTTGGTCTCTCTCCTCTCCCAGCTCCAGTTCCACCCATTGCGGGGCATGGTCCGAAACGGCTAGAGCCAAATACTCTGTCTCCTCCACCCTCGGGATGAGCGCCCTACCCAGAACAAAGAAATCTATCCGGGAGTAGGCTTTGTGTACATGGGAGAAGAAAGAAAATTCCCTGGCCTGCGGCCTTGCAAACCGCCATGGGTCCACTCCCCCCACCTGATCCATAAACACCCTAAGTACCTTGGCCGCCGCCGGCCTCTTTCCAGTCCTTGATTTGGAGCGGTCCAGTGCTGGATCCAACACTGTATTGAAGTCCCCTCCCATTATCAGGCCTCCTATCTCCAGGTCCGGAATGCGCCCCAACATGCGCTTCATGAATCCTGCATCATCCCAGTTCGGGCCGTATACGTTTACGAACACCACCCACGTCCCTTGCAGCCTACCGCTCACCATTACATATCGCCCTCCATTGTCCGCGTCAATAGCCTTGGCCTCAAATGACACCCGCTTTCCCACCAATATTGCCACCCCTCTATTCTTCGCGTCCAGTCCCGAGTGGAATACCTGTCCTACCCATCCCTTTCTTAACCTGACCTGGTCCGCCACCTTCAGGTGTGTCTCTTGGAGCATGGCCACGTCCGCCTTCAGTCCCTTTAAGTGCGCGAACACTCGAGCCCTCTTCACCGGCCCATTCAGGCCCCTCACATTCCACGTTATCAGTCGGATTGGAGGGGCCCTCACCCCCCCCCCCCCCACCCCCCACCCCCCCCTCCACACCCCGCCGACTAGCCATCTCCTTTTCTGAGCCAGTCCCGTGTCCACACCTCCCTCACCCTCCAGTCCCCCAGAGGGGGGACCCCCGTCCCGACCACCTCTTCTGTGTCCCATTCCCTTTCGGCCAGTGCAGCAGCAACCCTTTCCCCCCCCCCCCCCCCCCCCGCCCTCCCCTCCCCCCGCTAGACCCCTGTCTAGCTTTTTTGCTCCCCCATGTCACTCCCCTAAGTCAGCTGACGCCTGCTGACCCCGGTTTCCCCTGCGGTCCCATTGACCTCCCCGCGTGGGAGTCTCCCAATCCATTCCTTCGTTCCCCTTCCCGCCTTTCTTCCCGCGCGCGGGAAAAAACCCCGCGCTTTCCAAAGCCCGCTCCGCCCCCTCTGGCGCAGCTCCTGTCGCGGCCTTGTCTCTCTCCCTCAGCCCATGTAACATTTCCTGCGCGTGATTGACCCCCTATATACAACAACCATCACACATCAAACCCCAAAACATCCCCCCCACCTTCACAAACCCTCAGTTAGAGTCCAACTTTTCGGCTTGTACAAAGGTCCACGCCTCTTCAGGCGTTTCAAAGTAATAGTGTTGGCCCTTGTATGTGACGCACAGTCGCGCTGGCTGCAGCATTCCGAATTTCACTTCTTTCCGGTACAACGCCGCTTTGGCCCGGTTGAAACCCGCTCTCCGCTTTGCAACCTCCGTGCTCCAGTCCGGGTATATTCGGATCTCTGCATTGTCCCACTTACTGCTCCGCTCCTTCTTGGCCCATCTCAGGACCCACTCTCTGTCCGTGAACCGGTGGAACCATCGCCCTTGGCGACTCATTTGCCTGGCGCTTCTTCGCCAGCACCCGATGTGCCCCGTCCAACTCCAGCGGCCTCGAAGGGGCCTTCGGGCCCATCATCGCCTTGAGCATCGTGCTCGCGTATGCCCCGGCATCGGCCCCCTCCACTCCCTCAGGGAGACCCAGGATTCGCAGATTCTTTCTCCTCGACCTGTTCTCCAGGTCTTCGAGTCTTCCCGCCCACCTCTTGTGTAGCGCCTCGTTCTGCTCCACTCTCACCGCCTTCTCCTTTTCTGGGCCAGTCCCGTGTCCACGCCTCCCTCACCCTCCAGTCCCCCAGAGTGGGGACCCCCGTCCCGACCACCTCTTCTGTGTCCCATTCCCTTTCGGCCAGTGCAGCAGCAACCCTTTGTCCCCCCCCTTCCCCCCTCCCCTCCCCCCCGCTAGACCCCTGTCTAGCTTTTTTGCTCCCCCCATGTATGGTAGTATGTATTGGGGGTCATGTGGGACTGGAAGCCCTAATGTCATTGGCTGACAGATCCCGGGTCCTGGCTGGCTGTTGACCTCTAGCTCCGCCCTGAAGGCGGAGTATAAGAAGCCGGAGTCTTCCCCCGCAGGCCAGTTTAGTATCGAGCTGCGGGGGAACAGACACGCTTAATAAAGCCTCATCGACTTCACTCTATTCGTCTCACGGAGTCTTTGTGCGCAACACCATGTCACTCCCGTAAGTCAGCTGACGCCTGCTGACCCCGGCATCCCACGCCGTCCCATTGACCTCCCCGCGTGGGAGTCTCCCAATCCATATGCATTCCTTCGTTCCCCTTCCCGCCTTTCCAAAGCCCGCTCCGCCCCCTCTGGCGCAGCTCCTGTCGCGGTCTTGTCTCTCTCCCTCAGCCCATGTAACATTTCCTGCGCGTGATTGACCCCCTATATACAACAACCATCACTCATCAACCCCCAAAACATCCCCCCCACCTTCACAAACCCTCAGTTAGAGTCCAACTTTTCGGCTTGTACAAAGGTCCACGCCTCTTCAGGCGTTTCGAAGTAGTAGTGTTGGCCCTTGTATGTGACCCACAGTCGCGCTGGCTGCAGCATTCCGAATTTCACTTCTTTCCGGTACAACGCTGCTTTGGCCCGGTTGAAACCCGCTCTCCGCTTTG
Organism: Scyliorhinus torazame; assembly: GCF_047496885.1. NCBI lineage: Eukaryota > Metazoa > Chordata > Chondrichthyes > Carcharhiniformes > Scyliorhinidae > Scyliorhinus > Scyliorhinus torazame. Next base: position 94,060,858 of record NC_092708.1, read on the forward strand.
CAACCTCCGTGCTCCAGTCCGGGTATATTCGGATCTCTGCATTGTCCCACTTACTGCTCCGCTCCTTCTTGGCCCATCTCAGTACCCACAACACTCTCTGTCCGTGAACCGGTGGAACCTCACCACCGTCACCTTTGGCGGCTCATTTGCCTGGGGTTTCTTCGCCAGCACCCGATGTGCCCCGTCCAACTCCAGAGGCCTCGAAGGGGCCTTCGTGCCCATCATCGCCTCAAGCATCGTGCTCGCGTATGCCCCGGCATCAGCCCCCTCCACTCCATCAGGGAGACCCAGGATTCGCAGATTCTTTCTCCTTGACCTGTTCTCCAGGTCTTCGAGTCTTCCCGCCCACCTCTTGTGTAGTGCCTCGTTCTGCTCCACTCTCATCGCCAGGCCCACGAGCTCGTCCTCGTTCTGACTGACTCTTTTCTGTACCTCCTGGATCTTAGCTTCGTGGGCCTTCTGCGTGATCCCGAGTCCTTCAATTGCCGAAAGCATAGGCGGCAACATCTCCTTGCGCATCTCCTTGCGCTGCTCCTCGAAGCAGCGCTTGATGAACTCCTGCAGCTCCCCTTTGTCCCTGGCTGCCGCCATTTTGTTTTCTTCCCCTCGCTTCTCCCGTTGCCCCAGTGCCGCTCCTTTGGCCATTACACTTCTGGTCCATTTCATAGAAGTTGGAGGGGGACCTCACTCTTCCCTTCCCCACGGGCTGCGTCAAAAAAAAAAAAAAGTTACGTTGGGGCTCCTCTAACGAGCCCGAATGTCCGTGGTAGCGGGAGCTGCCGAATCATGCGGCTTAGCTCCACATAGCCGCAACCAGAAGTCAAGAGGGAATCCTTTTGGCAGTGTTCGCTTCACCAGTCTGCCCCAAAAAGTCTATGGAAGCTCCTGAAAAAGGTCTGGGAGTCCGTTCCAGACGGGAGCTGCCGAATGCGCGACCTACTCCTCCATGGCTGCCACCGGAAGCCTCGTCCCTGCTTGTTCAATCACAGTTGTTCCCTCTGCTGCTAGAATTCACCTTTGACAGAGTCAAGTCAGATTGCAGCTTTAAGCTTGCCCTTCCCCCGCCTGCATGCTGGAAGAGGCCCTGTTTATCTTGTTGCAGCCAAATCTTTTACTGTTTCTGCCCGGTCTGGTAGCCAAAAGACATAACATTCCTGGGGGACACTGTCAGGGGAGTGTTGCAGTCTTCTTTCCACACTGGGAAATGTCAAACAAATGCCATGGGGGCCCTGTAAAAGAGCCCAAAAGTCCGTTCCAAGCGGGAGCTACCGAATATGCGACCTAGCTCTGCATAGCCGCACCCGGAAGTCCGAAGTTTTGAGACCTTAAGGAGCCACTTGGAACCCTTTGCTAATGTTGTTTATGAATGCTACATGTTCAACACCAGAGTCAGGAAGAGGGAGGAAAATATTGATCAATATGTGACTGCATTGAGGCACCTAGCTGAATCTTGTGAGTTTCAGCAACTGGAGGACGACCTGCTCGGAGATAGGATTGTTTTAGGAAGAGATATGCTGTGAGAGCACCCCTGCTGAGCAAAGAGAAACCTACTCCCAAGAAAGCCATTGATATATGTGCAGAATATATGTGACCTGAGGTGGTCAATCATCAGCTGAACAGTATTTTGATGGCAGAACTGAACTAGACTTTGCACTATCCAGTGTTGCAATCCTGGCCTTCCCAGCACAAGACAATGGGAAAAAAGGTCCAGGTACAGAAGGGACAGCAGACAAATCAAGGCCAAAGTACAGGATGTAAATATTGCGGAGGATACAACAGAAAAGAAAAAGAAGCATGTCAGGCATGGGGGAAGTAGTGCTTCAACTGTAAGAAGCTGAATCATTTTGCACACAAGGGTTTTGCTGGAAAGAAGAAAAGCAAGCCTATAAAGATGGTGACTAGAGAGATGATGGACGATGATTCTGACAAATCACTCTACATCATAGAACAGGTGGGCCCATCAAGGTAAATAAAAATGTTGACTATTGGAATGATGACTGCAGAAGGAGAGCATCAAGTTAATATGAAGTGATAGACACCAGTAATGAGCTTTGTTGACCTGTGTGAAGTTGCTCAAGGTGGTGACCTGAAAATGAAGCTGTCAAAAATAAACTTGAGGTTAGATAATGGAACAATGCTCGCCCAAGAAGACAAAGTAAGCTGAGATCCCAATGTAATGGGAAGAAAGATGGTCCAGATGGTAGACCCAAAGCAAAATCCCCACATCTCAGCTGAAACAAGTCAAAAGCTTTGACTGGTAACCCCCCATGTACCAGAGGAGATTTGCAGTGTTTCACAGGTCTCCAAGCCATTGACTGCTGCACAGCTCCTGACAAATTACAATATGCTTAATCTTCCAAGGAGTGGCAATCACTGTCAGATTACCACTCCACTCTATTTACTTACTGTCAACCCACCGTCACCGAGTCCGATGCAGACCTCCCACACAGCAGTGACACCGAGGACCCAAAGGCGCCTTTTAGTATTGGTGTCGTAGACTTCCGGGTGCGGCTATGCAGAGCTAGGTCGCATATTCGGCAGCTCCTGCTTGGAACGGACTTTTGGGCTCTTTTACAGGGCCCCCACGGTATTTGTTTGACATTTCCCGGTGTGGGAAGAAGGCTGTAATATTCCCCCGGCAGTGTCCCCCAGGAAGGGTATGTCTCTTGGTTGCCAGACACACGCAGAAACAGTAAAAGATTTGGCTGCAACTGTAGGATAAACAGGGCCTCTTCCAGCATGCAGGCGGGGGAAGGGCAAGCTTAAAGCTGCAAGCTGACCTGAGGGCCTGTATCAAAAGTGAATTCTAGCAGCAGAGGGAACAACTGTGAAAAGACCTCATCAAGGCCACTGAAGGGACTTCCGGTTGCGGTGATGCCTAGCTAGCCGCAAGCTTCGGCGGCTCCAGCTCCGACGGACCTTCGGGCTCTTTCAAGAGCCCCAACGGGGAATTTTTCGACGACGCAACCCGGTGTGGGGCGTGTGAGAAGGGAGTCCCCCCCAAACGAAGGAGGAAAAAACCGGCGGCGGCGGCTGCAGCGCGAGGAATCGTCGACCAAAGGGTCAGAAAGAGAGAAGTACAAGATGGCGGCGGAGAAAGCGCAGGCGACATGGGGGCCTGAGCATGAAATTGTGAGACGGTGCGTGGAGCTGCTGAAGAGGGAGGTGCTGACCCCGTTGCTACAGGCAATTGAGGGGCTCAAGGAGACATTAAAGACCCAGGAGACAGAGCTCCGCGTGGTGGAGCAGAAGGTGACAGATATTGAGGACGAGATCCTGGGCCTGGCGGTTAAGACACAGACGCACGAGGCACTTCATAAAAAGTGTACTGAAAGGATCGAAGCCCTAGAAAATGGAGCGCGAAGGAAGAACCTTCGGATACTGGGTCTCCCTGAGGGTGTGGAAGGAGTGGACTGTGGAGCGTACGCAAGTACGATGCTGAGCTCACTGATGGGTGCTGAGGCCCCTACGGGCCCCTTGGAGGTGGAGTGGGCAAATCGGATTCCGGCGAGAAGACCAAAAGCGGGAGAACCACCCAGGGCGATAATCGTGCGATTTTACCGCCTTAAGGATAGAGAAGAGGTCCTGAGATGGGCTAAAAAGGTGCGGAGTAGCAGATGGGAGAATGCAGTGGTACGGGTATACCAGGATTGGAGTGCGGAGGTGGCGAGAAGGAGGGCGAGCTTCAACCGAGCCAAAGAGGTGTTGCATAAAAGGAAGGTGAAGTTCGGGATGCTGCAGCCGGCAAGACTATGGGTCACGTATCAGGAGAGACACCATTATTTCGAGACGGCGGAGGAAGCATGGACCTTCATCAAAGAAGAGAAATTGGATCGGAACTGAGGGACTGATGCTGCAGGAAATGTTATTGTTAATGTTACGGTGGAAGTTAATTGAGAAGTAAACAGGGAAGGGGGGAGACATTGGGGAAATGTGGGCGCCGGTGAGGGGGGAAAGACGGGACATAGTTGGAGAATGGGGAAGGGGAGGGGGAGGGGAAAGGGAGCTGCGCCATAAGAGGCAGGTCAGGTAAAGGGATGTTCCCGCACCAGAAAGAATAAGGCGGGAAGACAGGCGCAAGGCGGATGGGAGTTCCCCACATGGGGGGGGTCGAGGAGTGAGCAGGAGTAGCCGGGGTCAGTTGAAGTCAGCTGACTTACGGAAGTAATATGGGGGGAGCAATCATGCTAGAAAGAGATCTAGCGGGGAGGGGGGGGAGGGGGGGGGGGGGGGTGGGGGACAACTGGGTTGCTGCTGCGGAAATCCAAAAGGAAATGGCTAAAGAGTGGGTGGGCGGGGATGGTGTGCGACGCTGGGGGAGCGAGCGGGAGCGCGGAGGCGGGATATGGGACTGGCCTAGAGAAGGTAATGGCTAGTCAACACGGGAGGGGGGCAGGTAGCCCCCTAGTGAGGCTGATCACGTGGAACGTGAGAGGCCTGAACGGACCGATAAAAAGGGCCAGAGTGCTCGCGCATTTGAAAGGACTAAGGGCAGACGTGGTTATGCTCCAAGAGACGCACCTAAAGGTGGCGGACCACGTTAGGCTGAGGAAAGGATGGGTGGGACAGGTGTTCCACTCAGGACTGGACGCAAAGAATAGAGGGGTGGCCATTTTGGTGGGGAAACAGGTCGCATTTGAAGCAAAGAACATCGTAGCAGATAGCGGAGGTAGATATGTAATGGTGAGTGGCAGGCTGGAGGGAATGGAGGTCGTGTTGGTTAACGTGTATGCCCCAAACTGGGACGATGCGGGATTTATGAGACGGATGCTGGGGCGTATACCGGACCTGGAGGTAGGAAACTTGATTTTAGGAGGGGACTTTAATACGGTGCTGGACCCGGGGCTAGATAGATCCAGCTCAAGGACCGGAAGAAGGCCGGCAGCGGCCAAGGTACTTAAGGGGTTTATGGACCAAATGGGGGGAGTGGATCCATGGCGATTTCTTAGACCTAGGGCTAGGGAGTTTTCCTTCTTCTCCCATGTCCATAAAGTGTACTCCCGGATAGATTTTTTTGTTTTGGGAAGGTCGTTGATCTCTAGGGTGGAAGAAGCTGAGTACTCAGCCATAGCGGTTTCGGATCATGCCCCACATTGGGTGGACCTGGAATTAGGAGAGGAAAGGGAGCAGAGAACACTCTGGCAATTAGATGTGGGACTGATGGCGGATGAGGGAGTGTGTGCAAGAGTGCGGGGGTGTATTGAGAGATATCTGGAGGTCAATGACGACGGCGAGGTCCCTGTGGGAGTGGTATGGGAAGCACTAAAAGCGGTGGTCAGAGGAGAGCTGATCTCCATTGGGGCCCACAAAAGGAAAACAGAGGCCAAGGAAAGGGAAAGATTACTGGGGAGATTTTAAGGGTGGATAGGGAATTTGCAGAGACCCCGGAGGAGGAATTGTACAGGGAGAGGAGACGACTCCAGACGGAATTTGACCTTCTGACCACCAGAAAGGCGGAGGTACTGTGGAGGAAGGCACAGGGGAGGAGGTATGAATATGGGGAAAAGGCGAGTCGCCTGTTGGCTCATCAATTGCGAAAGAGGGCAGCAGCGAGGGAGATAGGAGGAATTAGAGACGAAAGGGGAGACACGGTGCGAAGGGCAGGAAAGATAAATGAGGTGTTCAAGACCTTCTATGAGGAACTGTATAGGTCTCAACCCCCAGAGGGAGAGGAGGGGATGCGGCAGTTCCTGGACCAATTGAGGTTCCCGAAAGTGGAGGAGCGGGGGGTGGTAGGCCTGGGGGCACCGATTGGGGTGGATGAGGTTATTAAGGGACTGGGAAGCATGCAAGCAGGGAAGGCCCCAGGACCAGACGGGTTCCCGGTGGAGTATTACAGAAAATATGTGGACTTGTTGGCCCCGTTGATGGTGAGGACGTTCAATGAGGCCAGGAAAGGGGGGACTCTACCCCCGACGATGTCGGAGGCGACGATATCGTTAATTTTGAAGAGGGATAAAGATCCGTTGCAGTGCGGGTCCTATAGACCCATTTCATTGTTGAACGTGGACGCCAAATTGTTGGCAAAGGTACTGGCATCGAGGATAGAGGACTGTGTCCCGGGGGTGCTGCACGAAGACCAGACAGGGTTCGTAAAAGGGAGACAACTGAATGTTAACGTGCGACGACTATTAGGGGTGATAATGATGCCCCCAGTGGAGGGGGAGGCAGAGATAGTGGCGGCAATGGACGCAGAGAAGGCATTTGATAGGGTGGAGTGGGAGTATTTATGGGAAGTGTTAAGGAGGTTTGGGTTTGGGAACGGGTTTATTAGCTGGGTTAGACTTCTTTATGGGGCTCCAACGGCAAGCGTAGTTACAGGTCGACATAGATCGGAGTATTTCCGACTATATAGGGGAACAAGACAGGGATGCCCGCTGTCTCCATTGTTGTTCGCGTTGGCAATTGAACCTCTGGCCATGGCGTTGAGAGACTCCAGGAAATGGAGAGGGGTGATTAGAGGGGGAGAAGAACACCGAGTCTCGTTAAATGCGGATGACCTATTGTTATACGTGTCGGACCCAGCGGGGGGAATGATAGAGGTTATGCGAATTTTGAGGGGGTTCGGGGATTTCTCGGGGTATAGGCTAAACATGGGGAAGAGTGAATTATTTGTGATACATCCAGGGGACCAGAGTAGAGAGATAGAAGGCTTGCCTCTAAGGAAAGTGGAAAGAAACTTCCGATACCTGGGGATTCAGATCGCTAGGAGCTGGGGAACCTTGCACAGACTTAATCTGACACGGTTGGTAGAACAAATGGAGGAGGACTTCAAGAGGTGGGACATGCAGCCTCTATCGCTGGCGGGCAGGGTGCAAGCAATTAAGATGATGGTCCTCCCGAGGTTCTTATTTGTATTTCAATGTCTCCCTATACTAATCACTAAGACCTTTTTTAATAAAATAGACAGGAGCATCACGAGCTTCGTGTGGGCAGGGAAAGTTCCGAGAGTAAGGAGGGGGTTCCTTCAGCGTAGTAGGGACAGAGGAGGATTGGCACTACCGAACTTGGGCGATTACTATTGGGCCGCCAATGTGGCAATGATACGTAAATGGATGATGGAGGGTGAGGGAGCGGCGTGGGAAAGACTGGAGAGAAAGTCCTGTAAAGGGACGAGTTTAGAGGCGCTGGTGACGGCGCCGCTACCGATCTCTGCTAAAAGGTTTACCACGAACCCGGTGGTGGCGGCAACATTGAATATCTGGGGACAGTGGAGGCGACAGAGAGGGGTGCGGGGAGCCCTGGTGGGGTCCCCAATCAGGAACAACCATAGGTTCGCCCCAGGAAGAATGGATGGAGGATTTCAGAGCTGGTTCCAGTTGGGAATTAGGAGGGTGGGAGATTTATTTATAGATGGGACTTTTGCGAGCTTGGGAGCATTGGAGGAAAAGTATAAGTTGCCCCGGGGAAATGTCTTGAGATATATGCAGGTGAGGGCATTTACTAGACAACAGGTGAGGGAATTTCCGTTGCTCCCGACACAGGGGATACAGGACAGGGTGCTTTCAGGGGTGTGGGTCGGAGAGGGCAAGGTGTCAGAGATTTACCGAGAGATGAGGGAAGAGGGGGAGGAGTCGGTGGGCGAACTAAAAGGAAAGTGGGAAGAAGAACTAGGGGAGGAGATAGAGGAGGGTATGTGGGCTGATGCCCTAAGCAGGGTAAATTCCTCTTCCTCATGCGCCAGGCTTAGCCTGATTCAATTTAAGGTGCTACATAGAGCACACATAACGGGAGCAAGATTGAGCAGGTTCTTTGGAGTGGAGGACAAATGTGGGAGGTGTGGCGGGAGCCCGGCAAACCACGCACATATGTTTTGGGCATGCCCGGCACTGGAAGGGTATTGGAAGGGAGTGACGGGAGTGATTTCGCGGGTGGTGAAGGCCCGGGTCAAACCAGGCTGGGGGTTAGCTCTATTTGGAGTTGCGGAAGAGCCGGGAGTGCAGGAGGCGAAAGAGGCCGACGTTGTGGCCTTTGCGTCCCTAGTAGCCCGGCGCAGGATCCTACTCATGTGGAAGGAGGCGAAACCCCCCGGACTGGAGGCCTGGGTAAATGATATGGCGGGGTTCATTAAATTGGAGCAGATAAAGTTTGCCCTGAGAGGATCGGCTCAAGGGTTCACCAGGCGGTGGCAGCCATTTCTCGACTACCTAGGGGAACGTTAGAGGGAAGACAGATGACCAGCAGCAGCAACCCAGGGGGAGGGGGGGTTTAGTTTAGTTTAGGTCAAAGATAAAGGGGTTTTGTTACTTGTGTATTGTTTAAAATTTCTGTATTGTTATTGTTGCGTTTGCTTTGTAAGAGGGGAAAAATTGTTGTTTGGGAAAAAATTTTCAATAAAACATTCATAAAAAAAAAGTATTGGTGTCGTAACGAAAAACAGGCTGTCCCCAAAGCAAAGACACCAGCCGCTGTCGGTATACAGTGATCCAGACGATGAGTGGTGTGCCACCCTGACAGTCAACCAGTCCCAAATACGATTACACCTGGACACTGGTGCCTCCGCCAATCTCATGGCGTGGTCTGACTTCCAAAGCCTTCGTGTCAAACCAGCCATCCTTCCATCAGCCTGCCAGCTATTGGATTATAATGGCAACGTCATTCCTGCTAGCGGCTCATGCCGACTTGAAGTGATGCACAAGTCACGCAAAGCCACCCTTCCTTTCGAGATCGTGGGCTCCTCGAAAGACTCCCTGCTTGGCGCACAGGCATGCAAGCTGTTGAACCTCGTTCAGAGAGTGCACTCTCTCTCTCCTGATGATACGTCTGCCTTCCAGGACGCTGACTTCAGGGCGCAACTCGACGCCATCATCGATCAGCACCATGACGCCTTCGAAGGCATGGGCACGCTCCCATATACTTACAAGATCCTACTCAAACAGAACGCCACGCCTGTGGTGCATGCACCTTGCAGGGTTCCAGCACCCCTTAAGGACCGCCTCAAGCAGCAGCTGGAGGACCTCCAGGACCAAGGAGTGATCTCCAGAGTTACAGAACCAACCGACTGGGTCAGTTCCATGGTGTGTGAAAAAGCCTTCCAGCGAGCTGAGAATTTGCATTGATCCCAAGAATCTGAATCGCAATATCATGAGGGAGCATTATCCAAATCCCAAGCACGAAGAAATCACATGCGAGATGGCTCGTGCCAAGCTCTTCACCAAACTCGACGCCTCGAAAGGATTCTGGCAAATCCAGCTCGACAAATCCAGCAGGAAACTGTGTACATTTAACACCCTCTTTGGCAGATATTGTTACACCAGGATGCCGTTTGGGATCATATCTGCTTCAGAAGTGTTCCACAGGATCATGGAACAAATGATGGAAGGCATTGAAGGTGTCCGCGTCTATGTCGACGACATAATCATTTGGTCCACCACCACACAGGAGCACGTCGGTTGCCTCCAGCCCGTGTTCAAACGTATACGTGAGCAGGGCCTACGCCTCAACAGAGCCAAATGCTCGTTTGGTCAGACGGAACTCAGGTTCCCAGGGGACCACATCTCCCAGTTGGGTGTGCGGCCGGATGCGGACAAGGTGGCTGCTATCACAGCCATGAAAACGCCAGAGGACAAGAAGGCGGTCCTCCGATTTCTGGGCATGGTCAACTTTTTAGGGAAATTCATCCCTAACATCGCCTCTCATACCACGGCTCTCAGGAACCTGGTCAGAAAGACGACAGACTTCCAATGGCTTCCTGTCCACGAGCGCGAATGGAGAGAACTCAAAACCAAACTCACCACGGCCCCAGTCTTAGCTTTCTTTGATCCAGCAAAAGAGACCAAAATTTCGACCGATGCCAGCCAATCCGGCATTGGGGCAGTGCTCCTGCAACACGATGTAGCCTCATCATGGGTCCCCGTTGCATATGCGTCACGCGCCATGACCCCTACGGCACAGCGCTACGCGCAGATAGAAAAGGAGTGCCTGGGCCTTCTGACCGGTGTCGTCAAGTTTCACGATTACGTGTACGGCCTTCCTCAATTCACCGTCGAGACCGACCATCGCCCGCTGGTCAATATAATACAGAAAGACTTGAACGACATGACGCCTCGCCTCCAGCGTATTCTTCTCAAGCTCCGGCGATACGACTTCCAGCTGGTATACACTCCAGGCAAAGACCTCATCACTGCCGACGCTCTTTACAGGGCTGTCAACACTCCGTGTGACCCAGCGGGATTTGTCTGCCAGGTTGACGCCCATGTGTCCTTCATGGCCTCCAATCTACCTGCCACGGATGAACGCCTCATCCAACTTCGCCGCGAGACGGCGGCTGATGCTTTGCTACAACATGTCATGCACTACCTAACAGACGGGTGGCTCAAGGGCCCAATGCCCGCAGTTCTACAACATCAGAGATGATCTGGCGGTAGTAGATGGTGTTCTCCTGAAGCTGGACCGCATTGTCATCCCGCATAGCATGCACCAGCTCGTCTTGGAACAGCTACACGAGGGCCATCTTGGCGTTGAAAAGTGCCACCGACTGGCCCGAGAGGCAGTGTACTGGCCCGGCATCAATGACCACAGAGCCAACACAGTGCTCAACTGCCCCACCTGTCAGCGCTTCCAGCCAGCCCAACCACGTGAGACCCTACAGCCCCATGAGTTGGTCACGTCCCCTTGGACCAAGGTGGGGATCGACCTGCTCCATTCGCTGGGCAGGGACTATGTCCTGATTGTAGACTACTTTTCAAACTACCCGGAGGTGGTACATTTACACAACATCACATCGTCTGCAGTCATCCGTGCCTGTAAGGACACCTTTGCTCGACACGGCATCCCACTCACTGTGATGTCGGACAATGGCCTCTGCTTCGCAAGCGAGGAATGGTCCAACTTTGCCAGGAGTACAACTTTGTGCATGTGACATCCAGTCCCCTGTACCCCCAATCCAACGGCAAAGCAGAGAAGGGCGTCCACATAGTCAAAGGCTGCCGATGCTGGGTCTGATTTCTACCTCGCCTTGCTGGCCTATCGCTCGGCCCCACTGTCCACTGGCCTGTCGCCAGCCCAGCTGCACATGGGTCGCACCCTGAGGACGACGGTGCCGTCCATTCATGTCCCAGACCTCGACCACATTCCGGTCCTTCAACGAATGCAGCTGTCTCGTGCACAGCACAAGGCGGCTCATGACTCCCGTGCAGCTGATCTCCCTGCTCTGGCTCCAGATGACAATGTTCGCATCCATCTTCCGGATGGTGGCTGGTCTGCAATCGCTGTGGTTCTTCGGCAGGTGGCCCCCCGTTCGTTCCTGGTTCGTCTACCGGATGGCTCCATTCTGCGCCACAATCGACGTGTCCTTTATCTTGTTCCGCGCTCGCTACATGATCCTCCACCATTGCCACGCCCTCCTGTTGACCCTGACCTGGACTATGCAGAGATTCCGGTCACTCTGCATCCTCATCACTCTGACGCAGTCCAGCCCGCTCCTCAGCCGGCGGCTCCCGACCCACCTTTGAGGCGGTCAACCAGAATTCGTTGCCCACCTCAGAGACTTAATCTGTGAACTTTGTGGACTTGAGGGGCGAGATTCTCCACTCCCCCGCCGGTTGGGAGAATCGCCTGGGCCGCCAAAATTTCCTGGGACGCCGGTCCGACGCCCTCCCAAGCGATTCTCCCAAGCGGCGGAAACAGCCCGGTTGAGTTCCGCGGGCCGCTGGCTGGAGAATCGCCGGAGACACCCAAAATGGCGATTCTCTGGCACCTCCACTATTCTCAGGCCCGGATGGACCGAGCGGCCAGGCCAAAACGGCGGGTTGCCCCCGGCGCCGTCCACACCTGGTTGCTGCCGTCGTGAACGGTGCATGAATGCTGGGGGGGCGGCCTGCGGGGCGGTGAGGGGGGATCCTGCACCGGGGGGGGGGGGGGTACGTCAAATGTGGGGTGGCCCGCGATCGGTGCCCACCGATCGTCGGGCCGTCCTCTCTGAAGGAGGACCTCCTTCCTTCCGCGGCCCGGCAAGATCCGTCCGCCATCTTCTTGCGGGGCGGACTTAGAGAGGATGGCAACCACACATGCGCGGGTTGGCGCCGGCCAACCCGCGCATGCGTGGATGATGCCAGTTATGCGGCGCCGGCCGCGTCATCTATGCGGTGCCGCCTTTACGCAGGCGACAAGGCCTGGCGCGTGTAGATGACGCAGCCCCGATCCTAGCCCATTGTCAGGGCCTGAATCGGTCGGGATCGGGGCTGTTTCGCGCCGTCGTGAACCTCGACGGCTTTCACGACGGCGCGGCCACTTCGGCGTGGGAGTGGAGAATCCCGCCCATGGACTTCCTGATTTGTTCTGTTCTTCCGTTTAATCGTTCAAGTGGTTTGTATATAGTGTTCATCTCGTTATTCTTGTGACACACTGTTTTTCTGCACCAGGCACCCCCCATGTAAATAGCTTAGTTTTCATGTACATAGTCCTGTAAATATTTCGCACACACGTAGTTAGGAACATTTACCTATCACTATTTATTGCCACGCAGGTACATTTTTTATAAAAGGGGGATGTCATAATATACACCAGTATATCATGGTGCAGACACACACTGATGGACACACAGTAGGACCAATCAACACACACAACACCGCAGCCAATCACCAGTGAGATCACACGCACTATAAAGACAGGGGGCATCAGAGTTCCCGCTCATTCGAGTTGCAGTTAGCTAGAGCTCACAGCCTGTAACACAGACATTCACCATGTGCTGAGTGCATCGGCTGGTTAGGACAAGGCAAAGGTCTTTACATAGAACATAGAACATAGAACAATACAGCGCAGTACAGGCCCTTCGGCCCACGATGTTGCACCGAAACAAAAGCCATCTAACCTACACTATGCCATTATCATCCATATGTTTATCCAATAAACTTTTAAATGCCCTCAATGTTGGCGAGTTCACTACTGTAGCAGGTAGGGCATTCCACGGCCTCACTACTCTTTGCGTAAAGAACCTACCTCTGACCTCTGTCCTATATCTATTACCCCTCAGTTTAAAGTTATGTCCCCTCGTGCCAGCCATATCCATCCGCGGGAGAAGGCTCTCACTGTCCACCCTATCCAACCCCCTGATCATTTTGTATGCCTCTATTAAGTCTCCTCTTAACCTTCTTCTCTCCAACGAAAACAACCTCAAGTCCGTCAGCCTTTCCTCATAAGATTTTCCCTCCATACCAGGCAACATCCTGGTAAATCTCCTCTGCACCCGCTCCAAAGCCTCCACGTCCTTCCTATAATGCGGTGACCAGAACTGTACGCAATACTCCAAATGCGGCCGGACCAGAGTTCTGTACAGCTGCAACATGACCTCCCGACTCCGGAACTCAATCCCTCTACCAATAAAGGCCAACACTCCATAGGCCTTCTTCACAACCCTATCAACCTGGGTGGCAACTTTCAGGGATCTATGTACATGGACACCTAGATCCCTCTGCTCAGCCACACTTTCAAGAACTTTACCATTAGCCAAATATTCCGCATTCCTGTTATTCCTTCCAAAGTGAATCACCTCACACTTCTCTACATTAAACTCCATTTGCCACCTCTCAGCCCAGCTCTGCAGCTTATCTATATCCCTCTGTAACCTGCTACATCCTTCCACACTATCGACAACACCACCGACTTTAGTATCATCTGCAAATTTACTCACCCACCCTTCTGTGCCTTCCTCTAGGTCATTGATAAAAATGACAAACAGCAACGGCCCCAGAACAGATCCTTGTGGTACTCCACTTGTGACTGTACTCCATTCTGAACATTTCTTTAGTTCAAGCTAGTATCGTATTCACCCACAGTCTGAGTATGTTTAAATAGTTAATGATTCAATAAAATAGTGTTGCACTATTTCAAGTGTTGGTGACCTGTATGTGATCCAGAACACCCAACACATCACTTACCTTACACAGGAGCTCCATATTTCTCACCTGGATTTTCAAACAGGGCCTCCTCAGAAATGTGGAAAGTCGAGTTCTTCATCATAGTGCAGGAGCATATGGGGGGTGGGGGGGGGGGGTGGGGGGGGGGGGGGGCAAACCAGCCCCTATTTGGACTGCACTAACTGCCATATTCTGCAAGATTAAAACTTCAGCCAGAAGTGCCGAGTGGATGATCCATCACAGCCTTCCCCAGCATCACTGATGCCAACCTTCAGCCGATCTTCAGCCAATTCAATTCACTCCACATGATGTCAATAATCTGCTGAAGGCACTGGATAATGCAAAGGCTGTTGGATACTTACAGCATTCCGGTAATAGTACTTGTGCTTCAGACTTGTTGTGCTCCTAGCCAAGCTATTCCAGTACAGCTGCAACACTGACATCTATCCGAAAATGTGGAAAATTGCCCAGATATGTCCTTTACACAAAAAAACAGGTTAAATCCAAACTGGCCAATTACTGCTCCATCAATCTATTGATCATCAGCAACGTGGTGGAAAGTGTCATCAACAACACTACCGAGCGGCACTTAATCAGCAATAACCTACTAATTGATGCTCAGTTTGGGTTCCACCAGGGTCATTCGGCTCCTGACCTCATTACAGCCTTCGTCCAAATATGGACTACAGAGCAGAATTCAATAGGTGAGGCGAGAGTCACTGCCTTGACACCAAGGCACATTTGATAGAGTGTCAAAGTATCAAGGAGCCCTCATAAAATTGAAGGTAATGAGAGTTGGTAAAAAACTCTCCACTTGTTAGAACTATACCTAGCACAAAGGAAAATGGTTGTGGCTGTTGTAGTTCTGTCATCTCAGTCCCGGGACATTGCTGCAAGAGTTCCTCAGGGTAGTGTCTTAGGGTCAACCATCTTCAGCTTCGTCACCAATGGCCTTCCCTTCATCAAAAGGTCAGAAGTGTGAATGTTTACTGATGTTCAGCTTCATTCGTCAATCTTCAGATAATGAAGTAGTCCATGCCCAAATGCAGCAAAATGTGGACAATATCCAGGCTTGGGCTGACAAGTGGCAAGTAACATTTGCACCACACAAGTGCCAGGCAATGACCATCGCCGCCAAGAGAGAATCTAACCATCGCTCCTTGACTTTTAGTCATATTACCATCACTGAATCCCCCACTAGCAACATCCTGGGGGTTACCATTGACCAGAAACTGAACTGAACCAGCCATATAAATGCTACGGCTACAAGAGCAGGTGAGAGGTTGGGAATTCTGCAGCGAGTAATTCATTTCCTGGCAAGCTTTAAAGCCTGTCCATCATCGACAAGGAACAAGTCAGGGGTGTGATGGAATACTCTCCACTTGCCTGGATGAGTGCAGCTACAACACTCAAGAAGCTGGACACCATCCTAGGCAATGCAGCTCGCTTGATTGGCACACCTTCCACCACAATAAACATTTACTCCCTCCACCATTGTTATGATAGAATGGAAAAAGAATGGCAAAACAGGCTCAAAGGGCTGATTGGTCCACTCATGTCTTGTGTTCCTCAGTATAAAAGACAAACTCATCTTAGATTCTAAATAACATGCAACCATATATTTTCTGGTCAAGTTGTAATTATTTTTCAGTACTTATTGATTTTATGACAAAAATCTGTATCAGTAGTGTACATAAATTGGGCTAAATCTGAAAAATTCTAACATTTGTCCATTTCTCTCCACCCCCACCCCCTCCCCCTCCCCCACCCCCCACTCTCCTCCCCCCTGGCAGGTTCTATCCCTGGGAGCTGATGTTTTACCTGAGTACAAGCTTCAGACTCCTCGCATCCACAAGCTCACCATCCTGCATTATAGTCCTTTCAAGGCAGTCTGGGATTGGCTAATTCTGCTACTCGTAATTTACACCGCTATCTTCACTCCCTACTCTGCAGCCTTTCTACTCAATGACAGGGAGGAGCAAAAGAGAAGAGAGTGCGGATACTCCTGCAGCCCGCTGAATGTCGTAGATTTAATGGTGGATATTATGTTCATTATTGATATTCTAATAAACTTCAGAACAACTTATGTGAACCAAAATGAAGAAGTGGTCAGTCATCCAGCAAAAATTGCAATTCACTACTTCAAAGGCTGGTTTCTCATTGACATGGTTGCAGCTATACCCTTTGACCTGCTGATTTTTGGATCTGGGTCTGATGAAGTAAGTCATGAAAATTACAATTGGTTTGATATTTATGGAAAGGGAAATGTATTTCCTGTCTGAAACTGAATTAGGTTTTCCCTGCAGTTAAAATTCACTATTATCAGAAGGAGAAGTGTGATATTGTTTACTGGTGTTCCAAGTGGATTTTCGATATCTGTAAATTGGTTAAATTATCTTTGGTGCCCTAATAGGTGGGTTGATATGTATTATTCAAATTAACTTTTAACTTAAATCAGGAAGAATCTACTCGTGCAGAAGATGTACAATGAATGGAGCATTCTCAGATTGGAATATAAAGTAACAGTTTTATCACTTGGCGAAATTTAATTCAAGGGCAAAATGGTGCTAGCTAAGAATGGTTCATATCAGGCATGTAGATGTAAATGTATTTGATTCTGTTGTTATATGTTTAAATTCACATGTACCCTGCGGTTGGTTCAACGAGCTAGTTTCTGAAATCTGTGTGTTTCTGGGGGCAGAGCTGACATAAAAAATCAATTTTAATATGTTAAAGATCCTGAAACTACATAGAATTCAAGGGAACATGCCATGCTTCTTCTTCTCCAATAACAGGGAAACATTTCTTGGATGTTGATAATAACAAAACTAGTTGAAATGTTGGGCACTTTCCCAGAATCAGGTACATATCATAGAATTTACAGTGCAGAAGGAGGCCATTCGGCCCATCGAGTCTGCACCGGCTCTTGGAAAGAGCACCCTACCCAAGGCCAACACCTCCACCCTATCCCCATAACCCAGTAACCCCACCCAACACTAAGGGCAATTGTGGACACTAAGGGCAATTTAACATGGCCAATCCACCTAACCTGCACATCTTTGGAACGTGGGAGGAAACCGGAGCACCCGGAGGAAACCCACGCAGAAGATAAGTCCTCACTGCACCACCACCAAAAATGTGACTAACGTTGACTACCGTGGTCTAGTTGAATAGTATAATCATCTTGAGAAGCTAAATGCCTTTCTTCCAATCCTATATCCTGGATGGTTTGGAGATTCTTGGTTGTTGTTACAGATATTCATTCAGGTGAGTGATTATGCCACTATATCCTTGACTTAAGCCACTTATTACACTTGTAGCAATGGTGTTCAGCTTTGGTAAACCCAAGAGGATGAGGAACTTGGTGATGATGGTGATTCTTGGAGTTGTCTGCCACTTCTCAGCCCAAACATCATTATTCTCCTGCTGTAGGCTGCTATGGACTGCTCCCTTTTTGGAGAATTTATTAAATCGTCAACAAGCGTGCCCTGAACTAACAATAAAGGGCTTATCATTGGTGAAACAGCTGAAGATGGTGGCGGCACACTGGTTATCACAGCTGCCTCACAGCGCCAGGGGCCCGGGTTCAATTCCGCCTTGGTTGACTGTGTGGAGTTTGCTCTTTCTCCCCATGTTTGCATAGGTTTCCTCCGGGTGCTCCGGTTTCCTCCCACAGTCCAAAGAAGTGCAGGTTAGGTGGATTGGCCATGCTAAATTGTCCCTTAGTGTCACAAAGATATGCGGGTTAGGTGGGGTTATGGGGGAGTGGGCCTGGGTAGGGTGCTCTTTCAGAGGGTCAGTGCAGACTCAATGGGCTGAATGACCTCCTTCTGCACTGTAAGAATTCTATGGTTCTATGATTGAGTTAAGGATACCTTCCTGAAAAAAACTAAAACCATGTCTTAGTGTTGTGATGACTGACCTCCAACAACCACAATCAGCTTCCTTTGGTTCAGGTATGATTCGATTACAATCACTGAAGGCCTTTTCCTTTGCCACACACAGATTTCTATTTTGGTACAGTTTCTTGGTGTCATACATGTTTATTGCTACCTTGATATCAAAGGAAGCAGCCCTCACTGCTCTTCTTGGATCCAGCTGTCCATATTTAGATTGACACTGTGACAAGGTTTTCTGCAACTTCGGTGCTTCAGTAAGCAGATTTTTGTCGAGTAAATATTATTTGATGGCAGTATTGATGACTCATTCAACCATTTTGCTGATAATTGGGTGATAATTAATAGAATTAGATTCATCTTGCTTGTGAGACATCCTGAGCACTCTTTCTATTGTTGGCTGGGTGACAATTTTATAGCTGTACCGCAGCAACTTAGGTGGGGTTTGGTGGAAGGGAGAATGTGGGGCAGTGGTAGCTGTTGACTAACTTTCTGGAACAGAACCTCAGCACAATAGCCAGAATGTTTCAGAACCCTATGGCTTTTACTCTGTCCATTACACTCAAACACTTCGCCAGTTGGAATGGGTTAAATTGGCACCAATGATAGTGGAATTGCAAGAGGAAAAGATTGGAATGTCCACAATTCATTTGGCTGAAGATATCTGCAAGCATTTCCAGCAATCTCTTCATTTCATTCATTGCATTTTACAGCTTTTCCAATCTGAAGGGATTGTCCTGCAAACTCTAACATCCAGTTTGTTAGGGTCATCTTCAAAATTAATAACAGCGTAGATCAGTATCCCTAGAAAATAACATTTGAGGTTTTAAAGATCACTCCAGAATAATTTACAGAATTGAATACAGAACTGGCTTGGGCACAAAGGACAGAGGGTAGCAGTAGAAGGGTGCTTTACTGAATGGTAGGCTGTGACTAGGGGCATTCCACAGAGATCAGTTATGGGGTCTTCATTGTTTGTGGTGTATATAAATGATTTGGAAGGAAATGTAGCTGGTCTGATTAGTAAGTTCGCAGACGACACAAAAATTGGTGGAGTTGCGGATAGTGAAGAGGATACAGCAGGATATAAACTGGTTGGAGTCTTGGACGGAGAAATGCCAGATGGCATTAATCCGGCGAAGTGTGCGATAATGCACTTTGGATGGTCCAATGCATGTAGGAATTACATAATAAATGGTAGAACACTTGCAAGTACTGACAGGAAGAGAGATCTGGGCGTGCATGTCCACCAATCACTGAAAGTGGCTACGCATGTGGATAAGGTGGTCAAGAATGCATACGGCATGCTGGCCTTCATCAGTCGGGGCATTGAATATAAAAATTGGCAAGTCATGTTACAGCTGTACAGGACCTTAGTTAGGCCTCATTTGGAATATTGTGTACAATTCTGGTCGCCACACTACCAGAATGCAGAGAGTACAGAAGCGGTTTACTAGGGTATTGCCTGGTATGGAGGGCATTAGCTATGAGGAGAGGTTAAATAAACTCGGTCTGTTCTCACTGGAATGGCAGAGGTTGAGAGGTGACCTGGTAGAGGTCTACAAGGTTATGAGTGGCATGGACAGAGTGGATAGTCAGATGCTCTTTCCTAAGGTAGGAGAATCAAGTACTAGGGGGCCTAGGTTTAAAGTGCGTGGGGAAAAGTTTAGAACCGATGTGCGAGGCAAGTCTTTTTACACAGAGGGTGGTAAATATATGGAACGCACTGCCTGGGGAGGTGGTGAGAGCAGGTACGATAACGGCATTTAAGGGACATGTAGACAAATATATGACTATGGTGGGAACGGAAGGATACGGACTCCGTAAGTGCAGATGGTTTGAGTTTAGGCAGGTACCATGGTCGGCGTAGGCTTCGAGGGTTGAAGGGCCTGTTCCTGTGCTGCATTGTTTTTTGTTCTTTGTTCTAAATCTTCCTGAAATGTGCAGGAACTTACCAGCCACCAACAGTCAAATTCCCAAAATGATGGACAGAATTCATCCCCCTACCCTCGAGGAACCATCTATTTTCCCTTTCCCACCATTTTCACTTACATAAACTTGTCAATTTGTACCTGTTCCTTGAAAGAGTAAATGAAAAGGACTAGACTCAGAAATACCAAATGCCCTTGTGCCAGGCAAACATACATGCTCAAAGCCACTTTGTTCCACCTTGGAAACTGATACACATGGGACATCAGGCAGAAGAAAATCATCCCTTTGCCTTCCTCCTGTCAGGGTGGTAGGAGGCTACATGGTGATCAAAGTGGCTTTGAGCATGTATGTTTGCCTGGCACTGGCACAAGGGCATTTGGTATTTCTGAGTCTAGTCCTTTTCATTTACTCTTTCAAGGAACAGGTACAAATTGACAAGTTTATGTAAGTGAAAATGGTGGGAAAGGGAAAATAGATGGTTCCTCGAGGGTAGGGGGATGAATTCTGTCCATCATTTTGGGAATTTGAATGTTGAATACTTGAATAAACAGTGCTATAAAATACAATTTCTGTACCTGGAATTGGCCAGATGATTGGAGTGCGGCTGTTCATGTTTAGTTTGTAAATCTTGTGCTGTGATGGATTCTCCCTCCGTTTCAACAGATGATTGTTCAGCAAGGATACTAATTGTTCGCCACCATATGTGGTGTTAAGCAAAATCTTGATTTGCAGATTTGATTTCAAATATTACATATGTAGTCCTTTTAGGGGGCATGGATGAAGGTACTGGCTTTGCGGTGTGCTTCCTTAACCTGTAGGGATCTGACTCTGTCCTTCTCAAGTGTTGTGATCTGCTTGCTGACAGAGACTATCATTTCGATCTGGTCACGGTTCTTTTTTCCTCATGCAGTGGGGTCCAATTTACAGGCTGTGAGATTGGCCTTCAGAATGTCATTATACCTCAGTCTAGGATGTCCAATGGTGCAGGTTCCCATGGTCAGCTGGCTGTAGAATAATCTGTGGTGCCTCATTAGGTGCTTTTCCTCTCATCAATTACACCAAGGCTGCGTAATGGCTCCAGTTCTTTTGCCATCCACTTTTTGGCTATGCTCTTTTATCTTTTTAAAATCACGAATTAGGATTACACATTTTGTTCAGGACAAACGGTTCTTTGTTTGAAAATGAATCCCTTTCTCCACCTTGAACTTCACCTGCCATTTTCAGAAATTTGTCGATGTCCTTTTGAAGTTCTACACTATCCTCCTCATAGTACATAATGGTTTCATGTTGCAGACCATCCACAAAGTTTGAAATTGTGCCTTGTTTGGCAATGTCTAAATTCCACCATGTGCCATGGCAGGATTTGTACCCATGTCCCCTGAACGTCTAGATTACTAGTCCAGTGACATTACCACTACAGCAACATCTCGCCACACACTCATCAGCACACCCAGTCTTTGGTATGCTAAACTGATATTTCTGAATTAAAATACATCTGAGCCATATCCAATATAGAAATCACAGCTGAACTGAACCATGAAGCCCTGATGTGAAACCTTTGAACACAGAACATAGAGTGCAGAAGGAGGCCATTCAGCCCATCGAGTCTGCACCTACCCACTTAAGCCCTCACTTCCACCCTATCCCCGTAACCCAATAACCCCTCCTAACCTTTTTTGGTCACTAAGGGCAATTTGTCATGGCCAATCCACCTAACCTGCACGTTTTTGGACTGAGGGAGGAAACCGGAGCACCTGGAGGAAACCCACGCAGCACGGGGAGAACGTGCAGACTCCGCACAGACAATGAGCCAGCAGGGAATCGACCCTGGGACCCTGGCGCTGTGAAGCCACAGTGCTAACCACTGTGCAACCGTGCTGCCCCAATGAATGATTTTGGAATTTCTTTCCAATAGTCGATCAGACGCTTCATGTTCAGTCGCCACATTTTTTGGAACATTTTTGTTGTGTTCTTGAAATGCCTTTTGAGTTTTTGTGGTGTATTGTGATGGACGTTCACTGTAAAAAGCCAAATCTCCTTCAGACTGTATCAGCTCAGGCTACAGGCTAGTCATGTGGTTAAAATCCTTTCATTCCCAACCGTGCAAGAGAATTCTGCAGCAGTCCACAATAGTTTGTGTCAGCGTTTAATGCTTTGACAGTCATTTCTGGCAGCTGTGCTTAGAAAGGGCAGTAATATAAAATTAATATTACTTGCTGAGAAGAACAAATGGATATTTATTTTGGTCAATATATGTCTCAACCTCCAGCGGATATCATTTTGCGAGCAATAAACTGTAGTTAACTCACCAATGAATTTGACATTTTAGTTACAATTCAAGTAAAAAATATTGACTTTCTATAAACACAATGTTCTTTCTGTGAATATTAGAGGTTAGCCCTTTAAAAAGGTGCCACAAATAGAATTAATGTGCAACTGGAGGAGTACTCATAGATCAGGCATATTTTCAACATTAATACCTAGAGCTTTGACATTGCAGTGAATGAGAAACCTTTCAAAACTAATCAGAGAGCAGAGGTTTGAATTTACAACTCTCCACAGGGTGAGTTGTCAATCATAATGGGACCAGTTTGGGAAACCGCAGAAATGAGGAAATACTTATCCACTACATGGAAGGGAAAATCAAAGGCTGCAATTCCTCATGCAGATCCTACCAATAAGCTCAGTAGTCACATAAATAGAGATCTGACAGGACATATACTTGCCATTTTAATCTGGAAAAGAAAAACAGAGCACAAGTAAAGATTTTACAAATATTACAACATTATATAAATTTTGTGGATCAAAAGTGCATTCTCCAGTTCATTTGTTATGTACTGTTACACATTTGGGGCAAAATTCTCCCCCAACGGCGCGATGTCCGCCGACTGGCGCCCAAATCGGCGCCAATCAGACGGGCATCGCGCCGGCCCAAAGGTGCGGAATGCTCCGCATCTTTGGGGGTCGATCCCCAACATTGAGGGGC
Source organism: Scyliorhinus torazame (assembly GCF_047496885.1). Classification (NCBI taxonomy): domain Eukaryota; kingdom Metazoa; phylum Chordata; class Chondrichthyes; order Carcharhiniformes; family Scyliorhinidae; genus Scyliorhinus; species Scyliorhinus torazame. The sequence goes on from NC_092708.1 coordinate 94,083,528, forward strand.
TAGACCGACGCTGGAGGGATTTCCGCCCCGCCAGCTGGCGGAAATGGCGTTTGTTGCCCCGCCAGCTGGCGCGGAAATGCGGCACATGCGCGGGAGCGTCAGCGGCCGCTGACAGTTTCCCGCGCATGCGCAGTGGGGAGACTCACTTCCGCCTCCGCCATGGTGGAGGCCGTGGCGGAGGCGGAAGGGAAAGAGTGCCCCCACGGCACAGGCCCGCCCGCGGATCGGTGGGCCCCGATCGCGGGCCAGGCCACCGTGGGGGCAACCCCGGGGTCAGATCGCCCCGCGCCCCCCCCCCCCCCCCTCCACCCCGGAGCCTGCCCACGCCGCCTGGTCTCGCCGGTAAATACCAGGTTTAATTTACGCCGGCGGGACAGGCAATTTCTGGGCGGGACTCGGCCCATCCGGGCCGGAGAATTGAGCGGGGGGTCCCGCCAACCGGCGCGGCCCGATTCCCACCCCCGCCCAATCTCCGGTACCGGAGACTTCGGCGGGGGCGGGGGCGGGATTCACGGCGGCCTACGGCCATTCTCCGACCCGGTGGGGGGTCGGAGAATGACGCCCCTGAATTGTAACTTTATAACTGAACGAGTACATTTTAGAAAATTGAATTGGACTTTCTGAATTCTCCCTCTGTGCACCTGAACAGGCGCCGGAGTGTGGGGACTAGGGCATTTTCACAGTAACTACATTGCAGTGTTAATGTAAACCTACTTGTGACACTAATAAAGATTATTATTATTATTTTATGCCAATGTACCTTTTAATTCACAATGTGGCTTTGTTTTGCAATCCAGCAAAAAGAGACCCTTTGTGTCTGCGCCTGCCATCAAGCACGTATCTATTCTAATCACATTTTCAGCACTTGGTCCAAAGCCTTGTATGCTGTGGTGTTTCAAGTGCTCATTCAAATGCTTCTTAAATGTTGTGAGGGTTCCCGCTTCCACCACTCCTTCAGGCAGAGAGTTCCAAATTCCCACTACTTTCCTCAAAACCTCTCTTAATCTCCTGCTACTTAATCTGGTTATTGACCCCTCTGCTAAAGGGAAAAGTTTCTTCCTGCCTACCCTGATGAATCTCCCCTGCAACCTCTTCAGTGCAATCACATCCTTCCTATAGTGTGGCGACCAGAACTGCACATAATACTCTATCTGCGGCCTAATGAGATTTTTGTGAAGCTCCATTATAACCTCCCTGTTCTCATATTCTATGCCTCGGCTAATAAAGGCAAGCATTCCATTTTCCTTCTTAACCACCTTATCTACCTTCCCTGCCACCTTCAGGGATCTATCGACGTGCACCCAAAGGTCCCTCTACTTCCTAGCAACCTACCTACCATTTATTGTGTATTCCCTTGTCTTGTTAGTCCTCCCAAAATGCATCACCTCACACTTTTCTGTGTTAAGTTTCACTTGTCACTGTTTTGCTCATCTGACCAGCCCATCTATATCATCCTGTAATCTAAGGCTTTCCTTCTCGCTATTTACCCACCACAATTTTTGTGTATTGATCACACCTCCTACTTTCTCAAATACATTTATTAAAGTACACTACAAACAACTAATGACCAAGCACTGATCCTTGACGTACACCACTGGAGACAGGCTTCCAGTTACAAAAACAGCTTTCAACCATTACCTTCCGCCTCCTGCCACTAAGCTTATTTTGGATCCAATTTGTCAAATTGCTCTGGATACCGTGGACTCTTTACCTTCTTGATCAGTCTCCCATGTGGGACCTTGTCAAATCCTTACTGAAGCCCATGTAGACTACATCAACTGCATTGCCCTCATCTACACACCGAGTCACCCCCTCAAAAAATGCATTCAAATTTGTTAAACATGACCTCCCCTTGACAAATCTTTCTGATTATCTTTTATTAATCCTTGCCTCTTCAAGTGCTGATTAATTCTGTCACTCAGATTTTTTTCCAATAATTTCCGTACCACTGATGTTAGGCTCACTGGCCTATAATTACCTGGTTTATTCCTACTTTCCTTCTTGAATAATGGCACCACATTAGCTGTCCTTCAGTCCTCTGGCACCCTTCCTGTGGCCAGAGATGATTATTTATCCCTGAGAGTCCAATTTTCTTTAAACTTATAATTAAATAAACAGTTTAAGGCACAACTGTATACAACTCAGCACTTTTCTGAAACTTTGGAGACTCACAGTCTGTCCACTGTAAACACTAAAGCCACTGCCATTGTCTCCAAGTCTGGACACCTTGCAGCTTCCTCCCAGAAAAGAAATCTTGAACAATCAAATCATCCAGACTTGCAATCAGGCAGACATTTTACCTTAAATTAAATACACAGTCCCAAATCATAACAATTTTATAAAGCTTATAATTGTAACAACATCAAGGGCAACATTTTCCCTACCAGATGTTCATAGGTTCCAATGTGTAGAGTAGGAAAGTCCTGTAAAATGACATTGGCTCTGGATCCCATAGTCAATTTTTGCTTTTTGCTTTCCCTGGCATGGCTTCCAATTCCTGCTAGGATCTGGTTGGAAAGTAGCTGACATGATTAAGAAGGTAATTAAAAGCTTTTTAATGACAAATATTTTCTTTAATAAAAGCAAAAGACTTCAACATTGTGTCGAGAGGTTGGCAGCATCACCAGGGTGAGTACTCTGCAGGGAAGATCTCCTTCAGTAAAGCTGGATCGATCAGCAAAAAAGTTGCCCGATAATGCATCCCCACCAATGTCGGTAGCCTGGCAGCCATTTAATGTCCCGATATATTCCGTCACTTCCGCCCCTTACTAAGGAGGAAGATCCACCTCGGAGATCCGCCAGCCAGTCTGACTGATTGGCAGCTCTGTAGTCCCAAAAGCACCACCATGAGCAGTGGTTACTGCTGGGACTACAGGCAGCCCCTGAGTCTAAGTGTCAGGATCCAGGCAGAAGGTCAGGATGGGGGTCTTGCAGCGGGGAAAGGTGAGGAGGCTGGTAGGGGACAAGGAGCGGGATGAGGTTTGTGATTGTAAGGCCAGGGGAGAGGGAACATGGAGTGGGGGGCAAACCTCGGGGGAGGGTCCCCAATCATGAATTAATGCCTCTGAGGGAGGTATTCCCCCCCTTTCCCACCTATTATCCAACAAGGGTAGGCTGCTGGTCTTCCTTCCCTACCATGCCACCCACCCCCATCCTTGACCTCTTCCCAAAAGCCTCAGAATGGGAGCCTGGTGGGAAAGTGGCCACTTCAGGGCCACAATTGGGGCCACAGTGAGTGGACCGTCCTAGGCCTCTACCACTCGTCATAAAATTTCGAACAGGTAGAAGGTTAGTCATATATGTTATAGTGCGGGTTCTTTGGATGCCTCAATAATGAGATCTTGGAAATTGTATATTTAAACAAGAACCATTTCTTGTTCGTCTTTAACTATTTACAGATCCCAGTTATTGGCATGCATGGTGCTGCTTCTCCATGCAGGTCGGCTTCCAGAGTGCTCTCTCTGGGTCTATCACCATGCAACTAAAAGCATCATACTGTGAGCAGTGCTATTAGTGAGTCTCGCAATAACCCTCACTTTGCCAAGCTTCTTTACACTACAATGGCATGCAGGCACATAATACATTTCCCTTTCTTCTTTAAAGAAAACTTTCCTCCATTTCAATGGAGTATAATTATTTACGATACAATATTTATTTGCTATCCCTTCTCCCCCACTTCAAGCCTCTGACTGTATAAATTCAGATGGTCTTGAGTCTTAACAGTTCTTCCGCAACTCCGACTCTCACGTGTGGTGGAGTGGTGGTAGTATTTACTATTTCCAGCACTTGGTCATCGATATTTGATTCACTTCTTGCACTCGTTCGAGTTGCATTTCTCTTTTTTGGACATTGCAAGTTTGTTCCATTCCTTCTGAAGGAAATATAGACCCTGGTCATTCCTTTCTCTGATGACCATCTTTACATTACAATGGCAAGTCGATACGCATATTACAACAAAGTAAGCAGCAGGAAGTCCAACTGAGAAATTTTACAGGCATCCTCACCTGATATCAGGGCTTTGTAAAATTCTGCTCACAGTCAAAGCCATTGAGAAACTGCTGTTCAAAGGGCTTCCTCTCTCAGAAAGCTGTCTTTGCTTGACAGGTGATTGGCAGCATCTGAGAAGGCTTTTCATCTGTCCAGCACCTTCAGCTGCACTTGCCTGATGGGCAAGCGGGTGAAGTGACAGTGGGCAACCATATCGGGGATAGTGACCACAATTCAGTTAGATTTAGTATTAATATGGCAAAGGGCAGAGATAAATCAGAGTAAAAGTTTTTAAACTGGGGTAAGACAAATTTTAAAAAACTAAGCAAGATTAAGGAAAACCCAAGGATGATTTACCAGTATATAAAGAGCAAAAGGGTAGTGAAGGTAAAAAGTGGGACCTATCAGATCTGAAAATGGGAACTTGTTTGAAGATGCAAAGGATATGGGTGTAGTGATCTCTGTATAACAATATACATGATCAATATATGTAATGCCAGTACAGGCAATTGAACATTAGGGGCGTCATTCTCCGACCCCCCGCCGGGTCGGAGAATGGCCGTTGGCCGCCGTGAATCCCGCCCCCGCCCCCGCCGAAGTCTCCGCTCCCGGAGATTGGGCGGGGGCGGGAATCCGGCCGCGCCGGTTGGCGGGACCCCCCGCTGGATTCTCTGGCCCGGATGGGCCGAAGTCCCGCCCAGGAATTGCCTGTCCCGCCGGCGTAAATCAAACCTGGTATTTACCGGCGGGACCAGGCGGCGTGGGCGGGCTCCGGGGTCCTGGGGGGGCGTGGGGCGATCTGACCCCGGGGGGTGCCCCCACGGTGGCCTGGCCCGCGATCGGGGCCCACTGATCCGCGGGCGGGCCTGTGCCGTGGGCGCACTCTTTCCCTTCCGCCTCCGCCACGGCCTCCACCATGGCGGAGGCGGAAGAGACTCTCCCCACTGCGCATGCGCGGGAAACTGACAGCGGCCGCTGACGCTCCCGCGCATGCGCCGCATTTCCGCGCCAGCTGGCGGGGCTACAAACGCCATTTCCGCCAGCTGGCGGGGCGGAAATCCCTCCGGCGTCGGCCTAGCCCCTCAATGTTGGGGCTAGGCCGCCAAAGATGCGGAGACTTCCGCACCTTTGGGCCGGCGCGATGCCCGTCTGATTGGCGCCGGCTTTGGCGCCAGTCGGCGGGCATCCCGCCGTTGGGGGAGAATTTCGCCCCAGATGTCTCACTATCAGGACCTATATAAATAGCTCTCCCACTCTTTCTGAAGGAGTGTGTATCAGGAATGCAGAGAGAACAGATATAAGAAAGCTGGAGAGAGAAGTTATTAATTATCAAAGTTTTGTATTGTATAATTTAATTAGTTATCTATACAATTGTTTCTTTGTTTTACTAGTTGAGTATTAAGTAAAAAGAACTCACAATATTTATATTACTCAATAAATGAGTTTATCTTTACAAGAAGACTACTGCTAATTTCAACAACTTGGCTGCTTTAAAAGAGTAATGTATATATTACACAAAGTAATATAACAATGGCAAGAGTTTTTTAAAATATTTTTGTCTCTGTATTCACAAAGGAAAGGGATGATGCATTTAAACTAATCCAAGAGTAGCAGTGTGAAATATTGGATCAAATAATCAGAATGAGAGAGGAAGTGTTAAGAGGAGCTGGAATCTTTGAAAGTGGATCAGTCGCCAGGACAGGATGGATTGTTTCCAAGGACGTTGAAGGAGATTAGGGAGGAAATAGCAGATGCTCTGAGGATTATTTTCTAATATTCTGCAGAACCAATTTCTGGATATGTGGTTGTTTGCTGCATACTGCACAATCTCATCTTCATGAATGAACAGACCTTGCTGCCAAATGATACATTGAACAGTAGCATGAGGAGGAGGAAAATGAGGCAAAGGAGGAGGCTACTCACAAAATCTGGGTGGGATTCTATGATCCTGAGGCTAAGTGTTGACGCTGTCGTAAAACGCGTCAACAGGCCCCCAGGAGCAGCGATCCTGCGCCGCACAGGGGGCCAGCACGGCACTGGAGCAACTCACGCAGCTCCAGCTGTCGCTACCAGTGTCAGGACAGGCACCGCGGGTCTGCGCATGCACGCTACGGCCAGCGCGAGTTTCCGCATGCGCGCTACGGCCGGCGCGAATTCGCGCATTCGCATGGGTTGCCTTCTCCGTGCCACTCCCGACGCAACATGGCGGAGAGCTGCAGGGGCTGGCGCAGTTGAACAGTCGCGGGCCAGGCCACCGTGGAGGCCCCTCCCGGGGTCGGATCCCCCCTCCCACCCATCAGGCAGCCCCCCCCCGCAGCATGAACGCCGAGGTCCCGCCGGGTCGAACCACATGTGAACGGCGCCGGCGGGACTCGGCCTATCTTGGCGGGTACTCAGCTCTTCGCGCGCAGAGAATCACCGGGGGGGGGCTGTGTTGAGCGGCTCCAACTGCACCGGCGCCAATGGTGCCGATTCTCTGGTGAATCGCGCCCCCCCCCCCCACCCTCCCACACACCCCCGGCGATTCTCCGGCCCAGCCTGGGGTCAGAGGATCCCGCCCCATCTTTTTTGTATGTGCTGTCCTTGAGGAACTCATCTCAGTGAAATTTCCCACTCTCTCCCAATCCCAAACCGTAGCCTCCCTCCGATGCTGACCATAGCAGTTCTAACGTTGCTACAATGCAGTGTTATTGGCGAGGCTTTTCAGAACCCCAAAATGTATCATGGAGTTCAACCAACCTCTCCCTTTAATGGATTTGTTGCTTTTCTGAGCACACGGCTTTTTTCCTAGGTGTGGGATTACAATTATGGACCCGTGGGTTTTTAAACACAAAACACTGTTTATTCCATGAACTCAACTTAACAGCTTAAATAAACATTGGATCTCTTAACACCCCTTACTTCAAAGATAACTCAGAAAATATTGCAACAGTGAATAATTCCTTAAAATGGTCCTTCAAACTTCCAAGAGACATAACACCTTTAAACAGAATCATATCAGGTTAAAGGATATATATATGTTCTGTCGAATGGCAGAGACTGTCGCAAACTGGCTTTCTACTTTTAAACTGCTCTCAGGAAAACCAGCCAGGCACTTTTTAGCTGCTCTCAGCAAAACCAAACTGCAAAACTTGCAGCTCTCTGGAAACACACAGACACTGCTGTTTTACTGAAACTAAAAAACCTGCAAAATGGTTGACCTAAATCCCAGCCCCACCCACTCTCTGACATCACTGTTTTCTCAAAGGTACATTGCTTACACATCCCCGCAAGAAAAAAAAATAAACCATCAACTTCCAGATGGTTTCATTTTTCACTTTTGCACCATCCACTAAGAAATGTACACAGTAAATATACCTTTTTGTTTTTTTTTTAAAAAAACAACACATGCAAACAGGTATAATAATATACTCCATTTTTCATTGCTCTTCTTCCTCCAACCAAAATCCTTATCGATTGACAGTCTCTTTGAACAAAGTCTCTGCACGATCCATCCATTCCTCTCCTCCTCGGCATTTCTCTTTAGAATCAGATAGGTTAGTTCAATCTGACCACAGAATCCCTTGCAATTCTCCAAACCAGGAGCATTGGTGATCACAGCTTTCAGGCAGTCTGTTGAAAATCCGCTATCCATTGAATTTTTTTAGGTTTCTTTAGCAAGTTCATTAGTGGAGTAATCACGCCACAAAACTTTTGCACAAATGTTCGATCAAATTCATTCATGCTAAGAAATTGCATTATTTCCCTTTGTCTTGAAGGTATCGAAAACTCCGCAAGGAAAGTGATTCGGGCTTCTCCAAATTCACTTTCGGCTAGGTTCATCACCAAACCCGCCACCTGAAGTCGATCGAAGAACTCCATACGATGTTTTAAATGTTCTTTCCATGTCTGAAAGTTGGAAATAAAAGCAGATTGTCCTACTTTCTCCATGCAATCCTTCAATGGTGGGACAGGATAAGAGTCCGTTCTTGTAACTGCATTCACCTTTCTATAGTCCACACACAACCGTTGGGTACCATCTGGTTTAGATGGGTGAGCTCCATTGGCTGCAACCCACTTCAATTATGCCATTCTTCAGCATACTCTCAATCTCTCTGTTAACCTGTGCCAATTTTAAAAGGTTAAGTCTATATGGATGTTGTTTAATCGGAACAGTTTTTCCCACATCTACATCATGTATAGCCATTTTAGTCCTTCCCAATTTATCTCTACAAACTTGCCCATGTGATATCAATAACTCTTTCAGGTCAGTTCGTTTTTCCTCTGGAAGGTAACTTAACAATTCATCCCAATTTTTAAGACCATCCTCATTTTCCAATTTAATTTGAGGTATGTCAAATTCACAGTCATCTGGATTTGGTTTGTCACTTTGAGTTAAAATCATTAAAACCTCCTTTTTCTCTCCTTCCCTTTCAAAGTACCTTTTAAGCATATTCACATGACACACTCGGTGAGTCTTCCTTCTATCTGGTGTTTTTACCACATAATTCACCTCACTTAATTTCCTTTCAATCTGATACGGTCCACAAAACCTAGCTTTTAAAGGCTCCCCTGCCACTGGTAACAACACTAAAACTTTATCCCCACTGGCAAAACTACGAACTTTGGATTTCTTGTCCGCTACCCGTTTCATCACATTTTGTGCAATTTTCAAATGTTGTCGAGCCAATTCCCCTGCTCTATTTAATTGTTCCCTAAAATTTGACATGTAATCCAATAGTGTAATTTCCGATTTCTCACCCACCAATTTCTCCTTAATCAATTTAAGTGGTCCTCTTACCTCATGACCAAAAATTAGTTCAAAAGGACTAAATTTGGTAGACTCATTAGGTGCATCCCTAATTGCAAACAATACGAATGGAATTCCTTTATCCCAATCCTCTGGATAATCATGACAATAAGCCCTCAACATTGTCTTTAATGTCTGATGCCACCTTTCTAACGCTCGCTGCGATTCTGGATGGTACGCAGTTGATTTAAATTGTTTTATTCCTGAGCTATCCATAACTTCTTTGAATAACTTTGAAGTAAAATTCGATCCTTGATCCGATTGAATTTCTGTGGGTAGTCCATAACTAGTAAATAATTTAAGTAACTCCTACACAATCCTTTTAGCTGTAATATTACGTACTGGAATGGCCTTTGGAAACCTAGTAGACACATCCATTACAGTCAAAAGATATTGATTCCCACTTTTTGTTTTAGGAAGCGGTCCTACACAATCGATTAGGACCCTTGTAAAAGGTTCCTCAAATGCTGGAATGGGTATTAAGGGCGCTGGTTTTATCACTGCTTGAGGCTTCCCTATCACTTGACATGTGTGACATGATTGACAAAATTTAACTACATCTTTATGTAGTCCAGGCCAATAAAAATATTTCTGGATTTTAGCTTGAGTTTTCCTTATTCCCAAATGACCTCCCACTGGTACCTCATGTGCAACTCACAACACCTCCTTTCTATACCTTACCGGCAATACTACTTGATGAACCACTGCCCACTTTTCATCCACCTGCATATGTACAGGTCTCCATTTTCTCATCAAGACATCATTTTTACGGGAATAACACTCTGGTATACTCTCAGATTCCTCTTCCGTATATGCTTTCTGATATATCCGTTTTATTTCTACATCTTTCTGTTGTAACTCCGCCAATTTTCCTGAACTAAAAATATCCACCTCATCCTTCACCTGTTCTTGTTCTTTTTCAACCATCTGATCAAAACTCGTTTCTGATAATTGCACTTCAACTTCAGCTTCACTCTTTGATTTCTCCTCTTGTCTTAACCTGTGACTTTGCGACCTTGTTACTACACAATCCGGAAAAATCCCAGGATATTCGTCCTTCAACACTTCAGTTGTCTGATTTTCCACTGGCTTATCAACCACAGTAGGTATCACTCCCACCTGCGATCCAGCTATATCATTACCCAAGATAAACTGTATTCCTGGACAAGATAGTTTATCTATTACTCCTACTACCATTTCACCACTCATCACTGGACTTTCCAACCTTACCTTATATAATGGAACACTACCCCTCTCACCCTGAATTCCACATATCACCACCTTTTCTGGCAACATTCTTCCCAAACTACATAATTTCTCATCTCTTATCATTAAAGATTGACTAGCCCCTGTATCCCTTAAAATTGTGACTTCTTTACCTGCTCCTCCTGATACACATGAGTAAACTTTACCCACACAAGTAAATTCTTTAAAGACATCTGGCACCTTCTTAACAATTACTTCTTGAACAGGCTGTACAATCGTTTGCACCTCCTTCACTTCCCTTGGGCTTTCCTTTACCACTCTAACAAACCCCACTGTCTTATCTTGTTTTACCACATCAGCCTTCCCAGTGCTTTTCTTCAACCACCAACATTGTGACTTTACATGGCCTAGTTTATTACAGTGAAAACATCTGAAACTTTTCATTTCTTTTCCACCCTCCTGGATTTCTTTTTTAATCTGAGGTACACTCTCTTTATTGTCTCCCATCAGATCACCTTTACCTTTATCACTTGAGTATTACTCATGTCCCCAGTTTCTATCCCTCACCGGCTGAAACTGATGTCGGAAACCAATCTTTGATTTCTGAACTAATTCATAATCATCTGCCATTTCCGCTGCTAATCTCGTAGTTTTAACCTTCTGTTCTTCCACATGAGTTCTCACTACATCAGGAATTGAATTTTTAAACTCCTCCAAAAGTATAATTTCTCTGAGAGCTTCATACGTTTGGTCTATTTTCAAAGCCCTTATCCACCTATCAAAATTACTCTGTTTGAGCCTTTCAAACTCCATGTATGTTTGACCAAATTCTTTCCTTAAATTTCCAAACCTTTGTCTGTAAGCTTCAGGCACTAGCTCATATGCACTTCAGATGGATTTCTTCACCTCCTCATACATTCCAGATACCTCCTCCGGTATTGATGCAAACACTTCACCAGCTCTATCAGGTGAATCAGTAATACCCACATGTCCTGTGGCCATTTCATTTGTTTAGCTACCTTCTCAAATGAAATGAAAAAGGCTTCCACTTCCTTCACGTCAAACCTTGGCAATGCTTGGACATATTTAAATAGATTCCCACCAAGCCTTCGACTATGACACTCTTTCTCACTATCCTCATCATTATCAACCAACTGTACGTTTCCCTTTACGTCTGCCAATTTTAACTGATTGTCATGTTTCATGGCCATTTTCTGAAGTTCTAACTCGCTCTCTTTATCTTTTTGTTCTGCTAGGGCTATTCTTTCTTTTCTCCTTTCTTCTCTCTCCTTTTCTTTTTCCTCTCTCTCGCTTTCTCTTTCTTTCTCCTCTCTCTTTCTCTTTCTTTTTCCTCTCTCTCACTCTCGTATGCCAGCCGCTTTAATTCTTTCTCATGTTCCATTTGTTTAATTTGCAACTGAATTTTGGCCATTTCCAATGAGTCAAACTCTATCTCAGGCAACTTTAAATGCTTAACCTCCGCCATAATTACCTCATCTTTTTGCATTTTATCAGGTAAGGTTAATTGCAATGTTTTTGCCAAATCTAACAGTCTGCGGTTCGTTTCTGACTGTAAAGTACTACATGTGACATTCTCCACCCCCAAAAACTTCTGAGCCTCTGAAAGAGCTATTGTTCACAACACTCTCCCCACTTAAACTAAAATACCACACCGGAAAAGCAACAATCCTTCGCTGTCTTTAAGTTTACAAAAGCCAATCCAATAGATAGACTTTTATCCCGGACGAGTCCCCAATTGTTATGGGCGAGGCTTTTCAAAACCCCAAAATGTGCCATGGAGTTCAACCAACCTCTCCCTTTAATGGATTTGTTGCTTTTCTGAGCACACGGCTTTTTCCCTAGGTGTGGGATTACAATTAGGGACACATGGGTTTTTAAACACAAAACACTGTGTATTCCATGAACGCAACTTAATATCTTAAATAAACATTGGATCTCTTAACACCCCTTACTTCAAAGATAACTCAGAAAATATTGCAACAGTAAATAATTCCTTAAAATGTTCCTTCAACTTCCAAGAGACTTAACACCTTTAAACAGTATCACATCAGGTTAAAGGATATATATATTTTCTGTAGAATGGCAGAGACTGTCGCAAACTGGCTTTCTACTTTTAAACTACTCTCAGCAAAACCAGCCAGGCACTTTTTAGCTGCTCTCAGCAAAACCAAACTGCAAAACTTGCAGCTCTCTGGAAACACACAGACACTGCTTTTTTACTGAAACTAAAAAACCTGCAAAATGGCTGAGCTAAAGCCCAGCCCCACCCACTCTCTGACATCACTGTTTTCTTAAAGGTACATTGCTTACACATCCATTTCTTAAAGGCACTCTTGCATGACAGCAGAAAGAAAGCAAGCATAAAATAAACATTCCAAACCAAATTTATAAATTTCATCATGCAGACAAGAGTTAACTAATCACCCTTATGTATTTCTTTAGTTTTTTTTGCCATGTGTCTTTAGCTGTTCTAGTGCTAGTATGAGGTGCTATGCCTGTGGATGCTGCAGAGCTGGTGGGAATCTGATGACTTTCAGTGGAGGAGGTGGCAGAGGTCCTCGAGAAGTCCTTGGCCTAGAATGTTCATCTATAACGGTAGAGTTCCTGGCAATGTGGAGGAGCAGAGAGATCTTGGGGTCTATGTTCATACATCTTTAAAAGTTGCCACTCAAGTGGATATAGCTGTGAAGAAGGCCTATGGTGTGCTAGCGTTCATTAACAGAGGGATTGAATTTAAGAGCCATGAGGTGATGATGCAGCTGTACAAAACTTTGGTAAGGCCACATTTGGAGTACTGTGTACAGTTCTGGTCACCTCATTTTAGGAAGGATGTGGAAGCTTTGGAAAAGAAGCAAAGGAGATTTACCAGGATGTTGCCTGGAATGGAGAGTAGGTCTTATGAGGAAAGGTTGAGGGTGCTCGGCCTTTTCTCATTAGAACGGAGAAGGTTGAGGAGCGACTTGATAGAGGTTTATAAGATGATCAGGGGAATAGATAGAGTAGACAGTCAGAGACTTTTTCCCCGGGTGGAACAAACCATTACAAAGGGACATAAATTTAAGGTGAATGATGGAAGATATAGGGGGGATGTCAGAGGTAGGTTCTTTACCCAGAGAGTAGTGGGGGCATGGAATGCACTGCCTGTGGAAGTAGTTGAGTCGGAAACATTAGGGACCTTCAAGCAGCTATTGGATAGGTACATGGATTACGGTCAAATGATATAGTGTAGATTTATTTGTTCTTAAGGGCAGCACTGTAGCATTGTGGATAGCACAATTGCTTCACAGCTCCAGGGTCCCAGGTTCGATTCCGGCTTGGGTCACTGTCTGTGCGGAGTCTGCACATCCTCCCCGTGTCTGCGTGGGTTTCCTCCGGGTGCTCCGGTTTCCTCCCACAGTCCAAAGATGTGCAGGTTCGGTGGATTGGCCATGATAAATTGCCCTTAGTGTCCAAAATTGCCCTTAGTGTTGGGTGGAGGTGTTGACTTTGGGTAGGGTGCTCTTTCCAAAAGCCGGTGCAGACTCAATGGGCTGAATGGCCTCCTTCTGCACTGTAAATTCAATGATAATCTATGATTAATCTAGGACAAAGGTTCGGCACAACATCGTGGGCTGAAGGGCCTGTTCTGTGCTGTATTTTTCTATGTTCTATGTTAAACTGCACTGCAGTCAATTGGCCTTGCATGACGACAGTTTGAGCTTTCACTTCAGCACTGAGACATTGGATGGCTGCTATTTGTGCTGTAATGGAGGCTATGATAGGGCCATCATCTGATGCATCACCGTTTGGTCCACAAACGTGCAAGCAGATTTGATGTCCACTTCCATGTTGGAATGGACAGGCTCCAGTGCAGGTTTCGAGAAACTTGAACCCCCCCACCCACCCCCTTTCCATTGCTTTGTCATTCCTCACTCTCTCCCAGTTCAGATTTTCATCAAACACAATTCCCAACATCTGCTTCAGCCATAATGTAACCCCCCACCCCACATACGCATAATGTCGGCCAGCTCCTAATGCAAAGAGCCAATAAACAGCACATTTAGCACTGACCAGACGCAGAAGTATTGAAATGAGCAAGATGCAGCTGGTGTGTTTCGTGCATTGCAACCAATGGCCGCAGGTTAATTCAGCTCCGCGGTCCCCATGCCCATTTTCATGTGTTGTCCGGTTGAGTCAAAGGTGTGTCAAAGTGGTTAGCAAGGTGAATTATTTGAGAGAAAACCTCAATGGTGTAGTAAAAGGAGCAGGGTCAGGTGAGTAGAGGGTATAGACTTGGAAATTTGCAGAAGTTTGCTCAGATGGAATTGGAGGTGCAGTATGGAGGGACTCTAAGATGAGGACTTAGATTGAAATTTCATTAACTGAAACACAGGGAGCCAACAAAACCCAGCAAGGATAATGGTGGTCAGGAGAGGACCCTGACTACAGAATTCTGAAATAAAAACAGAAAATGCTGGAAAAGCTCAGCAGGTCTGACAGAATCTGTGCAGAGAAAAACAGTTAATATTTTGAGTCCGTATGACTGCCTCAGAGCAGAATTCTGAAGTTTGGGACGGATGGAGGTATTAAGATAGGACATGAGAAAATATTTTTTTCCAGGGAGGAAGTTACATATTTGGGTTTCACAGCATCTGGTGAAGAGAGCAGCTTAGGCAGGCAAGATTCTAAAGGTAGGGAAATGTAATGTTGGTAATAGAACAAATGTGGTGTAAAATGTTTAACACAGGAATGGATTAAATATGGATCCCAGGTTTTCTACCATCAGATTCAACCCCAGAGGATGTTGGAGGAGGGAATGAAATCTGGATCAGAGTAATTTAAATGGTCTGTAAGCTAGTTGAATTGAAGAAACTTTTTGTTTGATTTTGGGCAGGCAATTGGTGATGAAGGGTGGCTGGATAAATGTGATACACATGGAAAGTGATCCCATGCTTGCAAGCTATGTAGCCAATGGGAAGCATAATAATAATAATAACTTATTGTCACAAGTAGACTTCAATGAAGTTACTGGGGAAAGCCCCAAGTCGCCATATTCCGGCGCCTGTTCAGGGAGGCCGGTACAGGAATTGAACCCATGCTACTGCCTTGTTCGGCATTACAAGCCAGCTGTTTAGCCCAGTGTGCTAAATCAGCATGTAATATTCATTAATAAATTTCAAGTTTGAATCAGTGTTGAAAATCAAATTTAATCTTTGCCTCATTAATAGATTTGCTGCTATTCAGAATTATCATTGTGATTTTCTGCAGGAAACATTACTGAGGTTTCCTAACCATTCCCTTTGTGAAAATAGGGTTTTCTGTATTGAAGAATTGTGCTACATATTTTTATGCTGGACATCGGGCACGGTAACTTTTATAAAATCAATGAAGACAAACATCTCATTTAGATGGTGTAGTCACTTTTCTTGATCTCCTGTTTTGACAGACGACAACACTGATTGGTCTTCTGAAGACAGCCCGCCTGCTGCGTTTGGTGAGGGTTGCCCGCAAATTAGATCGATACTCTGAATATGGGGCTGCGGTTCTGATGCTGCTCATGTGCATATTTGCCTTGATTGCTCACTGGCTCGCTTGTATTTGGTATGCCATTGGGAATGTGGAGCGGCCATATCTAGTGCACAAAATTGGCTGGTTGGATTCTTTAGGACAACAAATAGAAAAACGATATAATGTCAGCGATACGAGCTCTGGACCATCCATCAAGGATAAATATGTGACAGCGCTCTACTTCACTTTCAGTAGTCTGACAAGTGTTGGTTTTGGCAATGTGTCTCCGAACACCAACTCAGAGAAGATCTTTTCCATCTGCGTCATGCTGATTGGCTGTAAGTGTTGGAACTATTTTTAATACTAAATAATCTGAAAGTATATTAGTTTCTTAAATGTGAATAACCTAAAGGAGCTTCAGTTCTGTAACCTTGCCATGTTCTTTTGTAAAAACAAATACAATCCTAAACTGCAAATCTTTTATCTGGGATCGAAAACTGTAAATGTACTCAATAAGTTCTCTATTCAGAATTACATTCGAATATGGCAAATTGTTTTTATAAGGGAAAGGTCACTGGAGATGACCTCAAAGGTAATAAATCTCTGAAACTGTTCCTACACTTCTGAGATGTTCTTGTATTTGACCTGATCTATATAATGTAAAGAACTGCATCAATTAATCTGCCCCCAACCTCCTTATTGTCATAATTGTCCAGTTATTTATGAGATATGGTCAGTTATTGGCCAGTAACTCATATTACTCATGTCACTGCCATTTCTGGTAGTTCTGAATAAGCTGACATGATAATGATATTTTAAAAGGCTGAGCTAGTTTATCAGGAAGGACAATTTCTGTATCTCAGTCCAAGTCCCTCGGTAATGCCTTAATTATAAATAATACTTTTAGAATATTGAATCCATACATTTGTCCTAAATGTATGCTTGTTTTATTATAAACGCATCTTAGTGCAGATCTTATATTCCACTGTGGTGCACCCAAGGTAATGGCCTGACAGTGGTGGTTAAAATGTGTCAGCTCCAGTGTGAAATCAGTGTTATGTGTGAAATTCCCATGGATCATTGAAGCTGCCATTTTCACTCATGCTGGTGTGAACTTAATTAGTTTGTAAATTATGCAATGTGCACATAACCAGCTTATACTGGCTGCACAACTACTGCATAACTTACATGTGGGCAAAAATGTTCATGATGCATTGTACCCGACATAGATGGCTCTGCATTTTCTGGGGTCTGTTGAATTGAATAGGTGGCTAGAACCCTAATCAGGCCTTAGTGATGTTACCAAGTTTAGATTCAATACATACTTCTCAGCACAAGCTAGACATACTAAGGGCATAAGTTAAACCAGTCAAAATGTTTGCTGTGATGATGAGAATATAATATTGATTATCTTGTACGAGAGCATGGTGGCACTCAGAGTTTAAACTCGGAATGTAAAATGTCTTTGGGTCAAACTGATCAATTGGATGATTCTACCCACTCTGCTGGGTGATGGAAACTGAAATAAGTGAGAACTTTCAAACGTGGCAAAGGAGTATGATTCATTTAATTGTTAATGGAAAGTGACCTGCTGAATGGTTAGAGATGTCCTAAGATTCATTATACCATTATAGCTGTCATTCTCTTAGAATTTGGGCTTTGCAGAGAAATGTTCAAGATTAGTACATTGGTTTGATACAGTGACGATCTTAAAGACTAACAGCTGGGTTTTAAAGGCAGTTCCACATTTCACATTGCATATTTCTACCTTTGTCACATTACGCTGTATATCAAGATATTTGAATTTCATTTATGCTTGTAGTGATATAAATGCTGCACAAAATCTTAGTACAGATCATGTTTACTCAGCTCTGCTGCATCTATTCTGGTGACCTGGCATTGAGCAGCATTGCGTGAGCACTCGTATAGAAAAGTACAGTGTCTCAAATCCCAAGACAGGTGATTTCCAAGACAGCTGGTTGGAGCTACTTTAAAACATATTAGAATCATACAAGTTGACTGAAAGTCTTGAGGGGCTAGCAATAACTCTCAGCTTCTTGTCAACGGTCCAAACATTGCGCTTTTACAGACTCCCAGTTACCCTCCCTAAACTAGACTATAAAATAGCTCATAATTTAAACTATATTTAAAGCATTATTACCCTCTCTGAACATCCTGTGTACTCTAAAGATAATTGTTATATTTATAGATATTTCCACAACGTGATTCTGAAAGAAAATGGAATGAGGTCAAAGCCTTTGATTTTGTAAACTGGGGGAATTCCAACAAAGCTTGGTTTAATTTTATTTATAAATTTTCAAAATCTATGATCAGGCAGATCGCCTGGCATATTTGATACACCGAAGGCTAGTTTTCACAGTTCTATTCAAGATAATTCATAATTACTTCAAAATCACCAATTCAACTGGTACAATGGCCAAATGCCTTACTCCTAAGTCCTATGTTCCTGTGTATAACATGTTCAAAAATATATTAAATGTAAATGAGGCCTAACCTGTCTGATTGAATCCATGTTTTCTCCTTGACCAGCATTAATGTACGCCAGTATCTTTGGTAATGTCTCAGCAATTATCCAAAGACTTTATTCGGGAACAGCAAGGTACCACATGCAAATGCTTCGAGTCAAGGAATTCATACGCTTTCATCAGATTCCCAATCCTCTCCGTCAGAGACTAGAGGAATACTTCCAACATGCCTGGACTTATACAAATGGCATAGATATGAACATGGTATGTACAATGAATCTGTTCATTAGTGAAATTCTTTTTGAGTAGATGGAATTGTGGGTGACAAAACTGTAGGTTTTGCAACAGAGGATTATCAGGGACACTGGAAGCAGTTGATTAACTGTCAACATGCTTTAATGAATGCAAAAATATATGGAACACAGCTACTGCTGCTAATGTTTGGCACAGTTGATAAATTAGAATTCTGCAACTGAGATTAAATTGAATGAAAACATTAAACAAATTTTGTGATTTAAGGTTGAAAGAAATATACGTATGGCAATAATGATCAGAAATACTCTATTCGAATAAAATATTTTCTTATTTATAACCTGCGTGACTAAATATTCTTGGATCAGATGCTTTCATTCAACATGCACATGCTCATTAATTGTTTTGGAAAGTAACCTGTGAGTAATCCTGTCAAAAACCCAGTCAGCACTGTCAAATGTTAAAGGTAGCTTGCTGACCAAATCTGACATACGTGCTTAACAATATTAATACAAATGGTATTTGAAGATGTGAATTTAAGTAGAATGACAACACTGGAGTCATTATGCTCTTATTTTATTGCCAATACTACATTAACTACAATAGAAATATCTTGGTGTTTTGATGTCTGCCTCAGAATTACTGGCAACATGGCACTTAACAGTCTTTTAAGTTTATTAAATCTTTATTTCTTTGGGTATTTAGTTTAAGAATAGTTTTGTAAATATGTCAAGATACTTTTCACTTCCATCACATAATTTTTGTAATCAGCTCACATTTTGTAATAAATTAATGAGTCAGCAATTTTAGAACATAGCCACATGAGAGCTGTGCCTATGTATCTCCCTTTACGATCTAAGCACAGATATGTTGCAGTTACTACCATTCCTGTGCCTGGCCCTACGTTCAGGTGGCCAGGGATTTTTTTAATAGTGCACAGTTGTAACTTTTAAAAACATGCACTGAATGATCAATCAATCGGCAACATTTGCACCTTTTTTATTTAAACTGTAGCATTTTTAGGCCCTGAGTAAACAGTAAATCTCCTTCATTGAATAGATTGTGATATTAATATTGGGGTTCAGATTCCACTGCATAATATTTGTAATCCTTTGGTAACATCTTAATGAAATTGCACTAAGATGCACAATTACTCATTTATTTATTTGTGAAAAAAGTAAAAAAAATTCAAACAAGCCTATTAACGCATTATAAATATTACTTTGTGTGGAATGTTCATTCCCAGTGGAGTTTTTAAACCCAGTGTTTTTTTTTAACAGCTGTTCATACACATAATGCACAAAATTTCCCATTCTTAAATTCTTGAATATCAGTTACAAAAGTACCAAATGATATCTCCTCTTACATAAAAGCAAAATACTGCGGATGCTGGAAATCTTAAATAAAAACAGAAAATGATGGAAAAACTCAACAGGTCTGGCAGCATCTGTGGAGCGAGCAACAAGTTTCAAGTCTGTATGGCTCTTCTTCAGAGTGAAAAAGTGTCATACTGACTCCAAAGGTTTAACTCTGTTTTTCTCCCCATAGATACTGCGTGGCCGGCTGTGTTTTTCCAAGTATTTTCTGTTTTATTTTAGATATCTCCTTTTAGTCTGAAAAGGAATGTTCTTGATCTTTCTGGATATATAACATTTTATTCATCATGTTTGAAGTCCCAATGTTAAGATGCATGACAGTAAAAACAAAAGCAATGTCAATTATTTGTTGTACTTATAAAACCTTATCTCTTCCTTATCTGCTTCACAACTTCATACTTGGAATAACTCAACCAACCCCCTCTGGTAAGAACAGGAGGTATATGTCATTGTTGTTTCCTAGTGTGAAAAACATTATTGTTATTTTTTTTGCAGCATACTCAACTATTTGGGTGTTTTCTAGGTTTAATTTGTGAGGTTTCTGCATGAACCAGCAGTTAGGTAATGAATTATAAAGAAAGGGGGTAAGGTGAATTGTGGGAGAAAAGCAGAAGACAAAGATGAGAAAAGCAAATTACAACTTCATATATGCTTCAATAATTGGTTGTAATTTAATTAAAAGTTTGTATCCCGCAGTCCACGGTACCCGTATCAGTTTGTATTTCCATGTGCATCTGGTTGCATAGTTTTCCTTGTAAACATTTTTATCTTCACTTTATGACTGTGAACAAGTTGCCTTGCTTTGTCATTGTGATTTATTTTCCATGTCTGAGTATTTTAAGTTCAAGCCATGTGCATGACAGCATTACAAGGATTAACTGCAATTTTCTAGCTCTAAAACATTGCACAGTTGTCAGATCTGCATGTATTCGAGCAAACTGCTACCGCATGACATGCTCAAACATCGTTATCATAAAATTTGAGAGCTCTTAGAGGAAAAAGAAATGAAAGAATAGGGAAATCCAGATTACATATGTGTAATGTAGAGAGCAGCCTCCAGAGAGTCAGTAGAATGTGTGGTGGGATGTGTGACAATTATTCAATGTTAAGTTGATGGAAGCAAGCTGCAATTTATCAGCACACTTCAAAGGAAGCAGCAGCATTTTACTCTATTTCAAGTCAAAAGTAAATGGTGACATTTCTCCTTTGAATTACAGTATGATATGAAAAGAAATGCATCGTAATTTTATGCTTAATTACGACGTTCATTTTTTAGAGTGTTATTTTAAAAGAGATATTACATACAACAGATTTATTTTCCACAACCTAAAAATGTTCTTCAGAGCAGTTAAAGGACAACTCCACACTTCTCTGCACGTGGCTCATCAGTGCACATTGGTCCGGATTTGATGGCCAGCAATGAAGGAACCAACCATTCATTATGCTTACAGTTGCCTGAAGACTTTTCAAAGGTTTTTAAGTGATAACCTCGGGGGCAGAAATTTATGGCCCGTTGCAGGTGGATTTGCAGGCGGGGGGCGGTAGGGGGGCCTAAAATTTCACAATTTATCAGACACTGGAAGGAGGTCAGCAACCGATGGGAAGCCAAGACAGAAACCTGCCAATGTCTATTCCAGGAAAAACAAGGGGTGGGGTACCTCCGGTATTTATAGATCCCTTTCAGCGTGACATCCTTTGGAGGGGATCAGTAATGTGTGAGCAACGCAAACAACAACAGCATGTCATTTCAAACAATCAGATGGTAGAATCCTCAGTGAGACACGCAGAAGTGTAAATTATAATAATTGATTAAATGTAAAACCATGTATAGAAGGCAAAATAGAGAGAAAATGAGGGAATTAAGAGAGGCAAAGGAAAGAGGAAAGATGAAAATATTAATTTTTATTTTTTAAAATATCTCCAAAAATTAAAATCAGAACAAATCAGATTTCATACTCGCAATGTCTCAATACCAATGTGGTTTTATGCAGGTTATTCCTATTTCACAATCTGAGCCAGTATTTTATTTTTTGTACTATGGTCTGGATGTCCAAGGGGCAGACAGTAAATGGGTAGATAAAAATAACAGAGTATAAATTGAAGTTGCTAACCTTATTGATACTAGGTTACTTTGCATGTAAAACAGTTATTGATGGTGTTTTGGCTTTTACTTGGTATCATTTGTTGATTTACCTTATTTTTCCTTTTGTTTTTTTTAACCACGAGGAAGCTCACGCCATGGGGTAACTTTCAGCTCGGTTTATCAAAATAAGAGACAGGAATGTCTGTTTTACAGAATAACAATTTAAAGAATAGTGCACCTGATATTTGTATGTTTACAGTTTGTTATTTATATACTTTTTAACATACATTCTCCCCGTCCACCCTTCCCCCTCCCTGCCCTCCTCACTGCCCCCTTTGCTCCTCCTCATGCATGTGTTCTTGTCTGCTCTCCCCCCTCTTTCCCTAGTCATTGTTGGCCTCAAACAGGTCTTGGTACAGGCTGGCGAATAGCCCCCATGCATTGTGGAAACCGTCGTCCAACCCTCAGATGGTGCACTTAATCTCCTCCAGGTGGAGAAATTCCGACAGGTCTGCCAGCCAGTCTACAGCTGTGGGTGGTGCTGCTTATTGCCAGCTGAGCAGGATTCTCCGGCGGGCGATTAACGATGCAAAAGCCAGGGCGTCGGCCCCCTTCCCCATATGTAGTTCTGGCTGGTCCAAAACCTCAAAATCACTGCCACTCTTGGGCATGTCTCCACCTTCACCCCCACAACCTTGGATATTGCCTCAAAGAAGGTTGTCCAGAACCCGACAAGTCTGGGGCAAGCCCAGATCGTGTGGGCATGGTTGGCCGGGCCTCCTTGGCACCGTTCACATTTATCCTCCACCTCGGGGAAGAACTTGTTCATGTGGGTTCTAGTTAAACTGCATGAGGCTGAGCTTTGCGCAGGAGGAGGTGAAATTGGCCCTCCTCAGTGCTTCACTCCAAAGTCCCCAACCCACTTCCATCCTCAGTTTGTCCTCCCATTTCCGTCTGGCTTCATCCTGCAGTAGTCTTGCCCTATCCAGTAACCGTCCATAGATGTTCCCACAGTTCCCTCCCTCCTTACTGTCCATGTTTATTAGTTCCTCTGGTAGTGTGTCTCTCGGGGCCCTGGGGTATTTTGCCATTTCCATGCGGAGAAAGTGTTTAATTTGAAGGTGCCTGAGTTCCTGTCCTGTCGGTAGATGCAGGTCTTCCTTCAGTTCGCCCAATGTCGCTAGTCTGTCACCAAGTTGGGTGGGTTTACGGGGATAGAGTGGAGGTGCAGGGCTTAAGTGGGCTGCTCTTTCCAAGGACTCGATGGGCCGAATGGCCTCCTTCTGCACTGTAAATGCTATGATTCTATGATAAGTAAACGTCCGTGACCGTTACCGTCCCCCCATCCTGTCTCCATTTATTAAAGTGGTGTTGAGTATGGCTGGTGTGAATTTGTGGTTTCCACAGATGGGGGCCATGGGGGACATCTCAGTTAGACTGAAATGCTGCCTCATTTGGTTCCATTGGTTCACAGCTAACACCACTGGGCAGGATGTGTATTTCGTTAGGGGAGATCGGAGCGTTGCCATAAGAGGGCCCGGAGGGTTATTCCCTTGCAGGAGGACTCCTCCAACCTCACCCATTCCATGTTGGGTTCAAGTATCTATCCCCTCACCCTCTCTGCCGTACCTGCCCAGTGGTAGTATTGTGGATTCAGCAGGGCCAGACCGCCCATATTTTTCCTCCTATGCAGTATCGATTTAGGCACTAAGACCATAAGACATAGAAGCAGAATTAGACCACTCGGTCTGCTCTGCCATTCAATCATGGCTGATATTTTTCTCTTCCCCATTCTCCTGCTTTCCCCATAACCTCTGATCCCCTTATTAATCAAGAACCTAACTGTCTGTGTCTTAAAGACACACAGTGATTTGACCTCCACAGCCTTCTGCAGCAAAGAGTTCCTCAGATTCACCACCCTCTGGCTGAAGAAATTCCTCCTCATCTCTGTTCAATATGATACCCCCTCATCCTTCTAAACTCCAACGAGTACTGACCCAGAGTCCTCAACTGTTCCTCATATGACAAGCTCTTCATTCCAGGGATCATTCTTGTGAACCTCCTCTGAACCCTTTCCAAGGCCAGCACATCCTTCCTTAGATACGGGGCCCAAAACTGTTTACAATACTCCAAGTGGGATCTGACCAGAGCCTTATACAGCATCAGAGGTACATCCCTGGTCTTGTATTCTCGCCCTCGAGACATGAATGCTAACATTGCATTTCCCTTCCTAACTGCCGTCTGAACCTGCACGTTAACCATAAGAGAATCTTGAATAAGGAGTCCTAAGTCCCTTTGTGCTTCTGATTTCCTATGCATTTCCCCATTTAAAAAAATAGTCTTTGCCTCCATTCCTCCTTCCAAAGAGCATAACCTCACAGTTTTCCACATTGTACTCTATCTGCCACTTCTTTGCCCACTCTCCTGGCCTGTCCAAGTCCTTCTGCAGCCCCCCTGCTTCCTCGATTCTTCCTGCCTCTCTACACATCTTTGTATCGGCTGAAAACTTAGCAACTGTGCCTTCAGTTCCTTCTTGCTGATCATTAATGTATATTGTGAAAAATTGTGGTCCCAGCACCAACCCTGAGGCACGCCACTAGTCACCGGCTGCCATCCTGCCCCCCCCCCACACACACACACACACAAACGCCATGATCATTTTGTCTATATTATGGAAAAAGGCCTTGGTATCAGTATGGATCTGAACAGGAAGAGGAACCTCGGCAGTACGTTCATTTTGATCGTCTGCCATCATCCCACCAGGGAAAGTGGGAGTGCGTCCCATCTCTGTAGGTCCTTTTTAACTTCCTCTGCCAGGCTGGTCAAATTCCATTTGTGGGTCCATGGCCAATCATGGGCCATCTGAATCCCAGGTAGCAGAATTTGTTTTGGGCTAGTTTGGTAGTCCCTCCAGCTCTTTCCCCCCCCTATTTGGGTTCACCGGGAATGTCTCGCTCTTGCCCAGGTTGAGTTTGTAGTCTGAGAACGCTCAGAACACTTCCTGGAGCTGCATGATTGCTTTCAGGTCGTTCTGTGGGTCCGAGATGTAGAGAAGCAGGTCATCCGCATAGAGTGAGACAAAGAAGACAAAGAAAGGTAAACCACAGGAACAGGCCATTCGGCCCTCCAAGCCTTCGCTGACCATGCTGCCCATCTAAACTAAAATCTTCTACACTTCCGGGGTCCGTATCCCTCTATTCCCATCCTATTCATGTATTTATCAAGATGCCCCTTAAACGTCACTATTGTCCCTGCTTCCACCACCTCCTCTGGCAGCACGTTCCAGGCACCCACTACGCTCTGTGTAAAAAACTTGCCTCGTACATCTCCTTTAAACCTTGCCTCTCGTACCTTCAGCCTATGCCCCCTAGTAATTGACCCCTCTACCCTGGGAAAAAGTCTCTGACTATCCACTCTGTCTATGCCCCTCATAATTTTGTAGATCTCTATCAGGTCGCCCCTCAACCTCCGTCGTTCCAGTGAGAACAAACCAAGTTTATTCAACCTCTCATTATAGCTAATGCCCTCCACACCAGGCAACATCCTGGTAAATCTCTTCTGCACCCTCTCTAAAGCCTCCACATCCTTCTGGTAGTGTGGCGACCAGAGTTGAACACTATACTCTAAGTGTGGCCTAACTAAGATTCTATACAGCTGCAACATGACTTGCCAATTTTTATACTCAATGCCCCGGCCAATGAAGGCCTTATGCCTTCTTGACTACCTTCTCCTCCTGTGTTGCCCCTTTCAGTGACCTGTGGACTTGTACACCTAGATCTCTCTGACTGTCAATACTCTTGAGGGTTCTACCATTCACTCTGTATTCCCTACCTGTATTCCCTACCTGTATTAGACCTTCCAAAATGCATTACCTCACATTTGTCCGAATTAAATTCCATCTGCCATCTCTCCGCCCAATTCTCCAAACGATCTAAATCCTGCTGTATCCTCTGACAGTCCTCATCGCTATCCGCAATTCCACCAACCTTTGTGTCATCTGCAAACTTACTAATCAGACCAGTCACATTTTCCTCAAAATCATTTATATATACTACGAACAGCACAGGTCCCAGCACTGATCCCTGCGGAACACCACTAGTCACAGCCCTCCAATCAGAAAAGCACCCTTCCATTGCTGCTCTCTGCCTTCTATGACCCAGCCAGTTCTGTATCCATCTTGCCAGCTCATCTCTGATCCCGTGTGACTTCACCTTTTGTACCAGTCTGCCATGAGGGACCTTGTCAAAGGCCTTACTGAAGTCCATATAGACAACATCCACTGCCCTACCTGCATCAATCATCTTTGTGACCTCCTTGAAAAACTCTATCAAGTTAGTGAGACACAAACTCCCCTTCACAAAACCGTGCTGCCTCTTGCTAATATGTCCACTTGCTTCCAAATTGGAGTAGATCCTGTCTCTAAGAATTCTCTCCAGTAATTTCCCTACCACTGATGTAAGGCTCACCGGCCTGCTTGTTGAATGCCCTTCCAGCATTTCATGTCTTGCAGAGTGATCGCCAGGGGTACAATTGCCAGGGCGAACAGGAGCGGAAACAGTGGGCATCGCTGCCTGGTGCCTCTGTGTAACTGGAAGTATTCAGAGCTGGTGTTGTTGGTCCAAATGCTCGCCTTGGGGGTGTTGTACAGGGGTTTCATCCACGCGATGAACCATGTCCCTAGCCCAAACCACTCCAGTACTTCAAAGAGGTACTTCCACTCGACTCTGTCGAAGGCCTTTTCTGCGCCCAGGGAGACGATCACCTCTGGTGTTCTCTCCCCGGATGGGGTCATTATTATATTCAGCAGCCGCCTGATGTTCGTAGTTAGCTGCCTATCTTTGACAAAGTTAATCTGCAGCCACCTCCGATACACAGTTCTCCAGTCTTTTGGCCAGGACTTTCGCAAGTATCTTCGCATTTACATTAAGCAGTGAAATGGTCTATATTCCTTCAGGTCTTTGTCCTTTTTGGGTATCAGCGATATCGCGGCCTGTGTTAGCGTAGGAGGCAGGATGCCCCTAGCTACCAAGTCTGCAAACATATCCCTTAGGTGTGGGGCCAGGGCTGGTGCAAATTTTTTATACACGTCCTCCGGGAACCAGTTGGGTCCCGGCACCTTCCCACCTGCATGAAGCTGATGCTCTCCATGATCTCTCCTAGACCTACTGGTGCTTCCAATTCCCTCCGCCTACCATTCCCCCATGACTGGAATGTTCTGCTCATCGAGGAACCGTTTCATCCCTGCACCCCAACGAGTGGCTCGGAGGTGTACAGTCCTCGGTAGAGGGTCTCGAATCTCGAATGCTCGGTTGACCTCTTTTTGCTCGGTTACCAGTCTGCCTCTGCTATTCTTCACCTGGGCTATCTCCCTCAAGGCTGCCTGCTTTCTCAGCTAGTAAGCCAGTAGATGACCAGTCTTTTCTCCGTGCTCATAGAAGGTCCACCGTGTCTGGCGGAGTTGGTGCACTGCTTTCCTGGTGGATAGCAGGTTAAAGTCCATTTGGAGCTTTTTCCTCTCCACCAGAAGCTCTACGGTTGTGACCTCCAGAATGGACTCGATCAGTTGTTGCCTGACCTCCCTCTCTTCCATGCCTTGTAGGCTATAATTTCTCTCCAATCACAGCCTTCAGTGCCTCCCAGAATGTGGAAGGTGAGACTTCCCCGTTCCGGTTGTTAGTCACGTAGTGGCCTATGGCCTGTGATGTTTTCTGGCAGACGACCTTCTCGGCCAAGAGGTCCATGTCCAGCCTCCATGTGGGGCGCTAGGCATGGCCCCTCTCCAACCTGACATCTATGCAATGTGGAGAGTGGTTGAAGGTGACTACCATGGACTATTTCGCCCTGGAAGCTCCGATTTTACCACTGCAAAGAAGTCTTTCCTTGAATATACTTAGTGCACCAGTGAAAAGAATGAGAATTCCCTCTCACCAGGATGTAGAAATCTTCATGGGTCCACTGCCCCCATCTGCTCCATGAATGCTCCCAGTTCCCTAGCTTTTTCCCCGTTCTGGGGTTTGATCGGTCCGTCAGAGGGTCCTGTACACAGTTGAAGTGCACCCGCCCCCCCATGATCAGTTGGTGTGTGTCACTGTCGGGGATTTCCGCCATGGTCTTCTTTATAAAGTCTCTGTTGTCCCAGTTGGGACGTACACATTTACAAGAATTACCGGTGCCCGTCCAGGACACTGCTGACCATGACGTACTGCCTCCCTTGGTCTTTGTCACTGTAAACCTCGTCCTCTTACCAATCAGTATGGCTACTCCCCTAGCCCTCGTTCTGTAGCATGAATAGTACGTATGTCCCACCCAGCCCTTCCTTACCCACAGTCGATCCTTCTCCCTCAGGTGTGTCTCCTGCAGGAAGATTATATCAGCTTTCAGACTTCTTAAGTGGGCGAATGCTCTGGATCTTTTCACTAGGCCATTCAGTCCCCTGACATTCCAGGTGATAATCCTGATGGGAGGTTTCTGCTCCCCGTTCCTGTGAGATCAACCATACTTACCTGATGGATGCGCCCCTGCACTCCGGGGTTTCCCTTTGTTAGGGGGCTGTCCAAAATGGCCATGGTCACCCTTCTCAGCATGAAGTCGGGCCCCTGCGCTCTGGGGTTCCCCCCCCCCCCACCCACCCCCGACCTGCCGAGAGGTATGCCATGGCCCCCCTTGTTGTCTGTCTTCCCGTGCTAGCTATCCCTGCTAATGTGGTTTCTCTCCTCCTGGGGCTGGTCAGGTCATCTAGCCCCTAACATATACCTGCTGACTGCCCGCTTTCTCCACCTATACCCTCACCTGCAATTCCCAGTCCTCTCTCTTTCCTGTGGCCCGGCCTTTTTGATCAGAACGAGGCAGTACAGTCCCGCACAAACATGATAACTGTCCAATGAGTCTCTATTTCTTTAGCAATTCTCCTCTGATCAGCCTTCACCGCTGCCTCGCCAGTCCTTGTCCAGGCTGTTGGTCTGCATGAATTTGTTTACCTCTGCCAGGGCATTGAAGTAGTGCTCTTTGTTCTGGTGTGACCCAGAGCTTGGCTGGTAACGGCATACCAAATCGTACCCCATTTTTTTATAGGGCTGTCTTTGCCTGGTTAAACTCAGCCTTCATTTTGCCAGACCTGCTCCAATGTGTTGGTAATCTCGGATTTTATGCCCTTCCGATGTGTTCACGTTCGTCTGTCTTGCCCACTGCAGGATCCTCTTCCGGTTCTGATATTAATGCAGCTTTGCGTTGACCGCTTTTGCCTGCTCCCCCATCTTGGGTTTCGGTCTGAGCGATGTGTGTGCTCTGTCGAGTTCTAGGGGGTTTGGGAAGCTGTCTCTTCCGACTAGGTTGCCCAGCATTTGAGTGACGTAGCCGTCAAATCTCTACGCTCGATGCTTTCTGACAGGCCCACAATCCGAATATTCTGTCGTCGGGACCTGTTCTCCTGGTCCTCGACTTTCCCCTTTAAGCTTCCTTGGGCCAGCACCAACCTTTTCACTTCTGCTTCCATGGCGACGATCCTGTAACTCTGGTCCATCGAGGCTCTCTCCAGGTCGTGGATCATTCTCTCCTGCTCTTCCACTTTCTTCCCCAGCCCGTTGATTCTCTTTTGTATGGTGACCGTCGCCTCTCTCTCCGCCACCTTGACCACCACCTGGATTTCGATCCTGATCGCCTCTTTAATGGTGGTCAGCTCCTTCATGAGGAACGTCTTCCATCCGTCTCCAGGTGGTGAGGGAGGAGGCTGATGTTCGAGTCGTTGGTCTTCCTCTCTCTAGGGTGGCTGGGGCCCCCTCACCTCGTGGGTTCGCTAGCTCATCCCCCTGCTGCTCGTGGCCCTTTCCACCATTCTGCCATCCCGCCGACCCCTCGAGCTCCCATTTGCTGGCAATTTTTTTGTGTTTGTTTTCTTTTCTCTGTTGAGGTTAATTTGCCATCAAATGTTCGGTCAAAATTCGCCTAAAAGTGCCTATTTGGTTCTGGTTAGGAGGGGCATCACCTGATGTGCCTCCGCTCAGCATATCAGCTTCACTAGAAATCAGGAATATCTGTTTTAAACCATATTATGAAATTGCATGTTCAAACTTTGTCTAATTAGTATGCTTCATTTATATAATCTCCCCTGTCAGCAGAATTATCCAATTTCTATTCAACATGGAACTTTTTTTTTTGAGATGGAAAGCAAAATAGATTTACTGGTTAATCTGTAGAAGCAATTATCTAATATTGCCTATGCCAGCGTAATGAACAGATTTCAGAAGGATGGAGGCCTCAAGGGCGTCATCTTTAAGTAAAGTGAGGAATAGGTTGCACGTGACCATTGCCACTGTTTAAGCAAAAAGGAGAAGGTGTCATTCTTGGTGAAACTGCATCTAAGAATTCAGGGCTACTGAGAAA
This sequence comes from Scyliorhinus torazame, assembly GCF_047496885.1. Lineage (NCBI taxonomy): Eukaryota > Metazoa > Chordata > Chondrichthyes > Carcharhiniformes > Scyliorhinidae > Scyliorhinus > Scyliorhinus torazame. Next base: position 94,113,594 of record NC_092708.1, read on the forward strand.
GTTCTCACAAATTCACGGCCATTTATTTTGACCAGAATCAGGCTCCCACAAGGCAGAATTGTACCAGGAGTGCAAGTGGTGGTACAGGTGCTAACATTTATTTCTGTCTTCTTGACCACAATACATATGTAAGTAGACTTTCTACGTTGTGCTGCATATTTTTCTTTAATTGAGTTAAACACGCAGCATTCGAGAATGTTTTAGTTCGGCACAGTTGTTTTCAAGATATTTTCTGCAAAACCCAACCTCAAGCTTCTTCTGCTAATTACTGAATTTCAGTCGACAGTCCTGCGTACTTTAATCCAGGGAGTTGACTTGCAGCAATGACATGTGCTTCTATCTGACTATCTCAACCAGCAGTTAACCGTGAAAGACAATCAGAAGTGATCACAATTGATTCACCCCTTTGTCAACAGCCATAGATGTTGTAGTATATAATTCAGTGAAGGTATAGGTCAGGTATCCTCCGTCAATAAATCCGAAAACCAAGCACATCCAAAAGCCAAACTATTTTTGAACTTCACCAACCTTTAGCGTGGAAGTCTAGTTGTCCGACTGCATTGTTTACCTTGCAATTTTTGTGGCAAACATGTCAAAAGGAACCTTATTTCAGGCACCTTGTATTTATTATTCAGATACATCTTATTTTTCTAGCTATTTTCTTTCCTTTAGGCTATAGCTAGCCTAGACTTAGGCTATTGTAAAGTAAGTTTATATTTGCCATCCAAAAACTAAAATTATCCGTGAACCGAAATGTAATCGGCCCTGAGGGTTTCAGATAATGGATCCTCGAGCTGTAGTATTGTCCTTACTTCCGTAGAGTGAATGATCAGCAACAATGCCTCCAGTCAGGGCCAGTAGGAAAATCTTACCCGAATTTTTCAGACAGGAATTGCTTTTGAAAGTATGTGACTAGGTCCATTAGCAATCCAAGTAGTTTGATACATATGTCAATATCTGCAGAGCAATCTTGACATACTGCAGTCTTCATTTTCCACAATACATTTATTAAGTGATAAACTGAACTTTTTGTGAATGAAAGAATGTTATACATGTTTTTATTGCGTGCACAGAATAAGGCATCAGGTTAAATATTTGCTGCACCAGGTCAGGGAGATTACATATTATGGTGGGGACAGTAGTTATACAAACTTATTCTCTTGCCAACTATTCTTTCCTCAAACTGGCCTAGTGTAGCAGGCAGTTCAGAAACAGAAAGGCTGGTAGGACTGTAAGTTTGTACCAAATGGAAAATCAAGTTTCTGTTGTCGAATTGGTACAGCAAAATAAAATCAACCATATTGTTTACATTACCAAGGATATTTTTACCTTCAGTTGGACACACTGTACAAAATCTTGAAATGGATTCTTTACAAATATATTTAAAATAAATAGATTGTACTGCAATTTGTCCATAAATTGTTTGACATGGCAGTCAGCACAATACTGAGATCAGAAAAAAATTAGTTTCTACCTTCCAGGGTCATGCTTACAAGGCAGATTCCAAATGTACACATACAGATTTAACGATTGCTGTGATATATATATAGAGTAAATACTTAACATCAGAAGCATACATGATGTGATAATGATGTCAGATCACATGACTGAGAAGTAAGAGAGATCTGGAGGTGGGAGAAGCTCCAAACTCGTGAAGAGGTCCAAATGTCCAAATACTTGTTGAAAATAAACAGCAATCATTTTGAGAAACTATAGACTAAAGCAGCATTCTTTAGGCATAAAGAGAACCTCCAAAACCCCTGTCTAGACCCCGACCATACAACAAGGCTTGGGGACAGTGAGTAGCAGATCCAGTGACCCTTAAAAAGAATGATGTGGAGATGCCGGCGTTGGACTGGGGTGAGCACAGTACAAAGTCTTACAACACCAGGTTAAAGTCCAACAGGTTTGTTTCGATGTCACTAGCTTTCGGAGCGCTGCTCCTTCCTCAGGTGAATGAAGAGGTCTGTTCCAGAAACACATATATAGACAAATTCAAAGATGCCAAACAATGCTTGGAATGCGAGCATTAGCAGGTGATTAAATCTTTACAGATCCAGAGATGGGGTAACCCCAGGTTAAAGAGGTGTGAATTGTACCAAGCCAGGACAGTTGGTAGGATTTTGCAGGCCAGATGGTGGGGGATGAATGTAATGCGACATGAATCCCAGGTCCCAGTTGAGGCCGCACTCATGTGTGCGGAACTTGGCTATAAGTTTCTGCTCGGCGATTCTGCGTTGTCGCGGGTCCTGAAGGCCGCCTTGGAGAACGCTTACCCGGAGATCAGAGGCTGAAAAAGAAGATACAGGGCTGGCATGAAAAAAGATCTGAGAAAGAAGGATGAAAGGAAAAGATTAAGATTCACCAAGATGACAGAACATCATTGGAGCTGCAGATACAAGCTAAACATTGATGAGGAGAATGGACAGCAGTGATCACTGGTCCAAAACAGCAAGTGGCAGCACCAAAGCAGGATCAATTCCGGGACTTAGCAGAAGCATGGAATCCACACTCCCAGAATAATTTCAGAAGGCAGAACTGGAACAACTGGATAAAAAGGTTCACAAGGCACAGAATTGTTCCATGATTACACAAGAAAGATCAGGAAGACCAGATCAGTACACTACTTTATGCAGTTGGATCTATTGCTGACGATATGATAGCAAAGCAGGGAGTTGATAAGGCATCAAAATATAATGAAGAAGACCTGCAAACCTTCAACTCTTATTTCAGCATCCAAAAGAATTTAATAATAGAGTGGGCCTAATGTAATAAAGAAAGCAAAGTCCAGGCGAAAGCATGGATTCATTCAACAACAATCTTTATAGAGTGGCAGAGAGCAGAGAATACGGAATGTTTAAGGATGAACTGATTCACAACAGAACCGCAATCGGGGTCTTGGATGAAGCTTCATCGGATCTCTTACAAACAAGGGAGGATTTAACAATAGTAAAAGCAATGCAGATGGAGAGGCACATGGAACTCAGGGTATAGTATCAGGGGCGCGATTCTCCGACCCCCCACCGGGTCAGAGAATCGCCGGGGCTGGCGTGAATCCTGCACCCGCTGTGTCCCGAATTCTTCGCCACCAGAGATTCGGTGGGGTCGGGAATCGCGCCGCGCCGGACGGCGGGGGCGGGAATCGCGCCGGTCGGCAGGCCCACCCCCAGTGATTCTCCGGCCCACGATGGGCCGAAGTCCCGCCGCTGTCAACCCTCTCCCGCCGGCGTGGATTAAACCACCTTTTGAACGGCGGGACAAGGTGGCGCAGGCAGGCTCCGGGGTCCTGGGGGGGGCGTGGGGCGGTCTGGCCCCAGGGTGTGCCCCCACGGTGGCCTGGCCCGCAATCGGGGCCCACCGATCCGCGGGCGGGCCTGTGCCGTGGGGGCACTCTTTTTCTTCCGCCTTTGCCATGGTCTTCACTATGGCGGAGGCGGAAGAGACCCCCTCCCCTGCACATGCGCGGGGATGACATCAGCAGCCGCTGACGCTCCCGCGCATGCGTCGCCCGGCGAAGACCTTTCGGCGCCAGCTGGCGTGGCGCCAAAGGACCTTCCCGCCAGCCGGCGGAGCGGAAACCACTCCGGGGTAGGCCTAGCCACTCAAGGTGAGGGCTTGGCCCCTAAGGGTGCGGAGACCTCCGCACCTTTGGGGCGGCAAGATGCCGGAGTGGTTCCCGCCACTCCATTACACCGGAACCCCCCGCCCCGCCGGGTAGGGGAGAATCCCGCCCCAGGTATTTGCTCACAGGGAAGGAAATGTCCCATTGTGGAGATTGAGTGAGACCATTCAGTTTGTAGACTATAAAACAAAACGCACACCTAAGCTCAGCAAAACATGGAAAAGCGTGATAACTGCCATTTTGAAAAGACTTCAGTGTGGTGGGAACAAATTACATAAGCAAAAAGAATGTCCAGCAGAGTGCCACAACTGAGGAAAAATAGGCCATTTCAAAACTGTTTGGCACTTGGAACTGCTAGCAACCTGCAAGAAGGGGGAGAACATTTTAAAACATGATGACATACAAGAAGTGGAAGAACCACAAGCAAAGGAATAAGCCTTCTAGCAAGATGTACATGATACTGAAAACAAGTATTGGAGTATTAAACATGAAATGGATGGACATCCCACGGAAGTTAAAGTAGACACAGAAGCAGGGGTTTCTGTTTTATCAGATTAAGTCAAATGGCTCAAAAAGATTACATTACAACCTTCATTAATCAAATTGTCCGAGAGGACTACTTTAATAGGCCAAACTCGTGGCAAAGCTGAAGTATGAAGATCGAGAAATCCACAAACCTCTCTATGTCATTCAAAGTCAAGAGTGCTCCGTACCAAGCAGAAAGGCATGCATGCCTAAGACTGAAATTAGTCTATTTAAGCATTGGATTGGATTTGTTTATTGTCACGTGTACCGAGGTACAGTGAAAAATATTTTTCTGCGAGCAGCTCAAACAAGTCATTTAGTACATGAAAAGAAAAGAAAATACATAATAGGGCAACACAAGGTACACAATGTGAATAAATACATAGACACCGGCATCAGGTGAAGCATACAGGAGTGCAGTATTAATCAGGCCAGGTAGGGAGTTGCCAATGAAAATTGCAGCAGTACATTTTGAAATTAATTTCCAAAGTTGTTTACAGGCCTAGGGAAGCTAAAGACTGAGTACATATCACCCTACGAGCTGATGCTAAATCAATTTGTTTCTGTACATCGAGGAAAGCTCCTCACCCACTCCTGGACAGAATCTGGCTGAAATTGAAAAGATTCAGCAGCAAGGGGTTATCTCAGCGGTCACCATGCCAACAAAATGGTATTCAGTCCCAAAGTCAAATGGCTCTATAAGAATCTCCATGGATTTAACTCAAAGAAATTCAGATTGTTGACCACTTTGAGAATGCCATTCAGTCATTACCATTTCAAAATGCCTTTCGGTATAGCGCCAGATCTAAAGAATTTCCAGAGAACTATACCTTACACTACAGAAAGCATGGAAGGAATGAAATTAAAATCACTTATTGTCATAAGTAGTCTTCAAATGAAGTTACTGTGAAAAGCCCCTAGTCGCCACATTCTTGTTTGGGGAAGCTGTTACAGGAATTGAACCGTGCTGCTGGCCTGCCTTGGTCTGCTTTCAAAGCCAGCAATTTGGCCCTGTGCTAAACAGCCCCTGCTACAATAATATGCTACATGGATGTGATACTTAAATAAGGCTCCATGAGGTAAGAACATGATCAGAGAGTCAGAGCAGTTCTTTTTTTTTAATATGTTTATTCAAATTTTACAACAAAATTTTTAACAAACGCCCCCCCCCCCCCCCCCCCCACCAATAACAAAAAGAAAGAAACACAAACACAACAGTCACAATTATACAAAACTTATACATTGGGTTTCCCCATGTACAGTAACCCTCCCATATGACATTCAAAGGTACCCGTAGGGACGCACCCCACCCACCCGAATTCCCCCCCCGAAAGAGACCCCCCCACCCTTGGGTTGCTGCTGCTGACCTCCTCCTAACGCTCCGCGAGATAGTCTAGGAACGGTTGCCACCGCGTGAAGAACCCCTGTACAGACCCTCGTAAGGCAAACTTTATCCTCTCCAGCTTAATGAACCTTGCCATGTCATTTATCCAGGCTTCCACACTGGGGGGCTTCGCGTCCTTCCATAATAGCAAGATCCTCCGCCGGGCTACCAGGGACACAAAGGCCAGGATACCGGCCTCTTTCGCCTCCTGCACTCCCGGCTTGCCCGTTACCCCAAATAGTGCCAACCCCCAACTCGGCTTGACCTGGACTTTCACCACCTTGGACATAGTCCTCGCGAAACCCCTCCAAAACCCATCCAATGCCGGGCACGACCAGAACATGTGGACGTGATTCGCCGGGCTTCCCGAGCACCTCCCACATCTATCCTCCACCCCAAAGAACCTACTCAACCTCGCCCCTGTCATATGCGTTCTGTGAGTAACCTTAAATTGTGTTAGGCTGAGCCTGGAGCAGGAGGAGGAAGAATTAACCCTACTCAGGGCATCAGCCCACAGACCCTCATCTATCTCCTCCCCAAGCTCCTCCTCCCACTTGCCCTTTAACTCCTCTACCGAGGCCTCCTCCTCTTCTTTCAGCTCCTGGTAGATCGCCGAAACCCTGCCTTCTCCAACCCATACACCCGAAATCACCCTGTCCTGAGTCCCCTGTGCCGGGAGCAGCGGGAATTCCCTCACCTGCCGCCTCAACAAACGCCCTCACTTGCACATACCTGAAAGCATTTCCCGGGGGTAACCCAAACCTCTCCAGCACCCCTAGGCTCGCAAACCCCCCATCTATAAACAGGTCCCCCATTCTTCTAATCCCTGCCCGATGCCAGCTCCGAAACCCCCCATCCATCCTTCCCGGGACAAACCGATGGTTCTCCCGAATCAGGGACCAAACCGAGGCTCCCACCTCGCCCTGTGTCGTCTCCACTGCCCCCAGATCTTCAACGTCGCCGCCACCACCAGACCCGTGGTGTACCTTGGCGAGAGCGGCAGCGGTGCCGTCGCCAGCACCCTCAGGCTCGTGCCCACACAGGACGCCATCTCCACCCTCTTCCACGCCTCCCCCTCTCCCTCCATTACCCACTTACGGATCATCGTCACATTGGCAGCCCAATAATAGCCATACAAATTCGGCAGAGCCAGCCCTCCCTGTCCCTACTACGCTCCAGAAACACCCTCTTTACCCTCGGGGTCTTATTTGCCCACACAAAACCCATGATGCTCCTACCTACCCGTTTGAAAAAGACCTTCGGAATCATAATGGGAAGGCACTGGAACACAAAGAGAAGCCTCGGGAGGACCATCATTTTAACCGACTGCACCCTACCCGCTAGCGAGAGTGGCAGCACATCCCATCTTTTGAAATCCTCCTCCATCTGCTCCACCAACCGCGTCAAATTGAGCTTGTGCAGGGCCCCCCAACTCCCAGCCACCTGGATCCCTAAGTACCGAAAGTTCCTTTCCGCCCTCTTCAACGGCAGGTCGTCTATCCCCTTTCCCTGGTCCCCTGGATGCACCACAAAGAGCTCACTTTTCCCTACATTGAGCTTATATCCCGAGAAGTCCCCAAACTCCCTTAGGATCCGCATGACATCCGCCATCCCCTCCACTGGATCTGCCACATACAGCAACAGGTCGTCCGCATACAGCGACATCCGATGTTCCTCTCCCCCTCGGACCAGTCGCCTCCATTTCCTGGACTCCCTTAGTGCCATGGCCAGAGGCTCGATTGCCAATGCAAACAACAAGGGGGGCAGGGGGCACCCTTGCCTCGTCCCTCGGTACAGCCGAAAGTACACCGACCTCCGCCAATTCGTAGCCACACCCGCCACTGGGGCTCTATGTAGTAACCTGACCCAGCTGATGAACCTCTCCCCGAACCCAAACCTCCGCAGCACTTCCCAAAGATACTCCCACTCCACCCGGTCAAAGGCCTTCTCTGTGTCCATATCTGCCACTACCTCCGCTCATCCCTCCACCGAGGGCATCATAATCACATTGAGGAGCCTCCACACATTAGTGTTTTGCTGCCTGCCCTTCACAAATCCCGTCTGGTCCTCATGAATCACCCCCGGGACACAGTCCTCAATTCTCATAGCCAGCACTTTTGCCAGCAACTTAGCATCCACATTGAGGAGCGAGATCGGTCTATACGACCCACATTGCAGTGGGTCCTTGTCCCGCTTCAGGGTCAGAGAGATCAGCGCCCCAGACATTGTCGGGGGCAAGGTCCCCCCCTCCCTTGCCTTATTGAAAATCCTCACTAGCAACGGGCCTAGCAGGTCCACATATTTCCTGTAAAACTCGACCGGGAACCCATCTGGCCCCGGGGCCTTCCCCGCCTGCATGCTCCCCAATCCTGTAACCAGCTCCTCCAGCCCGATTGGCACCCCTAAACCAGCCACCTCCTGCTCCTCCACCCTGGGAACCTCAGCTGACCCAAATATTGTCGCATCCCCTCTTCCCCCGCTGGGGGCTCAGATCTGTACAGATCCCCATAGAAGTCCCTAAATACCTTGTTTATTCCCACCGCACTCCGCACCGTATTCCCCCCGCTATCCTTAACTCCACCTATCTCCCTCGCTGCCTCCCTCTTACGAAGCTGGTGTGCCAGCATCCGACTCACCTTCTCCCCATACTCATACGTCGCCTCCTGCGCTTTCCTCCACTGTGCCTCTGCTTTCCCTGTGATCAACAGGCCGAACTCCGTTTGGAGGTTCCGCCACTCCCTGAGTAGTCCCTCCTCGGGAGCCTCTGCATACCTCCTGTCCACCCTTAAAATCTGCCCCGCCAACCTCTCCCTCTTCCTCCCCTCTCTTCTCCCTGTGGGCCCTGATGGAGATTAACTCTCCCCTGACCACCGCCTTCAGTGCCTCCCAGACTACCCCCACCTGCACCTCCCCGTTGTCATTGGCCTCCAAATATCTTTCAATGCACCCCCGCACCCGCCTGCACACCTCCTCATCCGCCAATAATCCCACATCTAGACGCCACAGCGGGCACTGGTCCCTCTCCTCTCCTAACTCCAGCTCCACCCAGTGCGGGGCGTGGTCTGAGATGGCTATGGCCGAATACTCCATTCCCTCCAGTTTCGGGATTAGCGCCCTACTCAAAATGAAAAAATCTATTCGGGAGTAGGCTCTATGGACGTGGGAAAAGAATGAAAATTCCCTGGCCAGGGGCCTGACAAACTTCCATGGATCCACTCCCCCCATCTGGTCCATAAACCCCCTAAGCACCTTGGCCGCAGCTGGCCTCTTACCCGTCCTGGACCTAGAGCGATCCAGTGCTCTGTCCAGCACCGTGTTGAAATCCCCCCCTATTATCAAGCTTCCTACCTCCAGGTCCGGAATCCGACCCAGCATGCGTTTCATAAATCCGGCATCATCCCAGTTCGGGGCATATACGTTTACCAGTACCACCCGCACCCCCTGTAACCTACCGCTCACCATCACATATCAACCTCCATTATCCACTACAATATTCATTGCCTCAAACTACACCCGCTTCCCCACCAGTATTGCAACCCCTCTGTTCTTCGCATCCAGCCCTGAATGGAATACCTGTCCTACCCATCCCTTTCTCAGCCTAACCTGATCTGCCACCTTCAAATGTGTCTCCTGGAGCATAACCACGTCTACCTTCAGTGCCTTTAAGTGCGCGAACACCCGGGCCCTCTTGACCGGCCCGTTCAGGCCCCTCACATTCCAAGTTATCAGCCGGATTGGGGGGCTGCTCACCGCACCCCCCCCCCCTCCCCTGCCGACTAGCTATCTCCTTTTCTAGGCCAGCCACGTGCCCGCGCCTCCCTCACCCTCCAGTCCCCCAGACGGCGGACACCCGCCCCGACCACCTCTCCTACTTCCATCTCCCCTTTGGCCAATGCAGCAGCAACCCTATACCCCCCCCCCCGCTCTCTCCCCCCCCCCCACCACCACCCCCACCCCCCCCCCCCCCCGCTAGATCCACATCTAGCCCTTTTGCTCCCCCCATAACACTCCCGTAAGTCAGCTGACTCCTGCTGACCCCGGCCTCTCCCGCCATTCCATCGACCCCCCCCCCCAGTGTGAGAATCCCCCCTCCCCCTCCCTGGCAGTCAGTGTGCGCTCCTCACCAGCCCTGTCCTTCCCTAGCGCAGGAAAAAGTCTGCGCTTTCCTGAGCCGGCCCCGCCCCCTCTGGCGCAGATCCTTTTGCGGCCTTACCCTATTCCCCATCCCCGGGCCTCCACTCCCCCTCTTCCTTCATGGGGGTCTGCCCCTCCAACACCAACGCCCACACTCTCCCACAGTCTCCCCATCAAATCCCTTCACCCACCCTCATCCAGCACCCAAACCAAAGGAATATTCCCTAAACGTAATAAACACCATATACACAGTAAACATCCCGCCACAACAAACCGTCAATTTGAGTCCAACTTTTCAGTCCGTATAAAGCTCCATGCCTCATCAGGCATTTCGAAATAGTGGTGCCGATCCTGGAACGTGACCCACAATCGCGCTGGCTGCAGCATACTGAACTTCACCCCCTTTCGATGGAGCACCGCCTTAGCCCGATTGAAACCAGCTCTCTTCTTAGCCACCTCTGCACTCCAGTCCTGGTAGATTCGGATCTCCGTGTTCTCCCACCTGCTGCTCCGCTCTTTCGTGGCCCATCTCAGGACACACTCTCTGTCAATAAAGCAGTGAAACCTCACCAATACAGCCCTTGGTGGCTCATTGGCCTTGGGTCTCCTTGCTAGGACCCGGTGAGCCCCATCTAGCTCCAGAGGCCTCGGGAAGGCTCCCGCGCCCATCAGCGAATTGAACATCGTGCTCACATATGCCCCAGCATCGAGCCCCTCCACTCCTTCGGGAAGACCCAGAATCCGAAGATTCTTCCTCCTCGACCTATTCTCCAGGTCCTCAAATCTTTCCGCCCACCTCTTGTGCAGCGCCTCGTGCACCACCTTCACCGCCAGGCCCAAGATCTCATCCTCGTTCTCCGAGGCTTTTTGCCGCACCTCCCGGATCGCCGCCCCTTGGGCCTTCTGGGTCTCCATTAGCTTCTCAATCACCGCCTTCATTGGCACCAGCATTTCGGTTTTCAGCTCCTCAAAGCAGTGTTTAAGAAACCCCTGCTGCTCCTGCGACCACTGCGCCCAAGCTGCTTGGTCTCCACCCACCGCTATCTTGTTTTTCTCCCTCTCACTTTTCGCTGTCCAAGATCACTTTTTTCACCGCTCCACTCCTGGTCCAATCCATATAATGTTGGGGGGACCTTGCTGTCACCTTCCCACACTGGAAGCCGTCGAACAATTGCCGTTGGGGCCCCTCTAGAGAGCCCAAAAGTCCGTTCCCGGCGGGAGCTGCCGAACATGCGACCTACCTAGGCATAGCCGCAACCGTAAGTCAGTCAGAGCAGTTCTGAGAGTCTTCCAGAATGCAGATATAACACTGACTGAGAAGCCTGAGTTCACCAGACCTAGGATCAAGTTTCTAGATCACATAGTACAAGCCACTGGAACCACAGTTGTTCCACAAAAAACAAAAGTAATCAGAGAATTTCCACAACTCAGGAACATAACTGAGCACCAAAGATTTCTTGGGAAGCTCAACCAAGTAAGCAAATTCCTATCAGATTTAACTGAGGTCTCAATCCCTTGAGACAGCAATGGAGACAGAGTTAACATTGGTGCTGGAATGTTGACGAGCAAAATGTTTTCAAAAGGATTAAACAACTGTTAATGTCTTCTAAAATCTTGGCACATTATTACCAAAATTTACTGACAGTAGATGCATTGTCTACAAGTCTAGGGGACAGTTTTATTTCAAGTGCAGAGAGATTTGATGCCCAGTCTATAATCTACTATGTCTCTAGATAACTAACAGAAACAGAACAATGAAATGCCACGATGAAAAAAGAAACACTGGCAACAACAAGGGCATACAAAACATCTTCAGACTTTGGGATTGCGTTTCAAAATTGAAACAGCTATAATCCCCTCGTCACCCTTCTGATCATGAAAGAAATTTCAAACATGCCCTCCAGAATCCAGTAGTTCAGACTAAGATTGATGAGATATAACTCCAGTATAGGGCATGTGCAAGGGAAGAATCAAACAACAGCAAACATACTTTCACGATACCATCAGAAGGAACCAAACAAGAAGATTTCTTGTCACGTGTAATGGTGGTACCCATATGGTACCACATGAGAACACCACCCACCAAATACGCAGTACAGACTCGTGCGACTCGGCCAACATTGTCTACTTCATACGCTGCAGGAAAGGATGTCCCAAGGCGTTGTACATTGGCAAGACCATGCAGACGCTGCGACAACGGATGAACGGACATCGTGCGACAATCGCCAGGAAGGAATGTTCACTTCCTATCAGGGAACACTTCAGCACTCAAGGGCATTCAGCCTCTGATCTTCGGTTCAACATTCTCCAAGGTGGCCTTCAGGACGCGCGACAGCGCAGAATCGCCGAGCAGAAACTGATAGCCAAGTTCCGCACATATGAGTACGGCCACAACTGGGACCTTGGATTCATCTCGCATTACATTCACCCCCCACTATCTGGCCTGGGCTTGCAAAATCCTAACAACTGTCCTGGCTTGAGACAATTCACACCACTTTAACCTGTGATTATCCCTTGCTCCAGTCGCTCCATCTGGACCTATAAAGTCTTAATTATCTGAAAAGACTTGCATTCAAAGTATCGTCTTGCGTCATTGATTTTGTCTATATATGTTTGTGTGAAACCCACCTCATCATTTACCTGAGGAAGGAGCTGCACTCGAAAGCAAGTGATTCGAAACAAACCTGTTGGACTTTAACCTGGTGTTGTAAAACTTCTTACTGTGCCCACCCCAGTCCAACGCCAGCATCTCCACATCATAAGTATGGGTAAATATCGACCTGTATCATGCTTAAACTCCCGGCGGCAATCACCCGTAAAACCCACCCAAAATGACACTTGGTCATTTTTGGGTGAATCGTGCCCCACGCTGGCATCATTTACACCAAGACTGACCAGCAATGAGCCAGTCAAAGGAAACCTTCCAGGGGCAAAGAAGTAAGTATATCCCCGAGGGGGTAGAGGGATATGTCCGGGGCCCTGTCCCCTTGTACAGGTGGGCAGTGCCAGGTTTGCAGTGCTTACATGGCAGTGCCTACATGTGCCTGGGGCAATGCCAGGGCAGGACCCTAGTTGGAGCCCCAGAGGGGGGGTTACATATATGTTTGGTGGGTGGAGGGGGAGAGCAGATATTGGGGGGTGATCTGCTGGCAATGACTGTTGTGGGGGAGAGCCCCACAAGAGACCCCGCCTTGTTCAAGTGACAGCATTAACTACGCCCACTCAGTTTTGTTTTCTAAAAGGGTCAAGAGTCCATGAGAAATCCTGTCGCACTTATTCCGTTTTTCTCACCGGGACTGTCACTTTACCATTTTTTGGTCAGATTCCGCTCATAAGATGTGCATTGAATTTTTAAAATCTTTCCTTTCTTATTAGTCCTACTTTATGCTAATGCAGGATTAATTTATGCAAGGGCTAACCTGGGGATGGATTTTCTGCCCCCCCCCCCCCCCCCCCGCCGCATGTTTCTCGGCTGCGTGCCATTCGCTGGCAACAGGATTCCATCTTCCCGCTGCTTGTCAATGTGATTTCCCATTGTAACCACCCCACACCGCCTGGCATGGGCGGGGTGCGTGCCGGCAATAAAAGTGAATCGCAACGACCGGAGAATTCCAGCAAGTGTGTGAATTGCCTATAACATATCTACTTATTTTATTTTTTTAAGAAAATATATTCTGACGTTTGATACAGTGTATAAGGCATATCTCAATAGTCTTGTGGCTGGTTATGGTTGGGTGAATTCTGCAATATACAAGTTGTATGAGAATAGAGTTATCATCAAATTATGCCAATTCCAGATCCACCAATAAAAAGCAATTTATTAGGGTAGCCATGGAGGCAATCATATATTTTTTTTATCCAACCATTCCACCAAGCAAAAATTACAGGGCATGGATATTTGATGGTGAGTGAGCAAATACTCCCCTTAAATCAATTGTATCCTTAACAGGAAAGACTCAGTGTATTTACATTGGGCAGAATCGAGAAACACATTAATTGATATTTCTCACCTGGATCAATTACTGATCATATCAGGCATTTTGAGAGCCAAGAGATGTGTATTGAAAAGGAAAGCTCTTCTTAAACAAAGAGATTGGTAACAGAAACACAGAATGCATCTAGCAGCCAAGTGCCATGCTTTTAGCCACTGACAATATTCGTTTAGTGGAGCAGATGTTATTATAATGTTTCTGACTGTAGCTGTCTCTGAAATTAAACGGGATTGATCTTACCCGATGTTTCTGTAGTGCATGGTACTGTATAGCAATATGACATTGAGCAATTTTGAAAATTAATGAAAATAGGCAGAAACAAAACTGAAGCAGAAAAAAAAGAGACTGAAGAGATTAAAAATATAACTTGCCAAAACAAAAATCTTCCAGGAATATTGCAGACTAGAAAAGGAGAGATTTAAAAATGAATGTGACGGTTGCAGTTGTTTGCATTGAAACATGGCACCTAGTATTATTTATAACTCCATGTATAAGGCTATTCACACAAGATGTCTGGGAGTTTGTGATGAATCCTTGTACAGTTTAGGACTGGCTGGTATTTTTTCCAACTATCCTATATTGCATTGATCAGAATACTGTATCAACATTTTAGAATTCATTGAATGATATAGATTCTCAAAAAGTAAATTTCATTCTCAATCTAACATTCAAGATCATGCAGCATCAATGTACACAGTCAAAAACATTATGAAAGAATTATCAGGATAAATGTGCCACTTTTGCATTCAAGGCCACATCAAACAAATATATAATGAGATGGCATTCATTTCACGAGCCTATTTTCTGACTATTAGAAAATATATATATTTTATTTAGAAATTAGCTTCTAACCTTTTTATTAGTATTACGTTCAAAATAAGCACTGTAGTATTGCTATTGTAAAGTCGTGTGAAGGCAATATTATTTTGCATGAGTCGTGTCTCTTGGTCAATAGATCTGTTGCTCCTGGTAAAGTAAGTCTATTATGAAGAAAATCTGGTTAGTGATAAACAATGCATTTTGTGCCATCTGGTGGCCAAAAAGCTTTGAACAAAAATCCAGAACTACATTTTCCCTATTAGTATGGCTGTCTACTGAACTATTAAATTGGGGAAAACAGAAGCATTAGTAATAAGTTCTTCAGTGTGGATTAATTTTGCAGTGTGGAAGTTGTTTGAAATAAGTTTAATTTTTTCAGCAGGAAATTAAACCCTCTAAATTATTGTACTTTTGTTGTTAAAATTTGAAGCTAAAAATAGTAAGGAGATTTAATTCCTTTCTGCTGGTTTACATTATATGTAACATGTTAAAAATGACACGTTCACAGATCTCTTCTTCCTACATCTCTGAATTCAGTTCATAAAAATATTCGAATCATCTCTGCTTTGAATTTTGATAAACCCAATACCATTTCTTTGAGATGGTTTAACTCATTGAAAAAATAACTATTTGGGTATTTGGCTATTCGGGCAGCACGGTAGCACAAGTGGATAGCACTGTGGCTTCACAGCTCCAGGATCCCAGGTTTGATTCCCTGCTGGGTCACTGTCTGTGCAGTCTGCACGTTCTCCCCGTGTATGCGTTGGTTTCTTCCGGGTTCTCCGGTTTCCTCCCACAGTCCAAAGACGTGCAGGTTAGGTGGATTGGCCATGATAAATTGCCCTTAGTGACAAAAAAGGTTAGGAGGGGTTAGTGGGTTACGAGGTTAGGGTCGAAGTGAGGGCTTAAGTGGGTCGGTGCAGACTCGATGGGTCAAATGGCCTCCTTCTGCACTGTATGTTCTATGTTCTATGGATGTTCAATTTCGTATGATGCCTAAATCTGAGGTAAAATACAGTCGAGTGTGCAACAACATCTATTTTTATAGCATCTTTAAAATAAAACAACATCCAAGGCACTTCACAAGAGCCATTCAGAAAGGATATTGTTTGTTTTACAAATAGTATAGGGAAGAGCAGCATGGTGGCCCAGTGGATAGCATTGCTGCCTCACGGCGCCGAGGACCGGGTTCGATCCCGGCCCCGGGTCACTGTCCGTGTGGAGTTTTCACATTCACCCCGTGTCTGCATGGGTCTCACCCCCATAACCCAAAGATGTGCAGGGTAGGTGGATTGGCCACACTAAATTTCCCCTTAATTGGAAAAATTTAAAAAGAACAAAGTGTAGGGAAACTGGGGCAGGATTCTCTGCAATCGGCGCGATATCCGCCGACCGCCGCCAAAAACGGCGCAAATCACTCCGGCATCGCGCCGCCCCAAAGGTGCAGAATCCTCCGCATCTTGAGAGGCCGAGCCCTCACCTTGAGGGGCTAGGCCCGCGTCTGACTGATTTCCGCCCCGCCAGCTGGCGGGAAAGGCCTTTGGTGCCCCGCCAGCCAGCGCGGAAATGACTTTGCCGTGCGGCGCATGCGCGGGAGCGTCAGCGGCCGCTCACGGCATCCCCGCGCATGCGCAGTGGAGGGGGTCTCTTCCGCCTCCGCCATAGTGGAGACCATGGCGAAGGCAGAAGGAAAAGAGTGCCCCCACGGCACAGGCCCACCCGCCAATCGGTGGGCCCCGATCGCGGGCCAGGCCACCATGGGGGCACCCCCCTGGGGCCATATCGCCCCGCGCCCCCCCCCAGGACCTCGGAGCCCGCGTGGCCTTGTCCCGCCGGTAAGAGAGGTGGTTTGATTCACGCCGGCGGGACAGGCATTCCAGCAGCGGGACTTCAGCCCATCGTGGGCCGGAGAATCGCCGGGGGGGACCTGCCAACCGGCGCGGCGCGATTCGCACCCCCGCCGAATATCCGGTGCCGGAGAATTCGGCAACCGGCGGGGGCGGGATTCACGCCAGCCCCCGGCGATTCTCTGACCCGGTGGGGGGTCGGAGACTCCCGCCCCTGATATCAGATCTGCCCACAGCTCACATTTCAGTAATGATAATCTTGAATATATTTTATTTAGGTGATTGATTTTCCAAAATGAACGCTCAACTGATAAAGACTATTAAGTCACAGTTGAAACACAGCTTGGGAAACTACCTCAGAACATTGTAATAACTGCAGCATTTACTTCAAATTTGACCATAAAAAATGTAGCCTGGAATGTCACTTTTATAATCCCATTTGAGGATACAATTCTTTGACTAGAATTAATGACTGTGTCCATTCATAATTGATAATGTATAATTTTTCCACTAGGTCCTCAAGGGATTTCCTGAATGTCTACAGGCAGATATATGTCTCCACCTCAACCAGGCATTACTTCAGAACTGCAAGGCATTCAAAGGTGCCAGTAAGGGTTGCCTACGAGCTCTGGCTATGAAGTTTAAAACCACACATGCTCCACCCGGTGACACATTGGTTCACAGTGGGGATATACTCACTGCACTCTACTTCATCTCTAGGGGTTCCATCGAAATCCTAAAGGAAAATATTGTAGTCGCAATTCTTGGTAAGTGAACAAAAAACATGAAGAATCAATAAGCATTTTAGAAATTACTTGGCTTTTAGAAGAGTGGCTTCCAGCTTTTGACGGGCTGATATGAGGCAGGAATGTTAGAAATATGTCTTTAAAATAGCAAAGGTATGTAAAATTTTACCGAAGTTCTTCCTGCAAATATGCAATTTCCCATTGAGCTGTATAGAGAGAGAAAATACATCAATTAATTGGATCTTTTTGCCTATTTTAATAAAAGATTATTAATTCATTATTTTTAATTGGGATGATATGGGCACCACTGTCAAGACTGGCATTTAATATCCATCCCTAATTGCCCTGAGAAGGTGGTGATAAAGTTAGGTGGCTTAGGAGGCCACATCAGAGTTAACTATACCCTCTTGATGTAAGCCACACATAAGGCAGAGTAGGTCACGATGGTCTGAAGTACATGAGCAAACTAGTTGGACTTGTACAACAAAGAGATAACTACATGGTTACTTTTACTGACAATCGTGTTGTATTTTGTACTGCTTTTAACTGAATTCAAATTCTCAAACTATCCTATTTTGAGCCTGGGTTCTTAGTTAAACCTTTGCATTGTCAGTGCAGCAAAATAACTACTCAACCATACTCCATTTGTGCATTCACAATCTAATCCTTCTATGTATTGCCTTTATTAAAGTGTTGATGGTAACTTTTCTTTAGGACAGATAGAGTCACAAATTATTTATAATATGAGACTTAAATGGACATTTTATAGATAGACTTTTGTTTTATATTGGCTGTAAGATCATTTACTGTGCACGATTTTGCAGATACATAGTAACATACATAGAAAATAAATGCTGGAGGAAGCCATTCGGCCCTTCGAGCCTGCTCCGCCATTCATTATGATCATGGCTGATCATCAAGTCCAAACTCTGATCTCACCTTTCCCCCATGTTCCTTCATCCCTTCAGCCCCAAGAGTTATATCAAATTCCTTCTTGAAATTACACACTGTTTTGGTCTCAACTACATTTTGTGGCAGTGAATTCCACAGATTGACCACTCTCTGGGTAAAGAAATTTCTCTTCACCTCAGTCCTAAAAGTAAGAAGTCTTACAACACCAGGTTAAAGTTTAACAGGTTTATTTCAAATCACTAGCTTTCAGAGTGCAGCTCCTTTATCAGGTGAGTGAAGATGTGGGTTCCACAACCACATATGTAGACAAGGTCAATGATGCAAGATGGGTGAATGTAACGAGATATGAATCCAATCTCCCTGCTCGGCGATTCTCCGTTGTCACGCGTCCTGAAGGCTGCCTTGGAGAACACTTCGGGTAAGCGTTCTCCAAGGTGACCTTCAGGACGCGCGACAAAGCAGAGTCACCGAGCATAAACTGCCAAGTTCCGCATGCAGGTTCCTCAACCAGGATCTTGGATTCATGTCTCATTACATTCACCCCGCACCATCTGGCCTGGGCTTGCAAAATCCTACCAACTGTCCTGGCTTGAGACAATTCACACCTCTTTAACCTGTGATTATCCCTCTCTCTAGCCACTCCTTCAGGACCTGTAAAGACTTAATTACCTGCAAAACTCACATTTAAAATATCATCTTACATCATTGACTTTGTCTTTTTACGTGGTTGTGGAACCCACCTCTTCACTCACCGATGAAGGAACTGCGCTCTGAAAGCTAGTGATCCGAAACAAACCGGTTGGGCTTTAACCTGGTGTTGTAAGACTTCTTACTGTGCCCACCCAAGTCCAACGCCGGCATCTCCACATCAGTCCTAAAAGGTTTACCCCCTATTCTCAAACTATGACCCCTAGTTCTGGACCACCCACCATTCTTTCTGAATCTACCCTGTCTAATCCTGTTAGACTTTTATAGTTTCTATGAGATCCGCTCTCCCTCTTCCCAACTCCGATGAATATAATCCGAACCGACTTAGTCTCTCCTCATATGACAGTCCCACCATCCCAGGAATCAGTCTACTAAATCTTTGCAGCACATTACCATAGCAAGAACATCCATCCTCAGATAAGGACACCAAAACTGTACCAAAGCCCTTTACAATTGCAGTAAAACCTCCCTATTCCTATACTCAAATCCTCTCGCTATGTAAGCCAACATACCATTTGCTGCCTTTACTGCCTGCTGTACCTGCCCGCTTACTTTCAGCAACTGATGCACAAGGACACTAAGGGCTGGCTGAGTATCCACCTCTCTCAATTTACACCCATTCAGATAATAATTCGCCTTCCTATTTTTGCTACCGAAGTAGATAACCTCACATTTATCCACATTATACTGCATCTGCCATGCATGTGCCCACTCACTCAGCCTGTCCAAATCCCACTGAAGTATCTCTGCATCTTCCTCATAACCCACCCTCCCACCCAACTTTGTATCACCTGCAAATTTTTGTATCCTCTGCGAGATGGTGCCATACAAAACTAATATAAAAATTAAACAGGTTTTATCCAGCCGCTGGTGACTTACAAGCCTCAGAATGACCATGTGCTGCATTGTGGGTGTGCCAGCTGCATTGAGGCAGACTCCCAGGGAGGGTCTTCTTTTCTGAAGATCCTTGCCATGTCCCCCCCCCCCCCCCCCCACGCCTCATGGACATGAGCAGCCTCCCTGTGGCCACCCCATGGCTCTAATGTCGCCATTACGGTGTTCACCCCTCCAATCGCTAGAAGCTGCATGCCTGGCCCAAGTGCATTCATTGCAGATTTACTGGTCCTCCATGGTGTCTCAACATGGAGGTGCCCTTCTTTCTTCCTGAAGCTTCTTTGGAGGCACCACCAAGGCTTTTTAAAATTAATTCTTGGAATGCCAGCATTTATTGCCCATCCCTAATTACCTTGTAGAAAGTAGGCAGTCTTCTTGAACCACCGTGGTCCATCTGCTATAGGCACAGCTGCAGTGCTGTTCAGAAGGGAATTCCAGTCCCAGTGACAGTGAAGAACGATGATATTGTTCCAATTCAGAATGATTTATATCTTGGAGGGGAGTTTTCAGGGGGTCCCCCCTGTCCCCCCCCCCCCCCCCCCCCCCCCATTGCGTCTGCTGCCCTTATCTTTCTAGGTGATAGGAGTCACACTCTTGGAAGGTGCTGTTGAAGGAGCCTTGGTGAGTTGCTGCTGTGCATCTTGTATATGATACACACTGCTGGCACTGTGGTGGGAATGAATGTTTAAGTTGGTAGATGGGCTGCCAAGCAAATGGACTGCTTTGTCCAGGTTGATGTGGAACTTCTTGAGTGTTGTTGGAACTGGACTCCTCCAGGCAATTGGCAAGTATTATGGGCAGGCTATGCGTAGTGGTAGTGTCGTAATCCAGAGACACAGAGTCATGCTCTGGGGACACGGGTCTGAATTCCACCATGGCAGATGGTGAAGTTTGAGTTCAAGAAACAAATCTGGAATTAAAAGTCTAAAGATGACCATGAAACCATTGTCGATTGTCATAGATTCACTAATGTCCTTTAGGGAAGGAACTCTGCTGTCCTTACCCAGTCTGGCCTACATGTGACTCCAGATCGACAGCAATGTGGTTGACTCTTAAATATATTCAGGGATGGGCAATAAATTATTACCCAGCCAGCAACATCCCATGAACAAATAAAAATTAACAACACTCCTGACTTTTGCCTTGTGTAAGGGTCCTTCCCATTGATTCCCCTTTTCTTCATATTTGCCTGAATCCAACAAGTTCAGTATGTCTATTCAATGGCCTATTCGTGGGCTAGCCAAGGGCCAAAAGGGGGGACTGAAGGGTGTGTCCAGCGATGAGATCTCTTAAAAATGAATAGCTAGGATAACACTAGAATAGTTCTACATAAGTTAGTTTATTAAGGATTGAGATTAATCATAGAAAGTATACACAGTAATTATTATTAACCATTAAACCTGTATTTTTAGGACATAGCCGCAATAAGCATTTAAACCCTTGCTACAAGCAGTGGCCACAATGCATGATGGGATTTAAGCTAGCTAACTTGCCCATGTTTTTGAGACAAACGGGATTGTGTGGTCAGAAAATTACACAATCAACTCAGTATACAGTTTTTATCGCTGCCACCAATATCCTGTCTCAAACAATCCATGGTGTGAAGAGGAAACCGGCTTTGGAATCCTGCCCTGGATGAAAAATTAGGTGGACAGGAACTGACTGCGATACGTAGGATGGGAATGTCAGAAAAGCAACTTGGATCCTTGTAAACAACAGGTGACAGGATGGGGTTGAATCATGAGCTGATCACAAGTCATCATTTTGCTTAAAGTAAATTTTACTTGATAATATAGAAGTGACAGCTCCAAAGATTGGATCAAGTCCAGCTGAAGTGGGCTATTTATTTTTGGAAAACGCTATAATTGGTGTGTTTTTATCAGTGTTAGCCAGATTGATTGTGGCATTTATCCAGATCTTTCTCCATGTACATGAACCAAGCTCGGAATAATAAAGCCATCTTAACCAGGTTGGTGTATGTCTGCTGAGCTATGTATTAAGCTAAGCCATAATTATGAGGGAGGAACCCCATGTAAAAGCTGGCTCAATATTGAGGCCTTGGAAGTGCTCCTACAGTTATCATTTTTGATCCATAGATGCTTTTGGATATGTATCTTTAAGTCAAGCAGCAGATGGAAGGAGGAATTCAAGGAGTTCCGTGGGACATCACGGTGGCACAGTGGTTAGCACTGCTACCTCACAGCACCATGGACCTAGGTTCAATTCTGGCCTCGGGTGGCTGTCTGTGTGGAGTGTGCACTTTCTCCCCATGTCTGCGTGGGTTTCCTCCAACAGTCCAAAGATGTGCAAGTTAGGTGGATTGGCCATGCTAAATTGTCCCTTAGTGTCCAAAACGTTAGGTGGGGTTATAGGGAAAGGGTGAAGGCATGGGCTTAAGTAGGGTGCTCTTATCCAAGGGTCGGTGCAGACTTGATGGGCTGAATGGCCTCCTTCTGCACTGTAAATTCAATGATTCTATGATTTCCAACATAGTATATGGTGCCGCTAACTTTGGACAGCAAGACTCATACTTTTTGGCATCCGCGAGGTGGGTGGAACTCAGTTTGATTGGTTGGCTGATGGCCAAAATGCTATATTCTGCACAGTAACAGGTGGTGATTGTGTCCTGCCTAGCTCAGAGCTAGGGAAAGTTCAATTTGAAACTTGGTCACTATGGGGAAGGACCTGCTCATCTCTCACTCTCCAGGAAGGCTGTGAGTTCTGTATTTCTGAAACTGCAAAGACCTGAATGAATCTACAGTAAAATTATTACAGGCTGCAAACAGAGGCCTGGATCTGAAAGCTTATTTTGAAAAACCGCCTGCTTAAAGACAACTATCTGAAACAAAGACTATTTTTTCTTTTATTTATTATTTTCACCCCTCTCCTCCCCTCTGTGTAGGTCTGTCTTGTGTGTTTGTGTAGAGGGTGGGAGAACGTTAAAGTGGGGTTAGGAATTAGATAATAGTTAACCTGTTGTATTTACTGCATATATAATTATTGTTACTGTTATTAATAAACTTAATTGTATTTAAATTTACAAACCAGGTGACTGTAATTATTGGGTAGCCAAGGGCCAAAGACTTCAGGTATTTTTCTCAGAATCATTGGTTCATTTAATTGTGTTGTGACTCCAGGTCAAGTGGGACTGTAATTGACTGCGCACTAGGCCAGGGTGTCGTAACACCTATGGATGGTGGCAGGCTCTGAGGAATTATAGTGTGAGTTACTCTTCACAGAATTCCAAGCCTCTGACCTGCTCTTGTTGCTAAATTGTTTACATGGCTGGTCCAATTAAGTTTCTGGTCAATGACAAACCCTTGGATGTTGATGGTGGAGTATTCAGTTGTGGGAATGCCATTGAATGTGAAGGGAGATGATTAGATTCTCTCTTGTTGGAGATGGTTATTGCCTGGCACTAGCGTGATGTGAATATTATATCTCTCTGTTTGGGCTGTCAGCTCAGTGAGGTGTGCCACCATCCCTAATTTGGCTGTGATCCTGGTGACGGCCTCTTAGTTGGACTCTATTGATAAAACTGCCCCTACAGTCCTGATGACCACCCCCATGGGTTCAGGTCCACATTTGGTCGCAATGTCTGGATCCACAATGTGATGTTAAGATTTCAGCCCTGGCATTCACATTAACATGGTAAAAATGTAAATCCAGAAGTTGTTTACAATGATACCCTACTCCTCCACAGGGTTTGCTGTTGCTCTGTTCCCAGATACAATCAGCACAGAATCAATGGTTTGAAACAAAATTCAATGTTTTGCATATTATTCTCACTGTAAAAATCCTAGAAAATGAAGCCTTGGTGAATGAGGTGTAATTGAGTTCTTAACAGCATACAAAGTCATAATTACTGATGAACAATCTCTCTGCTCCTAATAATTAATTTTATAAATATGTAGTGTCAGTCCCTCCATTCCAGGACAACAATTACTAGACTTTTAAAATACTATACAACTACTATTGTTTCACTTTTTAAATTATGTTTTGATATCTCAGCTTCCACCTTAATCCAATGCCTAAGTCTCGCTCTCTATTTTGCCTCTGTAAAATGATTGAACATGGAATTATAATATTTTACCTTTGCCTTTTACTTCCTGGTTTTCAGTCTGTGAGAATGTTTCAATCCAATTGGTTACTCAACCTGCTTGAAGACATCACTGTTGCTGGATGCTACAGATTGCCTATAAATGACTCCAGATTGAAAGTGACATTGGAATAAGGGGAAAGAATACTCTCTGATGGCAGCATTCTTTACAATCAGCAGCAAGGGCAGTCTCTTTGTCGCTCAGCACAAAGTCCATGCGTATCATTGAAGGTCCCTTTAAATCAATGCACCACAATCCATTCATAATTTTAAAGTTAGACACAATGTAGTGTGTGACTTCACCAGATTTGGTTACAAAATATGTCAAGATGAGAAACATATTTTCTAGTTTGTATCGAGTACAAACCAACAAAATGCAGATCAGCATATGTAGTACTTAAGCATCTCTGTCCTTCAAAATATGTTCTGCTTTTTTTCAATCCTAGTATTTAGTCTTTAGTTTAATCATGTTTGGTGACCAAAAATGAAAAATAAGCAATCTATTAAAGCTCTTTAAAGCTGCACATCTTTTCAGTACATTGATAACATTCTATTAATTTCAACTAAATTTAATTTGTATGTTCTAAAAAATTATCCTCCAACACTTACTTGACAAAGTGATCGATGTGTTACCCAATACAGCTATACAATTAGTTTCTGTGCACAGATTGCACTTTAGTACCAAATACTACTAAATTAACTGTTTTCGTTTCCCAACTGTATAAAGAACATAAAACACACAGTGCAGAAGGAGGCAATTCGGCCCATTGAGTCTGCACCGACCAACTTAAGCCCTCACTTCCACCCTATCCCCGTAACTCAACAACCCCTCCTAACCTTTTTGGACACTAAGGGCAATTTATCATGGCCAGTCCACCTAACCTGCACGTCTTTGGACTGTGGGAGGAAACTGGAGCACCCGGAGGAAACACACGCACACACGGGGAGAACGTGCAGACTCCGCACACATAGTGACCCAGCGGGGAATCGAACCTGGGACCCTGGCACTGTGAAGCCACCTGTCTAAATGGAGTTGATTTTCATCCCAGTCGTCTTGATTGAATTCAAACCCATGTACTAGAAATGAAAGGGTAGTCCGCTAATCTGTTACATCTCCCCACTTCTAACATGACTGATCTTGATTCCATACTTTTCAGTATATAAACATTCAGCATGTCCATTGTGTTTGTACTTCTACTAGTTCTACATCACAGCTATTTACTCAAATTCCACTTACCTTGATGTATTTATACGTCAAGTATTTATTTAATTCCCTTCTGAAAATTATAATTGGCTTGAATTCAATTACAATTTACTGTATTATTCCATATTGTAATAACCCCTTGTATTTCAAAAATCATTCAAAATTCCCCTTTAAACTTCTAGCTTTAAGCCTAAGCGTATGCAACATTGTTACCAATCCCAAGGCCATTGGAAATAATCTTTTACGATGTAACTTTTCCGACAACTATTGAATTTCAATTGCCCTTAACTTTCTCTGCTCAAGTGAATAAGGTTCTAATCATAACCACATTCCCTCACTCCCAATATCTTGGGATCGAGGAGGACCTGCGTTCATTCTAGTCCAATGGGTTCTGAGGTTGCTGGTAACTCCAATATGTGATTGGCAGACCCTGCCACATGCCACGCAGGCTGTATTTAAACGGTTGGGTATATATGTTATTTGGAGCTTTGTGTGCTCCCTCAATGTGATGACTACTTCCCCAAATGGCCAGTCACAAGCCAGAGCCTCCCATGAGTTGGCTGAGATGCTTAACCTCTTTGAAGATACCTCTACACTGTTTCCACTGTCCTTCTGGGAGTCTTCTGCCATGATATATTTCCAAGTAGAGCTTCAGGAGCCTGGTGCCAGGCATAAAGGGCAACATGTTCTGCACAACTGAGCTGATCTTTAAGTAATTAGCGCCTCAATGCTGGGCATGTTGGCTAGGAGAGAGTGCTGCTGTTGGACCATCTTTCTTGGAACTGTAGTTGGAGGATCTTGCAAAGGCATTGCTGGTGGTACTTCCCGGTACTTTGAGATGTTTCTGTAGCTTGTCTGATTCTCTGAAACATGTAGGAGTCTGGGGAGGTTTTGTGCTGTGGAAGTTAGTTGGAAGAGGACCTCAGTTTTCCAGGCATTTAATGAGAAGTCTATTTTCCATGTGCTTCGCAGAACGACTCCACAATGACCTGGAGTTTAATTTCTGAGTGCGCGTATACACAGGTGTCATCTGCATGCTGAATCTCCATGATTGAGGTCAGAGTGGTTTTGGTTTTAGATTGCAGGCAGCGTAGGCAAAACAGTTTCCCATCTGTTCTATAGATTATCACCACACCTGTGGGCAATTTTTTGGAGGTAAGGTGCAGTATTGCAGCAAGGAAAATGGAGAGGAGGGCTGGTGCAGCCATGTTCGACCCCCGTCTTCACCGAGATAGAATCTGCAGTAGTCCCGTTGGTGAGGACCGAGGCTTGCAAGTCATTGTGGAATAGATAGAGGTTGTGACCAAATTCTGAGGGCAGCCAAATTTGAGGAGGGTACTCCATTAACCTTCGCAGTTAACGGAGTGAAAGGCTTTTCTGGCATCAAAAAAAGCCACGTGTAGTGGCTGGTGTTGTTTATTCCAGTGGCAAGAAGCATATTGTTCTTTTCTTTATGGTTTCAATGTCCTTTCTGTAACGTGGTTACTTACAGGTGGAGAATTAGCACTGGATTAAGAATGTTTGGGTGAGTACAGCATGGTGGTGCAGTGGTTAGCACTGCTGCCTCAAGGCACCGAGTTCCCAGGTCAATCCAGGCTCTGAGTCACTGT
Source organism: Scyliorhinus torazame (assembly GCF_047496885.1). Taxonomy (NCBI): domain Eukaryota; kingdom Metazoa; phylum Chordata; class Chondrichthyes; order Carcharhiniformes; family Scyliorhinidae; genus Scyliorhinus; species Scyliorhinus torazame. The sequence goes on from NC_092708.1 coordinate 94,140,090, forward strand.
CCGTTTGGAGTTTACAAATTCTCCCCGTGTTTGCGTGGGTTTCGCCCCCACAACCCAAAGATGTGCAGAGTAGGTGGATTGGCCACGCTAAATTGCCCCTTAATTGGAAAAAATGAATTGGGTACGCTAAATTTATCTATAAAACGAATGTTTGGGTGCGATTTAACGACCTCGTTGTGCCGAATCTGGTGTTGCGACGAGGCCGTTGAATCTCGCGAGAGTCCTCTTGCGAGATTTTCGGCACTTGAGACGTCGCGCGAGATTCAACAGAACCTCGTGAGACGTCACGATCTGCATCTCACCCTCGCTGGACGTGATCCAGATCAGCATATTTAAATAAGCCATTCGGCTCATTTAACTATGCATTCACAGGATTCTCCCGGCGCACTGGACCTAACGGCCGCACCTGGGAGACACTCATCCAAAAAATGCACCAACACCTGCCTTTCCAACAACCACCAATGGCACAGTGACACCCATATGTAGCGCAGAGGGTTTGCATTTAGCTCAGGAGTACAATCTGGTGAGCATGTTACATATACATCCTAGCAGCTGATGGAGGATGTATGTGGCAGCCGAGGCCTGTGACACTGTTATGGGACCAGGCCCTCCTGAGCCGCACGCTGATGGCCAGCCTCTGAAGGGCGGCACGGTAGCACAGTGATTAGCACTGGTGCTTCTCAGCTCCAGGGTCCCAGGATCGATTCCCGGCTTGGGTCACTGTCTGTGCGGAGTCTGCACGTTCTCCCCGTGTGTGCGTGGGTTTCCTCCGGGTGCTCCGGTTTCCTCCCACAGTCCAAAGATGTACATGTTAGGTGGATTGGCCATGCTAACTTGTCCTTAGTGTCAAAAAAGGTTAGCTGAGGTTACTGGGTTACGGATTTATGGTGGAGGTGTGGGCTTAAGTGGGGGTGCTCTTTCCAAGTGCTGGTGCAGACTCGATGGGCCGAATGGCCTCCTTCTGCACTGTAAATTCTATGTCTGTGATAATGTCTCTGGTCATGGCCACAATAAGACTGCTGGACATGCAGCGGGCATATGTTCCTCCTCTATCTCAATGCATGGTGGCAATTCCTTGTCTCCCAGAGGGGAATGGGCACCTTGAGGGAGCTCCAGATACCTCATCTCCCTCTTGCCCAGAGTAACGGAACACAGATCAACCATATGATGGACATGCAGCAAAAGTTAGGACAACATATGGCAAAGATGCCAGAAGTCATGTGCAGCTTTGGAGGAGTCCATGAAAGCCATGAAGTTTGCTCTGTCTCAGGCATATGAGCACACGGCTTCCTCCATGGAGAAGTTGGTGACCACCATTGAGTTCCATCATATGGCTGATCTGTGTTCCATTACTCTGGGCAAGAGGGAGATGAGGTATCTGGAGCTCCCTCAAGGTGCCCATTCCCCTCTGAGAGACAAGGAATTGCCACCATGCATTGAGATAGAGGAGGAACATATGCCTGCCATCCTGGGGGCTTCCTCTCAGTGCACCCTCAAGGTTCATCACCTTTCCTTATCCCCTTTGCTATTGACTCCATTTCTTTCAGTGGATGAGACCGAGAAGGACAAGTTACCTTATTACGTGTGTACATTAATAAATCATAGTTCTGGCTAAGTCACCAGCAGTTCTGTAGAATCAAGTTCACTAGTGAGTGTGTGACAAAGGTCTACTCCCCTTGTTCATCTAGGCAGCAGAGGATGCAGGTTCAAAGGTATTATCCTGGAAGGAGACTGGCAAGGATTTGATAGACATCTTGAAATATCACTCCTGGATGAAATGGGTATCTATCAGGGTGTCCCTAGCATTCCTTGTAAATTTCTCCAGGGCTCTGGTATTCAATAAAGGGTCATGCACATTTATGGCCTCATACTCTTTCAACTCATCTTCATCTGGCGAAGAGTGGTGCTTCTCCCTCATGACTTGTTGCAATGATTCTTTGCATTGCATGGCCATATTGTGCAGCACACAGGAGGCCAATGGTTTGTTCAATTATGGCTTTAATGGAGGTGAGAACTGCATTAAACCACTCTTCCGCAGTGTGGTAGGGATGCCCTCCTAGTGTCAGCAACCAGAGGGGATAGCCCTTGTCACCCAGGGTCTAGCCGCCAAACAGTGCTTGCCACAAATGTTGTATGTTGAGCCCTGGAAACGATCACTGGCAAAATATTTGAACACCTCTATCTTCATGAGGCCTATTGGTATGGGGTTCCTGCCAAATCAATGGGGGTACAGCTTTTGCTGCAGGATCCCACACACCTCTGTGACTGCTTCCTGAGACAGCCACAACCGTTTGTGGCATTGACGTTTGTACATTTGCAGGTAGTTATTTCTAGTTGATGCTTGTACTGGATGTATGCCTCCTGACCAGCCTCCTTCTCTGGTGCTGCCTACTGTTGGCCTCCCAGTCTCTGTTGAAGGCTGGTGACAGCCCTCCTATGTTGCACCCTGGTCTCCTGCTCCTGCGCGTGTAAGAATATTGGGTGTATTAAATAGTGAATCCACCAAGTTAACTGTGTGAAGAAGGCAGGCAATGATATGAGCATCTCTGTGTACATGACTTTCATCCATCAGCTGTTGAGCAATGAGACTTTCTGATCCTCTCAAGGACCACACTGTAGAAGCCAGGTATTTCGAATACAACTAGTATAGGTAAAAGATAGCTGTTTAAGCATAAATATTAGGCCCCAGTTTTAAATATCCATTTATACAGCATAATTCACTTTTACTGAAGTCCGTTGTTCTGGCAAATGCATATTTTCAAAGACAGTGTGACATTAAAACAGCACAGTTGCAAAACAATTTGACATTGCTTGTGCTAATTGTCAAGGCCAGGGACTGAATACCACAGCAACATGAAGGCACCATTGTTCAGAATGCAGATAACAGCTAGGTCAGAAAAGCTAATGTTGCACATTGAAGATGGACGGCTTGCCATCAAATCAAATGTGTTTGAGTCTGACCCAAACCAATTAGGATTATATTGGGGTGTGATTAGATGACTTAAGACAGATATGAAAGTGTATAACTGAAAAGTTTCTCCCGCTATTTTAGTGTTGTCTCGTGTGTTGTCTTTGTGTTGTCTTTCTGTTAGTGGGTGTTGCCTTTGGTGGGTTGTCTGTCCTTAATTTCTGTCTTTGATTCTAGTCTCCATTTTAGAGATGTCTTTTGGGGGTTCTGTCAGTCTACTTTTGACTTTGAGTTTGAGTTTAGCTGAAGATTAGCTTTCTCTCACTCTTCATGTTTCATTGCCAGACTTTGACCGTTTAAAAGTTACTTTCGAGCTGTCTGCCTAAGCAAAGAAAGATAATGCCTGTAATTCTCTGAAAGCTTCGAATTGTCTACGAATTGCCTTTTAAATGACTTTCAAATTGTAATCAAGCGACTACAAATAAAACAATTTTTTTTGGCACCTGAGAAGTTTTAACTGAAATTTCTGCTGAGTTCCAGTATTCGCAAAGTGCTACTGATAACCGAATAGCAGAGATGATATAAATTTCTTCAACTTTACACAGTCGAATAATACAAGGAATCGAACAACTTGGCATAGTCCAGAAATATTACAAATCTTCCAACTTGTTGTATTGCGCCAGGACTTGATTCATCAACTAAGCTTCCCCCAAACTTGGCGTAGTTCGACAGGTTAAGATCCCATCAATTAAAGATTCCACACCTAAAACTCATCTCAACCCCGCGCCTCTCCATTAGTCTCCTTCAACTTGGCCGTTGAGTTCTGACAGCTGCACTATCAATTTACAGCAATACCTAGTTACAAAACAAGAATCACCTTATATGTGATACTCATCATTCTACCTCTGTCACCTTCTAGTTTAAGCCCATTAACCTTGACCCTCAGAAAATTACTGTACGCCTTCGGTCTGTCATCCTCAAACCTTCCACCATCACCTTTGACCCTGTGACAGTCTTCCCCTTGATACCACATTCCTCAAACTGGACACTCCTTAATCAGATCTCAGATTTCCTTGATATGTCCTTACAATATCTTGAATTTTCTCTGATACCTTCCGTCATTCCTGCCTCTGACGTGGCCAGTCCTCTTACTGCATCGACCTCGTCCCGTAACTGTGCACCTTCCCCATGACAAACAGTGTTCTCACATCAACACCGATGAGCTGATATTGGATATGAGGCCCCTCATTTTGCATTTATGACTGTTCCTCCCCCACCACACCCAAGACCCAAGGTCCTAGGCTCATCCTGTTGCACCCTTCCATGCCCTGACCTCCCCTCCCTCTCTCAACTACTTCTTGCTAAATTTCTTGGCCTGCCCTCCAGCCCTGTGACTTGCCCTTATGCCTCCTGTCCTTTCATCCAAACTGTCGATCTCCTGCTCCCTTTGCCTGTGCCACAGATTTCCACAAAAACAACCGCTCACCTCAATCAAAATGGATATACTCAACTGGTGAACGCCATCTTTAAAGGAGTGTGAAACCAGTGCTGTTAGTTTCCCATGTGCTGCTGAATAAATCTTGAAGGTAGGATTGAATTTGAAAATGGTTCAAGAGTAAAGGCGCGATTCTCTGGCCACGTTGCGCTTGAGCGAGAGTACAACGCGGCCGATGAATCTCGGGAGAGCCTTCTCGCGGACTTCCCTGCAGCCTACACAGCTCATAGGATTCACCCAAGTCGCGTGAGGCATCGGAATTGGAACTCGGCCCGAAAGGGGCGTGACCAAATGGTTCTCCCAGAAGTAGGTCTTAAACCTACTTAAGACCTACTCACCCGGTATACACCTGCCTGCCTCGATTCCCCAGCCTCCACAGGGAGGCTGCAGCCGAGCGCCGATCAGTACTGGTCCACAAGAACGTGGAGTCTCCCAGGCTATTGGAGACCCCTGAGTGGTGAGGGATAGTGCAGGGTGGCCCTCCTGGCCTTCCCCCTGGCACCCTGGCACTGTCAAGGTGCCTGGGTGGCACTGCCAAACTGGCTGGAGCTCTGCCTGGGTGCCAGGGTGGCAGTGCAAGGGTGCCCAGGTGCCAGGGTGGCACTGCCAAGGGTCAGAGCCTGAGGGGAGCCATGCCCATGAAAGGAGAGTGGAGGGGAGTGTTTGAAGGGTGAGGGTGTGTAGAGCAGGGAAGTAAGAGCATCTGGGAGCTTGGGGGGGGGGGGTGACGGATGGGATCCTGGAAGGCAGGGGATGCTTAGGGGGCCTTGGGGAGGCCAGAAAAGGGGGACCCCCCCCCAGAGACCCCATTACAGGGTGTCCTCACTTGGTGGGTGTGGGTTAGTGCCCATGTGTGCGGGGGGTGATATTGCCCATGGGTTCACTTAGAGATTGGAGCACCCTTTCAAAATGGCAGCCTGATCTCTTGAGTTCTGCTCTCCCATGCTAAACAAATTTCTAAAGTGTGGGCTAAACTGGTGAGAAAGTCCCCAGGGTCCAAAAAAATCCCCGACCCCCTCCCAGTCCAAACGCAATATGGGAGGGTCCTCCCGGCCCGGCCAGGCCACCCCGAAACACCCATGCCGAGCAACCCCGGCCTGATCGCATGCATGCAAAAAATGCCAGCTTGACACCTTAGCAGTGCCCCTGCCAGTGCCACCTGGACACCTTGGCAGTGCCAGCCTGGTACCCAGGTGGCACTGACAATGTGCCAGAGTGGCACTGCCAGGCACTGCCATGGTGGTCAGGTGGTACCAACAGTACCAGGGCACCACCCTGCCGATAGGGCATGCAGCTGAGGGCCTACAATCCACTTGGAGACCCCCACGAGTGCCGTTCCATCTGGTCCTCACTTGTGGGGACCAGTACCAAACTTACATCTCAACTGGCTGTCGGGAAAACAAGATTTTGACTCACACCTAATTAAGTCACCCCACTGTTTTGTTATGCTCTTGACGTAGCATAAGCTGCTTCCTTGATGTGCACTCTGACAAAGGAAGGTTCAGATTTGGAGATAGCTTTAACACATTTATTACTGTTAACGATTCCCCTACTTGGATTCGACTCTCCTGTTAATCCTGCTATCGCTACTCAGACTGACGAACCAGTCTGCTACAATCCACATGGTGGGTGTGATGTGTTTCAAATCAACCCTGTGTACACAGTGAGTGTCTCCACTGGAAAGAGGAAGATCATGTGTGCCGTGTCTTTTTATATGGGTTGGTGTAATGCCCCCCTGTGGTAATATCACCTCTGTGTGTATCGTGAATGCCCATTGGTCGTGTCCTATCTTACTGACCTTTTGGTTGACTGTCTGTGTGTCATGTCTCTAGTGCTCCCTCTAGTGTCTAGCTAGGTGTAGTGGATGTACATTAACCCTTTGTGTACTTACAGTGATGTATATCACCACATCCCCTCTTTGTTCGTGTTACATATTTTCTATATAATGTTAAAGAAAATTGAACAAAAACAGGTAGATAAGTGATGCTATGTACACGTTATGATGACTGTGATGACTGTACAATAGTATACAAGACCAAATAATAGTTACGATGACTTAGAGGATAAGACAATACAAAATAAAAGTTATGATTCCAAAGTTCAGGAATTTATATGGTCTGGTATAGAAGTGTCAATGGTGACGTTGTCATTGCCTTGTGAATGCCGTCAGTGTCCTGGTGTTTGGTCATCAGGAGGTGTTCAAGTGTTCAAATCACTTCATTGACTGATTTGGAGTCTGTTTCTTTTTTTTCTCGATGCTTATGGTAGCAATTCTTGATGGCACCTGTCGTGAAAGCCATGTTGCCTGTTGGTAGTGCAGCAAATGTGAAGTGGTAAGATGCATCGTCCTGCCACGGTATGTCATTGTACTGAGCTGAGCAGTAACAGTGTCCCTCATTTGCAGTGTTGTACCATGTCGTACCAGTCGTAGTTCCATTGGTGTTGTTGTTGTTGTGCTTGTTGACTTTGTTGTTGCTTTTGGTACGCTTCTGGATGTTGTTGTGTTGGTTGGTTTTGTTGTCGTGTTTGCTGCGCTCAAGGACCACACTCTGTGGATAATACGAGTCCTTCACACAGTTACTCGTGTTAGCGTCCTTTGTGGCATCTGGTGTTTGCTTGAGCATGCTGTCACTGAGTTTGCGGCGCTCCCCGTCTGGAGTCATGTCCGGCTTACTTGAAACAGCTTTGGCTTGTCGATGCTCCCCATCTTGAGCCCTTTCTGGTTCACATGAATCAGCTTTAGTTTCTTGACGCTCCCCGTCCGGAGCCATTGCAGGTTCACCTGAGTCAGCTGAGATTTCTTGATGCTCCCCGTCCGGCGTCATTTCAGGCTCACTTGAGTCAGCTGAAGTTTTGTGATGCTCCCCGTCCGGAGCCAAAACATTCAGGAATGCATTTCCTTGTGGAGAGGCTCGAGCGAGTGAGGTTTGAAGTAACGTGGTGTCACCGGAGTCACCAGTAGTCTCACTGCGATTGTCGAGTGCCTCTGTACATTCTAGCTGAGGTCTGTCACATTGCACATCTGGTATGGGAAGTGGGATGCCGTCATCACTTGTCGCACATACAGTGGGTAGAGCCTCAGTAGCTTCTTGTCGAGCCTCAGTGGCTTCTTGTCGTTCACTTGAGCTGGGTAGACTGTCAGAGTCTTCTTCTGGTGGCTCAAACAATCTGGGTGGACTGTTATAGTCGCTTTGTTGGTCACGTGAGCGTGGTAGACTGTCATAGTCTTTCTGTTGTTCACTTGAGTGTGGCAGACTTGCATCGTCTGCTGCTGGTTGCTCAGAGAAGGTTGCTAGACCCTCATGGTCTTGTTCATGCAAGGACTGCGCTCTGGAGTCTTGCGTTGCTTCTATCGTGGAGGCTGTCCAAGAGCCCGCTGTGGAGGCTTGTGTCGCTCGAGTCACTTCTTGTTCATGCAAGGACTGCGCTGTGGAGTCTTGCATTGCTTCTATCGTGGAGTCTGTCCACAAGCTCGCTGTGGAGACTTGTGTCACTCGAGTCACTTCTTGTGTGGAGACGTGCAGTTGTCTTGCTGTGGAGTCTTTCATCGCTTTCTGTGTAGAGGCTGGGACCCTTTGTGGTGCGTTGACCACTCTCTGTTTGGAGTCGGGGACCCTTTGTGGTGCATGGACCACTCTCTGTGTGGCAGCAGGCCACTCTCTGTGGGCTTGTACCGCTCTCTGTCTCTTGGTGTCAGGCCACAGCATAATCCTGCACTCACGCGTCGGGATGTCATATGTGCTGGGCTGAAGATCCTCAAATCCAAAGAACACGTCCGCTTCTGTGTCGGATTCTTCACTGTAGAACACATCTCGTTGCGGTTCGTATTTGGTACTGGGGTCGCCATCTCCAATGATGAAATCATCATCTGAGTCGTAGTCTTCCAGGACCATATCATCACGTTTTGTGTCGGAGCTGGCATTGGGCTCGCGATGTCCAAAGAAGAATTCAAGGTCTGAGTCATAGTCTTCAAGGACTGTATCATCTCGTTGGGCGGTGCTAACTGCTTGTTGCTGGGTTCTGCAGAGGTTACTTTCAGCTACTGGTCGAATTTCAGGCATTGTGCTATTGTTGCAGGTGAAAGAATCGGGTTTTACGACTTGAAATTTTTTTTCCGTGTTTTGGGACATTTCCCCTTTAAGTGGGCGTGGTCCGGGGCCTCTGACATCATGACGCGTGTGACGTAGGTCATAGGAAGCGATTGCGCATGGGCATATCGCGGTTCCTTTACTTGGGGCCTTTTTCGCAATTGCGCATGCGCGGCTTCTCGTGCATGCTCAAATGGACCTTCCCGTTCTGTGCGCTCTTCGCACAACTGCGCATGTGCAGCATCTTTTCCAAGATGGCTGCAATTCAAAACTGCCGTTCGTTGCTGCAAGCCTACCTCCTGGTGAGTTTTGGCGCCTCTTTTACCTTTTCTTCTTGTATGTTCCTCGCAGAATTCTTGGAATTTGTCCAGGACTGCCTGGAAGTCGCCCTTGTTCTGCCCCTTTGAGTATTTGAAGGTATGGATGATTTCAGCTGCTTCTGGACCCGTGATGGTAAGTAGAAGCTTTATTTTCTATGCATCTGCCACACCATCTAAGTCGGACGCTACCAGGTAGATCTCAAATCTCTGCCTGAACCAACGCCAGTTTTCACTGAGATTGCCTTGGTACCTGACCTGCTGTGGAAACGGAATCCCGAATATCATCTTGCCTGGCTGCTGTTGCTGGTTGTCACTGTTCGCTGAGTTGAAACTATATGGATTTAACAGTCACTCCTGGGTACCGTGTTTTGTTATGCTCTTGACGTTACATAAGCTGCTTCCTTGATGTGCACTCTGACAAAGGAAGGTTCAGACTTGGAGATAGCTTTAACACATTTATTACTGTTAACGATTCTCCTACTTGGATTCGACTCTCCTGTTAATCCTGCTATCGCTACTCAGACTGACGAACCAGTCTGCTACAATCCACGTGGTGGGTGTGATGTGTTTCAAATCAACCCTGTGTACACAGTGAGTGTCTCCACTGGAAAGAGGAAGATCATGTGTGCCGTGTCTTTTTATATGGGTTGGTGTAATGCCCTCCTGTGGTAGTGTCACCTCTGTGTGTATCGTGAATGTCCATTGGTTGTGTCCTATCTTACTGACCTATTGGTTGACTGTCTGTGCGTCATGTCTCTGGTGCTCCCTCTAGTGTTGAGCTAGGTGTAGTGTATGTACATTAACCCTTTGTGTACTTACAGTGATGTATATCACCACACACACCTGCCACATTTTCTGTTCTCCAGGCCCAAGAAGAGCTGAGGACAGGTGACCAAAAGCTTGGTCACAAAGGTAGATTTTAAGGAGTGACTTAAAGGAAGAAAGAATGGAAGAGAGATGGAAAGATTTAGGCAGAGAATTCCAGAACTTAGCAACTCAAAACATGGCTACCAAGGATGGACTGATTAAAATCAGGAATGCCCAAAAGGCCAGAATTGGATCTGCACGGATATCTTGAATGGCTGAGAGATTGGAGGAGATTATAGAGATAGTAATGGCAGTTACCTCGAAGGTTATCATTGAGCTCCTTGTTCATACTTCCATTCCAACATGCAGCAACAGGAACAACTTGTATTTATATCATTGCCATAAAACTGTTCATGTAAAAAAAATTACAAGGGTAATACACAGAGGTGTAATCAATTTTAAAAATTGACATCACAGGGGTCAGCTAATTTATTAGTTTGGTTTTTGGATATCTGTTACTATAACTGGCACAAAAAAGAAAGACAAATTGAAACTCTTATTAAAACTAAAATTGTGTTATTTAATGAATGCATGCAGTGTTTAAGGGTTTTTGTCTTCAATGTATCTTCTTGCTGTGCTTATCCCTGTCACTACCTCTGTGTGTTGGTTATGGATGTGCCGTGCCCTTAGGTGCTTCCTTACCTGAGGCAGTAAGAGTGGAGGATGAATGTTAAACCAACTGACATGTTGCTTGTGATTCAAAGGACCTGGCATCTGCATCTATCTCTTGAGTATTTGTGTTAACAGCAGGAGTGCCCTGTGCTGAACTTGGTGGGGGTTCATTGCTTCTCTGAGGAAAAGCCTCATAATTTAGATATTGAAAATGAATCTCTTTACCGTGAAAGATAGATATTAAATGATCTTCAAACCTTTCTGTATGTGGGAGGAATCCTTTTGTAAATATTGGCAGATTCCCAATCCTGCCCTGGATTTATAGTATCCACGCTGAAAACAAAGTAGTGCTATCACTGAAGTATTTTTTAATAAGTATATGGCATAAAAATAGCATCAAAGGTGGAGTAAATACATTTTAAAAATTTTAAAATCTGATGTAAAGCAATGTAACAACTCTTGGGACCCGCGGATTCTCTCACAGGCCATGGTTCTTAAATGTATGAATTTTAATATGAATATCAGTCAGATGTTTCATTAGTACATTAGTACAAGATAAATATCGCAAAATCTAAATCATTAAATTTTTTGAATCAAACATACATTGAGATTGGTAGTCTTTCCATTGACCGGAAACTGCAAATTAGGATGACTGAATAAGCCAACACTGAAAATGTAATGCCCAAAAACAGTTCGACAACTCACGTTAAAGCCATGTTTTTTTTTCTCAAAGAAGTACTTTGCACTTGTCAGCAAAGATGTATTGTAGCACTTTCTTGCAGTTTAACCTTCAGACGCAGGTGCTGTATTATATAATTAAAGCAACATTCATCAAAATATTATATTACATGCCTTTCCAGGTTATTGACAAATCCATTGTATAATTAGGTTATTTTTCAATGTCTGGCTGATATTGAGCAGGTGTTCAAAGCTAAGTCTTACTAAAACTATTCATTTTTCATTGGATAAATGGCCTTCAGAATAAATCTTGACATAATGGGGCTACTCAGTGGCAAATCCATTGTAAATCTTTGCCGTACTTGTTATTTTCTAAACATTTCTGAAGGCCAGAAATTCTCCTCAATAATAACATATAAATTAGCTCATGTCACTTAGACAACGTTGCTAAATTGGGGCTGGATTCTCTGTTCCTGACACTCAGCGTTGACGCCAGGGCAGGATTCGTGGACTTTCACCACAGCAAAACTGGCGCCCACCTGGATCAATTCAGCGACTGTGGAGGGGCTAGCACCGGCGCCACGTGGAACACAATCGATTCCAATGAAAAGTGGTGCGGGATTCGCCGGGTCCATGATTGAAACTCATGAGGCTGACAAGCTGCAGCCACATATATACATTACAATCCCCACGCACACTCATCCCAGCCAACAAGATGGCACTGGTTGTGCTGGAGCGCGCCCATACAGCTGATGGGTTGGCTGGGTCAGAGGGTACCCGGGGGTGGCCTGGGGTTCACCTATACGACCCATGTCCCTAAGTTCACAGTGTGCTGTGAGCAGCGTGTGCAACTGCATGGCTCCCTTTCCGGCTGCGGCAATGGTGTTCCGTGCCCGTCCACCCAGGCCCCACAGCCCACCTCCTGACCACCCCCGAAGCCCCCAGCTAGCGGCACACCTGTCAACAAACTATGGCAATGTTGGATACTTTCCGTACCCCCTCTCTCCCCCTCAGCAGCCACAACGCTGGTTTCTCGATTTTTAAATGCACAAGTGAACCGCGCTGTCGGGAACTCAGCCCATCGGATGCGGAGAATCGCGGAACCCCCGGAGAATACCAGGTCAGGCCTGCTAATAATATACAAACGATGTTTACTTTGCATGCGTTCCGAACCACATTGACGCCGCTGTCAAGACAACGAAGAATTGCGATTTGGTGTCAAATCGGCACCCGTCTCGATGTCGGCATCAGAACCTATTCTTCGCCCAATCTCATTTCCCGATTTTGGCACCAGCCAATGGAGAATCCCGCCCTATTGTATCATTTGCTCCAAGATTTTTTTTAACTCAGCTCTCCACGAGAGCTGGTTAATTGTCATATTTTCCAATTGTAGGGCAGCATGGTGGCACAGTGGATAGCACAGCTGCCTCACGGTGCCAAGGTCCCAGGTTCGATTCCGGCTCTGGGTCACTGACCATGTGGAGTTTGCACATTCTCCCTGTGTTTGCGTGGGTCTTGCCCCCACAACCCAAAGATGTGTATGCTAGGATTGGCCACGCTAAATTGCCCCTTAATTGGAAAAAATTAATTGGGTATTTTCCATTTGTGTTCCACAAATGTTTGCGAGAAAGACAATTAATGATCTTATCCTCACTTTAGCAAAGAAGCAGTCAGTGATGGGATTTTTGGTGTAAGTATCTACATGGACAGTTCTGGTGCAGTTTTGACCATTTTGTCCCTCTGAAAGTTAATTAAATTAATATAGTGGAAAAGCCACTTTGTGGTTTTCAGAAAAGTGTCAATCATGGGAAAATCAAGTACAGTTGCACACCATTGAAAGCTGTATAAAGAGTGAGTGTTAAGTACAAGTTCAGACCTAACATCGGGTTTATAAACAAGAATATTTAGGAGTAGAGGCAAAGGGGAGGAACAGCACATAGGTCCGGTCTGCCGATTAAAACTGGGATCAGTTCATGCTGCCAGGAGGGAGTCATGTCTTTCAGCAGCACAATGCTAATTTATTTGTGTGCTGCAAATGATTTTCCAACTGCTACATTTATATGTCTACTAGCATGGTTTTTTTGGGAAAGAAAGAGTATATATCTCAATCTGGATTCTCTGTATTTTCCATTTTGGTCAATTAGAGTACAATTCAGGAAAAAGTGCACTCATAATAATAAGACCATAAGACATAGGAGCGGAAGTAAGGCCATTCGGCCCATCGAGTCCCTCCACCATTCAATCATGGCTGATTTCGACTCCATTTACCCGCTCTCTGTGATAATGATAATATAATCTTCATTGTCACAAGTAGGCTTACATTAACACTGCAATTAAGTTACTGTGAAAAGCCCCTAGTCACCACACTCCGGCGCCTGTTCGGGTACACGGAAATATGCATGACCTTATACTGGGCTAGCACTCATTACTTAATACTTGTCCTTACTGCCTTTCATTTCAGAGGGCATTTGAGAGTCAACCATATTGCTGTGAATTTTCAGCAGGGTGGCACAGTGATTAGCACTACTACCTCACAGCGCCAGGGACCCGGGTTCGATTCCAACCTTGGGTGTCTGTGTGGAGTTTGCACTTTCTCCCTGTGTCTGTGTGGGCTTCCCCGAGTGCTCCAGTTTCCAACCACAGTCCAAAGTGCAGATTAGGTGGATTGGCCATGCTAAATTGTCCCTTAGTATCCAGAGGTTGGCTGGGGTTGCAGGGGAGTGGGCCTGGATGTGGTGCTCTTTTGGAGGGTCAGTGCAGACTTGATGGGCTGAATGGCCTCCTTCTGCACTGTAGGGATTCTATGATTTTATGAATCTGATCTGCAGTCACATGTAGGCCAGATCAGGTAAGAATGGCAGATGTCCCTAAAGAACATTAGTGAATCAAATGGTTTTTTAAGACAATTGTTTCATGTTCATTATCAGACTTCTTAATTCCAACTTTTTATTAAATTCAAATTTCACCATCTGCCATGGCAGAATTTAAATCCAGGTCCCCAGATCTTGCTCTGAGTCTCTGGATTACTAGTCCAGTGACAATACAACTATGTCACTTGGGGAGGAGTTGGTGTAATGGTAATGGCACTGGACTAGAATTCCAGAGGTCCAGGCTAGTGTTCTGGAGACACAGGTTTGAATCCTACTATGGTGGAAATTATTCTTTTATAATGTGGAAATAAAAGCTGGTTGGTAATAATGACCATGAAACAATTGTGATAAAAGCCCATCTGATTCACTAATCGCCTTTTGGAGAAGGAAATCTGCTATACTTACCTGTGATACTCTGGCACACATGGTTGACTCTTAAATGAAATAGCCTAGCAATGGCCACTCACTTGTAATGACCCATGGTGGAGGGGTATTATATGGGGGGGATGGAGCATCGGGTCCCGCTATACACAGATGACCTCTTGTTGTATATTACAAACCCAGTGGAGAGCTTTGATAGGATCATGAGGATATTGGTGGAGTTTGGCTCATCCTCAGGGTATAAGCTCAATATGTGGAAGAGCAAATTATTCCCGGTCAATGTGCTGATACAGGGGAAGGGCTTGGAGAAGCTGCCGTTTTGGATGCTCAGGGCACGTTTCTGATACTTGGGGATACGAGTGGCGCATAGTTGGGCCCAGTTGCATTAGCTGAATTTGGCAAATCTGGTGGAGGGGGTGAAAGATGATTTTAAGAAGTGGGATGTTTTGCCCCTGCTGTTGGCTGGAAGGGTTCAGACAGTTAAAATGATGGTGCTGCCGAGATTTCTGTGTGTCTTCCAGAATCTCCCGATTTTTGTGCCCAAATCCGTTTTCAGTTGAGTCAATCGGATGATCTTGGAGTTGATATGGGTGGGTAAGGTACCTTGGATTAGGAGACAGACAGATGGCGAGGGGGCTTAACGTTGCCAATCTTGATGAATTATTATTGGGTGGCGAAGGTGGAGAAAGTCAGGAAGTGGGCAGTGGAGGAGAGGTCAATGTGGGGTCAGATGGAGGAAGCCTCGTGTAGAGGAACGGGTTTGAGGGCACTGTTATTGTCATCTCTTCCATTCTCACTGGCCAGGTACTCCACGTGCCCATTAGTGGTATCAGCTTTGAAGGTATGGAATCAATGGCGGCAGGACTTTAAGATGGAAAGTATGTCACTGTGGGCGCCAATCTGTGGTAACCACAGGTTTATTCCAGCAGGCCTAGACTCCACGTTTATGACATGGGAAAGGGTGGGGAAAGAGTGCTTTAGGGACATTTTAAAATAATAATACTCTTTATTAGTGTCACAAGTAGGCTTACATTAACACTGCAATGAAGTTACTGTGAAAATTCCCTAGTCGCTACATTACAGCATCTGTTAAGGTACAAGACATGGAGCCTAAACGTGGAGTCTAGGCATGCTCAGGAGGCCTTTAGGGCATGGGAGAGAGTGGGGAGAGAGTGCTTTAGGGACTTGTTTGTGGGGGGGGAGGGGGGGGCAGTTTTCAGAGTTGGGAGAATGAGAGGTGGAGTTCCAACTACCAAGGAGGAACATGTTTTGATATCTGCAAGTCAGACACTTTGTCAGGAAGGAGTTGGCTACTTTCCTGAAATTACCATCCCCTGCGCTGCAAAATAAGATTTTGTCTGTGGATGGGATAGGGATGGGTAGGTTTTCGGACATTTACAGGAAGTTGATGGAGAGAGAGAAAATTTTGGTGGAGGAAATAAAATGGAAATGGGAAGAGCTGGGGGTGCCTAAGAAGCCGAGCTATGGAGTGAGGCCCTGTGAAGGGTAAATTTATTCTCCTCAGTGCGAGACTGAGTCTCATCCAAAGTGGTGCATAGGACACACATGACGGTGTCAAGAATGAGCTGGTTCTTTCCAGGATTAGAAAATAGGTGCGGGCAGCGCGCAAGGGGACATGTCCACATGTTTTCGGCGTGTCTGAAGTTGGAAGAGTTTTGGCCTTTGTGGGAGCTATGTCAAAGGTTCTGGGGGTGAAGGTGGCATAAATACCCTGGCCCAAGTGTGGGCATGGGAGAGCCTTCGGAGAGTAGGAGTATATTTAAATAGGTTTTTCTAAATCATCATCACTCCCGAGTGGTCGCTCACCTGGGACTTTACACTGGCAAGGAGAATGGAATTGGCCGGGCTGACCGTGGTCCCATCTCCACATGGATTTCGCAGGACCTTTACAAGGAGCCGGTTTTTATTCATTGTGGATGCCCACTCAGTGTACAGACGTCCACCGCATGTCCACAACAATGTCGCGGGCACAATTTAGAAGCTCCGCCAAACTTTCTGTACGCACGAACTTCCCAAGGCTTTGGTGTCGGAAAGCAGCACGGCCTTCACTAGTGCAGAATTTGGGGATTTCCTGGAAATGAAAGGCATCCGCCATGTAAGGGCTGCTCCTTACCACCCATTCTCCAATGGGTTGGCCGAGCAGGTGGTACAGGCTTTTAAGTTAGGGATGCGGAAGCAGATCTCCTGTTCTCCAGAGACCCGTCTGGCCCGATTCTTATTCTACTCCCACACCATGCAACTACCAGGGTAGTACCCTTGGAGCTGTTAATGGGCTGTTGGCTGCGCACGCAGTTGAGCCTTGTCCTGCCCTATATTGGGGAAAAGGTCCACGATCGACAGGAGCACTCTGACGGGTGTCGACCAAGGCCCATCGGGGATTTTCCGCAAGCGGCCCAGTCTATGTCTGAAATTTAGCCAACAGCTAACGTTGTGGATCCTGGGGATAGTGTTGAAGCAATCAGGACCTGTCTCGTACTCTGTGCGTGTACAGGGGAAGGAGTCGAATAGGCGCATGGACCACCTCTGCAGCTGCGTCCAAAAGGTACTTGAACACCACTCAGAGCTCCTATAGCCAGTGGTACCTCTTCCTCCGGCACAGCCGTTGTTGACCTCTTGTTAGGAGGACCTATCCTTCGATCTGGAACTATGGGATGTCGACTCATCGGACCCCGAGTTTGACATGGAGACTAAATCATCAGGGTGCCCGCCAAACCCAGCATGGTGGAACCACTTAGGCGTTCGACCCGAAAAGGTCGCTCTCCAGTCCAACACACCCCTTCTGGTCTGGCGCAGCGGGCACCAGAGAGACAGCCCCGAGTGAACAGGGTGAAGCCTTAACCTCTCCAGCTGTCGAGATGGACGATGTGCCAGACTTGGGGGGGGAGGGGAAGGGTGTCATAACCCGACCCAAGGTCACGGGGTCTGCACCATCAGGTCCTCATTGATCCTCACCTAAGTAGGATCTCTCCAGATGAGAGGGCAGAGGTACACCCTTAAGCTAGAGGACCTTAGGACCTAAATACCCCAGCCCGAGTGTGGGCTGGGCACAGGAGACCCTTCGGGGAATAGTGGTGTATTCGAATAGATAGCTAGTGTCTTTTTCCAAATCATCATCGCTCCGGGTGTTCACTCGCCTGGGACTTTACAGCAAGGGAATACATGATGAATGGCAGGACCCTGGGAAGCACTGAGGATCAGAGGGACTTTGAGGTGCATATACATGAATCCTCTAAGGTGGACAAAGTGGTTAAGAAGGCACATGCTTTATTAGCTGCGGCATAGATTTTAATAGCAATGACATTATGCTGGAACTGTATAAAACATTGGTTAGGCCACAGCTAGAGTATTGTGTGCAGTTCTGGAATCCAGCTTATAGAAAGGATGTGATAGCGCTGGAAAGGGTGCAGAGGAGATTTAACAGAATGTTGCCTGGGCTGGAGAGTTTTTGTTATGAAGAGAGATTGGATGGACTGGGGTTGTTTTCCATGGAGCAGAGGAGACTGAGGGAGGACATGTTTGAAAGGTATAAAATTATGAAGGGCATAGATAGAATAGACCAGAAGAAACTTATCCCCTTGGTGCAGGGTTCAATAACCAGGGGGCATAGATTTAATGTAAGGGGTAGGGAGTTTAGAGGGTGTGAGGAAAAACTTTTTCGCCCAGAGGGTGGTAGGAAAATGGAACACACTGTCTGAAAGAGTAGTGGAGGCAAAGACCCTCATGACATTTAAGAACTGTTGAGATGTTCACTTGCGATACCAAGGCATACAAGGCTATGGGCCAAGTGCTGGAAAATGGGATTAGAGTACCAAGTGGGCTGTTTTTGCCTGGTGCAGATGCGATGGGCCAAAGGGCCTTTTCTGTGCTGTACACCTCTGACTCTAGGTGCCATACCCACATACTCACCAGAATCACAGCCTGCCGATGTGTCAGACTGCAAGGCGATCATTTTCACCTTTGCTGAAATTCAGCAGTAAAATTATCCCAGTTCTAATCTGGAAGGCGAATCTTTATCCCATTCCAGTAAAACAAATTTACATTGGAGCAGATTTAAAAATCATTTTGCTTTTAATCTGCAGTTATACAAAAAGGTCCTAATGTTACCATTGTACATGATGTATAGGACAGGAGCCTGAACACATGCGATTCCTTTTGAGTAAATTAGGATTTTCTCTGTTCAGCAATGTTCTGCTATTATTGTGCGTTGTGCAGCTGGATCACTGAAGTTAGTGAGATTCTGTTTACTTATTAGTAGCTTGGTAATTATTTGTGAAGTATTAAAAGGTCAGTATGGATGGTTACCTGCTATTTGTTGGTTGAGTCTCATAAAATATTTTAGAAGAAATTATACATCTCAAATGTAGTGATTTCTGAATTTCTTTTAACCGCACAATATCCATAATAAAAGTAGGCCTTTGATTATTTGGTAAAGAAAGTTAATTTACCAGCTGAAATAGCTCAGCTGGGAGAGCGTTAGACTGAAGAAAGCTAGTTTGATTGTGCATCACATCAAATGTTTGTAAGGGTAGAACTGTGTAAAGTTCCTAATATACAGAGCCCTGTGCAACTGCAATGATTGACCTACAATAATAGGTACCTTAAAAAGCATTTTACTTGCTTTTGCTGTGAATTATTTACAGAATTCAGAACAGGGCAGAATGATGACCACATCTGCTTTGAATTGAAGTCCATTTATAACAATCCTAACAAAGTTCAAAAAAGTACTTCCTGCAAATTAAAACAATCTGTTTGAAAACTGCAGTTGTTCTTATGCAGCTTTCTACCTGTCCGGTTGAATTTCCCTTTCAGAAATTGAGGATTACCCAACCAGAATTCAATAAAACTTAGTATATAATCATCAATAAATACAATCTAATTATCTAGAAAAAGAAAATGAATTAGGACAAAATAAATGGGGTGTGTATGTCATTGATATTAAAACTGACCTGTTAAAAGCCCTAGAGAAAAGAATAAAACACTTGAGATTCTGTGCAGAAGCTTATTATTCAGCACAAGCATTCTACATATGTTTTCAGTTACAGAACAGTTGGTTTGAAGTTTCAGTGGCAGCTTCATACATAAGCAGCACCTCTGTGACTTGTTCCACTGAGAAGGTCAGAATGATATCGTACATCATCAGTAAGGCATCAGCACAGACCCCAGGTCGTAAACGTCGAATTCCATGTTTCAATCATTTATTCAAATCTATTTCTCAAGGCATAAAAGAATCAAAAGAAGTTTGGGGAATTTTCTGAATCCAGCATCAGGGGAAAATAGTGACACAAAGATTTATATCCGAGGAACTTTGATTTTTAAAGGAACATCTGTTTCTGTCTAGGGAAAAATGACATCTTTGGTGAAATGATCCATCTTTATGCAAGACCTGGGAAATCTAATGCTGATGTACGAGCATTGACTTACTGCGATTTGCACAAGATCCAGAGGGAAGACCTTTTAGAAGTCTTGGATATGTATCCAGAATTTTCTGACTACTTCTTAACAAACCTCGAACTCACCTTTAATCTGCGAGATGAAGGTTCAAAGGTAACGACTTATTCACTGTGGTTTCTTTACAGCGTATTATATGCAGTTAACAAAAACAGCTCAAATAGCAATGTGCCGACATTTTGTAATGAACCATGTACAAGCATGTCACTGTGCTACATCAGACAGTAGCACTATATCTACACAGTTTGACATTTCCATTAGCTATTGTGATGCTTGAGTCGAGAAAATTAATAAAGTTAATAAAGTTCTTATTTACTTTATTCTAATACGCTTATACCAGTTGAAAATTATCCATATTTAATATCAGTTTACAACATTACAAAACATTTGCTGTACATTGCATATTATTGTGAGATGCATTTTCATTCTTCTAATTGGCCCGACAATTTGTGATTGATTACATTGTCTTCAATAAAGAGTGATGTTGGGCATGAATGCTTCCACTGTATCCCCTTGAGGTGTGCAACGGTACAGAGTCTGTCCCTCCAAAGTTGTATCGGAAGGAAAGACTAGTTCACCATGCAACGCTAGACTACAGATCTGTCACTACAGAAAGGAACAGGTCATGTATTTAATTAAGAGAATGGTATAAGAAATTTCTTTGCATAATGT
Source organism: Scyliorhinus torazame (assembly GCF_047496885.1). Lineage (NCBI taxonomy): Eukaryota > Metazoa > Chordata > Chondrichthyes > Carcharhiniformes > Scyliorhinidae > Scyliorhinus > Scyliorhinus torazame. Next base: position 94,160,450 of record NC_092708.1, read on the forward strand.
TAAACTGCGTTAGTTGAAGTCTAGTTTCTATCCATAATTACATTAGTGCCTGTAAGAAAAATAATCCTGATATCAACAGTGTCCTCTCAGGTGAATGTAAAAGATCCCTTTGCATTATTTGAAGACAAGAATGGGAGTTCTTAGTGCCTCAGTCAAGATTTATCCTTTGTCACTAAAAACAGACGATTTGGTCAATGCCTAATAGCTATTTGAACATATATTGGCTGCTGTATTTTCCTTTATTACAACAGTGCTAACAGTTAAAAAGTACTTAATTGATTGTCAGCTGTTTTGGAATGTCCTGAGGCTGTAATCACAGAATCCCTACAGAACAGAAAGAGGCCATTCCACCCATCGAGTCTGCACCGACCCTCTCAAAGACCACCCTGCCTAGGCCCAATCCCCCGCCCTGTAATCTCATCCTGAGGGGCAATTTAGCATGTCCAATCCACCTAACCTGCACATCTTTGGAGCGATTAAAGGGATCACGGAAAATCTATGACACAGAGTCGATTTCAGCGGGAGCGGAGCAGGTTAGTCAATTTCAGCGTGAGCAGTGCGCAAGTGATTTCTGGGAGGTAAGTTTCTCCTTTAAAAACACTTGTCTTTGCAGGAGCAGGCCAGTCGATTTCAGCGGGAGCGGAGCAGGTTAGTCAATTTCAGCGGGAGCAGTGCGCAAGTGATTGCTGGGAGGTAAGTTTCTCCTTTAAAAACACTTGTCTTTGCAGGAGCAGGCCAGTCGATTTCAGCGGGAGCGGAGCAGGTTAGTCAATTTCAGTGGGAGCAGTGCGCAAGTGATTTCTGGGAGGTAGGTTTCTCCTTTAAAAACACTTGTCTTTGCAGGAGCAGGCCAGTCGATTTCAGCGGGAGCGGAGCAGGTTAGTCAATTTCAGCAGGAGCAGTGCGCAAGTGATTGCTGGGAGGTACATTTCTCCTTTAAAAACACTTGTCTTTGCAGGAGCAGGCCAGTCGATTTCAGCGGGAGCGGAGCAGGTTAGTCAATTTCAGCGGGAGCAGTGCGCAAGTGATTGCTGGGAGGTAAGTTTCTCCTTTAAAAACACTTGTCTTTGCAGGAGCAGGCCAGTAGATTTCAGCTGGAGCGGTGCGTTAGTGATTTCTGGGAGACCTTCACTAGAGCAGGCTAGTCAATTTCAGCGGTAAACACTTACCTGGTCCCGTTTTCGGTCCCTCTTTGCTGTTTTTTTTTTAAATTTTAGTGTTTAAGGCGGGAACAGGAAGTTCGACCCGCGGACTTCTGGGAAGACCCTCACCAATAAATTCTGGTGGAGAGGAAACCCGAGACACTACACGTGTAGTGTCTCCCACCCGCCCTCCTCCTCTAACCTAATAATAAAACCCATTGGTGTGAGGTAAGTACCATATTTTATTTTATTTTTTTTAATTTAATTTAGTTGTTAGCCAGATCTTGGTAGAAAGTTAGAGGGATGGCAGGGAAGGGAGTGAAATGTTCCTCCTGCAGGATGTTTGAGGTGAGGGATGCCGTTAGTGTCCCTGCTGATTTTACCTGCAGGAAGTGCTGCCATCTCCAGCTCCTCCAAGACCGAGTTAGGGAACTGGAGCTGGAGTTGGAAGAACTTCGGATCATTTGGGAGGCAAAGGGGGTCATAGATAGCAGCTTCAGGGAATTAGTTACACCAAAGATTGGAGATAGATGGGTAACTGTAAGAGGGACTGGGAAGAAGCAGTCAGTGCAGGGATCCCCTGCGGTCGTTCCCCTGAGAAAAAAGTATACCGCTTTGGATACTTGTGGGGGGGACGAGTTACCAGGGGTAAGCCATGGGGTACAGGCCTCTGGCACGGAGTCTGTCCCTGTTGCTCAGAAGGGAAGGGGGGAGAGGAGCAGAGCATTAGTTACTGGGGACTCGATAGTCAGGGGCACAGATAGGAGATTTTGTGGGAGCGTGAGAGACTCACGTTTGGTATGTTGCCTCCCAGGTGCAAGGGTACGTGATGTCTCGGATCGTGTTTTCCGGGTCCTTAGAGGGGAGGGGGAGCAGCCCCAAGTCGTGGTCCACATTGGCACGAACGACATAGATAGGAAAGGGGACAAGGATGTCAGGCAGGCTTTCAGGGAGCTAGGATAGGAGCTCAGAACTAGAACAAACAGAGCTGTTATCTCTGGGTTGTTGCCCATGCCACGTGATAGTGAGATGAGGAATAGGGAGAGAGAGCAATTAAACACGTGGCTACAGGGATGGTGCAGGCGGGAGGGATTCAGATTTCTGGATAACTGGGGCTCTTTCTGGGGAAGGTGGGACCTCTCCAGACAGGATGGTCTACATCTGAACCTGAGGGGCACAAATATCCTGGGGGGGAGATTTGTTAGTGCTCTTTGGGGGGGTTTAAACTAATGCAGCAGGGGCATGGGAACCTGGATTGTAGTTTTAGGGTAAGGGAGAATGAGAGTATAGAGGTCAGGAGCACTGATTTGACGTTGCAGGAGGGGGCCAGTGTTCAGGTAGGTGGTTTGAAGTGTGTCTACTTCAATGCCAGGAGTATACGAAATAAGGTAGGAGAACTGGCAGCATGGGTTGGTACCTGGGACTTCGATGTTGTGGCCATTTCGGAGACATGGATAGAGCAGGGACAGGAATGGATGTTGCAGGTTCCGGGGTTTAGGTGTTTTAGTAAGCTCAGAGAAGGAGGCAAAAGAAGGGGAGGTGTGGCGCTGCTAGTCAAGAGCAGTATTACGGTGGCGGAGAGGATGCTAGATGGGGACTCATCTTCCGAGGTAGTATGGGCTGAGGTTAGAAACATGAAAGGAGAGGTCACCCTGTTGGGAGTCTTCTATAGGCCTCCAAATAGTTCTAGGGATGTAGAGGAAAGGATGGTGAGGATGATCCTGGATAAGAGCGAAAGTAACAGGGTAGTTATTATGGGAGACTTTAACTTTCCAAATATTGACTGGAAAAGATATAGTTCGAGTACAATAGATGGGTCATTTTTTGTACAGTGTGTGCAGGAGGGTTTCCTGAAACAGTATGTTGACAGGCCAACAAGAGGCGAGGCCACGTTGGATTTGGTTTTGGGTAATGAACCAGGCCAGGTGTTGGATTTGGAGGTAGGAGAGCACTTTGGGGACAGTGACCACAATTCGGTGACGTTTACGTTAATGATGGAAAGGGATAAGTATACACCGCAGGGCAAGAGTTATAGCTGGGGGAAGGGCAATTATGATGCCATTAGACGTGACTTGGGGGGGATAAGGTGGAGAAGTAGGCTGCAAGTGGTGGGCACACTGGATAAGTGGAGCTTGTTCAAGGATCAGCTACTGCGTGTTCTTGATAAGTATGTACCGGTCAGGCAGGGAGGAAGGCGTCGAGCGAGGGAACCGTGGTTTACCAAAGAAGTGGAATCTCTTGTTAAGAGGAAGAAGGAGGCCTATGTGAAGATGAGGTGTGAAGTTTCAGTTGGGGCGATGGATAGTTACAAAGTAGCGAGGAAGGATCTAAAGAGAGAGCTAAGACGAGCAAGGAGGGGACATGAGAAGTATTTGGCAGGTAGGATCAAGGAAAACCCAAAAGCTTTCTATAGGTATGTCAGGAATAAGCGAATGACTAGGGAACGAGTAGGACCAGTCAAGGACAGGGATGGGAAGTTGTGTGTGGAGTCTGAAGAGATAGGCGAGATATTAAATGAATATTTTTCGTCAGTATTCACTCACGAAAAAGATAATGTTGTGGAGGAGAATGCTGAGACCCAGGCTAATAGAATAGATGGCATTGAGGTACGTAGGGAAGAGGTGTTGGCAATTCTGGACAGGCTGAAAATAGATAAGTCCCCGGGTCCTGATGGGATTTATCCTAGGATTCTCTGGGAGGCCAGGGAAGAGATTGCTGGACCTTTGGCTTTGATTTTTATGTCATCATTGGCTACAGGAATAGTGCCAGAGGACTGGAGGATAGCAAATGTGGTCCTTTTGTTCAAAAAGGGGAGCAGAGACAACCCCGGCAACTATAGACCGGTGAGCCTCACGTCTGTAGTGGGTAAAGTCTTGGAGGGGATTATAAGAGACAAGATTTATAATCATCTAGATAGGAATAATATGATCAGGGATAGTCAGCATGGCTTTGTGAAGGGTAGGTCATGCCTCACAAACCTTATCGAGTTCTTTGAGAAGGTGACTGAACAGGTAGACGAGGGTAGAGCAGTTGATGTGGTGTATATGGATTTCAGCAAAGCGTTTGATAAGGTTCCCCACGGTAGGCTATTGCAGAAAATACGGAGGCTGGGGATTGAGGGTGATTTAGAGATGTGGATCAGAAATTGGCTAGCTGAAAGAAGACAGAGGGTGGTGGTTGATGGGAAATGTTCAGAATGGAGTTCAGTTACAAGTGGAGTACCACAAGGATCTGTTCTGGGGCCGTTGCTGTTTGTCATTTTTATCAATGACCTAGAGGAAGGCGCAGAAGGGTGGGTGAGTAAATTTGCAGACGATACTAAAGTCGGTGGTGTTGTCGATAGTGTGGAAGGATGTAGCAGGTTACAGAGGGATATAGATAAGCTGCAGAGCTGGGCTGAGAGGTGGCAAATGGAGTTTAATGTAGAGAAGTGTGAGGTGATTCACTTTGGAAGGAATAACAGGAATGCGGAATATTTGGCTAATGGTAAAGTTCTTGGAAGTGTGGATGAGCAGAGGGATCTAGGTGTCCATGTACATAGATCCCTGAAAGTTGCCACCCAGGTTGATAGGGTTGTGAAGAAGGCCTATGGAGCGTTGGCCTTTATTGGTAGAGGGATTGAGTTCCGGAGTCAGGAGGTCATGTTGCAGCTGTACAGAACTCTGGTACGGCCGCATTTGGAGTATTGCGTACAGTTCTGGTCACCGCATTATAGGAAGGACGTGGAGGCTTTGGAGCGGGTGCAGAGGAGATTTACCAGGATGTTGCCTGGTATGGAGGGAAAATCTTATGAGGAAAGGCTGATGGACTTGAGGTTGTTTTCGTTGGAGAGAAGAAGGTTAAGAGGAGACTTAATAGAGGCATACAAAATGATGAGGGGGTTAGATAGGGTGGACAGTGAGAGCCTTCTCCCGCGGATGGAAATGGCTAGCACGAGGGGACATAGCTTTAAACTGAGGGGTAATAGATATAGGACAGAGGTCAGAGGTAGGTTCTTTACGCAAAGAGTAGTGAGGCCGTGGAATGCCCTACCTGCTACAGTAGTGAACTCGCCAACATTGAGGGCATTTAAAAGTTTATTGGATAAACATATGGATGATAATGGCATAGTGTAGGTTAGATGGCTTTTGTTTCGGTGCAACATCGTGGGCCGAAGGGCCTGTACTGCGCTGTATCGTTGTATGTTCTATGTTCTAAGGAGGCCATTCAGCCTATTGTTGCTGTGCCAATGGAAGAAGAGCTATCCAATCTCAGTGAATATGATTATATTGCTTGACTAATCGGTGGGACACCCCTTGAAGTTTTGAGGAGCACTTTGCTGCTTTGTTGGCTCATCTGTGTCAGGTGTGCTTTTGGCTTATCCAAATCCAAATTCTAGATCGAAGCTGAGTGACTTCATTTGTTTTATTCTTATTATGCTTTCTTGTAGCATTTGATATAACTCAGTAGCTTGCTCGACCATCGTGGTACATTCAAGGTGCTATGTAAATGTAAATTTCTTGATTTGTCTTTATTTCTAGCAAGCTGTTTGTGTTTTTTGCCCTGAAAATAACTTTAAGCTTGAGTGATCAAATCAATTATTCTATTTATCATCCGCACAAAATGCATCCTATGATGGGTTAGCAGTGGCACAGTGGTGCTATCACTGGATTAGAAATCCAGAGAGCTAGGGCACCTGCGGATGCTGGTTTGAAAAACCATGGCAGATAGTGAAATGTGAATTCAATAAAAGTCTAATATTGACCACAAAACCATTGCCGGTTATCGTAAAAGCCCACCTGGTTCACCAATGTTGTTTGGGGAAGCAAATCTCTCATCCTTGCCTGGTTTGGCCTACATGCGGCTCCAGATCCACAGCAATATAGCTGACTCTCAAATGCCCTCAGAAATTTAGGGCAGTTGGGAATGAGTAATAAATGCTGGCTCAGCCAGCGGCGTCGACGTCCCATAAATGAATTTTAAAAATATTGCTTTCAACTCATTTGAACACATAATAATAATCTTTATTGTCACAAGTAGGCTTACATTGTTACTGCGAAAAGCCCCCAGTCGCCACACTCTGGTGCCTGTTTGGGTACACTGAGGGAGAATTCACAATGTCCAATTCACCTAACAGCACGTCTTTCAGGACTTGTGGGAGGAAACTGGAGCATCAGGAGGAAACCCACGCAGACATAGGGAGAATGTGCAGACCCCGCACAGACAGTGACCCAAGCCAGGAATCGAACCTGGGACCCTGGCGCTGTGAAGTAACAGTGCTACCCACTGTGCTACCGTGCCACCCATATCCCATTAGTGTTCAGTCAGTGCCAGAGAGCTTGGTTATATAAAACTCTGAGTTTGCTTGCAAGACGAATGGAAGCAATGCAACAGTTGATGTCACAGTAATTAAAATCAGACAGAGTTAAATCATTAAACAGTGTTAATAATGGCTTAACAATTAAACAGTATCAAATTCTCTTTAAGTATTTAGTCAACATGCTCAGACTTGAAGATGCAGGGGAAGATTTCACTCTGGAGTTACACTAGCAACCACTGTAACTGCCAATAGGTCAAACAGAAATTCAGGTGGGAAACCATTCTGCTGGCTCCCACTCCCCATTACCACTTGCAAAAATTATCAGAAGCCTTCATTACTTCTGCCCAAGCATGATCAGGTGTGTGTTCAATTACATACTTGCAAAATGTAACATTTTAGCACCAGCAGTGGATCAGTGGCAGCATCCTGACTTCTCAATCGGAACATTCTGGGTTCAAGTCACATTCCAGATACTTGTGCTTACAAGCTAGATTGACATTCCTGTGCAGTATTGAGGGTGTGCTACGCTGTCATCAAAAATTCTTAATTGGCTGTAAAGTGCTTTGGGATGTTCTGAGGTTGTGGAAGGGGCTATATAAATGCAAGTTTCTTTTTCTTTCAATATTTTTTCAGCTGCACCAGAAACAAGTCAGCTCTGGTACAGACATCAATTGCACCGGAAGACAACTGAAATTATTTCAATGAGCATAGCCTTAGGGTGATGCCCTGGCCCAAAGTGATTGGAGCAATTCAACCACCCACCAGGATCCTACTGAGTGCTGCTGCTGGCATTTTAGTATTGGAGCACCTCTCTGTGAACACTTTCAGTTCTGCTTTAAGGGATTTGACTATGGCAACTTAAAATATAGCCCTTAATAATTTCCGCACATCAACAGATAAATTGCAGTGATATATTTGATATAATCAAGTCAAAGTGCAGCCACTTATTTTTAGAATAAACCTATCTACGATATTAAAATAAATAACCTGGGGAATTATTGCAGTTGTTTCTAAATCAAATCACAGGCATTTTCGTAAAAGATGTTTGGTCTTTGAAAATATATGTGTGTACTGTAACATTATAACTAAATAACATAAGCCTTTTATATTACTCTCACAAAGTCACAAAGGTTAGAAATAAAATGTTCCAGGCAACATATTTGATGAAATCCTACCAAGAAAATTATAATAAAATGATTATTCTTGTTAACGTATGAAGTTACCGACTTTGTAAGAAAAATAACATAATATTTTTTGAATAATAAGGATTCAATGTGTGGATTCAGAGGGATCTGGGTATCTCTGTGCATGAATCACAGAATGTTAACAGCAAACAATTGAAGTATAAAAGTTAAGACCGCTTACTACAATTGTAAAATGCCTTGTAAGACCACACCTGGGGCACTCTGTGCAGCCTGGTCTCCTTCCTGAAGGAAGGGCACACGTGCACTAGAGGGAGTAACAATGAAGGTTCACTTGAGGTTAAGGGGATTGTCCTATGAGAAGAGATTGAGTAGACGAGGATACGCGCTGGAATTTAGGAGAAAGATAGAGGGTGTAATTCAAACATTTAAAATTCTTAAAGGCTTGATAGTGTAGATGGTGAAAAACTATTTACCCTATAGTGTCTGGACAATGCGTCACAGTCTCACAATAAGTCTTCAGCCATTTAGGACCGAGATGATGAGAAATTTCTTCACTCAAAGTGTTTTGAATATTTTTAATTCACCACCACAGAGAGCCACGGATGCTCATACATTGAGCATATTTAAGACAGAGTTCAATAGATTTTGGGTAGTAAAAGTATTATGGAAGATGGGGATAATGCAGAGAAGTGGAGATAGGCAAGAAATCTGCTTTATCTTAAAATGGCAGAGCAGGTTTGAAGGTCTATTCCAGCTCCTACATCTTATTTACTTCCATTCAAATGCAATTAGATGTTATTATTATTTATCTGAACAATGTTGAATGGACTGAATGGTTTAAACTAGGACGGCACCTCAACCAAAGAAGATTGATTCAGTTTTGGCCAGTTTATGAAGCATTTGAAGGGGAATCTCTTAAAGGTATCATATCCTGACACACCCTGCCATTAGACTTTTCTCCTGATTGACGTTTATATTGACATCAGAAAAATTGTTAAGTTGGCAGCCGAGCAATTATTGCACGTCTGATGTCATAGTCAACATTACCCTTCATTGTTTTTCATGTCCTTTAAACCCTGGTTCAGTAAAAGTTGAAATATTTCTGTCTCTTTAACAATAATTACTCTTGTCTGAAGTCACCAACTGCTGTTCTATCGTATTCTAGGCAGACATGCTACTCAGAGCTGAAACAAGTGATGACTCAGATGAGGAGATTCCCAGACCTCGAAGAAGAAAACTTTCCTTCAAAAGGAAAACAAATGAAGGTAATTTATCTCTTGTGTTTAGCGTTGGTCCTTAAATCAAAATATAGCGAACACGTCAATATTTTCAATTTAAACTATTACTGTTCTTCATGCTGAACTGCATGATTATATTGAAACCAGAGTGGAATGTGAATAGTAAGCTGAATTTGATCTTAGATGGATTTCAAGTAATGGATAGTAATTGCTAAATGCTTTACCAACCCTTACTATGGAATTTATATCGACAATTAAGCATGTCTATTGATGGGAACCTGTAAGAAGGCTAATTATCAAAGGCCAGCCTACATCCATGTGTTTGACCCATGTATAATTGCAATCACTCACTTTGTTCAGTAATATTTGCCATTGCAGATGATAATGAAAATGACTATGAGATCCATGAGGCATCTCAAGATACCTCGCAAGGTGACCGGCGGCATTATTATGAAAGAAGGGATTCGGAAGCAAAGCGGGGGGCATCGTCGTCCTTTTCTACCTCTGTTGATGAGGAGAAGAAACCATTATGTTCTGGCATATTGGACTATCCTTCAGAGATAGAAGAGAGCTGCAAACTGGGGTTTGCACATGGATCCGACATGCGAAGCAGAAAAGCTGAAAGAAGAACCAAGATATCCGGTAAGGTTTCAGAACAAAATTCAGCAAAGCTGATGTCAGTGAAGACTTCTGGTTATTAAATATAATATGGCAAATTTCACCCTCACAAATCTCGTTTTTGGCCTCTCGGGATATTTAGCGGCCATTATGAGGTTTGCATCTGCGACTAATGGGCCTGCTAACCTCCACCCCAAGTGCTTATCTATGTACAGATATACAGGGTATAGTCCAAGCTCGGAGCTAATTCCATGCTGCCTTCTGCACAGGTCTCTGCCCCAGCCACAACTTTCTCTAGACTCTGGTCATGTGACCTTTTGGATTACATTATGGGCATTATGGTTCCCAAACCCACATTAACCCTTGCCACACCCTTATATTACACCCCCCCCCCCCCCAATCAAATCTTTTCCCAACGTATTTACATGACCATTAAAAGTTTGTGTGGGTACAGCCTTAAATTCTGTGCAGGTTTCAAAGATGGCCCTGCAGGAAGCGTTTATTTGAAGAGACTTCCCTGACTCATTGGGTTTAGGTGGGCTCCTGCTGTGATGGTGATCCTGGCCTCTTTGTCTCTCCCTTTCTGCAGCAATTCACTTAATGGGCTATTCTGGGCCTTCCCTGCGCTATTGATTTTCAGATGTTTGAACATTGCTTCCTGGCTTTGGCATGGTTTTTTTTTAACAGCGATTGTTTCTTGCTGTTTGCAACAAGTTCAGCCACCACATGGCAATGCACCGACACAGAGCCTGGACTGTCTGTGTGGTACTTTCAGAAATGGGCTGCTCTGATTTTTAAAAGACTAAAAACGTTTTTTAACTAGATTTGGCCAAGAACTTAATTGTTCAGCTCACCTCCGCTAGGTCCTTTGACTCTGAACTCTGTGGGTATTCAAACTGGACCTCAACGAGAAGTTATGGAATCCTCGGCTGCAGAGTGGAGTTTTTTTCATCAGCCCTATGCTTCCAATGCTGCAATGGAGCTTCTCTCAGGTGATCTATCTCTGTGTCTTCACTTCAGATGCTTTCAGTCAGGTCAGAATGCTGATCCTTTAACTTTTCAGCTTTTGAATTTCTGCTCCAGCTTCTCTGAGGTTCTGGGTTTCTCCAAGAGCTACCAAGTAATAAGTTGCTTATTCAGTAGGTCTCATTAAGAGGTTCTGAGCATTGTATGGTTAAACATAAAGTTCATTGATAAGATATAACTTTGCACGGATATACAGAGTGTAATCAAAACTAGGAGCTAATTCCGTGCTGGCTTCTACACAGGTCTCTGTCCAGTCCACATCTGTCTGTAGCATCTGGTCAAGTGACCTGTTACATTACTCTGTGGCTGGTACTGTTCCCAGTCCCACATTAGCTCTTACTATGCTAGATACCCTTACACTACAAATTAGTGAGGCATATCAATCAGCCAAGAAACAAACTAAACTAACCTTTGATCTAATAATTAACATCCCATCATTTAAACATGTGTAAGCAGCTTCAGTTAAGAAATATTTCATTTCCTGCTCAAGTTACCTGAAAATATTTGTTTGGATAATCCTCCATCTCTAAATAAATCATGTTATAATTATTACTTTTAATATCTCTGATTTTGTATTGATGAAAACCAGTTCTAGATATTTTAATAAAACTATTATCAGCAGTTAATAAATATTGGATTAAATGTGTCTTTTTCCAATTGGCAGACAGTGACTAGTGGGGTATCACAGGATCTGTGCTAGGACCCTAACTGTTCACATTATACATTAATGATTTGGACGAGGGAATTAAATGTATCTCCAAATTTGCAGTTGATACAAAGTTGGGTGGGAGGGTGAGCTGTGAGGAGGATTCAGAGATGCTTCAGCGGGATTTGGACAGGCTGAGTGACTGTGATGATGCATTATAATATGGATAAATATGAGGTTATCCGCTTCGGTAGCAAAAATAGGAAAGCAGTTTATTATCTGAATGGCTATAAATTGAGAGAGGTGGATACTCAGCCAGACCTGAGTGTCCTTGTATATCTGTCGCTGAAAGTAAGCGCACAGGTACAGCAGGCAGTAAAGGCGACAAATGGTTTGTTGACCTTCATAGCGAGAGGATTTAAGTATAGGAATAGCGATGTTTTACTGCAATTTTATAGGGAATTGGTGATGCCACACCTGGAGTATTGTGTGCAGTTCTGGTGTCCTTATCTGAGAAAGAATGTTGATTAGTTGACAAGGGGAGCCCGTCGATGTGGTATCTTTGGACTTTCAGAAATCGTTTGACAAAGTCCCACATAAGAGATTATCATGCAAGATAATGCATGGGATTGGGGGAAATGTATTGAGGTGGATAGAAAGCTGGTTGGCAGAAAGGAAACAAAGAGTAGGAATTAGTAGGAGTAGGAAGAGTAGGTCCTTTTCAAATTGGCAAACAGGAACTAATGGGATGCCACAGGGATCGGTGGTGGGACTCCAGCTACTCACAATATATATTAATAATTTGAACGAGGGATCAAAATGTAACATCTCAAAGTTTGCAGATGATACCAATTTGGGTGGGAGGGTGAACTGTGACGAGGGTGCAGAGATCTGGACAGGTTGGGTGAGTGGGCAAATCAATGGCAGATGCAATATAATTTGGATAAATGTGAGGCTATTCACTTTGGAAGCAAAAACAAGAAGGCAGATTACTACCTGAATAGCTGTAAATTGAGAGAGGGGAGTGTGCAGCGGGACCTGGGTGTCCTTGTGCACCAGTCGCTGAAGGTAAGCTTGCAGGTGCAGCAGGTGGTAAAGAAGGCAAATGGTATGTTGGCTTTCATTGTGAGAGGTTTCAAGTACAGAAGCAGGGATGTGTTGCTGCAATTATACAGGGCCATGGTGAGGTCACACCTAGAATATTGTGTGCAGTTTTGGTCTCCTTTTCTGAGGATGGATGTTCTTGCTCTCGAGGGAGTGCAGTGAAGGTTTACCACGCTGATCCCAGGGATGGCGGGACTGACGTATGAGGAGAGATTGACTAGGTTAGGATTGTTTTTGCTAGAGTTCAGACGATTGAGAGGGGATCTCATAGAGACTTATAAATTTCTATCAGGACTAGATAGGGTGGATGCAGGGAGGATGTTCCCGATGGTGGGTGTGTTCAGAACCAGGGGTCACAGCCTGAGGATTCGGAGTAAACTATTTAGGTCAGAGATGAGGAGACATTTCTTCACCCAAAGAGTGGTGAGCCTGTGGAATTCATTACCAGAGGAAGTAGTTGATTCTCAGACTTTGAATACATTCAAGAGGCAGCTAGATATGGCACTTGAGGTGAATGGGATCAAGGGTTATGGGGAGAATGCAAGATTAGTCTATTGAATTGGATGATCAGCCATGATTGTGATGAATGGCAGAGTAGGCTCAAAGGGCCGAATGGCCTCTTCCTGCTCCTTTCGTCTAAGTTTCAATGTTCTTGCTATGGAGGGAGTGCAGCAAAGATTTACCAGGCTGATTCCAGGGATGGTGGGACTGTCATCTGAGGAGAGACTAAATCGGTTAGGATTATATTCATTGGAGTTTGGATGAGTGAGAGGGGATCTCATAGGAACTTATAAAATTCTAACAGGATTAGACAGGGTAGATTCAGAAAGAATGTTCCCAATGGTGGGGGGTCCAGAACTAGAGGTTATTGTTAGAGGATAAGGGGTAAACCTTTTAGGACTGAGGTGAGGAGAAATTTCTCCACCCAGAGAATGATGAATCTGTGGAATTCACGACCACAGAAAATAGCTGAGGCCAAAATGTTGGGTAATTTCAAGAAGGAATTAGAGAAAGCTCTTGGGGCTAAAGGAATCAAGGGACATGGGGGGAAGGCGGCATCAGGGTATTGAACTTGATTTGATTTGATTTGATTTATTGTCACATGTACTGAAGTACAGTGAAAAGTATTTTTCTGTGGCCGAGGGAACGTACACAGTACGTACATAGTAGACAAAAGAATAATCAACAGAGAACATTGACAAATGGTACATCGACAAACAGTAATTGGTTACAATGCGGAACAAGGGGCCAAACAAAGCAAATACATGAGCAAGAGCAGCATAGGGAGTCATGAATTGTGTTCTTACAGGGAACAGATCAGTCCGAGGGGGAGTATTTGAGGAGTCTTGTAGCTGTGGGGAAGAAGCTGTTCCTATGTCTGGATGTGCGAGTCTTCAAAATTCTGTACCTTCTGCCTGATGGAAGGGTCTGGAAGAGGGAAATCCCTGGATGTCTTCCTGAGGCAGCGGGAGGTGTATACAGAATCAATGCGGGGGTGGCAAGCTTGTGTGATGCGTTGGGCTGAGTTCACCACAGTCTGCAGTTTCTTGCGATCTTGGACCGAACAGTTGCCATACCAGTTGCCTGACCATGATTGATGGTCAGCCATGATCATAATGAATGACGGAGCAAGCTCGAAGGGCCGAATGTCTTCGTCCTGCTCCTATTTTGTATGCATGTTTCTATGTATCTGCAATATGTTCAACTTTTACTTTGTTATGTTTACTATCACAAGAGGAACACTCTAAAAGTAAATGAAAATGATTTAAGTTAATTTTTGGCTAATTGCTTGCTGGATTTTGTCAGATGCCAATGAGAGACTAAAAGATTGGGAAGGTGGAAAGCCAGCAGAATACCCTGATATGTCTACGCAGTCAGCATCTTCTCATGCAGCTCGTGGTGTCTCAGAGTCAGGAAGCGATATAACATATGGAGAGGTTGAGCACAGACTAGATTTACTTCAGGAACACCTCAGCAGGTAAACAAATCCTCCGACTCGATTTTTCCTATTCAAAACCCATTCCTTGCACAGAGTTACAATAGGGACCATCCTCTGCCAAGAGCAATGGAAAGAGGACATGTTGGGAAAATCTTCACCAACAAGATCAATTCCAATAAGTGGCTTCCACTTTTGGAGGCAGATTTGAAGGTCATATCAGTGCTGATTTGATTTGGTCAAGTGCGCATGAGAAGTGTTTATCTGTATTTTACATTGATGTTTTAAAATTACGGATCAAAGTTCACTGAGTGCATTAAGGAAGCTGCTCTGTTTGACAATGTGGGGATCCTTACTCTGTACCCCGAATATACATGAAATGTGAATCCCTGATGAAATGTATTTCTGCATCATTATGAATCTGGGTTGTTAGTAAAAGGGCAGGTCAGAGGCTGGGAACCCTGTGGCAGGTAACCAACCTCCTGGCTTCCCAAAGCCTGTCCCCCATCGACAAGGCACAAATAAGGAGTGTGATGGAATACTCTCCACTTGACTGGATGAGTGCAGCTCCAACAACACTCAAGAAGCTCAACACCGAGGGCAGCACAGTGGCGCAGTGGTTAGCATTGTTGCCTCACGGCGCCGAGGTCTCAGGTTCGATCCCAGCTCTGGGTCACTGTCCGTGTGGAGCTTGCACATTCTCCCTGTGTTTGCGTGGGTTTCGCCCCCACAATCCAAAGATGTGCAGGGTAGGTGGATTGGCCACGCTAAATTACCCCTTAATTGGAAAATATGAATTGGGTACTCTAAATTTTTTTTAAAAGAAGCTCAACACCATTCAGGATAAAGCAGCCCACTTTGATTGGCATCCCATTCACTCCCTCCACCACCAAAGCACAGTGACAGCAGTCTGTACCATCTATAAAATGTACTGCAGCAATGCACCAAGGCTTCTTTGACAACACCTTCCAAACCTGTGACCTCTAACACCTAGAAAAACAAGGGGGGCAGGTGCATGGGAACACCATTACATACAAGTTCCCCTCCAAGCCACACGCAATCCTGATTTTGAGGAGTATCACCATTCCTTCACTGTCGCTGGGTCAATATTCTGCTCTTCCTTCATAACACAATTGTGGGTATACCTGCAACACACGTAATGAAGTGCTTTAAGAAGGCAGCTCACCGCCACCTTCTCAAGGGCAATTAGGGATGGGCAACAAATGCTGGTCTAGCCAGCGAACCCCACAACTCTTCAATGAATTTTTTAAAAAAACAAGTGTGACTAACAGAGACGATAAATGACTGCTCCAAGATTTTTTTTAAGAAATTGGAAAAGGATATAAACCTATTCTAAATGCATTATTGTGGTTCACGTGGATTAAACAGTATTCTTGACTCATTTCTAAGAATGAATAAACAATCTGGAAAATGGGATGGAAATTGGTGCACATTCTCACTTTTTCAGGCATAAAACAAGAGCAAAGCATATCCATTTGGCAGTGAGACTGCCTGTTTCAATCTACAGTTGTCACACTACCAAATTTCTGAGGGCCAATATTCAGGTTTGTTATATGAATGAGGAGCCAGGAGAAGTAGAAGTATTCCTTCTGGCGCTGCAGCAGTTCCAAAGACCGTTTGCAAGAACGGCTCAGCATCCGCCTGATCACCTGCTGCCACCCCCTCCCCATGCCTCACTGCCAAATCTACACCACAAAATCCCACAGGTCCTATCTGGAGACCACTGCCAAAAATTGATGTCCACTTCACAAATGAGCTGGCTGGGGAAGCATAACTCTTGAGTCTAATTTGAAAGAGGATCAAAACCCAATTTAAATCAAACCTACCTGTTCTGGTACCAGAATCACTCCCTGTGTCCTGTTCATATAGGCTGGTGCTCTAGTTTCTTCACCAATAAGTTCTTCAGAGTACACTAAATCTCTTTACAATTTGTTTTGTTAATCTATATGTACAGTGATTTAATACACTGGGTGGAATTTAGCAAGCCCATTCGCCGCAAGCGCAAATCCCATTATGTCGCAAAGTCTCACGGGAGGGCGATAACAGTTTGAGACCTTCCCACAATCTGTCAGTTACATAATCAGGTCCATGCCCTGGGTATGAACCAGATTTTCATAATTTTAAATACGTTAATATCTACTAACTGATCTTGATGCCGTAATGTCCACTCATGCCTTATCCTCTCACCCACCCGGCATGATGCCACGCTGAAGCGAATCACTACTGCCTTTCAAAAACGAAAACCAGCCGCAATGACCACGACGGGGGCACGGAGGTCAGTGTACGGCCAGGCTGTCACTGCCAGGTTGGCACTGCCGGGGGTAGGCCCTTTAGTGAGCACCATTGGGTGGGGGTACTCCTTACGTGGGGGGACCTGATGGTTGATGGGGAGGAGGGCTTATGCAGGCATGGGGTGGAGGGTGCTGGAGACTATAAAGGGGATGCGGGTGGTGCCAGTGGGGAGGGGGGTTTAGGTCACTCTGATGCTTGTGCAATGTTGAGTGTGGGGGGGACAATCTTTGATTGCTGGGAGTGGTTACTCTTCTGCAACAAGTGTTGGGGGCTGTTCCTCTTGTCAGTTGGGGGGGGGGGGGGGAACAATGTCTGTGACGGGAGATCCTGATGACCGTGTTGGGGCGGGGGAGTCCGAATGACTGTGGGGTAGGTTGTAGAGGTCTTTTATATTTGAGACCGGAGCGCCCTTCATAAAGGCTTTACCGGCTTGTTTAGCAACACCCATCCCCCCCCCCCCCCCCCCCCACACACACACACACACACACACACGCCACCCCAGCTAGCTGTGTAATCATTGCTATCCCTTTGAATTTGCACAGAGTGCTATTAAATCTGGTAATAAAAGGCATCTGTGAAACCAACGAGTTTCACACAGTTTTTCTTGCCCGATCCAGCACTCTTTAGTTAGCGCTGCTGCCTCACAGCACCAGGGACCAGGATTTGATTCCAGCCTGGGGTGATTGTTTGTGCGGAGTTTGCACTTTCTCCCCGTGTCTGTGTGAGTTTCATCTGGTTTCTCCGGATTCCTCCCACTGTCCAAAGATGAGCAGGTAAGGTGGTTTGGCCATGCTAAATTGCCCCTTAGTGTCCAGTGATGTGTAGGTTAGGTTACGGGGATAGGGAGGGTTAGGCAGAGCCTGGGTGGAGTGCTCTTTAGCACGGTCGGTGCAGACTTGATGGGCCGAATGGCCTCCTTCTGCACTGCAAGGATTCTATGATTCTGTGCCATTTGAGGAAAATGCCGCCCAATATTTCTACATGTTAATTAACTTAATGCCATGGAGTACTGCAGCACAGAGTTACAACATTTGCAACAATTTCCCACAAGATTAATTGATACCCTGACCAATAGGGACTGATGTTTCCTTGCTCTACCTGGTGCTACCAGGGTGTTACCAGCGTCAAATGGGACCAGAATCCTTATCTCCCGCACAGATAGCTCCATTTTGAAAGTAGCTATTACCTGGCTTCAATGTGCCTGTGGTATGTCGGGTAGTATACGTCGCTTTTAAGATGCCTATAGAGGTCCAATGACTGAAATAATTTTTGCGGAACCTGGAGGAACAGGAATGTTCAACTGGATCCTTAAAAAATATAATCTGGGCTAATGTCACCCAGCCTTCAAGTCCATAGTTTGCTGGCAGTTGAGATGGTCTGATATCAATTGTGAGCTACAATGAGGGTGCCCATTAGTAAATGAGGCCATATTTTCACTTCAAGTCTGCATGACCAGTCAGCAAGCTCCATGGGTCCATTCTCCACAAAACAAAATAAACCCCATGCAATATTAGCTGGTGCTGAGCCTCTGCCTGAGATAGGAAAGATTCAATACAATCGTTCTGGACTGCATTCACTCACATCAATGGGAGATCATGAGATAAAGTTAAGGGGTATGAGAAAAAACATTGGTTTGAAAATTGATTGGAAGGGAGAAATTATGAACCAAGGGTTAATAGCAGGTTTTGAGAGCAATGTTGGGGCGTTACTTGGGGTTCATTTCTGGAACCAGAATCTTCACTGTGTGTGCCAATGATTTGAATGATGAGCCAGGAGGGAATAGCATCTAGATTTGCAGATGTTACCAAGACAGGAGGTATAGTTAATCCTTTAGAAGACCAAAGGAGGAAGGAGTGGCGGATGAAATTCATTGTGAGCTTAAAACAAAAGCAGTAATTATAGGGTAAGTATTTAGCAGAGCGAGTTTACAGAACATTAAACACAGCATCAAATGTTGATGTGGCTGGTAAAGTAAAGTTAACAGAATTCTAGATTTTATTTCAAGAGATGTAGAATAAAAAGACAAAAATAGTGATGAATTTATAATAAACCTTATGAAGACCTTAGTTAGAGTACTGTGTGCAGCACTGGACTCCATATGATAAGAAGGATATTGAGGCTTTTGACGCAAATATTCTAGGAAGCCAATTTGTATAAAGAAATATAAATATGAACAAAAACTTGGAAAGTTGAGTGTTTTTTCAGTGGTACAGTAGTTTGAAATAATAAAAATGTTTAAAATTCCTAAATGTACTTCCTAATAACAATGTAACAAAGCAGCATTTTGGAGGCCAGTGTCCTGGGATATTATCTGTAGATACTGATTCCTGATACAAGGAGATCCAGAGAGACGTTTATGGGAAGGAAGTTGTTTGCATGCCACCACATCAAGCACCACTACTCAGATTTACAATGATTCCCTGTTGGCAGACAGTGCAGCAGACCATTACAGTATAATTTGGATAAATGTGAGCTTATTCACTTTGGAAGCAAAAACAGGAAGGCAGATTACTACCTGAATGGTTGTAAATTGGGAGAAGGGTGTGTGCAAAGGGACCTGGGTGTCCTTGTGCACCAGTCGCTGAAGGTAAACATGCAGGTGCAGCAGGCGGTAAAGAGGGCTAATGGTATGCGAGCCTTCATTGCGAGAGGTTTCGAGTACAGAAGCAGGAATGTGTTGCTGCAATTATACAGGGCCTTGGTGAGGCCACAACTGGAGTATTGTGTGCAGTTTTGGTCTCCTTTTCTGAGGAAGGATGTTCTTGCTCTCGAGGGAGTGCAGCGAAGGTTTACCAGACTGATTCCAGGAATGGCGGGACTGTCATATGAGGAGAGATTGACTAGGTTAGGATTGTTCTCGCTGGAGTTCAGAGGAATGAGGGGGATCTCATAGAGACTTATAAAATTTTAACGGGACTAGACAGGGTAGATGCAAGGAAGATATTACCAATGATGTGTGTGTCCAGAACCAGGGCTCACAGTCTGAGAATTCAGGGTAAACCATTTCAGACAGATATAAGGAGACATTTCTTCACACAAAGAGTGGTGAGCCTGTGGAATTCATTACCACAGGAAGTAGTTGATCTAAAACATTGAATATATTCAAGAGGCGGCTGGATATAGCACTTGGGGAGAATGGGATCAAAGGCAATGGAGAGAAAGCAGGATTAGGTTATTGATATGGATGATCAGCCATGATCGTGATGAATAGCGTAGCAGGCTCGAAGGGCCAAAAGGCCTCCTCCTGCTCCTATCTTCTATGTATCTATGTATTACCTGCACGACACTCCTCACTGATATCATTGAAGAAACACATGCAAACCACACTAGTGGTCCAATGCACTGTCTGTGTAGTGACACTCAAAGTTCTGCAAACATATTTCTCCCCTAAATGTATCATGCAAAAACAAAATTACAATATTTTTAACTTTTTAAAAAGGAGGCAATTCTTTTAGTGATAAGTAGTTCCGTATTTCTCAATGTTCACATGTAACCTTATCTTTATTTCGCAGAATATTTTTCAGAAAAGTAGCAATTCAGCTCTTATCATTAAAATCCAAATTTTTATGAAAACTGACAAAACATAGTTTATTCTAAATATTTGTACAGTATATAAGGACATGAGAATTGAACATACAATGTCTTGTTTTTCTAGGCTGGAAACACAAATGTCTACTGACATTCATACCATCTTGCAGTTACTACAACGGCAATCCATATCAGGACCACCGGCATACAGCATGGTAACAGCGACAAGAGACTATCAAAGGTCCTCTGGAAGAATGATACAGCCAGTCCAACCAGTAGCATCTGTAACAACAGAACACAGCTTCCCAACAACACCACAGGTAAATATCCAGTATTGGATATTACAATTTAACACTTCCTAAAGGTCTGATCAGGAACAATGCCAGAAAGTTGTGTCCCAGGTAGCTGGGGGTGATGGGTGGCAGTACATATTTATGTCTACCTCTCCAAATATGCTGGAAAATGGGATGGTAGGGAAACAATTTGTTTTTAAATTCCCACCCAATGGCCACATACCATGATTGTTATATTTCAACCTTTAAATTATTGTACCATACATAAAAGGGTTGAGATGGGGGGGTGGGGGTAGGCAGGCAGGCGATCACCAAACTTTCCCTAAGTGCACTAATTTGAAGTTTAGTGAAATCATTTTGAATCCTTTGGACTGTGTGTTTAATAGCTCGTAGCTGACCCCATATTGTTATCAGTTACACTTGAATTTAGGCATACGTGAGATGCAATATATTACAGTATTCAAGCAGCAGTTTACAAAGAACAATGAAAACTATATTCCCTATTATTGTCCTTTGGGTAGAAAATATAACCCATTCCCATTCTGTCTACTCATTTACTGGTTACATATGTATGATACCCTGCCTTCCCTTCTGGATTAGAAATACGATAGATCTCCTGGGTTATTCCCCAAATACTGGAACTGTAGAGCTCCATTCATAAGCACACAAAGGTCTGAGGTTAAGCACAGGCCTCAGGCCTCCATTATCTGCATTCTAGCCTTAAGATAAGCCTTTTCTGCATCCATGGTTGATAACGTACAGCCTTCCCGTGGCAGCCATTGAGTGAATGGCCACACACAAGGTGACTCCTACTTGAAGGTGTTGGTTTTGGTCCCTTTTAGCTGAACTTCGGCGAATCTTGATGGAAAAGTCGTTTGGAGAGGGGAGAGGGATCAGTTCTCCCCCGGATGGCCATGTCTGCGGGTTACCAAACTCGACAGAAGACAGTGAAAGCCCTGGCTAAAGTGTTGGAGGACACTCCAAGTGGCGCAGTATCAATTGGCAGAGAGGGTAGCTGCCAATGGAGCATTTGGTGACCTTCATTAAAGATGAATTTCGTCAGCAGCATAAAGAAATGCAGAGTGACTGTTCAAAAGCGATTGAGGGCGCAGTGACACCTCTTCGCAGGATTCTGGAAAGCCGAGAAGAACCTGGAGCGACGATCCAAGAGGTGGAGAAGGTGGTGTCCGACCAGAGTGACTGGACTGTTTCGCTGGAAATGGAGATGCCGATCCTGGGGGACATGTGCAAGACGCAGCGAGCAATGGTGGAAGACCAGGAAAACAGGTCCAGGCGGCAAAATCTTTGGATTGTGGGCCTACAGAGGGAGTGGATGGAAAGAGTGCAACGGGCTACATTTCGAGGAAGCTGGCCAGGACGAGAAGGTACTGGACAAGGCCCCAGAGGTGGATCGGGCCCATAGGCTCCTGAGGCAGATGCCAAGAGTGGGAGAGCCACTGTGGGCGGAAATTATGCATTAGCTCATGGACAAGGAAAAAGTCCTGAGGTGGGCCAGAGCGCAGCAGGATTGCGATTGTGAAGGAAACAGAATTTGGATTTTTCAGGACAATGGGGCTGAGTTGGCCAAGAGCCGGGCGAGGTTCAAGGCCTTCTATGAGTGGCTGTCTCACTCTAATATGCAGATTTGCTAACAAGTGATCTACATCGCAATGTCTCATGAGATCGCATTCGACCTCGCAAGGCATTGCAAACCAGATAGGTTCTTGGAGCGGGGTCTCCTGGCTCTTATCAGCTACGCTGCATTGCGGTGAGCTGCTTTTCGGACTCAGCATGGCCGTTGGATCGTGCTCTCAGTGTGGGCTAAACTGCTGTGAAACTCCCCAGGGCCTAAAAAAGTGACTAATAGTGTTGTTTGATAAGTGGTGGAGAACTCGCTGGCAGAGCCAATGGGGAACACCCTGAAAAACCTGCCACAAATGAACTTATAATTTTTTTCCATTAAATTCCGCCCAACGTTTTGAGTGCAATGTGACGACTTCAGAACTGAAGAGGAAAAATGTGATGCATTATATGCTGTTGAAAAAGGGGGCAGGCGGTCAGATAGAACAGTTTAGAACTGAACTCGGTTATCAGTTTGCCTTCATGGAACAACTACACGCAAGACCATACTTGAAACTGTACATAAGTTAACAGACCAATAAAACTAGCCACCCATTCTAATCCTAACTTCCAGCACACAAGCCTCAAGATCTTGTCAATGAGCCACCACTAATCCAACCTAACAAAACCATATCAAGTACATAATATAACATATTAAAGGGAGGTCAGGGTATGTTAGAAGGTGGGAACAAATAACAAAAGTCAATGTGCAAAGTAAAGAAACAAAGCATTTTTTAAAATTAATTTGTCCAAAGTAAGTGTTAATAGCAGAATAAAGTTCAGCTGTGAAGACAAAAAGATGGGAAAAGATATAAACTCGAGGTATAAAAAAAATCAAAATAGAGGACAGAGTTGGTCTGAAGTTGTTGAACTCAAATGGCGAGTCCAGAAGACTGTACGGTGCCTAATTGGAAGATGAGAGGCGAGATTCTCCGATCCCCCCGCCGGGTCGGAGAATCGCCGGAGGCTGGCGTGAATCCCGCCCCCGCCGGTTGCCGAATTCTCCGGCACCGGATATTCGGCGGGGGCGGGAATCCCGCCGCGCCGTTTGGCGGACCCCCCCCCCCCGCGATTCTCCGGCCCGGATGGGCCGAACTCCCGCTGCTAAAATGCCTGTCCCGCCGGCATAGATTAAACCACCTACCTTACCGGTGGGACAAGGCGGCGCGGGGCGATCTGGCCCCGTGGGGTGCCCCCACGGTGGCCTGGCCCGCAATTGGGGCCCACCGATCCACGGGCGGGCCTGTGCCGTGGTGACACTCTTTCCCTTCTGCCTTCGCCACAGTCTCCACCATGGCGGAGGCGGAAGAGACTCCCTCCACTACGCATGCGCGAGAATGCCGTCAGTGGCCGCTAACGCTCCCGCACATGTGCCGCCCGGAGATGTCATTTCCGCGCCAGCTGGCGGGGCACCAAAGGCCTTTTGCGCCAGCTGGCGGGGCGGAAATTTGGCCGGCGAGAGCCTAGCCCCTTAAGTTGGGGCTCGGCCCCCCAAGATGCGGAGCATTCCGCACCTTTGGGGCAGCGTGATGCCCGACTGATTTGCGCCGTTTTGGGCGCCAGTCGGCGGACATCGCACCGATACCACAGAAATTTGGCCCGAGGTGTTGTTCCTCCAGCTTGTGTTGGGTTTCACCAGAATATTGTTGTTTTACTGAGAACAGAGGAGGCTGAGGGGTGACTTGATTAAGATGTACAAAACTATGAGGGTTCTAGATAGAGTAGACAGGGAAAACTTGTTTCCCCAAGTGGAGGTGGAGCACAGATTCAAGATGCTTGGTAGAAAGATTAGAGGAGATATTAGGAAAAACATTTTCAGCTAGAGGGTGGTAGGGGTATGTGTACCTGAAGTGCCTCAAGGCTACAAGCCAGGTGCTGGAAGGTGGGATTAGAATGGGTGGCTGGTTTTATTTCAACGGCCGCAGACACGGTGGGATGAATGGCTTCTTTCTGTAACATAACCTTTCCATGGCTCTATTGCAGCAGGATGAGGGCAGAACTGTGAGAACGAGAGCAAGGTGGTAAATTGAAATGGGAATTGATCAGGAGATCCGGGTCATGCTTGCAGACTAAGCAGCGGTGTTCCACAAAGCCCAGCCTGCCCAATGTAGAGAAGACAGCATTTTTAATTGAAAGAAGTACAAGTAAAGTGCTGTTTCATCTGGAAAGAGTGTTTGGGGCCTTAGATGGTGAGGAGGGAGGAGGTAAACCTCTTGCGATTGAATGGGAAGGTGCCATGAAAAAAAGGATGAGCTGTTGGGGGTGATAGAGGAGCTGATCAGGATGTTGCGGAGGGAGCAGTCCTTACAGTATGCTGACAAAGAATGCGAAAGAAAGATTTGTTTGGTGGTGGTGGCAGAAATGGCAGAGGATGATCTTTTGAACAAAGAGTCTAGTGAGGTGTCAAGTGAAGACAAGGGGAACCTTATTGTCGTTTTGGTAGGGAGGGGAAGGGGTGGGGAAAGACATATGGTAAATGGGTCGGATACGGTTGAAGGCTCTGGGCCCTGTGGGGGGGTGGTAGTCTCGGGTCAGGAAAGAGAAAGACATATCGGAGTGCCACAGTGGAAGGTAGTGTCAGGTGAGAGTACCTTTAAGAAATGGGTGTTTATTAATGGGTGCATATATAAATATCTGTAGTGAGGGTACCTTTAAGAAATGGGTGTTTACTACTGCAGTGATGTCAGAGAGGGGGTGGAGCTGGGCTGTCTGTCAGCTTTTTACTTTTGTTTTTGAGCAGACTGCAGGGTGTGTTTTAGTTTCGTTTTCAGAGCTGGATAGCTGCCGCCACAGCCAGAAGGTGTATGAATCTCTCTCTGTAATCTAAAGACTGTTAATCGATCCTGGTGATTTTAAACTAATAACAGTAGTGACTTTAACCTGATGTGCTTCTGGTAAAAGGTGTTTTAAGTCGTATGGATGTTGAAAGGAAAGCTTAAAGGTTTACTTAGTGTTGTAGTCTTTGGGGGTTGTATTTGAATTAATGGTTGCTAAGACGTTCACTGTATGTTTCAAAAAGGTTAACTTGAGTTCATAGAGTAAACATTGTTTTGCTTTAAAAAGTACTTTCCCATTTCTGCAGTACCACGCCTGTAGAGTGGGCTGTGTGCTCCCCATAACACAATCTAGTAAACGTTGTGGGTCAGGTGAACTCCATGATACACTTTGGGGTTCTCTAAACGCGGGTCCAAACAAGGGGGATAAAAGTCTAGCTATTGGATTGGCTTAGTGAACTTAAAGACAGTGAGGCGTGAGCATATTGTGGGTGCTTTTCAGGTGTGGTATTTTAGTTTAAGTCAGGAGTGTGTTGTGGACAATGGTTCTTTCAGAGGCTCAGAAGTTTTTGGGGGTGGAGACGGTCACACGCAGTACCTTATGGACAGAGACTAAAAGCAGACTTTTAGATTTGGCTAAAACATTGCAGTTAACATAACCTGATAAAATGAGAAAAAATGAGGTAATTATGGCAGTGGCTAAGCATTTAAAGTTGTCTGAGATACAGTTTGACTCATTGGAAATGGCAAAAATTCATTTACAACTTCAACGAATGGAACATGAGAAAGAATTAAAGCAGCTTGAATATGAAAGAGAGGAAAAAGAAAGAGAGAGAGAGAGCACGGAAAAAGAAAGAGAAAGAGATAGAGCGTAAAGAGAAAGAGAGAGAGAGGTAAAAGAAAAGGAGAGGGAATAAAGGAGAAAAGAAAGAATAGCCCTAGCAGAACAAAAAGAAAGAGAAAGGGAGATACAGATCAGGGAAAAAGAAAAAGAGAGAGAGTTTGAACTTCAGAAAATGGCCATGAAACATGACAGTCAGTTAAAATTGGCAGACAGAAAGGGAAACGTACAGTTGGAGGATAGTGATGAGGATGTGAGAAAGAGCATCAAAGTCGAAGGCTTGGTGGGGATCTATTTAAATATGTCCAAGCATTGCCAAGGTTTGACGAGAAGGAGGTAGAAGCCTTTTTCATTTCATTTCAAATGAAATGGCCACAGGACATGTGGATATTACTGATTCAAACAAAGCTGGTAGGTAGGGCTAGTGAAGTGTTTGCATCTCTACCGGAGGAGTTATCTGGGACGTATGAGGAGGTGCAAAGATCCATCTTAGGTGCATATGAACTAGTGCCTGAAGCTTACAGACAAAGGTTTAGAAATTTAAGGAAATAATTTGGTCAAACATACATGGAGTTTGAAAGGCTCAAACAGAGTAATTTTGATAGGTGGATAAGGGCTTTGAAAATAGACCAAACATATGAAGCTCTCAGAGAAATTGCACTTTTGGAGGAGTTTAAAAATTCAATTCCTGATGTAGTGAGAACTCAGGTGGAAGAGCAGAGGGCTAAAACTGCGAGATTAGCAACAGAAATGGCAGATGATTATGAATTAGTTCATAAATCAAAGCTTGGTTTCCGACATCAGTTTCAGCCTGTGAGGGATAGAAACTGAGGACATGAGAAATACTCAAGTGGTAAAGGTAAAGGTGATCTGATGGGAGATAATAAGGAGAGTGTACCTCAGATTAAAAAAGAAATCCAGGAGGGTGGAAGAGACATGAAAAGTTTCAAATGTTTTCACTGTAATAAACTAGGCCATGTAAAGTCAGACTGTTGGTTGTTGAAGAGAAGCACTGGGAAGGCTGATGTGGTAAAACAGGATAAGACAGAGGGGTTTGTTAAAGTGGTGGAGGAAAGCCCAAGTGAAGCAAAGGAGGTGCAAAAGATTGTACAGACTGATCGAGAGGTGATTGATAAGAAGGTGCCAGATCATTTTAAAGAATTTACTTGTGTGGGTAATGTTTACTCATGTGTATCAGGAGGAGCAGGTAAAGAAGTCACAATTTTAAGAGATAAGGGAGCCAGTCAATCTTTAATGGTAAGAGATGAGGAGTTATGTAGTTTGGGAAGAATGTTGCCAGAAAAGGTGGTAATATGTGGAATTCAGGGTGAGAGGAGTAGTGTTCCATTATATAAGGTAAGGTTGGAAAGTCCAATGAAGAGTGGTGAAGTGGTAGTAGGAGTAATAGAGAAACTATCTTTTCCAGGAATACAGTTTATCTTGGGTAATGATATAGCTGGATTGCAGGTGAGAGTGATGCCTACTGTGGTTGATAAGCCAGTGGAAAATCAGACAACTGAAGTGTTGAAGGACGAATATCCTGGGATTTTTCTGGATTGTGTAGTAACAAGGTCACAAAGTCACAGGTTAAGACAAGAGGAGAAATCAAAGAGACTTCCGGTTGCGGTGATGCTGAGCTAGCCGCACGTTTCGGCGGCTCCAGCTCCGACGGACCTTCGGGCTCTTTTAAGAGCCCCAACGGGTAATTTTTTGATGACCCAACCCGGTGTGGGGTGTGTGAGAAGGGAGTCCCCCCCAAACGAAGGAGGAAAAAACCGGCGGCGGCGGCTGCAGCCCGAGGAATCGTCGACCAAAAGATCAGAGGGAGAGAAGTACAAGATGGCGGCGGAGAAAGCGCAGGCGACATGGGGGCCTGAGCAGGATGAAATCGTGAGACGGTGCGTCGAGCTGCTGAAGAGGGAGGTGCTGACCCCGATGCTACAGGCAATTGAGGGGCTCAAGGAGACATTAAAGACCCAGGAGACAGAGCTCCGCGTGGTGGAGCAGAAGGTGACAGATATTGAGGACGAGAGCCTGGGCCTGGCGGTTAAGACTCAGACGCACGAGGCACTTCATAAAAAGTGTACTGAAAGGATCGAGGCCCTAGAAAACGGAGCGCGAAGGAAGAACCTTCGGTTACTGGGTCTCCCTGAGGGTGTGGAAGGAGTGGACTGTGGAGCGTACGCAAGTACGATGCTGAGCTCACTGATGGGTGCTGAGGCCCCTACGGGCCCCATGGAGGTGGAGTGGGCAAATCGGATTCCGTCGAGAAGACCAGAAGCGGGAGAACCACCGAGGGCGATAATCGTGCGATTTTACCGCCTTAAAGACAGAGAAGAGGTCCTGAGATGGGCTAAAAAGGTGCGGAGTAGCAGATGGGAGAATGCTGTGGTACGGATATACCAGGATTGGAGTGCGGAGGTGGCGAGAAGGAGGGCGAGCTTCAACCGAGCCAAAGAGGTGTTGCATAAAAGGAAGGTGAAGTTTGGGATGCTGCAGCCGGCAAGACTATGGGTCGCGTATCAGGAGAGACACCATTATTTCGAGACGGCGGAGGAAGCATGGTCCTTCATCGAAGAAGAGAAATTGGATCGGAACTGAGGGACTGATGCTGCAGGAAATGTTATTGTTATTGATTTTGTTAATGTTATGGTTGAAGTTAATTGAGAAGCAAACTGGGAAGGGGGGAGACATTGGGGAAATGTGGGCGCCGGTGAGGGGGGAAAGACGGGACATAGTCGGAGAATGGGGAAGGGGAGGGGGAGGGGAACGGGAGCTGCGCCATAAGAGGCGGGTCAGGTAAAGGGATGTTCCCGCGCCAGAAAGAATAAGGCGGGAAGACAGGCGCAAGGCGGATGGGAGTTCCCCCACACGGGGGGGGGGGGGGGGTCGAGGAGTGAGCAGGAGTAGCCGGGGTCAGTTGAAGTCAGCTGACTTACGGAAGTGATATGGGGGGAGCAATCATGCTAGATAGGGATCTAGCGGGGGGGGGGGGGGGGGGGGACACAACTGGGTTGCTGCTGCGGAAATCCAAAAGGAAATGGCTAAAGAGTGGGTGGGCGGGGATGGTGTGCGACGCTGGGGGAGCGAGCAGGAGCGCAGAGGCGGGATATGGGACTGGCCTAGAGAAGGTAATGGCTAGTCAACACGGGAGGGGGGCAGGTAGCCCCCTAGTGAGGCTGATCACGTGGAACGTGAGAGGCCTGAACGGACCGATAAAAAGGGCCCGAGTGCTCGCGCATTTGAAAGGACTAAGGGCAGACGTGGTTATGCTCCAAGAGACGCACCTAAAGGTGGCGGACCAAGTTAGGCTAAGGAAAGGATGGGTGGGACAGGTGTTCCACTCAGGACTGGACACAAAGAACAAAGGGGTGGCCATTTTGGTGGGGAAACGGGTAGCATTTGAAGCAAAGAACATCGTAGCAGATAGTGGAGGTAGATATGTAATGGTGAGTGGTAGGCTGGAGGGAATGGAGGTCGTGTTGGTTAATGTGTATGCCCCAAATTGGGACGACGCGGGATTTATGAGACGGATGCTAGGGCGTATACCGGACCTGGAGGTAGGAAACTTGATTTTAGGAGGAGACTTTAATACGGTGCTGGACCCGGGGCTAGATAGATCCAGCTCAAGGACCGGAAGAAGGCCGGCAGCGGCCAAGGTACTTAAGGGGTTTATGGACCAAATGGGGTGAGTGGATCCATGGCGATTTCTTAGACCTAGGGCTAGGGAGTTTTCCTTCTTCTGCCATGTCCATAAAGTGTACTCCCGGATAGATTTTTTTGTTTTGGGAAGGTCGTTGATCTCTAGGGTGGAAGAAGCTGAGTACTCAGCCATAGCGGTTTCGGATCATGCCCCACATTGGGTGGACCTGGAATTAGGAGAGGACAGGGAGCAGAGAACACTCTGGCGATTAGATGTGGGACTGATGGCGGATGAGGGAGTGTGTGCAAGAGTGCGGGGGTGTATTGAGAGATACCTGGAGGTCAATGACGACGGCGAGGTCCCTGTGGGAGTGGTTTGGGAAGCACTAAAAGCGGTGGTCAGAGGAGAGCTGATCCCTCTTGGGGCCCACAAAAGGAAAACAGAGGCCAAGGAAAGGGAAAGATTACTGGGGGAAATTTTAAGGGTGGACAGGGAATTTGCAGAGACCCCGGAGGAGGAATTGTACAGGGAGAGGAGACGACTCCAGACGGAGTTTGACCTTCTGACCACCAGAAAGGCGGAGGTACTGTGGAGGAAGGCACAGGGGAGGAGGTATGAATATGGGGAAAAGGCTAGTCGCCTGTTGGCGCATCAATTGCGAAAGAGGGCAGCAGCGAGGGAGATAGGAGGAATTAGAGACGAAAAGGGAGACACGGTGCGAAGGGCAGGAAAGATAAATGAGGTGTTCAAGACCTTCTATGAGGAACTGTATAGGTCTCAACCCCCAGAGGGAGAGGAGGGGATGCGGCAGTTCCTGGACCAATTGAGGTTCCCGAAAGTGGAGGAGCAGGAGTTGGTAGGCCTGGGGGCACCGATTGAGGTGGACGAGGTTATTAAGGGACTGGGAAGCATGCAAGCAGGGAAGGCCCCGGGGCCAGACGGGTTCCCGGTGGAATATTACAGAAAATATGTGGACTTGTTGGCCCCGTTGATGGCGAGGACGTTCAATGAGGCCAGGGAAGGGGGGACTCTACCCCCGACGATGTCGGAGGTGACGATATCGCTAATTTTGAAGAGGGACAAAGATCCGTTGCAGTGCGGGTCCTATAGACCTATTTCACTATTGAATGTGGACGCCAAACTGCTGGCAAAGGTACTGGCATCGAGGATAGAGGACTGTGTCCCGGGGGTGGTGCACGAAGACCAGACAGGGTTCGTAAAAGGGAGACAACTGAATGTTAACGTGCGACGACTATTAGGGGTGATAATGATGCCCCCAGTGGAGGGGGAGGCAGAGATAGTGGCGGCAATGGACGCAGAGAAGGCATTTGATAGGGTGGAGTGGGAGTATCTATGGGAAGTGTTAAGGAGGTTTGGGTTTGGGAACGGGTTTATTAGCTGGGTTAGACTTCTTTATGGGGCTCCAACGGCAAGCGTAGTTACAGGTCGACATAGATCGGAGTATTTCCGACTATATAGGGGAACAAGACAGGGATGCCCGCTGTCTCCATTGTTGTTCGCATTGGCAATTGAAGCTCTGGCCATGGCGTTGAGAGACTCCAGGAAATGGAGAGGGGTGATTAGAGGGGGAGAAGAACACCGAGTCTCGTTATACGCGGATGACCTATTGTTATACGTGTCGGACCCAGCGGGGGGGATGATAGAGGTTATGCGAATTTTGAGGGGGTTCGGGGAATTCTCGGGGTATAGGCTAAACATGGGGAAGAGTGAATTATATGTGATACATCCAGGGGACCAGAGTAGAGAGATAGTAGGCTTGCCGCTAAGGAAAGTGGAAAGAAACTTCCGATACATGGGGATTCAGATCGCTAGGAGCTGGGGAACCTTGCACAGACTTAATCTGACACGGCTGGTAGAACAATTGGGGGAGGACTTCAAGAGGTGGGACATGCAGCCTCTATCGCTGGCGGGCAGGGTGCAAGCAATTAAGATGATGGTCCTCCCGAGGTTCTTATTTGTATTTCAATGTCTCCCTATATTAATCACCAA
The DNA here is from genome assembly GCF_047496885.1 of Scyliorhinus torazame. NCBI lineage: Eukaryota > Metazoa > Chordata > Chondrichthyes > Carcharhiniformes > Scyliorhinidae > Scyliorhinus > Scyliorhinus torazame. Next base: position 94,191,626 of record NC_092708.1, read on the forward strand.
GACCTTTTTTAATAAAATAGACAGGAGCATCACGAGCTTCGTGTGGGCAGGGAAAGTTCCGAGAGTAAGGAGGGGGTTCCTTCAGCGTAGTAGGGACAGAGGAGGATTGGCACTACCGAACTTGGGCGATTACTATTGGGCCGCCAAAGTGGCAATGGTACGTAGATGGATGATGGATAGTGAGGGAGCGGCGTGGAAAAGACTGGAGAGAAAGTCCTGTAAAGGGACGAGTTTAGAGGCGCTGGTGACGGCGCCGCTACCGTTCTCACCTAAAAAGTTTACCACGAACCCGGTGGTGGCGACAACACTGAATATCTGGGGACAGTGGAGGTGACAGAGAGGGGTGCGGGGAGCCCTGGTGGGGTCCCCTATCAGGAACAACCATAGGTTCGCCCCAGGAAGAATGGATGGAGGATTTCAGAGCTGGTACCAGTTGGGAATTAGGAGGGTGGGAGATTTATTTATAGATGGGACTTTTGCGAGCTTGGGAGCATTGGAGGAAAAGTATAAGTTGCCCTGGGGAAATGGACTATATTAATGTACCTGTTTGTGTGTGTTGTTTTTTTTTAAACGAAAAAGTATATTTACTGTGTGCATTTCTTAAAGGATAGTGAAAAGGTGAAAAATGAAACCACCTTGAAGTTGATGGTTTATTTTTTTTTCTTGGGGGGAGTAGTCATGTGAGAGTACCTTTCAGAAATGCGTGTTTATAAATGGGTGTGTACAAAAATATCTGTAGTGAGAGAACCTTTAAGAAATGGGTGTTTACTACTGCAGTGATGTCAGAGAGTGGGTTGTCTGTCAGCTTTTTACTTTCGTTTTTGAGCAGGCGTGTTTTAGTTTCGTTTTCAGAGCTGGATAGCTGCAGTCACAGCCAGAAGGTGTATGAATCTCTCTCTCTGTAATCTAAAGACTGTCAATCGATCCTGGTGATTTTAAACTAATAACAGTAGTGACTTTAACCTGATGTGCTTCTGGTAAAAGGTTTTTTAAGTCGTATGGATGTTAAAAGGAAAGCTTAAAGGTTTACTTAGTGTTGTAGTCTTTGGGGGTTGTATTTGAATTAATGGTTGCTAAGATGTTCACTGTATGTTTCAAAAAGGTTAACTTGAGTTCATAGAATAAACATTGTTTTGCCTTAAAAAATACTTTTCCATTTCTGCTGTTCCACACCTGTAGAGTGGGCCGTGTGCTCCCCATACCACAATCTATTAAAAGTTGTGGGTCAGGTGAACTCCATGATACACTTTGGGGTTCTCTAAACCCTGGCCCATAACAGTAGCATCATCAGAACAGAGACAGAGAAACTGGGAGAGGGCTTTCTGATTACTTATTTTTAGGCCCGATTAATTTTCTAAGCCACAATTTGAACAGTTACTGGTGGAAATGCACATCATGTTATAATAAAGGGGCAGATGTTATTAATTATTGCTCTCAGATCATTTGAATTCAGTTCAAGCCTACTGAGGACATAAATCTGAAATTCCCCTGATATCTTGACATGCCCATCATGTCTGACCCCAGAAAATGTCAGGGGCAAAATGTTGACCTGCAGTAACCATGGACCACATGCCAGTAGCCTTTGGGATCAATTTGGTAAGTTCTGCAATGGAAGACAAGGGGCGTCATTCTCCGACCCCCTGCCGGGTCGGAGAATGGCCGTTGGCCGCCGTGAATCCCGCCCCCGCCGAAGTCTCCGAAGGGAGAAAAGTCGGCGGGGCGTTAATGGCGCCGCTGCCGCGGAGAATGTCACGGGTCTGCGCAAGGCAGCCGATTTTCGGCCTGCCGATATTCTCCCTTCCGGGTGGGCCGAAGCCCCGTCGACGTGATGACCGTTCATGTCGACGTGAATCAAACCTCCTTTTCATCGGCGTGACCCGGTGCTCCAGGCTCACGCCGACCAGCGAGGAGGTGAGTGACGGCCTGGGGGGTTGGCTCTGGGCAGGAAATGGCGTGGCCGCAGACTGATTGCGTGAGGAGAGGTGTGTCTCGGCTTGTGTGTGTGTGTGTGCGGCGGGGGGGGGGGGGGGGGGGGGGGCGGTTAGAGAAGGCTGGGCTCCGGGGGAGTGCCGGGAGGGGGTCCGTGCTGGGGTGGAGGTTGGGGGTTGGGGGGTCCGTGCCGGGGTGGAGGTTGGGGGGGTTCCGTGCTGGGGTGGAGGTTGGGGGTTGGGGGGGGTCCGTGCTGGGGTGGAGGTTGGGGGGGGGGTCCGTGCCGGGGTGGAGGTTGGGGGTTGGGGAGGGGGTCCGTGCCGAGGAGGGTGATGGGAGGGCAAATGAGTTGGTCCACCTGGCCAGGTGCCAGCCTCCAACAGTTGGACCCATGCGGTCCATGCCACCTGGCTGGGGGGAGGAGGGGATATGGGCAATGATGACATGTCGTCGTTCCCCTCCCCCCCACCAGGCCGTCATGTTTTCAGACCATCCAGCGATGTTGGCCGCCGTGGTGGCAGCCGCTCATGTCTATGTTGCCCTGGATGAGGAGGAGGAGGAGGAGGAGGAGGAGCGTGCCAGAGAGGCGGCGCAGGCTGCCGCAGAGGGGCAGGCGGCAGCCGCCCAGGCTGGAGGGACACCTGACCGACAGGACGAGGAGGGGGAGGAGGACGTCGCGGCCCCACGGCAACGGAGGCACCCGAGGGCGCCCCGTGTGTACCGGCCCCGGCAGTCATACCAGGACCTCACGGACCGGGAATGCAGGAGGAGACTCCGGATGAGCCGGGAAACCGTGGCACACATCTGCCACCTGCTGGCACACCTGTCACCGCGTGGCACTGGCGGGGGACACCCTCTCCCCGTGTCTGTCAAGGTTACGGTGGCCCTGATCTTTTATGCAATGGGGTCATTCCAGGCACCGAGTGGGGACCTGTCCGGCATATCGCAGACATCGGTGCATCGGTGCATCCGGGCAGTGACAGATGCCCTTTATGCCATGGCGCACCGCTACATCCGCTTCCCCGTGGACCGGGCCAGCCAAGATGCCCGGGCCGTGGGCTTCTCTGCCGTTTCCGGGTTCCCCATGGTCCAGGGCGCGATCGATGGGATGCACGTCGCCGTGCGGCCACCTGCAGATAACAGGGCCGTGTTCACTAATAGGAAGGGGACCTATTCGATGAACGTACAGGTGGTCTGCGACCACCGCATGATGATCCTGCACGTCTGCGCCCATCACCCAGGCAGTGTACACGACTCATTCGTGTTGTCGCGGTCATCCATCCCCGGCATGTACGAGGGACGCCATCCCCGGCTGAGGGGCTGGTTGCTGGGCGACAGGGGCTACCCATTGCGATCGTGGCTGATGACGCCTATACGGAGGCCACGCAATGAGGCGGAGAACCGCTACAATGATGCCCATGTAGCGACAAGGGGAGTGATCGAGAGGTGCTTTGGCGTGCTGAAGATGCGTTTCAGGTGCCTGGACTTCTCTGGGGGCGCCCTCCAGTATCGGTCAGATAGGGTCGGCCGCATCATTGTGGTGTGCTGCGTCCTGCACAACATAGCCCAGCAGAGGGGCGATGTGCCGCAGGCAGAGGAGGGCGGAGTGGAGGAGCAGCAGGAAGAGGCGCAGTCCTCCCCAGATGAGGGGGATGGGGGCAATGGTCAGGGCAGACGGGGTAGACACAGGCGGGTGGCTGTCCACCGTTACCGGCTGGCCCAGCGGGCACGGGACTGACTGATAGCCGCCCGCTTCACTGACTAGATGGGCGTGGGAATCGGGTAGTATGGCCACAGACCGCACACCATGGCAACAGCTGACCACCCACACCCCCCAACCATCCACCCACCCAGCACCCTCACCCCCCTCCCCAACCCCACACACCCCACCCGCATGCACACCACCCCCCCCCCCAATTGCCGATCCACCGGCGGCACAACGGGCCGGGCTCACCCAGTTGCGGGTGGACACGTGTCTATCGCAGGCCATGGAGGATGATGACAACCCGCCCTCCGATGAGCTCCTGGCTCTACATCGTTGGACTATGTCTGACCCATGGCCACAGTACCACCATCCACCCGGACCATCCCTGCTGTGACACTGCAGCGCACGGTCCCGTCCTCTGCCCGGGGGATGTTGATGGCGGCCCAGGGGGAAGGGGGCAGACTCACCTGGGGCTGAGGTAAGACCACCCGTCACACACACACTTGCGCTCAACATACATGACACGCCCGCACACTTTGGACAGAGCACAAAGGCAGCTTCGGTAGGTGTAACATTGACTTTAATAACCAAAGGAGTTCATGCACGTGCCCTAGCCCCTAAAACTCATCTGTGCCCTGCACCCGTGCCAACTTACTCAGTGTCTAATTGTTTGGCCTTACGGGCCCTTTGACTACGTCTACGTGGTTCCCCAGACGGTACAGCAGAACTGGAGGTGGACTCCTGTGATTCCTGCCCTCTGACACTGGATCCCTTTGGCGGCCGTTTCCTGGGGCGTCCTGGCCTAGATGGGCCAGGCTGCGGCCCGGGTGACTGGGATGGCGAGCTGCCAGCCTGTCCTGCCCGTTGCCCACCCGATGCACCTGGGACGGAAGGGGGGGAGTCCGAGGTGTCGCGGTGTACCGGGACCTCCCCTACAGAGGGAGCCGGGACGGACCACACCACCTCCTCCTCCCTCGGGGCCCGATGGCCCCCAGGCCTCTACATGGGTGGGGGATGCGAACGGACTGGCCATCCGACGCGCCCCCGACATCTGGCGCTGCCAGTCCTGGAGGCCCGTGCTGGTAGCGACAGGGGTCTGCAGGTTTGCAGCCATGGAGCCCAGGGGGTTGTCAAACCCTGTCTGTGACAGTGCGACGCCGGCTCGCACATGGCCACTGGCGCTGATGCCCTCAGCGATGGCCTGCTGAGACTGGGCCATGGCCTGCAGAGACTGGGCCATGGCCTGCAGAGACTGGGCTATGGCCTGCTGAGACTGGGCCATGGCCTGCTGAGACTGGGCTATGGCGTTGAGCGCCTCTGCCATCTGGCGCTGGCACTGGCTCATGGCCTCCTGTGAGAGGGCAGCCATTTCCTGGGCCACAGACGCCGCCTGCACGGAAGGCCCCAGGCCTCGCAAACCGTTCCCCATGTCTGACACCGTCGCACCCATTGCCTCCAACGCGGACGCCACCCGTGCGGTGTCAGCCTGGGTGGCACGCATGACCGGGACCACTCCCAGCTCCTGGACGTGGGTGGACTCCTCCACCTGCGACCGCAGCCGCCGCAAGCTACCCGTCACCATATTCGCTCGTCTCCGTGTCGGTGGTTGCATCGGATCTATGTGTGGGTGTGGTAACTGCAGGAACCCGGCATCCATCTGGGCGGCAGATGTTCGCTTGGCCTGGGCTGCCCTCCGACCGCCCGGTCCCTCTGCTGCTCCTACCTCCACCTGCTGTACCGGGACGGCTGTGTTGTGCGCACCAGTGAGTGTACCAGACGCCTCATCACTAAAGTGCCCAACCGTGGTGAGTGTTTCTGCGATGGTGGAGGGTGTTGGTGACAGCAGTGGCGTTGTGTCGTGCTCTTCGTCCCACTCTGACTCCATGGCACTTTGGGGTGGGGGTTCGTCTCCACCCATCCACTCTGAGTCACTGTCCGGTATTTCGTCTTCCCGAACCCGGGTAGTGCCGTCCCGGGTAGTGCTGTCCCGGGTAGGGGTGTCCTGGGTAGTGCTGTCCCGGGTAGTACTGTCCCGGGTAGGGGTGTCCTGGGTAGTGGTGTCCCGGGTAGGGGTGTCCTGGATAGTGGTGTCCTGGGTAGTGGTGTCCTGGCTCGGATGTGACGGGGGCCTGTGGCTGCCCCCCTCATCGCTGGGTGGTCGCTCCCGCACGTGACGGGGGTGTCGTCTCCCTGTTGCTCCAGGTCTCTCCGTCTCCCGTGGTGTGCGAGGGGCATCCTGCAGGCGTCGCATGCTGGAGGGTCCGGGTCTCTCCGTCTCCCGTGGTCTCCGAGGGGCATTCTGCGGGCGTCGCATGCTGGAGGGTCCGGGTCTCTCCGTCTCCCGTGGTCTCCGAGGGGCATCCTGCGGGCATCGCATGCTGGAGGGTGCGGGTCTCTCCGTCTCCTGTGGTCTCCGAGGGGCATCCTGCAGGCGGTGTGCATCTGCAGGGATGGGTGCCTGGACGTTTGGTCCTGCGATACACAATGAAGCATGCATGGTTAGACATCAGGCAGTGATCAGGTGATACGGGGAGGGGGATATAGGGGAGGGGGGATATGGGGACGGGCTGTTGGTGGCTCACTTGCTCGTGGGCCCCCGACCTCTGCATCAGCAACCTCCCGGTCCTCAGGTCCGCCAGCCAGTTCCAGGGCCCTTTCCTCATGTACGGTCAGTGGCCTCTCATCAGCGGGCCCTCCTCCAGTCCTCACATGCTCCCTATTGTTGTGTGCACGCTTCTCCTGTGGGGGGGGGGGGGGGGGGGGGGGGGGGGGGGGGGGGGGGGGGTGGTGGCAGGGGTAAAAGGCAACAGTGTTAGGCAGGTATATGAATGCACGCCATCGGTTGCGCGTGCATTGCAGAGGTTAAGGTTAGGGTTGGATTCACTTGGGGATATGGGGGAGGGGGGATATGGGGGAGGGGGGATATGGGGGAGGGGGGATATGGTGGATATGGGGGAGGGGGGATATGGGGAGGGGGGATATGGGGGAGGGGGGATATGGGGGAGGGGGGATATGGTGGATATGGGGGAGGGGGGATATGGGGAGGGGGGATATGGGGGAGGGGGGATATGGGGGGGGATGTGGGGGAGGGGGGATATGGGGGAGGGGGGATATGGGGAGGATCACCCTGCCTGCTCTGACGAGGTCGTTCACCTTCTTGTGGCACTGGGTGCCTGTCCGTGGTGTCAGGGCCACAGCGGTGACGGCCTCTACCACTTCCCTCCACAGACGCCGGCTGTGGCGTGGGGCAACTCTGCGGCCGTGCCCGGGATACAGGGCGTCCCTCCTCTGCTCCACCGCGTCCAGGAGCGCCTCCACATCGCGTGACTCGAACCTCGGGGCTGAGCGACGGCCAGCCATCCAGTCGGGTGTTGCGGTCGGGTGTTCCGGTCAGGTGGGGGGGAGCTGCGCGGCCTTATGAGCCGTCACGCCGTGCAGCGCGTATGACGCTGCACGGCATGAACCACTGCGCAAGCGCGGATCCCGTTACGTCGCTGCTAGCCCATTTCGGGCCGGAGACTATCGTCCCATTTTTATGACGTGACGCAAGTGGGATTTGCGCCGTTTTTTGCGCCGATCGGCGGACTTTCCGCCGATAACAGAGAATTTCGCCCAAGATCTCAAGCTAACTAATCAAATGTAGCAAAAAATGCTGTATCCACACTAGTATACAATCTGCTGGATCATTTATTGTAACATTCCTATTTCAGGTTTTACTTTTTTCTCTCTTTCAGAGCCCAGAATTTTTAGACTTTGAAAAATCCAAATTGAAATCCAAAGAGTCTTTGTCCAGTGGGGTTCATCTCAACACAATATCAGAAGACAATTTTGCCACGTTTTTGGACCAAGAACAAAAACAAAATTCACGGTCTCAAGAGCAACAGTCACAATCCTTTCTGCGTCCAATGCGACACCCTTCGTTACCGGACTCCTCACTAAGCACCATGGGACTGCTGGGCCTTCATAGGCATCTGTCAGATCCTGGTCTTCCAGGCAAATAGCCAATTAATACTCTGCATCTCAGTAGGTTTGCTGCTTTGAGTGGCTGTTTTCCTATTTATGAATAGCATCCTCCATGTATGACTCAGGGGTCTACAATGATACTGTCATATGCAAAAGCACTGTAGATTCACATCAGCTCTGAGCTCACAATGTTAAAGTTCCTCTTTGATGATGACCTGAAAGCTTCAATAAGAATACATTTAAAATGTTGCACTGCCAGTAATCTAAGGCACCTTAAGTGATAACAAGCCTGAATGCATGCCATTACATTGGTCTCTGTGTTGCATGAATTTAGTTTGAACTCAAACTAGAGGTTTCAATGGGTGGGGGGTGGGGGGGGAAGGGAGAATGATGTCTGTTAATGTAACTCTGACAGGCAGAGGCTGCAGTTCTGATCTGAACTAGATAATATTACTTGAAATAACAGCTACTGTAAGCACACTGAGCTCATAGCTCTTTCAAATAAGTGGGAACTGTACATTTTGTGCTTAAAATAGCACTTGACCATTCCACTAAGCTCATTAAAGTTAATTTTTTTCTTTTTCCTCCAACATTGCTATTCTGTGAAAGAATGGGAAAATACAATTGAATCTTCATAGTGAAGAAAAATATGATTCAAGTTACATTATAGGAGTCTAGCAGTGGCCTGAAAGACAGGCATCCAAGTGTGGAATTCAACCCTTAATTTTTGAGCAAGACTTGACAGATTTGGCTTTAACACTGATTACTGAAGGTCCATAAGTCTGAAGTGCAATAAATATTTTTGTACATCTGATGCTTGGCTCACATGGTAGTATTTGTTTGATTAAGATTATATTTACAGAATTCTCACAAACAACTCCATGGCAAACTATGAAGGCATTCACTTCAAGCAGCTCAACAGATCAGATGAATTGGTTACTCCTAGTTGTCTTACCATTGATTAATCATCTTAATAATACTGATGGCTAAGAAATAGGATTTTTTTCTCATTTAAGTGGCTCAAATTTTAAAATTGGAAACATTTGTTTTTACTTCATATTTACTTCAATATTATCACAATTGGCTTAAATACCATGAGTTTTCCCCAACCATATTAAATGACATCTTGAAATACTTCCCAAGGATCAAATGTGCCGGCATTGCAATTTTTGTCATTGTTGTGGTTATTTTGGGTAACATGGGCAAAGGTCAGAGCATTGCCTGTCTTAATCAATTTAACATTCAATGATATTGCTCCAGAATTCACCAAAGTATACAACTAAAAACATAACTATGGCATTTTGAATGTGAATACATAGGGATAGGGGAAACAAAAAGAATCCTTATTCATTAACAGAGGGATTGAATTTAAGAGCCGTGAGGTGATGATGCAGCTGTACAAAACTTTGGTAAGGCCACATTTGGAGTATTGTGTACAGTTTTGGTCGCCTCATTTTAGGAAGGATGTGGAAGCTTTGGAAAAGGTGCAAAGAAGATTTACCAGGATGTTGCCTGGAATGGAGAGTAGGTCTTACGAGGAAAGGTTGAGGGTGCTAGGCCTTTTCTCATTAGAACGGAGAAGGATGAGGGGCGACTTGATAGAGGTTTATAAGATGATCAGGGGAATAGATAGAGTAGACAGTCAGAGACTTTTTCCCCGGGTGGAACAAACCATTACAAGGGGACATAAATTTAAGGTGAAAGGTGGAAGATATAGGAGGGATATCAGAGGTAGGTTCTTTACCCAGAGAATAGTGGGGGCATGGAATGCACTGTTTGTGGAAGTAGTTGAGTTGGAAACATTAGGGACCTTCAAGCAGCTATTGGATAGGTACATGGATTACGGTAAAATGATATAGTGTAGATTTATTTGTTCTCAAGGGCAGCACGGTAGCATTGTGGATAGCACAATTGCTTCACAGCTCCAGGGTCCCAGGTTCGATTCCGGCTTGGGTCACTGTCTGTGCGGAGTTTGCACGTCCTCCCCGTGTCTGCGTGGGTTTCCTCCGGGTGCTCCGGTTTCCTCCCACAGTCCAAAGATGTGCGAGTTAGGTGAATTGGCCAATGATAAATTGCCCTTAATGTCCAAATTGCCCTTGGTGTTGGGTGGAGGTGTTGAGTTTGGGTAGGGTGCTCTTTCCAAGAGCCGGTGCAGACTCAAAGGGCCGAATGGCCTCCTTCTGCACTGTAAATTCAATGATAATCTATGATTAATCTAGGACAAAGGTTCGGCACAACATCGTGGGCCGAAGGGCCTGTTCTGTGCTGTATTTTCTATGTTCTATGTTCTTATTATCAAACCATATTACTCAATACCAGAGTGACATTTCAAAAACTGTTGAGTTCTTGTACCTTATCTTGTACAGCATAAGCCATCTGCTCTGAAAAATCTTTGTGAGACCATGAACCAATTTAGGACCACAGAATGTCCGAAGGGAATATTCAAAAGGGAACAGCTGACCACAGGATTACTCCAGACCTGGAACTTATAAATAGAATGAATGCTATTTTTTATAGTTTCCTTAGACACATTCTTAACATATCATAGTTTTATTTAAAGTAATTAGATTTCAGTTATTTTTGTCATTCTCTCTGCGAATAACTGGGAATTAGTACAAGTGCCATAAGATCTGTGAACTTATATTTGGTAAGAACCTTGCAATAAGCAGATAGCTTCTATCATTAAGGGTAAGTTAAGTTTATGGAGCCATCTGTACTGCATTAGAAACATAAGGACAAAGGATTCACTCGACCAAAGCCCATCGAGTTCACCTGGTGCCACCCTAGTAGTCATGTAATACAATAGATTTGAGTTGTTGACTAATCAATAGCAATGAATCTCTAGTAATTGGTCCCAGACATGAGGTCCTGGATTTTCACTGATGTCAGGATGATGCAGAAGTCCATTAAAAATAGCAGCCGAGACCCAACTCTGAGATTCCCATTCTCAGATTTCCGATTTTCGGAAATGCTCTTTAAGGATGTAGGCTGTTTCAGGTCAAAAGCCGACACCCTGCACTCGAGACTAGACCAGCTCCATTGCGAGGATTGGCAAGTCATAGTCTATGCCAATTTTCATTGAGTCAGGCAGCTTTTCAATGAGTCATGGTAGGGCAGTGTGGTGGCACAGTGGTTAGCACAGTTGCTTCACAGCTCCAGGGTCCCAGGTTCGATTTCTTGTTTGAGTCACTGTCTGTGCGGAGTCTGCACGTTCTCCCCGTGACTGCGTGGGTTTCCTCCGGGTGTTCCGGTTTCCTCCCACCATCCAAAGATGTTCAGGATAAGGTGGATTGGCCATGCTAAATTGTCCTTCGTATCCAAAAAGGTTAGGTGGGGTTTTGGTGAACCACGTACCGCTCCTATATATATATTTACCGTTATTTGTCCTACTGTTATCCACCTCTGTATATATGTTCACTGTTGTTCTTATTCACTGTTACTTACTGTTGTGTTGTGCTTCTGTTGGCTCTGCCTGTGGCTCTGCCCCTCGGGGGAGGTATATAATTGGCAGACCTGTGGCCAGCTCTCAGTGCGGGAGCAGCAGCAAGCTGGCAAACTTCTTAGCTTATTAAAACCACTGTTTTCTTCTACAACTCGATTCATATGAATTGATGGTCCATCAGCGGTTATGGGAGGTTAGTGTCCAAAAAGGTTAGGTGGAGGTGTGGGCTTAAGTAGGGTGCTCTTTCCAAGAGCCGGTGCACTCGATGGGCCGAATGGTCTCCTTCTGTATTGTAAATTTTATGATTTATGGCATCTCAGAATTAGTCTGGATGAGGGGATCATTTGAAAGGCAAGTTCAAAGGACTCTCCTTATGTCCCCATGCCAATGTATTCCCTCCGCCCAGCTGCTTTGACCCTCATGCCCCCTATTCCAAGGTATGTCCTCAACCCACCTCTATGGCCTTCATGCCTAGGTATGCCACAACCCATCCCGCTTTTACACATCTTGCTGTCACTGTAGTGTTCATTGCTTCCATACAGTGTAAAGTGGGTGAATGGGCATGGAAGTCCCATAGCTTCGGAGAGTGCAGAGGGATTCTTTGGGAAGAATGCTTTAGCATGGTGGACAAGAAAGGCTTTAGGTGGCGGACCTTATAATGGGGGGACTTGGATGAGCCATGGAGTGTGTGGGATGTCAGGGGTGAGGTCTGGAGACCATTCCATTTTTTTTACTTTAACTGAGATTAAGTCCCACAGTACCAAGGTGGGCTTCTTAAACAGCCCGCCTCTGCATTGGCAGCCCCTGTGGCTGCCTCCAAACATTTTCCCGGGTCAGCTTTCTCCTGCGGGGGGGGGGGGGGGGCAGGCCAAACCTGGGGTTTACCCAACTCTCACTACCTGCCTCAAGCATTAAAATCCAGGCTAAGGTGAGGGAAATCCCAATTATGGAGAACTTTGGGAACCACCCGCCTAGTTAACTGTTCCTCCCAAACATGCTACACATACCAAACATCAGCCATGCCTTCTAAACATATTAGATTTTGAAAGTAAATTTTCAATTGGATGTATCAGTATATCTGCAAACATGTGAATCTATTCCATTGATTGGTCGCTCACTCACTGAGATATGTTTTTTGTAGACTAATTTTGAATTTAGATTTTTCCCAATTCCGTGCAGTGTTCTGATTCTGCTGCTTTGTACAAGGTACAGTAGCTTGTCATAATCTGCAATATCTAATCCCTTTTGAATCCTAAAAACAGCAATTATATCACCTTTCAACCTTCTTGTTCTTGTGCTCAATTTACATAACTGTACCTCCTAATCCAGTCCATCCAACCGCTTAACCTGCTTGCTCACTTCTGTGGCCTTTCAACAATATCCTTTTACAATATATTTTTTGTACTACATCAACCAGAAATGCACACAATATTCTAACAGTAAAACAAAAGCTAGATTGAAATTTATACCGCTTTGTCTTGTTTACCAGCAATAGCATGGGAGTACAAAAGTCAAAGGTATAAAATACTTAATTAGGTCCTGCCACTGCAATATGGAATTGTAATGTATAATTAAGAAGGAACTGTTTCCTTAAAAAAGTGCTTGGTAAATCTTTTTTCATTTATTTTGAAACAAAATTATGTAAATTGTAGCCACTTGTAATGGCCTGCAATAGCATAACGTGGAAGCTGCTGTTAGAATCCAATCCATCCCCAGTTTGATGTATTTCTCATCTGTCTGAAGATTGCTGGCTGCCTATTTGAAGATTCACGGATCGCAAGGTGTAACAGAGGGGTGCGTAAAATCAAATTTTGGCATCCTTTGTTCCAACTGGCTGATCAGGGAACTCCATCCATCTGACTGCAGGAAATCTGTGATGCACAATTGAAACAGAACCCAGTGATATGGATCTCCACACCTATTTCCTGACCCCAGTGTCCTGGCAGCTGATGAACATGGGCATTTGGGACATAGAAGGGCCACATTGTGTCAAAAGACATCATTGGGTCACTTCTAGATGAAATTGTGATGAATGTGACACGTGACATTATAGGGTGTTTTAAAAATGCACACTGCCAATGGGGAGCCCCTCCTAGTGGCGACATATATTACATAAATATAATGTGCATTTAATTCATGATTTGTGCCTATTTCTTCCAGTCTTCAGCACTGAGGAAAATGGAAATGGTGATTTTCTACCATGCATCATCAGATCTGATCATAAGAAATATAGCGAACCTTTTTTTATATACCTGCATTGGGGAATTACATCTGAACTCTGTGATCATTGGCTACAGTATGCATATTATTGTTTGAATGGTCCCATCAATTTAACTCCAACTCTACCAAGCGGAGCTTTTAAAATGGTAACAAAATAACTACTGTGTGAGGGCATTCGTTTCCCAATTCCAATGAAATTTGAAGAATGTAATTTAACATCTGAATGTTGTCATGGCTAATAGTCACTGCTTATGCCATGAGTAGAAATATGACCAATGCATACTTTTTAAAAACGTTTATTGGAACCTTTATAGAACTTTTGATTAGCAAAGTAAACATTTTCATTGAGAATGAAATCATACCAATTACTACAATTTTAGCCATGCAGTCCCAAGTGACATTCAGAAGTAAATTACTGTACAATACCTCTGGTCTGCATTATAAAGTGATTTATAAGTACACAACCTGCTTTAAATGACACCACAAAAAAAGGGTAATCATCCTACCATTAAAATGTTCATATCTCATAACACCATCAGAAAGATCATTTTTTTAAATGTTAACACTTGTCTGATATTCAAATGGAAACCACAGAATTTATTCACCTGTGACCCTTATCGCAGAATCACAGAATTGTTACAGTACAATAGAAGGCCATTTGGCCCATTGTGTCTTCACCGGCTCTCTGTAGGAGCAAAAAGTCTTCCTCACTGATAGAATAATTTATATAGCCTACACTCACCCATTGTACATTTCATTCAATTACCTGAGACTGCCTTGTGACCCAGGCAAGATATACTTAAATCTGGAATGCATTTTTAAAATTTGTCATTGTTTGTAACATATCCATAAATATGTATGAAGGGATAACATCCTTGTCTGCATTATTTTCTTTCAGGATTTATCTGAGTGAGAAACAATTTTATCCAAAATGTGTCACTTATTGTTTGCTTCGTTGGTGTATTTATTAATGCTGTAATCATTAAAAATTTAAATTTGCACAATTTCACTTTTAACTGGAAAGTTTGGCATATAACATTGTAAATAGTCACATTATAATAAATCATAGCAAAGAAGGAAATGGAATTTGGAGACAGATACCATATCCATGGAGAATTAAAAATACGCGAATGTTTGTAAAAAAAAGTAAATAAAATTCTATTGATACACCAAGAACCAGGATCTCATACTTGAAAGCATCTGTACTTTGTAGGTAAGAAACACTTTGTTGCTGGTTATAAAAGCTTGACAGTATGGGTGTCTTCCAAACTTGCCTTTGTTACATAAAACTGGACTGTGCATTTGAGCACCAATTTCATACTGGCCTAGTTTTAGACAGTTTCCAAGCCCTTTCACCCTATTATAGAGCAAACAACAAATCTGCAATGATGTTCTGTCTAATATTCTTTCTTACCTTGCCTTTTTGCATGATGGCAATTGGGCATTTGTCTTCTAGAATTTATAAACTGGAAACCAATTCCTTTTTGACAATTTTGTTCTTCTGTGAAGTGTGTTAACACATAACTATTTTTAAGCATTTATAAAGCCATCCACTGTATACTAGGTTTTGTACTACGAAACACTACTGCTTATTTTGAATGTTTCCAATTTGTTCCCAGCTATATAACGTGTAACAAATACAATTTGGAAAATACACTTTTAATATGTTCATGCTACAAATAAATTAAGAGTTAACCTGAATCGCATGGAGTTGGAATATGTTTTCTTTTTCGTTATGAATTGAACAAGATCCAAGTACAAAAATATTGATACGATTCCCATTTGTAAACCACAAACCCGAATTACTCCAAATACCAACAAAATTCCACTTTTTGTACCTTTTACTGTAAACTCAAATCAGAAACAAGGCAAATTACACATGAATTATCAGGAAAATAATATTTAAAATAAAAAGATAAATTCCATTTTAATTAGTTGATTTAACCAATATACATTTGTTTGCCCAACCTCAAGCATTTAGATCACCCCGCAGCAAAGTTTTCTTTATGACAGTGTTCAAAATATAGCAAGTTCCTACAATCAGAAACACTCTTAACAACTAACGTATACACATAAGAACTAGGATCAGGAGTAGGCTATCTGGCCCTTTGAGCCTGCTCCGCCATTCAATGAGATCATGGCTGATCTTTTCTGGACTCAGCTCCACTTTCCGGCCCGAACACCATAACCCTTTATTCCTTTATTCTCCAAAAAACTATCTATCTTTATCTTGAAAACATTTAATGAAGGAGCCTCAACTGCTTCACTGGGCAAGGAATTCCATAAATTCACAACCCTTTGGGTGAAGAGGTTTCTCCTAAGCTCAGCCCTAAATCTAATTCCTCTTATTTTGAGGCTATGCCCCCTAGTTCTGCTTTCACCCGCCAGTGGAAACAGCCCGCCCGCATCTATCCTACCTATTCCCTTCATAATTTTATGTTTCTATAAGATCTGCCCGCATCCTTCTAAATTCCAAAGAGTACAGTCCCAGTATACTCAACCTCTCCTCATAATCCAACCCCCTCGGCTCTGGGATTAACCTAGTGAATCTCCTCTGCACACCCTCCAGCGACAGTACATCCTTTCTCAGGTAAGGAGACCAAAACTGAACACAATACTCCAAGTGTGGCCTCACTAACACCTTATACAGTTGCAGCATAACCCCCCTAGTTTTAAACTCCATCCTTCTAGCAATGAAGGACAAAACTCCATTCGCCTTCTTAATCACCTGTTGCACCTGTAAACCAACTTTTTGCGTCTCATGCACTAGCATACCCAGGTCCCTCTGCACAGCAGCATGTTTTAATATTTTTATTATTTAAGTAATAATCCCTTTTGTTGTTATTCCAACCAAAATGGATAACCTTACATTTGTCAACATTGTATTCCATCTGCTAGACCCTAGCCCATTCACTTAACCGATCCAAATCCCTCTGCAGACTTCCAGTATCCTCTGCACTTTTTACTTTACCACTCACCTTAGTCTGCAAACTTGGACACATTGCACTTGGTCCCCAATTCCAAATCATCTATGTAAATTGTGAACAATTGTGGGCCCAACACTGATCCCTGAGGGACACCACGGGCTACTGATTGCCAACCAGAGAAACGCCTATTAATCCCCACTCTTTGCTTTCTATTAACTAACCAATCCTCTATCCACGCTACTACTTTACCCTTAACGCCATGCATCCTTATCTTATGCAGCAACCTTTTGTGTGGCACCTAGTCAAAAGCTTTCTGGAAATCCAGATATACGTCCATTGGCTCCCCGTTGTCGACCGCACTGGTAATGTCCTCAAATCATTCCACTAAATTAGTTAGGCACGACCTGCTCTTTATGAACCCATGCTGCGTCTGTCCAATGGGACAATTTCCATCCAGATGCCTCGCTATTTCTTCCTTGATGATAGATTCCAGCATCTTCCCTACTACCGAAGTTAAGCTAACTGGCCTATAATTACCCACTTTCTGCCTACCTCCTTTTTTTAAACAGTGGTGTCATGTTTGCTAATTTCCAATCCGCCGGGACCACCCCAGTCTAGTGAATTTTGGTAAATTATCACTCGTGCATTTGCAATTTCCCTAGCCATCTCTTTTAGTACTCTGGGATGGATGCATTCCATCTGGGCCATACCTTTGGCCCCATTAGCTTGCCCATCACTACCTCCTTAGTGATAACAATCGTCTCAAGGTCCTCACCTGTCATAGCCTCATTTCCATCAGTCACTGACATGTTATTTGGGTCTTCCACTGTGAAGACCGACCCAAAAAACCTGTTCAGTTCCTCAGCCAGTTCCTCATCTCCCATTATTAAATCTCCCTTCATCCTCTAGAGGACCAATATTAGCCACTCTTTTTTGTTTTATATATTTGTAGAAACTTTTACTATCGGTTTTTATATTCTGAGCAAGTTTACTCTCATAATCTATCTTACTCTTCTTTATAGCTTTTTTAGTAGCTTTCTGTTGCCCCCTAAAGATTTCCCAATTCTCTAGTCTCCCACTAATCTTTGCCACTTTGTATGCTTGTATACTATGACGACAATGATTCCACTTTTTTACAAACATGCAGTGTTATTTTACAATATACCATCCCTGGCCGTTTGTGCTCTTGACGGGTCATTGGCAATCACATTGTTTTGACCAGTAACATGCATATTTTTTAGTATTAATAGCTACAGCCTTTGGTTCTTGGTTTTGAACTTTTCTCGGAACACCAATGCGCTGTGGTCTGTAGACGAGCACCTTGATTTTGCATTTTTAATATTGCTTTTGTAAAAAATCTATCTTGGACTTTGTTCAGTTAGAACCCGGGATTAGCATTCATGAGGGATCCAAGGTTCCTCAATTTGTTTGGTCTGGTTAACTTTGTCAAGGATAACATCGCTGATTGCTAGCATACCATCTGGATTCTGGGTGCTGGTGGCTGTGAATTGGACTCCAAGGAGAAATCCCCCCATTACATTGTTTCTTACCATTTGGGTTCAGAAATACCCAGTTTTGCCTTAAGGTCAAACATGAAATTGTCATCAGGGTTTTCACTTTTAAACCAGATTCTATTCGATTTTTATTTCCTGACCTCCATTTTCTTCCATGTCTGAAAGTTTTTTTTAAATGTCCAAAGTTTTTGAAAACAGTCAAACATCCAAATCATTCTTCATAAAAATTGAATTCACCTAATCATGTTTAAATTTAGGGCTGTTTTTAATCTTCCTTCAGCATGATTTGGCCTTTTAGTTTTCTTTTCAGGAGTTTGTGCAAGCAGTTCATTGTTCTTTTGGACCATATCCTCTTTAGCTGCTTTAAGAACTTTGATATAGGCACATGTCAATGTTCAGCTGAGAAAGCTTGCTTTTCCTTTTTATTCAGTTGAGTTTTCTTTATTTCCTTTTGCCTCTTTTCCTGCCACTGCCTTCGAGCTTTCATTCGCATGTGCGATTGCCTCTTAGTTTTAAAGTTTTAATTTACTTTCAAGAACACATCCTTTCTCGCACCTCTAGTCAGTATTGGACTCAGCTTTTCCACTCTCTTTCAAAGCACATTTCCCCTCTTTTTCATTGTTAGCTTTCAGTGGTAGAGCTAGCTGCTTTGTCTCATCTTGCTTATACTTTTTCATTTTTAATTCAGATGACTTTACATCATCACCATCTGTCATTAATTTTTCCTTTTCAGCTGTATGCACCAATGTCCTTTTAAAATTAGTGAACTGATTGTCTGACTTTTCAACAAATGTTTAGTCAGAACAGCAAACATATGGACCGTTGTGTATTATTTTATGTCTCTTGGCTTCTCCTGTACAATTTCAATATCAAAAGCCTCAATGGAGTTTCCTGAAACTACTGAAGACAGCCAAACCTTAACCCCAGCCAAATTGATTGCGAAGAAGAAATCAATGGATAAATTTGGAATGATACCCACAGTAACAGGACCAGTAACTAAGTCACATTTTAAATTAAATTTATGCACGAATGGGTAAACAATTTCTAACGATACCCTGAATAAATACCTTTTATTCAGCTAATGTTTTGGAGGCAACTTCAGAACACCTGCAACATCACTAACTGCTGACTCTGTATTTAAGGATAATAATCAATTTACTTGCTTCACCAAATGAACATTAGGACACTTTACCCTTGAGCAAAAATCTCTACAGCTTTGCCTCAACCTCTGCTCATCATTAAACACTCTCACATTCCAGTTTATCTGGATGTTCCAAAGTGGGCCTGTTACTAATCATCTTATGAGTAAACACATTAACCTCATCATTATCGAGATTTCTCTGATTTTATACACTTTGTAGCCTTCCAGATGAGACCTAACCCCAAAAGACACTGGGCGCGATTCTCTGCTCACGCGCCGTTTCAGAGAATCGCGTGGGTCGCCAAATTTTGCCGCAATGCCGGTCCGACGCCCTTCCACGATTCACGGAAGCGGCCAGATCGGCACAATCGCGTTTTGCGCGGCGCGGTCCAGTGAATCGCCAGAGACAGCCAAAATGGCGATTCACCGGTACCCCCACGATTCTCAGTGCCGGATGGGCCGAGCGGCTTGCACAAAACGGTGGGTCCCCCCCCCCCCCCCCCCCCCGGCGCCGTCCACACCTGGTCGCTGCCAGCGGGAACGTGGGAACGCTGTGGGGGGGGGGGGGCGGCCTGCGGAGTTGGCAGAGAATCGGTTCTGATGGCAAAATTGTAGCAGGCGCCGATTTGACGCCAAATCGCGATTTTACGTCACCTTGACAGTGGCACCAATAAGTTCCGGAACACACGTACAATAAACACCGTTTGCATGTTATTAGCGGGCCTGACCCGGTATTCTCCAGGGCCTACATGATTCTCTGCCTCTGATGGGCCGGGTTGCTGATGGCGCGAGCGGCTGCTGAGGGAGAGGAGCGGCTGCAGACTGCCGGACTAGACATGGTAGGGCTGGCTGGGACTACAGGGGGGGGGGGGGGGGGGGGGGAGAACATGCCAAGTGGCTCGGGTGAGCCCTCACAGGACTGGGCTTGTTGCAAGCCATCTTGTTGCGCACACTCTGACCACCCACCCTGGCCCCTGGTTCTGCAGTGACGCCCCCCCCCCACTCACCTGCCACCCATTGGGGGCCACCCAGGGCAATGCCCACAGTAGCCCCTATAGGGGCTGAGGTGTCTTCCCATGTGGCAGGGCCAGCCAATGATACCCCAGCATCACGAATGGGCGCCAGGGCCAAAGGCCCACATGGTGCCTGCCACTGACAGGGCTAGGGTGTGAGGATGGGGGGGCGGGGAGAGGCACATGCAGGGGCGGATCTCACAGTGCAAACCGGGACCACCAGGTAGCCTGGTGGACCTGGTTGAGCATGAGAGTAGGCACCATGTCGGCCTTTCACCTCCTGCAGACAATGGATATTGGAATTCAACCACAATGTTGCCCTTCCTGCTGGTTGCCGCAGCCCTGGGAGGATGCTGTGCAGCTGCAGGAATGGGCGCTGCTCAGTGAGGAGGAAGCTGCAGCACCGGAGCGGGCAGCAGAGGGGCAGGTGTAGCTGCCAAGGTTGGAGAGCTGGCTGGCAAAAGGCCAGTGCTAGCCCTTTAGCAGTAGCAGAATCAGTGCAGGTGTGGTGCCAGTTTTTCTGTCATTAAAGTCCACAAATTCTGTATTGGCATCAACACTTAGTCTCAGAAACAGAGAACCTCGGCCACTATTTTTGAATTCCTTCCCCAAAATAATCTCCCTAAGGTCATCACAAATTCAGTTCCACTTCATCGACGGATCAAATACCATTCCCTTTTCCTTGGAAAATTCTATATCAGGCTGGCTTATTCTCTTCCTCAAATGTCTAAATTTCAGGTTAAAGGCCTCTGGTGCCAACCTGCAAATGTTGTGATCTTTACTTTCTTGCAAACTGAAGGCGGTGCTGAGGCAAGAAAAGTACTTCTCCAAAGCCTTCCCTACCTAAACACTTTATAGAAGCATAGTCTACTGTTTTGACAAATTCAGATTTGTGGGAGTTTTCTCACTGCAACAAGGGGCAGTCTCACTGAGTTAGCTTCAATTCTCTAGTCAACTCAAAATTGGGTAATCAGAACGTTACATTTCAATTTTTTTCATCTTTGTGGCTGTAATCCAATGTTGCTATCAGACATTGTAGGTGATAGGCTTATGCAGGGGTGCGAACCGTGGATATTTACCTGCAGTTCCCCACTAAGAATGCCATAAAACTGGGATTGGTGCATGGAGGAGTAAAATGTATATATATATTTTTTTAATAAATTTGGAGAACTTAATTCATTTTTCCAATTAAGGGGCAATTTAATGTGGCCAATCAACCTACCCTGCACATCTTTGGGTTGTGGGGGCGAAACCCACGCAAACACGGGGAGAATGTGCAAACTCCACACGGACAGTGACCCAGAGCCGGGATCTAACCTGGGACCTCAGCGCAGTGAGGCAGCAATGCTAACCACTGCGCCACCATGCTGCCTGTAAAATATATATTTTAACGTGATAATTGATGTCAAAAACACCTTTTGCCCACAAAATGTAAACATGTGGAATCTCAACTGGCGTTAGACATTATTTATATAGGTTATAATTCTTAATCCCATGTCTTTTTAATCTTCATTCTTTCCGTGCACACCATCTCCTGTATACGATCGGATTTTGTCACTGCCTAGCTGAGCATTATTCTCCAATCTGATTTGTTAAAGAACTTATTTCTTGCCCAGCTCATAGCTTTGTCAGTCATTCTCTGCAGAAGGCACCTCACTGGATCAGAGCAAGTCTCTGCTCTAATCTGTGCCATTGCTTTGCAAAATCCAGCCCAGCAAATCATTTGCTAGAGTTAGCAACAGTGCTATTGGTGTCTTCTACTTACATTTTTGTATGTCATGTTGGCTGTCATCCATTACGGAGATGGCAGTTTGGAGTTTCTGCTCATCTATGGTTACATCTGTTAAAAGGTTGGTCTTCCAGATTGTTATCCACAATACTCAAACTAATATAGGATTGAATTGTTTGGATTGAATTGTTTGGATTACTTAAGAACCTTGACCAAATGGATTAAATAGGATGTCACATTTGGAGGGTGCCTGCATATGCAGAAACCTTCACTTGTAACTATAGCACCCCATTATGTTTCATCCAATTTCACTTGTTTGACAGGACAGATCTTTACAATGAGTCCATGGTATCTTAAAAAAAAACTTAAAAATAATCTATACTAATTCAGTTAAGCAATTAAAAACACAAAAAAATGGCTCATCAAAAAAAACATACAAGATTATCATGGAGTACAGAAATGTTTTTAAATCTGCTATTGTCAGGGAACCAAGAGTTTGTGTTCCTGATCGGATTAATTTCTATCATAACCCCACTTGACTCAAAATCAATAAGCCAACTATCCGCACTACATACCAATGACTAGTGATGTCTACCACTGCTCGCGTCACAGAATTCCCTTGCAATCTGTAAATGTGAAGTGCAAGCTCTTCCATGATTTGAAATAAATTGAAATCCCTCCTTCCATAGTGAGTTCACTAATGTCAGCCATATTTTTTCCTCTTTGTATCTAATGTCAACTCCAGCCACTCCTTTTTCAACAAACCAAGCCTCAAACTAACAAGATTGAGTTGATGCTATAAAATAGTCATTGTCTGCATCAACTTTGCCTTAAATAAGTTATCAAAAAGAAATTGTAGAAGCCCGGGTGGTTTCTTTCAACGCAGATCCCCAATCTTCTCAGCTGCTCTGGAACATAATTGGGCCATCATTTTTTTTTATGAGCTATGCCTTGGATTTTTTTTTGATGTGAAGTTGCAGGATTTTTAAAACCAAATGTCTCCCTTTCTCATTAACATAGCAGCTGAGGCACACTCACCTGAGTCAGAAGGTTGTGTGATCAAGTCCCATTTAGAGACTTAAGCACACAAAGCTTAGCAGAACAGAAGGGATTGTAAACAGTCATGGCCCCATTTGGATGCGATGTTAAACAAATGCCCTGTCTGCTCCCTCAGGTAGAAATATCCTATCCAAGTGGCCTGGTCAAAATTATCCCTCAATCAACATAGTAAATCAGATTGGTCATTAACACAACATTCCTGAAAGTTTCTCGTGTACAAATTGGATACCACATTTCTTACAATTCAACAGTGATTACAATTAAAAAGTATGCCATTGGCTATAAAGCACTGTGGTAAATCCTGAAAATGGATCAACCAGTAATCAGGTTCAATTAATACAAAGTTTTGATAGGGAAAGAGGTTAAGGGAAAAATACATCCTGCGGGATTCTCCGTCGGCAGGATCCTCTGTCCCACTGGCAGTGCACTCATGCCTGCGCGTCTCCCAACGGCGTGGGGTGGCCTACAATGGAAAACCCCATTGGCCGGCTCCAGGAAGAGATTCCCATTGCAAGCTGGGGCGCACCACGCCGGAAAATAGAGCTGGCGGGACAGAGAATCCGGCCCATCATTTCAAGCCTGATTCACATGCTTGCATTGAACAGGGGTCACTATATTATAGCTTCCTGCCCCAAGACAGTTGCCATTGCCCCAACTACAATAAAGGGGCTGGTTTAGCTCAGTGGGCTAGACCGCTAGTTTGTGATGCAGACCAAGGCCAGCAGCGCAGGTTCAATTCCTGTACTACCCGAACATCCGCCGGAACGTGGTGACTAGGGGCTTTTCATAGTAATTTCATACGTGACAATAAAAGGTTATTATTATTAAAATAATTCAGCTTTGACTGAAAATCAAATGTGAGGCTAGCCTACATGATGTGGCTCATAATTCCTTTGCCAACTGAGTTCTCAAAGGCGTCTCAAAGTTTACTTTATTAAAAAAAAAATATTGACCAGTTTATTTTAAAAAGCCATTCTTGCCCGAAGAGAGTTAGGTTCAAGCCATTAAAGTGGTCTAAAGCAAACCATCTGCTAAGTTTGAATGTTTGGATTTGTCTTCTGGCAATTACATATCAGTTGTCTTTGTAGGTAGATCAGTCTGAAGAATCCAAATAATAGTATATTTGATAGTAAAAATTGCACTCAAGGCAGTCACCCTCTATGGGCTGGTAATATCCACATGTAGATCGGTGCTACAACCGTAATAAAAGTTCAATGTGAAACTTGAAAGACAACAGTCTTAAACCTTACAGGACTTTGTGAAAGCAACCATTAAAAACTATAAAACATTATAACAACACTTTAGAATTTATTTTCCTTCTTGTATGATGAAGGGATATTATGAATGGTACGTGGGGGAAAATGAAGTGAGATTTAACATATGGTTCTGCATACATACAATGTTGAAGAAGAATATTCTACCAAAATGATGCGAACATGAAAAAAAACGCAAAACACAAGATGTGCAGGTGCAAAGACCTTGCACTTCCAGTTGGATTATTCACTTGGATATCATAGTGAAGACAAGATTATTTGGATGGAATCATGTCAGCTCTCTACACTCTGAAAGTAGAGCATCCCATGAACAAGATTACAGGTGATGCCAACATAGTGTGGTCATACAACTTGAAAGAGTGCATGAGGGCCCACAATTGGACATTCTGAATTCTTCCTGTGTACCCGAACAGGCGCCGGAATGTGGCAACTAGGGGGTTTTCACAGTAACTTCATTTGCAATGTTAATAGAAGTCTACTTGTGACAATAATAAAGATTACTATATTTTTAATATTAAAAACATGGTGGGAAGAAGGGCAGGGAGAATTTTTTTTCTGGAATGTCTTTGGGCACAATATTTGTCTAATATAGATAGTGAGGCATTAAATTTCTTTTTCACACAAAGACACTTTATCTAAAAACATTTGTCACTAGTTTTTATTTTATTCCATTGACAATTGTATATCCAGCATTAACCAGAAAGTAAAAGATTTTTATTACATGGTGAAAAAGCAGTATGAAAACGTGAAAAAAATATAATCTTTTAAAAAATTGCAAATGGAAATGCTAGTCAAATGCAAAGTGATGTTTGGTTCACAAAAATGTGATTATTCATATTAACCTCATTACATCATACGTTACAATAGGCTAAAAACCTAAACATTTGTATTAAACTACACAAAGTTCCAAGAGGCACAATTTCAGCAAAGCCATTTACCTGTAAATCAAAATTATGCAAGCTATGAAAGAAATAAGCATTTTGGCAAGTGACAGCATAACAAATTGTGTACACATCATAAAATCCAATTTCCTTTTTTATTTTACACAATAAAAAAAGAAAAAATATACAAAACCACTAGACATGTATGCAGTTTGAGCAGGTTTGATTTATCCTCAAAGCAATATAAATCACTGGTTTCAATCAATCAGTCATCAGCGACCAGTCTTTGCATATTGGATGCAATGTTGCACTCAAATGGACATGGTGCATTGGATAAACTATAAGAAAAAGTAGTGAGGCAGAATGAAAAAGGTTAATATTGCAATTACTGAACTACTGATAAACAATAAAGCTTATAAAACAAATCAATCTATATCTGTCTAAACGTTTCATGACTGTGATTCAAACAAACCTACAAGTGTCATTTCCTATGCGCACTACGGTTTTAATGAATAGATGGTAAAATGAAGGTAGAAGGTACCTGCTCATTACTTGGTATTAGTAAAACTGTAATATTTAACCAGAGAATACATTACCCTAAAAACCCTTTAAAATAGAATCACAATAAACCATTTTAGCCTAACCATCTCAAAATTAAAAACAAATTCTACTATTGGTCCCACCAATATCAATGTTTGTGAGCAATTGCCACTGCAGTTGTAAACAAATAATTTCAACGCTAAGAGATGAACTTTAGACACTTACATCATCATAGCCAAAGTTCACGTATCCTTGTTGCAGACTATCTCTTCGTCTGAAAGCATCTGTTAAAAAAAAAAAACTCTTGGTTGAGTAAGAGTGTTTCAAGTCACCAGTACAAATGTAATAAAAATTTAAATTACTGCAAGATCCCCATAACCCAGCATTCCTGATGGTTTAATCAAACAAAATGTGTAGTGCAGTGTTGAACTATACAGGCTAGGAAGATCCCTGACAAGCTAGCTTTTTGCCAAGGGAGTTCTGAAGTTACTATATAATTAGGCTTACTGTCATATGGAAAGAAAACAAGAAATCAATGAATCAAGGTCCCCACTCAGAAAGACAATTGCATAGCATAGTTAGAGTTTCATCAAGAAGAGCCAGATGTCGGAATATGGGTATATTTGTAATCCGTAGAAGAGTATACGAGTATACAAGTATCACAGAAAGGAACTTTGCAAAGAGAGTCAGGAAAGCAAAGCATGTCATAAACTGGTAAATCACAGGTAATACTGGCCAACCAAATGAAAA
Source organism: Scyliorhinus torazame (assembly GCF_047496885.1). Taxonomy (NCBI): domain Eukaryota; kingdom Metazoa; phylum Chordata; class Chondrichthyes; order Carcharhiniformes; family Scyliorhinidae; genus Scyliorhinus; species Scyliorhinus torazame. The sequence continues at coordinate 94,217,713 of NC_092708.1, forward strand.
CTGAAGAGGCTTTCAATGCACTCCCAGAAAACCACAAAGCATACACATCCTTAAGGTCTAGTCATACATGGGCCAGACCCAGGATTCATCTGTTACAATGGAGCAAGATAGCAATCTTATCTTTCTTCAGGAAAATTGTCAAAGAAAGAGTTTGAATAAAATTATCAGTTGGAAAAGATCTATGCAAACCAGGAGTCTTTAAATCATAGAATGTAAACACTTTTATGATTAAAGTACTGTTATAGTTGTCAAAGGCAGTGCTATTAAATGTGGATTATCTTATAAAATGATAAATGCAGACCGTGGTCATTGCCTGTAACAAGATTTTGATTACAATCTTCATCCACAAAAGGCACAAGTTCAACACCATGTTAATCGGCATGATAGGTAGACTATTCAAGGTTAGAAACAATTAAACATAACAAGCTAATTAGTTTGTTCTCTTCCACCCCAAACAAATTTAAGCAGTGTTGATGCTGCGTAAAATGTATTAGTAACGTATTCGGGCAGCACGGTAGCATTGTGGTTAGCACAATTGCTTTACAGCTCAAGGGTCCCAGGTTCGATTCCCGGCTTAGGTCACTGTCTGTGCGGAGTCTGCACTTTCTCCCCGTGTGCGCGTGGGTTTCCTCCCACAGTCCAAAGATGTGCAGGTTAAGTGGATTGGCCAAGCTAAATTGCCCTTAGTGTCCAAAATTGCCCTTAGTGTTGGGTGGGGTTACTGGGTTGTGGGGATAGGGTGGAGGTGTGGGCTTGGGTAGGGTGCTCTTTCCAAGAGCCAGTGCAGACTTCATGGGTCAAATGGCCTCCTTCTGCACTGTAAATTCTATGAAATGTTTCTGAACTAAATTCTTCAGCATTTAGTACAATCTGTCCTCCAAAATAGTACAGTATATTTAACAAAGATAAAGCATACCTGTAACTGCTCTTAATTTTACACAGCAGGCAACATAGTCATCAAAGTAAGTCTTGCCATCCTTACAGTAACGCTTTATAATACCAGTTATAGCTTGAGCACTCAATCGATATCCTAGAAACACCAAAAGTAACATTTTTCAAAAAAATGACAGTAACAGCATGTTCGTAGTCAATAGATTTGGAATATTTTATAAAACCTAGACGATAGAAACAAACATAGCACCTACTGCACAAAGTGAACCCCTTTAGACGAATAGCAATTCAAGGCTCCATGGGTCAGATAGGTTTCTTTTTTTTTTTTTAAATTTCAACTTACGCATCATGATGGTAAAATCATATTACTCAAATAGTCTCACCCAGATGGCAAGTAGAACCAACTTTACACTACCAAATTAAAATAAATTAGCTAGTACTGTTCTGAGTGCAGCCAAAATGTTCTTATTGGTGCATACTGTAGCCAGTTAAAATGGCTAACTCCCGATTTAAAATGGCGAATGGCAAAGGCTATTGGGAAAGTCAGCCAACAGGACACAAACAAGCAGCTGCAGGTCGAGTGTGTATTTACCTCTGGAAAGGCCAGACAAGATCGATACCTGCAACCATCAGCATAACAAAACACCAGCCATCTGCATATTAATGAGCAATCCCCGGGAACAATGAGCAACATTTAGAAACATAAAGCCAAACCAGACTCCGTGGCGCCAGCAGAAGCCTACACAATGGGAGGTGAATTACTACCTCAAGACCGCCCATCGATCAGGGAACCGCTCCAGCATTGGAGAAAATCGAACGGAACCAGGTACAGGGTCCGCCCCGAAAGGCGGGAAGCCCCTGGGGACTATAAGAATCAAGCCCAAGTTCAAATCGCCCCTCTGCTTCTCTTCTGGACCAGGTCACTCAGCAATGCGAACCAACCCTCGACAGTGACCGGTCCAGCCATCGCTGATTAGTAAGTCTTACTTCAAACCTCGCTATCTGAAATCTTATATAAATTCCTCGAAATACTGATCAGGATCCTCCAACAGTCAATTTTTCTGTAATGTTTTAGATTTGCATGCGGGAACCTGCATTGTCTTCCAATTAGTTGTCCAAAATTCCAAGAGAGAAGCTTCCTGGCCAAATTTCAGGTTTAATTTTGAAAACTAACCCACTCTCAGCAATCAGACACAAATTGGATACTCCTGAGTGACTCAGCACAGATGATACTGCCATAAACAGCAAAGTTGCAAATAATGAACACCACAAGCATCTGACAGACAAATTATGAAATTATTCATAAGTTCAACTACTTTCATCTCCTCAGCAAACACTTTCTAACAGAAAGGAGAGCAATGTAAAGGAGCTATAAACGAAGGAGCTAAAGATCAGAATTACAAATAATCAAATCTTGCAGATTGTGTAAGGATTTAGAGTTTAAGTGGTATCGAATAAACTAGGTCATTTTATTTACACCCTGAGGTAACATGGACTATTTCCATAAAATCTCAGAATTTGTCACTCAAGAGTAACAATGTGTAAAACCTTAGAGAAATTAAAGTTATTTTAGTTTAAACTACTACAATTGATACTGTCCAACAGTCCAAATTTACGCCATTTGCTAACAATTAATTTTGTTCAGTAAATGCAAAAATGTGATATTGCTCAAGGAAAGTGGAACTAGCTCAATTACCTTTATGCTCAACTATGCACTCTCCTTTTATGAAGTGTGACTTCAGACTCATTCTCTTGGTTAGTCTACTCAGTCAGTAATATTCTTGAACACCAATGCAAGTTGTTGATGAAATTCTGCCAGAAGTCAGAGTTTTAATATTACTAGTTGATCTCCCATGGCGTTACGCACGTTAAGTCAGAGAATGTGGTCTCTCTCTCACCAGTGTTGTCTTGGTGTTGCTGTTTCTGTATTTCTCCTCTTGTCTCTCTAGTTCTCTTCTGCCTCTACATTTTTGCTTTTCTCTCTCCATCCTCTTCTGTTTCTCTGTCCTTTTTCTTCTTTCCTTTCATGCGAGAGATAGTGGGTGGTATGGAATGGCATGGTGGGAAAAGCAGCATCAGAGGGCCGCAAGCTACATTTTCTGTTGAGGACTTGAGAAAATGTAGCCTGAAGCCCTCAAAAGCTCCCTTCCCATACCCTCCCCCATCACTCATGCTTTCCGTTAACCATTTGCTCCCATGTTACCATCTACCCATTTGCTTTCTTGCTACAGCCTTCCTTTTAAACTACCTGCTCAAGACTTGCATGTCATCCCCATCCTTTCTCTATTGTCATGTTATATTTAACCGTCCATCTTACATACGCATTTATTGTCTCCAAAGGAGTGGGTGGCAAGTGGTTCCTTCGCCTTCTTTCCCATTTCCTTCAAAGACTTTGCTTCAATACGTTTTTAAAAAAATACTTGGATTAAGAAACCAGATTAGAACAAGGAACGGTCAGTTATGTTTTCTAAAGTTTATAGAAGAAGCAAATGCTCAATATAGTCAATATTTTTCCTCATGCGCATAACCTCACAATAAACATTACCTGAATAAAATGTTTCAAATTTGCCATCCAGCTTTTCTTCATAGTTTCTGCTCAGCTACCTTACAAAATTACTAGTAGCTAAAATTACTCTGCATTTCAGTGCCTGAAAAGTACGAATGAATCTTGGGAAAGTGAACACACCACTTACACTCAAGCAGCACAAGAAGAATTTAACAAACAATGGACCAAAATAGTAAACACAGGCCCAGACTTTTTCAAAAAAAGGCCTTCAATTTAAAAACTCAAGACATTAAAAATCACAAAAAGGGTATTAATGCATGTGTTACTAAATTTACCTTTTTGCTTAAACCTTACTTTTGATGCAGAAATTGTTCTGTAAATTGGCAGTCAAAATTCTTTTCCAAAAACAATTTGCGATTTGTGGGAAGAAAAAAATACATCAACACATGGTGTTGTTATAGAAATTTTCAATGGTAATTTCTTATTAGATTACCGCCTACAGTACTCTTGGGATCTTCAGGTAGGCGTGGCATTTTTACACTGCAAACCTTAGTTGAACTTTTCAATGGTGGGTGCAAACAACGCAAGAATTAGTCCACGGGAACAATGTAATTGAAAATGCTGAAATCATTAGCTTAGGTAATCATTTATTTGTCCCTCGAGTGCCGCTTTCTTTCTATTTTGTTGCTCTCCAGGAAACAACCAGTAGAAAACAATTATATTGCTATGAATAGCATGATAAAAGCATCTACTAAATGTCCAATTTTCAGTATACGCTCAGCAGATAGAACATAGAACATTACAGCGCAGTACAGGCCCTTCGGCCCTCGATGTTGCGCCGACCTGTGAAACCACTCTAAAGCCCATCTACACGATCATAGAACACGATCTTCCAACTTGAGACTGAATTAAGGGTGGCACGGTGGTTGGCACTACTGCCTCACAGAACCAAGGACTCTGGTTCAATTCCAAATTTGGGTGACTGACATTTATACTCCTGATGGAGTGAAAAGCCAGCGTGGGTTTCCTCCAGGTGCTCCGGTTTCCTGTCAGCCTAAAATGTGCAGGTTAGTTTGGTTGGCCTTGCTAAAATTGCCCCCTTAGTGTCCAAAGATGTGTAGGTTAGGTGGGGTTATGGGGATAGGTAGGGGAGTGGGCCCAGGTGGGATGCTCTTTCAGAGGGTCGGTGCTGACTCAATGGACTAAATTGCCCTCTTCTGCACTGATGGGATTCTGTTCTATGATATGAATTCCATTACTGAGCAGTACCTATGAGAGGCTGGCTTCCGTCAGGATTTCATTCTTGCTCGACAAAGGGCAAAATAAATTACATTGCACAGCCTCCTGAAAGATATTAACACGAGTTCATCTTTTTAATACAAATTGGTCCATTCAAATCATTTTTGAATCACCATTGAGAGTTTGAGTTGTCCAGGATAAAGATTTCAACAAAAATTATGTTTTAAACATTTAATTCTTCATTTTCCAAGAGCAGAACCACGGGAGATCACCTAGCACAAATCATTAATTGTTACAAATCCATATAATCAAGTGACTTCACATCAAATTTCAACAAGTATGTTAAGCATTCCAGTGCTTTAACAAATGAGAGATTTAATTCCTGGTACACTTTGTATAATTGTTTCATAGATCAAACAAAGTTTAACCGCTTATCCAATTTCCTATCCATCCCCATTTCTTAAAAACTGGATCTGGATCTCACTTCTACCAATCATGGTTTCAAATTCACAAGTTTTGTTCCAAAACTTTAAAAACATGAAAAAATGTATTCAGGTAAACTAAATTACTCTAGTCACAAAAGACTGTTAGCAGGATTTTTATAATTAGGATAAAATTGTTACCATTGTAACAACTTAACTATTCAGAATAGTTAAGAATGCAAGCAGGAAGGTTACATTAAATTGCAGTTAATAATTCCACAGTAATATGTTTGTACACACATCAAGGACTTCAAAAAATATTTTACCTTTTAAAAAAAAAAGCATATGAGATTTACTACTTACCCATTGATGTAATAGCCTGACCAAGCTCAAGAGGTTCTACTGTCCCACTTCTATCTTGATCATACATCATGAAGTTCTGTTTCCATCCATTTAGTGCTGCCCACAGCTCCTTAAATTCATTAAAGCCCATCTTCCCAGTCATATCTCTCTGAAATGCTCCAGTCAAGAATCATGTTTGTTGCTGTTGGTCTACATATAGTAGATGCTTCAGTTCTAAGTTTTAGCCAAAATTAGCAAACACTATTCAAAAATATTTGACCAATAAATGCAATATTAAGCTGCATACAGCTTTTTTCAAAAATATATTTTAAAATTCTTCCACAGGGTGTGGATGTCATTGGCTAGGCCAGCATCTGCGCCCATCCCTAATTTCCCTCGAAGGTGGTGGTGAATCACCTTCTTGAACCACAGAAGGATGTATCATGTAGGTCCACCCACAATGCGGTTATGAAGAGAGTTCCAGGATTTTGACCTGGTGATATAATGAAGGAATAACTATTTAGTTCCCAACTCAGGCTGGTGTTCAGCTTGGAGAGGAACATGCAAGTGATACACATTCCCATGCACCTGCTGCCCTGGTCTTTCAAGGTGGTGGATGTCACGGGTTTGGAAGATGCTGTAGAAGGATCCTTGCTGAGTTGCTGCAGTGCATCTTGTGGATGGTACACATTGCTGCCACTGTGCATCAGTGCTGGAAGGAGTGAAGGTTTAAGGTGGTGGATGGGGTACCGTTATCTTAGATGGTGTCAAGCTTCTAGAGTATCATTGGAGCTGCACTGGTTCAGGCAAGTGCAAGTATTTAATCACATTCCTGGCTTGTGCCTTGTAGAGAGATTGCTGATAATGATAGAGTGAAGGAGATGCAAGGCCATGACGGTTCAAATTTTGGTGGAATGCCATTCTGCTGTTTCTTGTGGCCCATAGCACTTCATGAATGTCCAGTTTAAAGCAGTTAGGTCTGTTCCAAATCGATCCCATTAGCACAGTGGTATAGCATCACACCATCTGGCAGATGGTACCCTCGGTGTGGAAATGACCCGTTGGCTCATATTGGACAGTGTTGTGGTCACTCCTACCAGTAGGACAATGTCAGTTGTGCTTTTTAACAGGATGGATATGGAGAGGTTTCCTCCTGTGGGAGAATCTAGAACCAGGGGTCACTGTTTAAAAATAAGGGGTCTCCCCATTTAAAAGGTAGATGAGGCAAAGTTCTCTCTCTGAAGGTCATGAGCCTATGGAATTCTGCTTTCACTGCCTTTTTAAAAAGTGTGTCTTTGAATATTAAGGCAACGGTGGATAGATTCTTGGTGAGCAAGGTGGTGATGAGTTATTGGGAGAGGTAGGATGCAGATTTGAGGTGACTATCAGATAAGCCATGATCTCATTAATTGGTGGAGCAGGCTAGAGTGGCTAAATGCCTTACCCCTACTCCAATTTGTATGTTCAGTACTTGGCCAGCTCAGTCAGTAGTGGTGCTACTCAGCCACTCTTGACGTGGACATTAAAGTTCCCTACCCAGAGTACATTGTGTCCTCGCTACCCTCGGGTGTTTCTTCCAAGTGGGGTACAATATGAAGGAGTATTGATTTGTCAGATGAAGGAGGTTAGTAAGTGGTAATGAGGAGACATTTTCCTGGCCCATGCGTGACCTGACAGCATGAGATTTCATGAAATCCAGAATCAACAATGACCACACCGCCTGACTGTATCCCAGTGACACCACGCCTGGTGGATCTGTCCTGCTGGCGAAACAGGACTTATGCAGAATGGTGATGGGATAGTCTGTGACATTAGCTGTACGATTCATTGAGTACAACTGTGTCAGGGTGTTATTTGACTAATTTGTGGGGCAGCTCTACCAATTTTGGAACAAGTCCCCAGATGTTGACAAGATGTACTATGCAGCGTAAACTGGATGGAGTGAGTTTTTAAAAATCGTGCACAAATCCAATTTTTAGGTCAAAGCTATGAGGTTTGTTTGATTCTGTTCCAAAGAGGATTTTGCAGTGGTTCGATACAACTGCTGAACCATTTCAGAGACCAATTAAGAGTCAATTCCTTCCCTAAAGGACCAGTTTAGTTTTTGATGGAAATCTGCTTATTTCCTAGGTCAAAATTACTAGCAATAGTTTTTATTTCAAAATGAATTCAATTAATTGATTTGAAATTCCTCAGCTGCTGTGATGGGATTTCAACCAATGTCTCTGGATCTTCAATCCAGTAACATACATTACTGATCCAAACCGTTAATAGTTTTGGAGGAGCCCTGCATATGGCACTTGTGAAATAGAACTATTGAGGTGCTATATGGCAGAGATTTAGTTTCAGAGAATTTGACATGATGAAGAAAGTGAAATAATGTACGTATTCATTATCAGTGAAAGTAACAAAGTGCTGGAACATGCAGCTGATCTGGCAGCACCTGTGTAGAGAGAAACTCGGAGTTAACATTTTAGGTAATGATCTGCTCTGATAGAACCATAGAATTCCTATACTGCAGAAGGTGGCCATTTGGTCCATCGAGTATGCACCAACCCTCCAAAAAGAAGTATCCAATTATTTCTTTCCAATTAAGGGATAATTTAGTGTGGCCAATCCACCTACCCTGCACATCTTTTTGGGTTGTGGGGTGAGACCCGTGCAGATACAGGGAGAACGTACAAACTCCACACGACAGTGACCCGGGGCCAGGATCGAACCGGGTCCTCAGCGTCGTGAGGCAGCAGTTCTAACCATTGCGCCACCGTGCCATCCTCAATCCCCCTAACCTGCATACCTTTGGGCGGTGGGAGAAAACCAGAGTACCCGGAAGAAGCCCACGCAGACACAGGGAGTGCAAACTCCAGACAGTCCCAATCCGGAAATTGAACCCGGATCCTTGGCGCTGTGAGGCATCAGTGCTAATCACGGTCACTCTGCCGAAAGGACATCGACCACAAGCATGAATTCTTTTTTTTCTCTCCATAGATGCTGCCAGATCTGTTGAGTGTTTCCAGAAATTTTAGTTCCAGCATCTATGGTGTTTTGTTTCTATACATACTAATTGTACCCACTTTCTCAAATTAAATCCTCTGCCATTTAAGTACGAAAAAAGACACCTGAAATACGTATTTAACAGGAGTTGTATAAGTAACTAAAGATAAATATTCCAGTGTTGCACCAACACATCAACAGTTATTAGGATACATCCAGCATGGCTATCATGACTCTGCAGGTCTCCAAACTAAAGGCTGAAAACAATATGAAATAATTAGTAGGCATGTAAAGTGAACAGTTTTCTGTGAAAACAGGAATGTATGCATTTCACAGGTTAACTTGGCTATGTTTGTATTGTTCATAGAAATTAGAAATAGGAAAGAGACAGCCAAACTTCACGACATTTTCTTTTACAATTAAAAAGTTGACAAAATTGAGACAAGGGTGGCCTAAGGTTCTATACAGCTGCAACATGACTTGCCAATTCTCATAGTGGGTGCAGAAGAGATTTACCAGGATGTTGCCTGGTATGGAGGGCTTTAGCTGAGGAGGGGTTGAATAAACTCAGGTTTGTTCTCACTGGAACGACGGAGGTTGAGGGGCGACCTGATAGAGGTCTATAAAATTATGAGCGGCATAGACAGAGTGGATAGTCAGAGGCTTTTCCCTAGGGTAGAGGAGTCAATTGCTAGGGGGCATAGGTTTAAGGTGCGAGGGGCAAGGTTTAGAGGAGATGTTCGAGGCAAGTTTAAAATAAAAAAAAAAAAGAGGGTAGTGGGTGCCTGGAACTCGCTGCCGAGGTGATGGAGGAAGCAGGGACGATAGTGACATTTAAGGGGCATCTTGACAAATAGGGAATAGAGGGATACGGACCCAAGAAGTGTAAAAGATTTTAGTTTAGACGGGCAGCATGGTCGGCGCGGGCATAGAGGGCCGAAGGGCCTGTTCCTGTGCTGTCCTTTTCTTTGTTAGTTGTTACATATTACTGAGAAAAGGTCACCTGTTGAAGCTTTGCATCTTGCATTCATCAGGGCAATTCACAAGAATACAAGAGAAAATAACAATTTTGCACTAAGAATAGTGCTGATTGGTTGGCAAGTGAATCGACTGGTAGAGGCTTTGCTACGGAGAATGCACCAGTTGAACTATCAGCACTCTCTCCTCAGTATAAATGTGTTGTTTCACCTTGCATTGTGTTCTTGTGAATAGTCTTGAGTGCGAGACAAAAAGCTTCAACAAAATGTCTTGTTTTGTTGGCAAAAGTTTTGTACAACTAAACAACTACAAGTTACATGTTCATAGATTAACAAGAATCTTCCCTCCTACCACATTACAAGAATTAACTTGCAGTTGCATAATGTGCGCGATTCTCCAGAAAGATTTCTAAGTGTTGCAGCGATCGTGAATTGCTGCGAGCTTCCTGGCACTCGAGCCAGCGAGGGCTGCAATGCTATTCAACGTTAATTGGTCCACTTAACGAGGCCTCACGGGCCTCTCACCGCAAATGAAGGCTCGCCAGCAGCCCCCAAAGAAAATCAAGCAGCACTTGCTCAGCCAACCCTAGCCAGCTCGCAACAATGGTGCTCAGGACACCAGACCCAAGATTCGGGGACGCTGACCTGGGGGAGGCTGCTAGATGCCGTGATGGCCAGGAGGATGTCCTGTTCCCCCAGGGGTCCCGGAGGGTTAGCCATAGGGCATCCAGTGCCGCCTGGGACAAGGCGGCGGCAGCTGCGAGCGCCAGGAGCGTGATCTGCGTCGACCCCCAACTCTTCCTTCACATCCCCTCTCCCACCACTGTCAACCACGTGTGGCTAACGATGCTCGGTGTCTCCCCTCAGGAAAAGCTCTCCCATAAATCACGGAGTGGGCCCAGCCTGGCAGAGGAGTGCCAAACTTGAGAATCCTCACCTCCTTAGAGGAGCGAGCCCTGAAGGTGTCCAGTGTGGCTGAGGACAGAGCAGCCATCTACGCGGAGTCTGGCGGACGCCGCAGTGGTAAAGAACCACCAGGCTCCACCCGGGGGACTTGTCAAATGCGAGATGTTATTGCCTTACTAACCAAATGACCCATCCCTCAAACGTGCTCCAGCCGACTGCGTCAACCCATTCCAGGCAGCACCCTCTCCAGCATCCCAGGAGTCCACCTCGGAGGAGAGCCGAGGATGCCACCGTAATGTATGCGGCACAGCTGTCACCCTCATTCTCCACCAGCGCCCATACACACACCTCGGTGGTGAAATGTTAGTGGTCGGGCTTCTGGGGCACAATATAGTGAGCACCTGACTGCTGATGATGTACATCAGGTGGAGGCAGGAACCTCACAGGTGAGACAGCAGTTGGAGGTCTGCTGGATCCCAGGACCCAGTTAAAATAAAACAATCTTTATTGTCGCAAGTAGGCTTACATTAACACTGCAATGAGGTTACTGTGAAAAGCCCCTTGTCACCACATTCTGGCACCTGTTCAGTACACGGAGGGAGAATTCAGAATGTCCAAATGACGTAACAGCACGTCTTTCGGGACTTGAGGAATTAGGAGCACCCGGAAGAAATCCATGCAGACACAGGGAGAAAGTGCAGACTCTGCATAGACAGTGACCCACCCGGGAATGGGACTTGGACCCTTGCGCATGAAACAACAGTGCTAACCACTGTGCTACCATGCCGCCCAGCCTGATGTTGAGCCTCTGGAACTGGATTAACTGGAGCTGATGGGTGACATTAGGGAGCGGCCGGAACATTCAGAGGGAGATGTCAGCGACACTCCAGCAGATCTATAGCCGCTTGGAGGAGTCCTAGAGGCTACGGGCACAAGAGATGTCGCCGGCAATGCATGACATCGAGGCCGACACTGCTACGGTGGCGACCTCAGTGGAGATCCTGGTTAATGACATCAACACCATTAGTGAAGGTGTCCAAGGTGTTGCGCAGTCAGTGACGGCCATGGCTGAGGGTCTCGACAGAATGTTCCAGGCGGACCTTGACGAGGTTCTGTGGGACGTGTCCCACTCTCAGATGGGAATGGCCGAGGAGCTTGTCCCAGTCGCAGGTAGGCACTGCCAAGGCGATGCAGAACATGTCCCTGTCACTGAGGAGCATCGATACAATGGTGTGGACCATGGGGAACCGCTAGGTGTAGCCATCTGGGATGGCCACTTACAACAAGAAACATGGACATTCACAAAGCCTAACAGGAAATATGGACAATGTAAGATTCAGGCAGGCACAGAGCCTGAATGTATATTTTTGAGCAAATAATCCAGACAGCATCGAAACCCCCAACCGATCAGCATTTTAATGACCCATCTCCATAAGACAAGGATTAATACTCAGGTAACCGATACAAGCACAGACATTTTCGGCACCACTCCCTATACTCAGGAAGCATCAAGAACAGGGTCAATGACCGTTTAGGACACGCCCAGCCATCAAGGCACCCGCCCCTTTATTGGCTCAGATCGAAGACAGTGATCGAGCACTGCCCAATTAATGGGGTCCAAATCTAAGGACCGCCCAAAAGAGCGCGAAACTCCCCAAGGATAAAGAGACACTGCCATGTGTTCGATCTCTTTTGGGCCTGGCGCTCCGGCAACGTCCATCTCCAATCGTAGCACCACCAGAAGCAAGTTCAACGCTCGCTACCAGACCGATGAGCCCAGCTGAGCAGCAGTTACTTCTCCAGACACAGTAGATCCAGATACGAACAAAGGCCACTGTTCCTCTGACCTAAGCCAGATGCCTGAAGTTAAGTACAGGTTGTCATAGTTGTTAGGCGTAGTATAACTAGTTGTGTTTATGTTGCATGTGTAAGTTAATCTTGTGTGTAAATAAAGTACCATCGATCTTGAACTAACTAACTGGTTGTCTGGCTCTTTGATCGACACCCGGTCGAACCTTGTGGCAGTATCATTTGATACCTGGCGACTCTAGCATATCATATCAATGTCTGGATAAAAGGGCAACCTTATTGACGACCATATTTATTGCAAGTAAAAAAGGCAACACAGGGCATGCAGAGCCAGATGATGCAGGGGCAGCCAGAGCTCAAACCAGCTGCCCCGCCATCCTAAGGTAAACCCCAGGGCCCTATGGGTACTGACCGGGAGGAGAGGGATGCTGGGTGGCAATCCGGATACATCCCATGGAGTGGCGGCAGTAGCAATCAGCTCCCTCAAGTTCCACCCTTCTAATGAGGCCACACCTCGCAGTCAGCACACGGGACAGGGCAGCACGGCTGTGCATGTGTCGTCGACAAGTGCGCATCGAAGACCATGGGACGAGGTAAGCAGCTGGCTACCTCCACCTCTGATGTGCATCCTAGGGAGACACCTAGACGTAGTGGCAGAGCTAGGTGGCCAAGCACCGAGGATCACTGAGACCACCATCGGGAGTGGGGAATTGTATTGCACATTAAACACCCTTGTGCACACCCAGCATGATGCCTCCATCACTTTCTTCCGCAATGCGAGCCACCCTCCAAAAACTGGCTTCAATCTCATAATTCAATGTTACATTTTACATCAAATTGAAACTAATTCTATTTACCCTTGTCTTCCCCCATTGTTAATCACTCCTATTATAGCTTAACCTATAATGTCAAAGAAAATAAACATCTTTTTAATTCCTTCGGCTTCCTATCTACAATTTTGGAGATGGAAGTAACATTTAAAACAAGATTGTTGTTGCAGGGCATTGGAAATATATAGACAAGATGAGACCAGGGAAATCACAGATATAAAAAAAAAATGTTGTGAAACAGGAAATGCTGCAAACAAATAAGAATTCTCAATAGTGATCCCAAGAACAGACATTCAAACGAATGCATTTAGTGTTACAAGGTTATAAACAAGTATGGCCAATTATAAAGATCCAAAAGAATTGCTTACGTTTGTAAGTACCATGTATCCCAGACTGTGTTAAACATCTCTGCAGTTCCTCAGCATCCACTTCTCCATCCTGTAAAAGAGCTTATAAAGTAAGTTGATATAATAGGAGACAGAAGGAACATGTGTCGAGCGGTACAGAACGTTTCCAACAATTTTACATTTCATCTAAATATCTGACTTAACACCAAAATGTTTACAACTTGCATACTGCAAATACCTCAACTGTTACAAAATATGCAAGTACAAAAGCAATGAAAATATTCACATCGCAAACTTTAATAAATGTAGTTTGCAAGCTTCAGTTAAGGTTCAGCATATTCAAAATTATCAGTTTCCCTGCAGTAAAAAGATTGGTATAATTAAATTAATATGTTAGCAAGTGTACTTATTTACTTTCATTGTTGAAATTAAGTTTCAACTACACATTGTTATTGTCACAAGTAGGCTTACATTAACACTGCAATGGAGTTACTGTGAAAATCCCCTGGTCACCCTCTCCGGCGCCTGTTCAGGAACACGGAGGGAGAATTCAGAATGTCCAAATCACCTAACAGCACGTCTTTCGGGACTTTTGGGTGCTCCGGTTTCCTCCCACAGGAAACCCATGCAGACACAGAGAGAACGTGCAGACTCTGCACAGACAGTGGCCCAAGCTGGGAATTGAACCTGGGACCCTGGCGCTATGAAGCAACAGTGCTAACCACGGTGCTACCGTGCCACCCACAATGAAAACAGAAAATGCTGGACAGCAGGTCTGACAGCATCCGAGGAGGGGGAACGGAGCTAATGTTGAATCTAGATGACTTTGTCAAAACTAGAGAAAACTGGAAAGAGAGAGAGACCTAGAAACATATCTCTAACTTTGACAAAGAGTCTGTTTTGGTTTCAGATTCCAGCATCCGCAGTAATTTATTTTAATTTTAGCAACATTTTAAATATTCGCCAAGTTGCATTTTTCCATCCTTGAATATTCAAGCTATTTCAACAGCACGCAAACAATTCTGGCTGTTCAGGCAAAGTACTTGCATCATTTCAAGATTGCAGCATGGACGCCAAACATGATCATCTTATTTCAGGATAATTTGGATTGTTTATGGGCTCACATGCCTCAATAATCATGGTCATCTTCCATGTTCATGCCCCAAGATTTCTGATACTTTTTGGCAGTCAAGTGATTGACCATGACGCAAAGTCCAAAAAGGTGGTCGTTTCTGGGAAGTACAAACCATCGAATGTGAACCTGCATCCTAAAGAGTATGTGTATCACACTCAAAGTGCAAAAAATTATTTGCACTAATACCAACTTCAATGGAATGCAGCAGACCTACGTCACACAAGTATTAAAAGAAAATCAGCTAATTAACTTATTTTAAAAACAAATGGATTTGATTACTACTGAAAGTTGCTTCAAAGCATACTCTCCCTAGGAAAGAGCAGAGTTTAGAGCTTATACCCATTTATAGAAAAAGCTATTACATTCCTATTACTAAAATACAAATCAATGCTTTACTTTTTGATGTGTTTTCCACTTCGAATAAGAGCTTTCAACCCCAGACGTTGACAAAGTGAAAAATTCTACAACACGTTACAAAACAACTACGGCCTTCACTTCTGGCCAAGCCAAGGCCTCGTAAACTCAAAGGTATGGTTGGAATGTGAGCTATATGTGAACCTCTTCCAGAAGCGGAACCCTTTTTAAATAACTTTATAAGATGGTCTTTACTAAAAATATAGTTTACTATATTCAATGCTTGATGAAACAACCTAGCTGTTCGTGAAGTCCTGGTTCCAAAATGGTAGTCCTAGCACGGTTTTGGAGAGATCAGATTAGAAAGACTTGAACAAACTGGTCTGATAATTAAAACTCACTAATGCTTAGCCAAGACACTTTGTTCCATTAAGATATTTGTGATGATGCAAGCTCTAGATTGTTTGCTAATCACATGAAGCGTTGCAGCAGCTATTCCTCGGCTCCAACAAAATGCCAGGACGCAATAGAGAGCAATATCATATAATACAAGGCATTCAAAAATTAGTAATAGATTCTAAATCATACAGATTAAACTCCTGCAGAGAACACCATTTCTACAACTTTGACCAGTCTCAAAAAGATTAAGTTGAACGGTGGATTGTTCTGCCAGCCTCCTCTGATCAACCCCAGCTCCAGCTGCAGATCTGCATCACCAGTAGCATCTTTTGCTAACTGACATTTATCACCAGTACCACTTGCACTCAGTGAGAGGGGGAAAAAAACATTAAATTATGTGTATGGGGCTAGAAAGCACTTAAAAAAGTCATCCTATCTGAAGAAACGAAGTTAGGAACAAGTATTTCTATTTTCGGCAGCGATGTAGATTCAGATGCCAAAAAACAACTATGTTCCTGAATTCCATTACTAGTTGTTATCAGTTTAATCTTACCTATTGGTTATATAATTATTCTTTCCAAATCATACCTATGCCAGAATAATTTTAGACTCAAAAGTTAAGCCAGAAATCCTACATGTCAGAGATTCCAGGTGTTGCCCGGACTATCAGCACACTATAATTCACTTCTGTACTTGGCCATCCATTGCCCTTTCTCCTCCTATCTCTTCTCCTCTTACCAGGTTAATTTTCTCCATTTCTAAAAGTGGGTACATTTTAGCCCCAACGACAAATTAACTGCTGGTTTAAACCACTACTGCCCATTCTTTGCTCTTCTCATTAGAATTGCATCTTTCCTCAAAAACTGCTTCCAAATTCTTCGGCTTCTGTAGAAATCAATACTATACTTTTTCACATGGCTACATTGCAAGACTTTCTATTTTTAAGTAACTTTGATCAGCTTACCACCTTTCAACCACTATGCCTGTGACTGGTCCACTATTCTGCTGGCTTTCCAGCTTGGTTCCTGGCAGAAGATTCAGTTAACAAGCCCAAGTCGATCTCTCTGCCATTTAATAGTTACCTCCAACTTCCTGATCATCATTGCGCCTCACAACCAATTCTGCACATCTTCTGAATTTTCATTTACATGGAACTACCTCCAAGTGAATCCTTGAAAAACCCACCCTTCAAAAAGCTTCTGGATTTCGTTCACCTGCCACATGCATCTCACAACTTGGAGAACAGTTCATCGATTCTCCATGGCTATTTGATCCCGCCTACATCAACCTTGCCCCATAGGATCTACTCTGGACTCCTTACTATTGTTTGCTCTCTATTCCTCATTGTTATGCCTCGATTTATTTTTCAGTTAATCATTCTTCATAAATTAATTTCCAGTACTCCTTAACCTTTCAACTCTCCTGCTGCCATTCAGGTTTGATTCCCTCTTGGATAATCAGACTGGATCCTTTTGTGCCTCTATTGGCATTCTAATCACTGCCTCCTTTCAGCAACCCAAATAACCCCATCCTACTTTTTCACCAACCTTCCTGGTCAACAAGCCTAATGGGGGCTGAACATGCAAACCTCTCTGCTGACCCTGTGGGCCAGCAAATCGGTGCCTTTCATTGCATCTCTCTCCAGAATGTTGATTCACTTGTGGACAAGGCTCTTGCCATCCAGGAGTATACTGCCGATGATTCCTTGACAGAAAACTTTCCCAAATGAAGCCCCCTTGCCTGTTAATACCTTCTACCATTTCCCCATTCAGACCGTGGCACTATCAGCAGAGGTCTCATCATCATCAAATCACACCTTGGTTTATTCTCCAAACACTTATGGCACTGGTCTCTTCCTTTGAGCATCTCACCGTGCCCAACTTCTCGTCTCTAATTTAAAATCCCCATTCTCTACTGTTGTCACAAGGATGATGAAAACTTTCATATCTTCACTGATTTCCTTCTTCAGTCCTTGCACCGAGGAACTTTTCAACCTCCATCTCAATTCATCATACTCTTGCTTAACAGTTCCCCGTTAAATATATAAATTAAGGGCAAATATAAACCGACAGAGGGCATTCATTATTTGAATACATAAAAAGAGACACTTATTGACACTGGGTAGGAGTAGAGCAAGGTGCTATACACTTGTAATGTTTTACTTTGTGAATACATCTAAACAGACTTCTGATCTCCACCTTCACCAAACGGCTGCTAGAAGTTTAATATGGTGATGGCGAATGGTTGCTTAAAGGTGAAGGTTGGAAGCTAAGAATTTTTCCCCCCCCAGACAATGAGTGGCTTTTGTGAAGAATGGCAAAAAGCAAATATAAATGGTCAGTGTTTGATTACCTGCCCATGTTCTCAAAGTCTGAACCGTATGACCAGTGGTGGAATGATGTGGATGTGCTGCATCCATAACAAAGCTCCTCTTTGGCAAGGCATAGCCTGGGCATTGCCTCCTAGCAAAAGTAAAATCTGGATGCTGAGGAAGGTTCGACTCTTCCAGAATTCATGTATGTAATTGACCAGAATGATCTATTGGACGCCTTCCTGGCATGGCAAGACTTTGATAAGACTTCAAAACAGATTTCATGGGAGGAATGCATATCATGGGCTTTAAAGATTGTAGAAATTCAATAGAGATTCCTCGTTCAGTTTTCACAGTTAAGTTACTGGACCATGCTAAGGTGTCACATATGAACAGGTTCCTGGTCTCAACTGGGGTCTGGTTCTCAGAAACAGAATCCCTTTGGTCAGATGTCTGCTGCCTTGAAAAAAATATCCTTGGGGAGATAGTAATTTCCAATAGCTTTGATGAAGCAAATGGGACATTTCATGATGGCAAAAAGAACAGAGGATTTAATAATTGTGGCCTTTTGAGATATAGGCATTAGTGGAAAAAAACAGTTACGGACAGAAGGAATGAGCATGAATGATCTGGATTCTACAGCAAAAACAAAGCAACAATAGTAGGCAAGTGAACCCCAGGAATTTCGAGGGAACATTTAACAGGTGCTTCAGGTGCGACTCAAAATGTGATGAACTACCCAAAGTGGAAAAGCAGAGTTCTCAAGTGACACAAAACACAGAATTCAGAAGGCTGAAGACACACAGGATAGGGCTACCACATCCTACTGCATTAAGTTGCGACTTGTGACATATGTTCCAAAAAGGACTAGTGAATGGAGAGAGGCGGCTATTGTGGAACAGGAAAAACAACTGAAAAGTTCAAGTGTTGGTCAAATTTTCGAGACTATGATTGACAAAGTTAGGTCCACAGGCTGGCAGAATGGGATAAAGGAATGGAAAGTAATAAAGCACAGGCTGAGGTCTAATAGCAGGTACTAAAGTGACTCTTGTTTAGAAAACAATCACGTCCCAGAAAAAGAGTCTTTGGGCGAGATCTTGCAATGACAGTCCCAAAAGACATGAAGTGCTAGTCGAAGCCACAACTTGAATAGATTACGCAAAGTAGGGCTACAGAAAAGTTGCGAGATAGGACTAGAAACAGACGTCCTCATGGCCATGAAGTTCTTGTGGCTGCCAGTAAATTACACGGTAAACTAATAAGAGGCCAAACAAAAAGGAATTCGATAGTAGGAAGGAATTGAGAGTTTATGTACCAGATACGGGACAGTCAGTCTTCGAGCATTGATAGATTTGTATAGAAAAAGGCCCTTGAAGATGTGACTTAACAACGCTAGTTTCTCAGGGTTTTGAAGAGCAATTGGGCAATACAGCTGATAAAGCGGACTTTCTCACAGTGGGAAAAGTAAATTCAGAGTATTTTTAGCTCTTCTGGCCACGTTCATGAGTGTACAGATCAACTGACATGAAAACAGCATTTAAAAAAATTTTTTTTTTTTTTTTTTTGCCGGGTGAAGTGTCTTCTGGAATTATTATGGGGTGGTACCATGGAATGAGAAATGTGTTATTAATAAGGTTAAAGTGGGATTAATATTGAAAGTCAGACTTCAGGGGCTTTTAAATACATTATTTTAGATATTAAACTGTGTAGAGTGGGTGATTCATGCTAAGTCATCACAGAAAGATGCTGCCATATTTAAAGAATAAACTGAGCAGTTGCAAAGCTGATTGCAATTTTGAAAGACCAAATGCTAGCTTTGACCTACTAAAACTATGTACTACGAAGACCAAATGCTAGCTTTGACCTACTAAAACTATGTACTACAATTAGGTATCCTAAAGATCAAGGACGTTTTAAGGACAAAGAAAATATATATATATATATATATATATATTTTTTTTTTTTTTTAAATGGTGAAATGTATAATTAAATTTCCATTCTTGGGTGACTCAAAAGATCATGAAATTAACAATCCTTAGTGATGCCTCTCATGCCAAACCTCCTGATGGGTGCAGCGAGTTGATCCTGGGTATGGAGTGATTTTATGAAGAGAGATTAAACAACTTGATTGTGTACTCATTGGAGACTTAGGATTAGCAGACTTGACAGGGTAGATGCTGAAAGGATGTTTCCTCTTGTGGGAAAGTAGAGGACCAGAGGGCATAATCTCAAGAGTATGGGGTCACTCATTCAAGACAGATAGGGGGGGGGGATTTCTTCTCTCAGAGGGTAGTGAATCTGTGGAATTATTTGCCGCTGGGGGTTGTAACAGGCTGGGTCATTCAGTATGTTAATAGCTAACAGACAGATTTTTAATCAGCAAGGGAATCGAGAGATATGGGGATAAGGCGGACAGCGAATTTGAGCTATATCAGATCGGCCATGATCTCATTGAATGGTGCAGCAGACTCGATGGACCAAATTACTTCTGCTCCTACGTCTTATGGTTTTATAATATTTTGGTGGGTGAAAATCAGAATTGTCCTTTATCCTGGGAAATTAAGAAAACAAAAAGGGCTATTAAAGTACTTTACCTGCAGAAACACTGGATACGGGATTCTATTTGTCAAATTTTAGGAGAAATTCTATACAAGAGTGGCATTCAAAGGTTTGCACATTGAATTTTACACAGATAATTGTTCCTTGTGGGATAGTGTTCATGTGACAAAACGTGGAAGTGAAGAAAGATCAACAGTGTTAATGTGCAACAAATTTTAGAGAAAAAGGGAAATCAGAGCAAATGGGTTGATGCAAGTCAGTAAACTGGAAGTCCTAGAAGAGGGGCACCTTGTAATGTAATACTTTTAGATAGATTATGGAAAATGATTTTCTTCTTTGATTTACTTGGAAATACTTATGAACATTAATTGAAAATTAAATAAGGGAATCTGTTCATTTTATAAATTAAGGGAAAAGATAAACCAGTGGAGTACATTCATTATTTGAACAAATATAAAGAGACACTTATTGACACTAGGGTGGAGAATAAGCGGAGGAGCTTTACACATAATTTTTCACTTTGTGAATAAACTTAACTTGAGTAAATATTGACCTCGGTCTCCTCCTTCCCCAAATAGCGTTTGGATGTTTTAACATTCACTACCTTCTGTTGCGATATCACTTTAACATCTGCGGCAAATGGAGGATTTTAGGAAAATTGGATTATATATGTACTGGGCAATTTAAGAGTTAAAAGCCTGGGGTTAGAGTGTGATTGACTGCAGTGGTCCTGTTTTCTTAAAGGATTTTGTTTTGCAGATCCAGAGAGCCTTCAGCAGCCTGAAGGTGAAATTGACAGAGAAATGGGTTCTTCAACCAGGCAAATGCACTGTGGTTTGACTGGGAACAGTCCGTGGGGACTTCACGTGCTTTCAGTCCCTAGAAAGTTCATTTGTTGTTGTGTTTTGTTTTTTTAAAAACTCGGGGGGGGGGGGGGGGGGGGGGGGAAAGAGAGAAAAACAAGAGAGAGAGATTGATTTTGAAAAAGCTTTTGGGGAGAAGAGTTGAAGTCTGATCTGGGAATCCTTGTTTTGACCACAAGTAAATGTCATTTTCTTTCCCAGTAGGATAGTAATAATATTTTAAAGCAGAGCAGTCTTGCCTGAAGACAAGAGACTGAAACAACCCAGATGAAATAGCCATTTGAAGATGTTCAGCCAGAGTCTGAAAGGGTTCTAACAATAGCCAGAATTTGTTCTGTAAAGCAAATATTACTTTGTCATGCTGGTTTTAAGCTGGATTGAGAGCTGTACGTTTCTTTTCTTGTTGCTGAATGGGGAATTGAGTAGTGTTAAGGGGTAATTGTAAGCTATTCTTGTCAGGTCTGAAGTTAAAGAGAACAAAGAAAATTACAGCACAGGAACAGGCCCTTCGGCCCTCCCAGCCTGTGCCGATCCAGATCCTTTATCTAAACCCGTCTTCTATTTTTCAAGGATCTACTTCCCTCTGTTCCCCGCCCGTTCATATATCTGTCTAGATGCATCTTAAATGATGTTATCGTGCCCGCCTCTGCCACCTCCGCTGGCAAAGCGTTCCAGGCACCCACCACCCTCTGCGTAAAAACCTTTCCACGCACATCTCCCTTAAACTTTCCCCCTCTCACCTTGAAATAGTGACCCTTTGTAATTGACTCCCCCACTCTTGGAAAAAGCTTGTTGCTATCCACCCTGTCCATACTCCTCATAATTTTGTAGACCTCAGTCAGGTCCCCCTCAACCTCTGTCTTTCCAACGAAAACAATCCTAATCTACTCAATCTTTCTTCATAGCTAGCACCCTCCATACCAGGCAACATCCTGGTGAACCTTCTCTGCACCCTCTCTAAAGCATCCACATCCTTCTGGTAGCGTGGCGACCAGAATTGCACGCAGTATTCCAAATGTGGCCTAACCAAAGTCCTCTACAACTGTAACATGACCTGCCGACTCTTGTACTCAATACCCCATCCGATGAAGGCAAGCATGCTGTATGCCTTCTTGACCACTCTATCGACCTGCGTTGCCACCTTCAGGGTACAATGGACCTGAACTCCCAGATCTCTCTGTACATCAATTTTCCCCAGGACTCTTCCATTGACCATATAGTCCGCTCTTGAATTAGATCTTCCAAAAGGTATCACCCTGCATTTGCCTGGACTGAACTCCATCTGCCATTTCTCTGCCTAACTCTCCAACCTATCTATATTTTGCTGTATTCTTGGACAGTCCTCCTCGCTATCTGCAACTACACCAATCTTAATATCATCTGCAAACTTGCTAATCAGACCACCTATACCTTCATCCACATCATTTATGTATATCACAAACAGTGGTCTGAGCACGGATCCCTGTGGAACACCACTAGTCACCTTTCTCCATTTTGAGACACTCCCTTCCACCACTACTCTGTCTCCTGTTGCCCAGTCAGTTCTTTATCCATCTAGCTGGTACACCCTGAACCCCATACAACTTCACTTTTTCCAATCAACCTGCCATGGGAAACTTTATCAAACGCCTTACTGAAGTCCATGTATATGACATCTACAGCCCTTCCCTCATCAATTAACTTTGTCACTTCCTCAAAGAATTCTATTAGGTTTGTAAGACATGACCTTCCCTGCACAAAACCATGCTGCCTATCACTGATAAGTATTTTCTTCCAAATGTGAATAGATCCTATCCCTCAGTATCTTCTCCAACAGTTTGCCTACCACTGACGTCAAGATCACAGGTCTATAATTCCCTGGATTATCCCTGCTTCCCTTCTTAAACAAAGGGACAACATAACAATTCTCCAGTCCTCCGGGACCTCACCCATGCTCAAGGATGCTGCAAAGATATCTGTTAAGGCCCCAGCTATTTCGTCCCTCGCTTCCCTCAGTAACCTGGGATAGATACCATCTGGACCTGGGGACTTGACCACTTTAATACCTTATAGAATACCCAAAACTTCCCCCTTCCTTATGCAGACTTGACCTAGAGATTTAAACATCCATCCCTAGCCTCAACATCCATCATGTCCCGCTCCTTGGTGAATACCGATGCAAAGTACTCATTAAGAATCTCGCCCATTTCCTCTGACTCCACGCATAAATTCCCTCTTTTGTCTTTGAGTGGGCCAATCCTTTCTCTAGTTACCCTCTTGCTCCTTATATACGAATACAAGACTTTGGGATTTTCCTTAACCCTGTTAGCCAAAAGGTATTTCATGACCCCTTTTTGCCCTCTTTATTGCGCGTTTGAGATTTGTCCTACTTTCCCGATATTCCTCCAAAGCTTAATCAGTTTTAAGTCGCCTAGATCTTATGTATGCTTCCTTTTTCATCTTAGCTAGTCTCACAATTCCACCAGTCATCCATGGTTCCCTAATCTTGCCATTTCTATCCCTCATTTTCACAGGGACATGCTCGAATCAACCTTTCCTTAAAAGACTCCCACATTTCAAATGTGGATTTACCCTTAAAAAGCTGCTCCCAATCCACATTCCCTAGCTCCTGCTGAATTTTGTTACAATTTAAGATTGGATTCATAATAAAGTTGTGTTTTAAAATACCAAATCGCTATTTTTTTTAAGCAATCACTCCTGGAACGAATGATTATTTCTGCACAGTCTTGCAAAGTAAACTAAAACAAAATAAACTAAAATATCGGCATTTTGGTTCAGTATCCTAGTCATGGTTGGGGTCTGGTCTGGGATTGTAATACATCATATGCAAATGGTGTACATGTCATAGCGGAACCAGGATGTAAAGCAGCATATGACCAGCAGGTAGTATTGAGCTCACTGCAATGTGTGTGTGTATCAGTTCGAGCTTCTCAAATAAATAGAACCTATTTATAGTTTACCAATCCGGTGTGTGATTGGAGAATTTGCATAAAGAACCAGAAAAGCAATGTGGCAGCAGCAGTGTCAGTTTGAAGACCACAGGAGGAGCCATATAGGCATTGAATCCACAGCAAGTAAAGTCCCTCTACTACAGACAGTACTTTAATTGCTGAACATTGAGAACCAGATGTGGGACAGCTGGATTGGTAGTGAGGGAAACGAGTAAATTTAGGATTGTGCTGTGCAGTAGGTTTTTGAGTCAGACAAAGGTGCAGGGCCACTGAAGTGTCCTCGGGTACCATTCCTGCGCAAAAAAACAAAAAAGTACAAAATGGAAAACAGTGCCACGGAGAGGAGTGCGGCGAATACCTGTACTGCACTCAAAAAAGACCAGGGGGGGGGGGGGGGGATTTTTTTATTATTTTTTTTAAATAAAAGCAGCGGCATTTCTGAATCTGTATAGAGATTACAAATCTGAGAATTTGGGAACATTTGCAAAAGACAGGGATCATTAGGAAGGTGACCACCAAATTCCCCAGCATGAATTGGAAGGTCATACATGTCCTATCCAAACTTAGCCTTTTTAAACACAGGACATCATTATGCATTTTAGATTTATACATCACCAAACCGCATAGGCAAGTGCTGAAAATAAAGATAGCTATTGGAAACTAGGGGCTACATAAAGTCAACACTTGAGGTGTGTCTGGAGGAGGATTGAAAGGACCCTGTTAAGTTGTGGAACATGTTGAATGATCAGTTTCATGAATGATCAGTGTCATGAAAAGATTAACTTCAGGATACACCAACTGAAACTGATGGCTTATGGACAACAGCTACAAGAATCAATTGGTCAGTTCATCAGCGGGTGCTGTGATAAAGGGCAGAATGTGATTTTTCAGAAACGGAACTTATGAACAGATAATAGAGCTAGTCATAGCTTCAATGCTGCTCAAACTCTTCCAAAAAGATTTTGAGAATGTTGTACTACGCCTCAGATCAGATGCATTCCATCCTTTGACCCTCCTAGAAAGTGCAGTGTACACGTACAGGAAATATTTAAAGAGGAAGTTGGATGACATGGAGCGTAATGACATTATCTGTTGCATGTATTCGCACACTGACCAGTGCAGCTCTGTCACATGTATAATAAAAAGGATGGCACAATCCTGGCATGTCTGGATTCAAGATGTCTAAATTTTACTTCAAAGGGAAGCTCACACAAGAACCTGACATTACAGGAAGTGAATTCCAAATTCACAAGAGCAAAGCAGTTTCTTGGTTCACCTCCTTGAGGAACGTCAACTTGTCTTTAACTGAGCTGAGCAGCGGGCTTTAATCTTCCTGCTGAATTCCCAGGTAGTACACAAAGGCTGGCAGCGGGAGGGTTTTCTCCAGGTTTGACACTAAACCCTGTGAATGGTAGGTTTATTTGAAAGTGGAATCTCAAGAGATCACTACTTTCAGGATACCATTCAGAGGATCCTGCTTCCAGGAATTACCTTTTTGTTTATCCATTAATCAGAATCTATTCCAGCAGAATGTGGACAGAATTACAGAAAACATTCCTGGATACATATGCATTGCTGATGATTTTACCCATTATCACAATGGGTGATCAAAGAAAGAGTGACCAAAATGTACCCTCATTAATGGCAGCAGCTTGTCATGAAGGACTCATTTTCAAGAGCAGGAAATGCCAGGTGAACATGGGTCAATGTTTTCATCTCTACGCATTCAAGTTACAGGAGTATTCCTGATCCTGGCAAACTCAAAGATGAATGACATAAGACTACTCCCCAGGACAAACAGGATTTTCAGAGATGCCTCCGATTATTCAAATTCTTAGCACCACACATATCTGCTGATAGATCATCACTTAGCGAGCTGCTGAGGAAGATGTTCCACTTGCAGGAGGATCAGCAACATGTGTTCGAGTCACTAAAACAGGAAGAGACATTGTGTTCTACAATACTATGACCCAAGAAAGGAAACAGTCTTTGAGATCGACATATCAAAAATAATTAAAAGCGTGCATTATGCAAGAGGAAAACCAATTGC
Source organism: Scyliorhinus torazame (assembly GCF_047496885.1). NCBI lineage: Eukaryota > Metazoa > Chordata > Chondrichthyes > Carcharhiniformes > Scyliorhinidae > Scyliorhinus > Scyliorhinus torazame. The sequence goes on from NC_092708.1 coordinate 94,243,598, forward strand.
ATTTGGCTTCAAAGGTCTATTGTAAATGCAATTCAATTTTCTAGCCTAGATCCTATGAGGTGTCAACAAATGGGGCGACAATAAGGGTAAACAGAATCCAGCGAAAGGATTTTTCCAACTGAAAAACACCCAGCACTCCAACTGCATCTAGAACACATGCCAAGATAAACTCTAAAGCATGAAATTGTGAAAGACTGCCATTAAAACAATCAGAACTCTGACACTACGCAAAATGACAACGGTCCTGCAAGTCAAGAACACTGAAATGATCAGTATAGATCTCAGGAAAATTATAATGCCACAAGATCTGGAAGGGTCAATAAACAATCTATACTTAATAGAGACTCAAACTATAATGGTGAATGGAGATCTACCTTGTGTAAATAGTTTTCATAACCACCTTACTGTGTTTGCTCTTATTGGAATGTTATCTTTAACAAAAAAAAAGGATGTTGCGATATCACTTTGACAATATGTAAATGCATGTCATCTCAGGACCAGAATGTAAAGCAGCAGGTGAACAGCAAGCTATGTTGGTGGTGGTTGCTGCTAGGTGTAAAATCCCTACAGTGGACCTGTTTGTTGGGTATATATTAGCTCTAGTCTTCAAATTAATAGAACCTACTTATAGTTTATCAATCCGGTGTGAGAGATTGGTGGGTGTGCAAAGAAGCCAAAATACAACACCCTCCTATCCACTTCCATACAAATTTCCCAACCCGTATTAATTGCCACCCCTTTTACATGCTATATCATGTGGTCTAACTACTCCCACAGCATTAATCACAGAGAAGGCGATCTCTAGTCACTTTCTTGGATATCACTTCACCCACATCTTGCTTCATCCTCCAATCCTACTTGTGGGTTGGCCCTGAAAAAATATTCTCCCAGTTTACTTAATTCTTCTTTTAAAATCTAAACTGCCAAGCCTTTTGGCTCTCCATTTACTATAACATCTCTTCTCATACCAATCATGATCTCAGGGCGGCACGGTAGCACAGTGGCTTCACTGCTCCAGGGTCCCAGGTTCGATTCCGACGTGGGTCACTGTCATGGCGGAGTCTGCACGTTCTCCCAGTGTCTGCGAGGGTTTCCTCCTTTCATTTTGTATTTTCTCTCTGCGCTCTTCCTACCAAAATTAATCACTTCACACTTTCCCACGTTAAATTTCATCTGACACTTCTCCACCCATTCTACACCCGGTTTGTCATTTTTAAGTTTTACCACCATGCTCCTCAGTTATCAATACTTCGTTTGTCATCCACAATTTTGAAATTGTACCTACAACTGTATTACATAGAACAGTATAGCACAGTACAGGCCCTTCGGCCTCTTGTGCCGACCACTTATCCTAATCCAAGATCAACTAACCTACACCCGTTCAATTTACTGCTGTCCATGTGCCTGTCCAAAAATCGCTTAAATATCCCCAATGACTCCACCACCCCAGCTTACGGTGCATTCCACGCACCTCACCACTCGGTGTAAAGAACCTACCTCTGACATCTCACCTATACCTTCCTCCAATCACCTTAAAATTATGTCCCCTTGTGACAGCCATTTCCACCCTGGAGAAAAGTCTCTGGCTATCCATGCCTCTCATCACCTTGTACACCTCTATCAAGTCA